>NC_141672.1:139475405-140784155 GCF_028749965.1 Puma concolor
ATTATCTTATGGGGACAACTGGTAAAGCCTGAATATGAACTGTACATTGGATAATGAAAAGTAGGGAAAAAATAAGGGTCTGACTCAGTCACATTCAAATTGACCAGCTCTTTCCTGAAATACTTTGGTATCTGGGAATACATATATTGTAAGACCTAAAAACATTAAAAGTACAAGTGGTATATTCGCTCTATTAAAAAAAAAAGAAAAGAAAATCTGGTTGAAGCCATGCTGAAACTGTAGTTATTGGTAACAGTTGTGTGCACATGAAAATTGTTCTCTTTTAATATTGCAAACTCCATACAATTTGGGGGAAGATAGTGCATTAAAGCTGAAAACAAAATTAAAAAAAAAAAAGATCTGCCCAAGAAAACCCGAGTTTGGGCTTCACATGAGTTGTTGACCTCCATTTCCATTAAATGCTGTTTAAGGGCTCAAAAAACATGGTGTTTCTCTAACGCCAGCTTCAGAAGCCTACCATTATAAATAATTGGGGTAATTATGAGAGCAGCTGAATAAACTGGAAAAGGCTGGGCATAAAGAGAGAAGCAATAGGATGAAATGTGTGGTTCTTGAGCCAGCCCATAAATCTCTCTGAAATCAGAATAAGTCTCCACCTTCCCCAAACTGAACCCACATTTCCAAGTAAACACCAAGCCAAACCTAACCGAATCAAAATAATGTCACCCCTCCCCCCCGAAGTGACTCTGGTTTTCCTTTCCAGTTATGGGGAGGGAATCTCTAAACCCTTTTACATGTCTAAAATTAAATTCCCTTGACTCAAGACTGAGAAATATGGCAGTAACTTCTCTGAGGCCAGGGTGGTCCCTTAATCCTGAGTCTTTTGCGATTCCCTCCCTTGCATCAACCCAACAGCCCATAACTCTTCTACCATTGGAAATATAATGCCTTTAGAAGCTTGATTTGAACACATGAGCAGCCTTTAAGCAAATCTATTGGAAGGATCATTATGGAGAAAAGCAAGGTTTCAGAAATTAAGTAAATTGCCCTATCACTAAGGGCATACATCTGGCCCATATTAATTAAAGGCTAGGAAACCCTTTGGGGCAGATGGCTAGGTGGCTGTCACATCTATTGGAGAGGCCGATACATGATAATATGCACTTTTGGGAAATGTTCGTTATAATTGTTGTGGGGTCCATGTTTCCCTGAATTTCTCTAACAGCACTTTTTTTTGCATGATCGGATCTACTCCTAGACTGTCATTTTCTTATTGTCTGTAGAGGGAGATGTGGAGGAGGGAGTTAAAGTGGGCAGAGCAAGGGGCGCCTGGATGGCTCAGTTGGTTAAGTGTCCGACTTCGGCTCAGGTCATGATCTCACGGTCTGTGGATTTGAGCCCCGTGTTGGGCTCTGTGCTGACAGCTCAGAGCCTAGAGCCTGCTTCAGATTCTGTGTCTCCCTCTCTCTCTGCCTTCCCCTGCTCACGCCTGTCTCTTTAAAAATACATATTGGGCTGATGGCTCAGAGCCTGGAGCCTGTTTCCGATTCTGCGTCTCCCTCTCTCTCTGCCCCTCCCCCGTTCATGCTCTGTCTCTCTCTCTGTCCCAAAAATAAATAAACGTTGAAAAAAAAAAATTAAAAAAAAAAAAAAAAAAGGGGCGCCTGGGTGGCGCAGTCGGTTAAGTGTCCGACTTCAGCCAGGTCACGATCTTGCGGTCTGTGAGTTCGAGCCCCGTGTCGGGCTCTGGGCTGATGGCTCAGAGCCTGGAGCCTGTTTCCGATTCTGTGTCTCCCTCTCTCTCTGCCCCTCCCCCGTTCATGCTCTGTCTCTCTCTCTGTCCCAAAAATAAATAAACGTTGAAAAAAAAATTAAAAAAAAAATACATATTTTTAAAAATTAAGAAAAAATAAAGTGGGCAGAGCACTCCATGCCAGCCAAAGTGCTAAGGGTTATGCATGTGTTGTTTTATCAATTTATCATTGTGTGGCTATTGGGTAGGAGTGATCACTTCACAAAGAATTTGAGCATCTAGGATTTAAACACAGCCCTGACTGCTTCTAAAGTCCTGGTCTTTCTCTCTCTCTCTTTCTTTCTTTCTTTCTTTCTTTCTTTCTTTCTTTCTTTCTTTCTTTCTTTCTTTCTTTCTTTCTTTCTTTCTTTTTCTTTCAGTTTATTTATTTAAGTAATGTCTGTACCCACATGGGGCTTGAACTTACGACCCTGAGATCAAGACTCACATGTTCCACTGACTGAGCCAGCCATGCACCCCAAGCCCTGGTCTTTCTAATACCAGAAAAACTTAAGTCAGAGAGGTTAGGCACTCTAACACCCTAACAGTGGGGATATAAAACAGCAAAAACCTTTTTAGGGGACTATTTGCAAAGAATGTACATCAAGATCCCTAAAAAGGTTACAACTGTCTCGGGTGGTAATCGTTGTAATGATAAACACCATTTACTATGCATTTATCTGTAATTCAACATGTTAACTCTATGCTGTTTTTTCAACATTGTTTAGTTCATACCTGCAGAATTTTTGAAATCTGTGATGGGAATATATTAAGAACAAAGGATTGGTTGCTTAAATAGGTCTTTATGAAGCACCCCCTCTGTTGAGATAGGCTGAACCCTCATAATTCTAAATGGAGATGGGAAGAGGGCAGCTGAGAGAGCCCAAATGAGGGAGGACCTAGTCATTGTGCCATTCTAAGCTGGAGTTAGTGACCTTTTCTTAGTTTTCAACCCTTAGAAGGTAAGCTGTGCCCATCAGTGGCTATGTGATTTGGCACAAACCACTTAGCCTCTCTAAGCCTGAGTGACTTTGAAAAGGGGGATGATGGTGCTAGCCCAGGGTTGTGAAAAATAAATCAGGTAATGCAAGTGAAAGAGAAATAGTGGGGGAATTATGACCCCAGGCACATGTGATTTGGAACAAATTCCCAGATGGAGACTTAATATGTGAATCAGTGAGCCTGACCTGTACTGTCCAGTATAGTAGCCACCAGCCACATGTGACTTTTGAGCATTTTAAATGTGGCAAGTCTGAATTGAGGTGTGCTATAAGTGTAAAATACACACTGGATTAATTTGAAGACTTAGTATGATAAAAAGAATGTAAAATACCTCATTACTAATTTTTTATGGGTTACATGTTAAAATCATACTCTTTGGGACATATTCGGTTAAGTGAAATATCAAAATTAATTTCATCTGTTTCTTTTTACTTTTTAAATGTGGGTCCTAGAAATATTTTATTTTACTTTATTAAACTTTATTTTAATTTAATTTAATTTAATTTAATTTAATTTAATTTAATTTAATTTAATGTATTAAATTTTATTTATTTTAAGAGAGAGAGCATGCAGGCACAAGCAGGAGTGCGAGAGGGGGAGGGGAAGAAAGAGAGGTAGAAAGAGAATCCCAAGCAAGCTCTGCATTGTCAGCATGGAGCCTGATACAGGGCTCAATCCCACAATCTCAAGATCATGACTTGAGCTGAAATCAAGAGTCGGATACTTCACCGACTGAGCCACCCAGGCTCCCCGAAAATTTTAAATCACATACGTGGCTCACTATACATTGCTGTTAGGCAGCAAAGGAAGCTTCCCTCTGGAGCCCAAGAAGTGAACACTTAGTTGTGGACTGCAAAACCTCTCACTTGGAGAGTTTCTCTTGGAAATTTCCGTATCCCCCACCCTTATCCTCATCCCCCACTTCAATTTAGCCGAAGCACTGGGTGCTTAGGGTGATCTTTCTAAGATGAAAAATCTGTTCCCATCATTGTTTTGTTACTTAAAATCTTTTGAAATTCCTCTGGGCCTCTTTAAAAAAATTTTTTTTTAACTTTTACTTATTTTTGAGAGACAGAGAGAGACAGAGCATGAATGAGGGAAGACCAGAGAGAGGGGGAAGATACAGAATGCAAAGCAGGTTCCAGGCTCTGAGCTGTCAGCACAGGGCCCAATGTGGGGCTCGAACCCAGAAACCGTGAGATCATGACCTGAGCTGAAGTTGGACGCTTAGCCGACTGAACCACCCAGGCCCACCCCCCACCCCTGGGGCCTCTTTTAGAGTAAATGCCATTCTCCTTAGTAACTTGGCTTTGGCTAACTGCCCTCAGTTTCACTTCTTCCCTTCTACTCCTTCCCTCTCCAGTTTCCTATGTGTGCTCTATGTCTGATACCTCCATGTCTTTGAACTTGCTCTTCCTTTTCTGGGAATGTCCTCTGCTACCTGTGCACACGCACCCAAGCCTCCTGCACTACCCTGCCATTCTTTACCCAGTTAATTGTCCTCTGAGACCTGGCATAACTGTCACATCCTCCTGATTGCTCTCTTGAACTTTGTAAGCAGAAGTTCTTCTCTCTGTGCCCCCAGAACCCTGAGTTTGCTTCTATAAGGGTGCTTACATTTCTGTTTCCTTGCTGGCTTGCTTGCCCATTTCCCTCATTTGACTGTGAGTTCCTGAAAGCCAAGAACCTTGTTCTTCATCTCTAATCCCATGGCACACAGTAAACTCTCAATAGCTAATCTATTTGCTAACTGAATTGAAAAGCTGGCCAGGGAGGAGTGCCTGGGTGGCTTAATTCTGTTAAGCATCCGACTCTTGGTTTCGTCTCAGGTCATGATTTCACGGTTCATGAGTTTGAGTCCTGCATTGGGCTCTGCATGGACAGTGTGGAGCCTGCTTGGGATTCCCCCCCTCTCTCTGACCCTCCCACATCTCTCTCTCTCTCTCTCTCTCTCAAAATAAATAAATAAACTTAAAAAAATAAAAAAAGAAAGGGAAAGCCAGTCAGGGAATTGACCAGTGATAAGTAACCACAAACTTTGTGGATGCAAATGATGGAATTCTCCACTCTGGCTGGCTTTTTTGGCTTACGTGATTGAAAATTCTATGTGTTGTCCTGGCTTCAGGTGTTGCTAGATTCAGTTCAATCGATGCCACCTAGGCATTGTTTTTCTTCATTTCTCTCCCTTTTCACCATGCTGGCTTCATTGAAAGAGATGCTTTCCTCCTGGTGACAAGATGGGTGATGAGCGTGTCTTTCCAGGTTCCACTTGAGAAAAACACAATCAGCTACCCTGATAGTTCAGAGAGAGGGTAGAATTTACTTCTGTTGCCCCTAACTGGTGTGTTTGGGGTCATGTGCCTAACCCTGAACTAATAATTGTTGCCTTTGTATGTAATGCATTGACTGTCTCTGGTCTGATCACACGCTAAAGCCATGGAATTGGGGATGTGGGTGGTGTTGGCTTTTCTCCAAGCAAGGGGCTGAAAGTGGAAGTTACCTCAAAGCAACATTAGGGTACTATTGGTACCACAAAAGCAATAAAATGTCCACTGTTATGAAAGTAGAGCCCTGAGACAAGTTTGTTCTAGTGCTTCCTGATTGATTGATTGATCTATTTATTTCCAAAAGTTGACATTTTAGAAACCAAGAGAGATTCGTGTCCCTTCCAACTGTGTTGATTTTGTTTTCCCCTTACTTTGGCATTACTGGGGACTGACTCTGTAAATTGAACTTATCCTTGCTATATTTTTAGAAATTAGAAACCATGTAAATCGATTAGAGAGTGTGAAAATTAATAACAGGAAACCTCATTTAGAATGGAGTCAGTGGGTGGGCAAGGGGAGGCCTTATGAGCCACCACTCCTTGTGAGTTGTAGATCCGAGCCAGACCTTGCACAGGGATGCTAGTTCATGATCCCAGTAGGAAGAAGGGTTTCTTCCTCTTCTGGCAACAGCCCAACCAATGAGAGACTCTCACAACTCAGCCAATGAAAAGCCACTATACTTTGAACTCCCAGTTTACTTCATGGGACTTTTTGTTTATAACAACCTTCCCACTGCCCTCTTTTCTGTATAAAAGAGTGACTCCCTTTTGTCCTGCAACTTGCCTGTGGTTCTGCTGTAGCTTATGTGTCCAAAATTGCAATTCTCTGCTGTTCCCAAATAAACCTATTTTTGCAGGAAAAATAAAAGTGCCGAAGTCATTTCTAAATTTTTTTTTAAGTTTATTTATTTTTGACACAGAGAGAGAGTGTAACCGGGAGCTGGGGAGGGGCAGAGAGAGAGGGAGACACAGAATACAAAGTAGGCTCCAGGCTCTGAGCTGTCAGCACAGAGGCTGACTTGGGGCTTGAACTCATGAACTGTGGGACGATGACTTGGGCTGAAGTCGGAAGCTTAACTGACTGAGCCACCCAGGCGCCCTGTGCCAACATTATTTCTAAGGTTAACAAGAGTTGTAAGTCAACTGGAAAGATAGTTCAGAGACATAAAATCCTACCAGTGCTTGATAAGGCCCTGGCATCTTTCCTGGCTTATAAAGTTACTTAAGGAAAGTGAGAAAATTACTAACCACTACATCACTTTCTGGTGAAATGGGGCACATTGGATGTGGATATTTGGTGTCCTTTGGAAGAACAAATCTTCAGTATCAGGGACACTCAGTTTGAGGACCCCTCATACTAGCTCCTTCTGTACAAATTCACTCGTGCAAAACTTTTGAGTTCTTCCTGTTTCCACCAGCACTATGATAGATGGAAGAGAATGGGGGGGGGGTTTAAACAAAACAGACTTAAGGGAGCATACATTATAGTGGGGGAAAGAGGTAATAAACACACACAAATAAGCTATTTTCAGACTGGGATAAATGCTATGGAACAATTTGAGTCATATGCATGAGAGGGACTGGTTGACAATGAGTTTTTTTCGATAGGCCAGCCAAGGATGTTTCCTCTAAGGAGGGGTATTAGAACTAATATCTGAATAACAAGAAAGTGCCAGCCTTGTAGATAACTGCTTAGGACTTCCCAAAGAAGATGCAAAACTCAGCTGTCTGGAAAATTTAGAGAAGACCCTTCTCAAAGCAGGGTCCCAGACCACTAGCATCAGTATCACCTGGGAGTTTGTTAGATAAACAGAATCCCAGATCCCACCCCAGACGTACTGAGAATCCACAGTTAACAAAATTACCCAGGTGATTTGTAGCACAGTAAACTTTAAAAAAGTGCTGCTCCCCTCCTGGCCCCTGGATGTAGCATGCAGCCCACCAGAAAGGTGTAAATCCTGCTGAGGCAGGGAACAGGAAATGATATTGTCAGCAGTCACTAGAAAGATGACATGGTAACATTTATTTGCTGCTGCCTTTGTAACAGACTTAGCCAGGCTGTAGGAGAAGACCATGGGATTATCACATATTATGGTCTAAGTGATTTTCTTGGTTAGGTCCCTTGCTTTGCAGGAGACAGAGGCTCTTGAGGGGTGACCTGCTCATGGTGGACTCCTCTGTGGCAGAGTCAGGGCTGGGATCTAGGAGACTCCTCTCTGTGTGCCACCTTTCAAATATTGACAAGGAGAGATTAGAGTGAGTATTGAGGATGGTGGGCAGCACAATGAGGTCGTTGGGAAATAATATCACATGAAGCACTGGGAATGTTTGGCCTAGATTTTTCATTCTGTGAAGGTAAACTAGGAAAATATATGCGAGAACCAGGTCCATTTACAGGGAAGCAAATTTCAGCTCAAGTCTAGGAGCACTTCTAAGACACAAAGCCACTCAACAATGGAAGGGACTGATACATGCAGTATGTATACGCAATACCTCTCTCTCAGGTCCTGGGTCATGAGCTTGCCTCACTCAGGGTTCCCAAAAAGAGAGTCATACACTTTAATCCTAGTAACCATTGTTCTTACTTAAATTGCTATCAATTTGCACGTTCTTCACCTGCATAAAAAGTGTTTTCATTTTTTACTTAATATTTTTCTTTAATTGGATTCATTTCTTATAACTTTGTGTTTAATCTAAGAAATAACATCAGTGAAATAATGGTCTGATATAATAGGCATTTTCCCTCCTAATACACAGCGTAATGCACACTGAAACACAGGCGCACCCACACACACAACTATCAAAATGAAGTTTCTTCGAACCAGTGGGCCACATTTTGTTTCTCAAAAGCCACCAGGTAATTTCTGAAGTCCTTTGCAACTGGAGGATTGTAAGATTTTGTGGTGATCGCTTAGCCAAAAGTTCATGGGATGCACTGTCACAGTCCTGATGCCGCCAGGAAGCCATCCATGCATCCAGTCATCCATCCAATAAAACACTTGCTGACTACCTAACAATGACTCTCAGAGGCACTGACACACAGAAGAGTAAACTCACTCTCTGGTTGCAAGTGGAAGGAAATAGAATAGTAAATCATTTCAGTATGTGTGTAGTAACTGCTACAGCTCAGGTAAGTACTGGCACACACAGGCAGGGCGGTTTCCGGAGATAGGGCGGAGAGGAGAGGGTGGGAGGGCATTTCCCAGAGCAGCCTCTGCCAGCCAGCCGGCTTGGATCACTTTGCCGCCGCGCAGCAGCGGCGGTCAACCTCAGCCTCCCTTAGCAACCTGAACGCACCGCCTAGGTGTCTTCCTATTGGCCTCCCGGAGCTTGATGGGCAGCTCTGAAGGGCAATCCCTGCTCACGGCCCCTCTCTCCGCGTTTACTCACGGGAGGGCTCGTAGGCGTTACCGCCCTCCCTAGGTGCCCCGCCCATGCCTGAGCAGCTTGTGGCGCATGCGCGAGCGGGCTGGGGCTGTGTGCAGGGCCAACGCGGAGCCGGAGCAGCCGCGGTGAAGCTCCTGGGCTCCGCTGAGACCGTCGCGCCCGCTCGTCGCCTCGAAGTAGCAGCTTCAAGCCGTCGCCGCTACTGGGTGAGCGGCCGCCTATTGTCCTTCTCGGCGGCGAAGGTGCGGAGCTGCTCTGGCTGGGCCCGCGGGGGAGCCCCGGGCGCCGCACGGTGAGAGCGCAACTTAGTTGGCGGAGTTGGGGGAAGTTTTGTGATTTGGGGAGGGGTCGCGGGCGCGGAGCGCGGGGCCCCTCCCGCTGTGGCCGCTCCTGGGGGCTGGGGCCGGGAGGGGGGCGGGGCCGCGGGGGGAGGAGGGGGCGGGCGGGGATGAATGGGCGTTGGGGAGCGCCCCCGCCTCCGCGGCCCCCTCCTCCCCCTCGCATCGCCCCTTCGTTCATTGTCTGCTCCGGGGCCGCGGCGCGCTTCCCGGCTCCTGCAGCCCGGTTTCGGGGCCGCCCCACTCCCGGGGCCGGGGGCGCGGCCGCGGGGCACAGACACTGGGGTCCCCTCGGGCGAGGCCCGCACCCCCGGCCCCGGGAGCCACGGCTCCTCGGAGGGTCCCTCCTGTCCCCGGGGTGCGCGAACAAGTGCTGCGGACGCGAGGGAGCCGCTCCCCCCGGGCCGACACGGACGGTAAACACTCCGGGCCGCGCCCGCCTTCGGGGGGCGCCTCCTGCGCTCGCTCCGGGGCGGAGCGGGTCGGGGCCGCGCCGCCGGAGGGGACCTGCACGGGGACAGGGCAGCGGGCTCAGCTCTCCACCTAGTTCAAGTGCAGCCATACTTCGAGCCGTAACAAAACATTTGTTTTTGACTTACTGACACTTTTTTTTTTCAAAGTTAACCAATATGAGAAGAGTTGTTTTTTTTTTTTTTAAATGGGGAAAACTCTCAAATTTTTTTCGCCAGAAGGAAGGATAGACAGGTTTTTTGGCCTTTTTGTTTGTTTGTTTGTTTGTTTGGAAATACGTAGTTTTCCAACAGAATGATTTCATTACATTTACGTTTTTAAATGTTACTGTGGACTGAGGAATTCACAATGAAAGTTAGATTGAGCAATATTTTTGTGTTCCTTCTCAGCTTTTATACTCCTGGGTGAAGTTATTTTGGGAGTTTATTGCCTCAGGCATACACATCTAAAGGAAAAAGCAGTGCCTTTTTTTCTTAATTCCAGTCTCCCCACTTCCCCGCCCCTTTATTTTCAGAAGAAGCATTTTATTCTATTTTTCTAGACCTTTGGATTGCTCAGATCAGGACAAATGCTGCCTTTTTTGAAAGGTGACTTCTTTGCAAGTTTGCAAAGAAGTAATGATCAGCTGAGATAAATCACTATTCTAGTTCTTGTATTCCTTGGTCTCTTGGGTGATTTGCGGGCTGCATTAAATACAATACTTGTCAGGTTTTGGGTTCAATCCTACAGAATTTGGTTCATTTGGCTTATGATGTGAGAATAATTTGGCTTACGATGTTTAAGTCCCCTAGGTGGACCAGCTTAAATGCCTGTCCAGTTGGGATAGTGGAACACTGACCAGGATGCGTTAATACCAGTTGTTATATCCCATTGCCATCTGCCAAATTAAAAAGAAAAATTTGAGAAAGACTGTGTGTGCCAGTTTATTTTGATTGATTTCTCATGCTGAGTGAGTAATGTGGGGAAGTTAGGGTTCCTGGTTTTTTCTGGTTCGGTTGGCCTTGTTTTGTCTTGAAAAACCAACTTTATTCACCTGGTGAAGCTAACGAAAAACGTGTCTGTGGCATCAGTGTTGTACATTTAAACGACAACAACGAGGTCACTTTTAGGAGTCACAATCCTTGCTCTTAGAGCAATCGCCTGCGTAGGGCGATTGTTCGGATGGAGGTTGACGGAGGTTGGAAGGGATTGTCAGGGAGGGACATCGTGTAAACAAATGGACTTCCAACGAAATGGGACAGCTAGGCCAGTTGCTTTTTCCTTCTCTGAGCTGTGATACCACGTCCTACACACTTTTTGTTTTAGGTTTTCTCACACTTCATTTATTTGCCTAATTACAGTTACCACTGTATCTGTAGTACAAATGGACTCCTAATCTGTTAACTCTTTGAGCGCTGTGATGGGCCTTATTTCTTCCTTAGTTTTGTACTCTCTTTGCCAAGAAGGAGCCTTAACACAGCACAGGTGTTCAGTGTGCGTTTGGATTGGGCGAAGTGCTTGGTACTGAGTTAGGGATAGTGCATGTAAGAACCACTAACTCTGGGACCTTATCCAGAACGACTGTTCCCTTGCAGACCTGTGATGAAATTTAGTTAACTTTAAAAAGGATTTCTAACGTCTCTTTTTATATGCTAATTACATCTTGAGAAGTGAAGTTTAAATAGTGCACCCTGGATTTTCAAAAAGTGGTTCTCATTTAGAAATTTTCTCCCTTTTTTGGTGAAATGATTAAGGCTGCCGGACAAAGCATTTCACATCTCTGCCTCTTCTTCTATTGTGAAATGGGGAGGTCGCACAGTTTTGAAAGAATACGCAATTTTTGGAGCTAGTTACGACTGAGATTCAGATCCCCACACTTCCACAGACTAGTTGTGAGCCTTGAGCAGGTCACTTGATCCCACCGAGCTTCTGGGTCCTACCGTTACTTAATAGTGTGCCAGACATTAAGTAGGTGCCTATTACCTGGTAGGTGTAATAATAATTTTGATACCTTTTTATGTGACTTGAAGCAGTTTTAGAAGCTGATGCTTCTGAGGCTAGCGGTTTAGCTGTTTTTTTCATAAAGGAGAATTGAGTGTTCTTTAGTTAAATGCAATTATTTTTTTCATTTAAGGGGCTAGTTGACCTGAATGGCAGTAGAAACTTATCTTCTCATTCACCGTACAGGTCTTGGAGTGGGATTTGAAGAATGGCTTGGGAGTGTAGGACCTTATGCGTTTCCAGTGTTTAGGAAATGGTGAGAGATGGATTATCTTCAACACTTGTAATAGGATATCTGAGTTTTTCAGTCTGTTCCACCTTATTTTACCTTAGTCTTGAAACATGATAGAGAGAGAGAGGGATTATGACTATTTCTCAAATTTGTGTAAGACAGAACTGGAGTGGGGGTTAATACAGTGTTAATACAATTCAGAGACGTGAGCAAATCGCTTACTTCCCCTTCAAGATAACACCTTTGAAGGTGCCACCAATTGCAGAAGGAAGCAGTGATTCAAATCAGTTTTACTGGCTCGGTGTACAATACTCACAGCACCAAATAGAATAGATCTGTTTTAGAACTATTAATCCGTAATGGCATTCCTTTTTTTTTTAATTAAAACATTTTATTTTGGGGGTGCTTGGGTGGCTCAGTTGGGTAAGCGCCCGACTTTGGTTCAGGTCATGATCTTGTGGTTTGTGGGTTCGAGCCCCTTGTTGGGCTCTGTGCTGACAGCTCAGAACCTGGAGCCTGCTTCAGATTCTGTGTTCAGATTCTCATTTTCTCTCTACCCCTCCCCTGCTTGCACGCTCTCTCTCTCTCTGTCTCTCTCGCTCTCTCAAAAATAAACATTAAACAATTTAATAAAAAATTCTTTTGAGAGAGAGTGTGCAGGGGTGGAGGGACAGGTGCAGAAAGAATGAGAGAGAGACAGAGACAGAGAGAGACAGAGAAACTCAAGCAGGCACCACGCTCAGTGCAGAGCCTGACACAGGGCTCAATGCCATGACCCCAGGATGACCTGAGTCGAAATCAAGAATCGGATGCTCAACCAACTGAGCTGCCCAGGTGCCCCTGTGATAGACATTTGTGTATATTGAAGCTCATCTTGCCATTAGTTGTTGTTTTTTTTTTTTTTTAATAAAATAAGGGTAAAAAGTTCAGCCATGGAGGGTTTATAGTAAACCTTTAAAAATTTTATCTGATCAGACTCTCAGATTGAGGAAAAAACATCCCTGACAAAGCGAGATGAATAAACTTGAACTTTCTGATAATCTTTTCTTTCAAAGTTAACATTTAAGTGCACTTGAATAGACTTGGTTATTACCGGTGGCGACAGGCATCCATTTGGAAGCGGGCTCCTGAGTCACTGTCAGCCTGTCTTACCACTGTAAATGGGGAGAGAGGAGGAAGCTGTTAGTGGAAGGGAGTTGGTTTCATTTGGACATCCTCCCCGTCTATGGTCTTGAAATCCACCCATGGGTTGATTGGGACATAATAAATAGAAGATGAAGAGATAACCCATTTTGTCAGGCCTTTTGGGACAGTGGACTACCTGGTACTGAGATGATTGTTTGCACATTTATGTGGAGTGATGGCATACTTTCCTTTTTTTACCCCGCAGAGCTGTGTCCAGAGCCTGGGAAAGGTGGATATCAACGTGTTTCTGTGATGTGGTTATTGGGGTGGGGAAAAGGAGAAAGTGTGAGGAATCTACCAATTTACCATTTATGTCACCCCGTAGGCTCTTTTGGAAACATGCTTTTGAATTTTCACTTCTAGTGACATCATAAGCCCGTGTTCTGCCGTAGCTTCTACCAATCCCAAATGGTGAGTTAGTTATTCCTGAAGGGTTAGGTATGTCACACTGTATGTAATTGATTTATCTTTTAGACAACTAAAGATGCCGAGTTAGGGGGAAAGCACGTAGGAGTTAGGTAAAGAATTTTGCAGAACCCAAGATGATTCTCGCATGGTGATCTCTGAAAAATCACATGATATGAAGCTGCCTATCTGACTTCACATTCAGACTTTGCCATTATTGGCTGTATGTCCTTGAACAAGCCGCTTCATCTGTCTCAGACATAAGATTCTTACTTGTAAAATAAAAACACGTTTAATATAAATCATCTTCTATCTACTACATGCTATTGTTGTGTGAAACCTTGAGATAAATTGCTATACAAATGCTATATCATTTGGTAACTTTATTGGTTGCTTAGTGGTTTGGATAAAATTTAAATCCTAGTTGAAAAGGGGGAAACATCCAACTATATTGGTTTTTCTTTATAAAAGATAGTTAACATATACCGTATTTATTGTCATTCTCCTTGCTTGGGAAAATTGATACATTTTACTTTTGGCTCTTCTCAGTTTTCCTTTTATAACATGTTTGTCATGGAGTAAATTTCTAAAGAAATTTCAGTTCAAGATGCTTGCTGTTAGACCCAAGTTACTGTGAAATCACAGAAACTGACATTGGATGCCAGTTCCTGAAGTCAGGTTAAACCACAATAAACAGTGAACAAAGAATGTCAGAATATTTCAAGAGTACAAAAGAAGGCTAGTGTGGTTGTCTGATCTTTACTGACTCATTTTCTTCAATTATTTTTTTTAATTGGTTTACTCAGATCAGAGGAGTGTGTCTCTTATGTGCCAAATGTTATACTGTGTGTCTTACCTACGTTTATTTTATTTTATTTTATTTTATTTTATTTTATTTTATTTTATTTTATTTTATTTTTTTATTTTATTTTATTTTATTTTTTTATTTTATTTTATTTTATTTTTTTATTTTATTTTATTTTATTTTATTTTATTATTTTATTTTATTTGTTTTGTTTTGTTTTGTTTTGTTTTTTTTAAGAGAGAGAGGGAGAGCAGGGGAGGTCAGAGAGAGGAGAGAGAGAGAATCCCAAGCCAGCTCTGCACTCTCAACGCAGAGCCTGACATGGGGTTTAACTCATGAACTGTGAAATCATGACCTGAGCTGAAATCAAGAGTCAGATACTTAACTGACCGAGCCACCCAGGCACCTGATACCTACATTTCTTACTTAATTTTGAAAATCAGCCTATGAGTCAGGCATTATTAAGCTGTTTTACTACGAGGAAACAGCCCCCAAAGTGATTTGACAGTGATCACATATCTATTAAACTAAAATTTGAACTCAAGATTATTCTGGCTCGAAGGCTGTGCTTTTCACATTATTGATGCTATTAGCTGGAAAGAATAATTTTTTAAAACAAATCAAGTTTATTGAAATACTATTTGTATGATAAAATGTACCCATTTTAAGTATATAGAGTTTGATGAGTTTTGTCAAATGTATCCATACAGATAACAATATAATCAAAATATGGAGCATTTCCATCATTCCAGAAAGTTCCCTCATGCCGCTCTCTGGCCACTTCTTCCCCTCAACCCTTACCCATTGCCTACCTCACCACAGGCAACCGCTACTCTGCTTTACGTCATTGTAGTTTTGTCTATATTAGGAGTTCTCCAACCGTAGCCCTCAGGCCAAATCTGGCCTACTGCCTGTTTTTTAAATAAAGTTTTATTGGGACATGACAGTACTCATTTGCTTGTGGCTAATCTGGTGCTGCCGTGACAGAATAGTTACTAGAGACCATGAGGCCCACAAAGACACACATTCACTATCTGGCCTCTTATAGAAAATGTTTGTGGATCTGGATCTTTGTGCTCAGCATAACCAAATGCAATGGTCACATATAAAAAAAATTAACAAGTCTAGTAATATTATTCAGTGCATCTTCAACTTTTCCTGTTTGTCCTGCAATTATCTTTTTACAATTGGTTTAAAATTTTTTTAACCAGGGTAAAATCAAGGTTTACTCAGTACATTGTTATCTCTTCAGTCTCTGTTTTCTCATTCTTTATTTGATGTATAATTTACATTCAGTAAAATTCAGTAGCATTCTGGGGGTTTTGGCAGATGTATACATTTGCATAACCACTATTTCGGTCAAGATATGTATGGAATGGTTTCTTTATCCCCCAAATTCTTCTGAGCCCTTTTGTAGTCAACCCATTTTCCACTCCCAGACCCTGGACACTATTGATCTGTTTTCTGTGTCCATGGTTTTTTGCCTTTTTAAGAATGTCATGCAAATGGAAACATACAGAATGTAGCCTTTTTTTTTTCCCCCATTTGCCTAGTGACTAATGATGTTAAGCATCCTTTCATGTGATTATTTGCCATTCTTTGGTAATGTATTCAGTTATTTTGCCGATTAAAAACATTGAATTATTTGCTTTATTATTGACTTTTGAGAGTTGTATATACATTTTAGAATCAGATACATGATTATGGTTTATAAATACTTTCTTCTTGTCTGTGGCTTTGTTTCCTAATAATAATTGTCTTTAGAACAGCAGTTCTTTTGGTAATGTTCCAGTTGTTTTTTCTTTAATGGATTGTGCTTTTGGTGTAGTGTCTGAAAAAATCTTTGCTTAACCTAAACAAAAAGACTTCCCCTGAATTTTCTCCTAGAAGTTTTATAGTTTAAAATTTTACATTTAGGTTTATGATTTACTTAGAGTTAATTTTTCTGAATGGTGCAAGGCATGGATTGAGATTTATATTTGTGTTTTTTAAATTTTTTAAAATGTTTATTTATTTTTAAGACAGAGAGACACAGAGTATGAACGGGGGAGGCACAGAGAAAGAGGGAGACACAGAATCTGAAGCAGGCTCCAGGCTCTGAGCTGTCAGCACAGAGCCTGACATGGGGCTAGAACCCATGAACTGTGAGCTCATGACCTGAGCCAAAGTCAGATGCTTAACCAACTGAGCCACCCAGACACCCCTGAGATTTATTTTTTTGTTTTTAGATAAGCAGTAGTTCCAACGTGTTTGTTGTTGTGTTTGAAAAGACTTTTTTCTCCATTGAATTACTTTTGTTGAAAGTCGGTTGATCATATACCTTGGGTCTACTTCTGGATTCTGTATTCTTTTCCACTGATGTGAGTCTTCCATTTGTCCTTTACACACTGTTGATTACTGTAGCTTTATAGTAAATCTTGAAATCAGGTAATGTGGCTTCTCTAATTGTGCTATTTTTCAGAAATAGTTGAGTATATATTTGAGTATTCTAGTTGCTTTACCTTTCCAGGTACATTTTAGAATCAGCTTGTTGATGTCTATAATCCTGGTGGGATTTTTGGTTGGCATTGCATTGAATCTGTATTTTGGGAAAGAATTGACATATTAATGATATTGAGCCATGAACATGGTATAGTTATTTAGAACTGTTTTTTTGGCACACCTGGGTGGCTCAGTCGGTCAAGCATCCAACTTTGACTCAGGTCATGATCTTGTGGTTTGTAAGTTTGAGCCCTGCATCAGGCTCTGTACTGACAATGCGGAGCCTGCTTGGGATTCTCTCTCTCCCTCTTTCTCTGCCCCTGTCCTGCTCTCTGTCTCAAAATAAATAAATATACTTAAAAAATTTTTTTTGATATTTTAATTAGTGTTTTGTAATTTTCAGTAGTTGCATCTTGCCTGTATTTTGTAAAATACACACACACACATAGCATGCTTTTTGGTGCTGTTGTAAATGATGCTTCTAAAATTTCAATTTCCAGTTGTTCATTGCTAGTATAAATAGGATTGAATTTTATATGCCAGCCTTGGATCTTAACAGCGTTGCTAAACTCAGTTTTAGTTAAAAAAAATTTTTTTTTTAATGTGTATTTATTTTTGAGAGAGAGAGAGAGTGCGCAGGAGAGGGGTGGAGAGAGAGGGAAACACAGAATCCAAAGCAGGCTCCAGGCCCTGAGCTGTCAGCAGTTGGACGCTCAATTGACTGAACCACCCAGGTGCCCCAACTCAGTTTTAGTTTTAGAATCCTTTTTGTAGATCTTTGGGCCCTTTTTTTTTTAATTTTTTTAAATTTATTTTTGAGAGACGAGTGGGGGAGGGACAGAGAGAGAGGGAGACACAGAATCCGAAGCAGGCTCCAGGCTCTGAGCTGTCAGCACAGAGTCCGAGCTGGGGCACGAACCCATGAACTGCGCGATCATGACCCGAGTGGAAGTCGGATGCTTAACGGACTGAGCCACCCAGGTGCCCCTGGGCTTTTTTTACATAGACAATAGTGCCATCGGCAAGTACAGGCAGTCTGATTTCTTCCTTTGCAGTCTGTATGCCTTTTATTTCTTTTTCTTACTTTATTGAATTGGCTAGGACCCCCAGGATGGTGCTGAATGGGAATTTTGAAAGTGGACATCCTGTCCTCATGTTAAGGGGGGAAAACATTCTGTGTTTCACCATAAATGTGATGTTACAGGCATACTAAAGAGATTGTGGGTTTGATTCCAGACCCCTGCAATAATGTGAGTATCACAATAAAGTGAGCCAAATTAATTTTTTGGTTTCCTATTACGTGTAAAAGCTATGTTTATATTGTAGTCTATTGAGTATGCAGAAGCATTCTGTTTTAAAAAAGGTACATACTTTAAAAATACTTGTTTGTAAACGATACATTAACTGCAAAGTGTGACGAAACTGGGCATGCTTGTATTTAGAGTTTGCTTTTGTACATGGCCTTTATCAAGTTGAAGTTTTCCGTTTCTAGTTGGTGGGGAGTTCTTATCATGAAAGCATATTGAATGTTGCCGAGGCTTTTTCTGCATCTTTTGTGACGATCATAGATTTTTTCTTCTTTACTCTGTTGATATCTGATTTTGGCACTTTGAACTAGCCTTGCATTCTTGTGATAATCCTGGGTTGGTCATGATTTTTGAGAGATGTAGCTTATGTTTTAATATCAGACTCTAGGAGGCCTCCCTGTGATGATTTTTGTTGGAGTTTTCAGATTCCTCAGCCTCCCCAAACTCTTAGGTCTTGTCACTTTGACAAGATTGCCACGCTCTGCTCAGGATCCTCATCGCACTCTGCACTCCAGAGTGCCTCCAGGCTGAGAAAGCTGGAGTGGTGGTGGCCCGTCCCTTCTCTTCCCCTCAGTTAGGGATTGCAGTCCCTCTTGCCTGTTGTCCAGTGTCTCAAAGACGTCACCTTACGTATTTTGTCTTTCCCTAGTTGTTGGAGGGGGCGTTGGCAGGATAAGTCTGGATGCAGTTACTCGATCTCTCTTTGAAGACTATACTTTATTGGTGGTGCTGAAAGTCTTGTTACAGGATTCTTCAAATCTTGGGGGGGGGGTATAAATATCAAAGAAACATTTGTTCGGTGCCTGCCATCTGTAGCTGAGCCCTTATCCGGTGGGGAATACAGACGAGTAGATCTCTTCCAGGTGAGGAGTACATACATAGCACATACATAGGATAAATCAAAGATGGGAAATGCTCTAGTGATGAACAGACAGAGGAAAACCACTGTGGTCCGATATTTTCGTACAGAAAGGCCTTCTTTTACGTTTTTGGTCCCTGGCGTATATGTGTAATTCGGTCTTATGGCACAAGATGTAGTGAGTCAGTGGACGACTACTGGTTCTTGCAGATGCATTTGACAACTTATTTGCTGTGTGGCTTTAGGTAACTCCGTTTTCTCGTTTGTAAAATGGGCACGTGACATTCCTTGTGGCGTTGTTTGCTGATTGAATTCCCTCAGCACGCAAGGGGGCCTTCTGTATTGTCAGGCACTGTTGCAGGTGATGGGGACGCAGTGACAAGTAACAGGTGGTTGCTGCCATCAAGGGGCTGATATTCTAGTGAGGGGAGAAGAAGATAAACAAGTGAACAGTTTTGGTGATGTCTCGTGGTGATAAGTTTAGGAAGAATATGAAGAGTATTAGCAGAAATTGGGGCGGTCAAACAAGACCTTCCGGAGGCGAGGAGATTGGAGCAGAGACCCGAAGGAAGTGAAGGGAGCAAGCCAGCTGCAGATCCCTGGACGTTCCGGGCAGGAGGGACACGAAAGGCCAAGAGCTTGAGGTGGGAGCGTGAACGGGGAGGTTGGTGTGGCCGGGATGGCCGAGGAAGGAGAACTATAGGAGGTCACGCGTAGGGAGGCAGAGGCCAGGTCACATAGGCTTTTAAGTATGACAGGGAGCCACCGAAGGGCTGGAGCAAGGAGCCACGAGAGCTGATTTCAGGTTTACGGGATCCCTGGGGAGGTGGCGGGCCGGAGTGCGAACAGGGCGGCCGGGAGTCTGTGGTAGTTGGCTCTGGGGGAGGAGGATGGTAGCTGAGGTCCAGCTCGTAGCAGCGCAGGTGCCGACAGGAGGTCGGAGTCGGTGTGCGTTTGAAGGTAGGACTGATAGGGTTTTTTATGGATTGGAAAAAGGCTTTGAAGGGAAGAAAGCAGTCCAGGACGATCGCCGGGTGTTTTCCTTGAATAACCGGGTGAATGGTGGAATGGTTACCTCGGCGGGGAAGGTGTGCGTGAGTTTATTGGGAGGAAGACGTCGTCGTTTCTCTTTTTGGACATGTTAAGTTTGAGCTCCGTGAGATTTTTTGTTTTAATTTTTTAATGTTTATTTATTTTTGAGAGAGAGTGTGTGAAGGGGGTGGGACAGAGAGAGGGAGACCCAGAATCCGAAGCAGGCTCCAGGCTCTGAGCTGTCAGCACAGAGCCCGGTGCGGGGCTTGAACCCATGAACTGTGAGATCATGACCTGAGCTGAAGTCGGACGCTTAACCCACTGAGACACCCAGGGGCCCGAGCTCTGTGAGATTTTTTTTTTTTTTTTTTTTTTTTTTTATTTATTTATTTATTTATTTTTGAGACAGAGAGAGACGGAGCATGAATGGGGGAGGTGCAGAGAGAGAGGGAGACACAGAATCTGGAACGGGCTCCAGGCTCTGAGCGGTCAGCACAGAGCCTGACGCGGGGCTCGAACCCACAGACCGCGAGATCATGACCTGAGCCGAAGTCGGACACTTAACCGACTGAGCCACCCAGGCGCCCCCCGAGCTCTGTGAGATTTTAAGTGAAGACACCACTAAGTAATTGGCTGTGCAGATCTGTGGTTCGGGAAAGAGGTCTGGACTGGGTATAAGATCTAGAGAACTATAAAGAGGAGGGGTTATTGCGAGAATTAGGAATCTCTAGACTCCTGGCACCTGGCAGCTCACCTGGCAGGGTAGCTAGTAATGGTAGTGATTGTGGTAAACACAACAGCTACTAGCTCTGAGGGGCTGGATGCGCGTGAAGGAGGAAGGTGGTGACCTAAATAACACCTTGCCTTTTAAATCAGAGTCAGTTAGGACTGTACACGTGCTGAAAGCTGCTCTCCTCTGAGCATGAGAAAACTAGTCGTGAGATCTGTTGTACATTTCCAATCTGTGAGCATATCTGTGATTTGTAATGTGATGTGGGGGTGTCATTTGCATGTATTTCACATACACATAGTACACAGGAGAGTCTGGAAGGAGGCTATCGCAGATTGTTGTGTTTGAGGAGTGAGATGGTAGGGTAGTTTTCGTCTTCTAAATGTTCTGCAATGTATGTATTTTCGTTAGTCTTATTTATTTTTCTTAAGTAAATACTACTTCCAACATGGGGCCTGAACTCACGATCCTGAGATCAAGAGGCGCATGGTCCAGAAACTTAGCCAGCCAGACACCCCTAGTCTCATTTTTAATAAAGGGAGTTTGTGTTTTTGGAGAGTCCTGCTCAGTTGGTGAGCTTCTGGGCTGAGGAGTTTCATTTGTTTGTGGTTGCTAACACTCCTTCCCATAGCTGGGTCTTTGACTGTGGTCTGCTGTCTTAAAAAGTTGAGCCCTTGATCACAGGGAGGGGCATCACATAGGAGAGTGGGGGTTTGGGTAGGAGTCCTTAACAGCTTCTGGGAAAATTGTTAGCACGTGTTTTGCCCCACCTGGCTAAATGTGGCACCATTTTGTTCAAAGGGGGCATTACTCACCACTTGAAATTTGTTGGACAAATCATTTGAGATGAATTGAACTGAGCATGATATATATTTTTTGAATTCTGAATTATACCATCAGCATTTACTTAGTGTTTTAGAAGTATTCCTTTTCACAGCTGAAGGAGGTAGATATATCAGGGGCTTTTTGCAAATTTGACATTTCCTGTAATTCGTGAATCCCTTCTAAAAATACGTAGTATCATTTGAACAGTATCTGTAAATAAATCCACCTACCTGGTTTTGCCAGTTGAGTTCTGCACTGTCTAAAGTAAGTGTGTTTCTGGAGTGGGAGCAGGTAGGTGCATTGTGATGTAACAAATAATTTCTGTTACTTTTTACAAGCTGGAAGAAATTTTTTTTTTTTTTTTTTTTTTTGCTTCCTGGGTACACGGCTGGGCTTCAGAATACAAAGGATGTCTGGATGAGACCTTGCAGTTTGGGAATTATTTAGGGAAAAATGTGGCAACAAGAGTTGAGAAGTAGAGTTCTAATTGTTTATTTGGTCACATGAGGCCTTTGGGGCCTGACTGAGGTGCTTTCTCTGTTTGAGGATTAAGGATATATATGGGTCAGTGGATAGGAATGACCGGCCTTTTTGCCTGGGCTCTCCTGCCAAAATGGTGCTGTACTTATGGTTGGAGCATGATAGTGTTTTCAAAAGACTTTCGCAGTCTAGAACGATTTTTTGACAAAGGGTATTTCCTAAATGGTGTTTTCTAAAAAGTAAAGTCACTAAAAGGAAGAAGAAACTTTTACTAGGTGCCTACGAGTGTTTTGTGGTTCGTTTACATTCTCTTAATTCCTTACAATAGCCTATAAGATAGGTGTTATCCCCACCCCCACCTTTTTTGATGAGAAAACGGGGGTTCAGAGATTTTACTTTGCCCATTTCAGGTCAATGAACTGTAATTTTCATCCAGGACTTTGTGACTCTAAACATACTCTAGTTTTATGACATATATGCCAGAAGTCACTTTTTTTTTTAAACTCATATAATTATATCCAGAATAGCCAGCTTAAAATTCCAGCTTGTTCATGTTGTAAATAGAAAATCATTGTGGTTTGCCCTTAGAGTTTTCCTAGAATTCTTAAAACGTGCTGGGCTTCCATGTTTGTGCCTTGAAAGTAGCAGAAACTTACCAGTACGGTTGTATTTTACTTGACATGCGGGGAGCTTTGTGGATCAACATTAATAATTAACATTTACATACTCTTTCACATCTTCAAAGTGTTTTACAAACAGTTAATTAGTTCATGTTTAACCTATATTGGAAGTTGAAAAACCAGTTTTTTAAGTTCATTTTAGTGGTGCAGAAGTGGTTGGGTGGGTGCTGAGGACAATGCAGGTATGCACCTTGCAGTCTCTGGAGCACCTTTCCTCAATCCCCTCGCTTTGTGCCGGGATCAGCTTGTAGTAAGCATGTGTTTTGGGTGTACATCTTCTGCTTAACGCAAAGGAATTAGGTGAACTGAAAGAAAGACAGGGTTCAGGATGGTCTGGGAAAGACCCAGGTGATTCACTGAACTGTGTTGCAAGTTTCCTTTCTGTAGTCCCTTAAATGTGAATTGTCCTTACTTCCTGTGGGGTTTTAGGGGATGGGAAGTGATTGGTGCAGAGACTCCAGCAGATGAACAGAGTCGTTACATGTGCTAATTTCTGGGAAAGGTTTTTTTTTTTTTTTTTTTTCATTCCTGGCTTAGGAGATAATAACCCTGTAACTGAATACTTTGCTGGTTTCCTCACTCCCACTTGTCACCTGATTCCATCTCCTTTCCCCTCTACCCCCAGTAAAACAGTTTTTACTTGACAAGGTTGTGTAGTGAGCGGGGAAGACTTTGGAGGAGACTGGTCCCAGTTCGGCTGTGTTTCTGTCACATAACTAGCTGTGCAACCTTGAGCGGGGTACTGTTTTATTCTGCCCCTGAGTTCTTTTGTTCAGTGAAGTCATGTATTGACCTTTCATTGAGTGCTACAGGGGTGGCCGGAGGGAGATATGAAGCTTATGGTCTTGGACATGAAGAGAGACAGAGGATATTTTAACATCAGTGAGGATTCTTCAAAGTCACTGTGACTTCTTCCTTCCTACTTTGGTTGGAATGATTAAATTATGTTATGCTATTGTTGCCTGCCACATTGCTGCACTTTAAATATCTTTCTTTTTCTAATACAGAGCAATAAATAGAACTGTTTGATAAATATTGTGTCTGGGTGATTTCCTAGGACAGGACGTGTGAGTTCCTTTTCATCATTGCTGATAGCCCAGTCATTCAGAGGGACCTTCTCATGAATCTTTGTCTAGATGACGATGCCAGAGAAACCTTAGTATGTGGTGGCAGAAAGGAGAAGAATTCTGAGAGCTTGGATGTGTATATGATTAAATCTTTATCACCAGTGGGAATCTGTTCTCTTTATTGGGCCAGATAGGAATGGCCCTGAATTTTTCCCTCTGTCAAATAGTATTGTTTTTCAGGTCTTTCTCTTCTTTCCTCTTTCCCTTTTCTTCACTTCTGGAAAATCTGAAAACCTAAAAGTATGATAAATTGGCTTTTGAACCTTTTTGTAATGTTAAATACACCCAGGTTTAAACTTCAACCTTTTCCGCCAAGATTTCTGGTAACTTGGAAGGAACGTTGTACAGCTGAACCTTGGACAATGCTATATGTGAATTTTGAATAATTGGGATTGACTTAAATATTTAAAGTCACTTTTATCTTAAAGGATGGCTATAGGTAAAATTTTTTTTTTTCAACTTTTTGAATGAGACATTTTTCCCCCCCCAGGATAAATTATGTATATAAATTAGAAAAGATGGGAGTTTTCTTTTGGAAACACCTAGTTGGTTAGAACAGTATTGTAAACTGTAGAAGTAAGTGTTTTTTCTAAGAAACTGTGCCAGCAACCAGGACGAATGATTGTTTTTCCTGTATACATTAAGTATCTTGGGTTGTACTGTTTTTGGTCACCTCTTTAACTTTTCCATAATGTCTTTGCTCACTGTACCTTTCCTCCTTTTTAGTTAATTCAGTAGGATTCATTTGTCACACTGCTCACTTGACTCGGTGGGGATAAGGTAATCACTTACATCTGTATTTCCTCTGGATTGTAAGCTTCTGGAGGGTAGATTTCATCTGTTTCGTTCATCACCGTATCCCTGGGACCTGGCATCATGCATGGCATATAGATGTTAGTGGCTATGCAGGAAATACTTGGATTGCTGATGGATGGATGAATTTGTGACACAACTATATATACATATTATATTGAACCATTAATAAAATCTACCCTGTTGAGAATAAACAGATTTTAGTTTTCTCCTCCCAGCATCAGTTGTAGTTTGATTCTGGTGGGTTACATCATCCCTTTTGGGAAAGAGAAGCACCATGTTAAATGGAAGATGGCCAGTGTAGACCAAGTCAGGTGGGAAAATCTGTACAACTCTTACCTGGTTTTTGTGCTTGGTCAGAGCAGGTCTCTGTCACTTTACGTTTGAACCTGTTCAGCAGCTTTACACTGACGTGTGGGTGACTGATGTGAGACTGTAGGTATGGCTTGTCTACCTAATTCTTTTGTCTGCCTCATTTTTAAGAAATGTCACATAATAATTTTAAAACATACTAAAAAAATACTCAAAACAGTAGCATTGACCCCTGTGTACCCATTATGCCAGATTCTAGAAAATTAGCAAGATCTTGCCTTTTTTTCATACATTGTTTTTTAAATCAAAGTGTCACTGAGACATTTCATATAAAATTTACCCCTTGAGGGGCGCCTGGGTGGCTCAGTCGGTTGAGCGTCCGACTTCGGCTCAGGTCATGATCTCGCGGTCCGTGAGTTCGAGCCCCGCGTCGGGCTCTGTGCTGACAGCTCAGAGCCTGGAGCCTGTTTCAGATTCTGTGTCTCCCTCTCTGTCTGACCCTCTCCCCGTTCATGCTGTCTCTCCCTGTCTCAAAAATAAATAAACGTTAAAAAAAAAATTAAAAAAAAAATAAAATTTACCCCTTGAATATATTTATTCTAGTTGTCTTGAAAGTCACTACAAAACTATCATTTTCCTAATGGGGATTCTTAAATGGTATTTTTAGTCCAGTGTATAATACTATAAACCATAAGCCGTCTCTGTGAATCACGGCATGCTGTGTTTCAGGGATATGGAACCAAAAACTTCAACTCAAAGCAAAAGAATTGCTGAGTAGTCTTTTTGTCTTTTGACAGAATCGCTGCAGGACTAGGACCATAAACCTTCCATTAAGCACTTCTGTATGAAATCTGAGGTTTCTGTCACATTAGATATGGGAAATTAAGCAGAGCTACACAAATAACTGATCTGGGCAGTTTTTGAGTTCTTCTCCTTTATGGTACGCTTTTTTTTTTTTTTTTTCTTTCTCCTCAGATGACTGTTTCTCTCTCAATACCAGTATAGGAATGTTATGATTTATACAAAATGAATTTTGGTTTCACGTCTGTAGTTTTTTCACCTCCCTGTGTAGAATTTAGTGACTTTCTTTTCCCTTGATCTGCTTTTCTTCTCAAAATGCATTCCCATTTATTTTGATTTTTGTGAAGAAAATGCTTGTCAGGGAATGGAATAGCTTCATAAATCTCGTATTTCCTTAATAATTATTTGGTAATGTATATAAAAATTGTGTTGATTTTTCTTGTGCTTTCTTAATCCAGATCATGTTAAAAGTTTTAATTTGGGGGAAAAAAAAGTTTTAATTTGAATCCATCCCCCGGAAATACTGATCTCCTGATTTTCATGGTCCCTTTTTGTTTATATTATCTCCTAAGCTCACAGATTCTAAGGTACTATTTTGGCTGCTTGGCCAAAAGTGCTTGTGGCCGTCTGAAGATTATCACTTTAATAGCCTGCTAGGATGTGTGCCTGGAAGGAGAGAATTTTCCTTCCTGAGCCCGAATAAAAGTAATAGACCCAAATAAGAAGGGAAATTCAGAGAAAAAATTGTTATCTGTTTTCTCCCTTCAGCTTTGGTGCCTTTTGAAACCTACAGGGACAAGTTCACGGGTATAATAGCTGTCGTTTATTGGGAGCCTCTTCCTGAACTAGGTGTCTCATGTTTACCAGTTCTCACCTCTGCAGGGCGTTTTGATGATTTTGCTGGGAAAGGAAATTGATGTTCAGGGAGGTTAATTAGTTAATTTCAGGTATACTTCATTCAGTAAGCATTTAATGAAGGCCTACTGTACGTCAGGTACAGTATTAGGTGCCAGGGATCCAGGGAGGAACACAAATAAGACACGGTTGCTGCCCTTAAAGCATTCATGATTAAAAAAAAATTTTTTTTTAATGTTTATTTATTTTGACAGAGAGCGAGCAGGGGAGGGACAGAGAGAGAAGGAGACACAGAATCCGAAGCAGGCTCCAGGCTCTGACCTGTCAGCACAGAGCCTGGCGCGGGGCTTGAACTCATGAACTGTGAGATCATGCATGACCTGAGCTGCGGTCGAACGCTCAACTGACTGAGTCACCCAGGCGCCCCAGTGTTTCTTGATTGATATGTGAGAGCAGGAATAGTAACGATAATAATTGCCATCATTTTATTACTTCTTTCCATGTGCCGGGCTTAGAACTAGGTGCTCTGTATAGCCTTCTTTCTTTTTAATCCCTACAGCTCTCAGAGGTGGGGTCTGTTACTTTTGGGTTTCATGGAGACTGAGGCTAAGCAACTTCCTTGCGGTCACACAGTTGGTATGTGGCAGAGCTGGGCCTTGAACATGGGTCTCTGACTCTAGGGCACAAGCCCTTTTCTGCGTGCGTCAAGAACATTTCTAGCAAGACTTGAAATAAGTAATCATGTGAAAGGGACATCCGTTGTGAGCTGTGATTTTGGCAGAACTTTATGTAACTTTTACTTGGCTGGTAGATTTATTTTCATGGTTAACTTTCTGCTCTGTTACCTCTTGCTGAAGAAGTCCTCAGTTTTCATGATTCATGAAAGGCATTTTTTTAGTTTTATTACGAATGGTAGATGTACCTCTAGAAATTCAGGAATTACACATAAAAAGAACAAAGTACACCTGTGAATAGATGGGTACTACCTAGAAAATTTTTTTTTGGTACAGTCTGGTGTTTTTTCTTTCTGGACTTGAAAATTTGTAGAGGCTGTGTGTGTGTGTGTGTGTGTGTGTACATATACATATACACACCATATGTGATCATATTCTGTGTGCTCCTGAGTACAAGCAGATTATAAAACATTTCTTGACTCTACCTTTACATGTGTCAAGTAACTTACATAGTTATTTTATTTTATTTTATTTTTTTATTTTATTTTATTTAAAAAAAATTTTTTTTAACGTTTATTTACTTTTGAGACAGAGAGAGACAGAGCATGAACAGGGGAGCGGCAGAGAGAGAGGGAGACACAGAATCTGAAACAGGCTCCAGGCTCTGAGCTGTCAGCACAGAGCCTGACGCGGGGCTCTAACTCACGGACCGTGAGATCATGACCTGGGCTGAAGTCGGATGCATAACCGACCAAGCCACCCAGGTGCCCCTTACATAGTTATTTTAGTGGCTATATATAGTATTTCATTGTGTGGATTTAGATTTATCCTCAGTTTACAAATTACCCTCAGTTGAATAGTTGTCTTTTCTTTCCTCCCTTTCACTTCCTCTTTCCCTATTCCCTCCTTCCCTTCCTCCTTCGTACTGTTGTAAACATTGCTGTGATGAACAACCATGTATGTACATCTTTATATCCTTTATCTCTTTCTTGCAGAAATGAAGTTGCTAGGGCAAAGCCTGTACATTTCAACAGCTTTTAATAGATATCGTCAAGTTTATCTTCAGAAAGCTTAGATCATTGGTCCGGTATGAGTATCTGTGTACCATTTCTCCCTAACCTTTAGAAAGAAAGTTTAAAAAAATCCAGCATTTAAAAGGAAGTTCTAAATGCCATAATAGAATTACTCATAGAGTTACTAGATTACTGGCAACCAGTTATAAATAAAAGAACTCTGTATTTCTAAAAGAAGAGGAAGAAATTTGTGAAGTCTGGTCATCACTCCTAAGCACTGAGAATTCATCTAAGATGAGTTCTCAGTATTTAAAGGCACATAAAGGAAACTTTCCAATAAAGAGAGTCACTGATTTCAAATTCTTTTGGCTACTCTTTTCAGTCCAAATTAACTCCAACAAGGAGACAAGGAAGAGTTTCAGATAAGAATTATAGAGATGATAGGTCCCCTCTACACAGAGTGCTCCTGAGAGATTATCTGTATTCATTCTGTTGCATATCCAAATGCAGATTAGAAGCTTTTAAAATTAATGTTATGTGGGGCACCTGGCAGGCTCAGTCAATAGAGTATGTGACTCTTGATCTGGGGGTTGTGAGTTTGAGCCCCACATTGGGTATAGAGGTTAGCTAAAAAAAAAAAAAAATAAAAAATAAGGTACTAAGGGGCGCCTGGGTGGCTCGGTCGGTTAAGCTTCTGACTTCATCTCAGGTCACAATCTCATGTTTGTGGGTTTGAGCCCTTCTTTGGGCTCTGTGCTGACAGCTCAGAGCCTGGAGCCTGCTTCAGATTCTGTGTCTCCCTCCCTCCCTCCCTCCCTCCCTCCCTCCCTCCCTCCCTCCCTCCCTCTCTCTCTCTCTCTCTGCCCCTCCCCTGCTGTGCTCTGCCTCTATCTCTCAAAAATAAACATTAAAAAAATAAATAAATAAAGTCAAAAAAATAAATAAAAGTAATGTTCTATCTCATTTAGTTATGAAGATGCGTAATCCGCGTATGTTCCCCAAATCACAGTCAAGTGTTGACATTCTGGTTTAAATAAGAAAATAAGCAAATTAAATATTGCACTGTGCTCTTCACTCATTTATATAATATAGCCCAACATTCTTCTTTGAGACGAAGATGAGTTAATTGGTCCCCGTTATGATAGCAGTGATTTTCAATCAGATAACACTTATCAGGATTTTCTGTGCAATGGGTAGGAAGAGTTTGTTGCCTTCAAGTCATAAGTCAAGTGCATAAGCTGATCTTGCGGCACTGTTCATGCTTCTGTTGGGCATTCTCAGGAGTATTATTTCACTCATCTTTAGCCTGTTCCTGGTTACAGAGAAAGAGCTGGTTAATTTAGTGGATAAGTCATACCACTAGAAGTAAAAGAGGCCTCCATTATAATGTTGTCCTGGAACACACAGGTGGTTATTTTTTGTTATGGGAGGGTTTCTGTGGTCATCTTGGAATGGCCCATGTTTGATGTAGCGTACCCTGTTCTTGAACTGTTCAGATTTTATCTGTCTGGGTGTTGTTTTGGCTTAGAAGGGCCCTTTTCTGTGGGATTTTGAGGACATCTCTCTGCCAACCTGAATTCCCAAAGGGTCTCTGTTTTTCCCTGTTACATCCACATTATTAAAAATTTTTTTTCTAATGTTTATTTTTGAGAGAGAGAAACAGAGTGTGAGCAGGGGAAGGGAGGGGAGAGGGAGAGGGGGACACAGAAACCGACGCAGGTTCCAGGCTCCAAGCTGTCAGCACCAAACCCGACGTGGGGCTCGAACCCACGAACTGTGAAATCATGACCTGAGCCAAAGTCAGATGCTTAACCGACTGAGCCACCCAGGCGCCCCACATCCACATCATTTAGACTCGACTCTCACAAGTGTGTCATCCTTCTTCCTCACTAGTCATGTTTATCCCAACCTTCATTGGTAAACTGCCCTTTTGGAGATACAGGACAGGGAGTGATAACACTGAGCAGGTCAGGCAAGGAATAGGATCTTGGCATCTGACATTTCAGAGGATACTCCCTTTGTGTCTCATTATTTTCTCTTTGCTGTCTTATGGATCTGCTGGGCACAAATATGATAGGTTTGGTAAATCAGTGTTGGGAGTGAAATGTTTCACTGCAGTTGTTCTGGATACATGACAAGACTAACAGAGAAGACACTAAGAAGAGAATGAGTAACATGAGGGTAAGAGTACTAAGCAAGTAAGAATGCCCGATTAAAGCTGGGAGATTGAAATGCACAGACCATGATAAAAATGAGGGCAAATTCTGATGCAAAGCATTCAGTAGCAAGAAAAACTTGATTATTAGTGGACAATAGTGGACAAACTCAGCTCTAGCATTTGGTAGTTTGGGTTCTAGACTTAGTTTGCTGCTGACAACCTTGGGTGAGTCACTTAGACTCCCCTACCTCTAGTTTCTGCCATAAAAAGTGGAAGTATCCATTTTTGTTTGTTTGTTTGTTTGTTTGTTTGTTTCCCTAAAGGTGATTTCAAGCCCCAGGGTTCCTTAGAATTACAGCAGGGAGCCAAATGGACTTGGAGAGAGCATGGGGAGGGGACCACACCTGTCCCCCAATAGCATCTCTACCCTGTTCTGTTACTTTTTTTTACTTTTTTTTTTTTTTTACATTTATTTATTTTTGAGAGTCAGAGACAGAGCACAAGCAGGGGAGGGGCAGAGAGAGAAGGAGACACAGAATCTGAAGCAGGTTCCAGGCTCTGAGCTGGGAGGCCAAATGGACTTGGAGAGAGCATGGGGAGGGGACCACACCTGTCCCCCAATAGCATCTCTACCCTGTTCTGTTACTTTTTTTTACTTTTTTTTTTTTTTTACATTTATTTATTTTTGAGAGTCAGAGACAGAGCACAAGCAGGGGAGGGGCAGAGAGAGAAGGAGACACAGAATCTGAAGCAGGTTCCAGGCTCTGAGCTGTCAGCACAGAGCCCGATGTGGGGCTCGATCTGACAAGCCATGAGATCATGACCTGAGCTGAAGTCGAACGCATAACCGACTGAGCCACCTGGGCGCTCCATCTCTTCTGTTACTTTTGTGGGTTTCCTATAATGTTTGCTGAAAGTCCCATGGTCAAAAATCAGTTTGGAGATATCTAACCGAAAACATCTTAAAAATGGCTTTTGATGCTGAGATTTGGTGTCTGTGAATACCCACCCATTGTCTTTGTTCTTGGTGTAATTCTCTCAAAGTTAGGGAAATATTGGCTCAATTGCCGAGTAAGCGTGTAGTACGATGGATAATTGTGTCTGCTTGGCTATGCTCTGATGTCAACTGCTCATGAGATATTCTCAACTAAGCAGTAGTTAAAGCCCTTTTTCCTGCTCCTAACTTGGGGAATCCTGATAAAAAGTAAAGAAAGCCATATTCCTTGCTTATCAAACGTATACTATCTGCCACTTTAAAAAATATCTACCCTGTAGCCTTTTACGTAAGATGTCTTGTTTCATCTGGGGCTGGTTTTGTGAAGTAGCTGAATTAACTGTACTGTAGATGAGGAAATGGAGGTTCACAGAGATTCTGTAGCTTGGTTGACGGCCCACATGTAGGGAGAGCTGGGGTTTGCAGGTAGGACTGTGTTTCTAAAATGTGTGCATTCTTTATTCTGTTTGCTTGTCTCTTAAACGTATAGGAGATTTGTAGCTTGAAGAAATTATTAACAGCACCATTGCTACTCATGTTCCTCATTAATTAACTCTGGTCACGCAAGTAATGGGCAACTTTTATTGTTCTTAATTGCTTGGATTATGCCAAGGAGATTTTTTTTTTAAGTTTATTTATTTATTTTGAGATGGGGGGAGGGGCAGAGAGCCAGAGGGAGAGAGAGAATCCCAAGCAGGCTCTGTGCCGTCAGCACAGAGCTAGATGTGGGACATGAACTAATGAACTGTGAGATCACGACCTCAGCCAAAACTAAGAGTTAGCCGCCTAAGTGACTGAGCCACCCAGGAGCTCCTATGCCAAAGAATCCTAATAAGATAGAAATGATTTGATCAGACTGCATATATCTTCCTTATCTCTTATCCTTTATAAATATGGATTAAATGAGAAATTTCTCAGATTAGAGCAAGACGAATAGTCTGTATGGTTTTTCAGTAGCTTAGAAACTGTTTCTAAAAGAGTAGTAGGTATAAAAACTAAAAAAACAACAAAACAAAAAAACAGAACAACCTACCACAGATGATGCTACATTCTTTAGAGTTAGTGAATATACACAGATTAGGTTGTTTCATAGTCCTCATGAGATTCATGACACTTGTAAGGCTGCATGGGAATGTAATGCCTCAAGAACAGGTTACCTAATTGCAAAGAAACTGGGCATGTGTTTTCTTCAAAACGTAATAGTTGATTACTGGGTGTTGTGAAAGACGTCACATTTTGATGGGCTTTGGCGCCTCTCATCAGGTTTCTAGTTGTCTTTTCTTACATGTGTGGAGGATCCATTTCCTTTTCAAGGCATGTGGTCCTGTGACTTCCTCTGTCCAATGAAATGTGAGCAGAAATGAGGTGTTCCTTTTGGAAAGAAGCATTTAAAAGTTGATGGGAAGTCCTCCCGTGCTCCCACTGTTGGAATCGTACCATATGATTAAAGCAGGTTGAATCCTGAGTGAGGGCTTGTAGGACAGCTGCCCTGGAGAGTAGCCTGGAGACATGGTGATCTTGGAGCGAGTGAGAAGTAAACTTTACTGTGATCTGCCTCTTACAACTACTAGTCCTTTGTTTTCATGGTGTAACCTAGCCTGTCCTGATGTTACTTCATGCATCATCCCGTAATCATTAGTGTAATGAACTGCTGAGGAGAGGGACTGACCAAGAACAGAGCAAAATTACTTTGGATGCAGATAAGCTCAGTGATATTACAAATACAGTTGACCCTTGAACAACAGGGGTTTGAACTTGTGTGTGTCCACTTATAATGTGGATTTTCTTTGATAAATACAATACAGTGCTGTAAATGTGTTTTCTATTCCTTATGACTTTCTTAATATGTTCTTTTCTCTAGCTTTATTGTAAGAAGATAGAATGTAGTATGTATGATATATAAAATACGTGTTCATTGACTGCTATTGGTAGGGCTTCTGGTCAACTATTAGTAGCTAAGTCTTTGGGGAGTCCAAAGTTACAGTGGATTTTTGACTGCACTGGAGGTTGGCACCCTTAACCCCCACTTTGTTCAAGAGTCAACTGTATATGTTGAATGGCAGAGTTTCTCTTTAGCTGTTACCCATTATGTTCTGTCAGTTTATTCTTCCAGAAGCACAGCTTTGGTTGTATCACTGACCTCAATGTCCACAGAGTAAAATCTGAGTGAGGCTTGCCACAGTTTCATCCTGACATGCCTTAAAAGCTGTTCTCTGGCCATGTTCAACTGCACATCTAGCATGTGCCCTGGCCCATTCATGCATTTGAGAAACACATATCCATCGCTTTGTATACGAATGCTGATATTGGGCTCTGGGACACACAGAATATTTCTTCTCATCTCTGCATGTCCAAATTCGATGTAGTTTTTGATAGGAGCCTTGAAAGATATTTCTTTTTTTTTTTTTTAAAGCTTATTTATTTTGAGAGAGAGAGAGAGAGAGACAGCGAGCTTGAGCGAGGGAGTGGCAGAGAGAGAGGAAGGGAGAGAGAATCCCAAGCAGGCTCTGCAGTGTAACAGCAGAGCCCGACATGGGGCTCAAAGCCACAAACCGCAAGATCATGACCTGAACTGAAGTCGAGATATTTATTTATTTGTTTGTTTGTTTGTTTGTTTGTTTATTTTTGAGAGAGGGAAAGATGGAGCATGAGTGGGAGAGGGGCAGAGAGAGAGGGAGACACAGAATCTGAAACAGGCTCCAGGCTCTGAGCTGTCAGCACGGAGCCTGATGTGGGGTTTGAACTCACGAACCATGAGATCATGAACTAAGCTGAAGTTGGACACTTAACCGACTGAGCCATCCAGGCGCCCCTGAAGTTGAGATATTTCTTATGTTAATTCTGCTTCATTCTTACAGTTGGATATCATCTCTCTGACCTCTCAAGCCTTTTGGCATACTGCTTTCTATTTCTATACTGTATTATAAACTTCTATGTTAATGTCTTACTCCCTGCACTGGGCTGGTGTCCCACCTTTCCCTAGCACTTAGCTCCCAAGTGTATGTTAGTGACTCATAGTATTTACTGAATAAGTGGTTGTTAGATTGTGGCTGTGGTGAAAAGCTAGTTGGTGATTAATTTGCCTTTTTTTTTTAATGTTTATTTTTGAGAGAGAGTGCACACGCATGAGCAGGGAAGGGGCAGAGAGAGAGAGAGAGAGAGAGAGAGAGAGATCGAATCGGAAGTAGGCTCCAGGCTTTGAGTTGTCAACACAGAGCCCAACACGGGGCTCAAACTCATGAGCTGTGAGATCATGACCTGACCTGAAGTTGGATGCTTCACCGACTGAGCCACCTAGGCGGCCCTTAATTGGCTTTTCTGTTTAAACAAATTTTTAGTTATCTTTAAAGTTCTTCTGCTTTCCCTGCCTGCACTCGCCTCTTTCAGGCTGTTATCACTGTATGTGTATATTCTCAGCTATCTTAGGCCGAGTGATGTAGTAGGGCCTTATGTGACAATGACTTTTTTTTTTTTTTTTTTTATCCTTTGGACTGTATCTAGATTGCTGTATCCTAGGAAAGTGACACACCGATGGGTCTTCTCTACCCCCGTGCAAAGTCTGTTTTGTGTTTCCTTAAAGAGTTACCGTAAGATTGCTCAATGGAAGGTATGGGATAGGGTTAGGGCTTCTGAATGTATGGGTCAGATGTACCAGTTCACACTTTGTCTTGGTGTTTTGTTTTCCCTACTGATAGTCTTTGTGCCTTTGATTTAGAGTTTTGAATCGGGTAGTTAAGAACATTCAGATTCTAGTCTGGTTTGGCTAGTACCAGCTAACTTTAACTTTGGTTATGAACTTTGTATCTACAGAACAAGTGGGTTTGACAAGAATTCTAAGATTCTTATCCTGATTTTACAGAGGACCAGGTAAGTTACTGGAATTCTAATGTAGTGTGAATGCTGAAATTAGAGACAAAATTCTGGTGAAGTTGGGGTAGGATGAAGGAAACTTCAGGTTTATTGAGTGCTTACTCAATGCTTATTCCCTTTATTCAGTGTTTATTGACTTTATTCATTTTATCTGTTTCAGTTAAGGGAAGCTGAGGTTCAGAGAAACTAGGGTACTTGTATTAAGCTACATAGCAGGTACGAGCAGGATCCAGAACATGAGCCAAATCATTCTCACTCCAAAGCCAAAGTCCTTTTTATTGTTAATTGCAAGGAATTCTACATTTTGCTAACAGAGTAGCCTTTAGAGCCAAATGAAGGCTGGTTTGGGTGTCTTTTGGAGAAAGGACTCTATGTTGCAGATGATAGTGTTTTATAAAATCATATTAAGTTACAAAGGAGAGTGTCTGGATAAACTCTTTTTCTGGCTCTGCCATTGAGACTGCTCTCTCTGTACTGTAATAGTGGAGCAGATCCCTTGTTTTTGTTGGTGTGCTTTATGTCGGAGATGAATGATCTGACTGAAATCCCCACAGCACTGCATGGTTTCATGAATGTGGGTTCGCCTTGCTCTCTTTAAACTAGTTTTTGTGATCTTGGACTAGAAACTTAGCTTTTTTGATGTGTAGCTGCCTTGTGTTTAAAATGGAAAAACAATACCCGCTTTGTATAGCTGGTTACTAGATTTCATCTGTAGTTGTAGCTGTGACTGGGAAGAATTTTTTTAAAGTATGGATCATGGTATGGGTCGTCGGGAGAATTGAAAGAAGACTTACACAGCAGGTACTGACCTTCCCAGTGTACATTCCTGGTAAGAAATAAGTTAGCCGTGAGGTTGGTTTGTTCCAGTTTTAGGATACATGAATTATTTAGTGCTCTAATGAGTCATTTGCAACTGTGGGTTTTTTAGCTAATTTTTGTAAATGCAACGAGGTTTCAGAATCAACATCTTGTGTAAGCAGAGCATAGAGGCTTTGAGGGAAAAGTGTGTAAGCATGAAGCTAACTTGATTTTTGTTTCTAGGGACAGATTATTGTGGGATTCTATTTAACTGACATTCGAAACAGCATGTTAGAAGCCAGGCCTTGGAAGAACCCAGGGAGAGTAACACACAGTCCCAGTTCACTAAAAGCTCATTGCTCAAGGATAAGCATCTTGCTTGCAAAACAAAAAGAATAGATATGCCAATTATAAGTACAAGTATATTAACTCATTGAACAAAAATGTTCGAGCGCAGTGAATGGAATCAGCTACTAGGAATGCAGAAGTCACTTCGGGGTGTTTGGAGAGAGATGGAATTTTGTGGTGTGGCAGTGATATGTACAAAATTGTAAGGAACGCACATGAAGGACGTGACATCTAAACTGTATCTTAAAGCCTGTGTATTTCTCTCTTTCTGGGATTTTACCTGCTAGTGTGGTTTACTGACCCAGTATCTCTTGAACCGTGTTGCTTCCCTTTCTGTGGCCCATATCTGTGATTATTAGAATAAGCATCATGCCCATTATTTTCCTGGGCTAGTCACTCATCACCAGCTGTCCCGTTCGAGCCAGGTCCTGTTGTACCATCTTTTGTGGCCGTCCCTTTACTGTTGTGGTTGTCTTGAGGCTTGCTCATGCCCTTGCTCTTAACTTTCACCTGGGTTATGGCACCGGCTTCCAAGTCGGGCTTCTGTATCAGATTTTATCAGATTTCTCTTACTTTTCTTCTTGAACACAGTTCAGATTGGCCTTTCCGAAACACCTTGGAAATTCAAACCAAAATTCTTGCAGGGGTTCTGTGATGTTTCCAGGGTCAAGTTCAGAGTACTCTAAGCTTGGCAGTCAGACTTCTTTCACCTTGACCTTACAGTCTTCCTTTCTAGCCTTTTTACTTCCTAGGTCACTACTCTGTTGGTGTCCTTGGTCAAGGCATTTGACTTCTCCTGGGCTGTGCTAAGGTGGCTGGCAGCTGGGACATTGCTCTCTGTCTGTGACTCTCCAGATTTTCTCACTGTGCCCTGAACATCCCTGAGCCCACACCGTGCCCTCTGCCTGCAATGCTCTCACCTCTGCCTCCCTTGTTCAGAGCCCAACTCAGATCCTTTTCCTCCCTCAGTCCTTCTCCAGCTGCTCCAACCCAAGGGATCATCTCCCTTCCTTAGAAAGATTGTAGCGTTTGTTTTCTGTGCTGTTTCATTGGGCAGTGGTTGTAACTGCTCGTATTGTGGTTTTTCGTGAGTGTGTGTGTATATGTATATCCCCCGTCCCTCTTAGTTCCTGGCGGTGATAACCATGTCTTATACTCTTACAATCCCATGTACGTAGGTAATTGATAGCTATTCATGACGTATAACATTGGTTCTCAAAGTATAGTAAGTGGACAACCCTCCAGGATTCCTGAGACCCTTGTGGTGCCGTGTGTGGCCAACACTATTTGCTTAATAATATTGAAACAATATTTACCTTTTTATACTGTGCAGACATTTGCATTGAAGCAGTCTGGGCAAACTGCTGACGTCTTAGCATGAATCAAGACAGTGGCACCAAACTGGACTCGAGCCGTCATGGTATCCCGTCACACGCTCTGAGCGAAAAGTAGTGAGGGTTTTACTTAGTGTTCTAGAACCATGAAGCAGTAAAAACTTAATTTTTTAATTAATTAATCTCAGTCTTTAAAAAAAAGTTTACTTATTTATTTTGGGAGAGAGAGCGTGCAAGTTGGGGAGGGGCAGAGAGAGGGAGGAGAGAGAACCCAAGCAGACTCCACGCTGTCACCGCAGAACCTGATGCGGGGCTTGAACTCACGAACTGTGAATCATGACCTGAGCCAAAATCAAGAGTCTGACGCTTCGTCGACTGAGCCACCCAGGCACCCAAATCTCAGTCTTTGAGTAGCCATTTTTTGAGGGTCTGTGTGACAGAAGAAGTAAGCACAAAGCCCTTCTGCGCACTTAAGTGTGTCCGTTGTCTTGAGGAAAAGCCCTCAAGCATTTGTGTGACTTGGGAGGTGAACCAACTGCCTTTATTTTTTTGTTTTTTATTTCTTTGGAGCACCAGTTTTACTTGAAGGGAAGGTTGACAAACTGTGTGTATTCAGACTTGGGTATTTGGCAGACAGTTTCTTGACAATGAATAAAAGCAAGTCTGTTTCTTCAAGGAAAACAATGGGCCGTATTTGTTGCCAGTGAAAAAACTGGGCTTTGAAGTGAAAATCAGAAGTTTGGAAAACTTGTATTTGCCACCCTGAGCTTGATGGCTTCTCAGTGTTTAAAAACTTCCTCATGAATTTGGTAATGGTATTAACAAGTACACTTTTTTTTTTTTAAGATTTTTTATTTTTGAGTAGCATCTGCACCCAACCTGGGGCTCGGATTGAGAACCCGGAGATCAAGAGTCACATGCTCCACCAACTGAGCCAGCCCGGGGCCCCACACATGTACTTTTTTTTTTTTTTTTTTAATTTTTTTTTTTCAACGTTTATTTATTTTTGGGACAGAGAGAGACAGAGCATGAACGGGGGAGGGGCAGAGAGAGAGGGAGACACAGAATCGGAAACAGGCTCCAGGCTCCGAGCCATCAGCCCAGAGCCCGACGCGGGGCTCGAACTCACGGACCGCGAGATCGTGACCTGGCTGAAGTCGGACGCTTAACCGACTGCGCCACCCAGGCGCCCCTGTACTTTTTTTTTTTTAATGCTGTGTGATGAAGGTGCCAACGTGGGGAAGATCTGTGTGAGTCAGAGAACCTGTAGTTTTCAGGGGATCAGTATATGATGTTGCTAAATCACATGTGGGTAGAAAAAGAGACCAGTGACTTTTAATGTCACAGCGAACAAAAGAGCCATTGCTGTAGTTTCAGATTTTATAGCACAACTAACCTTCTAAGAAACTATCACTTCTCAGGTTTTAGTGTAGCGTCGAGAAGAATATTAGCAATTATTTGAAAAGACTATTAAAATACCCCTCCCTTTTCCAGCTATGTATCTGAGGCTGAATTTTTTTCATGTACTTCAGCCAAAACATTGTATGTAATAGTTTGAATGCAGAAGCAGATATGGAAATCCCAACTGTATCCTATTAAACCAGACATTAAAGAGATTTGTGAAGGTGTAAAACAATGCCACTTTCTCATTAACTTCTGTTTTGTTCAGAAAATGTAGTTATTTTTATAATAAAAATGTGGTATTTTAAAAAATTTATTAAAAATTTAAAATTTTTAATATTTTTTATTTTTGAGAGAGAGAGAGACAGAGCATGAGCGGGAATGGGACAGAGAGAGAGGGAGAGACAGAATCTGAAACAAGCAGGCTCCAGGCTCTGAGCTGTCAGCACAGAGCCTGCCTGACACAGGGCTCGAACTTGTGAACCATGAGATCATGACTTAGCCAAAGTCAGACACTCAACTGACTGAGCCACCCAGGCGCCCCTAAAAATATGTTAGTTTTTTTAAGTTTATTTTTTTATTGGGAGTGAGCGAGCGCAAGTGGGAAAGTGGCAGAGAGGGAGAGAGAGAGTGAATCCCAAGCATACTCTGCTGTCAGCACAGAGCCCACTTCGGGGCTCAGTCTCAACTGTGAGATCTGGTTTCTTGGTTTTAATCTGATACAATAACTCAATAAAAACTCACATAAATAAAAAGTCTTTGGGATCCTTAAGTTTAAAAGAGGAGTCTCAGAAAACCAAGAAGTTTGAAACCATGATTATAGGTTACAGTGGACTGGAATAAGCTGAGGAAATAGTCATTTCTGGCTTATTTGAAAATCTTTATAGGAGCAACACAGGAGGAAAGAGAAATAATTCGTTTCTATTTGTGTTATACTGAGTTATTGGGCACTTATTATGTGTCTGGCTCTGTGCCAAGCAAAGTACCTGTATTGTTTCTAGCCTTTATTTTGCAGTGATGCATGTTATAAATCAGCACTGTATCTACGCTGTGGATCAGTCGTCACCTGAAGATTGCTCAGATTGCTCGTGCAGGGCTCCAGCAGTAGCTGCTGGTCCTGCCCACGTTTGCTTTTAACACCGGCCGTAGGCTTGTACTGTTCGTGGAACCAGGTCCCCAGAATGTTTGCAGCAGTTTAGGACAGACCCTGCCTGGAAGCCCTTAGGCTTAATTTCTAATAGGTTAGTAGTAGTTAGTATGTAAATGTAGCTCAGGATCCGAGAGGCTGACAGGATGGCTTTTGTTCAGGGCCACTGCTTGCATTAGCGGCCCTCCTGGATTTCATTCAGAGACACGGAAAGCTGAGATGGTCTGAAAGTGTTACTTTGGATCAGAAAGGAATTTTCCCATCAGGAGAAAGGGAAATGGGAATGGAGGTGAAGTCAGGTGAGCGTGTCGTGCTGAAGGGTGAGCTGTGCGAAAGCACAGGTTGAGAGAAGGGGACCCCGCACCGCGATGTGCGTTGCATGGTTTCGTGCCCAGATGCTGAAGAATGGCAGTTGCTGTTGTCAGCCCCTCCGGTTTGGGGCCAGCTGCAGAACACGGTCTCTGCTTGGTGGGTCTGCTGACCAGAGAACAAACATCAGTGTTTGTACTCACGGTGCCCCGCGCGCCTGTGCAGCTTGACTTTCTGCTACTTGGACAGGTCCCTGCTTTAAAATTGTCCTGGTGGGGCGCCTGGGTGGTGCAGTCGGTTAACCGTCCGACTTCAGCCAGGTCACGATCTCACGGTCCGTGAGTTCGAGCCCCGCGTCAGGCTCTGGGCTGATGGCTCAGAGCCTGGAGCCTGTTTCTGATTCTGTGTCTCCCTCTCTCTCTGCCCCTCCCCCATTCATGCTCTGTCTCTCTCTGTCCCAAAAAATAAATAAACGTTGAAAAAAAAAATTAAAAAAAAAATAAAATAAAATAAAATTGTCCTGGTAAATGTGTTTTGGAATTAATTACATGAACATCCTTATATTATAAATTATCCCTCTTCATTAAAGAGTACACGTTTCTTTTATACTTTATTATAATGGTTAAACTCTCATTATCTTGCATTTTTACCACCTCAGGGGAAATGGAAATAAGGGTACCTGTTTTAGCCCAAAAAGCAGAGAAAGGAGGTATAATTCTTGTTTATTTTGATCTTGATTATCTCCAGCTTTATTCCCAGATTTCTCTCGGACATTCATCCTGTGCCTTCAACCCCAGTCTGTCTTTCACTCAGCACTTCTGTGGACGTTTTATGGTTGGACCTTGTCTTTCGGATTTGTGTTATGTAAATAGGCTTTGACAGGGAGCAACTTTAAGCTGGTTGTAAAGACTGCCCATTCATTTCTAAAACTGCATTTTGTGGTGGAATTGAATAGCTAATTGCTTGAAGGAGTTTTAAAATGAAGGGAAACAAAATGAAAACTCTTGAATAGTTGCACATTAAAAAAACAGAAGAAGAATAAGATCATCATGCTTTTGTTACCCTGAGATGGTCAATAGCTTTTTATTCTAATGACCATTAACAAAAAAGATTTCCGTACATAAATAAGAAATGAGTTGTGAGATGTTAGGTGGTGCTATAGAGACTAAAGATGGGAAATACACTGTTAGTACAAAGGTACAGAAGGTTCCTGTATTTCACCATTTGGAAAGAGTTAGAGAGCCCCCAGAGTTGGATAAGCAAGTTGGTGGACTGCATGTTTTGTGATTTCTTATGGCAAGCCTTCTCATGGTGGATGCGTTTCTCAGATGAATGGTTGATTTGTTCTTGGTTCTTTTCAATGTCTGTCTTTGAGCACATGACACATTAGGAAGATGGCCTGAGACTGTTGGCATTCGCTGGAGACTTTTTCTTTCAGTCTTCCCATTGTATTTGGTAAGTGACTGGATGTGACAGAAATGGTCTGGGAGTAGGGTTAGCGTTCTGTTCTCTGAAGCGGATTCTGGGCTTGTAAATTACGTGGACTTGCAGCTCTAAGATGGGGGCGTGGCACCTGCATGTAGCTTCAGAGTGTGGCGTTGAGTTGGGGTCTCTGGGACTAGAGTGTTTTGCTTCCTAAATGTTACTTTTAGGTTTGGGGTGGTAGGTTACTCTAGAAATTGGTAATTTTTCTTGTCTCCTGAGGAATTTCTGAAAGAAGTGACATTTTAAAGTCAGACTCATGTATGCTGATCATTAGCTTCTAGAGTGACAGGAGGTTTGTGCGCAGCGCCCCTGACTGGAGCTCGGGATTCAGGGGCCCAGGCAGTTTGTAAACAGAAAAATGAGTCGGACTGGCAAATGGTAGTAGAGAGATTTGAACAAAGGGAGATGGGACCTGATGACAGGGCAGCTTTGAGGGCTTGGGAGGGAAGGAGGAGGGAAGGACATCCTAAAATCTTGAGAGGCTTAAAGAGGAAAGGGATGCGGTTACCCTTTCGTAACTCAGACTTCACTGGACTGCCTGCTTCTCTAAGTGACACTGATGAGCTAGTGTGGACAGCTGTGTTCATTCATTGTGTAGTTTATGTTTAGCAGTGTGCTGCGTGCTTGGGGAAGGAGTTACAAAAAGAATATGTGGTGGGCCTACCTCCGTAATTTGGTGGGGTAGAGGCTGGGGCTGGGGAGCAGACTTTGTGAGCTGCCTGAATAGCATCTGGTTCAAGACTCAGCTGTGGGGAGCCAGGTGCTGTGATAGGCTGGTGCCTTTTCGCTCATTGTGTTTATTTTCCCCTCCCTGTTGTTAAGCCACTTTCGAAATCCCACATGTCATTAAGGTACAGTCACACCGTATGCTTCTCCCCGGTAGTACCCGTGGGCCTGACTGGTAGCCATGGTAACTTTGGGGACTCTTGTGGTCAATGAGTGTGTCCAAGGTGTTTAATTTCTTCTGTAGCCAACTAGGTTTTAGCGGGAAGAGCAGATTTGAGAGCAGTGAGGTAATTTGCTTGAATCTGCAGGACATATGAAGTATCAGATCACACCTGTTAAGATTATGGGGCTTGTGTTGTATGTTTCGATGTTAGAGATGATGTCAGGGTCATTCTGCTGAGAACTGACCCACCTGAAAAGCTGTATGTTCACCGCAGTCGATGTTCCTCCTCCCCCTCCAGTAAAAGATACTAAGTCTCAGGCATTTTAGTAAATTCTACACACGTGCTCCCTTAAAATCGTACTGTAATAGGAAAGATGGCCTGACCGCCACGGGTTATCTGCTTACTGAGTTGACGTCTGGTATCTGGTGGTGGTTGGTTTGTTAGAGGGGTGGAAAGTTTCAGCGTGAAATGTGGAATCTTATTTGCCAGTCGGTTTAACTGTCTTGCACCGTTCCTTCCTCAAAAGAATATCAGTGCTTAACTCGAACAACTGATTTTTGTAATGAGCTTTCCCTTATAAGCTTGCTGCTAAATTAGAACAAAAGGTACCTTTTTTTCCTTTTCATTTTTTGCTGATTGCTTGTTTTTGAGTTCTAGATTGCTTTTGAAAATATTAAGATGTACACTCGGTGAACTTCCAGTAGTTTTTGGACTTGGAGATTTTAGGAACCTCATTTTTGGGAGGGATTGTGGCTTTGCTGCTTTTTTCTTTGTCTTAGTTTAAAATTGTTTGGTATGGCCCAGTGAATCTCTCTGATGTGATCCTTTTTAATATGCTTGAAACAGCATTCAAACAATAGATCATTAAGTTAGAAAATACTGTTTTATGTAAAAATAAACGAGAAATCACGACTGTGGTTTTGGAGTGTTGGTCAGTGTTGTAGAGCGGGGTTAATCAGTGAGCTCAGGGGTTATAGTCAGGGAGGGAAATGTTGTAATATAATGACAAGTCATACATTGTTTAAAGAACAGTCTGTCACTTCCCCATCGACAAACTTTTTTAGGTACTTATTTGGGAACAGTAGCATCATTGGCGGTTTGTGTAATCCTTTCCTTGCTGATTAACTTCTGAGTGCCAGCCATTATGTCCTGAGTGCCTGTTAATCCTCACCATGACCCAGAGGAGGTGCCATTCATTATCCTACTTTTATAGGTGGGGAAATGAAGCCCAAATATTAATCAGCTGTTTAAAGTAAGCCAAGTAATGGCAGTGAGAAAGAATGAAATCCTGCCATTTGCAACAATGTAGATGGAACTGGAAAGTATTAAATTGCGAAGTGAAATAAGTCAATCAGAGAAAGACAGATATCCTATGTTTTCACTCCAATGTGGAACTTGAGAAACTTAACAGAAGACCATGGGGGAAGGGAAGGGGAAAAAATAGAGAGAGGGAGGGAGGCAAACCATAAGAGACTCTTAAATAGAACAAACTGATGGTTGATTGGGGGGGGAGGGCGCGGGGAGAGGGGAAATGGGTGATGGGTGTTTGGGAGGGCACTTGTTGGGATGAGCACTGGGTGTTGTATGTAAGTGATGAATCATGGGAATCTACCCCCAAAACCAAGAGCACACTGTATACACTGTATGCTAGCTAACTTGACAATAAATTACATTAAAAACAAAAAAAAAATAAGCCCAGGAAGTTACTGGTACTGGGCATTGAACCCAGGCCTGGGGCTCCAACCCAGCACTGCCCACTGTGTATATTGTGAGCCACATAAGTAGTTTAAAATTTTCTAGTAGTCAAGTTAAAAAAGGTAAAAAAAAAAAAAAAAAAAAAAAAAAAAAAAATTTAGTAATATTTTCCTAAATCAAAATGTACAAAAATATTATCACTTAAACATGTGATTAATATACAAACTTGAGATTTTTTTCAATAGGATTTTTTTATGTTTATTTTTGAGAGAGAAAGAGAGAGAGAGTGAGCCAGAGCACAGGGGAGGGGTAGACAGAGGGGAGGGGGACACAGAATCCGAAGCAGGCTCCAGGCTCCAGCTGTCAGCACAGAGCCGGACGCGGGGCTCGAACTCAGGAGCTGTGAGGTCACGACCTGAGCTGAAGTCGGACGCTTAACCAACTGAGCCACCCAGGCACTCCCAAACTTAATACAAACTTTTTTTGTATTAATTCTTCGGTCAGTGTGTACTTTACATGGCCAGCACATCTCAGGTGGGACCAGCTGCTTTCCAGGCATCAGTGCCCTCAGGTGACTGGCGGCTTCTGCATTGGCTTGTGAAGTTCTTGTGCCTGTGCTTCTGCTGGTACTCCATCTGCTTCTCTTAAATGCGTAAGGACCGAAGAACCAACACCTCACCAGCAACCTAGCTGTTGCACAGTTTTGAATGATTTCCGCTTACAGCATGCAGTCACAATTGGCTAGTTTAATAAAATCGCTCGTTACAAAGACTGGCATAGTAGCCTTACAGAAGTACAGATATTTGGTTGTCTTTCCCGTGTTGAGAAATTCTCCTCTGCATGGTAGTAGATGATGTAGGTTAAAATAAAATAGTCAAATAGTATTTTAAAAGGCAAATAATCGCATCAAGGCTGAAGTTTGTAAGGAATGCAGTCACATAGTTATCCTTTTTGTTTGTTTGTTTGTTTGTTTAAAAGTAGGCCTTATGCCCAGCGTGGAGCCTAACACAGGACTTGAACTCATGACCCTGAAATCAAGACCCAAGATCAAGAATTGAGTGCCTTACTGAGCTACCCAGGTGCCTCAATAATAAAGATCACATTGGGGCACCTGACTGATTTAGTCAGTGGAGCACGTGACTCTTGATCTCGGGGTTGTGGGTTTGAACCCTGTGTTGGGCATAGAGATTATTTAATAAAAAATAAATAAATTTTAAAAATGCATTAAAAAAATAGTAAAGTCCAGGGGCACCTGGGTGGCTCAGTTGGTTGAGCGACCGACTTCGGCTTAGGTCGAGATCTCACGGTTTGTGGGTTCAAGCCCTGCGTCAGGCTCTGTGCTGACAGCTCAGAGCCTGGAGCCTGCTTCAGATTCTGTGTCTTCCTCTCCCTCTGCCTCTTTCTTGCTTGCACTCTGTCACTCTCTCTCTCAAAAATAAGTAAACATTGAAAAAAAATTAAAAAATAGTAAAGTCCAGATTTGCTAAAGACAACTTTTTTCCTGTTTTTCTTTTCCTCCCTCTTTCTTTTCTTTCTTTTCTTTCTTTCTCTTTATTTTTTTCTTTTTTCTTTTTTTCTTTCCTTCCTTCCTTCCTTCCTTCCTTCCTTCCTTCCTTCCTTCCTTCCTTCCTTCCTTCCTTCCTTCCTTCCTTCCTTCCTTCCTTTGTCTGTCTTCATGTTTTTTATTTTTAAGAGAGTATGAGCCAGGGAGGGGCAGAGAGAAGGGGACAGAGGATCTGATCTGAAGCAGGCTCTGAGCTGACAGCAGTGAGCCTGATGCAGGGTTTGGATTCAACAAACTGTGAGATCATGACCTGAGCTGAAGTTGAACGCTTAACCGACTGAGCCACCCAGGTGCCCCAGCTAAAACCACTTTTAAGCCCCAAAGGGAAACAGTTGAAATAGTGTACGTGGGTTTAAGGTAGATTATTAAATTTGGCAATCTACTGTTAGTGTTTGCTGTATGCCAGGCTTTGTATATATGTTTAGGGATTAAAATAAGAAATGGACCCTTTGCTCAAGTGTCTCACCCTCAAGGGTTTGATTTAGAACAGTTGTTTCCAGAATGGTATTGTTTTCCTATCTGATTGTGCTTGAGAAGAAAAATTGGAGGATGATGGGAAGAGTCAAACTCTTCAGGACATTTCACCATGAAAACAGTGTTTGCTTTGGATACAAACTTTATCCCATAGCATTATAGGATTTCAGAAAAGCACTTTGGACACACTAGTGCTCTACAAACTTCTTAGTGTGCATTTTTAAAAAGTTTTATATTGTACAGGGAGGGTTGAATTGTGACAGTCCCATAGTAAGTTTATAGAATCCTACTCTCTTGACGGTCTGTGACTTAACCGTTATGTTGCCACATTTCTATTCCTGATAAAGACCCATTGATAATATTGATGAACTTGGTCTGCATTTTTGACCAAGCTTTTTATACCTGTAACATCATCTAGAATATGGTTGTATGTTAGTATTGAACTGGGCATCATTATATATAGAATTGCTTGGTTGCAAAAAAAAAAAGAAATATAGTTGCCTAATCACTTAAGGTTTGTTGGTATTCTAGTTTCTTTGGGTTGGGAGGGGAGAGTAATATTTTTCCAAGTTTAATGTTGTTTTTGGTGAGGAGCTAGAGAAAACAGAGTGCAATCATTAGTTAACCAACATTTGTTATTTCAAGAAATTTAATGCTCTTGAAGATAGTATATGCCTTTTGTCAGTGGTAACAAACATGTACATCTGTCCTATTCTCTGTTGCTGAGTGTCATTGTCGAAGGGTAAGTAGGGTGATGAAAAGGGACATTTGGGCAGCTTATTTTCTCTCTCTGGTTGCAAAGAGCGAAGGTGGGGTGGTGAAAAGACAGACCTTTCATACTCTTAGGTTTCTAGATGCCTTAAGAGAGTGTCTGATCCCTGAAACAGTGCTCTAACAGAGCAGTAGTAGCTTCAAGGTACAGATTCTTGTCACTTTATTTATATGATGAGCTGCAGAACAGAACAGAGTCATGACTTGGGGAACAATTATCTGTTGTGCCTTCCTGCTTGAAAAAATGGGTACAGCATAATTTTTTAAATTTGTTTTTAGTTCAGCGTGAAGACCACTGTCTAGTTATTTCTAAAGCAGTCAGTTGACTGTATCCTGAGATAGAAAAGACAAATACAGGTTGGAAGTTGATACATAAAACTTATACCTTAACTGAGATCTGGAAGAAGAGTACCTTGTTTTATGAGAATATGATGCCAGAAAACTTCCCTGAGGATAAAACTTTCGGGACTAGAGATACATTTTGAAGGGGGTCAAGAGCTGGCCATTTTATATGAGAGAAGTTATCTGAATGGCATGGAATTGTAGGGCAGAGAAACTGAGGTATTAAAAAAAAGGGATTTCTCTTTTCACTATTTTCTTCAACTTTGAAAAAAAATGTTAAAAGGACCACACTTAAAAAATTAGAATACTGCATTTAAAGGAGTTTTGGCCTTTACTAGTTTCATCAGTTAGGAAACTTAAATTATTTGGAAGTCTATGAACCATTTCCAGTAGTATCTCATTAAAAAAGGTCCAGGTGGACAATGACTCAGTAATCCAAGCAATAATAATTTTGATTATGTTTGTATGGATTTGTATGTTTGTATGGATTACAAAATGGTGACAGTCTCAGGGAAAGTAAGTATTCTGTGAAATCTAAGTGTCAAAACAGTCCATGGCACACACAGAATTGGTATCAAGTCAGGGGGACTGTTGGCTTTAGATTGCATTGGAGCTCTTGTAGCGTTCCAGTGTCTCTTGGAGGCTCATGTGCACATTTGAACTTCTGGAGCAGCTGGAGTGGGTCTCTTACTCCCTGCCCCTTGCAGCTGAATAATTCTCCCTGTCTGCTATCAGCTTGATGGAGAGGTCCTCCCTGGCTCTGAGGGCATTTTTGAGCAAGACATGAATGGGCTGGAAACGAGAACACAGGAAGTGGAATGAATGGCAGGGAATATTTGGCACTTTCTGCCATTGTGAAAAAGAGCAGCATTTGGTTGGAGAGGTTGCAAGAGAGTAGCATGCGTGTGTGTGTGTGTGTGTGTGTGTGTGTGTGTGTGTGTGTACATACATACATGTGTGTATATATATTTTTTTTTTTGGAAGCTTATTTATTTATTTTGAGAGAGAGAAGGAGAGAGAGAATCCTAAGCAGGCTCCATGCTGTCAGCACAGAGCCCAACACAGGGCTCAAACTCAAAAACCATGAGATCATGACCTGAGCTGAAATCAAGAGTCAGGCACTTAACTGACTGCGCCACCCAGGCGCCCTGAGAGTAGCATATACTTTGATAGAGGGGTATGTGTTCATGTTCGTGTTCATGTTCATGTTCTTTTTTCCCCTTCTTTTTGCCTCTCTTCTAATCTAACGTTCACTCTTGTCGAGACTTTGACAGTGTGATGGAAGAGGCAAAGACACTTCTTCCTCCGCTGATGCATCACACTCACAGGTCCAGGGAGGGCAACAGAGGGAATATTTTACTTCAGAGGCTTATTATTGTTTTAAAATTTCTGAGTAAGTTTATTTTTCAAGTTGCTAATTTTTCACTGTGTATGCATTGTTACACAACTGCATCTCCCCATCTTTAAGAACATTTGTGTTAGTAACGTCACTGTCCCCACTGCCCCCCAAGATTGATAGGAGAAATGCACATGATGGTGGGCTCTCTCATAATCTCCATCTGCAAGTGATTTATCCATGGTCATTTGAATAATTACTAGGTACCAAGCAGTGTGTGTGGTCCTGGGGTTCTACATTTTTAGGACCTCATCTCACCCACAAGGAACTTACATTTTGGTAGGAGAGGCTACACTAGATGGCTTCCAGTTAGAGTATGGCGGAGATCTGTTAAGAGGTTTGACGGTGTGCTCTGGAGAGTGCAGACGTGGGCCACTTGACCCAGTTCAGCGTGAATTGAAAGAATTAGGGGATTGTTTCCTGAAGGTGGTGGTGTTTCTGTTACCATGTTCTGAAGGATGGGGAGGAGTTAGCTAGGGAACAGTTGGGGTTAGACTAGGAAAAGCTTGGAGGAGAAAGAAAGAACTTTGTCCCTTGCAACAGGGAAGTACTATTTTCAGTTTTTAGGTTATGCGCCATTTTGACTCTTCTGTATGGAAGTGTAATTGGCTTAGTTTGGACTTAACTCCTCTAACAATTTGAACAAAGTTTTTTTTCTATACAGCAGTTTAATAAGAACTTACTGTTATTAATCCTACTAAGCTAAGCTAACATAATCAACTAAACTTAACCTAATCAAACCAAACCTTCCTTCTTTCTCAGTACATCCCTGTACATGATTCTAAATTAAGGAACAAAATCTAGAGCTTTGTTATTGGTAGAAGTTGGTGTTAATGTATAATTTCTTAATATTGGTGACAGATTTATCTCAGTAACACAGATAATAACTCAGCTCTGAAGTAAAATGGGTGACTGAAAACACTTATTAACTCCTTATTAATACAGTATTTTCAATTAATATGATGTTAACACCTTATTAGTTATGATATATTGCATGGCCAGGATACCAGTGAGCTACTTGAATATAGTACAATATTACGTACCCAGGTTTATTGTTTATTTTTATTGGGATTACCTTTGCAATATTTGTAAAGAAAAGCCGGGTTATAAATGATACGTTACTGGGCATGTTTAAATTATTTAAGGTAAAAACTTTGATTTCTTTTAATTTATGGGAGTATCAAACTATATGTTCATTTAGCTTTATTTTTTTAGAGAATCGTAAAAAAATTTGTTTTTAATATTTATATTTGAGAGAGAGAGACAGACAGAGCATGAGCCAGGGAGGGGCAGAGAGAGGGGGGAGACACAGAATCTGAAGCAGGCTCCAGGCTCTGAGCTGTCAGCACAGAGCCTGACACGGAGCTCGAGCTCAGTGAACCTTGAGATCATGACCTGATCTGAGGTCAGATGTTTAATGACTGAGCCACCCATGCGTCCCAAAGTCTTCTAAGGAATTATACTAGGCAGGACTTACTTTCCTCATTCTGTGAGAATTAAGGCAAGGCCTTTTAAAAATACTAATTATTGGTGGGATGTGTAAGTTTTTTGAGCAGGTGAGAGATAGTTTTGGTTTTTAAAAATAGCCCAAAAGAAATTTAGAAACAAGATTAGTGTAAAGATTGATATTAATAAATTGCAAAAAACTGTTTTGTGTAAAGAAAGAAAATAAGAGATATATCTATAATGAGTTTGTAATGCTATCCGAAGATCTTTGTAAAAGAGAAGCTCCAAATACACCTTGAGTAACAGCAGCGTTGGTGGAGTTAAATGTTGACTCTTCAGAAAGGACTTTGAAAAGAATAATTTCCAATTTTGGCTTTTAAGTTCATGGTGTTGTAGTAAATGGCTAGTTTGAAAATAAGGTGTGGTTCTCCAAAGCATTTCCCATTTCGATTAGAATTCTGTGTAATCAAAATTCTTAATATTCTGTATTGGTTTTTAATTAATCTAAATGTAAGGCTTTACTGTAGCATGAGACCTCGATAACTACTAAGCCAAGTGTTAATTAGGGCAGCTGGCTAAAGAAACAGTGTCCAGCCTGTGAGGTGAGGACTAGATTATCTCTTGCAGTGAATGAATGAGCCTTCACTGGTTTGGGGCCTCTGACAGTTTTAGAAGCAAGGATCATCAAAGACGTGTATAGAGTTTCACTTGTATTTGAGGCAACACAGTCTGTGGATAAATTGTTTAAGTTTTTTGTGGCATAACTGACATAGTTTCTTAAAAAATATTTGGTATCATGGACATAGTTGCACATACTTAAAGTTTATTTTTGAAAACCTCTTGACTTCTGCCGAGGAACATATGAAGTGATCATGAAAATGTAAAGGAGAGAAGATAATTCTGAGTTCCTAGTGCCACACAGGGAAAACTTGGTGGAAAATGGTATGTGACGGTTTCCATTTTTTGACTTAGTACAGTTTCTACTCATTTACCATATTTTCTCATTTAAAATCCTGAGAGGACAGAGGTTCTAGTCACTACCCTATTTCCACCCTTAGATGTTTTTTTTTAGAGGCTGGTGTGCTGCAGAAGATTGTGACTTATTTTCACATCAACCCTTTCCTTCCTAACCATCTCAAGAATTTTTTTTTTTTTTTAAGTTTTATTTGTATAAGTAATCTCTACACCCAACGTGGAACTTGAACTCACGACTTTGAGATCCAGAGTGTCACGCTCCTCTGACGGAGCCAACCAGGCGCCCCTGAAGAATTTTCTTCCAAGTAATTCTTGTGGATATCATTTACAGATACAGTTGTGTTGATTAGAGATGTCGATTGTACCTGTTTAAGAACAACATGATCTCCTTGGTAGTGTTTTCTGGTTTATGGGAGTTCAGACCTTGTTCCTAATTCTTTCGGCCTTATTATTTCTGCATTCTGCTTTCATAGGGATAAGAACGCTGGTCATTAGAAATTTTGCAGTTTGTTCTCCTTTTCTCTTCTAGTACATGAAGTTTTGAGAAGCTTTGAGTTCTCCTAAAATAAAGGCTTGATAGGCTGGAGTATGAGGAACATGCGAATACAGTGATTCCTGTAGGCAAAGATCTCTAGCTGTTTCTGGTTGGAGGGGAGGGCAAGTCCTTTGAAAAATCTGAGTGGAAATAAAATTGCTTTAAAAGTAAAAACGTAAAATGTTAACCATATGAGGTTGGTAAATGCTAAAAATGTTATTTTGAAGCTGGAAGAAACCATTGAAGTCACCTTGTCAGGTTTGTTCTATTGATGTGAAATCTGAGGGCCAAGGTGGTGAAAAGGGACTGAAATAGTATGCTAATTCTGATAAGGCTAATTGTTGTAGACATATTTGTGAAGATCTGCATTTGGGCCCAGAAAACCAGTTGTGCAAGTACAGCTGAAGGAAGTCTTGGTTTAATGAGAGCATTAGTTAACCATAATAAGCTTATTTTAGTCATGAGTGACTTTGGCTGACAGAATCGCTCAAGTGATCTTGAATTGCAGTAATAAAAGTATAAGGTTAAAAAAAAACCAACAAAAACCAAAAACAAAAGGACATTGGTAATCTCTAAGACAAGACAGGGACATATCAAAAGATTCAGAGTATTGTGTTCAGTCCTGGATCACCCACTTTCAGGGGAACATTGACAGATGAGTTTGTCTTCCCATGTAGCTTATACTCCCTAGGACCGTTTGAGACCAGAAGCTCAGCCAGGTTCCCAGTTGCTTCTGGATGATCGGTTCACCGTAATTGACTTCAAATGTTGTTTCTGGCCGCCTGAACAAGGCTGGCATCTCACCTGTCTTCCTTAACCTTACTTCTTTACCTTTCGTACTGTACAAAGAGCCCAGGAACACCTTTTACATTCCTAGAGGCCTGCTTAGCACATAGTTCCCTTGTTTAAAGCTGTGAAGGTTAGAAATTGTTCTCAGTGTCTTGCAAAGTCAGGCCTTGAGCCTTAGTAAAGATGAAGTTAAGATCTCTCCCCATGCCTGTCCCCACCCCTAAATGACTGGGGGGTTTACCTGGTCATTTGTGGCTTTGTACCTGTGCACCTTAATGGTCTTGTTTCTAAAAAGATTTATGGGCATTGCAAAGACTTTACAGCTTTCCTGTGATTCCATTGCATCTCAAAAGATGATAGCTGAGGGTAGTCTGAGGGTGGGATACCCACCTTCAGGAATAGAAAAACCAAAAGACATCTGAGAAGGCACACAGTCAAAAAACTGTGCTACAATGACCACTCGATCCTTTTCTATTAAGTAATCATCAGTTTTTATTTTCTTACCTCCATTTGAGGAGGAAGGGAACCAATCTTTATTGAACACCTAGGATGGGTCAGATAATGAGCCAGATGCTTTACAACTGTTTCATGTTTCCTTGCCTTATAGGAGTGTTCTTACCACACTTTTAGGTGAATGTGCCGTTCATGTGGCACATGAATGAAGTAATGTCATATAGCTGGTGGAGCTGGAATTGGAATTTAGTTGTGTCTTGATCTTATGTGACCTCTATTTTATGACCACAGAAGACAAATTATATTTCTCTTGTTTAGAATGGCCTAACAACCACCATTCTTTTCTACCTAATTATGTACTTTAGTACTTCCTATGGCACTTATCTTTGTTTTCCCTTTTTTTTCTAGCGAATTATCTTGAGTTCTTAGTTTTCTTGGGTTTCTTATTGAGGGTCACGTTTTACTTCTAGAGTTTCCCCAGATGATCTCCCTTCCTCTTTGCCTTGCAAGACTAATGGTCCATCTGGGAGTTGTTTTTCAGGCCAGGGAAGAGGAAAGCATGGGAGGTAATTCCCTAAACTGCTTCTTAATACTTTGTTTTTGTTGGACTAATTTCCTTGGCTGGCTCAGCCATCTGCTAGAGTGCTCTTTGCTGACATGGTTTGGTGCTAGGCACCCAGGAAAACAGTAACCCTGGCTCTGGGTCACAACATCCTGGGGAGATTTTAATTCAGTAGGTCTGGAGTGGGGCAGGTAATCTTGATTCTGAAATGCACAGTCATTTATACAGTCAAGGAGAATCTTTTATTATTTTAGTTCTCAGCAGTAGATTTGTACTTACCTTCTCAGTAAACTTTTGCATTTTCGCCTGGTGTTTATCCTGTACTTTACTCTGAATCGGGAATCGTTGGATTTTGGTCCCTTTTGGCTCATTCCTCTGGTCTGGTGGTAGTAATCTGTGAATGAAATCTATGATTGACGTAAGCAGAATTTGCAATGTGGAAGTAAATTTCAGCCTTTCTAGGAGTTAATTTGTAGAACCTAGTAGACTTCATTTATTTGTGTATCTTTTGGTATAAATTTGTGTATTTTAAGTGGCGCCTGGGTGGCTCAGTCGTTTGAGCGTCCGACTTTGGCTCGGGTAACGATCTTGCGGTTCACAAATTCGAGCCCCGCGTTGGGCTCTGTGCTGACAGCTCGGAGCCTGGAGCCTGCTTCAGATTCTGTGTCTCCCTCTCTCTTTGTCCCTCCCCTGCTTACATTCTGTCTCTTTCTCCCTCAAAAAAACATTAAGTTAAAAAAAATAAATTTGTGTATTTAATAGCAAAGCATCATGTTCTGTAAACTCACATTAATTTGGACTTTGTTATTTTAAACTTGTATTTTGGAGGCAGCCTCGGGTAAAGTTTATCCTTAGTAAGGGTACCATTGTTTACTAAGTGTGCTAATTTCACGTTTTAATCATTGTAGCAGGTCAGCTGGAACTTATTCTTGGCCATGCTTTATTGGCTCCTAGTTTCAAGTTATTACCGACGTTAAAGTAGTAAAAATTTCTTAAATTCATTAACATTCGCCACTCAATTATCTTTCCCAAGTTTACAAAGTTAGTTCAGGCTATAAACTCTATTCTCTGTATAGAAGTATGCAGATACTTTCTCTTCGATTGTAGAGAGAGATGTTTGGTGTGACTGAGTCTTTCCCATCAGTGGGAGATGAGCGGTATGTGTGTTAGCGGCTCTTGGTGGATTTGTTTCTCAAACTCTATACGTTGTATTTCACTGAACCTGTCTGTTGGATTTCCAGCTGTACAGTTATGTTGTCCTGAAGTTCTTAGTCATTCCTGGTCTCAGTGCTTGAAGTGATGCCGTGGGTCTTTGTAGTGTTTCTCTTTCATCCTGTTTTGACCTGTCAGTTGCTGTTTATCTCCCCTTCTTCATTCCTGTCCTGGTCATTCCACGTAACCACTAGCATTTGCATCCTTACTGTACCCAGGCTTTGTGCCTCATGACTTGACTCTTACTCACTTACTCTTCGTAGCAATGCCTGTGTGAGTAGTACTGTTATATTTGCATATGACAGAACGGGCGTTTTGAAGTTTCATTACTGGCCCTAGGTGGTAGAGCTAACAAATTCAAGAGCCCAGGTCCAAATCCTTCAGAACCCATGCTTTTAACTTCCCTGTGCCAGGACCAGGCCAGAGTTACACCATTAGTTTTCTGTTTTCTGATCAAATTGGTAAGCACCTGTACTCCTTTGTATGTGTTCTGGTGACACTGTGAGGTAAAGGTCATATCAGTGACTAGTCAGCATTTTTTTTTTTTTTCTTTTGTAATCATCGGAGACACTATTCCAGGGAAAGGAATAGCCATCAATGTATTACTTCGCAGACATCCACACTGTCGGTGTGGAGGCTACTGCTCAGCTCGGGACAGTCAGCATCCTAACATCGTTCAGAAGCACGGTTGTTGCAGATTTAGGAGCCAGGCGAACCAGGACACTCTGAAATACCTCTGGTTATGCTGGTGCGGTGATTCGGCGCTTTGGCCGGAGCCGGACTGTTGACATTCTTTCAGCAGCTCTTCTGGTCCTGTGACCCCAGGCAAGTGATTCAGCCATTCCAGTCCTCTGTTTCCTCACCTGTAAAACCAGGGTAGTGCCAGTACCTTCCCCAAAGAGAGATCGTGAGGATGCAGTAAGACAGCGTGGAGTACTTTCCGGAGTATCTTGCGCAGAGTAGGCCTCAGATGTTGCCTGACTCTTGTGAGCCAATAGGAAACGTCAGAGTGGTGTTACAGTTAGAGCCTGTATAACAGCTGCGGTGGGGGCTGTCAAGGGAGAAGGTGCTGCTTACCCTGCCCTGTCCCTTAGTGTTAAGCAGGCTCGTGTTGGTTGTCCTAAGGACTGTCATTACAGCCTGTAGGAATATGAAAATTCCAAGGTTTTAAATATTTTAAAACATTTTAAAGTGATTTATGTCTTAAAATATTCTTGCTTGCAGGGAATATGAAAGCGAAGTAGATGGTAAGATAATTGATTACCAGATTGTTTTATCAGATTGACCTCAGGACAGATAGAGCTCGAAAAACATGAGGTAAGAGTAGTGTGAGCCTGCATTTTGTGCTTGGTTGGCAAAAGAGATGTCAAGTGGCAGTTGTAGATCAGAAGTACGTGGTGTAATTGTGCAGATCTGGAGCTTGGTGTGTGAAAAAGACGCCTTTAAGTGTTAAAATGACTTCAAGAAGGAACAGTATTTAACCAAATGGTCTTGTTTTGTCTCCTGTATACTATTTATATACACTGTACTTTTCAAAAGAGAACTATTAGGGAAAACCATCTTGCTGCAGAAGGTGGGATGGGAAACCATTTACTTTTTAATGAAGGCTCCTTGGGAGGGGAAGGAAAAAAAAAAAGAGGTTAGAGTGGGAGAGAGCCAAAGCATAAGAGACTCTTAAAAACTGAGAACAAACTGAGGGTTGATGGGGGGTGGGAGGGAGGGGAGGGTGGGTGATGGGTATTGAGGAGGGCACCTTTTGGGATGGGCACTGGGTGTTGTATGGAAACCAGTTTGACAATGAATATCATATATTGGAAAAAAAAATTAAAAAAATAAATAAATAAACTGAAGAAGAAAATAAAAAACAAAAATGAAGGCTACTGAACTGTGCAGAAATTCCTTGCAAGATCTCCTCATTAAGTGATTTAATTGGTGATCGTTTCAGTTTCCATTTTTGGAACATGTAGACTATTTAAACTGTTTAAGGAGTAACATGCTTTTGTTTTATGTCGTGGTCAGGTGGGGGGGGTGACTTTTTTTTATAGTGGGATGTGTATTCATGATTTTCCCAGAACCTTCGCCAGAACCTTCCCCAGAATCTTCCCCAGGACCTTCCCCGGAACCTTCCCCAGAACCTTCCCTAGACCAAAAAGGGACACAGTGCTGCATCGCCTGCATCGTAAGTTTCTTTTGTACTTTTTTTTTCCCCCTGTATTTTTGTAACCACTGCAACAAAAATGACATTCATCTTTGGTTGCATCTGGATCAGCTGATGAACTAGAACACATGATTTCTAAGAATTTTTTCAGGGTAGGATTTTATGATTCTTTGTCATCATCTGATAGAACTAATGACTGAAGTATTAACCGGGCACTTGAAAAAAATTCTGGAGTTCTTTGATCAATAGAAAGAAATACTTCTTGTTTACTAATTACTTCTGACTTTCACTGGGAGGCAGGGTAGGTGAGGAAGTGTCTTCACTGTTTCTGGGAGTCTGTGTTTTGAGTATTGAAGGTTACACACCAGATTAGTTCTCATTTCTCCCTTTTCAGAAGAATATGTACGTTAGCCTCAGAACAGCAGAAAACATCTTTCTCTTTTAGCTGCCTCAACTCATCCTAAGTCCATTCCTGACAGAGCCTGACTTTCTCGTTTATTTTGGCTGCAAAATCCTGCCCACTTTTTATCTGCTGTAAAAATGTATTTTTCCTCCAACGAGGGGAAAAAATGCAAGCTAACATATTTACTTTGGATAATCCTTTTCTCCCGTTATTTTCCTAACTCCTTGAGCTTTGTTCGTGCTTTTGCCAGTCTTTTAAAAAAGTTGATTGAGTTTGAGGATAACCGAAACCTTTTTTTATGCGACAGTGGTTTGTAAAAAGTGGGCGAATTCTGTTGAATTCCCTCGCAAGGCATCATCCAGTAGCCGTTTCCTGGTGACACAGAGATGACTGTTCGTGCTTTTACTATTCTGCGAAAGTTCCAGGTTTAGAACGAGTCTGTTAGGGTTTACGTCACTATTGAAAACAGGAAAAACTTTTACTTTGTTGTCTGAAAAAGATCTAGGAGAATGTATGTGAGAGATGTTCACTCACTCTGCAAAATTGGACTTTATCAACTAATATAGGTGAAAAAAAAAATGATCTACCATCCCGACAGAGTTGCTCCAGACTGGTCTTGATCATTTAGAATCCTGTTAGAAGAGCAGAAAACCATTGAGAGAGCCTCCGGGCAGATTTCCAGCAGTGTTGTTTCTTATGGTCAAAAGTGACTGCTATTGTATTTTTTTTAAGGCTGTGGTGGTGGGCTTGTCTCCTCCCCCCTGCCACCTCCCGATTATACAAATGATAAATAAAATTTGGCAAATCTATAAAAGAGGGAATAATTGCCCACAGTCTCATTACCTGGACATAGTTGAGATAGTTAACATTTTGGTTTTCCTCTACCCCTTTTCTCCCTTTTCTGTGGTTTTAAAAACACGTAGTAGAGAAGATGAGATTGTATATACAGTTTTTTGCTTTTTCTATTTAGTAATGTGTTCCCATGTTACGTCTTTTTTTTTTATTTAAAAATTTTTTTGTAATGTTTATTTAGTTTTGAGAGAGAGACAGACAGACAGAGAGACACAGAATGTGAGCAGGGTAGGAGAAGAGAGGGAGCCACAGAATCTGAAGCAGGCCCCAGGCTCCAAGCTGTCAGCACAGAGCCAGACGCGGGGCTTGAACTCACAGACCACAAGATTGTGACCTGAGCTGAAGTCAGACGCTTAACCTACCGAGCCACCCAGGCACCCCTTGTTTTTTGAATGTTAATTTAAGGGATAGCATAATTCTTTTGTTTGGAGCTACCAAACTCAACTAATTCTCCATTAGTGGACAGTTAATTTTTTTTTCCAATGCAAGTTTTCCTCTCCATTCTGTCATTATATCCTTACAAAATAGTCAGATTACTGTGTTACAGTTTAAACATTTTCAGGTTTCTTTATACTTACTGATGAACTTGTTAAATGTTATACAAGATGCTTACAACGGCCGTGTTTTCATGCCCGTCATCTGAATGTATTGGTCTCTGCCTCCTCGTTGTCAGCAGTTGGCTTCCCTACTCTTTCTTGATTTATAGGGGAGAAGTGCAATGAGATGACACTTTGCTTAGAAATGCTGTGACTGCTTGTCAGTTCATGAGCTCCTTGGCCTTCACTTTGGTCTGGACCCAACCAGGAGGACATCTTGATCATCCCTTCATATTATTAGCATAGTCTCCTAAACAGATGAGTGTTTGTGTTACACCAGGTCTGGAGTGGATTCGTGAAAAGCAGGTTTTCGCTGAATAGCGAAGCAAGCATTTGGAAATTCCCTGTGAAGGAAAAAAGAACACCCAACAAAGCTATCCATGTTTATGGCTCATCCTTTATGTATGTAGCAATGCCTTTGGAGGAACCAGTTTGTGCATCTAGAAGAACCAGTCCGCATGTGTCTGCCCTTCCCTTCATCAAAGAAGGACCTCGGCCATCTGCCTGTTGCCTTTTCTTTTGACTATGACTAGCAAGTTCTCAGCTACCTTATAAGTTACAGGCTTGTTCATACAACAACTGCTGCTCCATATGCGTTTCTGGGCATATGTATTTCTGTGGTATAGGTGAAACTTTTTCCTAATGTAAATTTCTCTTTCTCTTGAATTTACTCATGTGTTCTGAAATGTTGCTGGTGTTGTGACTGTATTGTAAACTCAGGGATCCCGGGAGGGACCTGACTTTGACACTGGAGAGAGAGAGAGGGAAAGAGAGAGAGAGAGAGGAAGAGATGGAGAGAGGGAAGGAGAGAGGGAGGGAGGAAGGGAGAGAGGAAGAGATGGAGAAAGGAAAGGAGAGAGGGAGGGAGGGAGGGAAGGAGAGAAAGAGAGAAAGAACTGTGACAAAATCTTAAGCCAGGCAGCTGTTGTAGAGATAAGAGAGCTTTCTTCTTCTCTGTTCATCGGTAGAAATTGTCCTGTTTGCTATTGCATGGCTGAATCTTTCCTTGAATTAATCAGTTTTCATTTACTTTGAGGCCAATCAGGTACCAAAAAGGGAGGGGGGATTCGAAGCAGTCACCAAGATGCCAACCGGGTGGTGCAGCAAAGCTCTCTCACACTCTTCTTTTTCTTAGGGAGCCTCCTTCCGTAGAGCCATCCTGTTTCTCTGGTCATATATGTGGTCTGAAGGAGTCAAGTTACCCCTTTTCCTGGGGTAACTCTTAGTTCCTGTCTATGATCCATTGTGGGGTTAAATTTTGTTGTGGAGTGAGGGGAGAGTTTGTTCTTTTTCCCACACGTGGATGGATATTCTTGTTCTAGTGCCATTTATTGAAAAGACTCTTAAAAGTTCTTTTCCTTTAAGCACTGTTTCTGCCTTGCCTTCTTGGATATGCTAAGGAGCAGAAGGCTTCCTTTGTGAGTTGGAGGAAGGGGGAGGGAAGGGGTTTGTCTTGAATCTTGGCCTTACTGTAGGGAGGTCTCCTCCTAGAGTTCAGTTCTAATTCTATGAGACATTTACTGAGTCTTTGTAAACAATGAGCAGAGTTAGCCAGCTTGGCTTTAGCAAAGATGCTCTGTTATCCCCCACCTTTGGAGGGTGATTATGAAATCTTATTTTAACACACAGTTTGGGTCAGATAAGCCTGGGATGGTATAAGCCAACTTGAATATTTGTTAAAAATAGTTCTAACGTGAAACTGATGAAACCCGTCTTAAAACATTTTCTTTTTCCAGTTATTTCTAGCTATAAAAGTGAAACCTGTTTATTACAGCCACTTTTGGAAGTTACCAGAGTATAAAGAAAAACCTTTCTTACCCCATCACTGTCATCCTGATTTTGGCATGGCAGTACTCTTAATTTTGTGCGATTGGTCTGCGGATGCTGGACAGCATAGTTTCTTGAAACAGTATTTGGATCTACTGATAGATGCAGGCTGGTTTTCTTGCACGTCTCATGGAAGGGGAAAAGGTTAGGAGCTAATACTTGAAGGGCATCAATTAGCCAGTCTTTATACTCACAAAGCTCTGTGAAGTATTAAAATCACTAAAATAGTCATGAAAATCTATTCCTTCTCTACATCCTTCCTCCTTCCCCCTTCTCTTTTATAGGCTTGAGTTAAATAATTTGCCCAGTGTCCCTTAGGTAGCATGTGGTAGATCTGGAAATCAGGGGGAGAAAACCTAAGCATCTTTCAGTTCAAATCATTAATCTGTATTTTCTTTTATGGTTCGGAAGGCTTTAAAAGAAGAAAGGATGCAGGAGTTCTTTTCTTTCTCTTCTGGCCCATGTGGTCTCTCTTTTATTCTCTACCAGAATGAGAAGTTCCAAGATCCCCTTATGTGCTGCCCACATTAAGGCTCGTTTCTCTTCTCCTTTTTGTCCTGTGCTTTCAACTTCAAGAGCCTTAATTTTAACTTTGGTATTTACTAGCTGAATAGAAAGATAAAGGAGAGACCTGGGTTGTTTTTTACTTTTTTTAACAATGAAAATTCCTTGAACTGGACTGATTTAATTTATTGAGCATTACCTAATAAGTAGCTGTGGATTTCCAGGCAAGCCACTCAGTTTCTTCATCTGTAAAATGGACTAGCTATCCAACAACGATCCTTCTATCATATGTCAGCATTCCTGATTTCTCGTGTTAGGGGAACCATGAAGTAAGTTTCTGGTGATGTGGTCAGGAGTATCTACCACAAGGACCTCTATGTTTTCCTGATTACCCTTGAATCTCACTTCATCAAACTTTGTGTTTTTGAGTTAATGGGTAAGAAACATCAATCGTAGCATACTCTTTTAACACAAACAAGGGGTGTGCGTGTGTGCGTTGGTTATCTGTGATCCTGGAGCTCGTTTTTCTTCCTCCTTCATTTAGGAGATGTTTGACGACTGCTAGGGCCGTCTTGACAGCTGGGATTTCCCATCGGCACCTTCACTATCAAACAGCATAATTTATTCTAATCTGTTGCTTCTGTTGTTGCCATGGTACCCAGTCTGGAAGCAGAAAGGGGTTGCTGGGTTTGTACAGGAATCCAGATTTTTCTGCCCCTTCGTTGACGTTTGTCAGCAGAAATTGTTTTCTTCGTGGTTTAGGCTAAAACTTGAGTATAATGAGTGCAAAGGGAGGTGGGGTGTTTGGACTCTGGACAGGTAGAGGCGGGTTTCTTTGCGTTAACCTACCCTGTTAATTACTAAGCTGTTTTGTTCAGTGATTTGGGGCTTCACGCTTAAGCCAACTACTTAAGTAAATTGTATTTATTCATGACAAACGTTCTTTTGGGGCTGCACATGGGAAGTCAGGCCAGAGCCGAGCATCTTACCGTGACGTCAAGTTCGTGAAACAAACAGCAGAACAGAAAACAGCCCAGGAGTCCCCGCTTCCCGTGGTCCCCTCCGCTATTCGGACCAGGGAATCAGGGCAGAGAATGATAGAAGGTGGTTCAGGAGGCGTGGAGAAGAAATCCTAAAGGAAACGAAAAGTGGCTTCTTTTCATCTCTCTTCTTCCGGTGCCAGTGAAGCTTTGACGTGGCTGCAGGAGCAGTCCCCGCGGGAGTAACAAGTTGTTGAGAGTCAAATCTTTATTTTGAGTAACAAGTTGTTGAGAGTCAAATCTTTATTTTGTCTTGATTGTTATTTTTGCTTTTCACACGTTCAGGAAAATGGGACAGAAAAGCATTGGTGGTTGGGTAAAATACCAACCAACAGAACAGCCCTTTTAGGATGTCGAGGAGGGAGTACAGAATCCATTTTCATCTTTTCCCAAAGATTTGTGGGAGGAGAGGGGTTATAATTCGGTTAAAATTTTGTGAGTTTCCTGTCAGGACTCTAGCAACGCTTCCTGGTGAGGGGACTTTGCTCTCAGTGGCCTCTGCCTTCCACTTTGGACCCCTTGTGTCCCGGGAGCTGTCTCTCCAGCCCCTTTGCCCTGAGGTATTCTATTACCACAGAAGAAGTTCACTCTTCATATGGTACAGTCATCATAGCTGTTTTAAAACCTGGTTTCCAGCCAAGGAAATTAAGGTAGAGAGAAGTGGCATGGGGTCGCGCATACTGTTTTCCCATTTAATGTCCGTCGTCCGTCTGCTCTTCAAGTCTGTAAGACCTTTGCCCGACTCTTCCTTCCTTTCCCCTCACCCTCCACTTGCTTGCTCAATCAAAAAGCCCTTATCCTCTGATCTCTGATAAATTCTGGGAAATTATCTGATCAAAATGTTTCTTTGGAATGAATCTCCTTAGGGTTATTACTTACATTTTTTAAAGATGTTGGATAACTTTAATCAGTATTTGGTTAGCACGGTGTGTGGGTCTGGTTTTTGAGGCCCGTAGAGCACCAAAGAAAACGGTGACCAAGTTGGCACTTTACCAGTGAAAGGTGCTTTGTCTCTACCTTTCTAGAGCTCATAGTGGGAGCTGTAGTCTCAGATGGCACGTCTGAGGGCCAGCCAAGAGACTGACGTGTTCACATTTTGAAGACAGGAAAGTAAACTGATAACATCTTAGGATTTATAGGGATCACTGATGCAGAAACCATCATCGGTGCAGGCAGTGTGCTATTTAGGCCATTCTGTGTCCTGACATGGGATTTGATTGTCTTATCTGCTTGTTGTACTATGGAATTAGTTTATATAGCACTGTGCTTTGATGAGAATTCACTTAATTACATCTTCCTTTGGGCTCCCACAGTACTGTGATTTACCTTTATTACAGTACTTGTAGACTGGGGGAGAAAGGTATCATTGACTGCGATGAAAGTCAGGCCATAACTAAATTAATGAAATTCAGTCAATTAAATTAAGGAAGTAATGGAGAGAGCCAAAAGGCAGTCATATCGGTCTCATTATAATGGCACTGTACCTGAAGTTCTTCCTTCCGATTCTTTTGGCTTCATTTGTAGAGGTGCCAGGATTGGTGAAGCAGGCTGGTGTTGCCGGCCCTGTGATAGCAGCAGGGCATAAACATGGGGGTGGGGTGGGCAGTAGTTTGGGGCTAGGGAGTGTGGCCTTATGGTGAAGAAAGAAAGCAAGGGGTCCTTGGAAGGATTTGAGCAGAGACTTGGCATGCAAATCATATCCACACTGGGGGGGAGTTGAACCTTGTAATGGTGTGGGGGCAGACCTTGCTCAGAAGCAGGGAGAAGAGTGAGGAAGCCATAGTCCAAGGGAGGGGATGGGGACTTGGGACAGTGGGGATCGTTAAGGGGTCATTGTGGGAGTGAAATAAATTGGGTTTGTTGAGATACAGTGTGGAGGGTGAAGGAGAGGGAAGTAGTTGCTTGAGAGCTTGAAGTGAGACCAGTAATGATGAAGGCAGAGAGTGAGAGTGCAGAGGATTGGTTTGGCGGAGACCATCCATGGGGATGGGATGTCTAGTTGGCAGGCAGTTGGCAGTTAGGGTATGGAGCTCAGGAAAGAAAGGCCACAGAGTCCGTGTCAAGAGCAATCCGCATGTAAGACGTGGTTGAAACCGAGGGAACGGAATGGAAAGGTATTTGTTGGATGTGAGGGCTGTCGGAGGGAAGTTGCCTAGGTTACCCGGCCACGTAAACGTGCCTTTTCTTCCTCCCACTTGGCCCAGCCCTTCCTGAAGCTCTGGGTGCTGATGAAGAGAATTTAACTTAAAATCCATTACCCCAGTAAACATTGCACAGCTAAATACCAGCACGTGTACTTGGGTTTCGCCATGTATGTCTGTACTGTGAGAGGCAGAACAGCTTTGGTGATGAGGGCCAGACTGCCTGGGTTCTAAACCTTTCTCTGTTTGTTTCTAGCTGCCACCCTACTGGCAGTGCAATCTTGTGTGTTCAGCCGCCGTGCTGCATTGGCTCTTTTGTACAGCAGAAATAACCTTGATGGTTAGGGTGAGGATTAAATGACTTTTTTAGGGGCGCCTGGGTGGCTCAGTCGGTTGAGCGTCCGACTTCAGCTCGGGTCATGATCTCACTGCTCATGGGGTCGAGCCCTGCGTCGGGCCCTGTGCTGACAGCTCAGAGCCTGGAGCCTGCTTAGGATTCTGTGTCCGCCTCCCTGCCCCTCCCCTGCTCGCACGTGCGCACGCTCTCTCTCTAAAATATAAAATGAAACATTAAAAAAAAATTAAATAGCTTTTTTAGTATAAACCCCTCATGACAGAACTTGGCGTGTTGTAAGCTCCAGCCATAGTTATTAGCTGTCATCCCCATATGCTCGGATACCTGTTCTAAACACATCCACATAGTAATTTGGTACATTCAGAGTCTTAATGATTCATCGTTAAAACATACTGTCCCCAGATCTTTCCTTTGCTACCTGTCCCTTAAACTAATGAGCAAACATTGATTTAAGGTTCTTTCTGCCCTCCTTTTTCCTTGCTCTGGCTTTGGGGGAAGGTGAACAGTTCTGTGCACCTTTTGGTTGTAGAAGCATAGCCACAGCAGTAACAGATTTTGGACCCTTTGTTTCTTACCCTCCCTCATCGCACTTGTCTGTGTGGATGCTGCTGTCAGTGCCCCACATGGGCTGAGTTGTGGCTTGAAGGGCTGCAGTTCATTGAACTTTTAATTTCCAGTCTTCTAGTCAGTTGCTGTAATCATTAGAAATGTTCAGAAGGGTTCAAATAAATAAAAGTAACATTTTATGTTGGGAAAACCTGCTTTGGCAATGTGGTAGGGAGGGGTGTGTGATAGCCAGGGTTTGAGTCCCATTCAGTTCTTTTTTTTTTTTAAATAGAGCGTGAGTGGGAGAGGGGCAAGAAAGTGAGGGAGACACAGAATCCGAAGCAGGCTCCAGGCTCTGAGCTGTCAGCACAGAGCCCGACGTGGGGCTTGAACTCACTGACCGTGAGATCATGACCTGCACGAAAGTCTGATGCTTAACTGACTGAGCCACCCAGGTGCCCCAAGTCCCATTCAGTTCTGTCACTGAACAAGTCACTTTGTTACTTCCTGGGGCCTCCCCCCTTTTCTGTAACGTAAAGAGGACTGGAACTCTATTATCATTTCCTTCTAGCTTTGATATTGTTGTTCTAGAAATAGGTCTCAAAAGGTAAGTTCATCCTAGCAATAAGTATAGAGGACAAAGAAGGGCATTTAAACATGAAAGTAAAGTGATTGGTGTTTCAACGGTTTTATGAGAGAATGTCATCCACTTGATGATTTAGTGCAAGAAGGAAGATGGCTTTGGGAGAGAGGTATTGTGCCAGACGCAGAAGTGCAGCATGTGACCCTGGACAGCTCTCTGGTTTTTGGGGGGCTGTGCCTGGTATTTTGTCCCGTCCTTTTGTGAAGTGTGCCTTCTGAATTGGAATGTGTGATCGCCACTCCCTGTCAGCTAAGTTTTAGAGTTTTCGTGAAAGCTTCTCTATTGCTCGGCTAGGATTTTTCAGAAAATTGACCCCTGAAAGGAAATTTTAGATAGGGCATTCACTAGTGTGTGTGCTCATTGGTTCGTTAGCATGTGAGCATCCGCTGTGGCTGTCCTAGAATTGGGGAAGGAGACAGGGACGCATGAATTCCCGATTCTGTCTCCCTGACGTTCTCAATAAACGGCACCGCTGTCCATCTCCGTCCTGCAAGGCAGAGCTCTAGAAATCATCCTGGATGCTCCCTTTTCTTACCCCCATATTGATTATATTTGTCCACAGACTTTGTTGGGTTTAACAGGCTGTTAACGTGTTGTCCACCCCTTATTCCTGTCCTCATCGCTCACTGAGCCCCCGCCCTGCCCTCTTCCCTGCATTCTTGCTGCAGCCTTCAGGCTGGCATCCCTGGCCCCACTGCCTGCTGCCTTTCACTCTGTTGTTCGGTGTATAAACAAGTGATCCTTGTAAAGACCACACTAGTTGACGGGTTCCAGTAGGCTCTGAATGGTCTGGCTCCTGCTCTTTTCCAGCCTTATTTCATGCAGTTTTCTCTCCTGTTCTCTCTGCTTTACCACCTTTGTTTTCTTTTAATCCTTCCAATTCTCCTGCTTTGTTAGGGTCTTTGTACCTGTAGCATTCTTCTCTTTGACCGTTGTCTCTCAGCTCAGATACTCGCTTCCTCAGGGAAGCTTTTCCTGGACTTCCCCAGACAGGTAAAATCTCCCTGCTCTTTGTTTCCACGATACCACATACCTCATCTTTGTAACGTTGTTAGGCTTTTCTCTTGATTGGTGTGATGATTTGATTTGGCCCCTTGCTAGACTGTGAGCCCTCTTGAGAGCACAGGTTTCAGAGGACTCAGCCTTGTACCTGCACTGCCCTGGATGGCTCCTGACATGTAGTACAGACTCTGTGATTGTATGTTGACTGCATGCGAGAGCTTTAGGTGGTTAGAGGTCACAGAAGAGGCATTCTGATGGCGTAAAGTACAAAATGGTGTGGCCATAATTTCTATGGTTGGGGGATAAGGAGAAAGGGAGTTGGGGGTAGTGTAGACTGATGACCTCAGGCAGTGGGTCTTATGCTTAATCTGTGCATTGGATCACGGCGTTATAGACTGTGGAGGTTGGTCATACCTTTGGACATGCAAGTCCAGTAAATGAGATTTTCTTTTTGTTTTGGAGCAAAGTCAATGCCAAATCAAACAACATGTGGGGAGACCTGAGCCACAGTTTCCGTGACCTCATTTGGTTTTGGTGTGCTACTTGACAGGACTGCATGTTCTTTAAGGGAAGAACTTTCTGCTTTCTGAACTTTAAGGGAAGGAATGGAGAGTGGGTTAAGCCAAAAAAGTAGATCTGTATTCATAAAAGGATAGAACCTCTGATTTGCTTTTTTAAATAACAGATTTGTTTAAAAAATACAAATTTTTCAATAAGATGGAAAGGATATGGACCTGGGTTTGAGTCTTAACTCTTTTTTTAAAGGCTTTAATTGAGACATAATTTACATACCAAATAATTCAGTATTTCAATATTTGAAAGTGTACAATTCGGTGGCTTTTAAAATATTCAGAGTTGTGCAGTGATGGCCTGGAGTCCATTTTAGGACATTTTCATCATCCCAAAAAGGAACCCTGTGCCCCTGAGCCATCATCCTGACCTGACATTTAATAACTGTTTTGTCCTGAATAACTCCGCTAACCTCTCTGAAGCTTACATCACTTTTCCCAGCTTCTCTCTTAACAGCTAGCAAGAAGTTGGACTAGGTCAGCCCTTTCTTTCACCCAAGAACCCTAATTCATTGTATTGACAGAGGAGAGATTATTGGCCACCAAAAGTCACAGGTCTCTTAATTCAGATTCTGATAAGATAGGTTTCTTCTGTCCATTTGAATGTTGACACAGAAGTGTAGGAGTCATTTATATCCATATTAAATTTCACCTTGGCACATGTGGCCTCTTGTGTATGTCCTTGGTACATCTTTCTTGGGCTTTTGGGATTTTTGGATCCTTGGTTGTTCTCTTTTCTTTTCTTTTCTTTTCTTTTCTTTTCTTTTCTCTTTCTTTCTCTCTCTTTCTCTCTTTTTCTCTTTCTCTCTTTCATCTCCACAGCCATCATGGGGCTCCATTTCATGACCCTGAGATCAAGAGTTATGGTCCACTGCCTGAGCCAGGTAGGTGTCCCTGGATCCTCAGCCTGATTTTCAATATATTAATATTCATAATGAACCTCAGATAGTCTGTGTATTTGATCACTGTATTGTTAGATATTTCAAGATCATTTAAAAGTGTTTGGATTGGACCATCAGGATTAGACCAAGTGTGTGGGGTGGGGAAGACTCGCAGTTGCCTGTAACAGAGACCTTGTTTGTTATAGGTGTTCATCAGTTCATTTTGCTTTGTTGTTGAAGCCAGGATTGAGGATGGCAACAGCAGGAAATGGGGCATGTTTTCCCCCTTCCACAGTGCTTCTCCAAATTCCTAGAAAAACAACATGAGTTAACTAGAAGCACAGGCAGTGGCGTGTGCTGGGGGAGGGAGAGTTTTAGTCATAACTGTGCTTAAACTGAGGCCACCACATCCTCTTAACCCAGATTTCTTCATTTCTTTTACAGTATCATGGGAGATTTTGGACAGGTGTTCTGTTGCAATAGACATACTCCCCATCCCTTGGAGTAAACAAGTTACTTAAAAACAAAAAAGAAAAAGAAAGAGCTCTGTCTTGGTATGTCTTAGGGTGTATGCTGGGTTTTTAGATTATTTCCCTTTCGAAGGCTCACAGCATCTGTTTAATAATTTGTGGCTGACATTGACATAAAAGTCAATAGGTCATAGTTGATAGAATTTACTCCTTTAGTGTAAACTTCCATGGTCCCTTCATATTCTTCTGTCTCTCTTATTCCTAAATAATTTTTTGGGACTCGGGAAGTCAATCTCTTCCTCGCCTGGGACAGACTCTTTTAAGTTGGACGCTTTGGCAGTATTTCCAGGTCTCGGGCTGTTAATTTTTGCTTTGCTGTTATTCATTCTGCATCGTGTAGTCTGAAGTTCATTCTCCTTGGGGAAAAGGGGAAGTAAAACAGATAAGGGACTCTTTTGTGTACTCCTTTTTGTACACCACCACCCTGAGCAGCAGCTCTTAGATCTTCTGTATTTGTCTGACCTCCAACATAGAAAACCAGAAAAGGCCTTTTTGTAGTGCATGGCATTTTCCCAAGCTTTAGGTCACTCTGGGAGCAAAGAATCCTACACTTTCTGCTTTTATGCTCTAAACTGTTGTGAGATGATTCTTCTTGTTGTCAGCAAAATCAGAACTGTGTAATTGTTGAGTCACTCAGATATAGACGCTGAACATTTTAGTTCAGCAGGCCTTTCTGCTTTGAGTTGGAGAGGACCATTCATAAGGTGTTAGAGATGAATACTAAGCCCGACCATCGGCCCTTCACCGGAATCTGGATAAAAAGGACTACACTGCCTCAGAGTCTGTAGGAGACTCACACCCTCGCTTTCTATTCTCCGGTAGCTCAGTCAGCTCCTGCACCTGCCATGGGTCTAGTTAACATCTGCAGAGCTGTTGGCCGTGAGCTCTTGTTGAGCTCCCAAGCCTTCCCGGGTATCTCCGTGCAGTTGTGGGTCTGCGGAGGCAGCTCTCGGTCTGTTCAGTGCTGTCACAAAACAGCTATCATGTATTATCTGTGGTGTGCCACGCCTGACTGTCGCTGGGCAATTCACTTAAGTATTCTTGCCGAACCCTCTCAACAGTGTGGTGAGAGAGGTGTGGTCCCCCTTTTACTGATGGGGAGCCTGAAGCTCAGAGAGGTTAAGTGATTTCCTCCAGACCTCAAGGGAAGAAGAGTGTATTCTGTATCTGCATTTTTATCAGCCTTCAGAAGTAACTCTTCTAAAATAAAAAAGTAAGAGGCATTCATACTGAAGTTCTCACCTCGGTCTAAGTGACCTCAAAAGTGAATGTCTGTTCTCCCTGCTGTGGAGGGCCTGTTGTGGTGTGGGACTGGGCCAGGTGCTTTGGAGGATATGAAATTGAAGAAAACCTATTCTTGGCCTTTAAAGGCTTTTTTTTTTTTTTTTTTTTAAAGTTTATTTATTTTGAGACAGAGCGAGCACATGTGGGTGGGGCAGAGAGAGAGAGAGTCCCAAGCAGGCTCCATGCTCCCAGCATAGAGCCCAAGACAGGGCTCAAACCCACAAATCACAGGACAGTAACCTGAGCTGAAACCAAGAGTCGCCGGCTGAGCCACCCAGGCACCCCAGCCTTTAAAGGCTTTTTATAAAAATAAGGGTTAGGGGAGCCATTGAAGGTTTATTTTTGAGAAGAGAGGGTCTCCTCTTCTTTTGGGCAGCACGGGGTTGAATCTGCTCATCCATGTGGTAGACGGAGGTAGAGAAGACCCATCTCAACTCTCATTGTAGACCCATCTCATTGTAGCCCCAGGCTCCTTGCAGTGGTCTGTGAGTCACTCCACGTAGACACAGCTGTTTCCTCAGGCCTTGTCCTTTGTAGACATCTGTTGCTTGGTAACAGACAAACTGATTTGCCTTTTTTTTTAGGGTCTTCATTTACTGTGTCTGTCTTCACATACTGAGCTGTAGCCCTTGGTGGCAAGTGACACTGAGCTGTGACTACATTGCCCAAGTGTCATGAATTCTCCATTTGACCTTCCTAAGCCTGAGTACCATGAAAAGAGTTTGAATGTTGGCCAAATAGTAGTAGGCCCCTCCTGGAGGGCGTGAGGGGTGAGGCATCTGCCTTAAGCAGTGATGAAAAAAAATGCTAACTTTTAAGTATTTAAAAGTATCCGTTTATTCTGCTTTTTAAAACATGCTCATTATCAGAATTGAGAAATACGCAGAACATGGCTCATTATGGAAATTTTAGAAGATGAAGTAGAAAAATAAAAATTAGCCATATTCTCACCTCTCTGCAACAGTTGGTGAACATTTGGGTGATCTATACATGAATGGGGCAGCCAAGCTAAGGCTTTAACTGAAGGCAGATTGGAGCTGCCATCCAAGAGCAGAAGTTGGCTCTTAGTTCAGTTAACTGCCTGCTAAAACAAAAAACAAAAAACAAAAAAAAAAAAATTAAGATGTTTTGGGAGGAATAGATAAGCCAGAATTGCCAATATGTTCAGAGAACAATCTAACATTCTCACAACATAAGGAAACAGGAAAATGTGACCCATTCTCGAGAGAAATCTAATCAATGGAGATTGATCCCAAGATGATCTTGGGATCATCCAAGATCCAATCCAAATGGTAGATTTAGTGGATAAAGATGTAGAAGCCGCTATTATTATTATACTCAGTTATGTACAAGGAGACTCACTTGTAATGAAAAGTTATGAAACCAGCACAGAAATAGCAAAAAAAGAAAAAAATACCTGAAATGAACATTTTGCAGGATAAGTTTAGCCAAACAGAGATAACAGAGAAAAGAGTCACCGGCCTTTTAGATCAATAAGAATGATCAAATCTGGAGAACAGAGAGAAGAGATTGAAACAAAAATTAGCAGAACCCCAGAGACTTGCGGACAGTTTAAAAAAGGTCTATAATATGCATGTAATTCAAGTTCCAGCAAGAGAAGAGAGGGCGAATGCATAGAAAAAGTTACTTGAAGGAACAGGGATACCCATTTCCCAAATGCAGTGAGAGAATTACATAGAACTTACTAGTATTTGACATGGTTTCTAAGAAGAAGGCAGTGGAAAGGCTGGTGAGCATAGAGCCCAGAAACAACTGTGGCTCTATTGCCCACTTTCCTCCCAAAGGTCTGGTCTCATCGACAAGCCTGACTGATTTCAGTCCCTACTGTCATGTTCCTTTCTGGGTCTTACAAATCCACACTGTTAGGAGATCAGTAGATTAAATTGCAGTCAAGACTAAACTGTGCAAGGTGGTAGAATATGGTGTTTTTTTTGAACCGTGCCCAGGCTGGTCCTTTGGAGCTCTGCAGCAAACACTGGGTCTTTTTGTGTGTGCTGCTCTTCCCTCTGCCTTTCTTCTTTCTCCTTTCCTTTCCTGCTACCCTCTTCTTGTTTCTGAGAAAGGGCAAAAAGGAGACTGGTGCATTTGAGCTGGACTGGCTACATCAAAGACAGTAAGTTCTATTGAGATGGGAGTCCGTTTTGGCAGAGAGCAACCTCTGGGGAGGCTTTTGTTGGGGCTTTGCTTTTCTCTACTAGATGGTGTTGTTGGTGGCAGAAGCTGGGAGTCACTGGGTAATGAGTTGTCCTTAAGCCGTGGTTGAAATGTGGAAGCCAAATTCCTGTGACTCTGACCTTAACCTTGTTAGAGATGCATGCTTGCACACCCAGCTAGTATGCACTGGTGAGGCCATCGTGATTGCTCAGAGTTTGAAATACCGCCCCAAGCCCCTGTTCCCATTTTTCTTTGCTCTGGCTGCCCTTGGACCTCCCCCAGATGGTCCCTTTCCTTCTAACACAGGCCCTGTGACCCAGCAGCCAAAGCGTTAAAGTCTGCAGTGGGGATGGGTGCCTCTCCCTATTAGGTTTTATCAGGCCAGTGACTCTCCTGTTGATAAATATTCACGGGTCTCTCTTGCCTGTCCTTATGTGCCTGAGCCCATGCCGCTGTGTGCCAGTATGTGTCCTGCATAGGTGTTAGAAATCCAGTTACAGATGTTGGGGAGTTAGTATAGTCTTGGATTGACAAGGAAAGAGTTTTGGAGTCATACCGATTCTGGAGTCTGCCACTTTTGAACAGGGCATCTTTAGATAAGTTCTTTGAACCCAGACGTTCACTTTCCTCTAGAATAGGGATGATAACTATTTCTCAGGAGTTTTTGAAGCTTAAAAGAATCTATATATAATAATAGGCCTCCCACATGAATATTTATTTCCTTGATTTCCTTTTGGCTTTTTGTAGCTAATTACTCTAGGTCATTTCTTTTCTTTTTTAAATTTTTAAAAAAATGTTTGTTTGTTTTTGAGAGAGAGAGAGAGTGTGAGCCGAAGTCAGACGCTTACACCACCTGAGCCACCCAGGTGCCCCCTAGGTCATTTTTAATCTTGTACATTTTGGTGTAATTCTGTTTTAAGAAAGTAGTTTCACAGAGAGAATTTAAAACTGGTAGCTTCTTATCCATTTTATTCTTAAACTGAAATGTAATGATTGATCTCTAAGGCATTTATTTTTAACCTTGTTATATCTGTTTGTAGAACTGTCTCATGCACTGTAGTAGACCAGAGGTCTTTAAAAGCAGATATTTGCGCCTCAGTAATTGCAGGTCCTTTAAAGGATTCAGCACCCTATCTATCTTCCTCCTCTCCTTTCTGGCACTGCACCTCACTCGTAAAGAGACACCAGTACATTTCATTGGTGACAGTGATGACTGGAACACCTTTGAAACACCATAAATAAGCTTTTAAAGTTTGTACTCAGTTGCCAGCTATAGAATCTTGGCATTGAGAGAAACTTGAAGATCCTTTAATCTAAAGATCCTTGGACCTTTTTCTCCTGGTTAAACCTCTCGAGTTTCGTGAATTGTTACTTTTTTTTTTTTTAATGTTTGTTTTGAGGGAGAGGGAGAGAGAGTGCACGTGCGAGTGGGGGAGGGTTAGAGGGAAAGAGAGCCAGAGAATCCCAAGCAGGCTCCATCCACACTCACCTCAGAGATGGAAGTGGGACTGGATCTCATGACCATAAGATCATGACGGGAGTAGATATCAAGAATCAGATGCTTAACTGACTGAACCACACAGGTGCTTCTGGACTGTTACTTTTTAAAACATGGTTTTCAGGGTGTTCTTGGCTGGCCCAGTCAGTAGAGCTTGTGACTCTTAATCTCTGGGTCGTGAGTTCAAGCCCCACGTTGGACATAGAGTTTACTTAAAAAAACAACAACATGGTTTTCGTTTCTCTTACTTTCCCCTTCATTTTGTTCCCAACCTTTTTTATCTGTGTCTATCTTGGAGGGTTCAGTGGCCTGTTGAATAAGTAGTGGTTTGGAATCACCTGCCAGCTTCCTTTGGATGGACGCAAAATATCTATTACTGTACTGAACCAAACACACACACATACACACATATATAACTGTGTTAATTATATATCTGTTAATGCATACCAGTAATTTTGGTAGTCGTTTTATGCCGTCCACTACTGATTTTCGTTTTATGTCAGCCCACCCTTCAGTGTATTTTACAGGTGCTTCTGCTGTACCATACCTTCCCTGCTTTTATGTGATATAGTTGATTCTAAATGTAGACCTTGCATATTTTCAGTACTTGGTGCATAGTAGGTCCTTAATAGATGTTTGATTATGCTTTTTATCCCTGAATTTCCTTAATCCCTGAGTTCCTCCATTCCTTCCTTCCTTTGCATCATCGCCACAGAATCTGTGCTCTAGCCCTACTGAACTGCCATTTATTATGCCCTGCACAGCTAGGAGTTAGTTGTGCCTGTGTGTGAATATGTGCACAGTTTTGTCTCTAGAGTGAGTCCTCTTCCCTCTTATCCCTGCTGTATTTCAGCTTCTGAGATTCTGTTCAAGAGTCCCCTCCTCTCTCTTTCCTGACTACCCTTTCTTCCCCACACCGCCTTGGGTCTGCCTCTGCCTGGATAACAGGGTGAGTCATTCCACTTGCTTGTTTTCAGATGTGTTTCCCTTGGAGTGTATATACTTTGAGAACAAGGACTGTATTTTTATGATTTCCATCTGCGGCACCTAACACAACACGTGTAGCGGGAGCTTCATACTAAGCTTCAGTGAACGCGTGAATGGATAAATAAACAAATGAACAGTTTCAAGGCCTGATGTTCCAGGTCGTAATCTTTTTGGATCTGGGCTTTGTTATGCAGCCCTTTATCTGTTAACAGATTGAGCAGGCTTGGTCAGCACTCTTTCTCTGCCTCTGCCCAAGCTGCTGCCTTAGTCCTAAGGCAGGACTAAGGCCTGATTGCTACTCTTCAGGGATTAAAATTTACATATTATTTTTTTTTCTGTGTTTTTGTCTCAGAATAATATGAAAGAGCAACAACAGCAAAAACTTTTAGAATTTTGTGGCTTAGATGGTGTAGGAATAGTCCAGAATAGCTTGTTTTGTCCCCAGATGGAAAGCCTGTTTATTATTATTTGCTCCCCAAATATCGTACAGGTAGGTCTTTCTGGACCCCTGTCTCAGGTGAGTGAATATTATGGGGCCACATTGGGAAAGCTTTCTTGCATCTTTCAGGGTAAAGGAAATTTCGAGATTGGCATGGAAACCCTTGCAAGGAAGTGAAATTGGGGATCTTGTCTTTGCTCTCTGGTTTATCTAGCTGGGCTCGCAGTTATATTACTTGTTTAATTAAGTTAGCCTGAACACACTCACTGTGGCTGGCGACCTTTCAGAGCTGGTGATCCCAACCCTTCTGGAAGCATATAGACATTGGAAAGTAACACTGTGTCACGATGATTTTTATGGATTTAATAATTGTCCTGTAAGTTTTGACTGTTGTAATCTCCAGAAGCAGATGAAAGGCGATCTTTGAAAAAGGACTGTGATGGGGCACCTGGGTGGCACAGTCGGTTGAGCGTCCGACTTCAGCTCAGGTCACGATCTCACGGTCCGTGAGTTCGAGCCCCGCGTCAGGCTCTGGGATGGCCCAGAGCCTGGAGCCTGCTTCCGATTCTGTGTCTCCCCCTCTCTCTGCCCCTCCCCCGTTCATGCTCTGTCTCTCTCTGTCTCAAAAATAAATTAAAAAAAAAAAAAAAAACGTTAAAAAAAAAAAAGAAAAAGGACTGTGAAATAAGACGACCCCGTGGTTGGATTGATTGTGTATAGTCATGCTAGCATTTTAACAACCCGGCTCTGATATTGTAAAGGAGATTTGGGTAATGTAGAGACGTTTTGGTTGTCAGATGAGTTCTGCTTTCAGAAGTTTTGTTCTCTGTCCTGTGAAGAGACCTAAACAAAGCAGAACAAATATAAAGGGCTGTGGATTTGTAGAATTCTTTGTTAAATTAATATTTGGGAAGGCGTTTAGTCTTTACTAATTTTTTTTAGGTCAGAGAACACTACTCCTGAGAAGTCAAGAGTGGGTCGTGTTCCACACTTTTACTTGGCGAATACCTGCAGAATTATCATCCCTGCCTTATGATTAGGTGTTTATGTATCTGTCTCTCTAATAGATTAAGAGCTCTCTCAGGGCAGTGGCTACCGGTTGATTAGTTGCTGTGTCCAAGAGTGCAGTTGCTCGCCCTCGTTAGATGCACAAATGTTTAAGAGGCTAACTGAGAGAGGCTGTACCTTTGTGTGTGTCCTGTACGACCGGAAAGTGCTTCTGATAGTAAGAAGTTTCATTTAAGCGTGCCTTCTAGAATAGGTCGATCTGAAGTTCTGACTGTGGTTGTTGTGTCCAGTGTGCATTGCTGTTGGGTGTTACTGTCATCAAGGCCCCTCTTACCAGGTTGTTCCAAATTGTAATAAGCAGATAGTCCAGCATAGACAGGTACCATTTTGGGTGTCAAGTTTATCATTCATCCCTAAGCGTGCTTCTGGAATAGTTGCCTGGAAATGGAGGTGACATGGCCGCCATTATTTCATGGTTCATAGGATGCAATTCTGCATATCACTTGCAGGTCATTTCTGGTGAACCAGCTACCATTCAGATGTGGATTTAACTACTAACCTCTTTTCCTTTCAACCCAGGAAGGGACCCAACCCAACACCATGACTGTTAAACAGTGTGTGTGTGTGTGTGTGTGTGTGTGTGTGTGTGTGTGTGTGTGTGTGTTTTCTTTTAAGTTTGTTTATTTTTTTTTTTTTAATTTTTTTTCAACATTTTTTAATTTATTTTTGGGACAGAGAGAGACAGAGCATGAACGGGGGAGGGGCAGAGAGAGAGGGAGACACAGAATCGGAAACAGGCTCCAGGCTCCGAGCCATCAGCCCAGAGCCTGACGCGGGGCTCGAACTCACGAACCGCGAGATCGTGACCTGGCTGAAGTCGGACGCTTAACCGACTGCGCCACCCAGGCGCCCCTAAGTTTGTTTATTTTTTTTAGTAATCTCTACACTCAGCATGGGGCTCAAACTCACGACCCTGAGATCACGAGTCGCATGCTCTGATGACTGAGCCAGCCAGGCGCCCCTAAACAGCATGTATTAATAAATAATACAACTGATCTGTTTTAATAAGTATGCGTATAGACTTTGGCCAGGACACTTTGGACCCCTGAACAGAGAATCCTAAAATATTAGTATGGAGGTTATTATCAAGTTAACTTATAGAGTAATAAGTTGAGGCCTAGAGAGATGAAGTGGCTTGTACAGATTTTTCTGGCTTCTAGCTTTGTGCGCGCGTGTTTTAAATAGATTTTTCCTTTTCAGAATAGCTTCTGTTGTCCCTCCCTGCCTTTGATTCTGTAACTCTAATAAAGTCGGAGTTCCCTGATCACTTTCTTTTGTTCTGAGTAGCCAGGGTGCATCCAGCAGGCTGGCAGTTAGACAAAGGATCAGAGCTTTAAGCATCGGCAGTGAAGAGAGTTCAGTGATTTATGTCTCTGTGGAGATGTGGGGAGGAACAGAGCTGCGTCTTTCAGGAACGTTCAATTTTCTACTTTTCCTGTGAGCCGTAACATCACGGGGCTGCTCCTGGTTGGGTGTTGTTGTAACCGTCCTCTTTCTTATCCGTGTTATCTGTGTACTCCTTCATGCTCTTTACCAAAAGTTTGGCAACATCTAGTTTGGCAAAAACTAGTTACTAGTTTGATGCACTTTCCATGCTTCCTGTGACTCCTTGCTCGCCCCTTGTTGTCAGCCTGTTACTCCATACATTGTGGAAGAAGCTGACACTTTGTTGTCCTGGCCCAGCCATGGAACAGAGATAATTAATGTTCAGCACACTGATGTAGAACATTACAGCTTTATAACGGACTGTTGAGTCGTTAGAAGTGAAAAAAAAATTTGTTTTGAAATTTACTTTATTAGGTTACAGTTTACATAATAATAAAATTCATCCACTTCAAGTGTGCAGTTCAGTTAATTAGTTCTGTCAGCTGCATACGATTATATAACCACCAGCACAATCAAGGTAAGAACCTTTCTGTCATTCCAGAAAGTTTCTTCTTGCCCCTATGTCAGTCTCCTCACCCCCACGCCAGGGCCCAGGCAAGCACTGATCTACTTTGTCACTACAGTTTTACCTTTTCCAGAATCTCCTAAGAGTGAGATCATATAGCATATGGTTTTTTGTGTCTGGCATTTCCATCATACTTTTGAAATCTGATACAGGTACATGTATCAGTAGTCCCTTTTTCTTCCTGAAAAGTATTCCATTGTATGGTTGCACGTACCACAAATTAATTTATCCACTTAATGTTTGGGTAGACATTTGAATGGTTTCTAGCTTTTAGCTATTACAAGTAAAGCTTCTAGAAATATTTGCATATAAGTCTTATATAGACATGTATTTTCAGTTCTCTTGAGTAAATACCCAAGAGTAGAATTGCTGGGTCACATAGTTAGTGTATCTTTTAAGTTTATGAAGTAACTATCAAACTGTTTTTCAGAGCGCCTATACATTTTTCCATTCCCACCAGCAATATATGAGAATTCCAGTCACTCTTTACTTATCAAATATTGGTATTGTCAGTCTTGTAAATTTAAGTCATGCTAGTGGGTGTATAGTCCTTATCTCCTGGTGGTTGGAATGTTCATTTCCTTGATGACTACTCATACTGAGCGTCTGTCTTCTTTGGTGAAAGGTCCATTAAATGTTTTTTGGCCTTTTTGTTTGTTTGTTTGTTTGTTTGTTTGTTTTTTGAGATAATTTGTCATTGAATTGTAAGAGTTCTTCATATATTCAGAATACATGTCCTTTGTCAGATATGTTTTACAAATAAATTTCCACTTTCTCCTTTTCATTGTAATAGTGTCTTGAAGAACAGGAAAAAGTTCCTTACTTTGTTGAAAAAGTCCGGTTTATCCATTTTTTTTCCTTTTAGGTTGTGCTTTTTTGTGTCCTGTCTGTCCTCAGACCAGTACTATAGTGTCGGGTGCCGTAGCTTTATATAGTTCAGTCGTAAAGTCAGGTAGTTAGTGTAGGTCCTCCAACTTTGTTCTTCAAAATTGATTTGGATATTCTAGGTCATTTACACTTGTGTGTGCGTTTTCAAGTAGCTTGTTGATTTCCATGAGAAAGTTATACTGAAGTTTTTATTGGAAATGCATTAAATTTGTAATGGGTTGACCTATATATATTGAGCTAATTCATTAATTTGGTGTATCTCTCTATTTTTAGTGTTTTTTTTTTTAACGCATGTTTACAGTTGCAGTATTTTGTTAAATTTTTACTTACATACAGTATTTTGTTAAATTTATTCTTAAGTATTTCACGTTTTTGGTGCTGTTGTAAATGTTTGAAACTTCAACTTCCAGTGTGTTGTAATATATAGAAATAGAATGGATTCTTGTATATTGACCTTGTAACGTACCATTTTGCTAAAAATCACTTGTTATTTCTAGTAGTTCTTTTATAGATTCCTGGTGAGAACCGATACTCTTATTGCCCACCTGAGGAGTAAGCATTCATACTTTCATGGTTCTGTATAATGTGAGCTGTAGGTTTTTGTAAGTTTCCTTTATCAGGTTGAGGAGGTATCCCTTTTATTCCTAGACTGCTGAGAGTTTTTATAAAGGATCAGGGTTGAGTTTTGTTAAAAACTTTTTTTTTTTCCTGCATCTAATGAGACATTTGTATAGTTTTTTCTTTCTTATTTTGTTCATGGTGGTGAAGTCCATTAATTTGCAAAAGTAACCAACATTGTATTCCTACAATAAAGCCCATTTGGTGATTGTGTATTGTCCTTTTTATATTTCTGGGGTAGAAATGGTAACATTTTGTTAAGGATTTTTGTGTCCGTGTTCATGAGGGCTTCGACTTTTCATTTAATCTCTTCATCTAGATTTAATATCAGGGTAATGTTGGCTTCATAAATGAGTTGGAAGATGCCCTCCCACCCCCCACCTTTTTTTTTCTTTTAAATAGGCTTTACGCCCAGTGTGGAGCCCAGTGTAGGACTTGAACTCACAACCCTGAGATCAAGACCTAAGCTGAGATCAAGAGTGGGATGTTTAACCAGGATGTCACCCAGGTGTCCCTCCCCACCTTTTGATAGTGGTATCATTTTTCCCTTAAATGTTTGGAACATGTCACCTTGATGCCCTCTGGGCCTGGAGTTTTCTTTGTGATAAAGCTTAATTAAGAATTCAAACTCTTTAATAGATATAGGGTGATTCTGGTAGATGTGCATCTCTCTGTAGTTTTAATTTGGCTGTTCGCTAATGACTAGTGATGTGCCTGCTAGCCATTCGTGTATCTTCTTTAGTGAGATGTCTGTACAGATATATTATGTGTTTTTAGTTGGGCTGCCATCTTATTATTGAGTTCAGAAAGTTTCTTATGAATTAGCATTGAGTTTGAAAAGTTTCTTATGAATTCTGGATAGAAGTTCCTTATCACATCCCTGGTTTGCAGGTATTGTCTGTAGCTTCTCAAAGTTAAATTTATTACTCTTATGCAAGCATAAATTAAACATGTGCTGAGAATTTTATCTAATTCACTTAATGAGGGGTCCAGTAAGATGTCAAAACTGGTCCCACATATCTAGTAATTTTTATTCTATGTTGTACATTGTGAATGGTGTGTTGTAGAGACCACCATGGTTTTTATCTTTTGATAATGTTAACTTTTGTCCTGGCAGGCAGCTAATTGGATTGGCCCCAAGCTTCCCACTTTAGCTTGAACCCTGCTCAGTTGTTTCAGCCTAATGATTTGCTTTTTGCTGGAAATCTTGGACTCTCCCCGGTATGTACTGTTCAGGGGTCTACTAAGGATTTGGGAAGAACTTAGATACAGATTTTGAGACCGCAGCTTTCTGTCCACTGTGTCACGTGATCTGGGCCTTAGTAGAAAAGTGAATCTTAGTACTTTTTTCTTCTTTCAGTTGTTTACTCACATCTCCTTCTAATGCCTTCAAGTGGTAGCTTTTTATATTTTATCCATTAAATATATCCATTAAATATCCATAGGACTTACAGAGCATGTTAAACAATATTCTCCAAAACTTTGTCGTCTCCAGTTAACTTTCCATAGTGTATGTCTTCTAACGAGGAACTGGAAACCTAACTTAAGAGCTCAGATATTTGAAAGTAAAAGGAATAGGTTGATTTGATTGGCAAGATTTAAAAAATGTCTTCCTTGCTTCTAGTTCTGTTCTGACAAGAGCCCTTGAAAGTCAGAACTTGCCTTGGGTTTGGTAAGTGCAGCTAATGCTGACCCTTAGTGGGGGGTTTACGGTCCTATTTGTTAGAACTGGAGGCCTGGGGCTGTTAGCTGGTATCTGAGTATCAACTAGGCAGGAGTGTCTCCTTGGAGATTCCATAACTGAGTTTTTAGATTCCCCAGCAATGTGGTATTTTTTTTTTTTTTTCTCTTGTACTGGGTGGGGAGGCATTCTGTGGGTGGCTGCATTCTTTATTTGTTCTTTGCTCTGACCTGGGATAGCAATCAAGGTCTATAATGGGAGGTCATGGTACATGTCTCTATGGTCTGTCCATCTTGCTTTGTAACTGCTTTGTTTTTTAGTTTTCAGTTCAGCTTAATAGCAGACTTCAAAGAATAGTAATTACCTGTATGAAAAGCCAGTATATTTTTCAGTATGTGCCATGAAGCAGTAAGATGGTATATTACAGTTTGTGGGATTTAGTACAGTACTGACAGAAACATTACCATTCACTTTCACTGCACTTCTGAATGTTAAAGACTTCCCTGTTCCCTCTCTTTAAGCTGGGGCATTGGGTCCAGAGCCTGATTATTTTCTTCAGCAGATTTTTGTAGAATTTAGGGGAAAAACATCCTGAGAAGTTCCTGTTGCTTATGTAAGAGCAACGAAATTTTGGGGGCAGATTTCAGCTGGCGGATGTTAGCCCGTGTTTGCGTAGAAGGGAGAGAAGAGAGTTCATTCCCAGCTGATTCTCAAGCTCGTAAACATTTCCATTTGGATGTGAGGAGGAACATGTCAGTCTGGTGAGTGGCTTTGCTTGTTGGGTAACTGCACAGCTTTTTCTGCAGGCCATTGCCTATTACTTTGGCAAAACAGAACACGGCACATCTGTGAATTAGTCCACATGGTAAATTTTCAGGGGAATGAAGGAGATGAGTGTGTCTGCAGAGAAGCTTTTACATGAGACACGTCTTTACCTTCTCCTCTCCCTTCAGTCTTTCACTTAGTGAAATGCTACTTCCTCTACCAAGCGTTTTCCAATAAAATGAGTGAGGAGAGCTTCTCATCGTCCTTCCCTTCGTCACTCTGTTCAGGCCCCAGCTTACAAAATCACCTTGCCTCATTTGTTTATGTAGCTAAGACACCCGGTGTTTCCGTAGGTGGAATTATGAGGTGTTGGAGAAGGGAGGAACTGTCGAGATTACCCAGTCCAACCCCTTCCATTCACAGCCTAAGAAATGGAGGCTGGTAAGGCTTGCTACAAACTAGGAGCAGCAGTGCAGTAGTCTAGAAGTTCAGAGCACTTCAGAGTCGGATCTGGGTTCAAATTCTGGCTCCCGCTGTTGACTAGCTGTGCGATCTCATGCAGGTAAGTTAACTTTAACCATGAATCTCTTCATTTGCAAAATGGATTAATGTGAGGATTCGCAGGGTGCCTGAACAGAATAAACTCCTACAGGTGCCGTTGAAGATGATGACGATGGTAGTTACATCTCCATGGTTGAGAAACTAAGACGTCAGGACTATAGAACTAAGGTGGTTACTTTATGGATGAACAGGTAGGAACATCTACTGAGGAGCAAAACAGGAGGCAGTAATCTGATGATGAAGTACATGTATATTGTGTGGTTTTGGATGAGTACAGATTCTGAAAACCAGTGAGTACACATGTTTACCATCCAGTATATTTCTGGTGTATGCTTGAGAGAATGCGGGAGGAGTGCTTTTTTTTTTTTTTTAATGTCCTTGGTTGAGTTTCAGAAATGGATTTCAGATGCCAGGACGTAGCTTGTAACAAGAGGGTGAGATCAGTTGGTATAATTGGGGCTATTTGATAATCCTTTTACTCTGTTCTCTGAACATTTATGGCGTTCCTATTTCTGTACGAACATAGCTTGAAAATGACTAGGTCTCTGCATAGAGACGTCCTGTGTGGAGCCAGGGAGGGAGGGGCATGTGGCATGGAGCCGGCAGTCAGTCTTCAGCCCTCACCTTTGCCTAGTAGGTACCAGGGCAGTTTTGTTCTATTTAAATACTTCTGGAGGTTAGTGTAGAGTGTGATCTTTAGTTTGGTTTATGCCAGCATTTGGGGAGAGGAACAGCAGAGGGAAAAGAAAGAGGAATCAAGAACATATTTTTAAAACTGAAAAATATTTTTTTTGACATGTGAGTTTCTACCTTGTGGAGTGGAGGCTGAGACTGTGCTGACTTGTGGTTTTCACGTCTACTTCCTCCTGATGGAGAGCCAGCCACAACGGCAGCTGTTACTGGGCCCATGTTTGGTAGTCCAGAGTACCTTTTTTTCTTCTTACTCATGTCACTTAGAAGGAGCGTCGGTATCATGGGTGTCTTAACTTGGGACTTCCAAGCTAGTGGTTAATTGAGTAGCCTCTGTTTCTCAAGGATTCTGCTGTGGCTGCTAAGTAAGGAGCAAGGATTTTGTTTCCTGATTGTTTCCCATCTTGCATTACTCTTGATGTCTTGCTGGTCGTTCCAGGTCAGGTGTTCCTGTTTTTGCTGGGTTTGTGTCAGTGAAAGACCAAGTTTGTAGAATATCTGCTCAGTGTCCCCACCTCCCTCAAGTGCTGCCCAGATTTATTTGCTTTACAGCGTTCAGAGGCAAGTGATTATTAACTCCATTTCCTACAGAGGAGAAGGGCCTCCTAGCCAGCAAGGGGTTGGACTTCAGCTGCTTGCTCCCCCCACCCCAACTCCGACCCTCTTTGCGGGGCCAGAGTTGTTCATCCACTTGTCAGGCAGCATGGGATGTGATGAGTAAGCTGTTGGTTTCTTCAGTTTGTCCATCTCAGATCTTTGGAGCCACCAACCTTGGTCTTCCAGATCAGTCTGAATTCTGGCTGTCTTCTGACCATGCCTAAGGTAGCACGAACCAGCTGTTTACTGTAGGTGGGGTGGGGGGCTTCTTTAGGGCCTATTTAATTTATGTGGACAATCAGCTAGGATCTCAGGACTCTCCAGAGAGTTTATCCATACTATCTATAGTTTGTTGTTCTGGCCACAGACTGTGTCTAGAGTCCACACTCAAATATTTGTTGAATTGAATTATTTCCCTTTTTTGCCTTTCAAATACCTTTTGTTTGCATGTTTTCATCTCTTCTTCATCTCCTTGCACATCAAGTCTGGACTCTTTGAAGACACACACACAGGTACCTGCGCCTCGTTCCAACCCTCACTCCTACCTGACAAAAGCGGTTTTACTTGTAGCACAGAGTGCCTGGAAATTTTAGTCTTTTTCCCCTAAATTCCTATTTGCTTGTAAAGATTTTCAGGAAGAATAGCCAGTTGAAGTGTTCATTATGACCAAATTATTAGCACTTCGGTCATTCAGTGATAACATTAATTTTATGAGACACCTATATATATGGTTTTTAAAGTATTGTAATTTTTATCATTACTACTTTTTCTTTCTTTCTTTTTTTTTCTTTTTTTCCCATGGAACCCAGCTTGGGGCTTGAACTCACAACCCTGAGATCAAGACCTGAGCTGAGATCAAGAGTCAGATGCTTAACCAACTGGCCACGCAGGTGCTGAAGAATTGTAATTTTAAAGGAAAGAGCACCGTGTAGTAGATGTCTGACTTTCTCTACCTAGATTTTTGTGTATGTATTCCACATCTATTAAATATCTGAAATCTTATGTACATAGTAACATGTTCTGTTTACTAGAAACAACAATTAATCATTATGCATTTCTGTCATAGATCTTTTTTCTCTCCACATACCTAGAAAAGTAAATGTTTTAGAGCAACAATTCTGTAGTTTTTATGACAACCTTATTTTTTAAATTAGTTCAAGTGGAGAAATTAATTTTCCATTCTTGCATTGTATAATAAGTTGTTAACATATGTTGCCCTCTAAGGGTTTCCTATTAAGAGGAATTCAGAAAATTTGAAATTTAAGGAATAATCTCTAAAGTTTCTCTTAAATTTCTTACTTCTAAATCCAGAAGAAGTGTAATATCATCCTTATTTAGCCTGGCAATAACTTTTAATAATTGGATGAAAAGTTGCCTTTTTAATCATTCTTTTAAAGCAGTTTTCAATGAATTGATCAAATTAGCAGCTGAACATTTAACTTAGTTGGGATCTCATCTTACCAACTCTTTACCTTCATATTGTCAAGCACTTGTTATGATTGTTTTGGTGAACCAGTGTGTCCAAATTGAAAGTGACCTTCTTTATTAACATTCAAACAGAATTAGCCACAACTGTTATGTAAGTTACCATTTTCAAAATGCGTAGGTACTTCCTGCTCCTCTGTTCTAGGCACTGATGAGCACAGATTCGTTTTCTTTCTCACTTCACCCTGCATGTTATTGAGCAGAGATGACTGAGGGATGCCATTCCCATCTAGTGGTTGAGAAACAGTTCTGTCGTTTCAGAATACTGATAAGTTTTTATCTTTAAGAAGCTAAGTTCTTTGCTGAAACTGCTAATCACGTTATCATAGGCTCTGTAGCATGTTCTTGTTCTCTGTGGCATCTAGATTGTTAGAAGTGGTGGGATGCTTTTCATGTGCTTTTAGTTGACGGATCCTAGTTTGCTCCGCCTACAGCAAATGCATCAGTGATTTTTATTTATTTATTTAATTTTTTAAAAGTAACCTCTTCACCCAGCATGGGACTTGAACTCACAATCCTGAGATCAAGAGTCACACGCTCTACCCATTAAGCCAGCCGGGTGCCCCCCTATTCATGATTTTTAAAAATACTCTGTTCATTGTATGTTATAAAAACAAGAATGACTCCCCAAGGGATAACTCAGGCTAAGGATGTTTTAGGAATAGAAATTCTTCTTTAAAAATCAAGTTTTTCATTTAAGAAGTTAAAATGATATTTTTAGAAAACCTTAATAGAAGGTTGCTGAAAATATTGGAGTTCCTTTGACTCTGTAACATTTTCACTTAATTATGAAATATATGTATTGAAAAAAATTTTGTTAATGTTTATTTTGAGAGAGAGAGGGCGAGGGAGCGTGAGAGTGAGGGGGGGGAGGGGCAGAGAGAGAGGGAGACACAGAATTGGAAGCAGGCTCCAGGCTCCGAGCTGTCAGAGCCCGATGTGGGGCTGGAACCCACGAGCCGTGAGATCATGACCTGAGCCGAAGTAGGATCCTTAACCGACGGAGCCACCCAGGGGCCCCAAAATATGTATTTTTTACTTGGAAGTTTTTGCTGTTCAAAAATTTCCCTCCGATTTTGAGATGGTTTAAAACAACAACAACAATCCAGCCACTTCTCTTGTGTTTTATGGTTTTATTGTTCTCAAGATGTTCTCAGTATTGAAGAGTTATAACACTGAAGGCAGTATTTTATCCTTGAGATATGAGAACCACTTTGGCAGCTTAAAAGCCAACATGGACATTTCTAGCATGTGTTTATAGTACCTTCTGCCTGCCACTTGTGGGAATACTGTGGTTGTGCTTCTGTCGTATGATGTGTCCGAGAAGGTGGGCTGCATGTCGCTGTGAAATGATTCCTAAACAGAGTAGCCACTCGGGGCCCTGGGATTTGTTCAGGTTAGGTCACCCAGCTCAGTCATGTCTGCATTTGTGTGAGAGCTCGCTTGCCTGTGGTTAGTTTTTCCAGATGGTTTACAATCGCTTGAGCCCATTGGGTTGCTTGCTTTTCGGATGACAGGTTGGGAAGGATGAAGGAAGTATAAAGGCTTGAATTTGTCAGTCTCTTTACCGGATATCTATTTTAACCCCCCACTGAAGTTAATTTACATAAAGCCCAGCTGTGTACAAATTCTTCTAAATTTAAAGTTTATTCTCACTGCCACGGGGACAAGCATGTCAGCACTTAATAATGGATGGTCTTGCTCTCCGGTACCTGGACCTTCTGGCAGCTTACAGTTCCGCTTCCTTTGGATAACAGGATACAGCTGGCGGCAAGCTTCTCACCTGTAATAGCCATTTGGAGTTTTCTTCTCTGTAGATCTCTGCAAAGCAGCAGAAACTTTTTTTTTTTTTTGGTGCAGGAAACCACAAACCTATGTTAAACACCAAAAGGGAATTGAAATAACATGTGCTGTGTTCTCCCCAGAGGTGCCAACCATCACACGAGAGCCCACGTGTAGTGTTAAGCAGCTCTTTGCCCTCCCTTTGGCTTTGAGGTTTTCCAGTTAGACGATGCTGAATTCCTCCACTCTGGTCCCTGTTGCCTCTCTGGCCGATTAAGCAAATTGATACAGGCTGGATTTCTTAACACTTGGCAGGATCCCTACTACCTTTGATGAGCTACTAGGTGAACCTTCTGGGACCAGACTGACTTATCTTGGCTTTGATAGATTGGTTTTTGTTCTTAAAGCTGTAGCTGCGGATCCTTTGCTGTCAAATGGTGCAGGAAAGCTGCTGATTGATTTCCATCTCTGATGTTCATGTCAGGTACTTTAGTATTTGTTGGGTGCGCAGCACTGTGCTAGGTGCTGAGGCAGGAGCGTTGAGGAAGACATCTGCAGTGTGACAGAGTGGAATAAACAAAGTGAGCAGAAAAGGCAAGTATGGAAATGAAAGAAAGAAAAAAGAAGTGACTTCTTGCTGACTGCTTGGGTTAGATTACCCACAATCGTCCTACAATCAGAACCAGCAAGGTGGGGAGGACATTATCGTGAGCAAAGCGTGGGGACCGGGCCAAGCGTGGCAACGCTGCCAGAGCGTACAGGGCTGGATGGGGGCGTGGGGAACGAGTGCCAGCAGGGTCATCTGCACAGACGACTCACTGAACACTGTCAGGGTGGTGGGGGAGCCTGGATGGCCTCTGAGAGCTCACCGACAGTGAAGCACGTATTTCATAGAGGACCTCGTCTGCTGGGGTGTGCATCCCCTCCTGGACACCCTTTGTTTAGAAATTGGAATCAACACAGTGATGGGGGTGGTCCGCGGGGCCTGGCTGTTGCGTGTGATGCGAGGTCAGTGCCGCAGCTGCTCGTGTCATTCATACTAGACAGTAGGGACAGGAACTTCCTGAGTATGTCTGCGTTGCTTACTACTGTGTTCAACAGTTTATACACATCTTTTTCTTTAATTTTTTTTTAATGTTTATTTATCTGTGAGAGACAGAGAGAGAGCATGAGCAGGGGAGGGGCAGAGAGAGAGAGAGGGAGATAAGAATCAGAAGCAGACTCCAGGCTCTGAGCGGTCAGCACAGAGCCCGACGCGGGGCTCGAACTCACAAACCATGAGATCATGATCTGAGCCGAAGTCGGACGCTTAACCGACTGAGCCACCCAGGCGCTCCCTACACACATCTTTTATTCTTACTTTACCCAGTTAACTAATGAAAATAAAGCTTGGCAGTTAAGTGACTTGTCTGGAAGTGCTGAAGTTCCAACTCAGATCCAAGTCTGTCTCCTCTGAATGCTATTGCAGTCGGATTTTTATCCTGACCTTCTTCTGTGAGGGGTTGTTAATGAATTCCTGAATGCTAGCAGGTTGTCTTCAGTTTCGCGGTCATCTCGTCCTTTAATATCGTCATTATTCATCAGAGTGGCTCATCGAGAATTCGTGTAAAATAAATATGATACTGGTTTATTTTTAATTTTTTTTTAGCAGAGGAAATGTAGTGAGCTTCATCTCCGTGCTGGCACCTGCCGCCCCCAGGCTGCCCGTGTGTGTCTGTCACTGCGCCATCTGAGCTTGTGAACCCGGGGTGCAGGGCTCCACCTTTAAGCCCTGGAGGTTGGAAGCTCTAGAATCACTAAGAGGCGTTAAATGTCTCCCCAAAACTGTGATCACATTTTCTTTTGAATAAATAAAAATATTTGTTACTCTCTTGAGGCAGGGCAGATCGGATCTTGGTGCCCTCTGCTAGAACTCCCTAAAGAAAAGAGGTCGGTGCCTCAAAGGAGCCTTTCTGAAGGGTTACTTACTGCTGTGGAGGCAGAGAGTGAGCTACAGAAGGAGAGTAGTATTTTAGGAAGGTTGAGTCAGAGGAACCGGTGGAGCACGGAGAGATTTTCTCAAGGTGATAAGGCGCTGGCACTCAGGTCAGCAAGCTGAGGCAGGTGGACCCTCAGGGATTCCTGCTTGGGGAAGAAGGGTGAAATGGGCTGCTTCTGAGACCCTCTTATAATGGTAGAGCCTTGTGGCCGACTGGATTTGCCTAGGGTTTCGGATGCGGACTCCAGGGCCCGTGGAACTTGATCGGGAAGCCAGCCTTCGCTCGCTGCACCTCAGGGAAGCCACGGTGGGAGGCTGGCCTGGCCTCCCTGCCTGTGACCCACAACATGCACTTGCTGGGTCTGGGTTTAGGCTCCATGATACAAACTTCTTCCAGTGCTACTTTTTGTGAATCTTTGAGCCTGCAGTTGTGAAAGAATAGACATTTGAGCTGCACTTAAAAAAAAGGGAGGGGCTGGGAAAAAGGTGTAGGTAGATTTGGTTGATGCCGTTGCCGTTATAAGGCTGTAAGGTCTTCAGAGTAGAGTGGTGTCATGGCGGCCTGTAAATTTTCTTCCGTCTCCCTTCTTGGCTTCTGAGGCCGAACATCTTTGAGGCGTGTGGATTTACATGAGTGCCTCTCCTGCATCCTCTCCCTTCATCCCCGGCTTGCACTTCTCATCCCGATTGGTTCCCAGCAGCCCACTGTGCTGTCTTGTCCTACACGTGCTCCTCCTGGGTCCACTGGGTGAAACGTGCTTTGGGGTTGACCTCCTCCCGGAAACTGTCAGGGCTTCTTTTTTCCTGACTCTTGTAACATTTTTATTATTGCCCTTGTAATACTCTAACGTAATGATCCGCTTCCCTCTATAGGCCCCTTACTAAATTGGTAGGGGCCAATTTAGTATTATTTATCTCTAAAGCTCAGCAACTCACTGTACATGGAGTATTTCAGGGGCTCAGAAATATCAGGAGATTATCTGCCATCATTGAGTCTTTTTGTGCAGGGCAGATATCATAAACATATGTGATGAAAGGGAGGCCCTAAGTACTGAAAAGTTACGGTGTTGTCTCCCATATGAATTTCAAAGTAAACTCTGAGTAGAAGAAGTCAGCGTTCTCATTTTTAAATTAAATTTCTTTGGGGTGCCCGGGTAGCTCAGTTGGTTAAGCATCCAGCTTCAGCTCAGGTCATGATCTCGCTGTTCGTGGGTTCGAGCCCCGTGTCAGGCTCTGTGCTGACAGCTTGGAGCCTGGAGCCTGCTTCAGATTGTGTATCTCCCTCTCTCTCTGCCTCTCCCCTGCTTGCACTCTCTCTCAAAAAAGAAATCTCTCTCATTGTTTAATTATTTTGGTAAGAGTTCTGATTTTTTTTTTTTTAATTCCACGTTAATTACTTGGATTATTCGTGTGTGTATTTTTGCCCCGAGTTCAGGATCATTTTGCCTTTTGGATAATTCGGCACGGATAAATAATAAATGAATGAATGTGGGTGTTTGTGTTTTGATTGTTTTTGGCTTTTGTTTTATATATTTTTTTAATTTTTTTTTAATGTTTATTTTTGAGACAGAGAGAGACAGAGCATGAACGGGGGAGGGTTAGAGAGAGGGAGACACAGAATCTGAAACAGGCTCCAGGCTCTGAGCTGTCAGCACAGAGCCCGACGCGGGGCTCGAACTCACAGGCGGTGAGATCATGACCTGAGCCGAAGTTGCTCGCTCAACTGACTGAGCCACCCAGGCACCCCTGGTTTTTGTTTTAATCTGCCGTGTCCTTTTGTTTCACTGTGAGTATTGCTGCACGTTGGACTCTTGATTCTTATCCTGTCCTCCCTGCCGGGGGTCCCCTTTCCCCCACCCCCCAGCTGTGTGTGACCAGTGCTTGACTTTTTTTCTTGGTGGTTTTTAGAGTACCGTGTCATGTGATAGTGGGACACAGAGGCCTAACTGTGCCACAAGAGAATCAGACACATGCTGTGGATCTCAACACCATTGCTTCCCAAAGCGTGGGCCATGATTCAGAAGCAGAAACATCACCAGGGACGGTCTCCTGATTTGGACTCACTGCTGGTGGAAGAGGATGCGGAGGCTTGGCGGGGAGGGCAGGGGCTGTGGGGGTGGGGGGGGGGCTAAGAATCTGTGTTCTCTAGCCCCCAACTGATGCTCATGTGCTCTAAGGTTTGAGAATCAGTGCTTGAGAAGCAAACTGCTCAATTATTAATTAACGCACCTTTAAAGAGAAGAAGACAAATTAGGCTCCTGGAAGATTTCCTCAGTCCTTATTCAGGAAATCTATTTGGTGCCTGTAGTCGTTTATATATATATATTTTGTAGAACTTGACATCCACAACAGGAAAAGCCTGTTCGCTCTTTGTACCCTGCTGTGTTCTTCTATTGTTTAGAATTCCCTGCTCCCACCCACAATGAGCGCGTAGCATGTTTACAGCCACCAGCCCAGACTCCTTAGGAATGAAGGAAAGAGTCTTCGGATCCTGTTATTTTCCTTGAAGAGCAGGGCACTGACTGTTTTACAAGAATCCAGGGTATGCGCTGCCATTTCCATGTTAACCCTCACCCCCAATTTTTGTGGGTTTCGAAGGATTTACCGCAGCTGGGTTTTAGTGAATCTCCTGGCCGTGGAGATTCATTTGAAGGCATATTCTGCCAGGGAGGTACCCTGCAGGTGTAAATCCTCTCTTTGCACTTGTCAGAGACAGCCGCCCTCCTCCTTTTGGGGCTGAGGTTGGTTGTGGAGGTGGTTTGCGCATCTTTTCTTGTGGATTTGGAAGCTTCCCTGTTGTGAATGACAAAAACCATGTCTGTTGAAGTGGTAGGTTCAGCAGACCTGGACAGCTGGTCCTTAGGAAATGGCCCGAGATCAAGAAGCTAACAGATTCAGGGAGAGTTTGAAGGTTGCTGTAATTCCTGATGGCAGTGCTGGGCCTGTGATTTTTTTTTTTTTTTTTTTTTATTCCCCACCTCCTTTTCAGGGACATTTCACTAAGAGTGGAGCACCTGTTAAAGGGTTCCCTAGTATAATGTATGGATATGGCTAAAAGAATAATGAGTATGATTTATATTTACATACCTATAGGTGCAGGCTTTCTTATTTTAATTGCTTTTCTTTCATCTCTAGGGATCTTTAGTAAAGATTGTAGATGTCTTCAGTTTGCACATTTAAGAAAAATGTCTTTTTACTTATTTCCAGTTGAGTTGTGATTCACTGAATGACAGGGGGCTTAAAACAGATGTGCTGTGTATAATGTCTTCTTCCTGATTATAAAAGTGGTATCTGTTCGTTGTCTGAATAGTTACAATTACGAAACATAATTTAGGAATGAAAATTTCCTGTTAATTCCCAGAAATATGTGCATTTAACATTTTGTTATTCCTCCAGATTGCTTTCTAGGGTTATTTTGTTGTATCTTAGAATTGTGATTTACCCACCAGTGTATTTTTAGACAAATGTATCTCTGGATACCTGATGCCTTTTATTTTGACCATTGACAGTTACCCACGTATTTTCCTTGGTAGTCTCCATTGAGACCCAGAAACTGCAGAAAGATCTGTACCTGGCAGTGCACTTAAGCACTTCACTTAGATTCTCTTTTAATTCTTCCACCAACTTCATATTGTAGGCAGGAATTCTTAAACTCTCAGTGCACATGGAGAGACTGGGGTTAGACAAGGTCAAGTGACTTGCTCAAGGTCATACAGTTACTCAGTAGAGAATTTGGGATGCCTGCCCATGTAATTTGATTGCTGGTCTAGAGGATATTGCACAGCACCCTATGACTTTACTGAGAAGTCTTTTTTAGCTGAAAATATCTTTGAGACATAGAGAGCTGTTAAATGGGGGCACCCTGCTTCTTTGGCATATTAAGAGGTATTCTGTTAGATTTTGTTCAGGAGTTGGCACCCTATGGCACACTAGCGGAATCTAGTCCGCTGCCTCTTTTTTTTTTTTTAATTTTTTAAAATGTTTATTTTATTTTTGAGAGAGAGAGAGAGAGAGACAGAGCGCTAGTGGGGGAGGGGCAGAGAGACAGGGAGACACAGAATATGAAGCAGGCTCCAGGCTCTGAGCTGTCAGCACAGAGCCCAACGTGGGGCTCGAACTCATGAGCTGTGAGATCATGACCCGAGCCGAAGTTGGACGTTCAACTGACTGAGCCACCCTTGCGCCCCTAGTTGCTGCCTCTTTTTGTAAATAGAGTTTTATTGGAACATGGCCACACCCGTTCATTTACATATTGTACCGGAGACCATATGACCTGCAAAGCCTGAAATCTTTTTTTTATTTAATATATAATTTATTGTCAAGTTAGCTAACATACAGAGTATACGGCTTCAGGGGTAACTTTCCATGATTCCTCACTTACATATAACTACCCAGTGCTCATCCCAAGTGCCCTCCTCAGTGCCCATCCCCCATTTCCCCTCCCCCCCTCAACCCTCAGTTTGTTCTCTGTATTTAAGAGTCTAATCTTATGGTTTGGTTCCCTCCCAGTTTGTAACTATTTTTTTTTCCTTCCCTCCCCCCATGGTCTTCTGTTAAGTTTCTCAGATTCCACATGTGAGTAAGAACATATGATATCTGTCTTTCTCTGACCAGCAATAGCACACTAGGAATTTATCCAAAGGGTACAGAAGTGCTGATTTATAGGGGCACATGTACCCAATGTTTATAGCAGCACTATCAACAATAGCCAAAGTATGGAAAGAGCCCAAATGTCCATCAACTGATGAATGAATATAAAAGATGTGGTTTATATACACAATGGAATATTACTTGATGATGAAAAAGAACGAAATCTTGCCATTTGCAACAACATGGATGGAACTGGAGGGTGTTAGACTAAGTGAAATAAGTCAGTCAAAGCCTGAAATCTTTACCATCTAGCCCTTTACAGAAAATGTGTGCCTATTATTAAAGTGTGTACTGTTTCTGTAGCTTCTAGAGTTTTACATTCATTTGTTCAGGCACAGTAATCTATGGAAGTGCTTTCTGTCCCTCACTATACCCGCCCCTCCCAAACCAGTCAAACAGCCGTATCACTTTATACCTGAGTTTCCATGTGATCCTTTATAGAGACAGAGTTTCTTCATAATCCTTTGCAGGTAGTGCGAGTTGCAAAAATTCCAAAACTTTTGCCACTGTTAACCTGTTGTAAGCACTGCATATCCAACACTGGTCCGTTCTGACGATGGTTTGTGCCCCTGGCTCTTTGTGAGGAAAAGGCTGATGGTGGTTTGTTCTAAAGTGCAGGAGGAGGATGCCGTAGGCCCAGACTGCTGGTTTATCCAGCGCCCTGAGAGCTGCAGGGCTGCAGGAGAGCTAGCTGCAGGATTATTGGAGAGCTGCAGGGCTGCAGGAGAGCTGCAGGATTGTAAGAGAGCTGCAGGGCTGCAGGAGAGCTGGACCCGTCATTGAGACCGTTGTATTCGGATTGGGCAGATCTTCTTTTGGCATAAAGTGAATGTGTTACTTTTCTACAACAGCAAATTAATTCCATTTGTTTTCTGTCAGCATTTGGAAATAACACGGAAAATGGGAGAACGAGAATACTTACTTACCTGGTTTCTGTTTCTCACCCTCCCGCCCCGGAAGTATGACCCTGAATTTTTGCTGGCTGCTGCAGAGTGGGAGATTTGGAGAACATGCTTGACATCACATCCCACTTAAGTGTCTGAATTTTGCTCTTTTCATTTCATTGCCTTTCTCACGGCACGCAGCCTTCCTTTATGGCCCCCCTATGCCTGTCTCGTGTGGTACTTGTGTTACACGAAAGCAGCCCAGGGAAATGTGGACTCGGTCAAAGACATTTCACTGGTTACTGAGTAGGAAGGAAATTGTAGGGTTTTCCCTCTTAAAATTCCTTGATGAAATCATTGAAGGAAGTAGTACACCTCTTTAATTTTCCTTTGGGGAAGGCTCGATCAAAGATCCCATCGACAGAGCAAAGACTTTCAGTTGGCCTTAGAGAATAAATTTGGGTTTTAAGTGTGTTCACTCTGATCCAGAGACTGCCTTCCTGCAGTGTGCTCCGTCTTTTAGAACACGATTCTCACTCCAGTAAAGTAAGCTTATAAATGTGTAGAGTAAGTTGTGCATTATAGGTAACAAGTTTTCTGATGGTTAAGCATTGGAACTCTCATTTCTCAGTTTTGGGGCCAATTTGAGAGTTGGGAACACCTTCCACCTGTTACCTCTATTACATGCTTTTGTAATCTCTTTTCTTTTTTTTTTTTAATTTATTTTTGAGAGAGAGGGAGAGAATGGGGGAGGGGCAGAGAGAGAGGGAGACACAGACTCCGAAGCAGGCTCCAGGCTCTGAGCTGTCAGCACAGAGCCCAACGTGGGGCTCAAACTCATGGACTGCGAGATCATGACCTGCGTGGATGTCGGACGCTTAACCAAATGAGCCACCCAGGTGTCCCTCTTAATCTCTTTTCACTTTTGGGGGGTAAATGTCACCTCAGAGAGGCCTTCCCTCAGTACCATATTTAAAACAGGATCCCCTCATTTCCTGTTCCCTCTTCTCTTTATTTTTCTCCATGGAACTTATCACTATTTGAAAACCATTTATTTTAATATTGTATTTATCTGTGTTACTCCTAGAGAATAAGCTCTATGAAGGTTGGGAGTTTTGTCTTTATTCCTTCTGTACCCTTTGTGCCTTGGGGAGCACCATGCCTGGCACATTATAGATGCACAGTGATAGTTAAAGTAACAAAGGCAAGGGGAGTCTATAGTGTGTTTTGATTGGGGGCTAGACGGGGGGGGGGGGGGGGGGGGGGGGGGCCCGTGGGGGTGGGCAGGGGAGGACGAGTCAGTTTGTATGTAGATTGAGGTCATTCAGGAGATCCTATCCTGATAAGGGGGAAAAGCACATGTTTGGGCATCAGATGGGGTTTGAATTTAGGCTCATTCACTTCTTAAAGTTGGCGATAAATAATTTAACATTGAAAGAGTCAATTCTTTTTCACCAGTGAAACGGGGAAAAATAATGTCTTTTTATGGGGATTAAATGTAATATTGAATTTATATTCCGTTCATTTATAGAGCTTTCTAGCGCTATAAATATTAGTCCTGCCTTTCCTCTTGTGTGTCAGCACTGAAGAAGCTTAAAGCAATCTGAATTTACAAATCTGTTGCCTCTGGTGTCATTGCCTTGATGACTTTTGACAGATTTATTCTTTCAACAGCCTCTGTTGCCAGCATAACAATGGCCTGTCCCTTTGACCAGTGTCAGGGACAGACACTTTGTCATTCCTCCTTAATCCTCATATCAGAACAACTTGTATGGGTTCTGACGAGTTCATAATACCCACCAGTTGAGGTGGCATCAGCGTTCCTTGGAACCGTGTGGGTTCCCCCAGCTCCTCCCCCTGAATGCAGTGGGGCCGCTCAGATAGCTTGATGTTTGTGGTCTCTTCAAACATAGTTGCCCGAAGTTTCTTGGCAGATGGACAAACATCAGAGGGCCCTAAGTCGCTAGCGTGTCTCCCTCGATGTCTCTAGTTGTTGCAGATTACCCGAGTGTGAATTCTGTTTCAGTTTCCACAGATACTTCTTGACAGGAACATGTCACAAGTTAGGTATGGCAAATCGGTTTATAAAGTTATAGGTTCTTTCAATCCTCTGTCCCAGGCAAGTCTGGGCAAGGACCCGGAAAGCTGATTAAAAGGCTCGTGAGCACAGGAAACTGTATTTTAAATTAAATGGATAGTTAATGCATTGAGAAAAGTACTCAAATGCTTCAGTCTTTCTTTTCCATCCATGCTTGCTATTTGAATTTGATGGGCTGGAAATCTACCTTATTTTTCGACTGAACAAGTTAGTTTTTGCTACATTTCTCAAGCTTGGTTTTTCGCTGTGGATTTTTGCAGGTGATTTTTAGCACCTATGGGTACAAAATTATTAAATGAAGACAGGAAGGGAAGAGTGCCTTGAGCCAGGTGTCTTACAGCCTGGGGAGCGGACCAGAGAAAGAACAGGGATGGATGTGAAGGCGGTCACTGTGGCGGAGCCCCTGTTTTCAGAACATGCTGAAAAGCCTATGGCTTGCAAGTGGTTTGGAGATGATTGGGTTTAGGAGCCTGATTACAGTTTTGGTTTTTGTTTTTTTTCCCCTAAGTATGTGTTAACTGCTTTTTGGGTGAGCCTTCATCTTGGGCATACACAGCCTGGCCAAACTGGTAGATCTGTGAGGATTTTAATATTAAGAGGAATCTGTTATGTAAGTTATGCGTGGTGGCTAGGGCATTCATTGCTTTTCTTCTAAACATTTACTCATTGATAACCTGCCGTCGTTTATGCTGTTTGGGTTTCAGTTCACTGTTAGTGAGGTTTTTGTAATCTAGTAGAACACAAAGAATGTGATTTCACCTATGTTTTTGCACGTGTGAATGACATTTCTATACTGTTGTTTACATCACTGGTTAGTTAGTAAATGCCCCTTAATTTAATTCATTTAACCTGCTAAGAGTAAGAAACTTCCTTAGATCGAATTATAATAAAGTCCCTTGGGTCGGCCTCTCTGACTTCTGTGAGGACAGGATCAGTTTATACTCAAATTCAGGGTGTTTGGCAAAGGGCCTGCTGTCCTGAAGTCCGTGATTCTGGGCTATGATATTTTAGCATGAACTCGTGGTCAAATCACCAAGTTAAACTTTCGAGAGTATGCTTTTCTTGATATTTGGGAAATGTATTAACCAGCCTGGAAGTCTTCTTCAAAATTCTTCCTAAGATTTTTGTGTGAATTCATTTAGTGAAGATAACATCAGGGACTCTGGCTGTTAATTTTGAGGAGGGTAAGAACTTGTGGTTTGTGGAGGCCAGCCTCTCCTCCTTTCTCCAAGGGCGGAGAGGAGGAGAGCTCTCTGGACCTCTGCTGTCTCTCCCCCCATGTTCCCTGGTGACTGGAAGAGACTCTGGCCAAGCGACACTTTGTGAAATTTGGGGGATTATGTAAAAGTGTAACTGACCATATGCTGTTTTTGCTTTGGTAACTGCATTCAATATCCTGTTGGTTGTTGAAAATTCTCCCAGGACAGTGAAGCCTTTTGTCTTTGATTTTCAATCAAAGTCTTTCTCCCCAGTTAAAGAGATTGACTCTGGGCTACAAGACATTTTGCGGTCCTTGACCTTCTGACCTTCCCACACCTCTAAGGAAAGCTGGGCATCCCATCATCTCAGACTTTTGATTGTGGTCATAGAGCCATACTCGACACCTAGCATTTGTGGCTTTTATACTGCTGATAGTAACTTTTAATTCTATTCTCATTTATTTTTCCCTTTTCTGTTTCAGTGTCCTGGGTCATGAAACTTAATCCACAGCAAGCTCCGTTATATGTGAGTAGATCGCGAGATTTCTTGTCATTTTGCACTCATCCATGGTTTCTACTTGTTATAAGAAAACTCAAAACTGCTGTCATGTGATGATCCCTGGAATTTTTAGCCATCTATCCAAGTAGTGTACTTCAGAAAGTGAATTTGATTTGGTGAACACTAAATGACTTGCATGAATGGCACTGAGCTGGCAAATAATACCTGTAAGATGTGAGGTAAACTGGTCAGGTGCAAGATGCACTTATCACACAACTGCATTGCCCTGCGGAACGATACGGGGGCTCTTATTTTCCCGGTCAGCACATTTCTGTAAAAGTGGTGTGGAGGTCTTCCTACGGCCATGGAGAGTTACCCTGCGTTGCACCTAGGTGGCGCTCTGTCATTGGCAAGCGTGCCGTTTACATTAGGGTTCTGGGTGAAAGCTGATCTGCTCTCTTCCCAAAGTGAGGGAGCTGGCAGATGACATGGATAAATCAATGAATCAAGGCTGGAAAGGTAAAGTATAGGTGACTCTCTCTGTCTCTGTCTCTGTCTCTGTCTCTCTTTTTTTTTTTTTTTTAATGTTTTTATTTATTTTTGAGACAGAGAGAGACAGAGCATGAGTAGGGGAGGGGCAGAGAGAGAGGGAGACAGAATCTGAAGCAGGTTCCAGGCTCCGAGCTGTCAGCACAGAGCCTGTCGTGGGGCTCAAACTCACAGACCGTGAGATCATGGCCTGAGCCGAAGTCGGAAGCCCAACCGACTGAGCCACCCAGGCGCCCCTCTTTTTTTTTTTTTTTTTTAATTATCGTGAGAGTGCATTAGCTGAATGGGGGTGGTGAGGAGTCCCTTTAGAGGTATGGACAGTTCAAGCTGTCAGAGGTTGGTGGATAGGTTGGTATAGTCTGGAAAGAGTGAGGAAAATTTCTTTGATGGGACACATCCTTAAAGATGAAGAAGCATTTGGTTGGGTGAAAAGTCCTCAGAATTCATTCAAGATCTAAGGCAGATAGGTGGTAGAGGGGTGAGCAGGGCATTCAGTGAGTGGTGGGAGGTGAGCAGGGGAAAGCCTAGCCCAGCTGAACTTGTGTGAGGGGTAGGGAGGCGAGTCTAAAAAGGTGACTGAAGATCAGTCGTGAAGGCAAAGACGTGGAGACCACTCAGGAGCCTTCGATGGTGTTTATTTGAAATCTGCTGTTCATTTTATGATTTGTTTATTTTAAATCATGCTGTGTTACTAATAGTCCTATACCTTTCTAGGATAGAACATTCCTGGGATCACTCTTCTGCATAGATGCTTTTTCTGTTAAATGTAACAAATAAAAATATATGCATTTCTTAGAAGATATTTTATGTATTTATTTTCTTTCCAGACTTCTTGAAAATTTATTATGTTCAACAGTGGGTTTGCACATGAACTGAGTACTTGGACTTTTAAAAACAGCTTTTATTGAGATATAATTCACACCCCATAAAACTCACACATTTAAAGTATACGATTCGGTGGTTTTTAGTATATTCACAGTTGTGTAATCGTAACTGCCATCTACCTTAAGAATATTTTCATCAGCCCAGAAAGAAACACCATGCCTATTAGTAGTTACTCACCATTCCCTGCCTTTCCAGCCCCTGGCAACACCTTATCTGCTTTCTGTCTTTATGGATTTACTTATTATTCCAGAAATGTCATGTAAATGGAATCCTACAACACGTGGTCTTTTGTGACTGGCTTCTTCCATGTAGCAGAATGTATTTAAGGTACACGTTAGAGCAAGTGTCAATACTTTGTTCCTTTCTATTGATGAATTATACTCTGTTGTATGGGTATCCCACATCTAATTTATCCATTCATCGGTTGATGGGCATTTGGCTTGTTTCCACTTTTTGAATATTATAAATAATGATGCTGTCAGCAGCAGTTTTCGGTAGGCTTATGTTTTCATTTTTGTCAGGTGTGTACTTAAGAGTATATTTGCTTGTTGGGGCGCATGGCTGGCTTAGTCGGTGGAGCGTGTGACTTGATCTCAGGGTTGTGAGTTCAAGTCTCAAGTTGGATGTAGAGGTTACTTAAAAATAAAACCTTAAAAAAAAAAAAGTACAATTGCTTGCTTACATGGTAACTCTCTGTTTAACATTTTGAGGAATTGCCACACTGTTTCCACGGTACCTGCACATTTTCAGATCTCACCATCGATGTTGAGAGTCTTGGTGCCTCCACGTTCTTGAAACACTTGCTGTTAATCTGACTTTGGATTGTTGTCATCCTGGTGGGGGTGAAATGGAAACTCATTGTGATTTTGATTTGCATTTCCCTAATGGCTAGTGATTGTGAGCATCTTGTCAGGTGCTGTTGGACATTTATGTATCTTTGAAGAAATGCCTATTCAGATTCCTGGCTTATTTAAACAATTTTTTTTTAATTGAGTTTTAAGAGTTCTTTATATATTCTGGATCCCATATCAGATATATGATTTGCAAAAACTTTCTCCCATTGTAAGGTTATCATTTCATTTTGTTGATGGTACCCTTTGAAGCACAAAACTTCTTAATTTTGATGATGTCCAACCTACCTATCATTTCCTTTACCACTTGTGCTTTTGTTATCATATCTAAGAAGGCTTTATGTAACTCAGGGTCACAAAAAATGGACTCCTGTGCTTTCCTCCAGGGGTTTTACAGTTTAAGTCCTTGCATTTAAGTGTATGGCTCCAGAGTACATTTTTTTTTGTATGCTGTAAGGAAGCCTCCAAATTTCATTTTATGACATGTGGACATCTGGCTGTCCCAGCACCATTTGTTGAAAAGTCTTCTTTCCACCTCGGATTTTCTTGGGCACGCTTGCTAAAAATCAATCATAAATGTAAGGAATTATTTCTGGACTGTTAATTCTCTTCTATTTTAGGTCATCTTTAATTTCTTTTAACAATGATTTATTGTTTTCAGTGTACAAACTTTGTACCTTTGTGAAATGTGTTTGTAAGTATTTTAATTCTTTTTGATGCTATTATAAATGATATTGTTTTCTCATTTCATTTTCAGATTGTTCACTGCTAGTGAACTGTATAGAAATACAGTTGATATTTGTGTATTGACCTTACAACCTACAGCCTCTCTGAACTTGTTTATTGGTTAATAGTTTTTTAGTGGATCCCTGAGATTTTTCTGCATGCGGATGATGTCATCTGAAAATACAGATTAGTTTTTTGCTTTCTAATCTGAATGCCTTCTGGTTTTCTTGCCTAATTGCCCTGAGTAGGAACTTCCAGTACAGTGTTGAGTAGAACTTGTGAGAGCAGACATCCTGGTTTTGTTTCTGATCTTAAAGAACGGGAAAGTATTCTGACCTTCAGCATTGATCAGGTATGATGTTCTTAGTTGTGGGCTTTTCATAGGTGCCTTTATCAAGTTGACAGAGTTCCCTTCGGTTCCTAGTTTGATTGTTTTGTCATGAAAAAGCATTGGATTTTGTTGAATGTGTTTTTCTGTGTCTGTGAGATGATCATGTGGGTTTTTTTTTCTTTCATTAGTGTAGTGTATTAGATTGATTGGTTTTGAATGTTAAGCCAACTTTGCATTCCTGGGAGAAGTCTCATTTTGTTGTGGTATATAATCCTTCTCCTTTGTTGCTGGATTTGATCTGCTCATGTTTTGTTGAGGAATTTTGTGTCTTGTACGTAAAAGATACAGTCTCCAGTTTTCTCCTGGTGTTCTTGTCTGGTTTCAGTCACTGCAGATTTTTGATTAGGTGGCTGACGTTACTCAGTAGTTGTGGTAGGCAGAAGAACGGTTCCCTCATGTGTCCATGACTTAATCTTCAGAATCTGTGAATGTTTATCTTACATGGCAAAAGAGACTTCACAGGTTTGATTAAGTTCAGGATCCCTGAGATGCGAGTTTCTCCTGAATTATCTGGAGAATTATCCTGAATTATCTGGAGCCCAGTGTAAACACAAGGGTCCTTATAAGTGAGAGAGGAGAATCATGAGTCGGAGAGATTTGCAGATGGCACACTGCTGGGTTTGAAGGAGGAGGAAAGGGCCATGAGCCGGGGAGGGCAGCCTCTGGAAATTGGAAAAAGCAAGGGAATGGTTTTTTCTCGGAGCTTGCTCAGTGAACACAGCCCCGTGACATCTTTATTTTAGCCCAGTGAAAGTTGTTTCAGACTTCTGAGCTCCAGACCTGTAAGATAATAAATCTGTGTTGTTGTAAGCCTCAGAGTTTGAGGTTATTTGTTTTAACAGCAATAGGAAATGAACCCAGTGGTAGTTTGGAAAAATTAATTGGCGGTAGAGTGAAGGATAATTTAGGGAGAGAGTAGCTGCAACGAGATCAGTTAGGGGGCGCCCAAGTGGCTCTTGGTTTCAGCTCAGGTCATGATCTGTGGCTTGTGAGATCGAGCTCCACGTGGGGCTCTGTGCTCACAGTGCAGAGCCTGCTTGGGATTCTCTCCCTCTCTCTCTCTGCCCCTCCCTCGTGTGCATGCGCGTGCTCTCTCTCTCAAAAAATAAATAAACTGATAAAAAAAAGAGATCGGTTAGAAGTTTTCTGATCTTTGCCATCATGGAATCTAAGAACTTTAGAATTACTAAGGAATCCAAGAACTTTAGAATTACTAAGGATTGCAGGTACTATATGTGCTTCAGCCTCACTGTTGTAGAGTCAGGACATGAGTTCTGAAGATGAGCTGATGAGGTGGTGCAGCTAATCAGTGGTAAAATTGTGATTTAAATCTGTATTTTGGGGCTTAGTAATAGAAACCACTGTAAAGCTTGCTAAGCTTAAAGCTGCGTTCTGTTGGGAAAGCAAGGCTCTTTAGAAATCAGTTCTGGGGAATATTCTTCATAAAGCAAGTCCTTTGTATATGATTATGTGCTTAGTTGGGCAGATCCTCCCGAAGAATATTTTAAACTTCACATTTCAAGTATGTCTGTTAGCAAGAATACCTTGGGGCAGTTTGTTACCCGTTTTTTAAAAGGAGAGTGACAGTGTATAGTTGGTTTTCCGTGAACTGAGTCAGGTTATGGGGATCTCGGCCATTCTGTTAAAGAGAAGGAACTGTTACGTGATCGTCCTTTGGAGGTCAGTTCTCTGTACCTAGAGAAGGAGAGAAACAAAAGAACAGAACGAGTATGTTGAAGTTTTTCTTTGAGTTTACATTTGGGATCTGCCAGGGGTATGTATCAGCAGCAGAAGAGAGAAAACTGCTCATAAATAAGAAAAAAACACTGGATCCTGAGAAGAACTTTTATCCATAAATGAAGCAAAATTAGCTGGATTCCAAATAAGTATTTTTATCACTCTTTGCATAAAGATGTGTCCAGAATGAGTTGTAGTAGTTACAAATGTAAGAAAGTTCACAGCCTGTACAGGTGGCAGGGCTGGTGAATGTTTGCATGAAGCTGTTTATTTTTTTAAAACATTTTTTAAAAAGTTAAAAATCTTTTATTTATTTTTAAGAGAGACACAGAGAGTGCGAGCGGGGGAGGAACAGAGAGAGAAGGAGACACAGAATCCAAAGCAGGCTCCAGGCTCTGAGCTGTCAGCTCCAAGCGGGGCTTGGACCCATGAACGATGTGTATATATATATGTGTGTGTGTGTGCGCGCACATATATATACATATATATATATTTTTTTTTTAAATATTTTTTTTAAATGGTTCTTTAGTTGTTTTGAGAGAGAACACACACACAAGTGGGGGAGAGGGAGAGAGAGAATCCCAAGCAAGCATCGCAGAACTCGATGCGGGGCTTGATCCCACGACCTGTGAGATCATGACCTGCACTGAAATCCAAAGTTGGATGCTTAACAGACTGAGCCACCCAGGTGTGCCTGCAGGAAGCTGCTCACAGACTTATTTTTGTTGAAATGGGCACAGTGGAATGTGAAGACAGCGATCTGAAACTCGGGAGACCAGGTGTTTGATGTGACCACGTCTGGGTTTTCTGGTCCGTCAGCCACGCGATTCCACTCGTGCCACTTGGCCTCCACAAGGGCGTCGGTTGTTGCCAGAGGAATTTCTAAGGATTGAAGAGGTACAGACTTTGACAGGTTGAGGAATATCCTTCTAGCTGATGAGGGCCTAGAAGGTTCGGTGGGGGTGAAACAGAGACCTTGTCAAATGCAAGACGTATTTTCAAAGAAGCAGCAGGACCAAATTATGTGGTGAGTGAGAGACCATGGTGGTTGATTGAGAATTAGAGCATGAGTGACAGCCGATGCCTTTGCCAGATGTGGGAAAGAAAGGGGCCCTGAGCTTGTCCTCTGGACATGTTGAAGGGCGTTTTGTTGACCACCAGCCGTGTGGGCATGGAACTGGAAATTCACTCTTTCATTCGGGTGCTTGTGCTGTTCCAGGCTCTGTTCTGGCTGCTGCAGATTCAGCCATGAACAAAACACCAAAGTCCCTGCTCTCAGGGAGCTTACGAGTCGTAAACAGGAAGAAACGTCAGGAGGAAAGCTTTACAAAAATAAACACAACAAGGAGGTATGCCAGTGCCCGACGAGGGGCTGTTTTAGTTTGCGTGGTCAGGGAAGGCCTGTGAGGGATGTGCCACTATGAGCTGAGACCCGACTGACCGGAAGAGCCAGCCATGCGGAGATGTTGGCACAGCGTTCGGGCCAGGGGAACAGGTGTAGGGCTCTGAAGTGAAGGCCGGCTCGATCAGTTGGAGGAACAGAAAGGACAGTGGCCGCGGCTCAGAACAAAGGAGGCGTGGGCACAATCTTTCCTTCTGGGGGAGGAGAGGAGGGAAAATCCTGGTGGGGGATTTCACGCACACAGGCCATGTCCCCGGGCCCTCCTTTCTCCACACCTGCTTCCCGTCCCGGCTCAGCACCCCTCTCCGGGCGTGCTCTGAAGGCTGTAGCACTTTCCGTGGCTTGGGGTCAAGCCAGACCTCTCAGGGATTCGGGACTCATCCTGATGGGGAGGTGCCGGCCCTGGGCAGGCTGGCTTCTTGGGCAGTTTAAACACAGTATCTTGGAAACAGTTTGAACACGTTGTACTCATTTAAGATCCATGTTTTCCATGTAAATTGGATATTCTTGAGTTGAACTTTTTTTTTTCTTTTTTTAAGCAGATTTGGCTTTCACTTATCAGAGGAGAGTGTAATAAAAAATGTGCTTGTTTTTCATATTCTGTCATGGCTGAATTGCTTCTTGGGAGAGAAAAAGCAACATATTTCCAAATTATTTGTTACTGTCAGTCCATTTGAGAACCTAAGTAAAGGAGGTATGATACCTTTCTCTTCGTGGTTTCCCCGGAATACTTTAGAAACAAGAGCTCTGTTAGCAGAGTCCTTCTAGTTTACAAAGCACATTTGCATATGTTGTGGCATTTGCTTCTCACAGCAACCTTGTGAGGGTAGAGGAAGCTACATTGTGACCCTGTCACACTAAGGAAGCAGAAACTCAAGATGGCTCATTTAGCGGATGCAAAAGGTAGGGCTTCACCCAGAAATTGTGGTTCTCAAACCCATTTTCTTCTTTTTGTAGACCAAGCTGTCTTACACAGTTGTTCCAGAAGACACAAATGTCACAACACTTAACATGTACAAGTCAAGGCCTTTTTTCTTATAAGTAACCCAGATTTAATCTTCCATTTCATGTGTTTAAAAAAAATATTTTTTAAATCTTTTATTTAAGTTTAGATTTACAGAAAGGTTACAAGAATACTTTGTCTCTATTCATCCCTTACTAATAAACGTTTAGTTCCATTTGCTTATCATTCTATTACATATTTTTTGAATTGTCTGAAAGTTGCAGACATGCTACCCTATTCCCCCTAAATATTTCAGCATATATTTCCTAAGAACTAGGACATTCTCTTTCATAACCACAGTACAATTAACAAAAACAGGAATTGTAACACTGATGTAATACTCTTATGTAATGTAAGTTCATATCCAAATGTCTCCAGTTATCCCAATAATGTCCTTTATAGCATCCTCCTCCTGTCCCCTCCCTCCCCTCTCCTCCCCTTCCCAGTTCAGGATTTAATCCAGGATTACACATTGTATTTATGTCTCTTTAGTCTCTTAATCAGGAGGAGGCCCTCTGCCTCTCTGTCTTTCACGATACTGACATTTTGGTCAATTGTTTTGTGGCAGTTGGGGTTTATATGATGTTTTCTCCTGATTTGGGCTGGACTACTACGAAAAAGATGCCCTTCTTGGCACACCACGTTAGGAGGACACATGACATACTCTTGTTTGGTTATTGGAGATGTTAACTTCAATCCCTTGATTCGGGTGGTGTTTAATTTATCTGTTCTAAAGGAATGAAGCATTTAAAGAAGACAGTGTAATTGTTTGCTTTCCCCCTCTAATATGTTTTGCATATTGGATTTTCCTAAAAAGGGCACTGTTCTCTGCAAGGTGTGCCCTTGAACGTAGGTGGACGAGGGGAGAGTTCACGGTGGTAATTGATTGCCTGAGGTTCGAACAGAGGATCGTCTCTGCCCTTGTGGATACACACGGGGTTTTTAAATAAATGTAGTTCTCACCTAAGCTGGACCGAGCGCATTTCACATGGAACAGAGTAGACACTTGGTGAACATTGGCTGAGCGAGTGAATGAAATACAGTTCAGCTGAGACTACTAAAATTTCAGTAAAATTTGCTTCGTTTTGATAAAACAGCTGTCTTTCTTAAAGTTGCTCATTTGTTTCCCAAGTTTCACTGTTAGTTTACCCTGTGTGGGCCGTGAATAGTTCAGTGATGCCATTTTTGTGACTGGAGGTATTGCCCACGAGGAAATAAATGTACTAGTGATGTCTTTGTTGTACATGTGTAACTTGCCTTACAACTGGAAGGAACTCTGCAGCGTCCCTACGAAGTATTTGTAGACGTAGAATGTCTGATAGGGTGTTACTCTAGAGATGTGTTCTTTGAGATAAGTTACCTAGCTAGTCATTTAGCACCTTGAGAAAGAACTCTGGAGATAATGCCTGAGTCCTGAATTATGCTCGCATCCTTGGGGGGCTTCTTGTCTGAGCCTCTTGTTTACAGCAGACTACATACAGCAAACCGTGTGACTGCAGATTTTTTTTTTTTTTTTTTTTACCGACGTAGTACATGTACCCTTTAGCTCCAGAGCCCTTCTCACTGTCAAGATGAAAGCGTAGGCCTTTCCCAGAAGGGTTAGGGGGTGAGGGATGCCGTCAGATGATAAAAGAAAAAGCCACGCACATGAAGCCAAGGTTGGTATTTATAAAGCAAACAGAATAGGCCCTACCACCACTCCCTCACACTGAGCACTACCCTAGCAACCAAGCAACTGGACATTAGCAACGGTAAACAAACCCTCCCCCAGACTAACAGCTGAAAAGGAAGCAGGATTTTTAAATTTCCGAGGGAGGAGGAGGAAAGCTCTTTGGACGCCTCTTATCTGAGGCCCCAGGCTCGTTCTGGAAGAGACCTGATGAGGCCAGGCCTGAAGCTCTGTCGGGTACAGGGAGACAATGAGGGTCAAATGTGGAGAATAAGGAGAACTGGATTAATCTATACTTTATGTGCCGGAGAAAATCGCTTCCTCTTTCTCATCACCGTACTTTTCTGGAAGAAAATTAGTGATGAGGAACCTAAGTGAGTGTCCCACAGTCAGCTTGGCATGAGGGAACGGACTCTGTGAGGGAGGTCAGGACTGGAAACAGTGTGATGAGTCATAGGAATCCTTGTATTTTTGGGGTGATGAGCCCAGTCTTCTGGAAGGGTGAAGAAACTGAACTACAGAGAGATTGAGGGACTTGCCTAAAGTTTCATGGGGTTTGTGATGGATCTGGTCAGGTAGCAGAAACTGTCAGTAATCAGGCTCGCCCGTGTGCTGAAGGCAGGTCAGGTCATTAGTTGGTTTGAACTTAAGACTCAAAGTACTTGAATGGAGAAGTCAAAGTACAAGATTTAGCCTAAGTGGGCTTTAGTAGAGAAAAAAAAAGGTAGCAATGGGAAGACAGAAGAAGAGAGGAATATTTGAAATGATAGCATTGAGTTCCTTTTTGGGGGTAGGAAGGTAAGGCTTAGAATGCCTTTATGGGCTGTGAACACATTGGAGAATAGACTGTAGTTATGACTTGAAATCCCTCTTAAGTAGAAAAAGTGTCAAAATAAAATGAGTGTTTTACCTTTTAATATAGGAAAGTCAGTGATAACCATCCAATGAATTACTTGATGGGGTCCTTACCTTTATACTTGGAGCTTCCTCAAGAGGATGAGTAACTTGTTAGCCCCAGACCGGTGAGAGGAGGCCCGTGGCCCTGGGACAGGAAGGCATTTGTCTTGTAAAGCACACCTTCTGCAGCTCCATGATGCTTGTCTGTATTAGAATCATTTTCTTTGCCGGTTTCCAGAGTGTCCCAGTGGGCAGTGGACACTTCAGGGTTAGTGATGCCCCAGAACAGGTGGCTGTGGCTAACACTGACTGAGAAGGTTTATACGGGTGATGATTTGCTAACTAAAACGACCATAAGAACTCATAAAGAGGGAAAGTTAGGGGTGCATTTATCAGGTTCTGCAACTATAAACTCACTCGCTGTGTTCTTGAACACCTGTCTTGGTCTCCCTCCGGAAAGTCAGAAGGCATTTCCCCCCTACGAATGAAATACTTTTTTTTACAACCAGAGAGATACTCGGATGTGAGATGTAAACTACGCTTCAGCGCAGGCTCTAAGGTTGTCTGTGGGATAATTCTCATCACCTGCCGTGTGTTTGGGATAAGATCCACATTTGTTGGATTTTCAAGGGGAAGAGCCATTCTACTTACAAAACGAATTACCAGAACCCCAGCAGATCTGGTTTATTATGTCCTTCCTGCTTTCTCCTTTTTCTTTAGTACCGAATGTTGTTGCATATTACTGCTTCCGGGAGGGGGCGGAAGCATCCTGACAATAGAGGAACCTCGTAGAAAAGAAAATCTTTGCCACTGGATGCCGCTCTTTGTTTAAAATATACAGAACAGGGGTGCCTGTGTGGCTTAGTCTGTTGAGTGTCTGATTCTTGAGTTCGGCTCAGGTCACAATCCCAGGGTCATGGGATCGAGCCCCATGTCAGGCTCCACGCTGACCATGGAGCCTGCTTCAGATTCTCTCCCCCTCTCTGCCTCTCTCCCTCTGTCTGCCTCTCTCCCCCTTTCTGCCTCTCTCCCCCTTTCTGCCTCTCTCCCCCTTTCTGCCTCTCTCCCCCTTTCTGCCTCTCTCCCCCTTTCTGCCTCTCTCCCCCTCTGTTCCTCTCTCCCCCTCTCTCCTCTCTGCCTCTGTCACTCTCTCTGCCTCTCTCCCCATCTCTCCCCCTCTCTCCCCTTCTCCGCCTCTCTTCCCCTCTCTGCCTCTCTCCTTCTCTCCCCCCTCCGCCTCCCTCCCCCTCTCCGCCTCCCTCCCCCCTCTGCCTCTCTCCCCCCTCTGCCTCTCTCCCCTCTCTGCCTCTCTCCCCCTCTGCCTCTCTCCCCCTCTGCCTCTCTCCCCTTCTCTCCCTCTCTCCCTCTGCCTCTCCCCCTCTCTCCCCCTCTCTCCCCCTCTATCCCCCCTCCGCCTCTCTCCCCCTCTCTGTCTCTCTCCCCCTCTCTCCCTCTCTCCCTCTCTCCCTCTCTCTCCCCCTCTCTCCCCCTCTCTCCCCCTGCCCTTCTCCCCAGTTCACATGCAAGCTCGCTCTCTCAAATGTAGAAAGAGAAAAAGTACAAAACAAAACACTGTATTATGATTATAACTATTTCTGTTAGGATAGGGACCATTTCTTAGAATGATGTTGTTCCTCACAAGACACGTGTAGGATTTGATTACTCCTTCCACTTCAGAGCCAGAGAAGTGAGGATCGGAGGGGTGGCTGACCAGTGTAAGGATGCACCACTGTGGTGGATCAAGAGTTCAAATCCTGTGATGCCTCCAAAGCCCATTTAGCCAGGGGAAATCCAAAGGACGTATCCGTTTGACTCACATTTACATCTTGAGAATATCCTATCAGGGTGGTTTCCTGCCACCACGTTGGATTCTTGTTGACTCTGGATTTGGGTTTTCAGCCTTGGTGAAGACTTGGACTCTGTACCGTGATCAGTGTGCTCTGTGCGTGCTAATCAGAGCAGCTCTCGGAGCCCAGACCGTTCCAGAAGATGGGAGTGCACTGGGAGAGGATGTGCTCAGAAAGAAGAGGTGTTAAAATTTTCATCACTTCCAGCAATTTATTCTCGAATAGGTAGTTTGCACAAATAATCAAAATTTTGACGGGCCACAGAATTTAGGTTGCCCCAGCATGGTGTTCTCGGTGGCTCATTGTAGGGGAGGAGGACCTATGTGGTTATGGCCACATTTTATCAGTTCTTCCTGGGAAGGGTGTTTTCAGAATAGGAGATGAAATAACCTGGCTTTGCCTCCTGCTTGGTGGTTACGTTCCATTTTGCTCCCACAAAGAGAGTCTTATCAGCCTTCTGATCTCTTAAATGAATTACCTGCTTCTGCCTTAACAATACGTGTCTGATGGGTCTGCTCCAACATTTTGTAGACTGGTGGCCTTTCCCAGCCAGATCTGAGGACTGTAGTGAAATAACAACACTTTGTCACTAGCGCCAGAAGAAATAAGGAAGTCAAGTGTTCCTCGATCAGGCTGTCAATGGTTTTGCAGAGCAAGGTCTTCAGTTTCCTTCTGGTGGATGTTTTCAGCAGTCTCCAGAAACTGGCTTGGAACTTAATAGATCTTACGTTTCCTTATTTTCCCTTGGCAGTTTCAGAGTGGATGGAGGTATGTACATTGGTCACGACTTTTCAGGGCCTGTCTGCAGGATGCCTGGGCAATCCCTGGGTGCTCCCCAAGCATCCGAATAACTGTCGGGAGGAGGGTTTGGAGTAGCGATCTCGATGCGGTTCTAGCGAAGAAAGGTCTCGCTGTCCAAGGAAGAGCAAAGCGTAAGGCTCTATGCTTGTAATTCACTCCACAGGTATTTGTGAGTCACCTGGTAAGTGAATGGAGGGTCTGGTCTTAGAGGGATAGCTTCTTCCACAGGGGCTCAAGTGCGTGAGTGTGACCGCACAAACAGTACCTGTTCAGGTGTTGGGTGAGTTACGGCGGCAGCGAGGGCTCACAGCAGAGTGAGGAACGAGCGTTGGCAGAACAGTCGCGAAGCCTTCGGGAAAGATGTGGGCTCTCTGAGCCTGGCCAGGCAGGCTGCGGAGAGAGGGAAGAGCAGTGAGAGAAGGAAAGACAGTGTTCGAAGGAACACGTGGACATGGGGTGGTCAGGGGTGGCGAGGCCCCTGGATCGACTGGGGAGGACAGTTCACGTGGGAGAATACCTGGAGATGATTTTCTGGAGAGCCGCTCTCTTCATTACAGTAGTCCCCAGCTGCCTGCGCTATTTACGTTAATCTAAATGAAATAAAATGAAAAATTCGGTTCCTCCGCTGCAGAGCGCTCAGTCATCACACATGGCCGTCACCGCAGAAAATTCTGCCGGCCAGCACCCGTGTAGCGGGTCTGGGAATTTGTGTGACAGGTAACGGGGTGGAGAGCACTGGAGAGCAGAGCGTAGGGCCAGGCAGACAGTAGCGGATGCAGGTAGCACCACATGAGGAGATCAGGAGGGAGGCGGGAGGCGGGGGCGGAAGGCCGTGAGGGGCCTCACGTGAGCAGGCCGTCCCCTCACCGCACCGCTACAACGCACTGGACGAATGCGACAGGGGTTAGGCTCTTCTGAGGGAGGAGGAGCAGTGTGGTCTGGATGAGTGGCTGACAGCTCAGAGGAGCCCCCAGACGTTGGGACCGCGGAGGGTGTTAATATGAGTGGCGAGGGAAAATGGTGCCGCCTGGTGAGCGAGGCCCGTTCAGCGGGAGCTGCCTTGGAGGCCTGAGGGAGAACACATCCAGGCAGTGTCCTTCCACCTTCCACGGGGGGGTGGGGGGGGTGGGGGTGGGGGGAGAGTGAGGATAAAAGGAGGAGATACAAGCACATTTCACAGGTGACAGAAGCTTTACATATGGGTAGTTTTATTTCTTTATTAAAAAAAATTTTTTTTTTTTTTTAAATTTTTTTTTTTTTTTTTTTTAAATTTTTTTTTTTTCAACATTTATTTATTTTTGGGACAGGGAGAGACAGAGCATGAATGGGGGAGGGTCAGAGAGAGAGGGAGACAGAGAATCGGAAACAGGCTCCAGGCTCTGAGCCATCAGCCCAGAGCCTGACGCGGGGCTCGAACTCACTGACCGCAAGATCTTGACCTGGCTGAAGTCGGACGCTTAACCGACTGCGCCACCCAGGCGCCCCTAAAAAAAATTTTTTTTAAAGTTTATTTACTTCCTCTTTTGAGAGAGAGAGAGAGAGAGAGAGGGAGGGAGGAGGGGAAGGGCAGAGTCAGAGGGAGACACAGAATCCGAAGCAGGATCCAGGCCCCGAGCTGTCAGCACAGAGCCTGATGTGGGGCTTGAACCCACAAACCACGAGGTCATGACCTGAGCTGAAGTCCGATGCTTTACCGACTGAGCCACCCAGACACCCCATAAAAAGAAATTTTTTTTAATTATTATTATTTTTTTAAGAGAGAGAGAGGCAGAGCGCAAGAAGGGAGGGGAGGGGCAGAGGCAGAGGGAGACACAGAATCCGAAGCAGGCTCCAGGCCCCAAGCTGTCAGCACAGAGCCCGATGAGGGGCTTGAACCCACAAGCCGCGAGATCATGACTTGAACCGAAGTCGGACGCTTAACTGACTGAGCCACCCAGGTGCCCCTAAATATAGGTCGTTTCAGAGGAGATCCATCTTTATATTGGCGAAAGCAAATAAACGTTATGCGGTGCACTTCCTCTTGTGTCTTCTGTAAATACTCCCGTGTTGACAGCTCTCTCCCTGGTATGCATAGAAAGGGAAGGCGGAGCTACTGAGTGCCTTCCATTATGGTCACTACATAGTCTCCTCACCCTCGGGAGACCCGCGTTCTAGATGAAGGAACAAAGCTAGTAAGAGGGGAAGCAGGGATTCAGACTCAAAACTCTCGCTCCTTTATCTGAGATGTACAGGTCAGGATGGCTTCACTCTCAGTTCCTCACAGCGGTGCTACCTTCTCCAGACCCCCGTGCTCGAAGCCTGGTGCTTCTATCACATTCTGCATGTACAGGTTGTCTTTAGCGCTGAATCCCACGTGCCATCTTTTTGTCCAATGTAAGATCCAAACTCCCTACAAATTGTTTATTGACAGCAGTAATTGGTTTGTGGGGTGACCCGGACTGACTTCCAGCTGGATGGATTGTTGTAGAGCATTGCTTTTCCAGAGTGTGGTCGCCAGCCAGGAACATAAGCACCGCTAGGGATTTTTGTTAGAAATGCAGGTTTTCAGGCCCTACCCCAGACCCGCTACATTTGGATGTGTGATGATGGGGCCCAACAAGCCATTTTTTTAATAAGCCCTTCAGATTATTCTGATGCATCCCAGCGTTTAAGCATGAGCCAAGTGAACCAACAGGATAGTTTAAAAAGCCCCTTTCTTATGAATTGGGGAAGTTTGGGTAGGTTGAGGGCTTTCCGCATGGCTGACCGTTAACCCATCATCCGAGATTGACTCTGAAGGCACATGGGAAATTACACGCATTAAGTAGGCTGTTATTTCAGAGGGTGGATCTATGGTAGATTCCTGAGTAAATTATTGCTAGATTGTTGACTCAAAAAAATACCAAGGTGTGTAATATTGAACACAGGGCTGGTTACCTTTTAGCAGAGGTAGTAGTGATTTTCAGTTAAGGGAGTTAATGCTGCACATTGTGTGTGTCACAATATTTTTACATCATTTGGGTTTCCCAGGAGTTCTTCCTTGTGTGGTTGTGAGTAATCAAGGCCAGATCTCTTGTAGGTAGTTAGCAGAGCAGGTCAGGATGCAAATGGAACTGGTCAGAGTGCCTGGGTTTGGGAATGAGGTGTGGACAGGCTTCCGCACCTGAATTTTGGGCAGCATAAATAAAAACTGTTTTGAAGTCAGCCTTTGGGAGTTGAAAACCCCCCAGCTGTGGAGCCCAGGCCGAGTCGGTGATGCTTCAGGTAAACCACTTCCATTCTGTGCTGGCCTCCAGCCATGCGGAAACAAGTTTTTGCATCTCTCCTCTTTGCAGCACAGCAGACCCTCCCGGTCACTCCTGATGCACACGAGGGAAAGGGTTTGTCTTTCAGGATTCGTTCCCTTTGGCTTGTCTCTGTGGAGCCCTTCCTGAACTCTCACCCTCCTGAGTATCTGCCACTCCTGCCTGTGCCCCCTGCTCCTCTGTCCACACGTTCTAAAAGACCCCTCAAACACTTGAAGCGGATGTGCTTTTGTTTACACGGCCCTTTCTCCTTCGCTGTGTGCACCTTGCGGGCAGAGACTGCACTTAAATTGTTTTTATGCTCTCGTTTTAACTTTAGCTTCTGTCATGGTACCTTGCACGTTACAAGTTCTCCGAGCATTTGGTTACATAGAATTGAAGCTGTTTGGGAGAGAACTTTGCCCTCTGCGTGGATGGTTATAAATGTCTTACTAGCCAAAGATGAGATTTCTGGGGGTCAGATTCACGACCTCAGTAGGAAGGCCACTGCAGATCATTAGCCAGAAGGTAAAACCACACAGGCGGCTTTGTGACCTGGGACCAGTGACAGAGGCAGCACTTTACTTTGACTTTGACCCCGGAGATGGGAACTTGGTACTGACAGTTGGTGAAAAATTGAATTTCGGCCCACATGGTTTGCTACTTGCATGCTGTGTATGGGCTATTATTGGAACTCTCTTGTTTGCCTCTTTCTCTCCTGATCTCATTCTGTTGGCCTGACAGACCTGTGAATTAGGAGAATTATTTTACAGATGGGGAACTGAGGCAGCAAGATTGATATTTTAAAGGTCTAGTCTATTCATTATAAGACTAAAGATTTTCATGGCTGTCTTTGGAATTTGCTCTGCCATCTGAGACGAGACTGTTAGGTGGATTTACAAAGCCAGCCCCCTGCATCTGTAGCTCAGAAATCCATAAATAGCTCCAACCATATAGAACAGTAGGAATGTATTTGTATCAACAGGGATGTAGAAACTCCATTCTCCTGGAAGGGATGCTAATTTTTTGATTGATTAACGGACCGATGATACGCCTCTTTATTCCTTTTTCTCAGGACTACACCTTTCTCCTCCACAGATTCTGATTTCTTTGATGTGGAGATTGTAACTCAGGGCCTTTATCCTTGAGTACAGAGAATGCCATCTGTACTCTGGTGGGGGAGGGGTTGGTTGGTTTGTTTGCTTGTTTACTCCTTTTTAAACTTGGAAAGAGCGGTTGGCGTCGTGCATCCTTGGAGCCCCTCACAGAGCTCTGTGTTCGGATTATCTGCTGACCCCGGCTTGATACACCGAGCATCTGGCAGCCGTGGTGGAATTCTCAGCTGTCTCTCTTTGTTATGTCCACAGAAGGAAATGTGAGTTTTATCTTACTCCTAAGGCATTGGTACATTCCTTTTTTGGTCCATGAGAGCCAGCAATCTGATTGTGGGCTTATTTTCTACCATTCCTCTCATCTTCTTGACCTAGTTAGAGGCCAGGGGTGATCTTGACCTACCCACGTGACTGTGAATTCCTTCTTGGTCACCTCCTGCATTCTGCAACATTCTACTCTTGAGTCAAGTTGATTAGGTTTTGCCAACGCTGCCTAGTTCATCCAGTCTTGTGTAGTTCTGGGGTTCCAGGCGGCATGCTATTAAGAAGCTACTACTATGGGTATTGCTCTTGGTGAATATCTTTCCTCCACAAATCTCCCATTTTCCAGATCTCCATGAAATTGGTTATTTTAATGTTGGCCATCTGCGGGCATGGTTGTATGTTGTTCATGTCTGACTAAGTCTCAGAATTAGAAGTAGGTCTTCTTGACTGTTTTGACTGTGAGGCAAAAATAGGGGTTTTAAGAAGAGGCACGCTGGGCTGCTGGCCCCAGGCTTCCTGTCGATTTGGGGTTGTGGTGGTTGTGTATGCAGCAGAGGGTGGCAGAAATGCACGTCGTGTTAAAGTGGTAATCGTTAAGAGCCTCCGTTTATTGAACACCTTTTAGTACTTAGTCACTGTGCTCTATCTCCTGCATCCGTTTTCTCCTTTCCTCACCCTGACAACCCCATTAGTATCGTTTTCTGTGTTTTAGAGAGGAGGCAGCGGGGCTGGAGAACTTCATTCTCTTGCTGAGGTCATGCGGCTAGCCAGTGATCGGGCCAGCGTTTCTACCAGGCCTTTCTCGCTTCAGGAGCCTGGGCTCCCTGTGTCATTGCATTGCTGCTGTGTCTGCTATTCTCCTGCCTGGTGCGGGAAGCGCGCTGTTGCCCAGGGCTTGTAAAATTAGGCTGTTGATGGGTTGTGGAAGAAAGAAGGAGACACTGAAAAGTGGAATTAGCTGGGAAGAAGGGGAACCATTTAGGGGCAGACAGGAGACCTGCGATAATTGCTCTGGGTGAGTGTAGTGCAGGGGCCTCCTGGTTCTAACACTTGCGTGTGCATGGGAATCACCCGCGGCTTCATGAACACACAGATGGGGCCGCCGCGGCCCCAGAGCTTCTGATGTGCCAGGTTGGGGCAGGGCTGAACCCTGGCATTTCTGTCAGTTTCTGGGTGGTGCTTACTGGTCCTGGGACGACACTTTGAGCGTCCTCAGAGAGAGAGAAGTGATTCTTTTTGGAGTCAAGAGGATGTGGGTTTAAATTCCTGCTCTAGTACTAACCAGCTGGGAGAGCCTTGGCTCCTTCATCTGTGAAATTCAGCAGGGTTTTGTGGGGATTGAATATGATGTTTAACATGGCACTTTAAAAAATTTAAATTCCACTGTAGTTAACATACAGTGTTATATTAGTTGCAGGTATACAGTATAGTGATTCTCACAGTTTCGTCCATGCGTCACCCAGTGCTCATCGTGACGAGTGCGTACCTGGCACTTCTCGAATCCTTTTGCTAAGTACCAGCTACTTTGAGATGTGCTTCACATATATCGTTCACTCTTTACCAGTTAAATATTGTCCCCATGTGTAAAGCTCTTAGCACATGTAGATACTCAGATGACATTTCCGCCCTTCCTTGTCTGTATCTAAGAAGGCTGGGAAATGGGTAAGGTACCTTCGATAGATTTTCATAAACATTATTTGTTCCTTTTTAAAATTTTGACACTTTAAAAGGAAAACTTTTTTAGGGGCGCCTCGGCACAGTCGGTTAAGCGTCCGACTTTGGCTCAGCTCATGATTTCGTGGTTCGTGGGTTCGAGCCCTACATCGGGCTCTGTGCTGACAGCTCGGAGCCCGGGGCCTGCTTCGGATTCTGTGTCTCCCTCTCTCTCTCTGCTCCTCCCGCACTCATGCTCTGCCTCTCTCTCAAAAATAAACATTAAAAAAATTTTTTTTAAAGGAAAACTTTTTAAAAAAACTGGATGTTTATGTGAATCTTACCCAGCAGTGCTGGACAAGAAAAATGTTACTATCATCTGAAATGATGGCGTTTTTTTTCTTATTATCTTTATGGCTTTTAAATACAGTAGACTTATCAGTTAGAAAGCTTAACCAGCTTTGGGGTGCCTGGGCAGTTCAGTCAGTTAAGCATCTGACTTCGGCTGAGGTCATGGTCTCGCAGGTCTCGCAGTTCATGAGTTTGAGCCCTCCTTCGGGCTCTGTGCTTGACAGCTCAGAGCCCGGAGACTGTTTCCGATCCTGTGTCTCTCTGTCTCTCTGTGCCTCCCCCACTTGTGCTCTGTCTCTGTCTCTCTGCCACTCTCTCTGTCTCTCTCTCTCAAAAAAAAAAAAAAAAACCACATTAAAAAATGAAAAAAAAAAAGCTTAACCAGCTTTAAGAAATCTTTATAATTTACCTTTAATCAAATGTTTTACTCTTTCTATATTCCCTTATTACTGCTTTTTCTCAGAGGGCTTTTTATAAAGCCAATTTTGCCATCTAGTTAAAATTCTTCACCCATAATTAAATAAAACCAAAAAATAGTAAAATCTATTACTGTATTTGGCTTTCTTTGAAGAAGAATCAACCAGCAGTGGTTGTAAAGAAAAGTAAAGACATGGAGATTCTGAAGTGTGGGGGTGTTTTTATCGGGAACGAATGGGAACATTTATTTTGTGCCCGCTGTATGCTAGATACTTAGCATACCTTCTTCAGATACCAGCACTTACTTTATGTAGTTGTTGAGGGTGTTAAATGGTAACCTGCTCACGTAAGACATGAAAACAGCACTGGCATACGGTCAGCACTTGAGGAAAGAGTTGTTACTGTTGTTTCATGCAGATATGTGAATATAGTAGACACAATCTCACCCTCATGGAGTTTACAATCTAGCGGTTTCCAAAAAGGGTCTGAGGTAGTCCCTACAAGCATCACAAAGCTAGTAACAAGTGAAGCAGGTCTTCCTTGTCCTGGGATTGCAAAGCCTGTGGTCTTACCTCCCGAAGCAGTGCCTCCCATTCTGTACCGGAAGCTTCCCTTCTCAGTCTTGATGTAGTAGATAGTGTCCCACTTGGCAACTTTGAATCTCTCCAGTGGTCTTTGTGGTTTGTTGTATGCTGGGTTAGGAATGAGACGTGGCCAGGTGTGGTTGAACTTGACCGCCTGCGTTCCCCTCCCTAGGCATTGCCCACGCACATGCCCATTGCCCACACGGGGCAGGCTCAGGGAGTTGGAGGAAGTCTCGATCTGCATGCAGTGGGTGAGGCGTGCTGTGTTAGGTCAGGCGAGGAAGCCTTTCACCTGAGGAAGGAGACCAGGTATCCACCCGGGAAAGAAAGCCACTGTCTTTCTTGTTTCATGCTTTACTGCAATCATCTTAGTGTCGTCGTCAGGTGACAGGAGGCTAGGCAGGTAAAGGGAGCCCCGTGGCCAAGTGGAAAGACTTGAGGCGTACACACCTTGGTGTGTTCTGGTGTGAGTGTGTGAGTGTGTGAGGACAGAAGTCGAGCCGGTAGATTGAAGTTGACAGGATGCCCCTCCCCACTTCAGCCTGCTCTGGGGGAGCAGGGAGGAATAGGGAGCCAGAGAGACTGACTTATCTAATCCTCTCCGTTCAGTTCTTTCAATAGATTCCCATCAAGAATTAATAAAAATCCTTACGTTCTCTTCATTTTATCCAAATATCTTTTCATCAGCAAAGAGGAGACTGTCTCTTTAAGTGTTGGTGTGATTATTGTAGCTGTTCCAGAGAGTTGTGAAACATTTGTGGGAGGGAGAGGGGTGTGTGTGTGTGTGTGTTTTGTAAGCCACCAGCCAACACCCTCTGACCAATTTAGTTTTGCCTAACGAGAATGGTCTGAGAGGCAGGGTTGAGCACTGAAACAAAAAGCTCATATACTCCGAGTTTTCAAAAACTCTCTTTGTTTTAAGGAACCCTTGCCATTAAGGACACTATATATATTCAGTGATTTTCAGACTTTTTTTGTAATTTGATTTCTTTTCCAGCTGAAGTTTCAAGATTCTTCCCCATTGGGGAGAAGAGTCTGTAACAAACTCCTGTGTACAGGGAACTCAGCAGGGTTATTGAGCGCCACCTGCTGGTTTTGGTTTAATGGACCAAAAAGGCGGTGCTTGGAAGGAAACCTTTAAGAATTTGTGTATAATCTTAGTGTTGCAAAATTATGAGGCTGGAAGACATATGGGTTTTGATTATTAGTAGTAGTAGTACTTAAAATAATAGTTTTGTGTTTGCATTGGGAAGGGGGATGCTTCTGGCTGGAATATACACGTGTGATTAAGAACGAAGAAAGCAGGTTATAGGGATTTCACTGACCTCTTTCTTCATCTGGCAAAAGGTTAGCCTGGTTGAAATAAAAATTAAGTTTAAATGTCCAATAAAATTGTTAAATATTTTCTAGCCTTGAAATCAGCCAGAGTCTCCGTGTATATGGAATGAATTTAGTTTATGCCAAAAGTCATTACATTTCTCAGTGGATTTCTGTTATGTTACTTGAGGTACTTTGAGGCGCCTTTTAAGGAAAGCTTTATAAACAGACAGCTTTGCTGTCCAGTCTGGAACGTGGGCTTTCTTCTGAGGGGATTGGAGAGTATCTGAATCCTTTTCCACTTAAGAGACAGATAAGGGTAAAGCCCCTTGGTTAAATAAATATTTATTTATTAACCTATTTATTTAACCAAGCATATAGAATGCTACTATATTCTCTTCTTGTCACTGGTCCTTTTGAGCTTTAGTTCTATGCTCAGTAATTTTTTTTGGCCTTATTTTCATTTTTTATTTTTTTTAGAGGGAGCACAAGCAGGGGCAGAGGGGAGTGGGGGAGAGAGAGAGGGAGAATATCTCAAGCTCGTTCAGTGTTCACATGGAGCCAAACACAGGGCTCGATCCCATGACTCTGGGATCGTGACCTGAGCTGAATTTAAGAGTCAGATGCTCAACCCACTGAGGTGCCCCTTGTTTGTTTTATTTTTAAAAGACGTTTCAGGAACCACTGACCTAAAAAGTTGGCATAGCGAGACCATTAGATTTTAGTTCTTTTAATTTCTCATCCAGGTGTCTTACGTGTTGAAATGAATTGAAGAGAGGTGGATTGTTCATAGGAAGAGAATCCAGTTAGGAATTCATTTATTCATTATTTCATCCAACATTTACTGAGCACTTAAAGCAGGCATTTACACTTATAGGCAGTGATGTTGCACTGAAGAAAACAAATATGCTCTCTGGCCTCATGAAGCTTGTATAATACTTGGGAGGAAAGGGAGGAATCAGGGAAATATGTAAATACATGTGTACTCTTATAATTTATATGATTACATACACATATATGTGTGTGTGTGTGTATATATATATATAAATATACATTGTACATATATATAAATAAATGTATGTGTCAGATAGTAAAAAGTGTTGTGAGGAAAAAAGGCATCATAAATCAAGAGAGCTGCAGCAGAGGAGTTCATATTTCTCTACGATGGTTGGGGATGGAAGACATTACTGGTGACACTTGAAGAATAATGATTAATGCTATATAAAAGTTTTTTGTGATTATCTTACTTGATCTTCCAACCACGTATAGAAAAGTACGTGGAGCAGATAACGTTGTTAACCTTCCATGGTTCTCCTTGGACTAGAGTATCAAAGCCGAAATCCTTTGCCTCTCCTTATGTCCTGTCTCCTGCTTGTGTGTTCCCTGTGCAGAAACGATGGCACATTACTCCTCAGATGGGCCATGTTGGTTCAAAGCTTGTAGGAATTGGCTAGGCAGACAAAGGATAAAGTCACTCCAAGGAGAGGGAACTGTAGGGATTCATTTAACACGCAAATCAAGATGATTTCCCTCTTTTCAAAACCTTCCAGTGGCCCAGCATCACACTGAGATCCAGACCAACGTCCTCTCCCCTCCAGTGTTTATTCACTTGCTCCTGCAGACTGGCCTTCTTTGCTGTTCCTTGTACGTGTCAGGTTGATACTTGCCTGGCACTGGTCATTCTCTTGGCCTTGAACACTTGGAACTTGCCTCTTCTTTCAGGTTCGCACTCAGATAGGACTTCCTGTGGCAGCCTTCCCTGATGACCTTATCCGAAATACCCTTTCACCCCTCCTTCAGACCCTCCTGTTCTTTGTAATAGAACTTACCCCCGATGTTACTTTTTATAATTGGATCTTCTTACCTGCAGCATAAACTCTAGGAGGCCAGGAGCCTTGTCTATTTCAGTTTAATCCATAGTTCTTAAGACTGCTTGACAGTGTTTGACGATCAGTAAATATTGTGATGAATGAATTCATTTTGCTGACAAACAGATTGAACTTCCAAGTGGTTATTTATGAACTTCCAAGTGGTTATTTATCAGGTCTGTAACTATTACGCAACTGATTCTGTTCTTATTCCTGAGCCCGTGTTTTTTCTACTTCACGATCCTGTGGCACATACTGTTAGAGTAGCATGTTTCGCTTAAAGAAATGGAGGGCACTCAGTAAAACTGAAGGTGTGCGCATCTGCAGGTGCGTGAGCCCATGCTCCTGCCCCCCCCCCATTTTGTAATGATGCCGGTTGCCCAGAAAACCTTAGCTATTCTGAAACCATACTAGCTACTTTGAACAGATATTTAAAAAACAAAAACAAAAACAAAAAAACATTAAAGTTGCACTGCCCTGCCCAATGATGAGGGGTTTGGGATTTTTTTTTTTTCTTCTGGTAGGACTTCTATTTTCTAGCTGGATGGTGACATCATACATTTATGTTAGTTCTTGTCTTAATGATTCTTGGGGTACTACTTTGCCATAACTCTGCCTTAGAAATCTGCCTTTAATTTGCCTAGAATGCTGGTAAATTAAGCAGCACAAATGTAACCCCTGTGTCCTCCTACAGTCGAAGTTTGTGATGTTCCCCTCTGGAGTAGATTTCTGTGTACGGAAGGCCACAGGATGGCACTTCGGGGTGCTCCCAGAGATGGAAGTACAGATGTTTGATATTTCTTTGAGGTTTGCCAGTATATGATATTTTGTTGGCTTCATTATATTTAGTGTTGAGAAACTCTCAAATCTGACAGATGTTTCCAGAATGATTTTGGATTCAGCGTGTAGCCTCTTTTACTCCTCCCTCACGTCAGCCCTGTCCACTCATTACAACTATCATCTCTTTCAAACAGAACGTGACAAAGGCAGGAGAGGATTTTCCAGTGGCCTGTGTTTGAGATGGGCTGGTGGGAAGCCTCTCTCCCCTGACTTGCTGAGCGGGGCGTCCTGGGCCACCGCTGATGACCGCAGCACCTTATCCTTGGGTTTCCCACACTGCTGTTGATACAGCTTCAGCCTTTGCTTTTTGGGCTTACTCTGTGAAAGCACTCTGAGCCCCAAGGGGCAAGACCTGTCTTGTCTCAGTACCTTCCATGTCTGCCGTAGGCCTCACCAAGCACCCAGCCAGTGTTCAGTTAACTGAAGGAAGGCGTAAGCAAAGCAAGCTTAGCATTTTGCTTATTTATAACATTTTAAGTTTTGTGTTTTAGAAGGATGAAATGTTTTTGGTTCAACCGAACAAACATTGACTGAGCACCTGTATATCAAGATACTGAATGTGCAAAGGTGAACTGGGTACCAGTTTCTTTTCCACCTCCGGTTGTAAATGGCATAGCTCTCAGAAGGCATGTTCCTGCTGGAGATGACCCGTTTTGAGCTTTGAGCAGCATTGGGCATACTCGTGTCTCCATGGCAGCTTTCCTGATCACACCCGTCAAAGGAGAGTTTGGGTACCCATCTCCTCTGCCCCTAGATGCCAATTATAGCACTTAACCACAGGGCATCCTGTCTGCGTGTATGTCTCTCTGGGCTCCTGGAGGGCAGGCACCAGGAAGTTTTCATAATTCCAGTACCTGGTGGGTAGCAGACACAAAATATATTAAACAGAAGGCACTGTGCTTGTTCAGCATGAACAGATGAATGACAAGGCAGTGGTGATGAGAACAGAGCAGAAGGAAGGGCAACATACAGATTCATGTTCATTATGTTTCTGCTGATTCACTTACCTACCTGATGGACTGGAATAGAAATTTTATACTAGCAGTAAAAAAAATAATGAAATAAAGTAAAATATGCTAAAGGGAATTTCAAACATTTAAGGCTCATTTACCTATCAACGTTAATGTTTAACACCCATATTTTCAAATATTCATATTTCAGAAACAATCCCAATACTAATGGATAATAGTTCTTTGTATACTTGATGGCAATAAGTTACTTGAAAGTTCGTGAACGATCATTAACTCAGTGTAGCTTTCTACCAGGTTAGTACAGATTAACAGTTGTATTTTGCCTCAAAGGGTATTATTAACAACAAGCTGGTTAACACAGAGAGAAACCTGAAATATTTTTAGCTGGTGGGAAATGAACTGTATCATGACTCTAGGAAGTGATGTTTATTTTAGTTTAGCAAATGAGCTCTCCGGAAGACCCGGGAAAATATGTGTCTTGAGGTTTTCCCTGCAGAGGCTCAGTTGTGGCTGCCGTTAACAAGAGCAACATGGTAAGTCTCCTCCTCTTTCTTGGTGGCCCTTGAACTTGGGTTCCTCTGGGGTTCAGAGGATCCTGTTTCTGGGTTTGAGGCACAGGACTAGGTAGATGAAAATGGTATGTTGTGCAGAGGCTCGTTAACACGAGGGTTAACTCGGGTTGGCTCTCTGTCACCTGGGGTTCTCGCCTGGGCTCAAGGCTCTTTAACTGGGTGCAGGACCTGAGAGTCTGGCTCACCAGCCCAGACCTCTTCCTTCAGCCCGACCTGCCGACCACCTGCTGGATGTATGCTGTCTGCTTTCCATCCCGCTGAATTGTGAAACTTGACATTTACAGCTTATCGCCCTCTTTTTCACTCATTCCCCTAGCCCCCCCTCAATTTTTCCTCGTGAGATACCCCTTTTCATGTCCACTCTCTTCCTATCTTTGTGCAGCCCCCAGATAGTCAGCTACCATATTTCATCAAATTATTTTCAACAGAATGCTTTTCTCATATGTATTTCTTTTCAAATCATCTTAATGCCATAGCAGTTTAAACTTTTTTTTGCTTCCTTAAACCATGTTTTTGTAATGTTTTCCACACATATGGTTTCCTTGCCTCTGTTCTCTTTTTTTCCTTCTTTAGGATACTGCTGCGGATACAAACCTTTCTAGAACGTTCGCTGCCATTAACATGTCACCCTTCACCCCTCTCCTCGCGGTTTTCTTTCCGTACATACCGCACAAGGCTCTAGTTTGCCTTCTTGCCTACACAGGTCCAAGTGTGAATCACTTGGCTTGCCATTAATATTCTATGTGAGCTGATCTCTGCCACATTTATTCATATGGGTATGCCAGAAGTTCCTGTTGCTAGGTAAGCACTGTGAGAACTGTACACAGGGACACAGTTCTTGCCGTCCACAAGCTTCATCTAATGAGAAGTATATACAGTTGACCCTTGACTTGCACGGGCCCACGTGTATGTAGATTTTTTTCTCCAGTAAGCCCGTTGGAAAAGTTTTCAGAGATTTGCTATAATTTGAAACAGCTCACAGATGAACCATGTAGCCCAGAAATACTGAAACATTAAGAAGTTGCGTGTGTCATGAATGCATAAAATATTTGTAGATCCTAGTCTATTTTATGGTTTACCACCATAACATACACAAATCTACTGTAAACAGTTAAAATTTATCCAAATGTAGGCTCGCAAACACTTGGAGACCATACCTGGTGTCACTTGCAGTTCAGAGAAATGTAAACAGACACAAAATGCAGTGTTAATAACAGAATGAAATTAATCATCCTGCAGTTTCATAGCCACCCCTTAGTGCTGTCCCAGTGAGCGCAGTGAGCTAGAGTGTTGCCAGTATCTGCTTCCACCCCCCGCCTGAGGCTTATCATCTCCACATGCGTGGTTGGTCTCTCCTGGAAATTGCATATGGCAGTAAAAAGTGATCTCTGGGCGTTCTCACTTATTAGTACTTGAGTTTTGGGGAGTTCAAAGTTGTATGTGGATTTTTGTCTGTGCCAGGGGAGGGTGTCAGTGCTCTCAACCCTGAGATTGTCCAAGGGTCAGCTAATCACAGGGGGGTTAGATCATTGCTTTTGGTTGTCATGTCTCTTACCTTCTTTAGCCTGGAATATGGCCGCAACCTTTCGTGATCTTTTATGGCATTGACGGTGTTGAAGAATACAGTAATCCCTTCCTTTCTTCAAAAGCATGTTTCTTATTTTTATTTATCTGATGTTTCCTTGCGGCTAGATGCATTCTTGGTCAGAGCACTACATAGGTCACATTGTGTCCTTCTCAGAGCATCACACATGGAGGCACATGTGTTCATCTGTCTTTATTGGGATGTTTATTTTGATCACCTGGTCAAAGTATTGGTGAATTTCTTCACTGAATAAATACCATGTTTTTTCTCCCTTTAATAAAAAGCAGTTTGTGGGGAGACACATTTAAGACAACGTAAATGTCTTTTTCTTCCTTGGACTTTCTCTCCAGATTGATAATTGATCATTTTTTCTAGAATCACTTTTTAGTGTTACGGTTGCAAAGGGCTTACCCCTTTGTACTCCGGCACCCTCTCTACCAGTGAGGCTTCATCATTCTGTCATACTCCGGAATTCTCCCTTCTCCTCTGTTTAATTTATTTATATGGTATTCTTATAGACTCATGACTTCCTGTTTTTTAATTATTTATAGTTTGCTAGTGTTTTTAATTGTTTTGGTCTTCAGATTGTCCCAGATTTGGCCAAGGAAGCCACTTCAGTGTGCAACATGTCACCATCTTTTTTTTTTCTTTATTGAGCACTTCCTTATTTTCTGTCAAACACAAGATGTTCCAGGCTCATCGTGTCCGTACCCTGATCCTAGGTCTGGAAACACTGCTTTTTTTGAGTGGCCCTGGTTCCTTTAATGGAGAATGGTGTTTAGTGACCAAGAGCTGAGCGTTAGGTATGCTCACTGCTCCTGGGTGTCCTTCTGTTGTGTGAGCCTTTAATGAAATTGGAAACCGGCTGCCCTGATTTTCCAAGGGAGAGACTTTCTTTTCAGACTAGGGAGAAACTATAGCTGACTGTCAGTCTTTGGTTGCTTTAGGAAATGATTGGGCAAAGGGGTCTGTCAGTTGCCTATATTCTTGTATTTAAAGGAGAGAATGAAGCTCATTGCATGAATGCAAAGAAGTGTCTGAATTGTATAAGGACGCACTTTGGAATTACTGTTTCAATACTATAATCACAGACACCTCATGGAGAGAGAATACTTTGGACTAATGCTCAACCTTTACTTTGTATGACTTACCTCCTTTGTTTCACTTTCCCCTGTGAACATCAGGGAGAAGCCTTGTCATTTTGGCAAACTGGGAAATTGATTTGGGAAGGCCTGTAAACTTCTTGAAGATTCTTGAATGAGGGGCGCCTGGGTGGGTCAGTCGGTTAAGCGTCCAACTTCGGCTCAGGTCATGATCTCGCGGTTTGTGGGTTCGAGTCCTGTGTCGGGCTCTGTGCTATCAGCTGTGCTGATAGGACAGAGCCTGGAGCCTGCTTCGGATTCTGTATCTTCCTGTCTCTCTGCCCCTCCCCCACTTCTCTCTCTCTCAAAGGTAAACATTAAAAAAAAATTAAAAAAAAAAAAAGATTCTTGAATGAAAGGCAGTTATTATTAACAATTTCATAATTCTGGAACCCTGCAAGAATATCTTTACTAAATATATATGTCTGCAGTATGTAAAAAAACCCAAAAAAACACTCTCAGGAATGTAATTTAATTTTTGTACCCCTTTAACTTTGAATATTTGATTACATATAAATTTTTTGAGAAATGGTTTTTTTGGAAATCTTGTATTTTGAAGAATTTTAAATTTACATAGAAATTGTTAAGTAGAGTACAGAGAAATCCCATTTACATTAAACCCGGATTCAATGTAACATCCTGCCTTATTTGCTTAATCGTTGTCTGTCTTTTTTTTAAAGTAAGTTGCAGACATCATGCTCCTTTAACCCAGATACTTCATTGTGTATTTCTTAAGAACAAGGATATTGCTCTTACATAACCACAGCACAATTAGCAAAACCAGGCCCTTTAATGCTGGTACAATGTTAAACCTGTAAGCCTTCCTCAGATGTTGCCAGTTGTCCCAATAATGCCCTTCATGGCAATTTACCTCTGCCTTTCAGCTGCCAACCCAGAATCCTGTGTCACATTAGTGGGCAAGTCTCTAGTCTGGAGCATTAACTCAGTCTTTCTTTGTGTTTCATTAGTGATATTTTGGAAGAGTAACTGGCTAGTTTTCTTTATAGAAGGTCTTCTTCCCTTGGGTTTGTGTGATGTCTACTGAAGACTGGATTGAGGTTATGCATTTTTGTTGGGGACACTGTGATACTCTGTCCTCTGTGGGTGTCATCAGGAGTGGTGCTGGTTTCATTATTTATAACATTACCTTTTTTGCTGACTTGATTCAGGTGATATCCACCAGGTATCTAGTTTTCCTTTTGTAATTTATAAGTGAGCAGACTATTTAAAAAATAAGGATTTTTTTTTTCTTTTGAAAAGAACCCATCCGTATTTGAAAATATTGGAAAACAGAAAAGCACAAAGTACATTATGAAATTGGCTTCAACCATCCTAGGTATAGGTACCTGCTAATAAAGTTTTGGTGTTTTCTTCCTTCTCAAGTGTGTTTTGAGCACCTGCTACTTCCTATTCTAGACTAAGGGGATATCACAATGAATAAAATGTGCTCTCATGGCGCTTACATTCTAGTGAATAATAATAGCTATTATTTCTTTACTTATTGAGATAGTGTAGCCAGATTCTCCCACAGAGAGTCGTGACACAGACTTTTCTTTCCAGGAAGCAACTTCATTCCTGCCGGCACCGCTCAGTTGGGCTCGTACCCGAAGAACTGAGCACCAAACATCATGTGGCACAGTTTTTTATACATTGTCGATTTTTTTTGTCTCCCATATATGGTAACACACACAAACATGTAGTCTGATTAAGTGGTCTCATGTTACAGGGTCATGAGGGATGTTATCATGTATGTGCATAGCCAGGTTACCTTGAAGGCCCCCCCCCATTTTTTTTCTTTCCTTAGGGAGGGGACCCTACCACAATATAAATGACAAATAAGATGGTATTCGTTTTAGGTGTACAACATAATGATTTGATATATGTATAGATTACAAAACGATCATGAAAATGAGTTGAATTAATATCCACCCACACATAGTTACACATTTTTTTTTTCTGGTGATGAGAACTCTTAAGATTTACTCTCTTTGCAACTTTCAAATATACAATACAGTATAATAACTGTGGTCACATCCGTTATATGTTACGTCTGCATTACATTGATTATAATTATTATTTGTTGAACATGTTATTATGTCCCGTGAACTGCTTTAGGTGCTTTACTTTTATCACTTATTTAATTCGTACAACTTTATGAGGGAAGTGTGATTGTTCTCTCTTACAGCGGAGAATTTAACATATCCAAGAGGTTAAGCAGTTAGAAATTGACGTGCCATGCGGTGATTCAGCCAGAGATCATCCTCTTACCCACCATGGCATGTTAATACATTAAAAGCCAAATTTGAAAGTTAGAAAACAAATTGACTTAAGGTGGTGATAATATATTGTTAAAAAATGTTTATTTTGAGAGAGAGGGAGAGAGAAATGGGCAGAGAGGGAAGGAGGTAGAGAGAGAATCCCCAGTAGGTACCACACCCAGTGAGGAGCCTGATGCGAGGCTCCATCCCATGGCCACCAGATCACAACCTGAGCAGGTATCAACAGTCAGACCCTCAACAGCTGAGCCACCCAGGCGCCCTAGGTGGTGCTAATACTGATCTTTCGCCAGCTGAACTCGGGCACCATTGTTAGCCATGAGCTGGGATGCTTTGTACTTGGCTAGGATTTTCTCTAATAGCCAGCCCTCCACCGTCCTCCTCATAAGCACTCACCCCGTTTCCCAGGCCTTGTCCATTCCCACACCGTAATCTTCTCTCTCCCATCCCTCTCCTGCTTTGCCCTTCCCTGTGCCATTTTCCTCCTGATCCAGATACTGTCCCCGGTGAAAGGAAGGCCCCGGGCATAACTAGGATCTCGGGGGCCTGGAGAGTCTGTCAGCAAGACGATGGGTTTCCTAGGAAGAGAAAATCCTTGATCTAGAAAAGGGAGATCTGTTTTTTGAATTCCAGATTGGAAGTCTGGGGAAAAAAACGTTTGTTTACTTAATTTTTTTTAAGTTTATTTTTGAGAGAGAGTGAGTGGGGGAGGGGCAGAGAGCGAGAGAGAGAGAATGAGAATACCAAGCAGGCTCTGTGCTGAAAGCGGGGCTTGAACTCACGAACTGTGGGATCATGACCTGAGCCAGTCAAGAGTCAGACGCTTAACCGACTGAGCCACGCAGGTGCCCTTGTGTTACTTACCAATAAATATATAAAGGTGATTATGGTACTGTTAGTACTGTATGTCTACTATATACCCGAGTTAAAGATGGGGAGAACTGAGACCGCGGCTACCATGTAAAGTTCTGTTTTTCTTGGCAGATAAGTGACTGGCATTTAGGACTACGGTGCCTTCGTGTTTGGGGGATCACCAATAGTAACAAGATGGGGCCTGGTATAGGTTTTGTCTTTTTCCATTAGTTCTTTTGGCATCTGTCAGCAGAAATAGTCCAGATTCAAAAAAGTGTCCGGTTCGGGAATACATTTCCCATTAATGCAGAAGCATGGAAAATACCGTTGTGAGGAGAGCACTCTGTTTCTTCGGTTTACTGGAGAAGCGGAGATTTAGAACCTCTCTTCCTGGGGCTTCACTCCAGAACGTCTTGAAAATTGCCCTCGTTAGTAAGTTCGTCTGTGGTGGTTAGATGCGTGACAGACATAGTAACCGAGTAGCTAGGTTGATCTGTCTGTTCATTCCGTGGGGCTTGTCCTTCCCATGAGCAACAAATTATGTACCGGAATATTCCTCAGGGAAGGTGTGGTTACAGCAATCATCTCAACCAGAGTTCTTTTTAGATCTGTTTTTCATCCTTACTTTTCAGGCACCACCGCACGAGCCTAATCCTGCAGCTCCCGCCTGCATCACTGTAGGTGCACTGTCCCTGCAGTGAAACCGGAGCCATGTGGCCCACGGCAGAGTGACAGTGTTGACTGTCTGCTCCCGTGACTTTGGGAGGGCAGAGGGTGCTCCTCCAGGGAAGACAGGTGCTGTCATCCTGGGTGCCTTTGGAATCTGAATTTCAGGTGGCTCTGAGGTGATTGAGGCTTCTGGGGTCCCTTCTCTTTAATATTTTGGGTAGTTTGACTTAACATTAAAAAGAAAACCATTGAAGCTATGAGAGCTTTAAAGCTTCTTTATTTTGCGAGTGAAGAAAGAGGTTGATGTTAGCCATCTCCTCTGTCCTCCATTAAAAGAAGGCCCCAGATATCACTTAATATCTTGGGCACAGAGTCTTCTGTCTTCTAGCAAGATATTGGGTCTCATGTGGAAATCCCTGATCTTGAGAAAGAAGATATATTCTTAGACTTCCAGGATACATATCTAGGTGGAAAAAAGAACAAACCCAGATGTTTTGTTTTGTTTTGTTTTGTTTTTCTTTAAAAGTCCACAGTGTAAATAATTTAGGCTGGCAGGCCATACAGTCTCGGGGAACCGCTCAACTCTGCAGGGGCTCATTATAGTACAGAAGCGTGGCCCGGCGTAAGACTTTACCTATGGACGCTGAAATTTGAACATCAGATAATTTTCACATGTTAAAAGTTTTTTTTTTTTTTCAACCATTTAAAAGTGTAAAGAACCTTTCTGAGCTCTTGCGCCATATAAAAACAAGCAGAGAGCTGGATTGTGCCCGCGGGCCCGCCTGTGGTCTAAAGGATGAAACTTCAGAGCTCTCATTTTTTTTTTTTCCGGGTTATAATGGTATTTCGATACCTTGAGAAGTTTGTTCTTCTCACATGTGCTGCAGACATTTTAGCTGGTTGCGGTTTATCATGCCAACGGGTATTAAAATTTTACCAGCCTAAGCTTTTCAAACATGTTTCCAAGAAAAGGACTTAGGCATGAGTCTCCATTATAATTCTAAATAGCGACTGCAGCCAGGGATAATTCTGTTGTACCGACTGTGCTGTTCCTTGTGTTAGGGTGCTTTGGAACTTTCCAGTTCGGCATTTGTACATAGTAAGTCACAGCTTATTTGTTGCTCATTGTGACTTCTTACGTGTTGCACTGAGCACATTTGAGCCCCTACCATGTACACAAAGCACTGGGAATAAGTGAAGAAATAGGACTTTGAGGCTTTAGGAAATATTTTGAACTCTGTTTCCAGAATCAACCTATTGGAGCATTTCTGTTAATAGACTTGGTCCTAAGTTTGATGTTATGATTTCTGGTTTTCGGTGTTTAATGGAACTCTACCTGCTGCTCCATTTTGCTGCCAGGCTTGGTAAATTGTGGCCACAGGGTGGCATGGTTCTCTAATAGACTTCATTGGTGTTAAAATGGAAAAGAAAAAAATACTGCAAGGCATGAGAATTCTCTCCCTTATTGTAGTCTGGCTTTCTCTAAATTGGTTTTTCCATAGTACATTATTGTTTTTCTTTTTTTTCATAGTGCATTATTAAGATTTAGATAATACTAAGCCCCAGTGCTTTAAACCTTGGTGCTTTAAAATCTTTTGTTTATGGAGACAACATGAATTGTATAATGTTTATGATTGGGAAGATGGTAATTAGGACTGTATTTTATAGATTATATTTAATTTAGACAGTAGCCTCAATGAAAAAAACTAACCTGTAAAAACTAGAAAGAATATTTGTGAATAAATGACAGAGATGTCTTCTCAGTAGTTGCAGAGTCATGGGCAGAGGTACTGGCAAGTTTCTGGTCTGATTGCAAGGGTTTGATGGAGGGTTGGGTAAAGAAGGGTAGGGATTCCAGATGGTCAGGAAACAGATTAGTAGAAAAGTGACCGTCCCATCCATGTAGATTAAGAATATTATCGTAGGCTGAGAGCAGAATATGTTCCAAGAGTTTTCGTATATTAGCTGGAGAAAGAGAATGTATTATCTCCATTTGTATAGACAAGGAAAGTAGGGTTAGAGGATTTGAGTCAAGTCTTTGTGGGTGGAGTTTAAACCCAGACTTGCCCAGAGCCCAAACGAATGCTCTTTGCACTCGTCCAGGCAGGCTCAGTGTAGACTGTCCTTGTTGCAGAATGGGTGGATTTGGCAGCGATGTCTGGGGTGTAGAATTCAGAGTTGTTGCTCTGGGCAAGGGGCATTCTGGGCACAGGGATGTGACTGTTTAATATGCCTCCTCCATCCTCTTGGCCTTATTTTTGGATTCTTTTGGTTGGATTCCTTTCTTTTTAATACCCATTCATCAAGTAAATATCCCAAATGTTACCTTGTTAGTTTTCTCCTTTGTCTGACCACCTCCACTGAAAGGGAAGCTTTTAGGAGCACAGAGGTCTTCTTTTCAGATCATTTTGTATTCTCAGTGCCTACAATTCTTCCTGGCACACAAGTGCTCAGTGTTTATGTTTGTATAACCTTAGTAGAAATGATACATTTGATTTTTCCCTAAATTTGATGTTTTGTGAAGGTAGACTCCCAGGAGGAACCTGACTAATGCAGGCTTGCTCTGTCTTTCCTTTCCTAGGGCGACTGTGTGGTTACGGTGTTGCTGGCTGAGGAGGACAAAGTTGAGGATGATGTAGTTTTTTATTTGGTATTTTCGGGTTCCACCCTCCATCACTGCACAAGTACACGGAAGGTCAGTGCTGATACGCTGGAGACCATTGCTCCTGGTAAGTATTGGGTGGAATCTTCACTGGCCTTTGCTGGTTCTCAAGTACTTTTTTTTTTTAAAAAAAACTGTTCTATTTATTTATTTGTTTTTTAGGAAGAGAGAGAGAGAGAGAGAGAGCACAAGCAGGGGAGGGGCAAGGGTGAGTGGGGACAGAGGATCCAAAGCGAGCTCCATGCTGACCAGTTGATAGCAGTGAGCCCGGTGTGGGGCTCGAAGTCATGAACCTGAGATCATGACCTGAGCCAAAGTCGGATACTCAACTGACAGAGACACGCAGGCATCCCTGATTCTCCAACACTTTTATTCCATGTTCATTAGTGTGGAGTAAGAAGAACGGATCAGGGTGACAGAACTCTTTCTTGTCAGATCTTTATTTTAAATACACATTAAGGTAAAGCATTTTGTTTATATATTGCTTATTCTACGAAAATCTGAGACTCACTAGAAATTAGCAAAAATGGTGTCATAAGTTGAAAGATAAAAATTAGGATCAGCAAAAATAATTTATTAGAGTATTGAGGTTTGGGGGAAAGTAAAACATGTGGAAGATTCAGGTTCTAACGTGGCTGCCGTGCTGTGACTGCAGATTTGATGCTGAATGTCACAGGGGCAAAAGCAGAGGTAGAACGATAAGTAACATAGGCCTCAGAATCTAAGAGGGACCTAAGAATCTTTCATAAAAGCCAAACTTCCCAAATTATGGTTCATGGTGGAACGAGGACCATGTTTAATCACTGTTTAACAGAATTCAAAGGGGAAAGTATTTACTCATTAAAAATTCTTTACAAAGTCACAAAGTCCTTGCTACTTCGACCGGAAAGAGCTGAAAAAATGGCTGTCTCTTCACCTATCGCAGTACCTAAAGGTGTGCCGACGTGTGTTCCGAGATGAGCTCATTTCCTTAGCTGACCTTGTTTCACAGTTAACAATTAACCACTTTTCATCAGAAAGCAAAACCGGGCACATTGAGGGGTAAACCCCTAAGAAGTGTTGACAGTTAACTTGTTCTTTAGACAATAAACTAGACTTAGTTCTTCCTGAAATGTTTCTTTTTCCCAGTGTTTTTATGTAACACTGATTCCACTGTGTTGAAATAGATGGTGTAAAAAAACTACTACTTTACCAAGGGCTTTTAATATCTAGTCTTGCCAGTATTGGATCCTGTTGGCAGTTTTTCATTGCTGTGCCATTTAATATAAATTAGCTTCATGTCTGATACCCACCAACTGCTGGAAATTATCCTACAGTTAAGAACTGAGGTTTATGACAGTTGAAAGCTGTATTTAGCTTTCTGCTTGGCAGCAGTGGTTTTGAAAAATACAGTACAGAATTTAAAGATTCTTGACAATTCCTATGAATATCTGCCCCCCGCCCCCCACCCCTGCAAATTTTTAGGGATTGGAAATTTAACAAGGAGTTCAGGATAGATACTGATTTCTTCTCTAAAGCGTATTAAGTATCCTCCTTTGTAACCTAAAGCTCCAAACATCTTGTTTCCTGTGATGTATATCGTGTCAGAAAGGCTTATCTGGAACTTGAGGTCCCCTCTGGAGCAGGTGCCATCCAGTGTCACCATTGCTAAACACCTGCCACGTGTGAGAAACAGTCCTCAGCAAGGAGAGTCGTCAGTCCCTGACTGGCGCACGTGTAAGAAAGAGTGTCTGTAGATACGGGGAGGATGCCAGTGGCTGTAAGAGAAAGGTCAGGGGTATCAAGGGTGTAGCCCTGCATCCTAGTTGTGGTCCTCAGTCCCAAGTACCAGCAAAGTCCAGCCCCTGGGAGACGGATATGCCCGGCAGCTCTTGGACCTTCGCTGGCAAGGCACTGACATCAGGATGGACGCTTATTTTCCTGAGTTTCATAAGCCCCTTGTACTTGTACGACAGCCCAGAGCTCCGAGTTCGTTCCAGACCCTTACTGATTTCCCACCTTCCTTCCTGAACTCTGGTTCCCATTTCATTCCTTGCCTTTGGTTGTTGTTGTTGTTGTTGTTGTTGTTGTTGTTGTTGTTCTTCTTCTTCTTCTTCTTCATTTTAAAAAATTTTTTAATGTTTATTTTTGAGAGAGAGCACAAGTGGGGGAGGGTCAGAGAGAGGGAGACACAGAATCCGAAGCAGGCTCCAGGCTCTGAGCTGTCAGCACAGTCCGACTTGGGTCTCGAACCCGTGAGCTGTGAGATCATGATCTGAGCCGAAGTCGATACTTAACCGACTGAACCACCCAGGCACCCCCTTGCCTTTGGCTCTAAACCTCTTTACATGTCTCCGTCCCCCTCTTTTCCAGCCACATCCATCTCTGGGTGTCCTTTAGTGCACTTATCGACTCTGAGTACCCTTACCCTGCTGACCCCAGCGAACCAGAATGGATATTACACTCTGCTGCTTTCTCCTAATTTGATTTAAATCCTCAGAAATCATCCCTGACCCATTTGCATGGGGCCTGGAGTCCTAGTTCCTGCCTTCTCTAGTTTCCACTAATCAACTCTCCCCTCCTGTAAATTGTGGTCTCTGGCACCTCCCGTGTTCCCGGTTAGGCCTATGGGCCCAACCGCCTGTCCCCTTCTCTCTCCAGTTGGACTGCACGGTCTTCTCCTCATTGAGTTCACTCAGGATGATGACAAGAGGTGCCCGAGCACAGCAGAGGTGACAGAGGCTTCGAGTCCCTACAGGACCCTCTTGTACAAGCAGGCCAGGCGGAATGGCAGGCCGCACTCTAACCTTGGACCTTTGATACGGATGCACAGTAGCAGTGAGGCCCCGGTTGGTGACTCAGAAGCTCTGTTCACTGTTTAAGCAGAGGGGATTCCCGAATGGAGCCCGTTGCTCTGGTCAGCATGCAGGAGCTCCTCCCGTTCAGCTGCTACATCTGCTGTAGTCATTTGTGGACGTGTAGGGATGGACATCTTGGGGTTTGAGTTAGATTTGAATCTCTTGTTTATATCATGGCATGAATATTTTAGCCTAGAATTAAACTGCCTTAAGTCGGTTTTTAGGGACATCTTAGACTTGTTCCTTACTTCCCTTCAGCTCTCTACTGAGCTATCACCTTCTCAGCGAGGCCTTCCCTGTCCACCTTATAAAAATATACAGCGGCCTCCCCTCTGGACTCCCTCTTGCCCTTTTCTGATTTGTTTTTTTTCCCACTGCACTTACCAACTTCTAACATGTATATTTCATTTATGTTACTTATTTTCTACTTGACTTTGCTGAAGGCAAAGCTTCATGAGGGTGTGGATTTCTGTTTTGTTGGTGTATGCTAGGAAGGCTGTTAGTAATCCCTACCATTTGCTGGAACCGCTTTTCTACTGTATTTGAATTCATCCCAATTCTCGGAAGCCGCTCTTCTAGAAAGGTTGTGCACACATGTGTACACACACACATACACATGCACACACAACCCCTGCACCCTTTCTTCTGAAAAACGCAAAAGGAGTTTGATCTGGCTTCTTGAACTGAATTCTTGGCTTGAGGGCGGGAGTCAGTGTTCTCTTTCCAGTATCTACCTACGGTGATTTCTGAGCCTCAGTGAGCTGTATTGACAGCCTCAGGTTTCTTGTCTGCTGCGGGCAATGTCAGAGTAGTGAGGATTCTTCATGGAAAGTGTCTGCTTGCTTTGTGCATCCTGGTTACCAGATGCAGCAGCGGCTACTGGGAGGGGTGTCTGTGCACCGTTTTTGCTCCTGTGTGGGACCAGCTCCTCTGGGCCTCGTCAGTTGGGTGCACTCTGGGAAGAAAAAGAGCTTTGTGTCTTGTTCTTGCTTTTAATGTCATGTTTCATCCAGATTGCTGGCTCTGATGTTTCTTTGAGTTCTCTGCAGGTTTCACTGTCAATGTTCTGTCACATTTTAGTTTTTACTAAAACCAGATGATTGATTGACCTTCAAAAGGCAGCTACTTCTTGATGTTAGTCTCTAACCTTTCATTATTTGGGGATGGAAGAGAGAAAGAAACCTTTCTAACTTGGCTCCTTTAAAAAAAGCTCTTTAACTTCAGATACGAAAATTATTTTCCTTTTTTTCTGTTTTTTCACTTTTTTGTTTGTTTTCTAATGAAAGGTTAGAATGAATTGTACATGTGTGTTTAATTATAAATTGTAAAGGCTTAGGGCACCTGGGTGGCTTAGTCGGTTGAGCATCTGACTTCAGCTCAGGTCCTGATCTCATGGTTCATGAGTTTGAGCCCTGCATCGGGCTCTGTGCTGACATCTTGGAGCCTGGAGCCTGCTTCAGATTCTGTGTCTTCCTCTCTCTCTGCCCCTCTCCCACTGTGACTGCCTGCCTGTCTCTTTCTGTGTCTCTGTCTCTTTCAGAAATATAAATAAGTTGTAAAGGCATTAAAAAAATTTTTTTATGTTTATTTTTATTTTTGAGAGCGAGACAGAGCAGGGGCGGGGCAGAGAGAGAGGGAGATACAGAATTCGAAGAGGGCTCCAGGCTCTGAGCTGTCAGCACAGAGCCCGATGCGGGGCTCAAACCCACGAACTGCGAGATCATGACCTGAGCATCCAAAGTTGGATGCTCAACTGACTGAGCCAGGCACCCCAATTGTAAAGGCATTTTAAATTTTTTTTTTTAATGTTTTATTTATTTTTTGAGACAGGGAGAGACAGAGCATGAACGGGGGAGGGTCAGAGAGAGAGGAAGACACAGAATCTGAAACAGGCTCCAGGTTCTGAGCAGTAAGCACAGAGCCCGACGCGGGTCTTGAACTCACGGACCGCGAGATCATGACCTGAGCCGAAGTCGGACGCTTAACCGACTGAGCCACCCAGGCGCCCCTGTAAAGGCATTTTAAAGTAATCTTTTCTTGCCTTACTACCATCAAAAAGCTGTGGACATGATGATTCCCCTTTTTTCGTAAAGTAAATACAGTATAGTAAAAGTAATAACATCTAAGGGGGCAGTTAGGTGGAGGCTTTGGTTTCTACTTTATTTGCCTTTGAATTGTTTGAATGCTTTACAAGCGAGTGTGTTACAAAAACATATATAGTAATTTTTTTTTTTTTAACATTTATTTATTTTTTTGGGACAGAGAGAGACAGAGCATGAACGGGGAAGGGGCAGAGAGAGAGGGAGACACAGAATCGGAAACAGGCTCCAGGCTCTGAGCCATCAGCCCAGAGACCGACGCGGGGCTCGATCTCACGGACTGCGAGATCGTGACCTGGCTGAAGTCGGACACTTAACCGACTGCGCCACCCAGGCGCCCCTAGTAATTTTTAATAAAAATATTTTGAAGACTGAAAATAATGCTGTTTCTTTTGAAAATAAAGCCATCTGAGTGCTTAATTAACACTAGACAAACAGGCTTTATTTTTTATTTTTTAGCATATATTTTTTTCTGTTTTTTTTTTTTTAAGTTTTTTAAAATTTATTTTGAGAGGGGCGCCTGGGTGGCGCAGTCGGTTAAGCGTCCGACTTCAGCCGGGTCACGATCTCGCGGTCCGTGAGTTCGAGCCCCGCATCGGGCTCTGGGCTGATGGCTCAGAGCCTGGAGCCTGTTTCCGATTCTGTGTCTCCCTCTCTCTCTGCCCCTCCCCCGTTCATGCTCTGTCTCTCTCTGTCCCAAAAATAAATAAACGTTGAAAAGAAGAAAAAAAAAAATTTATTTTGAGAGAGAGAGAACAGGTGTGAGTGGGGGAGGGCCAGAGAGAGACAGAGAGAGAGAGAGAGAGAGAGAGAGAGAGAAAATCTTAAGGAGGCTCCGCTTTGGTGGCACAGAGCCAGACTCGGGGCTCAAACCCACGAACCGTGACATCATGACCTGAGTCGAAACCAAGAGTCGGATGCTTACCTGACTGAGCCACCCAGGCAGCCGCAGGCAAGGTTGGTAATAAAATATTACATGCAAAATACGAATTTCTGGTTTAAGAATATAATTTGCTATGAAATACAGCCTGAACTGGAAATACATCTCTAAAGACAAAAGGTATTGCCTTTGTAATAAATGAAATAAAGTATCTCCATTCTTTTTTCTTTGTATGAAACAAATCCAACCCCAAATCCCATCTTAACTAAAAGTTGATTTTCCTTTAGAGATGGAACTGAGGTTTTTCTTTAAAAGTCTTACGCAGGACTGGTTAAGTATTGTAAAGAAATCTGAGTATCCTTGGAAGATAATTCTTGAGGGATATGGAGTACTGTCTAACTGCGTTCATTTTTATTAGTGACATGTTAATTTAGACCAAGCCAACAATGATTTCAGAATAGAAAATGAGCAGGATGTTTAGTGGATGCTGTATATACTATTTTCCTGAAAGGCTTTGGTGCAGGGTCTCTCATAAAATGAAATCTTTTTTTCACCATGTCTATTTACGTTTAGAATTTGTGGCAAAGTTTCTTACTAGACAGGAAAACTACAAGCATTCACTGACCTAAAATTTGACTCAGCTCTTGTATTTTTCTTTCTCACTCATCAAAGGGAAGGTAGTGTATATAGTAAACTTGACATTAAAACAATAAAAAGGAAAAAAATCTATTTGCTGTGATCAGAATTCCTTTCAGGCTTATTAAAAATCAGTGATTATAGCCCAGGTCTTAGTAAGTCGTCCTACACGTAAAACACAATGTGTCTCTCTCACTTGTTGTGAACCAAAACCTGTCTCTAGTAGCTGATGTCCAAGGTTGCCAAATCAAATTATACCTTTGGAAAGAAGTTGTAGGCTTTAAACCGGCCTAATTGGAGAGTGCTGGACCCTCCCTCTCTGGCCAAGAAATCTGTAACCTTCTATTGGACACTTTTTAACAGTCTCCCTCTTCTAAAATGTTCCTGCTATAAGGCTTTCTCTAGACGGGTACAATTCTAAATTTTAAAAAACTTTAAAAAGTTACTGTCCCAATGCTAGTTCAGTATATATAGTTGCTATCCTGGAAAAACAAACAGAACTACTTGAAGGGAAAAAATCTCTGTTGTCTACTGTCCCGGTTGTAATGCTTATGTGGAAGTTGTGTATTTCATCACCTTGATGCTGTGGACACAGCCCTAGAATCTGCACCCACATGCATTGTGGGGGAGGCAATGTCCCTGCCAAGGAGGTGAAAATTGGTTCCTAGGGGGGCAAAAAATCGTACTCTTTATGTAGAAGCACAGACACATGTGTACAAATATATGGTATATCCGTAGCATTAAAGTTTCATTAGATGGCAGGTAAATAGAGAAAAACGTCTACAAAGACTTCAGTGGTGGGGGGGGGGGGGGGCTGGTGGTGGTGACAGTAAATGAAACACTGAGAAATACCGTCTTAGAATAATAGGCTAGGATATGGTAGATCATGATTTTAGCATTAATCAGTCCCTTTCCCCCCAGAACTGTACATGGTGAAATTCCTGCCTGTTTTTTCCCCACTCTGCTAAAATTCTCTTACACCAATTTGCACACCTACCATTCGACCAGCAAACACTAGGAGTCGGTGCCTTGCTTGCTCCACCTCATCCTGAAGACTGAAAATTTCCTTTATCCCTACGTAACCGCTTCTTAAACACCTCGCTGCCAAACTGAAATAGTGAAATAGTTTTGTATCTTTCCACCGTTGACTGCTTAACGCAGCCGTTCTCTTAGAACAGAGCGTGCTCCCGGGTGGGACCGGGCTTGGCTGGTCCAGCAAGCCCTTCAGGGTTCCTTTTGGGATGGTTGGTAAAACAAAGTCCCAGTTGTTCCATCCTCAAAAGAGAAGGCCCGGATGGGATGTGAGCCACTTTTAGCTTAATAGGAAATGAAGTAATTCTTGGGTCATGCTTCAGCAGAGTTGTTTATCTGTAGCAATATTTCGTTTCCATGGGTATGGGTGATACGGTGATAAGGAGGCTGCAGGAAGGCTCTCCCAATCTGAGAAGCACACACACATACCTCCCGATCTGCCAGCTTGAAAAAGGTTGGAATTAGATGCTTGTAAGAGGAGCATTAGCAGTTAATTAGCCTTGTTGCCTCCCAGCTTGGAGCTCCTTACTGTGTTTTTGTTCTGCATTCTCCCTCTTCTGTCTTTTCAGTTCTGCGGAGCCAAAGGCAACTTTTAGTTCCGGGTCTTGCCGCAGAAGCTCTTTGTGGAGTATGGGGAATTTCTTTTCCTGAGTGACCTAAACAGGAACGTTTTTTAATAGCTAAAAAAAACCAGTAACTACCAGTTTTTCCTGCCTGTCTCAGGGCGGGTGCCTTGTGCGTGGCCATCTCTGATGTTTCTGAACAATCCGGAAGGTTGGCGGTGGTGGGCTTCAGGGTGGAGTGACTAGTTCGGGGTGACCTAACGCGTCCGCAGCGTTGGGGGGGTGGGCAGGGCACACCTGATACTGTCTGACCTGGCAGCCCTTCGCCAGCATACTTCCGGACCTCCGGACCGCTGGTTCAGTCCGCCAGGGGCCGCCCCCCCCCCCCCCCCCATAATTTACTGTGCGCTTTCCGTCATAAAGGAACTGGACCTGATCGTGGGGGTAGATGCAGAAGGCGGTTTTAGAAATGGAATTGAAGGGGTGCCTGGGTGGCTCGGTCGGTTAGGCGTCCGACTTCGGCTCAGGTCATGATCTCACGGTCCGTGAGTTCGAGCCCCGCGTCGGACTCTGTGCTGACCGCTCGGAGCCTGGAGCCTGCTTGGGATTCTGTGTCTCCCTGTCTCTCGGACCCTCCCCTGTTCATGCTCTGTCTCTCTGTCTCAAGAATAAACGTTAAAAAAAAAATAAAAAAAGAAATGGAATTGAAGCTCAGGCCGTGTTTCTTTACCAGTTTGTCGCTCTTCTTCCCCTCTTTAAATTCTCTGGGCTTGCTTCCTTCAGGGGAAGCTTAGTAAATTTCTCAGAACTTCCCTTTTTAAAAAGACTCGTGATTCTTATTTTCCTTCTTTGTTACCAGGAAATTGAGTGGAAGGAGAAAAACATCATGGCAGTAGCTGAAAACCCCACTACTCGTCTTTCTGCGGCAGCTTCTGTTTTTATGTAGAAAGAAGTTAAATTGTGACGATGATATCAAGTTGAAAGTGGTTTCCCATCCCCGTGTCTTTTCAGTGTAGGTGTGGGCATCGTTAATACTTTTATTTTGTGTGCACAAAGGCCCCTGCAGATAGTCGTGTCTCTAGAGCTAATTTACGGCAATAAGACGTTTCGTGTGTGTGCGCGTGCGTGCATAGCGGGGATTGTTTTATTGCTGGTCTGTATTGTATAAACTTTGTTGGTTTTTATTTTTTATTTATTTTTTTTTCAACGTTTATTTATTTTTGGGACAGAGAGAGAGCATGAACGGAGGAGGGGCAGAGAGAGAGGGAGACACAGAATCGGAAACAGGCTCCAGGCTCTGAGCCATCAGCCTGATGCGGGGCTCGAACTCACGGACCGCGAGATCGTGACCTGGCTGAAGTCGGACACTTAACCGACTGCGCCACCCAGGAGCCCACTTTGTTGGTTTTTAAATGTTTATTTATTTTTGAGAGAGAGTACACGAGTGAGTGGCAGGGGTGGGGTGGGGCAGAATATCTGAAGTGGGCTCTGAGCTGACAGCAGACAGCCTGACACGGGGCTCAAACTCATGAACTGAGATCATGACCTGAGCCAAAGCCGGACACCAAACCGACTGAGCCACCCACGTGCCCCTAACCTTTGTTTTTTTAACATGTTAGGGTTTTTTTGCCCCAAATGCTTTATCTGAAAGGTTATAAGGGCTTAAAAAATAATGAGAGGGGTGCCTGGGTGGCTCAGTCAGTTAAGCGTCCCACTCTTTACTTCGGCTCAGGTCATGATCTCACGGTTCCTGGGTTCGAGCCCCGCATCAGGCTCTGCACTGGCAGCATGCAGCCTGCTTGAGATGTTTTCTCTGCCTCTCCCCTGCTCACGTTCTCCTTCTCTCTGTGTGTCTCAAAATAAAAATAAATAAACTTAAAACAAATCTTGAGAACCACTGGAGCATAATAGGAAACACTAATGTGAGAGCGTAGCCGGCCAGCCTTGTGCGGTGGGTTTCCAGACAGCAGGGTGAGACGCTTTGTTTTTGGGTGGTAGTGGCTCTCCCAGTGTACTCTTAAGTTATTAATAAAGGCCGATCCAGGACACCCTCAGCCCTGCACTCCTCTTTTACTCCTTGAAAAAGAAGCCTATAATCATACCAAACAAATTGCAGATTTCTGGCACATTTTACTCAGGATGATTCATAGTGTCCTTCAGATTGTGAGTTCATGTCTGAAGGGAAAATGTCAAGCGAACAATCAGATAGTTGCTCCTGGGTTTCTGTTTCATGGCCTTTTCTGATGCTCTGCCTCCCCTGAGACATGCTTTTATTTTACACAAAAATGTGTACGCACAGCTGCCAGTAGTTCACCCATCCACCCACCACCTTCCAACAGATTTCTTCTGCCAAAGCAGCAGAAAGTTGCCAGTAAACACGTGTGTGCGCACACGCACACGCACACTCGTGGACTGCCTTCTGGGTCTCCCCAGCCTCTGCCAGCCGAGCAAACCAGTGGTTTAGCAGTTCCAGTTAGATTTCCGAACACTTTGCCCTTGTGTGCTTCCACAGTTCTGAGTGAGGTTGTCGCTTCACCGTGGCTTTTTTGCACTCAGGCAAACCCTCTTCTGTGGGCATGAGAGTGCGTGCGTGTGCGTGTGTGTGTGTGTGTGTGTGTGTGTGTGTGTGTGTGTGTGTGTAGTTGAAGGCCGGAAACATGGTGTGAACTCTGTGTCTGGACAGAAGGAGCGTTTACGGGGCAGTGGACGCTATTTAGCGTCTGTGGCGTTGTAACTCCCTTTCTGGTTCAGGCTTGGATTTCTCACCTTGGCACAGGCTTGAGGAAGGAAACCGGTAAGAACGAATAAGGATTGTTCATCTGGGTAGTGTCTATTAAGTTAGTATAAGATCACTTGTAAGCAAGATTAAGTTTTGAAGGCAGAATTCAGTTTGGATCCCAGATCATTCACATTTTCGTCATTGAACTTTGAAACTTGTGATTTTAGTGTTTATTGGCAGTTATTCATATGTACCTCAAGGGGCTGTGAGGAGTGTATAGATTAGCTTAATCCTGGATATGTCGAAAATGCTATAATTATTGGTGAGGTTCATGAATGAGAACCACACTGTTCTTTAAAGTAATTCTTCCGACTGAAATACGTAGTGTTACATCTATCTTATTTAATTGAAAATGAATCTGGGTTAGGTATGATGTCATTTTGGGTTGGTTATGGTATTGAAGAATTTGAGAAAACTCTTCTAAATTATAGCTCTTTGCTTATAAGACCAGGAGACTGTCTAGATTTTTAAAGTTTACTTATTTATTTTGAGAGACAGAGCATGAGTGGGGGAGGGGCAGAGAGAGAGAGAGAGCAGGAGAGAGAGAGAATCCCATGCAGGCTCCATACTCAGCATAGAGCCCAACATGGGGCTCAGTCTCATAACTCTGAGATCGTGACCTGAGCCGAAATCAAGGGTTGGACACTTAGCCCACTGAGCCACTCAGGCGCCCTGAAGACTGTCTAGATTTAATAGTATTAAAGACATTGTCATTTACCTCAGGACACATAGCTAAAAAGTAAGGAAAATAGGTTTGAACCCAGGTCTGTGCTGTCACTAAGCATCCAGATGTGATCAAATTAATACCCTCTCGAAACTATAATTTCCATCCCTTGAACTTAACTTCTGCTTCCATTTTTATGCTTTTCAAACTCTTCCCTCTTCTTGGAATCTCTTGCTAACTTTCTCTGCCTGTCCACCTTCCACCTGGTAACATCTACAGGCCGTAACTCTGGGGAAACCTTGGGGCCTGTAGGGGCCACTCCCTCGTGCTGTGAACGAAGAAGTTGAGGTCTGGAGAAGCAGAGGTGATCTGAGGTCACACAGCTTAAGATTGTCTCTGGCGTTTTTATTCCTTTCCTGCTGATTCTTCCATGGTACCCTTCCAGTCTTCTTGTACTCAGAAACTTGGGAGAAGGGGCAGACTGTAGAGCCAGAAAGTGGGCTCAAATTCTAATTCTGCCACCAAGGAGCTTTATAACCTTGGCCAGATTACTTAATATTTTTGTGCCTTGGTTTCTGCATCTGGTCAATGGGTATAATAATAGTATCTACCACATAGGGTTGCTATGAGGAGTACGTGAACTGTTACTTAGAAAGCACAGAGAAGACAGTCGAGCACATAGCAAGTATTCTAGAAGTGTCTGTTAGGTAAGAGAAGATGGGCACCGGCCATCCGGGTGCTGAGGGCTCTACTGGAGGACCCTAGGCTTGCAGAGCCGAGAGCGGGGTACCTGTCCGAAAGGTCCTTCCGAATGGCCGCCTCCTTCGTGAAGTCTTCCTGCTCTTGCCCACGCGAAACGTGTTGTTCCTCTCTCACCAGTTGCACTGTGCGAGTGTCTTCCAGAACCCGCACCCTTCAGACTTCCTTTGCAGTTCCCTGCCATGTGTTTGATTCCCCTTATAGACTGCACACCTTTGGAGGGGCTGACACCCTCACCTTACTTGTGTCCACCTCGTAACCACAGTGCCCTGGGCTCGGGGCATAGCCAGCTGTTGGATGTGCTGGAACCGTTGGAAAGATACGCTTTCCGCCAGAAAATTCCCCAAACCTCCTACCTGAGTCAGTGGACTTATTTCTGTTGACACTGTTGTTTTATATCGTTAGGTTGGCTGCTCTTCAAAGAAAGGTTAAGTTTTTTTTTTTTTTCTGATTTTCATTTCATATGTTGAATGTATAGATTCAGCATATGTATTGAGTTGAAGTACACATGTGGGTGTCCACACACACATGGGTGTGCACACACACACGCACACATCCCCAGGCAGACGATTCTCCTGTTTCCTATGGCCTTGGTATAAAGAATTCAGCTCGGAAGGCAGCAGGTGTACCTGGTGGAGTTTTGTGTTTATGTGGACACGGATCTCAGCGGCTAATGCGCCTGCTATTCTTGCTCAGCCATGATACAGGCCTGTCATTCAAGTATCAGGCTCCTCACAGGCGGGGACAAACTCTTGCATCAGATACAATAGGCCACATCCCTTGGCATCAGATTTGAATAATGGATTCTGCTTCTTAATATCTGTGTGACCTTGGTCAGATTGTTTCTTGAAATCTTGTTTTTGTCACCTGTCACATGAGGATAGTACATCCCTCATAAACTTGTCATGTAGAGAAAATGCCGTGTCTGGTGCCTGGCGTAGAGTAGGTACTTGGTTCGTGAAACTTGTTACCGCCCTAAAATTACACAGCAGTGAGAGATTTCTTTAGTCATGAGGTTAAAGGGCTTAAGGAGGCCCCTGTGGAGTAGTATGTGGAAAATCAATTTACTTATTATTCTCATTGTTCACATGGGAAAAACAATTACTGTTTTCTCTCTTTTTTTTTCTTCATGTTTATTTATTTTTGAGAGAGAGGGAGAGAGAGCACATGAATGGGGGAAGGTCAGAGAAAGGGAGACATGAGCTGTCAGCACAGAGCCCAACGCAGGGCTCGAACTCACGAGCTCTGAGATGGTGACCTGACCCAAAGTTGGATGCTTAACCGACTGAGCCCCCCAGGTGCCCCGACTGTTTTCTCCTTCGAAAGCAGCAGAAAGCTTAGTTCTGTGCACATCTGAAGCCTCTACTGGTCCGTGGCCACAGTGTGGAAAGTCACACCTGTGGACCGAGCGGAGGGCTTCCCTTGGCTTTGCTCCCACTGTGGAAAAGCAGTGCGTGTGAGAGGCTGCAGGGACACTGTGGGTGTGCAGGTGCCTGTGGTTGGTCAAGAGAAGCACAAGGTGGCATCACTCATGGAGCAGAAACACCTGACTCCATTTTCATTTCCGTTCTTCTCATAAGAAAGACATTTTAGGGGAGAAAAATGATAATGTTAGGAGCGTACTTCTTGCCAGTGGAGATCAGCGTTTGGACGTTGAGGGAAAACAGTGTGTTTCAGTGATTATATTCTGCGTGTCGTACATACGTAATTCTGTGAGGCTGAAAGTCCAGCAGAGAGTCTGATTCTCCAGGAGGGCCTTACCCACAGAAACAGTGTGGTCAGACCTCTCTGATCTTGCTGGAGCAGAGCGCTCTGGGGTGGCGTGTCTGTGGCAGCTCATGAGGTCTGGATGGTGGGCACCAGTCTCTGGCATGCTTCTTGCCCTGAGCTGGGCTTCTGGCCACAGCATTGCATCATCCCTGTGTGAACCAGGCGATTTGGTTGATGTCATTACAGTACAGGGAAGAGTATATCTGAGAGAAGTTACTTCGTAGGCCCTGAAGTGCTAATAATAGTGAAATGAGATCAAGTTGTTTTGTACTTTTCAAAGTGCTCCATCATTCGATTGATTGTGTTGTGGTGGTAATAGGGCAAGCGCTGGGGATTGTGTGAAATTCCTCCCATGCAGCCTCCTGCGCGGCTTTCTCCCTGTTGCGTTTCCAGATCTACTTGCATTCGGTTGGTATCAGGCTGCTTGGCCTCGTAAGATCCTTCAGCTTTCGTCCTTTCCTCTGTTCAAGTCGACCAGCCATAATTCAGAACATACTGAGATCCTCAGTGACTGTTCAGTGCCCAACATTATGCTCTAGGGGGTACATCTAGGGTACAGAGCTGTTTGCTGGTGGTAAGGAAACTGCCTGATAGTTGCAAATAACAGTTCACAAAACGAGCCAGAAATGGAGCGTACAGGAGTTTGGAAGATTGCTGTCAGAGCCCTGAGGAAGGAGGCGTTTCTTTTAGGAAGGAGAACTTGGGTCTCTTGCAGGAGAAGCAGAGAGGACCCAGCGGTGTCTTCCTTGCAGTGGGAAGGCTCTCATACTGTCTTCTCAGCCACACGTGTTTTCTTCAGGTCACGACTGCTGTGAGACCGTGCGGGTGCAGCTGTGTGCTTCCAAGGACGGCCTTCCCGTGTTCGTGGTGGCCGAGCAAGACTTCCGGTTCGTCCAGGATGAGGCGTACGACGCAGCCCAGTTCCTGGCCGCCAGCGCCGGCAACCAGCAGGCCCTGAACTTCACCCGTTTCCTCGACCGGTCAGGACCCCCGTCTGGGGATGTGAATTCCCTTGATGAGAAGGTTGCCCTGGCATTCAGACACCTGAAGCTGCCAGCGGAGTGGAATGTGCTGGGGACAGATCAGACGTCTCATGGTAAGAACTTAAACACACCAAGAACACAGACACATTTGGGAAGACTGAGGGTCTTAATGGCGGCTGCTTCCCTACAGTCATTGCCCTCAAGCGTTCCACAGCGGCTGGATGCGTCCTGTAGTTGTGGCCTCGAGGGCGTCTCTTCTCCATCCTTCAGCGGAGCCGGTAAACATGTTCTTGCAGAGAAATGCCCTGAGTGGGCCGGAGCTTTACTGTGGCTGTTTTCAGTTCCCGTTTACAGAGGGGTGGCACGCGGGTGACCTTGCTGCAGGTCTGGGGTCCATGTGTGTTCTGCGTGGAGAAAGTGACCCATCCTTCGCAAGGACCGTAGCAGAATAACTTCTTGTCATCCTTTGGGTATTTAATTACTAAAGACAGGGTTTTCATTTATTGTCTCCTGACGTTTTCTAGAGACTCTGTGGAGTTGGAGGAAAGAAAAGATGGGCGATTGGGGCGGGGGCTAGGGCGGAGCACCAGAGCTGTCTGGGCTTCTTTATCCAGAGCAATTTACCTCTTAACTTCTTTCATCTACTGGCTCTCCGTAGAAGAGTTCATTGAAGGAAGGGCTCCACTTTTTAAAAAAGCTCTGATGTAGTAACTATGCACGTTCCTCTTACTCAGACGGGATTCCCTGCAGAATCATCATGTGGTGCATGGCATCTACCAGATGTCATGATTTTACGTACGTATTTATTTAAAAATTTTTTAAACATTTATTTATTTTTGAAAGAGAGAGAGCATGCAATTTGGGGAGAGGCAGAGAGAGGGGGACAGAAGATCCAAAGCAGGCTCCAGGCTCTGAGCTGTCAGCACAAAGCCCAGTGCGGGGTTCAAACTCAGGAACTGCGAGATCATGACCTGAGGTGAAATCAAGAGTCAGCTGCTTAGCTGACTGAGCCACCCGGGCGCCCCTATGTACATATTTAGATGAAACAGTATATGCTTGGGGTCCAATAAACATCACCCTCGTTCTCTCCTGAGTTCACATCAAGTTGGGAAGGCTTAGGAGTTCTGCAGCTAGAGATCACAGTGTGTGTGTGCTTTGCTACTGATCAAGGCTGTCTTGGATTACCGATCTGCCAGGAGGGTTTCCTTGTCTTTCTACTTTCTCTCTGAAAGAGCTGGACAATCACAGGACTGCCCCTCAGTGGCCACGCAGCTCTGATTATCGTATTATGTAGGGCGAGCAGACCAGAAGTCACCCTCCCTGCCAGTGAGCAGAGCCTGAGCCATACTGCCCAGCGCGTTCTGGTTCAGGGCCCTGCCCAGTGCCTGCTCCCACACACTCACTCGCCAGGTACGTGTATTCTCCCTCCCTCTGGAGAGGTATTTGCCAGCTTCTGTTCTCTTCCGTCCTGTGACCGGCTGCAGTAGTGGTGTCCCTTATCATCAGGGGCTTACTGTCCACATACTGCCAGTGCAGGCCTGCCTCAGGAAGACAAAAAAGAAAACTCATGCACCCAAAAACCAAATCAAGGAAGAAAGCATTTATCCTTTGCTTTTGCTTTTTCTAGTTGGTATATTGACCAAGGAGCCTCTGCACTGCTAAGATCTAAAGATCAGAATGTTTGCCATCATACGGAGCATGAGCACCTTTTCAGAAACCTCATCTTGAGGCCTCAACACTTCTAGCCCCAGCTGTTCTGTATCTGTGTGGGAGTTCTGCTTGGCCATTTACAGATCAGTATCGGGACGGGATTGCATTAGTTATTTGTGGGGCTTAATGGTGTTTTTATCGTTTGGTTTTGTCTTATTTAAAGAAGTTACAGGAATTGGAGAGTGTGTTCGTATTACCATGATTTTTTAAAAAGAACTGTTAGAAAATGCAGTCTGAAACTTGAGGCCTGTCACTTCCCCTCTCTGGACCTTAGCTTCCTTGTCTTTGATAGGGAACTGGCCAGCTTTAATATTTTTGTGGACTTGCCATGTGCTTCTTCAGTTTCTGTTGCACAAAATTGCTTAACAGTGCTAGCAAAGGCTGAATCAAGTTTGAACACTTAGGGAAGTGCATTAAAACTGCAATAAGGTACCATTACACACCCCTTAGAAAGGATAAAATTAAAAATCCTGGCAAATTAAAAAGCTGGCAAGGGTTTAGAACATCTCATGTGTTGCTCGTGGGAATGCAAAATGATATAGCTGTCCTAGAAACTAGTTCGGCAGTTTCTTACAAAGTTCAATGTACATTTACTATATGACTCAGCAATTCCACATTTGGCTACTTACCCTTGAGAATGAAAACTTACATTTACTCAAAAAAGTCTTTGCACAGATATACCTATGGCAGCGTTATTTATAATCCCTCAAAACTTCAGACAACCCAGATTTCCCTCATTAGGTGAGTATATAAACCAATAGTGATACATCCATATAGTGGAACACTACTCAGCAACAAAAAGGGGGGTATAAAATAAAAAAAAAATAAAGGGGGCAAATTGTTGGGGGATCAGATGCAACAACCTGAACATATTTTGTTAAGTAAAACAAATCCATTTCCAAAGGTCGCTTATGGGGTGATTCTACTTTTAGGATATTCTGAAAAGGGCAAAATTACAGGGACAGAAAATAGATCAGTAGCTGCCAGGGGCTAGGAGTGGGGATAGGTCTGACTGCAAACGAGTGTCATGAGGGAATTCTTTGGCTGTTGGAATGGTTTTATATCTTGGTGTGGTGGTAGTTATAAGAATCTATGCGTGTGTTCCAACTCAGAAAACTGTATGCCTCCCCCCCAAAAAGTGAATTTTATTATACATAAATTACAAGTAATTCAGAGAACATAAGAAATTGAATAAGTTAGATACATACTTTGCAAGGTGAAATGCATGCAAGGAACCTGATAGACCTGCCTTTAAGTCAACAACTGGGATCAGGAACCTGATTTCAAGTGCTGGATTCACATTCTGCAGCTGGAGTTCAATTCATTGTGGATTAGAATCTACAAATCCTGGGTGCTCTAAGGGCTGTGTAGCATGAGTTAAGAGGTACCTGCTTGCTGCTGAGGGACGGATGTAAAGGAACATTGTGCTCACGTGAATGAATCACAAAGGTTCTTAAAAGAAGAAGGTGCGAAGCCAGCTTGTCCCCTGGGAGAATAAGGTAACTAGGGCCCCTTGTTATGTAACAGGACTACTTGCTGTTGAAAGCCAGGATATTTACAGGTTGTTCAGCCTGATATTTGAACAAAGGGGTCATGTAAGATCCCCTCCCACTCCTTGTTCAGACACAGTGCTTTTTAACTTTTTTCAGGTCAGTGACTCCTTTGAAAATAGCTTGGGTTTCTCCTCCGGAAGAAGAGCATTTAGATGTGTACCTGAAGCAGTTTACATGAGTTCGGGGCTTCTTGGTCTCCCTGCACAGCAGGCATGAGCATGGCGTGGAGAACTCTTGGCTGTAGACTTGATGCTGTGAAATGCGACGCGCACGGGCAGTGGACTCCCGTTAGTTAACATCCTGGCTTCACTGCAAAAATTCGTGCAAAATACTTCATCTCTGCCTCCCCGTTTCTTTACCTGTAACATGGAGGAAGACCTATGGGGAGAGCGTGTATTGACTTGTAAGCGACTCATGTTGAATTTAGCATGACCAATACCTGGTGACCTTTTAGAGACAGAACATCGAGGGGCCCCGTGGGGCACAATAACGTGACCTATCGAAGGCCACCACAGGACAGCTCCAGAAAGAAAGGTTCTTTGAAGGAGAATGAGACTTAGTTTTGCTTTTGCTTCTTTCTTTGTTTTTTTGAATTTAATTTTGTTTTTATTTTACTTATTTTGAGAGTGAGAGAGAGTATGAACAGGGGAGGGGCAGAGAGAGAGAATCTGAAGCAGGCTCCGCGCACTCAGCGCAGTCAGACGCTTAACCAACCGAGCCGCCCAGGCACCCCAGCTTTTACTGATTTCTCAAGTTCATCTCCCTTTCAGGCATGAGCATAGGGGAGTTTGTCCATTTTAGTTCTCCTGTCCCTGGTTGCATACAGCAGCTTCCACACTGTACCTTTGGCCTTAGCTCTGCCTTAAACTTGAGTGACAAGGACGTATTTGGGTGGAGGGGGAATGGTGGGGTTAGGAGATCTTCCGTCTGAGTTACCAAGTCTCAGTTCCTGTCTCGGCTCTTCAGTGCCTCGGTGGTTAATGGGCGTGGTGAATGGAGGTGGTTTTCACCCGGAGGACCCTCCCAGCCTGACCCCAGGCTGCACAGGGTGGGCTGCTGAAACTAGCTCTGAAGAATGGGAGGAGAACCACTCTGGGGAAAATCTTGGGGGAAATCTTCGTCCTTACTTAGTCACAGGATTGTATCACTAAATGAAAACATCTGATCATCTTTGCGGGTGGGAATCTGGGTGGAGAGAAGGATTAGGCAGGTTTTAAAAAAAGACTGCATGGGACCACCTGAGGGTTCTCCATTCTCTAGATCTGATGTCACCAGAACCTGAGCCTTCACTGTCCGGTGTCTCAGCTCCCACAGCCTCTGAACAGCTTTATCATAGCTGCTAAAAGAGACAATAAAAATTTTAAAAGACCACTAAGGGATTTGTTTTTTCTTGGCAGAGGATTAACACCTGTTGACTCCAGGACAGGCGGTTCCTCGTGGCAGGACTTTTGGCTCCGGCAGTTTTGTTGCCTCTCAAACCTTGATTCAGTGACAAGGTTACAGTGTCGTTTTTGTAAAAGCCCGTCTCTCATGCTGGCCTGCTGTTTCCTTCCCTGTGGAGTGTGGACTTCCAGTCCCTGCATCGTGCTACAGTTTACTGAAGAGGCAGCACAGAACAGCAGAAAAGACTGGGGATTCGGGTTCTCATAGATACGGATTCAGAGTACTGTGAGCAGAGCCTTCAGGTGGATTGATGGGGAAGGAAAAATACAGTGCAATCTTGGATCGCTATATTGTTCCCCGAATCTGGAACATTTTGCTTCGTGGGAAAATCTGACCGTGTGAAAAAGTCGCACCGTGGCTGAACGCGTACTAGGCCCACCAGCTGTCTCTGCAGATCAGAGGAAATGGGTGTGGGAGGGGATTCCAGCAAATGTAAGTAGATAGCAAGAGGGACTGAAGACCTTTTCTACTACCTTCTCTGTGGGTACATGCTGGACCTCCATAGGGATTTTTCCATCTGAGCATGGTTAAACGGGAAAGCCAGCCATCCAGCGTGTGGTGCATTAAGTGAATTAACAGCCTAAAGGAACCGGAGAAGCATCATGAATATCCAGATGGAAGGCTCCCGGAGTATAGTTTTCTTTAAGAAGCCAAAGAAAAATTTAGAAGAGAGTTCCCATTTGTTCTTTAAAAGCTCAAAGAGGGCAGACCTATTATGAAATTAGAGAAGGAAGCAGCACAGAGAAAATAAGTTGAGAGAGTATCTACTTCTATGCCAGAAGCCCCTCGATCAGGGTTCCACCACAGAATCAGAACCGGTGGGAGAAGTATCCAGTTAAGATTTATCGTAGGGCGTGGCTTACATGATTGTGGGGACTCTGTTAAGCAAGCCCAAGATTCGTTAGGGCAGGAATAGAGGAGAAGATCTTGGACAAGCTCAAACCCACTGAGATGAGCCAAAGCTGTCATCCTCAGTGAATGAGGAAGGGGAGATCTGGAGCAGGATGGAACCCCACGAACACAGGCTGAGGCCGACCTCCAGGGGACACTTCAGCCCTGCTTTTAAAGCCTTCCAGCTGATTCAGTTAGACCGACCCAGATTATCCAGGATAATCTTCCTTATTAAATCAACTGATTAGGGGCTTTAATTACATCTGCAAAAAGCCATCACAGTGAGGGCAAAGACGGAAAAGGGAGTTGGTTGAAAAGACACAGGGACATCCAGAACCCCATAGCATAATTAAATTCAAATTGGGGACAAAGGACTCTGTTGACCTCACAGGAAATGCAGTTAAGGATCTGAAAAGCAAAGTTGAGTAACTCTCAGAGTACAGAAGACAAGGACAAAGGATCATGAGAGGCAAAAAATACAGAATAGTAGAGAATAGAGATGGATCCTGAATTGTACATGCTCTGGGGTTGAAGCTTAGACGAAAGGAATAGGAACAGTAACAAAAGATAAGTTGGGTAAAAATTTTTATCTATTGGAGGAAAACACGAAAAGGTGATTTTGTAGACCACACCATTAGCTCGCTTGCGTGGTTGCTGGGTTTTTACAAAAAGAGGGTGGAGTAATGGAGAGGATAAGTGGTTCCTAGACTCGACAGAGGAATTTTCAAATCTTGCTGATTCTCTTGGGCAAGTTGTTAATCTGTCTTTGTCTGTAAACTGAGGATAACGAGACCTCACGGGGTTATCGTGAGGGTGAAAGGCATTCATACACAATGTACTTAGCCCAGAGCACGGCACCTTGTGGGTCCTGACCACGTGATACACCTCTTGTTGATTCCAGAAAGGGGCAACCTACAGGTACACGTGGCACCCGCTGCTTAGGACCTTAGGATGCGATCCGGGGAGCTGGAGCAGGTGTGTGGCTTTGTTGTTGGGACTTGGAGATACTGAGCTGCCTCAGCACATCAGGCATCAGAAAGGATGAGGGTGTAGTATCGCCCAGCAAGGCCAGGTGAACCAGTCTCTAAAAAGTCACATAGTTCCTGGTCGATGCCTTATTAGCTCTTTGGTTTTGACCAGGACAGCAGAGTGCTTGTGAACCGCTGTGAGGCACAAGTCAGGTGGTGATATTTGAGCTTCTGTGAAGGTTCTTTTTGCCCTTGTGTCCGGGCCTGCCACCTGCTCTGCGGTGTTGATTATCACCTGCACATGCAGGTTTCTTCTGCAGTAATGAACTCTTTCCAGCCACGTGCCTCTGCTGAACACTCTATAAATTCTTGAATCAGTATGTGTAGTTCTGTAGGAAAAACGTAAAATATGAAAGATGGCTTTTGCATCTAAGAAAATTTACTTGGCAGTAGGGAGACTCGACTAATATGCATGTGACATTGGAAACCAGAGAGGTTCAGTGTAAAATCACAGGTTCAAAGACTGGTCATTCTTTTTTTTTTTTTTTTTTCAAAATTTTTTATTAAAAAATATTTTTTTTAATGTTTACTTATTTTTGAGAGACAGTAAGAGCAGGGGAGGGGCAGAGAGAGAGGGAGACACAAAATCTGGAGCAGGCTCCAGGCTCTGAGCTGTCAGCACAGAGCCCCACGTGGGGCTCAAACTCACAAACCGTGCGATCATGACCTGAGCCAAAGTCGGACGCTTAACCCAGGTGCCTCAAAGACCATTCATTCTTAACTGCTCTTCACTTAAGGAGCATGGAGGTCTTCAGGGTCAGGAGAAAACACTGGGGTCCAAGGAGTCTGGGAATGCCTGTGGGGAAGTCAAGACCTGAGGGAGCCATGGAAAATGAGTAGAAGAGGGCAGGCACAACTCGTGGGCACCATTCACACCCCAGGGCCCGAGTGGTGCCCCCTGGAGGTGAGTGTCGCGCAGCCCATGGGGTGGTGGCCCTAGCTCTCCTCCCAGGCTGTGCATAGGAGACCTGAGGAGGAGAGAGTGTTGTGTTAGTGAACCCGGAACGTAACCTGAAGTCCAGAAGGAGAGAGCAGAGGAAGGGAAGGAAGCTAGCACTGAGGATTTCGTGTGGCCAGTCTCTGTCCCGCGTTCCTCCACCCCTGCCCTTTTGTTACGGCCACCCTGGGGGCCAGGTGAAGGCGGGGGTGCAGAGATGAAGCTGACACAGGTTACACGGATGTGTAACACATCCGATGCGTGACACAGTCACACAGATGGCAGACGGCCATCTGCCATCTGGCAGAGGGCAGTTTGAACCCGGATTTGCTGGACTCCAGAGCCTTCCTCATCCTCCCACCTTCGACGTGACTCACTGTACCCGAGAGGAGCCTTCGCTTCAAGTGCAGGAAGCCCGAGCGCGTTTCTGAACTTGCTAGCACATTATCTGAGAATGAGTCTTTCTTATTATGCCTGGAGATGCATTTCTTTCTTTCATTAAACACAACAAAACAAAGCTGGCAGTGCCTGCAATTTGATTTGCCCTTAATGTGGGGGAATAAAAAGACCTGTGTGTACTTAACAAGCAGAACCTGTTTTTAGTGTTTAGCCAGCTCCCGTCTGGGTGTTTTTTCCTTTAAGTAACTGCACCTCCTGGTACACCCATCTAAGCCCCAACAGCTGTTCCCCCTCTTGGGTCCCGCGTTGTGAGGCGGCACTTTCTCTCGTTTAAGGGGAGAGACCACACGTGTGAATTTACCGGTATAAATTGATTGCACGAACGTGTTCAGTCAGAACATAGAAATGGCCTGGTTCTCCTGGAGACTTTCTGTCACACTGTTTTCCGGCTTCGTTCTGTCTTCCTTGAGAGCTGGTTGTACCCGGCCGCGATGACACCGTGTACGTTGTGGTTTGACTTTAGGATCCTAGGTCTTTGGAGGCGGTGGTGTTCACGCAACTCGTCTTTCTTTTCATTTGCTTTGTGTGTTCACGTTCTCCCCGCTGATTCTCATTTGCTCCCCCCACGCACAGACGGCGGCCCCCGGGAGACGTTGATGCATTTTGCCGTGCGGCTGGGCCTGCTGAGGTTGACGTGGTTCCTGCTGCAGAAGCCCGGTGGCCGCGGGGCCCTCAGCATCCACAACCAGGAAGGGGCGACACCTGTGAGCCTGGCCCTGGAGCGGGGCTATCACCAGCTGCACCAGCTTCTAACCGAGTAAGTTCTCCCCCCTTCCTTCCCCTCCGCACCAGCCCCGCCCCCCCCCGTGTACGGCAGGGCCGCCCACTTGGCATCTCCCCACGACTCTGCCACGAATGAAACTCTCAGCTCCGGGCCTGGCCTTCTGCTGGAGGCTCGTCAGCTCGCTCCTGCTAACCGCCTCACTGCCTGAGAGAGAACAGACGTAAGTGGTCTCAGCGTTTTCTCTCCCTGCCTCCCTGCTTCTTGCCTCTTCGGTTTCACTGAAAACGCCAAGTGGGTCTCATCTGTGGGCTGGCATTCCGTTACCGTGTATGTAGTTGATCCCAGTTTAGTACAAGAAGAAAGTTGTTGTCTCCCATACGTTTCTTCCTGTTAATGTCTTCAAGACTCGGAAGAGTTCATTAGAAACAAGTATTTTAATTGCATAAGTGCACGCAGAAAATATGCTGAACCACGGAGTTTTGGTTTGAATGTAATTTCTATGAGTAAAATCAAGAGCCGTGGTCTCTTCATCTGACGAGCAGGAAAAAGCAACTGAGTTGTCCTGGAAACATTGAGGAGGAAATCCTGCGTGTCTGCATGTTCCGTTGTTAGGCATTCTCTTTAGAGAGCCCTTTGAAGGAGGGTTGTTAGAACATTTGAAGAACTCTTTTTCTTGTATAAATAGAGACAGAAATGCATTACGGCAGCCAACCTTTCCCATTGGAAGCTGGTCTTGTTTCATACATCGCTTTTATCATTCTGTGGTCATCACCTCTTTTTGGCCACACAATCTGAACAAGAAGAAACCCCGTTGGGATTTATGTTCTTTGGTAATCGAGGGATCCTTGTAAGTTAAGTGGGTATTCCCAAATTCTCTGATACTGTGCTCATGTTAGGCTTACTGTAGTTGCTTTTATTTTTCATCATTTGTAGCTGTTTGGAGGGAGGAGGACTGGAAGGGCCAAGGAGAGATTTCAGAACGTAATGTTACTTACTGTTACATCAACAGGTTTTCCGTTTGTTTTCCGTTTGTTTGTATGTTTGTTTACTTTACCTGCCCAGTTGGTCACTTTTCCAGTCAAGCCACACAGAAGGTTCTTTTCAGATACTTTCTAATGGGTGCCTCAGATACCATGACCGTAGGAGGGGCGTCATCTCAAGTGAGCTCTGGATACCTGAGCTGCCCTAGGACCGGATTCCAGGGAGGGATCTGTTCCCGTTCCATTGTACTTCCCATCTGGCCAGTGATTAGATTGCTTCTGCTGTTTGCCTCATGGCCTCAGGAAGAGAAGCCTGGCTCCAGGAGTTGAAACAATGAACTCTGTATAACTGTAGTGGAGCCGGAATGCAGTTCCTCTAAATGTGGTCGTGTCGCTCCGAGGGCTTGTAGGGAAGCAGGGCTGGTTAGGGATGGCCGTCCAGATGGGGAAATAAAGTGATTGCAGCAGCTTTATTATACGCTGGGCTGGGCGAGGCTGTCACAAGACCTATTGCAGCAGGGCTTTAAGGAAACGGGAGTGTGTGTTCTGGGAGAAGATTTTTTGGCTTGCTTTATAGCACTAGCTCTGTTCCATGTGCAGAAGCCACTTACCTCCTTTTGAAGGGAAAGCCAACTGGGAAAGTTTTCAAATACAGGACCGCAGTAGGAGATTAAAATTAGCAATTAAAAAATGGCAAGGAGGTGATTTTTACTAAATCTCTGAATCTTACTTGACGTTAGTAGACTTTGCTAGAATTTCGACCCTAGAGTCAGGATGAATCATTGTTCATGGATGAGGAGGAAACTGAGATCTGGAGAGGCAGTGACTAGATCAGGGTGACAAGGTGGCTGGGCCAGAACTAGAAGCCAGATCTCCTAAGAAGCCATCCGACATCCCTGCCACTCCTAGGATTCTGAACAGGGGGCCCAAGAATAGGCTTCTCTAGGTCCACAGCCTTTGAAATTATAGGCAACACTTTGTGCACGTGTGTTTCTGAGCGAGGAGTTTATTTTGTGAGACTCAGAGGTTTGTGAAAAGTTACGAATTGTTCCACTGTATGGTAATACTTCACTAAAATTTTTAGACTTGGATGTTCCTACGCACCCCCCCACCCCCCGCCTTTTTGAAGTTTATTTATTTATCTTGAGAGAGAGAGAGCGCGCGCATGTGTGTGTGCGCACAAGTGGGAGAAAGGGAGAGAGAAAATCCCAAGCAGGTTCCACACTGTTAAGCACAGAGCCTGACACGGAGCTCGAACCCACATGTGAGATCATGACCCGAGCCAAAACCAAGAGGCAGATGCTTAATTTACTGAGCCACCCAGGTGCCCCAGCCCCTCCTCTTTTTAAATTAAATTTTTCCATAGAGACCTGTTTCTTTTTAGTCTCTATTTTCAGTTAATCTGAAATTGAGGGGCGCCTGGGTGGCTCAGTCAGTTAAGCATCTGACCTTGGCTCAGGTCATGATTTCACAGTTTGTGAGTTCGAGCCCCTCATCAGGGCTTGCTGCTGTCAGCACAGAGCCCACTTTGGCTCCTCTGTCCCCCTCTCTTTCTTTCTACCCCTCCCCCAGCTGTCACGTATGCGCTCTCTCAAAAAATTTAAAAATTTTTAAAAAATAATATGAAATCGAGGGAGGGGTACATACATTTTACACTTACAAAATAACTATTTGCATGCCAGTCTTAACTGAAAATTCAAGTTTATTTAACTCTTTCTATATGTCTCCCAAAATAAATTTTTTGTTTTCATTCCTTGCTGCTTACTCTGGTTTTTTTGGGGGGTGGTGGGGGTGGGTGGGTAGGAGGACATTGTGCCGATGAGGGTCCAAGTTCTTTTTGTGTTTATGTGTCCGAGGCTTATTTTGATAATCCATTTTGATAAACAGGTTTACTTTTGTGTGAAAATCGATTCTGTTGTGCTTGGAAGTAGAGAGATTATCTAAATAAGACCCATGTCTGTAGAGAACTCTTGAAATTGATACTGAATCCTGGCAGATAGTGGTGACTCTTGGGACATTTTTGGTAGTTTCCCTTTTCTATAATCCATCATTGTTAACGTTCACCAAGTTCAGTGACAGGGAAGGGAGAGGTTTGGTGGACTTACTGCTCTTTTAGTTTCGCTTATATTTTGATCTGACATGATGAATACGGGTGTGTTTTTGATCTGAAAGTTCGCTTTAAACAAAATGTTACCAGCCTTGCCTGAGAAGAACCCTCACCTCGGCCTGCCGTGGCTGTTAGGTCGATGCAAAGTTGTCTCCTCCATTTTGGGCAGAAGTTAGCTGAGCGCCCCACCCGAGGTGCCCTGATTCACGATGATGGGTAGAAGAGGGAGACAAGCCAAGCATTGAGGCTCTTCGTGTAGCTAGAGCTGCGAGGTGACGGTGTCGGATGGGAATTGCATTGGAGTCCTCCAGAAAGAGAATGGGAGGGCCGGGTGCTATCGGACACATCATACACAACACAGAAGCGTCTGGAGACCTGGATTGATCTCGGGGGAGGGAAAGGGCAGAGACCAGGAGGCGGCTCCAGGTGGTGGCCAAGCGTGCAGACTTTGGAGTCCAACCTGAGTTTGCATTTTGGCTCTGCCATTTGTAGCTGTGTTTCTTTGGGCGCAGTAAGGAACTTTCCTCTCTGAGCCTCAGTTTCTACATCCACTTAAAAAGAGACAAGGATAATAATTTCTATCTCTTGGAAGCAAAGCCAAGCGCCTGGCATATGCTGTGTGAGGAATCCGGGTTTGTCACACAGATTATGGTTACTGCTTGGAGCAAATACAGGGGCTGTGAATACTTTACTTTGGCTTTAAGAGAAGACAGTATGGTTTAGTGGAGTCGCTGAGGAGCGAAGAGCTTAATTAAAAACGAAGCTTCCCCACTTAGTAGCCTGGGTGACTTGAAAGAAAGTGGTTAGTCACCTACCCGTGCTGAGTTTCTCATCCCTCAGATAATACCTATTGGTCTGTGTCACCAGCTTTGTGCAGATACTGTGTTAGACCCTGAGGTGCTCTGTGTGAAAGCTTCGTACACAGTCACATAATCAGTAAAGTGATAGCTGACTCATCAGTGAGACTCTGATTCCAATCGGTTGGTCTACCTACAGTATCTTTTTTTGCGATACTTATTGCAGTTCCCTGTGAATTGAAGTTGGCAGATAGGGGGGCAGAATTTGTATGGAGGCAGGCTAGCCTTGAACCCAGGGTCTGCCTCTGTGAAGCTGGATGATCTTGGGTGATCCGCTTACCCTCCTGAAGGGCCATTGTGCGTTGCCGTGAGGAAGAAATGAAGGAATGCATGAAGAGTGTGACACAGTGACTGAAAGAATATTATCGCCCTTTCCTTGGTTTTCCATTACTTCCAGACTCGTATCAGTTTTTCATAACGTTAAGAAGTTTCTGTCAAAGTCTGGAAGGTCATTCCGGGCATCATTTGGTTGTTCCTGCTTGATTAGATTTGAAGTTATTCTCTAGTGTAATAGATAGCACTTGTTTTAAAAACAAAAAAAAATTAGTTTGGTCCTCTGCCCGATGCTGTGATGTGATGCCTCTGGGTGACAGAACAGGGAGCCCCAGATGGACGTGGGATCGTTTCCATTGTTGCCACCCTTCCAGGAAGATGACTCCTGTGGAGAATTTAAACTCTGGAGCATTGACATGAAAGTGTTGAAATACTTCATTTGCCCTGAGAGCGAGCTTCAGAGTTTCAAACTGTTGTGTTCTGTATCAGTTTAACAAATCTCTTTATTGACTGCCTGCAGTGTGCTAGAAAGCATGGTTGGTACATTATGGCTGATATTTCACTTCCACCTTATGAAAACCTTCTGAAATAGGCCTTATTTGTGTTGTATGGACGAAATACGAAGGCTCAGAGAAGGACAGTAACTAACCCAAGGCTTTCTAGAAGGTGGTGGAGCTCCTTCACACACACACACGTGTGCAATTCCAAGGCCCATAATCTTCTCTCTACAAAATTTTGAAGGGAGGAAAGAGACTCCGGAAGAGGCCACAGGGATATGGGATGATTAACACTTAATGAGGAGAGGCTTTCTGTTTAGTCCTGACCTCTGCTTTCCACTTCTGTTACCCATTACGTGGTGTTAAAAGTCTTGTTGACACCCCAGCTGTCTTTTGACATTGGTTCTCACGGGACCCTAATGAGTGAATAGGTTAGGTGTTATTACCCCGATTTTATAACTAAGGAAACTGAGGCCATAGAGGTGAAGTGAGTTGCCCAAAGTCACAAGGCTACAGAGTTTCAGAACCAGGCTCAAGCTCAAAATCCAAGGACCTGTCTAGGTAGAGATGACACCCGTGTGTTTGCAGAGTGTAGACCCACCCTGGCCAACACTGGGCACTAGGCTGTGGTTTGTTACTGTAGGGCGATATCGGCCCCTCTCAGAGAGTTCGGGTCTGTAGATTCTCACGTCCTTCTCTTGGCACATTTACACTTGAAACCTGGGTTCAGGGTCAACTGGTAGAGTAAGTACTCAAGCGTAGATATTGCAAAATGGAACTCGGTGCTGTTGAGCAAGATGTTCTGTTAACCTAGCGATTGCCTTTTTAGGGTCCTCTTTGAGTACTTGGCAAGTGGGTCCTCCATAGCCCATCTGGCACAAACCAACTTTGGAGCCTTTGCTTTTGCTTAGGAGGGGAAGGAGCGAAACAAGCATACAAACTTACCTTCGAAATAGTAGCCAGAGAGGAGGAGGGTTTTTGTTTTTGTTTTGTTTTGTTTTGAACTTTACATTTCTCTGGCTCAAGTCCCATCCACCTGTCCATCCTTAGATTTGTCCGTCCATCCACCCATCCTCCTTTCTCACTGTGTGATCTGGGTCTCTGTGTCCTGGTGAAGAAGGCTGTAGAACTGAGAGGAATCTGGGAGGAGGGGAGGGCGTATGCATTAACGAGTACCTGCTATGTTAGTGCTTCAGTGTGTCCTCATTTAGAACCTTTCCGCTGAGGTCTGAGGTGCAGGTTCATACAGCTGGTGTTCTTCCGCAGGTGGGAAAACACACAGGCCAGCTAGCTTGCCCAAGGCCATCTAGTCAGTCAGTGGTTGTTGTGCACAAGCCTGTCCTTGGGATGTGTTTACACTTTATTGATAGAATTTTGAGCGGAAGCATGTTTCATAATATTGTCAGTCTTTTAACCAACCTAATTTGATTACGATGATTCACCAATCTGGTGTTCAATGACTTTTTTTCTTTGTTGGTAAATTTTCAGTTGGAACATTTTAAAAATTTTGACATTACCTAGTTTTTTTTTTTGTTTTTTTTTTGTTTTTTCTGTTAAAGCCGTTCAAATAGTAATCTCAGGATTGTTGCCCTGTGCAGCAGCATGCTAGAAAATTGCAAAATGCACTTGTTCTTTTTTTTTTTTTGAAGTTCATTTATTTAGAGAGATTGTACATGTGCATGAGTGGGGGAGGGGCAGAGAGCGAGAGAGGGGGGGTTGCCAAGAGGGAGGAGAGAGAATCCCAAGCAGGCTTCACACTGTCCTCTGTCCCATTGGGCTCTGTGGAGCCCAATGTGGGGCTTGAGCTGAGGAACTTTGACATCATGACCTGAGCCCAAATCAGGAGTTGGACGCTTCACTGACTGAGCCACCCAGGCGCCCCACGAAGTGCACTTTCTGAGCATTATGTATTTATAAAACAATAGCCCCAGCTGCCGTTTATTGTATTTGTGCTAGGCACTTTGCATAAATGTTTGTATATCTTATTCTCTCTCCAGCCCTTTGGGGGCGGGCATAGTCTCCTCACTTCAGAAAGGAATTGCCACAGCTGCTAAGTAATGGACCAGGAATTGGTTACAAACCGCACTTGAACTTTTACACTGCCTTGGACTTCCTAAGAAGATGGATTGGTGTTGCAAGTTGGTTGGAATAGCAGAGCCGTCCCACATGTCTTGGGTTTTCTTCCATGCACTTCTTGCTGTGTGTGTGTGTGCGAATGGGCCCAGGTTGTGTGTGTTTCTGATGCCACGTGACCTCAGGCCTAAGAGCCTCTCTTCAGAGGCCTGTGGAGTAGTCACATCACTTGACGCCTGGTAGCAGATTCTCTGTGGCAACAGCACGTGATTTGGAAAACATTTCTGACTTTACAGTGAGCCTGGAGTGTGGGACTTGATGGGCGTATGCGAGACAAGGAAGGCTAGGTTGGCACCCTCCACCCTCTAGAAAACAGACCTTTTGTAACCGTTACACATTATTTTTACTTGGTCGGTTTTGGAGCTTCCTTAAGGGCACGCCTAAAGAAAGAATGACTTGAAAATGTTACCTGCATGTATTATTAACAGAAATAAAAATTATTCTTAAGGAAAAACACTAAGCGTGTAGAATAAACCTTTTGGCCAAAATCAGTATTTGGCCAAAGCTGAATATCTATGCCTGTGAATGAAGTTCTGTGAAACGAGTTAAGCATGATACGGTATAAAATACAACGTATTCTGTCTATTTTCTAACATTGAATAGTTAGTTCTGTTTTACAAGTTTGAGTTTACAGTGGAAGAACAGTGATTTTCTCTCTCAGCATTAGCAACTGCTAGATTGCTCTCGATTCATTGAATACTCACTTTGGGGTGCCTGGGTGGGGCTCAGTCAGGTAAGCGTCTGACTTCAGCTCAGGTCATGATCTCACTAGGCTAGTGAGTTCAAGCCCCATGTCGGGCTCTGTGCTATAGGTCGGAGCCTGGAGCCTGCTTTGGATTCTGTGTCTCCCTCTGTCTCTGCCCCTCCCCTGCTGGCGCGCATGCTCGCTCGCTCTCTCTCTCTCTCAAAAATAAATAAGTGTTCAAAAAAATTACTTTCTACCAGTGCATCAATAATATCTCTAACTAGTTGGGCTATAGAAAATTGTAATTCAGGAAAGTTTTCCAGGAACAGGTTTTCTAGAAGGAATTCTATACTTGGGTTCTTGGTTTTACGAACCTGACAAATGCTTCAGCTGCTGAAATTGGTTACCATTGTCAAACCATCATTTGACAAAGTTTTGTTCAAATGTTTAGTGTCCCTAGACACTTAAAACTAGAAGGAGCTGCACTGAAGTATTCTTATTTAAAGTCTGTTGTTCATGCAGTGCCTGGGTGGCTCAGTCAGTTAAGGGTCCTACTTCCTCTCCGGTTATAATCTCACAGTTTGTGGGTTCGAGCCCCGTGTCAGGCTCTGTGCTGACAGCTTGGAGTCTGGAGCCTGCTTGGAATTCTGTGTCTCCTTCTCTGTCTGTCCCTCACCCGCTCACACTCTGTCTCTCTCAAAAAAATAAACAAACATTAAAAAATTAAAAAAATCTGTTGTTTTGACATTTGATTAGTGAAAACAAAATGTGTTTGTGGTACCTCATTCTTTCCACATTTCTGCACATACTTCTGTCTGAATTCAGGACGACACATCTTAGCTGTAATACATGAATTTGGCCATTTGTCCGTCTTGTAAAATCTGAAGGTGGCCTTCAGAGTCTTGGTAAAATTTGGAGTATTGTTCTCCTGCTTTTAATTCTTTTCTAATAAGACGTGAATAATTTACAAATTGAATTTCTCCTTGAAAGAAATGTGGCCTAAATGGAATAAGATACGTGCAGGTTTCAAGTTATTCTGTGCAGTGTTTACTTAATGTGAAAAGATCATTAACAAAAAGTTAATCAAAAAAAATTTTTTTTTTAATTTTTTTTTTTTCAACGTTTATTTATTTTTGGGACAGAGAGAGACAGAGCATGAACGGGGGAGGGGCAGAGAGAGAGGGAGACACAGAATCGAAAACAGGCTCCAGGCTCTGAGCCATCAGCCCAGAGCCTGACGCGGGGCTCGAACTCACGGACCGCGAGATCGTGACCTGGCTGAAGTCAGAGGCTTAACCGACTGCGCCACCCAGGCGCCCCTCAAAATTTTTATATAATTTGATATCTATAATTCTTCTGTCATTTAAAATTTCATTTTTTTTTTTTTTTTTTTTAGAGAGGGAGAAGGGCGCACGCAAGCAGGGGAGAGGGGCATGGGGTGGGAGTGGGGAGAGAATTGTAAGCAGGCTCCATGATCAGGGTGGAGCCCAACATGGGACTCGATCTCATGACCCTGGGTCATGACCTGAGCTGAAACCAAGAGTTGGACACTCAGCCGACTGAGCCACCCAGGCACTGCTATCATTGATGTTTTAATGAACATTTGTTGTCTCTAGAAAGGTAAAATGTTCTTCCTGAAGGTACCTAGCCAGTGCATATTCTTAATGGTCATATTAACTGTCTACTTACTTCTCTTCTAATTTAACCGTTTGAAAACTCTTGTTTTTGCACACAGCATTACATGCTTTCACACTTACTAAGTGTAGCATTTTACTCTTTTTTTTTTAACGTTTTATTAATTTTTGAGACAGAGAGAGACAGAGCATGAACGGGGGAGGGGCAGAGAGAGAGGGAGAGACAGAATCGGAAGCAGGCTCCAGGCTCTGAGCCATCAGCCCAGAGACCAACGCGGGGCTCGAACTCACGGACCGCAAGATTGTGACCTGAGCCGACGTCGGACGCTTAACCGACTGAGCCACCCAGGCGCCCCAACATTTTACTCTTAAGAAGTACACATTTCTGCTTTGACTGGCCAATAGAACTTATGCATAAAAAGCATATAAGGAGATTTGCACTTTGAACTATGCAGAAAATGCTCATGCAAGTACTCCTTATTTTAACAGCATTCCTTGTGTTGGTGCTGTTGCTTCGCTAGTATGATGGTGACCTCTGTAGTCACGTGATCATCGAGCACATACCTGTTCGGTTGGCATCCAATTAGCCTTCATGATGGCATAGCCGAATGTGGGTGCATCCCGATTGCTTATCGCCTAGGAGCCTTGGTTTCCTCATCTGTACAATGGGAAATGATACCTCCTAGGACTCTTGAGGATAAAATGAGAATGTGCTTGTGAAGTTCATAGAAACTCAGGATGTCCCTCTGTTGGGAGAGCTAGGAAAAAAGATTTGCTGGAACTAAGACGACCACTCAGCTTTATATAAATAGGACCTCTCTGCAGCACCATCCAGTCTCTGACATATTTTTTTCCTGGCCAGCCTCCCCCACAACAGTAATACTTCCTTGGTACCACCAGGAAGAAGAGTGCCATCTTCCTCTTGGATTTTTGGGAGTAAGTAGTGGTAAGGTGACGTAGGTGTAGTTTTAGTTGTCTGACAGCCCACAAGAAGGGTTCTGTGCCTTTTATTTATTTTCTAATATACACCTAAAAAAACTGCCTTCTTTTTTGTTCCTTGGAAATACACCAGCCCTATAGTATCCGATGTACTCACCATGTATTGGGCGCTTTGGGAGAGCCAGACACTATGCTAACACTTTATATAGTCATGTTCGTGTTTGATCTCGGCAAACCCAGTATTCCCACTTTTGCAGACGAGGACATTGAGCCACAGAGAAATTTCTGCAACTGACCCAAGAGCATACAGGTGGCAGTGTCAGAGCAAAGGATCGAAGCAAGTCCGTCTGGTTCCCGCATGTTCCAACCATTACCTTAGAAAAGTGTTACTTTTAGTTATCTGACAGCACAGAATTGATGAAAAATTGCTGATACACTATCGTTACCCAGATAATGTGCCCTCTTTCCTCTGCATCATTCCCATATGAGTTCAGGGCAGGGTTGCAGTACAACGTCAAAAAAAAAAAAAGAGGAAGGAGAGAAAAGCTGAGTATCGTGTGCATGGATGCATAACTAGTCTGGCAGTGAGTTCCTTACCAGCACCTAAGATAGTCGCCTCTTGTGCATCAGGATCCCCCCTCCGCTCCCCTCTCCCTTTGTGACATTTCGCCTCTCCCACTGCACGTTAGCGCAGCTGGGGTCGATTTTGTAGGACTCCGTGGGGCTTGGCACTGTGAGGGTGAGGTGGCTTCATGGCAGGTGTTGCAGTAGCTCTGAAACAAGGAACTGGACTCCGCAGTTCCTGTCAGAAGTAGACTCAGCAGAACACACTGTTGGGAGGGCTGCTCTGCCCTGCCCTGCCCTGCCCTGCCAGCTGCAGTGCGGAGCCGGGGCCCAGGTAGCATGGGCCTGCGATATTCGTGGTGCCTGGGCAGCCGTCCGTGAGTATCCGCTTCCACACTGCGGCATCGTTGGTCTTCAGTGTGGATTCTCTGACATTTGATCTGGCTCTCGCTGATCTCAAGAAGACGCCTCTTTGAACTTCCCCCCCCGAATGACTAGCGTTGTTAGTACCGGGAAAATGGTTTTTGCCTGCGCTTGGTTTCGACAGGATTTTACATGTATGTTAGCATCAACCCCGACCTTGTGCTTGGGCCGCATCATGCTGGACCAGGTGAGGGGGCAGAGGCTGGCTGGCTGTGGTTGATCGGTGCATAGTGGCGGGAATGCTGGAATTAGCTGAAATACTGTCTGTGCGTGTTGAATTTTGTTGTTGCGCTTGCAGAAACCTGGAATTTGGGGGCCAGCCGTGGATACTCAATTTGGATTCTATCATCCCATCTCTGAGGAATGGCTTCTTGATTTATGGGTTTCTGCAGTTGTCAACTTGCTGTGGATCCTATGAAATTTATAACAAAATCTAATATGCTTTGATGAGCTTCTGATAAACATAACAGGCTTAACAGTTTCTGTAATTTGAACGTGGTCATAGTTTGACACTTAGAAGGTCCGTATCCCTGTGCACAGTGGCAGGAGGTGCAGAGTTTTGGAATTAGGTCTGGGTGCAGATTCTGGCCTTTTTACTCATTGGCTGTGGACTTGACACATTGCTGCTTCAGCCTGTGTTCTCATGTGACGTGTGGAGATACACTGATCCCTGCCTCAAAGTTGTTCCAAGGATTAAAGGTAAATAATACTGTTCTGGTATCAAACTAATAGTTAATGTTACTAGTTTCCTTCTTTTGTGTTTTCATCTTTGCTTTCTTCCTTCTCACATTTTCTCATCCAACTCAGAGTAAATCCCAGTTGGTGCCATGGTCCACAAAGCCCCATGAGATCTGAACCCCGTACAACTCTGAGACCTCATTCCCATTGCTTTCTCTGCACGGGCCAGCTGGTTGCTGCCTTGGGCTCCCTGCGCTCGGCTGTCCCCTCTGCCTTCTACATGTTGTCCCAGCAACTCTATATGCTGGCTCTTTCATAGGATTCACATCTGTTGTTCTGTGTCTCCTCTTTCTGGTCCTCCTCCGCTCACTCTCTGTCTCAAAAATGAATACACAGTAAAAAAGTGTCACTCTCTTTCTCCCCCCCCCCCCCCGCTCTCTCTCTCAGATAAGAGAGAGTGTGAGCGGGGGAGGGGCAGAGAGAGAGGAAGACACAGAACCCAAAGCAGGCTCTAGGCTCTGAGCTGTCAGCACAGAGCCTGATGTGGGGCTTGAACCCATGAACCATGAGATCATGACCTGAGCCGAAGTCGGATGCTTCACCAACTGAGCCACCCAGGCGTCCCCGGATGCTTTTAATTTTATAAAAATAATAATAATAAACACCAGTTAGGATTGAACTTTTAAAATACTCTTGAATATTGTGGAGTTAGTGTTCCGCTTTGCCCAGGCCTATGTGGAGTATACCTCGGGAGAAAGGGACACTCACTCAGTGCATCTGTAACTGGTTCCACGTTCCGTGTCCCCGTCTGTGCCGTGACTTTTCTCTCTCTGGCTTGTCTGACTAGCCAGGGTCTGTAGATTGTGGGAATATAAAACGTGGTTCCTGGCAGTCTGCAGGGATCTCTCTTGTAACCCACTGCGTTCAGGGTGAGGCAGGCCTGTCTCAGAGCTGATTGGCCTGTTCTTTGTCACCCACTAGTCTGTGATGAGTTCAAGTATGGAGTGGAGAGAGTGTATTTAAGAACTTTTATGGTAATTTGACAGAGTCATTTTGTATCTATTGAATCTAATAAGAGCTCTGAGCTTCAGTTTTGCATCTTGTAAATTTCACTTTTTTTCTAGTAATTCATTTTTAGAATTTTTGCTTCTGTAACAAATTGGAAATTTTTTTAAAAAATCTGGTCCTTGTTAGTTTGAGAAGCTGTCCTTCAACCCATCTAACAACTTACTGCACAGTGCTGTGCACAGGGAGAGCAGATAGACGTATGTTTCTGCACAGTGTTCAGCACATTAGAGAGCAGAGACCTGAAAAAAGTCACATCTAGTCTGTGAAAGAAACCTTGTCTGTTTATTTTGACACATGCTATTTGTCTAACTGCTTCCAAATAAGATTAATCCATTTCAACAATGAATTACGAAAAATGCTGAATCAGGGCAATCAATGCATCATATAAAAATACACAAGCTCATTGGAAGCTTACTGGGCTTGTTAAGTATTAGTTCTTTTCTTAAACGTTAATGAAAGTAACCTTATATAAAGTTAAGGGAACTTCATCTCTGAAGAGTCCTGCCCAGACTAATGAGTAAGAATGTTTTCTCTTTTTCCTGAGCTGGAAAAAACTAGTTTACACAGTGATGATTTCATTGTGATTCAAGTTACCCATGTTTATAAGTAGAACAACTCACTTTGTCTATAGAATTATGGCAACTTTGCCATTGGAAGCTTGTTAATTAGCTGGTTTTAATGGTCACCCTTACGCTAGAGTTAAAGATTCATGTTTGGGTCTTAATCTTTCGGTTATATTGAGTTTCAAATGCTTTTCAAAAAGAAGACTGGAAGAAATAGACTGCTTTCCTTGCCCTCTGTTGTGATTAGATTATTTAAATGGGTAAACATCTAGGGTTGCTGTTTGATTTTGTTCTGTCTCTTTGCTTCATGAGAAAGCTAAAGAAACTGAACATTTTAAAGATGTATTCTCTCTCTCCGAGTGGTTGGATACTGGACTTTTCTTCCTGGTCTGTTTTTTATCATCAGTTTCAAATTATTTTATCCAGTTCTGTTATTCTTTCCAAGTTTCAGATTATTTTGTAAGCATTTCTCTTTCCCCAGCCTGGAATTTGGTTTTAGTCACAGTGATAACGGTCTCCCTCTCGAGAGAATCCTCACGTGCCTGTGTGTCTCTTTTCACTAAGTACACTTTGTATGAGGAGGCTAGTAAGTAGTTATGAAGCCAGTAACTGTCATGGAATAGACAAAGAATCCTGTGTTCTGCGAGAGAGCAACCCAGCTTTATAGAAATAGAAATCTAAGTAATCCTTTTTTTTTATTAAAATATTTTTTTTTAGTATTTATTTATTTATTTATTTATTTTTGAGAGAGAGAGGGAAACAGAGGATCTGCAGTGGGCTCCGTGCTGTCAGCAGAGAGTCTGATGCGGAGCTTGAACTCAGGACCTATGAGATGGCCTCAGCCGAAGTTAGACATTCAACCGGCTGAGCTACCCAGGGGCCTCACAAGTAATACTTAAATAGCAATCTCTTTGTCATCTCTTAGGAGGTGACCTCAGTCATCTGGGGAGGGAGAGGGTAGAAAAAAGAGAAAGTGCATTGCTGAGTGAGTTGGGATTGGTCAGTCTGGGTTTCTTAGATGAGGATCCATTTGAAGTGCCTGGTGTTGGTCTGGGGATGAATTTAGTATTCCTGTGTCAGAGTCCAGACTCAGGCTTATTTCTCTGTGTTCCCTTGCCTTAGCTCTCAGGGACACTTGCACTATGCGGCCTCTGTCCTCGGACTTAGGCCAGAAGCAAGAATGGTAATGAAGAGGGAGAGTTAGCGTTTATTTTTTTTAACAGTTAAGTTAGACATAATATTATTCATAATGCCACCACCAACAAGACAGATTTATTTCATTAATCAGATATTACCTCCCACATTGCATTGTTGTTTTAAACAATTGCAGCGGATTTTCTGTTTTGTGTTCTGGTATTTTTACTTTTTCCTACTCTTATCTATTTCTGTGGTCTTTATAATTATTTTTGGGGCCCTTTGAAATACTCTGTCTTGAGTATTTAACCCATTTACCTAGTGTTGAATGTTAGTTTTAACATTTAAAAAATCCGAAGCTAAGTAATGAATGTGGCAAAGAACCTCATTTTTACCTATTAATTCTTCTGTTAACTTATTTCTATAAGGTAAATGACGAGGAATGCTATAATTAGGTCAAAGGATACAATACTTACAGCTTCAGTGTTTATCTCAGTCTTGCTAGCCTTAACTTACTCTTTTTAAAATGAACTTGCATCTGTAGGTTACTTTCATGTGGTATTTTGCAGCTTTGGCTGTACATCAGGATTCTGATTATACATTAGAATCTCCTGGAGAGCTTTAAAAAATACTGACGCCTGAGGGCCACCTCTAGAGATTTCTGTTTAATTGGTGTTAAGCGTGATCTGGAAATCAGGATTTTAAAAAAGCTCCTCCAGGTAACTGTAAGATGCAGTTGAGATTAAGAACTTTGCCTTAGTGGGAAAACTAGACTTCACATTACACCTGAAAATTCCTGAGAGTTATTTGAATCAGGTTGGTGCCTTAAATATGATTAAATAAGGGGTATCAACAACTAAGTTTGACCACATCAGTAAATATTTAGATGTCCGTCTAGTAGAAATTTGACGTAACTTTAGGGGCGCCTGGGTGGCTCGGTTGGTTAAGCGTCCAACTTTGGCTCAGGTCGTGATTACACGGTTTGTGGGTTCGAGCCCCATGTTGTGCTCTGGGCTGACAGCTCAGAGCCTGGAGCCTGCTTCGGATTCTGTGTCTTCCTTGCTCTCTGCCCCTCCCCCTGCTCACACCCTTTCTCTCTGTCTCTCAAAAATGAATAAACGTTAAAAAAATTTTTTTTAATTAGAAGAAAACTTTGACTTAACTTTGTTACTTATTCTGTGAATGTTGGTATGTTAGATACTTTTGCAAATGTGATTAGCAACATGGTAAGATATTAAAAATTATTTAAGATCCTGGAAGCAGTGCAGTAATGTGAGACTAGAAAATGCAGAACATCGGCTGTTGGAGGATCAAGGTGTTCCAGAAGTCGTGGAGCCCTGGAATTAGAACCCAAGTAGCCTGTCTGAATGTAGAGAGAAAAATGACCATGGAAGCCGTGGGCCATGAATCTCATGCCCCTAACACATGTGTACACCCCCAAAACGTAACCCTCCAAAGAGGGTATGTTAGAAATACCTCGTGTGTTTCACGGGTCTGCATTTTCTAGTGCAAAACAGGCAGCAGAGGCGGTTTTGTGTGGTGGTTAGAACACCAGCCCTGGGTCTGGCCCTGTGACTCACTAGCTGCGAGGCAGGTCACTGAATTTCTCACACCTTCGGTTTCCTCATCTGTAAATTGGGGTGATAGCTTCCTTCACAGCATAGTCGGAAGAATAAATGAGGCGATGTGATGTAAATAAAACTCATAGTTCAGTGTTTCGTACGTTGTTAAACCGTTAACAAACGCAGCTGTAAAAGGAAGTGACTAGGGTGTGTACCCCTCCTTTGTGGAAGGAAATAGAAACTATTATTAACTAATGTAATACTAAGTGTATCTCTGATCCTTAGAACAACTCTGTAAGAAAGCTGATATTATTGTCACTTTTTTGTAAACCGATGAAAAAGCTTTGGCTCTGAGAAGCTTAAATAATCTGTCTTGGACCAGACAATGATAAAAAGGGGTTTCTAAATTTTTTTTTAATGTTTATTTATTTTTGAGACAGAGCGAGAGACAGAGTACAAGTAGGGGAGAGGCAGAGAGAGAGAGGCAGACACAGAATCTGAAGCAGACTCTAGGGTCTGAGCTGTCAGCCAGAGCGTGATGCGGGGCTCGAACTCACGGACGGTGAGATCGTGACCTGAGCCGAAGTCTGACACTGGCCGAACCACCCAGGCGCCCCAGGGGGGTTGTAGTCCGACCTTAGCGCCCTGCTTTTTCATATGCTCCTGTGATCTCGCCTCCAGGGAAACCTAAATTCAATGTAATTAGATGAATTTGTGGTGATTCGTTATGGCAAGCAGAACAGTTTTTCCCCTTAGGGAATGGTAGGTGCCAGTTAGTATCAGTTTTGTGACAAATGTGGTGAACAATTTAGTGTGTCCTTTTTAAAAAGGAGATTGAGAGACTCGGTTGTCAGAGTTGACCTGTCTTTCCTCTGAGAGGAATGTGCTCGCTTCGAAGATCGCTGGGCGGCGAGCCCCTGGGCCGGACTGTTCCCTGCACCTTGCATACTGCTCGCCGGGCACCCGAGCTGCGTGTGCTGTTGAGTAACTCGGCAGAACTTTCTGCCACCGGAGGAATGCCCGTGTGGTGGACGGCACTGGGCCCGGAATGGACGTTCTTTGGATTTGTCCAAGACCTTCTTCCCCTCCAGGTCTCTCCTCTGCCTTCCAGTGACCCTCCGTGTGTCCTGCTGTGGCATCTGGCGAGGGCTTCCCGTCAAGAGCGACCCCTTGCACGAGAGCGGCGCGGCATCAGATTGCAGGAGAGCACAGGCTCTGGGTCTGTCCACCCGGGATTCGCATCCGTTCCTCCATCCTTTGTAGGGAGTGCCGCGTCAGGAGAGCACCACCTGTGTGCCAGGCACTATTAGAGAGTTTGCTTCCTGCCCCCTTTTGCTGCTGCAGCCCCCGTGCAGAAGGCCCGTTAGGGGCTTCTTCCAGAGTGTGGCGCTCGCTCAGAGAGGCCAGGTCTGTCGCCCAGGATCTCCCTTCTCCAAGTGGCAGTGTGTGTCGCTGGAAGCCAGGTGTATCGAACTGCTGACGGACGTGGTGTGGCTCGCGCGAGCGAGCTGGTATTTCTGAGTCTCCACATCCTCTCCTCTGAACTGGGAGTAGCGCTGCGTGGAAGGGTTCACACGAGGCTTAAACAGTATACGCACCTGCCCATTTCTCAGTAGATACCCAAATAATATTCGTTTCCTCCCTGCCTTAACTAAGAATTGCTGCCCCTGCCTTTTTGTAGGTTAATGTTTTAAATCACCCTCTTATTTTGAAAACTCTTGAACCGGGGCGCCTGGGTGGCGCAGTCGGTTGAGCGTCCGACTTCAGCCAGGTCACGATCTCGCGGTCCGTGAGTTCGAGCCCCGCGTCGGGCTCTGGGCTGATGGCTGGGAGCCTGGAGCCTGTTTCCGATTCTGTGTCTCCCTCTCTCTCTGCCCCTCCCCCGTTCATGCTCTGTCTCTCTCTGTCCCAAAAAATAAATAAACGTTGGAAAAAAAAAAAAATTGAAAACTCTTGAACCATAGAAAAGATGGCAAGAGCGGAACAATGAGCTCCTGTATGCTCTTCACCTAAACGCACATTTGTGATGCTTGCTTTATCGGTGGGATCGTATATATACGATCTGGCTGAACTCTTGAGAATGAGTTGCAGACTGGTCCCACTATTCCTAAGTGTTCCAGCATATTTTTTTTTTATTTTTATTTTTTTACATTTATTTATTTTTGAGAAACAGTGAGACATAGCGTGAGCGGGGGGAGGGGCAGGGAGAGAAGGAGACACAGAATCTGAAGCAGGATCCAGGCTCCAAGCTGTCAGCACAGAGACCGACGCAGTGCTCGAACCCAAAAACCCAGAAGATCATGACCTGAGCCGAAGTCAGACGCCCAACCGACTGAGCCACCCAGGCGCCCTCATCATATTCTTATCACAGTGCAGTTATCATTAATAGAACATTAATACGATCTCGTATGGGCTTTAGGTTCCCTTTTCGCCAGCTGCCCAGTAGTATCCTCATAGCAGTGGTCTCCCCCTGACCTTGGACATGCGCTGGGGCTAGTTCCTTGCCAAGTTCACCTTCTAAGCCATTTCTGCCGCTACATGGGCTTTACCGGAGTTGCTTCTTTAGGGGGTCTCGCCCTTCACAGAGAGCAAGTTCTCCATGATCTCAAACCGTTGGTAAGCATCGTGAGCAAAACAGAGGAATATTGGTACCCTGCCGTGGAGTGAAATCCGCGCATCTGTTTGAGTACGTACAGTGTGTCAAGAGAGTGAGCAGGGTAGCAAGGCCCCGCCAGCCAGGAGCAGTGTGGTCCTTGTCCTCGGTCGGATGACAGATGAGTAAAGAGAGCATGGCGGTGCAGCGCCCCGGGGCTTTCGGTGCCTGGTGAGAGACTGCCCTGGGGGGTCGTACTAGAAACTCAGGGTGAAGTGCGGGGTGCCTGGGAGTGGCTGGGAGCAGTATAAATTGCCTCATGAGAGGATGATTGGAACTTTCAAGGTCACCGTGGTGTTGGCCTCTCTGTCTTGAAGGCTGTTCTGGGGTCTGGCTGAATGTGACAGTCTAAGAAATTTTTAAGAGGCCTCAATACTGTCTGGTGGAGTAGGAATGAAGCGTCTCCATGCTGCGTAATTGGCACCATTAGTAGTGACAGTACCCCTTTCTTCAAAGGGGTGGTGTCCTCCCTGGGAGGAGAAAGGACCTGGGGAGAGACTGCCACCCACAGCATTGACACGTTCTCATCTGTACAACGCTCATTTGGAAGCAACAACAACAAAACATCCCAGCTGAGGCTGTGGTGCCTATTAATTCCCCAGTAGAAACAACCAGAATTGCAAGTAAACTTGTGGGTGTGCTTTTCTGTCTTGCCAGACTTGATTTGGTTGCAGTAAAATCTTTGTGTTACTTTTCTAAGGTAAACTTTAGATACTCAGGCATAGTCCCCTCTGTGGAAGAACTACAAAGCCAAGGGACAACGTAATTACGTACTGTGACCCAGAGAGGGCTTCTAATCAAGAGAGAAGGCTGGGCAGCTGATCTCCAAGTCCATAGGAGACTAAACAAGGAAAATGGCTGTGAAATGGGAAATGTGGTAGTTTTACATAAAGGAATTCTGTACTTTGGGGATTACAGAACATTTAGCTATGCCCCATGTTCTCACTGGGGAGGTGGGGAGAGGGGGAAGGCGGATGGAGAGAGAGCAGGGCTTTGACTTTCCTTCCCTGGACTGGCCCTATCACCAGCCAGCAATTCTTTCTCTGCAGATGGTTTTATTTGACGATTTTCAGCTACTTAAAAGATTGAACACCGTGTGTTAGCTATTTTTGTTGAAGTATACCAAGCCACAGCCACAATCTGCCGAGGCGCCTTGCAGCTTTGCAGCTTAGTCCTTGGCCTCGGAGCTGCTGTCTTCACATGCACCTGCTGCCCATTCGCTTCAGGGACACGGGTGACGGGCGGATGTTATCATTCATCAGAGCATGCTGTGGAAACCAATGAGGTTTGAACAGGTCACTTGACCATTTTGCTACCACTGCCATATGCAAAAGGGGTTTGGCTATATTTATACCCCGTGTTAATCTCTCTCTCTCTCTTCTTTTTTAACTTTTAACATTTATTTATTTTTGAGAGAGGGGGAGGAGCAGAGAGAGGGAGACACAGAATCTCAAGCAGGCTCCAGACTCTGAGCTGTCAGCACAGAGCCCGATGCGGGGCTCGAACTCACGGGCTGTGAGATCATGACGTGAGCTGAAGTCAGACGCTCAACTGACTGAGCCCCAGGCGCCCCTGTTAATAATCTCTTTTAAGGTGTACATTGTTCTGGCTGTGAAATCGGATACATTCTGATCAACACTGCTACAATGTCATGTCATAATTCACTCAAGTTTTTTCCTTCTTAGTGATGCATAAAGTAACGACACTTTTACAAGAAGTAGCATTGTAATTTTGATGAAACATGGCATGTTTAGTGCATGAGATGCCACACTTGCAAGTGTAAAACTCCTAGTTCTTTCTTGCTTTCTCGCTTCCGTGGAAGGGACCATACCTCCAGTGAGGCAGACTGTGGCTGTGTAGGAGCGCTCCGTGGTTGACCGTAGTCCGTGTGTTTGCACGTGTCCTGGAGAAGAGCTGCCATATTTATCTGGTGGCCCTGGCATCCAGTGGGATGCCTGCTGCTTAGTGGGTGTTGAGCAAATGTTTCCTTGAACGGTCTTTGAGAATTCCATTGTGAAGCAAGACCATAAAAACAAAGTTCTAGCTGGGAGTACTTAGAAAAAAGAAGGTAACTTAATTCAAGAGAAAATAAGTTGTGCCAGAAAGGGAGAGTTCTCTTAGGTCGTTACGTGAAGCAGCCATTATTGGCACTTCTAGATGTGTAATGATGTAGACACTGAAAGCGGGTGTGACCGACGTCAGAGCAGTTAGGAGAGGAGGAGGGGGCCGGCTGCGTTCAAGTGTTAGGGAGGCGGCACGTGGTGAGCTAAATACCCCCCTTCAGTGCTGGGGAGTCTGTTTGTGATGCCTCATCCGTCCTGGATCCCTCATCACTCTTCTGCGTACGTGGCTGTCTGTTTTGTGATCCTGTTGTTGGAAGAGCGTGGATTTTCTGTAACATAGCCCCACAATGTTAGGCCAGATTTACGTGTGTTGCTAAGCCAGTGCCTTAACGTGGACACGTTGCAGCTGTCATGCCAGCGAAGCTCGTGTCGCAGAGCGGAACGAGACAGTTGTCATTCTGGCGTTCATAGCTGAGCAGCCTTGGTCGTGAAGTTGTGTGGCTTTCTGCTTTATATCCACACGGTGCACGTGGGGTGCTGCTCCGTAGAATGCTTAAGAGGAGAAGGGAAAGCCTAGGCGATGGGGGCATACACCGTGCCTGCTTCCCTCCCAGCAGACAGGCGATAATGGGAAGGCACAGCAAAACTTTGGGGCAGGAGGAGACCTCACTGTTGCCTTAAGATGATTCTGTTGGGTAGATTTGGGGAGCGGTGGCGGGTGTAGGGCAGCTGGCCTGTAACAAGAGTGACTGCAAGAGTCCAGGTGACTCGGGGCCCGTAGGAAGTGAAGTAAGGCACCGAATGGGAAAGCCAGAACCAGCAGGATGTTCTGAAGAAGGTAAGTGGTGTTACTAGGGATGACCACTGTTCGTTCATGGAAATCAGTCGGGTTGCTGCCGCCTTGGGGGATGGGGGAACGTGAAACTGAGTTTTGACATCGGAGAATGCCCACCGCACATTCTGGCGAAGACATGGAAGTCGGTGGAAGTGTGGGACAGGAACGCGGACTTTGCAGCTGGAGAGAGATTTGGGAGGTGGGGTGGGGCTGTGGGAAAGGAGGAAAGGAAGTGGGAGAGGGTAGGAAGCTGATGTGTGCTGTGCTCACATCCACCATGTGAGGAGGAGGAGAGAGAGCCAGAGAAAACCGGAGGAACAGGATGGTTCTTCACGAACGTCCAGAGAGAATAAAGTTCAGGAGAATCCAGTCGCTATTTTAAAAGTCTGCAAAACTTGAGGGTGACGGGGACAGAGAAAAGCCACCGGATTTGGTATTTTCTTATCAGTGGACACCCGTGACCGTGAGGTTTTAGTGGCCAGTGGAGTGAGGGGGAGCCAAATTACAGAGCCTTGAAACATTTGGGTGACTGGTGCCGAGGCGGGTAGGGGAGGGGAGGGGAGGGAGGACAAAGTGGGCCAGTGGGTTGACAGCAGTGTTTCTCAAAGTCAGCACGACTGCCAGTCTGGGCCTGGTTATCCCTCGTGGGGAGCTATCCTGTGCATTGCAGAACCTCCCCCCACCCACCCACCCAAGGTGTGACCACCAGAAAATGTCTCCGCTGTCAGATGCCCCCCAGGCGCCAGATTCCTCGGTGAGATCTGGTCTCCAGGGCGGAGTGCAGATTTATGCTGCTGCTTCTTGACCCAGCAGGGCCCCAGTAATCCCTTCTGCTGCCACCGCCCCTCTGTCTCCTGCTGGTGGTTTAACCGCACTGGTAGGCAGGCGGGAAGGAGCTGGTCCAGAAGTGGGTGGAAAACAGCAGGCAGCCGGGGGAAGCATTACCCCGTCAGGTACCGAGGGAGGGCAGGCGGAACAGAGCAAACACACTGTTGGGAAGGGGCGTCTTTGACACTGGGGGGTGGTGGGCAGAGCCGTCTGTTAGTGGATGAAAATGGTTTTAGCTCCCTTTAGGTGGTCTCAAGCTTCTAAGACGGGCAGAAAGGTCACCCAAGAGTGAAGTAGACAAGGTTAAGGCTGGGCCTTTGACGAAATTATAGAAAGTTTCACTAACACACAAGTGAGTAAAAGCATTAACAGACCAGCAACGAGTCCTGGCTCAATAGGGGACTTGAAAAAATTTGTTAAAAACATGAATTAAAATCTTGGGGAAGACAACCTAAAACCCAGCCACTGTGACACTATTTTTATTTGTGCATTTTACTGCCTAGACTTACAGTTTTATGCTTTTTATTTTGCTTATTTCACTGAATGTTGTAGATTTCAGTGTTACTGAACTATTATTTCAGTTATTTGTGATGGCTACGTAATAGTCCAGAGATCAGTTTATCAAATAGCCCTCTCATTACTGACCAGGGGTTGTCCAGTTTTTAATACTATTATACCTAAAGTTGCAGTAAACGTTCTTATGCCTGGAGTTTTGCCACATTTTATTAGTGGGTTCAGTAAAAATTTTGTATGATGCTGAACACAGAGCACAGAATGTATTGGCTTAAAATGCCGCCTCAGTGAGGTGTTCCTGTCCCACCACACTGCTTTGTTTTTCTCCATAGCACTTGCTGTCTTCCAGAATACCAGTTGTTTTATTTAATCTGGCTGTTCTTGTCTCCCTTGCTAAGTATAGAAGTTCCAGCAGGGTAAGGATTTTGGTTTGTATCACCAGCACCTGGAATGCTTCCTGGCACACAGATACTTGCTGAACGGTGGGCTTGACCCAGACCTGCAGGCACGATGGGTTTGGAAGGGTGTCAGCACCAGGTGTTCCCAGAAGTCAGTGGGAGAATAATTGCATTGACTGGTCTTTGGTATCTAGACAGACTAGGAAGCAACACAAATTCACAGGGACATTGAGTCGGGAGATGGAAGGGTTATTGGCACCTGGAGGGGACTGTGGCAACGGAAGCACCTTCCTCTGGAAGGAGAGCCTGGGAATGGTAGAAGGTAGATAGTCTGTGGTTACAGATGGCAGTTCCTCAAGGTTTAGACAGTAGAAAGGAAGCAGTCCGAGAGTTAGTAGTGGCAAGGTTGGTGGAGAATTCCATTTTGCTGGGAATGGAGTGCGTCACTTTTTAATTGCCCCTGCCTCGGCAAACAGTCCTCTCTTCTTAGTGGACTATACTTGGTTCATGCTGGGATGGGGTCTGTAAATCAGGTTTTGTTTTCAGAGGTCTTTTCTTAGTGGAGTATGGCTGTAGGAGGTAATCTGAGTAATCAGCTATGCTACCGATTCTGTCAGACAGTTAACCAGAGTTAGCGACAATGGCAACCCAAATTGAGCTTCAAAACTCCGTTTACAGAGAAGTCACGCCCCTTTATTTGGTATAGCTGATTGGTCACTTAGTCGAGTCATTCAGTTGAACCTTTAAGTAACTATCTTATAAGTGGAATTGACCCTTGAACAGTCCATTGTTGGCGCAGGGGGCGAACCCTCTGTGCAATCAAAAATCGAATGTAAGTATAGACTCCCCAAAAACCTAATAGCCTACTGTTGCTCGGAAGCCTTACCAATAACATAAACAGCCAGTTAATGTAAACTTTGTATGCTACATGCATTACGCACTGTAATCTTCTAGTAAAGGAGCCCAGAGAAAAGAAGATGGTACTGAGAAAGTCATAAGGAAGAGAAAATATGTTTATAGAACCGTACTGTATTTCTGGGGAGAAAAATCTGTGTGTAAATGGACCCGTGCAGTTCAAACCCCTGTTGCCCAAGAAGAGTCAACTGTACTTTTCTTTTTGAGGTCACTTCACTCAGAGTAGAGCGACCTGGTAAGCACATAAGGATTTAGCCGAGTGTTTGCCAAGTTCATTTTAAGCAACTGCTGGGGTGTCACTCATGAGTATGGACATTACAGTGGTTTTCTTTTGGAACAGCCTTCATTGTTACTCAGCCAGCATACAATTATTCACTTCTGGGCTTTCTTATATAACATATTGTTAGTTTCAAATTCCAGTTATTATCTGGTGAGTTGTTAATGACAGACAGGTGTGATTTAGTAAATAAAACACTGCAGAGAGGGAGTCGTGTGTCATCCCTCCCATTTCTCCGTGGGTGGCATGTCTGTTTCTTCTTCATGCTTCATTCTTAATTCTTCCATTTTAAAACAGAACGATCTCAAACGTAGCCTTCCTTCTCCTTCCAGAATCTGTGGGGTACTTTACCAATCTCCTGGTTCATAAAGAGAATTTATGTTTTGAGGCCTTTCCCCGAAATGCTTTTTTTACACACCTGTACCTTTGTCGGCCTTATTTCATTTATTACGATACTAGTTGAGCAAGGTTGTTTTCCAGATGAAAAAAAATTTGAACTTGGAGTTCTTAGAACCAAGTGGTTTCCTAATTGTAATGACAAGAATAGCGTATATGGCATCCAGTCGTGGTCTGTATGGTTGACTTTGAGAGTTGTCAACAAAAGTTGGAGTGCCCTTGCGTGGGTTGTACTGACTACTTCTTCACTTCCCAGTATAGTCGCTGCAGTTAACGTGTGGTGTAACCCAATTTGAGAGAAATGCGTAATAAGCCTTGCTTCTAGTGAAAACCAGGCTAAGACCATCCTCCTCGCATTTCCTCATTAAGTTGGTTGTTAGCATAATATTAACTATTTTAAGCTCCCAGACCTCTCTTTATCTTGATCAAAACATTGTTTAGGAGGAATCCTGCAGTTCTCATTTAATCCATTTGTGACCTCTTCTGAGGAGGATGGAGCAGTTAGTTAGGGCCATGCCTGAATCCCTGGGGAAGTGCCCAAACCAGACTTCTGCTGCAGGTCCCCCAGAGCAGCCGGGTAAGAGCAGAGGGCTGGCGCTGAGCTGCCGGGAGCAGAACGTACGTGTGTTAACCAGCAGTTGCCTGCTTCCAGGGAGAACGCCGGAGAACCAGACTCCTGGAGCCGTCTATCCTATGAGATACCTTACGGAGACTGTTCTGTGAGGCACCATCGAGAGCTGGACGTCTATACGTTAACCTCTGAGTCCGAAGCGCACCATGAACCCCCATTTCCTGGAGACCGTTGCACTGGACACATATTTAAACTTAGGAACATCCAACAGCAGCTAATGGTAAGGAAGAAAATGTCCATTTTCAGGCTTTTGTGCCCTCACTCTTTCCCCTAGTGAACCTTGCTATAATTGGAGCCTAAAAATGCTCTCCTCACAGATTGTGAAACCCCTTAGGGCAGTTTTAGTGGTGTTGGATGTTACCACTTACAGATAGGGGGCGGCAGCAGGAGGCCGCGGGCAGTTTTCTTTCTTTTTTTTTTTTTTGCCACGTTTTTGAAATAATGAAAGATACACGTACACACTGCAGATGCAGAAACATACGCAACAACTAGAACTCCGTTTTCCTGGCATCAAGGGAAATTCGTCTGTTTATAAATTTGTCAGTTTAGCTTTATAAAACTGAGCAAAACAGTTCCTGAGATGGTTGCTATACTCAGAGATAAAGCCTCACAACTAGTCCAGTGAGCGATGATAATGTTACTATATTTAAATTGATAGTTGGATGGTAAAAAGATCACTAAAAAAATAAAGATTTTATAATCCACTCAAGCCTTCAAGATAAAGTTGTTGCCAGACGTAAAAACATTACAGACTCCCTGGTAGCATTTATTATGCATAACATAAACGTCATATGGGTACATGTCTCTTGGCCATAACATCTGAAGGCTAAGTTTACATAATTTTTCCACCCAGTTTATTTCAGAGCTGATTTGATTTGGAGAAAGCTTGACAGTAATTTCATTTAAGGTCGCCTGGGGTCAACTCAGTACTGGAGGCCTCTTTGGGAGCAGGCATTATTTTTGAGGTCAGCAGGCCAAGACACCCCACAGCAGGGCTGTGTGATGGGCCTGCCTTTCCCCTTCTGAATCGTGCACGCCCAGAACAGGCATCATTTTGTTTTGCTCTGAACGGACTGCTGAGTCCGATTTTCCTTTAGAGCTCTTCTTACTGGGTGAATGACGGTCCACCTGAAAATCTCAGCTTGCAGGTGCCAAAGTTACTGTCTCGTATAGCAATGCTTGACCGGAAACTATGAGAAATGAAAACTCGGAGAGGATGCATGCTGTTAGGAGCTTTTAAAGTTGTTTGTGAAACACCACTTGTTTCTGGAACGTTCACCCTTTATTAAATGTAATGACTTGCTTTCATAATTTGTAGGGGACGGTTACATTCTCAGCAACAGTGGAAGCAAATTAATTTGAACCTCTAAGCAGCATAGCGCAAAAGCTTTTACTGAAAATCCACTTTTTGCTGGGGGGTGGGGGGGAGGGCGGTACTCTCTTACTAGAAAGACTTTAGTGAGCATACCACATATTACACTTGCACGTGGAAATTTCTACAATAGGCCCGGTTAGTAGACAGGACTAGTGTGATGTAGGAGAACTGTTAAGTGCTTACTGAGAGAGTAAATGAACCAGAGAGGGCACAGTAGATCTGTGTGAGACCATTGCAGTAGGTCAGACAGTGGGGAAGAGCAAAGCCAGATGTCTTACAAATAGTTTCTATGTGTTGAACAAATAGTAGTATTATAAGAATTCCTGAAACCTTGGTATAAAAGGCAAACCAACCCCAAAGATGAGCTGTGTTTTTCTCCATTTTTCCTAAGCCTTGTCTAAAAGTACATTTGAATTTTGCATGCTTATAACCTTAAATTAACTCTAGGCTTTATTTATTTTTTCCAACATTGTATTGTAAATCTGTATTTCAGATTTCACTGTGGTCTTCATAGTTCACATTTATGTAACAGCTTGGCATCTGCCATCAGGTTGAATGACTGTGATTTTTTTTTTTTAACCATTCCCGTATAGTTGGTTATATCTGTTTGTGTTTTTTAAAATACTGCAAAGTTGCAAAATGTAATTTTGAGATGACCTACAATATCATCAAGCCACAGTACTTTCTAAGAATAATCAAGAATTTGGTATTATGGGGAACCTGGGTGGTTCAGTCAGTTGAACATTCGACTTCAGGTAAGGTCACGATCTCATGGTTCTTGAGTTTGAGCCCCGCATTGGTCTGTCTGCACAGAGCCTGCTTCAGATCCTCTGTCCCCTTCTCTTTACCCCTCACCCTGCGCATGAGCGTGCGTGCACGCTCTCAAAAATAAACATGGAAAAAAGTTTTTTAAAGAATTGGTTATTATTAGTTTGATATGTTCTTGTTTAATGTTTGGTACTAGATAACAGAGGAACTGCTTTTTTTTTTTTTTTAAGTAAAAGAATATCCCCTATCTACTTAAAAAAAAATTTTTTAAGTTTATTTTCAGAGTGGCGAGGGGCAGAGAGAGGTGGAGACAGAATTTTAGGGCTCCACACTGAACGTGGTCATGGGGCCTGATCTCAAAAACCGTGAGATTGTGACCTGAGTCGAAATCAAGAGTCAGACACTTTTTGGACTGAGCCATCCAGGCGCCCCTCTCCCATCAACCTTTCCAGAATGAGTTCATAAAATTTAGGAAATAGTCATCTTGTATATTCTTGGCCATTTTTATCTTTGCAGTGGATATGCAGCTACAAGAGAAGATGTGTTTGTATCTATTTAGATCAGCTTACCATGTGATCATAGGGCTGGAAAGGCAATGAGTGGTCTCCGGCAGGAGTTTTGCGTATAGGTGTCAGTGCCCTCTTCCCAGGGACCGTTCTTAAAAGTATCTTTCATTTCCTCCTAGAAAACAAACCTTAAGCAGATGGACAATCCCATGCCCTTAATGGTGACAGCACAGGATCCTTCAGGTGTGCCCGCTGCTCAGGATACAGACAGCCAGTGTCTCTGCTGTGCATCAGCCCCCAGGGACGGCCAGCAGCGCCGTCTTCCCGAAGACACCGCAAGCTCTCCGTGCTGCCCAGGGAGCACTGCCGGCGGGATTGCAAGTTCCTGCGATTTGTCAGGTGTGGCTAAGGAGGAGCACACAGACTGTTCCTGCGGGAGGAGAACTGCAGGCGTGGAGAGGAAAGGGGAAGAGGTGGAGGCAGCACGCGCTGCGGACTGCGGAGCCGCATCTGGGCCCAGCCACTGCCTGCAGAGTGTGCCCGATTGTGAAGGAAAGGGCGCAGGGGGCGTCCCCTGCTGTGGACTCAGAAACGGAGAAACTGGAACAGAATCTGCCACACTGGCCGCGGACCAGGAGTCTCCAGGCGCCGGAGACCACGTCCCGCAGGGAGACGTGGCCATGCAGCCGGGCACCGCTGCCATTCGGCATCTGTCTGGAGGGGAGCTTGCAGTCGGCGTCGCAGCGACTGCTGGGGACCCAAAATGTGATCTCGGGAACACAGACACCCCCACCCAGAAGAACGTGCTTGAAGCTGGGGGGAGCACGGGTGAAGAGGTTGCCAGCTCTGGTGTCAGCACGGCTGGAGCCTGTGATGGAAGAGGCCCGAGGAAGCCTGCAGGTGAAGCCGGCGCTCCTCACGGCGTCCCTGCCACTGCTTCCCTGGAGGCTTCCAGACCTGTCGAGTGTTCACCTGCAGGCAGTAACGGAGAAGCCTCCACCGTCAAAACTGCAGAGACTAAAACTTCGCGAGGTTGTGAGGGGGGCGCTGGGGTTCCACCAAATCCGAGCCCCCCAGTACTTGCAGCTGCAGCGGAAGACACGCCTGCCGATGGGTTTGAGCCCTGTGCTCCCTTGGCAGGCACAAGTGTGCCAGCATCGCCCTCTGGCCTAACCTTTCCTGGGCCCCAAAAAGACACGGCAAACCAGGAGCCAGAAACGGATTCACCTCCCATCCAAAGCCCAAACGGCGAATCACCCCTCTGTCCCCCCGCTGGAGGTGGCAAGCCGTGTGCTGTCTCCACGCGGCAGCAGGACATGGTGACTTCTGGTGGTGTGTTGGCTGCGGAACGCTGTGATGACATAGTTACCCGGCCTGAAAGCCCCCCAGGACTGCCCCCCACGCAGCATCCACCCCCCGCCGCCTGCTGTGAAGGTCCACGGGCTAGCCCAGCCGCCCCCGGCCCTGTGCGAGATACCCAGGAACATGTGGCATTTTGTCGTCTTGAAGTTTCGGATACGAAGGGCCAAGGAGGAGATTTGAAATTAGAAACCAACTCAACAGATACGCTCGGGGTGCGTCCGCACGCTGCTGCCCTCGGAGCCGAGAAGGAGCTGGTGCCGGACCAGGCAGTGACATCAGACAGGGCTTTTTCTCTGGCAGGCGGTTCAGGCAGTGAATCAGTAACCAAAGATGACGCGCTTTCTCTTGTCCCCTCCCAGAAAGAAAAGGGAACAGCAGCTCCTGGACTACATACGGCTCCAGACGGTAGAGATGGCCCGGGCGGAGATGCGAACGAGCCCCTAGAAGACGGCGCCGCAGGCCTGCCCGTGCCCTCCGCCGCTCTCCAGCTTCAGCCCAGCATGGGGAATACCAGTCCCACGGCACTTGGCGAGGAACAAGGGGGACCCTGCCTCTCAGCAGCCCCCGAAGTTCCGAATCTCGAGGGTGGTGCGGACTCGTCTCTGCTGCCTGCGGGGAAGGCCACTGTGGCCTCCAGTTCCATTTTGACTGAAGAAGGGAAAAATCTGGTGCTTCCAGAAAGCTCTGAAGCTCAGGGACAGGGTGGCAGGGATAAAGCAGTGACTTGTTCCCCTGTTAAGGAAGACACGCTTTCCTTGGGAACGTTTCAGGAAGAGCGGAGAACACCACCTCCCGGACAGGAGGCGCGGGGACTCCGTGGAGAGCCCGGCTCTGCTGGCTGTGGCGAGGACAGAGCCCTGGAGCACGGCAACACGCTGGACACGCCCTCGGCCTGCCTTGATGCAGAAACTCAGCAAAACAAGGAAGTGGCCTCACCAGTCTCGCCACCGACTGAAGGTGGGGCTGCACAGAGCCTGGTGCCGCCGGGAGCCGGGCTGGCTGCAGCCCCACGCCAGGAAGCCCTGGGTGCAGAGCAGGGCAGCTCGGCTCCCTCGCCAGGGATCTTACCAGATGGGGCTGAGGCTCAGCCTTGCAGTCGAGCTTTTGCTCTGGATGCTGGAGTGCAAAACCTTAACTCCCAGGGAATAAACCCTGCTTGTGAGGTGAACGGAAAGGTGGCCTTGGATGTCGCCGTGGCTAACGCTTTACCAGGCACCGTTGGGGCCGGGAGACAGGCTGCATCACACAACACACAAGACCTCCCGCTTCCAAAAGCCTCGTTGAGCCAGGAGGAGAATATGATCCTGGGGTCGCCAGGAGCTTTACCAGACAGAGGAGTGACTGACCCACAGGGCGCTGCGACTCCAGAGTTGCTCCCTCTCGGTTGGAAGGAAGCGGACCACGGCAGCAGCTTGGGCAGCTCCGGGGAGGCACAGGTGGACACCCAGGCACATCACATCCTACGGCAGCCTGTTGCCACAGAGGTCCCCCTGGAGGCTGGGCTCCCACGCACTGGTGACCAGGCCCCAGGCGGGGAAAGGAGCGCTCCCCCTCTGCCCTGTGCTGCGCATCTGCCCGAGAGCGCCGACTCCATCGAGGAGGCCGCAAGTCGCATTGTGGAGGCCGTCCTAGATCAAGTCAAGGCCTCGGGAGCACTCCTCACTGGGCGGGGGACCAGTCACATGTCACTGTCCAGTCCTCCAGAGTCAGGCCCGGTGACCGAGCGGCCAGTGAGTGCTTCTGCAGGGAACGTGATCGCCTTTGTGCCTGGGCAGACCCCACAAACGGGCAGTGTTCGTGAAGAAGCCCCTGGCAACCTCGCAGGGTGTTCGGCTGAAAGCGGGGAGCTGGAGAAGATGAATCTGCCTGCTGACGGACCTGAGCCGGCAACAGGTAAGCAGAGCAGAATACAAAAGTCCCAGCTTGTGGAACAGATTCCCTGAAGAGTCTCTGAGACGTGCTGGCAAAAAGTGGGCGTCTCTGTGGTTTTAGAAGCGTCTTTCATTCATTGGGTACATTGCCAGGTTCACAGCAACCACCCCCCACCCCCAACCCCCCCGCCCCGCCCGCTGTCAGGACAGGCACGTCAGCATGGGGTTGGACAGATTTTGCTTCCTGTATTGCGGACTCCTGGCTTGTTTGATTAAGCCTTGTCACACCAGGGCAGTGGGAGTTTTGTTCACCGAGAAAATTGTCTAGTGTGCAGGTGCTTTGCAACGATAAAGGAATTTAGCAGATGTTTTTATCCGTGTGGCTTAGTCCTTTTCTCCAGAACTGTGAAAAAGCAATGCTGCAAAAACATGTTTTGCTTACAAGCCTAGAGCACTTTTCTTCCCCTGTCGTCCTGGTCCGTGTCCTGAGCAAATAGAGTCAGGGTGGTTTCGTGAAACAGCTGCAAGTGTCGTTCTGTGCGTGTGACCCCACGTCCAAAATGGTGGCATTAGGTCATTGGGGAGGGGTGGGGGAGGGGAGCAGAGAGACGGCCCTCCCTTTCCTGCCCGCGGAGCCGACTTCCAGCTCCATTGCCTCTTGCTCTCGGGCAGCAGTCTGGGAGTGCAGGCCCCCGCGCAGCGCAGGGCATGGGATGCAGGATGTCCGCCCGAGTGCGCTGAGCCGCCGTCACAGGGCACACGTCGTGTCTGCTTATCTGGGTGAAGCAGCTGTTCCGAGCAGATTGCTCGCACAGCAGCCTGTCCCATCTGTGGGTAACCATGTCCAGAGAGAGCAGACAGAAACCGCTGTTGCTCAGTGGAAATAAATGACGTGAATAAAACTTCTTGGGGGTTGAGGCTGAAGCCGAACCAGAGTCCCAACGTGGTGCAGCCGTTAAAGGTCAGTTCGATTCGCACTTTGATGCCACCACCTGTTACCAGGTGTGGACCGAGGACCCACCTCCATGCTCGCCCCCAGGCTGCAGAGGTAAGAAGGAGCCTGATTTGTTTTTGTGGTTTGTTTTTGCTGTTTTTTCCAATTTTTGAAAATCGGGTTAAGTGTGGTAGGTGTTAAGAGGGTGGGGGTGGGGTGTGTAGAGAAACAAACAGACACAACAAGAGGTTGCTTAGGAAAGAGAGTAACCTCAACCCCGTGGGCATTCTCCCTGATGAGGGGTCTTTAACCATTTATAATCTTTTTTTCCCCCCATGGAAGGCTTTAAGAAACCCGAAGTAGTGTGTTTTTGGTGAGGTGAGGTTTTTAGTTCTATTCATGGTTTGGATGGTCAGTGATAGAAATTTGTTGGCCGCTGGCTCAGAGTTTAAATGAAAAGGTCTCTAATTTTTAAAATAAGATACAACAACAAGTCTATTTTGGGGGCCCTGGCAGGTTGACATTTCAGAAGAATAGGGAGTGGCTGTAAGCTGATGCCGGGCTGTGTTCTCTTCATTCGGGCGCTATGTCTTGAGCCACACGGGCTGCAGTTATTTGTTTTTCTGGCTCAGCAGTCAGAATTTAACCCAAGCAACTGCAAATTATGTGAAGTTTGTGTCTGTAACACCCAGAGAGAAGAGGTAGAAACCAGGGGAAATTTCAGACTTTGATTTTCGGTGGTACGTAGCAATGGTATAGACGCTAAGAGATGATTTTTAAGATTTTGAGGTTTCAGGAAGGAAAACGAGCTGAAGTTTCAGCAGTGTGTCTGCGTTTACAGTTGGTTGTTATGTGTGGGCGAGTTGTTCTGCTCCCAGGAGTCATATGTGTTCAAGGCTCATGATCTTATATTGCAGAGTAGCCAGTCATGAAGTAGTAAGTGCTTTCTTTGGGGCGGGGGGAATGCCAGGATCAGGGAAAGTCCCTGGTCACATTGCCCTGGAGACAAAGCACCTGAGTGTGATCTCAGCCAAAGGGTATTTTCTGGGAAGTTTACATTCCTGGATTTACACATACTCTTTTATGAGTGAAGAGACTTTGGTTCAACTGTTGATTTGGAACAAGCCACATGGCTTTGGCCTCTGTTTTTATATGCTGCTGCAGATAAAGCCAAATAGAAATTAAGATGAGAAAACACGAAAGTTCTGGTTAGAGACAGGGGATGTGGCCCCTCACCCGAGTGCATTGATCACAGTGGTTTGGGAAGTTAGTTGTACTTGACTGAGCCAGGCCAGGCCCGTAGAAATTCCCAGCACCCCTGTGTCTCAGTAATCACTGTTCACCGTTGTGATTGGTCGCTGCTTGCCAAGGTCCATATTTTCACTAGACGGGTATAGGATGGTAAGGTTGTGTCAAAAATTACACCCCCCAAATAAATAAAAGTCATCAACCACCAGAAGAAAAAATGACTCTTACTTAGAAATGTTTTGATTAGGGAGTCCTTCTTGAGGGGATTGCCTACTCCAGTTGTTTTCACTTTATTTACATTTTCTGAAATGTAAGGTAGAGTTTGAATCTTTGGGCAAGGAAACTTGTTTTTGCCCACTTTTAAATTGCTAGTAAGATTGTATAATTATAAACGGGGGCAAAGGAAGAATTTATAAATGTTCATTAATAGGAATGTCACATTCCTAAATCTGAAGTAGATCTTTGGGCACATCATAATGTGTATTAGAATAAAATCTTAGTAGGATTTATTCTTTGGTGAAAGAAACTCTTCTGCCCTTTGATGTAGGGAACATTTTTTTTTCCCCACCGGAGCAGTGGCATGACTAGATGAAAACCAGCCACAGAAAAATTTCCACATGAAATTGAGGTGATAGTTCTATTTTTATCTGTATTGTCAAGGTGAATTTTTACCCTTCACTTAACAATGTCAAAGCATGAATTTGCCTCAGACGTTCATTTTATCAGTTCCTTCCTGTATTTGCTTGACCATGTGGTGGTCAGGTAACAAAAACCATGACAGCTTGGTCTGGTGAACATAATTCTAAAGAAAATGTATAAAAACATTTTCTTTACAAAAAGGAATTCCAGGGCTCCTGGAGGCTCAGGTGGTTGAGTGCCTGACTCCTGGTTTCAGCTCAGGTCATGAGCCCCGCGTCAGGCTCCGTGCTGAGCATGGAGCCTGCTTGGGATTCTCTCTCTGTCCCTCTCTCCCCCTCTCCCCCCTCTCCCCCACACTCTCAAAAATAAAATAAAATTAAAAAGAAAAAAAAAGGAATTCGTTGGGGCACCCTGGCTGGCTTGGTGGAGCATGCAACTCTTGATCTCAATGTCATGAGTTCAAGCCCCACGTTGGGTGTGGAGATTACTTAAAAATAAAAATCTTAAAAAAAAAAAAAAAGGTGGCGGGGAGAGAGAATTCCTTGTTTGTGATTATGTTTTGGTTTAGGGAGAAATAAAATTAAAACAAAATGTAATTTACCAGAACACTTCAGTCTTGTCCCTTGCAGTGATGGATAGATGAGAGTGTGCAAGTATGTTTTTAAAGAAAGTCAGACCCTTCTTAAAGGCTTTATCTCATTCCCAGCAGGTCTTTCCTCTTTGTGCTGTGCAAACATAAACATCTTGGTCTCTTTGATGGTGATCAAGATGGACTACCTGGCTGTAGCTATTCATCTGTTTCCTTGAAGCTTGTGAATGTCCTTTTCCACATGCAGTCAGTACATACTCGAGATCTGTGAGGAAAAGCCCATAGTGAAAATGGAAGTTGAGTAGACGTCGAACTGGATGTCGCCTTAGCCGCAAACCCCTACAGAGGCCAGGGGAAAACCGAACAACCCTGTGATAAAGGACTAGCTCAGCACGGGGTCCGAAATGACACCAGCTCCACTTGAATACTTCCCTGTGTAACGCAAAAGCAAACAAAACACGTGAAGCCTGCAGCGAGTTGTGTACACAGTAAGACAACGGGATTTGATTTTTCAGATGTGCTTTGTAACCCCCTTCTTCTCTTCAGAAATGCCAGACCTGAAAGCTGCCGACGAAGTGGATTTTCGGAGTAATGGGAGGACGGGCGTGGCCTCTGCAGAGGTGGCCGTGGGAGACATGGCCACCACAGCAGAGATGAAACCAGGCCTAAAGACCCAGGCGGTAAGTGGCATTAAGTCTGTGTAAGCACAAAATGTGTTTAGCTTGGTCTGTTGTGTCTGATTTATAGCCTTTTGTTTGTTTGGGCAACGCTTGTATTTTTTTAAACAACGGTATTTCCCCCTTTTCTCTTGTTCCATCACGTATAAATGTGGGTGTGTTGCTGCAGTTCAGCTGTCGTAGACCGTGGGCGCTGCACCGCGTAGCTGTGGGGAGTGGGCCCTTCTCCGTGGGTCCCTTGGCGATGGTAACCAACAAGATTTTCCCTGAGCACAGGACTTTGGCTTGTCATCACGTTGAACATGTCACAAAATGAGAATTCCCACAGAACGGGCTCTAGTAACCCTTCTTAAACCTGATTCTTCTTTCTTGGTACAGAAAACTGAGAGCAGAAATGAGATTTTAACTTCCAGTTCTCTACTAGCTGTCTAAAATGTGTAGCAGGTCATTTTTAGCGACCAAAAAAATAAATCGGTTCAGTAGCTTTTTTCATAGCAGCTTCATTGAGCTATAATTCCCGTACCATAAAATCCACCCGCACAGGTACACGGCTTCGTCGTTTTCAGTATGTTTCAGAGCTGTGCAGCGGTGACCACGGTCCGTGGTAGCGGCCCAGCACCATCAGCCCATCCCGCCCCACCCTCCGGGGGTCCCTCATCTCCCGCCTGTTGCTGTGCGTCTGCCCATTCTAGAACCTCACGTACGTGGAATAACATGGAACGCTGAGCTCTTTGACAACTGGCTTCTCTGACTCAGCTTCCTGTTTCAAGGTTGAACCGTGTTGTCACATCGATTAGTATTTTGTTTCTTCTCATTGCCAACTCCCATTCCGTCCTATGGATGTTCCACATCTTGTGCTTGTCTCCACTTCTCGGCTGTCATGGATGATACTGCCGGGAACATTTGTGTACGAGTTTGTGTGGATGTATGTTTTCATGTGCCCAGTAGCGGATTTGCTGCATCACTGGTAATTTGATGTTTAATATTCAGTGAGTGTTCAGAAATGTTTTTCTTCAGGGTCTTGAGCTTCTTTCTGTTTTTGTTTAAAGCTATTAACTTAAAACGAGGGAACAAACTTGTTGAGAGAAACCGTGCTCTAAACCTTAGAGTCCCTACTGGTTAATTAATTTTTTTGTAATGTTTATTTATCTTTTGAGAGAGAGAGAGAGAAAGAAAGAGCACGAGTGGTGGAGGGGCAGAGAGAGAGGGAGACCCAGAATCTGAAGCAGGCCCCGGGCTCTGAGGTGTCCGCACAGATCCCGACGTGGAGCTTGAACTCACTGACCGAGATCATGACCTGAGCCACGTTACTGGACTAAATCATATTTCCCCTTAGAAAATCCATCATCTTTGTCTAGACGTGACAGTCCCCGTCTCTGCTCTTCACAGAGGTCTAAATGGTGTTTTTCCTTAGTTACCCCAGCAGGTAAACAGCACACTGTACCCTCCCAGACTATTTCAAGTGTATGAGCCGTGATAAACAAGCTTCATTTTATTGGAGTACAGGGGTAGGGAGGTGCGGACTCTTCTAGCGCACTCCCTTTTACAGATAATATTTGTGACTAATGCCTGGGCGGCTGCTTGTAGAGCAGGCATTATTCAGACCGATGCTGCTCTTGCCCCTAGGGAAAGAAGAGAGAACACACCCTGCATGGGTACACGTGTGTCTTTGTTTCCAGAAGCCCCTAAAACAGGGAAGGAACAAACTCACATCCTTGAATTCAAATGCCCGTCTCGGTCTTCCGTGTGAACACAGTAGTGACGACCGTCATGGAAGACAGCTTGCCGCTCGCCCACACTCTGCCCTCCCGTGCGGCTGGCTCTGTCCTCGTTGTATCTTGTCTGTTAGAAAGGAGGAAACAAAATGGTCCTTTTTTTTTTTTTTTTTTTTAACTTCCTCCTCCCGTCCTTCCCTCCTCCCGTCCTTCTCTCCTCCCTTCCCGCTCTCCTCCCGTCCTGCTCTCCTCTCTTCTCGTTTTTCCTCTGGTTTTAAGAGTTGAGAGAGAGCATACTCCTCTGGTTGGTCAGCATGTCTCATTTTCCAGATAAGAGACTAAGGACCTCCGAGAGGTCTCATGCCCAGCCCAAGGTCGGACCCAGCCAGAATAAGAGCAAGGAGTGCGATTTCCAACCCAGGACCTCGACAGCAGGGTGGCCTCCCAGCTGACTGTCCCAGGCTCTACGACCAGCAGCTTCCGAGGGGCATCCGTAGGTCGGAAGCATGTAATGTGTGTGTTGCTTGGGAACACCTCGGCCTCGTGTGCCGTCTGCCTCCACTGCGTACAGTTGGAGAAAGAGTATGTTAACGGATCTTCGGGTCTGGAAGGTTTTCAGGTCGAGTAAGTGTGTTCCGAGCAGTGTGGGAATGAGGTGACATCTGACCGCTTGGCTCTCTTCCCTGTTGCTCTGCAGCGCGGGCCCTGTTTGCTGTGACTTGGTAGGATAGAGCGTGAACACACACTTCAGTTTTGCCTGTGTCTCCTTTTCTCTTTTTTTCTGCCATTTAACTCTTCATATACTACGTTCACTGTGTAGGTTTTCAGTGAGTCAGGAGGGACGTCCACAAGGGTTTTTGTTTTTTTTTTTTTTTTTTTTAAAAAAGATCATATTTTAAGGCTTTGGGGGACAGGCAGTGTCACGCTAGTCAACTTTGCTGTTTTACTGTTATGTAAACAAGAGTGTGACTGTGTTCCAATAAAACTTGATATATAGACTTCCCATAATGTCCGGGTCATGAAATACTTCTTTCTGAGGAATTTTTTGTTGATCATTTAAAAATGTAAAGCCAACTCCTAAGATTTTTCGTGGGCTAAACAAAAACAGGCAGTGGGCCCCTGGCCTGAAGAGTATTGTACACCAGTGGATGAATAGAAGGAGAAAGCAAGTCTACTTGTTTTATTTTCCACACTGTTTTTTTGTTTTGTTTTGTTTTGTGGTGGAAACTCTAGTTATCAGACTGCATGTTGGGAGGCAGGGAGTTCCAGTTCTCGGTGTCTCCTGAAGTACCTTTTTGACTTCGTGTCTCCAGAGCTTGGCTTCCTTACCTGTCTATCTTCTGGCCTTACCCCGTGGACTCTGTGTTTGTGGTCTGCAAAGGGTTACTTCTCACCCCGAAAGAGTGAACTTGAGATTGAACAGGGTGGGGTGGCATTAGTTTAATATTATTTAATCCCATCCCTTCTGACGCATGCCCAGTCTGCGTGTTGGCCTTGGGAATGGGCCAGTCGTTGCCTCACTGAATTACCGTTTCACTGAATCATCCTCTTCCAGTTGTAAAAGAATTTATGTATCCAAAGCTCGGCTACTGTCTTGAATGCTTAGAACGGTGGTGTATTTACTGCAGTTTTCTAGTAAATGTACATAAAGAATCCATTTTTAAGTTCTTCTAGGGATCTTCCTGTTTTGTAACTTTCTCTAAGCACATGACTGTCAGCACATAGGGGCCTCTGTCGGTGACACTACCAAATATTTAAAGAATTTTTCGTTCCTAAACTGGCTTGACCACTGTGCTGTGAACAAACCCTTACTTTCGAGGTCAGTAAAGCTTAAAATCACCATTTATAAAAGAATTCATCGCTATCAAGTTGGACGCTTCTCTTCTCGGAGGAACCACAGGTATGTGCCAGATGCTGCTGGCTTCTCACTAAGATAGATGGTCCTAAGAGATACTTCTTTACTGGGTTGAAAATCGTTCACAGCTTAGGGACCAAGTCATTTGCTTAGATGTACTGTTCCCACCAGTCACTTTATCGGCATTTTGTGGTTGTGATTTGTTATGAAATATTGTCAAAGCTTTAATACTAGTCACAATTCAGTACTCCAGGTTAACTCCTCTTACATACATTACTGGTTTCAAGGTTCTCAGGTGACCTTTTGTTGCCTTCTTTATTCCCCGCTCACTGAGTTAATAAATGTTAAGCACTTAGAACAGGGCCTGGCCCACACAAAGTACAGCTTGGCATTATTATAATTTCAACACTTCAGATTCCAGTATGCTCTTATTTAAGTAATCATTGGCATATGGTGGCTCCTAAAACAACAAAGACTCCATTTCTGCTTTGTGATTAGTGTTCTGAAACGCTTCAGAAAGAGCGTCAGACATCAGTTTGAGTTGGGAGATGTGGAGCTTGTTGTAGCTCTGAGACCCTCAGAATTTGAATGGACCTTAAAGATTATCCGAAGTCCAACATATTTGCTTTATAGGAGAAGATGGTTTCAGGACGGTTAAGTGACTTGCCTTATTTCACAACAAGTTAACTTTGTAAGTGTCAGTAGAACCTTACTTCTATGTTAATAATGTTTCTACTATTCTGTGGTTTCCAGAAGAGTCAAACTTAGGTTATATACTTTTCAGGAGTCCAGTTCACCTGGGTGGACTTTTGCCTTCTAAACAAGTACCCCCCCCCCCCCCCCCAGAATGGTGCTCGCATTCGCCAAGACTCTAAAACCATCACATTATACTACTGGGTCTTCAGTGATGGTTGGAGAAATTCCTTTGGCCATTTTAGGACCTAAGCTGAGTCACTTTAAAATAAATCTCCTGTTCTTGTTACAGTCTGTTAGCTGCAGCTAAGTATCACTAACATAGTGTTTGTCCAAAGAGTTGGCTGTTGGTGCAGAAATTACTAAGATTTTCCAAGATCTGCCTTCTATTTCCTAAAGAATGATATGACTAGGTATAGAGATGACATTGAATACCTAAGTGCAGAATGGGAAGCCTTCTGGGACCATTCTGTTTGACAATCTGCTCTGTGGTGGTCAGGGTAGAATTCTGACTACTGCTCCCTGGCCCTGTGCCACAGACCGGCACATCTTATAGGAATCTCTGCCCTTCAGTATGTGGCCAGGTTCGTTAGGAAGGAACTTCTTTCCCTGGGGTGTCTGTTCATTGAGGTATCTCTGTAATAATTCATTTTCCAAATGCTCATTGCATCAGCTTATTAGCCATTCGGAACAGTTAATTCATCAGGCCAATATACCTTGTCAGCATGCCCATGGTCCTAGCAGCCAAACACTCCAGAACAAATATGGTCAAGTGCAACTATAAAAACCCATATGTTGGGTATTAGGTTACTGGGAAAGTCTACTCTTCATTTAACACACGGGCCCCAATCAAGAAAGCAGTTTATATCAGAACCATCCTCCCATTTTTAATAACAGCACAGTGAAATATCACATTAACTGCATTTCCATTCTTAATTATTTTTACAACAATATTGATATTTGTTTCTTCAGGATTCTGGTTAAGGGCAATGTTGGATGGTTTCTGGTTAGAATCTTCTTGAATTCTCTCTCTACTTCTGCTATTTTTAATGGAACACAATGTTTTCTTTCTCTTGTCTCAAGGGGGCGAGCTTGCATTTCCGTCTCTAGTCCAGGAGTCTGGTTAAAAGCTTTTGCTTCATGTGGCTGGCTGGTCACAGCCTTCGTGCTCAGCCGCTGTAGGAAAATATGGCAGCTCTCAGGCCGTTTGCTAACTAACTGGACAAGCCATAACACTGACACTCAAGATGGCGTACACACCCTACCCTCTTATTTAAGTTTTCAGTTTCAAGAAAGGTCCTTTTAATGGTGTCTCTGCTATCATATTTACATATATAGTTTTGTGGTATATCACCTAGGGAAAGGCAAATTGGCCTCTTTACGAGACGCCAATAAGTCTTCTGTGCATGTATTTGGCATTTAAGAGAGCCAGGCCCCCCTAATTATCCCTTTTGGGTCTGGCGCTAGAGCTGGCCCCAACCACAGGAAAACTTGCTCCTCAGCTTTTTCATACAAATTTTTTGGAGATATTCTTTCTCCGTGTCTCCTCTGAAATGGAGCATTTCCAGGAAATTCTGCAAATACTCTTCTGGAGTAGATAGTTGCCAAAAAGAAGTGCCTCGAAGAACCACAGGTTCAGGTTGTAAAGTCAGAAGTTGAAAAAATATAACCTTAGTATAAAAATATCTGTAGGTGATATGTGTAAGGGTGTAACGTAATGATCCCACCGTAGGTTTTGAAGGGACCTTGAGCAAGTTCTTTAATTTATCTGGCCTATTTTCTCCCTTGTTGTAATCGTTAGGAACTCTCTGAAGTTTCTTCCAGCTCTTAATTCTTGACCAGTTGGTCAGATGTTGGGACGTAAATCTAATGTGTTGGACCAAAAGGACAATCACAGGGACTTTTTTTTTGTTAATTGAAATATAGTTGACATGCAACGTTACTTTAGTTTCAGGTGTACAACACAGTGAGCAGACAACTCTGTGTGTTGGACCGTATGAGGGACTTTTTTGAAATCACATTTATTTGATAGCCAGATTCTTAACTATTCATTTTCTCCTTAAATGGTTTTCAAGATGTTTTGCTCTGGAGCCTTATATTAATAATCTAATTTTTTCCCCTCACAGAACTGCTTAAACATAGGTCATACATATATTTTGAAGGAGGTATGTGTGCCTTTTAATCTTCTGTTGAGACAAAAGAACCAAACCTGATTCCTAGCACTCTGTTGGCCCGTTTCTTACACTCCTCATCCCACTCTTGTTCATTCTTATCTCATTATTTTGACAGTCAAGGATAGTAGCCAAGCATAATGGAAAGTTTATGGAGCCAGATAAACCAAAGTTTTAATCCCAGTTCTGCAACTTGATCTGCCGCTTTGATCTGCTTGTTTAGAGGCTCAGATCCCTCATCTATAAATTTGGGATGATGATGCCCACTTTAAGAATTATTTGTACTAACTAGGGTTAGTTTAGTGTGTAGCATGTGATAGGCATTTTATATGTAGTGGATGTAATTCTAATCCCATTTTATACTAAGAATTATCAGACCCACTCTTAACACTGTGGATGAATGACTTTAGATAGGTGTTGGTTAAAATGGTCTTGGAAGAAATGACTAATTCTGTCAGGCCATGATGGTAGATTATCATGCCACCTGGTGTTCATGTGACGGGGGGTGCCCTAATTTATTCAGTGCTTGATTCAGCACACGTTCACTGAACTCTGTGGTAGGCCTTAGAGACGCTAACATGAAAACAGGTCAGCCTGCACCCAGAGACCCCTCTTCCAGGGGAAGAGACACTACTCTGCATCTCATTTACTGGTTTGCTAAGTGTTAAACATAGACTTGCTTGTGGATAGATATCTTCCATTGAGCTAGGTGATAGATTCTGTCCAGGCTCCTGTGTGCACCCTGGGGGAAGGGAAGTTTCTAAAGAATTGTGTGCTGTTTTTACAGGGTTTACCTCAAGTGGCTTTCCAGGTTTCATTTTTAAAAGCTGATTGTGAGGGGCGCCTGGGTGGTGGCTCAGTTGGTTGGGCGGCTGACTTCAGCTTAGGTCATGATCTCATGGTCTGTGGGTTCAGGCCCCACATTGGGCTCTGTGCTGACAGCTTAGAGCCTGGAGCCTGCTTCGGGTTCTGTGTCTCCCTCTCTCTCTGCCCCTCCCCTGCTTGCTCTCTGTCTCTCTTAAAAATAATAAACATTAAAAAAAAATTTTTTAAGCTCATTGTGAGAGTGAAGATACATACATACTGTCAGAAACACAAACTTGGCTGTACCTATTATTTCTTTAAAAAATTTTTTTAATGTCTGTTTATGTTCAAGAGAGACAGAGTGCAGGCAGGGGAGGGGCAGAGAGAGAGGGAGACACAGGCTCTGAGCCGTTAGCACAAAGCCCAACGCAGAGCTCAAACCCACGGACTATGAGATCATGACCTGAGCCAAAATCAGATGCTTAACCGACTGAGCCAGGTGCCCCTGTACCCATGATTTGTACCAGTAGACTTGGAAGGGCCACCATGAGGTTGCCTTAGAAAAATACTGTATTGCTTTTGATCCTAAGTTCTGTGTTCGGTTTACTGACATAAACATGGCTTTATGGCTGCTTGTTTTTGCCTCTCAAAAAAGGAAACTTTCTTAGTGGAAAAACTAAAGAATGTCATTTGATTTGTGAAGAAAGGCCTAATGTCCTCAGGGATCTACATGACTGGGAAAGACACAGATTTCTCATATTAGGTTTTGATTATGTATTTTAAGAAGGTGCCTGGTGAGGTCTTACCCTGGCTGGCCACCATAAGAGTAAAGGGACACACTGTATTTGGACTTGTTTACTTTATCCAAGAAAGGTTTCAGAAGTACTGATTTCTATTTCTGACGGCTCAATTTGGGGATATAGCCTGTGGCTTTGATTTCATTCATTTAGCAGACATTAAATGAACGCCTTCCCCTTTCAAGGTATTGAATCAAGTATCTAGGGAATTTTTTGGAAGTTAAATACTGTCTCTGCTTCTGATTTCTTTAAATAGAGCAGGCTTGCACAGACGTAATCACGATATGTGAATACACTATGTGAGATCTGCCATAGGAACCATTAATGTGCTTTGGGTGTTCACAGAGAAATGACTTCTTGAGAAGTGCTTGTGTGACATATAGTAGGGTTTCCTTGGTAATAACCATGATGTAACACATGTGGTATAAATATTCATTGGAAAGAATAGGGATAGATTGAGGGAGCCTTTGATGTGCTTTCCAGCCTTAAACAGCCAGTTCTGTTTGCTTTCGCTATGTACTTGGCCCTTAGAGCATAGAATTGCCCAAGAATTGCCAGAAACGCCCCAATTTGCAAGGTAACTGTGACCTGGCAGTACTCCAGGTTAAAAAAAGTCCCATTAGGAAACTGAGAAAAGTAACATTTACCAAGTATGAAGAACAGAAGTGTTTGGTAGTATGTGAACCATATGGGAATTTAAAAGAGTGGTACCTTTGTGTAAATATTTCCATTCAACCAGCGTCAATCTGTATTTTTTCCCTCCTTGCCTCTTTCATTTTATGCAGTGACCCAGGCATTTTGCTTCCCATCTGAGAGCCACCCCCCCAAAGCCCTGTCACCACTTGTGGATCTAGAGGGTCATTGTGACGTGGTCTTAAGTGTTCCCCCAGTGTCATGTAGGTAGTCTTCCGAGAAAGTGTTTGTTGACAATGCCTTCCATGACACTCAGATGAGCATATTCAAAATATCCTGAATTGAAGCCTCACTCAGAAGTCAGAGTGAGTGAGAATATTTATTATGTGGATCATTACCTGTAGCCGGCATTCTATCCTGACTGGGTCATCAGGGTCATCAAGAGTGACCTATATTTAAGAGTTTTGAAAGCCTGCTCCCTCTGGGGTTGGAGTTTGGGGTTGAACTGAGGCAGAGGCATAAAACCAATTTTTTTGTGTGGATGGTTCTTGGATTTCTGTTGAAGATAGTTGCAGAAGATGGTTTCTGAAAGTATTTGAACAAACAGGAGGAATCATTGGAATAAATGTATAGCTTCCCAATGTGGATGCCATGGAAAGTATTTGGACGTATGAATTGGACTTTGAGCTTTCATTTACTTGAGATGTGTACCCATAACATTCGTGTGTGTTTCTTTTACCGCATTGAATATGAGCTACCTTGTGAGCTGCATAGCATCTGGGAAACTTTTGCTTAACCCCTTCCTGGAGACAGTTAAAAAAAAAAAGGAAGGGGAGATAATTAGTAAAAAAAAAAAAAAATGTGAATTATTCTATTATTTGGAATATTTTTGAAGACAGATAAATCACTAGGAAAATGTACTTGGGTTGGGATGTTGTCCCCCCCCCCCCCCCCCACACACACACCTTGGTTTGTTTGTAGAAATACAGAGCCAGGAAATCGTAAGATTTATAATGAAGCCAGTTAAAGGTCTCTTCTCTTTTCAGTCCAGATTCTCTAACTACAGGAATCCAGAATCTTCCAGAAATAATTGTTCTCATTATAGAATACTTAGTGTAGGGAGGAATTATCATCTCTGTCATGCAGTCTGTACCCTTTAATTTGCAAGGAGGGAACTTGAGCCTAGGGCACTCCCGGGCCTGCCGTTGTCTGCTGGTTAGGGCCAGGGCTCGGCCCGAGGATCCAGAACCCTGGAGTCAGTCTTGTGATGGCCCAGCCTCTCCTCCTTGCCCACCTCTGCCTCAGATATCATCAGTTTGTGTCACTGCAGTCAGCTCCTCCGTGTCACACCAAAAGCCCAGGCCCCATGCGCACCTCTCCTGTGTTCCTGCTGACTCCCAGGCCCATGCTCACTCTGCTGTGGAAACCCCGTGCACAGTGACGCCTTTACTGATCACTGACCCTCTTCTGTCTCACTGGGTCTTGTTTGCCCCGCCCTTACACCAGGAGAAATTACCGCAGGGCACATGTGATTCGTGTGCTGTGACTAACAGGCTGTGTGCACCTGCTGCACTGAGGGGCCCCGCAGCATCCCCTCAGCAGACTGCCATCCCCTGTCGATTGTTGGGTGTGTGTAGCTGGGCCTCGTGCGGGTCATGAAGTAGGGTGAGCGAGACAGGTCTGAGCATCCTGCCTCCTTGCTGCCTTCTTTCCAGAGCGTGGCATCCTTGCTGCCTTCTCCTTTCTAGAGTGTGGCCTCTTTATACGTTCTATATGCCTGTCCTGGGTTAGCTTCCCTGAAAACCATCCTCTACCGAGGGGGGGAGGCCTTCAGTTCCAAATGAGCCCACATGAGTCATTTAGGAGTCGAGTTTGTTTAATGACGTTTTCTGGCAATCCCACAGGAGATGGGTGACTTGGAAAAGGAGGAAGTTTATGCCTGCCACACCCTTCGCTAGGGATACATCCCGGTCCCTGGAGAAAGGATCCCCTTTCCAGTGCCCTTCAGCTCTCTTGTTTCTATGGAAATCATAACTTCTGGAACATGTGCTTGTGCTCTGTTTTGTTTCTGACATCATCAGTTTATTTCTTTGCCATTCTTCCCCATTATTTTGCCACCAGAAACCCTATCGTACTCATCATTTTCCCCATTGAATCATCTACAAGCTAAGTTTTTTTTTTATGCCGGGGGCCTGGGGACAGAGTGGGTTGGCATCGGGCCTCTCCCTGCTGTGCCGGGCTAGTGGCAGAGACGGCAGACGAAGAGCCAGTGGCCCCACCTCAGCTTTACATCCTCATGAGGTTGGAGCAGGGCCTGGACCAGTCTGGAGGCGAGAGCGACAGGGAGCGCTGAGGCCCACGTGCTGTGTGATCTCTACTTCGTGGGCAGCAGGGCCTTCATTCTATGAGGCTCGGGAGATTTTCCTCTCATTCCAGCCCTGTGAGGCCAGGGACGATGGGAAGCCACAGACTGGCTTGTCAGCAGGGAAGCACAGAGAGTGCATGTGCGAGCACGCGCGTGCGCACACACACGCACCAGTTCCTTGCTGTAAACATTTGTAACAAAGATTCCATCATGAATTATGCCATTAGAATGTAGTCCTTTCCTATAAGAGTTACTGTTCTGCATTTCCAAAACTAAATTGAGGCTGTAATTTGCAGACTTCTGTTTGTGTGCTGAACCTTGTCGTGGAAACGGGCGTGGGGGGCGTGATGGGCAAAATGAGTAAGATCCACCCCCATCCCACAAGAAGCTCGTTGGGAGAGATGAAGGAGTGAAGTGGGAGCAGACACCTGGGTCCTGGGAACTCCAGGAAGGGGTAGTCTGTTGTGTAGGTCTGTCCACACCAGAGAAGAGTGATCTATTATGTAGGCCTGTCTACACCAGAGGCCCCTCTGCTGTTCACTTTTGGTGGCGTTAAGTGGCCCCCTGCTGTCATGTTTCACCCCCCGGGATTTTCCCCTGTTGACAGCGTTGCTGGCCTTTAAGTAGGGAGCCAGCCTTTTCACCCCAGTTCCAGAAAGTGATGCATGTGTCTCGATTGTTGGCCACAGAACAGTTCCTGTCCCTGTCTCCAGCACACACAGCACAATAGACTGTGTTCCTTCTTAGGAGTCATTAGGTTCCCTAATGGGATGATCTCAAGGAGGAAAATAGAGCTCCGGCCCTCCTCCCTCATTAGTGCTGAGACCTGGTGCTGTGTCTGCTTCACATCAAACTCAGTGGGTTGTTTTCCTCCGTGTCTGAGACTGTTCTTTCCTCCTTGAGTCAGGAAAAGGGCTTAAATCCTGGCTTCCCCATTAAAAGGAGTAGTTGCCAGCTGTGAGAAGAGGTATTTCCAGACTGGCATAGAATGTAACATGGACAGTGCTCTGAGGTTTGCTTTTGAAGTCAAAGGGTGTGACCTGTAGGCCTTGGGAAGAGCTGTCGCTCGCATAGCCCGCCCCCACCCCCCACCTCACAGGCCTCTGCGATACAGGAGTGCTGATGCATAGGGACACTTGTACCCCGACGTTTACAGCAGCACTTTCAACAATAGCCAAATTATGGAAAGAGCCTAAATGTCCATCAACTGATGAATGGATAAAGAAGATGTGGTTTTATATACACAATGGAATAGTACTTGGCAATGAGAAAGAATGAAATCCTGCCATTTGCAGCAACATGGATGGAACTGGAGGGTATTATGCTGGGTGAAATAAGTCAGTCAGAGAAAGACAGATACCTTATGTTTTCACTCATATGTGGATCTTGAGAAACTTAACAGAAGACCATGGGGGGAGGGAAGGGGAAAAAATAGTTGCAAACAGAGAGGGAGAGACTCTTAAATATAGAGAACAAACCCGAGGGTGGATGTGGAGGGTGCAGCAGAGAGGGGAACATGGGTGATGGGCATCGAGGAGGACACTTGTTGGGATGAGCACTGGGTGTTGTATGGAAGCGATGAATCACGGGACTCTACTCCCAAAAACCAAGAGCATACTTGACAACACTGTATGTTAGCCAATTTGACAATAAATTATATTAAAAAATAAAAAAAAATTTTTTAAGTAATAAAATAAAATAAATTAGCTGATGTGAGAAGTTGCTGGGATCCTTCTTCCTCAAGGCTAGTCAGTGGGAACTTGCGGCAGGAAGGAGGGGGTCGGGGGTAGCAGAAAGGAAAGGGAAGGTGAAGGAGAGCCTCACGTGGGGATTGGGGAAACATCAGTCTCCTGACAGCAAATACAACTGACCGAGCTCTACAGGCTGGAAACGGGACCACAGCTGTCTGATGCTTGTAGCAGTTGTTCCTGTAACTTCTTGTAATTGATCAGCCCAGCATAGAGTGGGGGAGGTGGGGATATAAAATGAGATTTTAATAAGAGAAGAGGAAAAAAAAGGCTTAGCTTAGCTGACTCTTCTTCCTCTCAAAAGGATTTTGTCACATAACCAACTAATTTAGTCTAATGAAGGGAGATAATTGTACGAATCTATGAATAAGTAAAAAGTGGGAATTGTCCAAGATTTTTAAAAGCAAGGCTCTTTTAGATGTGCACAGTTACAGGAAATTTCAACAGCTGCTCTAAGTATGGGCGCTTCGGGCCATCTTGAATGTAAGAGACAGGACTTTAAATATCAGCATCTGTTTCCACAAAACAAATGTTCCTTTAGGGAGTTTTTTCTAATAAACAAATAGTAATTAAAACATTTGACCACTGCATGACATCCATCTGTTTTACATTTTAACAAGGTGACCTTTCCAAAGGAATATCTACCCCCCCCCCCCCCAAAAAAAAAAAAACCCTGTATATTCTGATGAGCAAAGGGAGTAGCTGAACTGAGAGACAGGTCAGCTTTGGCAGAGTGAGAAAATTGTGTGAAGTCTTCTACCACATTTTTAACTTCCATTCCCTAAAATTGTGGCTCGTGGTTCCTCACATCACTTGCCCCAGCACAGAAGACCACCTCATAATTAGGTTAGAACATTTCCTCTCCGTGAAACCTTTGACAAGTGCATCTTTTTGGAATGGCACAGTTTTCAGCAGCTGGAGGGAAAGCCTTAAGTGTGGTAGCTCTGATTTGGAAATCTCTGCTCTACTAGATCTCTAAACCACCTGTGCATCCGGCTGGCTTCTGAAACCCCGGGCACAATTTGTCTTCCCATTGACATCTCAGGATTACGATGGTATCTTTGACTGTTAGGTGATAAAGATGTACATCAGCGGGCACTAGTCATGCTACTCATACAGGAACTGGTGTTAAGGAGTTACTCATGTCGGTTTACCTGTTGGTCATTTGCCCCTGGTCTCTCAAAAGTGGAAGGAGACCTATTCAGCCATATGGTCACCGAGGAAGTTCCTTCCCACTAAACCCCTTTGCACATAGATCATAAAGAACTTTATTCACCCTTCAGAAAACCATCTTTGCCTTTCATTCCTGCTGTAGTTACTCTTAATTCATCAGCTGCATTCAAAATATTATTGTTTGGCTTTCATACAGTCTCTTTAACTAGAAACCTTTCATCCCAGATTCACACCCCACCCCCACCCCAGGCCCCATTTTTTTCCTGTCAAATTTAACCTGTGGCATCAGACTCTGATTTAGAGGGTTCACGTCCTCCTCCTTGCTCACCTGGATTCGCTGGTTTCCTTACCACTAACTTCTTTCTACCTTATAAACCCAACAGTTCTTGAACTTTTGGGTCTCAAGGCTCCGTTACACTTTTAGGGGCGCCTGAGTGGCGCAGTCGGTTAAGCGTCCGACTTCAGCCAGGTCACGATCTCGCGGTCCGGTCCGGGAGTTCGAGCCCCGCGTCGGGCTCTGGGCTGATGGCTCAGAGCCTGGAGCCTGTTTCCGATTCTGTGTCTCCCTCTCTCTCTGCCCCTCCCCCATTCATGCTCTGTCTCTCTCTGTCCCAAAAAAAATAAATAAAAACGTTGAAAAAAAAAAAAAAGGCTCCGTTACACTTTTAAAAATTATTAGGAACTCCAAATACCTTTTGTTTACATGGGTTTTACCTACAAGTATTTGTCCCATTAGAAATTAAAACTGAGACATTTAAAAAGTATTAATTCATTTATAATAGTAACAAATCACTACTTTTTCATTTGAATAGCATATTTATGGAAAACAGCTTTTCAAAACAAAAACCAGATTAGAAGAGTGTCATTTTAATCTAATTGGTTTTAATCTAACTTCATTCAGTAGACAACAGTTTGATTCTCCTATCTCTTATGGATTTAATATGTTAGAATACAGTATTTTGGTTGAATTCTATAAAGAAAATCCAGTCTTTTAAAAGGGAGGAATATTGTAATTGCTTTCTCAGATGATTTGGTATTTTTACTTAATACCAAATCAGAATTGACAGACGATATGTTAAGAATTATTGGCAGTATGGAATCTGAGGTCCTGTCGTTGAGCTTTTTGTACTCGGGTACATTAAAATCCACTGGATCTTTCAGCCATGCAGGATTTTCTAACCTCCTGTATCAATCATTTGGAAAATACTGATTCATTGAGAAATAGCACCTCTTCCAAACGTTGAATGTTTTTTCATTTTCAGTCTCCAGAAAATCACATTTGTTAATATTACCACCAGTTTCATCAGAAATGGCTTCAAGTGCTGGTAAACTTGGCAAGTTCACAGTGGCAGATAGAAGTTTTCCAAAATTCTCATTTCCACTTGAAAGTCTGAATTTTATCATCAGCAGTAAACACTGCCAGCTGTTTCTCTGGAGAGACAGGTTCACTTAGTTCACTTCCAAGAAAATACCCAAGTTCTGAATAAGCATCATTCATTCATTTGCCAGTCTTTCTTTCAAGTAAAAATGTTGTTCCATGAAAAAAGTGGCTAGCTTAGCTCACTCCTTAAAACAGTTGCACAAGTGAATTTCCTCAAGATAACCACGCTACCTTGTATGCAGAGCATTTCTGTGTGCTTCCCATTTGTCACACAGAATATTAAAGAGATAAGCACCTCAGGATTGAAATCGAATGAAATTAATGTTTCCAGCTTCATCAAGGACATTCTACGTGGAAGTATTTTCTTTCCTCAAACTGAGTGTGTAGCGGTGAGGAACATAATGACCACGGGTTCACTGTGGTGACACCGTCTTGATTCATGCTAGGGCCATCAGCACAGATAATGAACATAGCAAAAGGGGCAAATAACCTATTAGCACCACGGTGAAAATAGTTTTGAGCCCACAGATGCCCTGAAAATGTCTCCGGGACCCTCAAGGTTTTTGTAGACCCCACCTTGAGGACCACTGCTCTAGCTTGCGTTCCAGATTCTTGCTGAAAGTAAATCAAGTTAGCTCTTCAGTTCTTAAACTTCATGGTCATGGAGCATACATGGCCCTCCGGGTCTGGTTCCTCAGGTCGCGTGTAGGGTCCCGTCAGCTCTTGCTGCTCCGACGTAGAATCCAGCGGCCAGCCTCACCAGACTTCTCTTTTCCGTGTCAGTCTGCTGCTGTGCTTGCTCATTGGTATCCTCTGCCGGCAGTGCACCTTTGGCATCCACCCAGGTGCTCTTTCTTTCTGGAAGACCCTTCTCAGACGTGCTGTGGGGTTGAATAGCGCACTGAACATGGGACGCTGCAACTGTGAGACGGACTGTGAGCCCTGCACGCCGCCACAGGGCGCACTCCGCTGCCCCTTACCCCTGCCCCTGCGTGGTGACCTGCCATGTCATCCCACACATGACAGGCACGACACAGTGTTGTGTGCGTGGCAAGCATCTTGAAGGAAAAGAAACACAGGAAGAACTTTAAGCAAGACTGATTTTTGCTTATTGGTGATGGTCTGTAATACTTCAGTGAACTTCACAGAAGAGTAGATTTACTCAATCCGTTTACTAACTTCTCTCCTTTGGGGCACCAGCAGTCTTAAGTAATCCCCTTTCTTTTAAAATGCTGTTTCCTATTTCCATAGCAAATGTATTGGAAGCTTTTAAGTTTTGTTGGTCGAGGTTGAGACACACTTAATCAGGATGGCAGGAGTTGCAACTAAAAATCAGGTGGAGGGAGTGCCTGGGGGCTCGGTCGGTTGAGCATCTGACTCTTGATTTCACTTCCGGTCATGATCTCAAGAGTGGTGTGATCGAGCCCCGTGTCAGGCTCCGTGCTGGGCGTGGAGCCTGCTTAGGATCCTCTCTCTCTCTCTCTCCCCCTCTCTCCCCCTCTCTCCCCCTCTCTCCCCCTCTCTCCCCCTCTCTCCCCCTCTCTCCCCCTCTCTCCCCCTCTCTCCCCCTCTCTCCCCCTCTCTCCCCCTCTCTCTCCCTTTCCCTCTCTCTCCCTTTCCCTCTCTCCCTCTCTCCCTCCCTCCCCCCCCCCGCCCCTGTCCCCTGCTCGCACACTCCTCTCTTTCAAATTAAGAAAAAAGGGGGGGCGCCTGGGTGGCTCAGTCGGTTAAGCGTCCGACTTCGGCTCAGGTCATGATCTCACGGTCCGTGAGTTCGAGCCCTGCGTCGGGCTCTGTGCTGATAGCTCAGAGCCTGGAGCCCGTTTCAGATTCTGTGTCTCCCTCTCTCTGACCCTCCCCCGTTCATGCTCTGTCTCTCTCTGTCTCAAAAATAAATAAACATTAAAAAAATTTAAAAAATAATAATAATAAAAACAAATAAAAAACAGGTGGAGAAAAGGAAGCTCCTCATTGATAACTCATTAATATGAGTATCTAGGGTTGAACCGAGAAAAGTGGTCCATCTTTCTATCTATGTAGAATTTGGATAATTGCCTTTGTAGTAAAACACAACAGATCGAAACTTCTTCAGGTTCATCAGTATGAGAATTAGAGGAGAGCCATTACAATTCAGACCTTGAAAAACTCCACTTGTATGAAAGAAAGATAAGAACAGTAAACCATGTTAAGTAATGCTGTGCTCTTTGGAAGACCACCAGTGCTTGTTCTTACAGCATCCCCACAGGACAGGCAGAAGAAACGCATTGTGATAGTTACACATGGCGAGTTGGAGGGACAGAGCAAAGGCCTCCTGTGTGTCCTGCACAGTGCTGGGAGCCCACAGAGCAGCCCTGATCATGCTTAAACCATCCCCACGGATAGCTTGATTTGTTAGGTGTATTGTCCTTGGCACAGCCACTGGCTAGTTAGTGCTGTGCAGTCTTCTGAGCCAGACACACACATTGAGCACATACATATGCACATCATTGAAGAGAGTACCAAATGCTTCCATGAACCTTAGTCTTTAATAATTCACCATTTTGTGCAGAGTATGTATGTGTGTGTGTGTGTGTGTGTGTATATGTATATATTATATATATAATTATATATAAATAATTTTTTTTAATGTTTATTTTTGAGAGAGGGGGAGGGAGAGTGTACGTGGAGGAGGGGCAGAGAGAGCGAGAGAGAGACAGAATCTGAAGCAGGCTTCAGCCTCTGAGCTGTTAGCGCAGAGACCAACGCTGGGGCTCAGACTCAGAACTGTGAGATCATGACCTGAGCCGAACTGGGACACTCAACTGACTGAACCACCCAGGCACCCCAGAATACATATTTTTTAAGTTTCATGGAGAACGTTTTTCTCTTTTCAAGGTTTATGTTGAAAGCATTCATATTAATTCCAGAAAGAGACATCTGCATATTTAGAAAGGCACTAGGTTATCAGTCTGTTGATAATTATGAACAAATAAAAGTCAGTGTGTGTTTAGTCAGATCTTCAGAATGCCCTTATGGGACTTACCTTAGCTGCAATTTAGATTTCAAAAAGCCATTGAGAGTAGACAGGGAAGTTCCTCCACTAGCTGGTTAGTTTCTGGCATGTCCTGTTTCTTGATAAGGTCTAACTACTCACACCATTTGTTTGTAGTGAGCAGAATAGATGCCTTTCTCTCATGCATATCTCCACATCAGAAATCCAGAGGGGATTTAAATTTATGACTAAAAGGAGCTTCTGAATCCAGATTGCCTGTACCGGTTTGATCCTCTGGGAAATGGGTTGCCTTGCCTGAAAGATCTTCAGACAGAGAGGTGGATATTTATTCACACAGGAACCATTTGTCGATTGCTAAGGCCAGGAATCTGTAGGAAATCCAAGAAACAGGAGGTGTCTTGCTCCAAGGGTCTTGGACAACAGGGACGTGGATTGCTGTGATCATCAATGGATGCTTTCAGTGTGGTGGGGCGCAGTCCTAATAGAGTCCGCTTTTTGACTGAGGTGCTTAGTGGAGGCATCACCATTGCGATCACATTGGAAGAAGTCAAAGACTTGTTTTGTATAAATGGGGAAGACGATGAGGGCAGGATCAAGGACACGGAGGGAGCCCAGTGAAAAGTTTAGTCTGAACACAAAACGGTAAGTTGACTTGTGTGACCTCAGAAGAGGAGTCTACGAGAAGAGACCAGCTCCTCTGGTCTTTTCTCCCAGAGTCACCTCTTAGAGCCAAACACTCTTTATCCCAGCGGGTCACACTGGTATTTCAGCCTGCTGGGTGGGGATTGTTCAGGGACACTGTAAGTTCAGCCCAAATTAGGCACTTGGGGATTGGCCAGGAAAAATCTATAAATATCTGTCTTTTCTTACTCCTTTCCCTTTGCCTCAGAGGAAGAACGTTTTTCTTTTTTTTTTTTTTTTTCTTTCTTTTTTTCCCCCAAGGCTAACTGTTTGGTGTAAGTTCCCAGCCCTATCTCGACCTTTTTCAAGAGCTGCTTCTCCATAAAACAGGGTGATATTCAGAAGTTCAATAGCTTCTTTGGCCTTCGCTTCTGGAGAAGCTACCTGCCTTTTCCACTTACCACAGAAAACAAGACTTTTCCCCTCTCTCTGTTTTCCTGTCTCAGGATACAAATATCTTCAGGGGGAACATGGTGATCTGATTCACAGGAAAGGTGTTTTGGTCTGTAATTTCTAATTTGAGTCAGAATATATCTGTGACTTGGTTTTGCCTTCCACCCCGCCCCCCCCCCCACCTTGTAGGCTGACTTAAATGCCTATTTTTTTTTATTTTTAAAATTTTTTTTTTCAACGTTTATTTATTTTTGGGACAGAGAGAGACAGCGCATGAACGGGGGAGGGGCAGAGAGAGAGGGAGACACAGAATCGGAAACAGGCTCCAGGCTCTGAGCCATCAGCCCAGAGCCTGACGCAGGGCTCGAACTCCCAGACCGCGAGATCATGACCTGGCTGAAGTCGGACGCTTAACCGACTGTGCCACCCAGGCGCCCCTTTTATTTTTTATTTTTTATAAATAAGGCAAAAATGTACTGGTGATAATAAAATAGTACAGCAGTTAACAGTACTCATGCTGCGGGCATATACAAAATACATGTACCAATTCATTTATTCCTCATAACGGCATTTTTCTTTCAGTGTTTGCTATGATTGGGTTTTACCCCATTTTACAGGTGAGGAGCTAAGGAACAGAAAGTTTCTATAGCTTGCCCAAGGCAGTCTGGCTGCAGTTTCGTCTTCTTGACCGATGTCCTGGAGAGTCACTGCACTACCCAGTGGGCCATCCCTTCCCTTCCTGTCATGTGTACTGTGGGGGACATCTCGGCCTGCATGGACTGAAGTCAAGGGCTGCCCCCGACCTCCAACCCAAAATGTGTTTCTGTGCTAACAGCTCTTCTGAAACAAATTCTTAAATTTCATCTGAGGTAGACAATTATGCTGTACTTCCTTAAAAATTTTCAGAACACCAAGGTATCTGTTCTAGCTAAATAAAATTATCAAGTGCAAGCTCCAAAGAGAAGACTGTAAATGAGCAAAACCAGATTTGTTCTTTTGGGAATAAGCAGATGCCAAAATTGACCTGGCAGTAGTGTTAAAGAGTAAGGTTTTTGGGGTTTTTTTTTCCTTGAAGGATTTTTTTTCTCTTTTCCCTTTGTTTTGTCTTTTGGACAGTTGATGAAAAGAGCAAGTTCTACCTCTCCATTTTTTGGGAAGGCATGACTGTCCAGTGGTGTGTGGTGGGATGAGGCAAGTCTTTCATGGGAAGCTGAATCACTTTTTGGCTTGTCTGACTGACTGTGTTAGGGCTGTTCTTTTTGCCATGAAGTGAAAAATAAGAGTAAGTTGAGTAACTTCCTAAAGTAATACATTTGCATTTTATGTGGGATTCGGAATTTTCCTGAGGGTATGGTTATTTTGAACATGAGTTTTCAAGTCTGACCAGGACTTTTAACCTTTCAGTTCAGAGAGTCTTTTAGACTACCCCCTTTTCTATATGTTAGCTCTGATTTAAAAAAAAAAAAAAAAATTTTGTTCTCCCATTTAAGCATTAAATCTGGCCAGCCATTGGAAAAGTCTGAGGATTATGACTGTAGTAATAAGTGAGTATGTGGTCAGTTAGTCATCTAGCCTCTGAGTATCTGGTGCCATTTTTGGCATTCTGCAAGAGAAACTGAAGGGCCTGTTGCCTTTAGGGAACTCAGCATCCACTTAGAGTCAAGGTACAGCATCAAGAGCAAGACAGGGCAGAACACTGTAGAGTGAATGTAACAGAGTTAAGGACCATCAAAGTACAAAGGACAGAGTTTTAAGGTGGTTAGAGTGGGCAGAGATTCCCTCATTAGGAAAGTAGGATTTGAGGGGTGGATTTTGGCTAAGGTGAAGAGACAAGGTAGGGAGTTTCATAGCCCACAACTGTTCCCAAGAGCCAGGGGCGTTGAGGTAGGAAGAACCACGTACTGGGGTGTCTGGGTGGCTCAATTGGTTAAGCATCTGACATCAGTTTAGGTCGTGATTTCACAGTTCATGAGTTCAAGCCCCACATCGGGCTCTGTACCGACAGCTCAGAGCCTGGAGCCTGCTTTATATTCTGTGTGTCCCTCTCTCTGTAACCCTCCCCCATTCATGCTATGTGTCTCTCTCAAAAATAAATTAACATTAAAAAAAAAAAAAAAGAACCATGTCCTGATTATAGAACATTGGGAGTTCAACGGTATGTCTACCTAGGGGAATAGTAGTGAATAAGACTGGCTAAGACCACGGAGACATCCATATGAGGAGACGAGGCTTGATGTGGCTAAAGACTTGTGTACGGTCTTCCTGAATTACAGCACAAGTCATACTGCTTCTCTGCTGCAGAGTCCTCACTGGCTCCCAGGTGCCTCTCAATAGAGTCTAAACTTTTTGACATGACATCATATGCTTTTATAATCTAGGTTGTTAATGCTTTCCCAGGCTAATGTTAATAGCGCTCCCTTATAGGATTTGACGCATGTAACTAGACAGTTTGGCTAGTCTTCCGTCATACCTGCCACTCGTCGACATCTGTACCCTCTCTCACACTCTTCACAGGCAACGCCCACCTTCGTGGGATTTTTCTACCCAATCAGTGCAGCCAGAGATCCTTGTTCCTTTGCTGGAATTTCCGCATTTCATTTGTACTACCCAGGCTGTCTTATACTTGTATTTCCTGCCATTGCCCCTTCCTTGAGGCCCAGGAAACATCTCATCCATCTTTATAGCTCCTAACGCCTTACAGAGCCACCTAACTCCAGCAGGTATTTCAGTGTTAGTTGAATGGTAAAAAAAAATTTTGTTCATCTTCACTGGTTTGCTACTAACTGACCATGACTGGCTAGTGATGACAAAATCCCATTAGGAAATTCTGGTCACCAAATGTCAGTGTTGTTTCCCTTGATCTCATTGCCTTTGTTTTATAGAGTAAGGGTTGTTCTGATTTCCATAGATGTTCGTATGGAAAGGGAGTTTCTTACTTGTTGGCCATGCCCTTCTTTTCCCATTTCCTTGCCCAAACACTGTCCACCCCGCTTCCCTCCTCCAGTTGTTACCAAGCGCTTGTCCATATTCCTAACCAAGATAGCAGTGTGTACATTCCAGTGTTCTCTCCTGGTCTCTGATAGAACCTCTAGGAAAAAATTCAAAGTGCACAAAAGAACAGGCATACATATTGCAAAGAACTCACTTTGTGTTAATGGTCCCTTTTCTCTGCTAAGGCTTCAGTTACTTCTCAGAAAGTCTTTTGCAGCCTGAAGTATTTATTACCAGGTTAGTACTCCTATAGCAACATGGTGGAAGGATTCACTAAGATACCTTCTCTCATAGGAAGGACTTCTTAAGAGACGGCTGAGAAAAGTGGAGTGTGCAGACAGAACCTAAATGTTCCCTTGTGACACTCTAGAATACTTACATCAGCTGTCCTTGCTCTGCTACCCCAAACCCGCCTCTCCCAGGTCTGTGGAACGTTTATGTAGCAAAATCCAAATCTCTTACTTTGCGTGAGCTTTTTACAGCATTGGTGCTGTTTGCTGTTCTTTGAAATCTTTCCCTCTTTTGAAAGTGTCCCTGATGTCCCGTCTGTGTGTTGATTCCCAAATCTGAATGCCCAATCCCAGCCATTCTCCTGAGCTCCAGACGCACACGCTTGCCTGCTTACCAGGGCTTTGCTCAGATGTCTCTGAGATCCTCGGATTCTCTGCATCTAAAACTGACTCGTCATCAGGGGCACCTGCATGGCTCAGTCGGTTAAGCATCCAACTCTTGATTTCAGCTTGGGTCATGATTTCACGGTTCTAGCCCCATGTTGGGCTCTCAGCTGGCAGCACAGATTGTGCTTGGGATTCTCTCTCTTCCTCTCTCTCTGCCCCTCCCCTGCTCACATGCTCTCGATCTGTCTCTCTCTCCCTCTCTCAAAATAAACAAACAAAACCAAACAAGAAACAGAAACAAAAAAACCTGCCTCCTCATCTGATCTCTCCCTGCTGCCTCCTTGGGCTCCACCCCACTGTTTGTCTGGTTGCCCAGGGCAGAGTCCTGGTCTGACAGCGCTGCTCTCCGCCTCATCCTCCACCCCCACTGCCTGTTAACGGTTATAGTATCGTCAGACTCTCATTTCCTTTTCTTGATCTCCACTTTCATCACCTGAATTCACACTCCCCTCCCCTCTCATCCAACGTGTGTTACAGCTCTGTGACCGGTCTCCCTGCCTCTCGTCTTCTCCCTCCTGTCTAGGAACATGCTCTAGAAAAATGGTATTTTTGAAAGCAGAACTCTAAATGCCTTTCTCTAGCTAACAACCCTTCCATGGCTTTTTCTTGTTGCAGTGATGCAGACTTCTCCACGTAAGTAGCGTGTTCATCTGGAGCTGCCTTTTTCTGCTCCGCGGGACTCATCCTTTGCCACTCGCTCTTTCTCGCCTCTGGGTGCTAGTACTCAGTCCTCTGCCAGCATGTGCACAGAATGCCTCTCTGTAGCCCGGTCCTGGGGCTCCCTGCCTCTCACCTGGTGAGCTCCTACTCATCCGTAGGGCCCCAGAGTAGTCAGCATCTCCACAGCAAGCCTCTTCTGGCCCTCAGAGCCTGTTCCGTCTAAAGGCAAATGTCCTTGTGTCCTGTGATTCCTCTGTGTGAACACGCCTTGCATCTTATCATAGCTCCTTAATGTCTCGTTTGCTGTTGTATGCTCAGTGCCAAGCATACATAGGTGTTCAGTAAATACTTGTCTAACTTCATTTCCTGAAAATCAGCTTGTTAAAGGTTTAGGTCAGTGACGCATGAAGTTGGAGTATACACTCGTACCAGTATGATGAGTTTCCCATGTGAAATTTCTTGGTTGTTTAAATTGTTACTGATACTTGGAGGGGGTCCCGGGTGGCTCAGTCGGTTGAGCGTCCGACTTCGGCCCAGGTCATGATCTCACAGTTCGTGAGTTCAAGCCCCGCATCGGGCTCTGTGCTGACAGCTCAGAGCCTGGAGCCTGCTTCGGATTCTGTGTCTCCCTCTCTCTCTGCCCCTCCCAAGCTCGTGCTCTGTCTCTCTGTGTCTTAAAAATAAATAAAACATTTAAAAATAAATAAATAAATTGTTACTGATACTAAATTTGCCATTTTTATTTTATTCTTAAAAATTTTTTAATATTTCTTTTTTTCATTTTTGAGAGAGAGAGAGAGAGAGAGAGTCAGAGTCAGAGTGCAGGCAGGGGAGGGGCAAAGAGAGAAGGAGACACAGAATCCGAACCAGGTTCCGGGCTCTGAGCTGTCAGCACAGCTCAAACTCACGAACCGTGAGATCATGACCTGAGCCGAAGTCAGACACTTAACCAGCTGAGCCACCCAGGCACCCCTAAATTTGCCATTTAAAAAAAAATTTTTTTTTTTCAACGTTTATTTATTTTTGGGACAGAGAGAGACAGAGCATGAACGGGGGAGGGGCAGAGAGAGAGGGAGACACAGAATTGGAAACAGGCTCCAGGCTCTGAGCCATCAGCCCAGAGCCTGACGCGGGGCTCGAACTCCCGGACCGCGAGATTGTGACCTGGCTGAAGTCGGACGCTTAACCGACTGCGCCACCCAGGCGCCCCTAAATTTGCCATTTTTAGCATTCTACATGAAATTCGCCACTTTTAGCTTTCTCAGCATTCCGTGTTTTAAAAATTTCAATATATCTTAAAGCCACATTCTTTGGGAAGATTTGAAAATTCTATTTAAAAATTAAATGTTTACAAAATACTTAGTATACTTGAAATAGGTGCAACTTATTATATGCATGTCAGTCATACCTCAGTTAAGATGCTTAAGAGTTATTTAATCGATAGCTACAAAAATATTTTTCAAGGCCTAGGTTACCATCTGAAATAGAAGTTACGACCGGAAGTTTAGCCTGAACCTCAGGCTTTTTGCACTTGTAAATGTATGTGCAAACTATTTGGGTAGGAAAAATAACAAAAATACACTTTTGTGTACAGAATACATTTTAGTGTCCGTAGTATAGTTGGTGTGTTGAAGAATAAAAAAATGTGGAGGAAGCATATCCCTTTTTTTATTAATGCTTTGGGGAGAAAGAGGTCCTGTTCTTTATAGTCATTTTACTCAACCTCTTAAGAGTTTGCAATTATAGGATTGTGAAGTTGGTAAAGATGTGTGAAAAGCTCTTATATTGAACCATTATGAGGAAAAAATTAGAGTAGTTTTTGTTTAATTTTGTCAGTGCTGCCCAGTCTTATGTGATGTACTCATACTGGTCATGCTAAAAATAAATGTTGCTAGGAGATTTAGAAATAATAAAGGATATGGGGTGCCTGAGTGGCTCAGTCAGTTAAGCATCTAACTCTTAATCTCAGCTCAGGTCTAGATCTCTGGGTTGTGAGTTCAAGCCCTGCGTTGAGATCCACGCCCAGTATGGAACCTACTTTAAAAAAAAAAAGAACAGTGAATATGATTTATGGTTGAACAGATACGACCATCTTTGGCATCTGGTTTCAAATCTAGTACATGACCACACAGAGAAATGATCATCAAACAGTGCACTGCGTGGGTGGTGTCTCATTTCTCCTTTGAAGAGGGTCGCAGACGGGTAGAACGGGAGGATCCCATAGATCTGGTGTGTTCCTTTCGGCAAGAAATTCTACAGACTGTTCCATATAGTAAAGACACGAAGAAATGGGACTCAAGGTTCAGTTGGCTTTTTGTAGCTGATGGAACAGCACTTGATATCAGGAGCACCCTTTGCATCAGCGGCCTTCCAGGGGGTGCTTTTAGTGAGATATCTCTGGGTCTCCGTTGTTAGCCTTGCTGTTCAGGCTCACAGATGACACAGAGTTTGGATGGACAGCTGCTACTTCAGTGATGGAATCTAGATTCAAGATGCTGTTTTTAGGCTAAAACAGTAACCTCAGTGAGAATATAGAAGGGCAAGATGTGAGGTGGGTCTTTAAATAAAACCACAAGGTTACAGTATGAAGAAGATCTGATTTGAGTCAAACAAACAAAAAAATACGGGAAGTGAGCCTATTTCATCAGAGGCTTGGATCTTCCTACTTGGGGTGGTACTCGAGTTAAGCTTGATTTTGATCGTCCCGGGCTCACCGTCACCAGAAGCACTGAGAGTCCTCCGTCGGGTTCCCTGTGACGGGAGGAGCGGCCGTGGGAATCGTGGTCCAGGAGAAAAGCTGTGAGGAGGGCGGTGAGTCCTGATGCTTGTCTTCACATACTTGAAACGCTGCTACAAGAAATAGCTAATGTTTGTTCCGAAGAGAAGAGCTAGGAGCCGTAGACCCATTCGGCCTAAAGAGGGCCTGGCTGGCGGTTAGTTGTCCGAATCCAGAAATCTTTCATTCTCTGTGTTGGGTGTGTTCGTCCTGACTTTTGTAATCTGTTAGCGAGGAGCGGCTAAAAAAAGGAAACGTTCAGGATGAAAATGTCGACCAAGAAGTTGACTCTGTTCAGCGTAATGATACACTCTCCACCTGAACTTTCTAAAATGAGGATCCGTTTGTCATGTTTATTGAAAGAGGAAAACTGTTTTCTAACCTTTGGCATTTGTGTAGAGTCAAGCCTGAGCTACTGGTATGAGTGATGAATTCTCAGTTTTCTTTCCTCAATTTTTTAACTTCCATTTTCTCAACGATAGTTTCATTTCTTTAACTTTGGGGGATTACTCAAAGCAAAATAAGATGCATAACGGACAGAAAGAAGATTCACAGAATGGAGCTCAGTGGAAACTCATTTTATCAGCTGTGTGACCTTACACAACCGACTGAAACACTGAGTGCAGGTCTTCTCCGCCACAAGGCAGACAGTGACCTTAGAGCTTTTGATGAGGAATAAATGAGGTCGTACACGTGGAAGCACCTGGCAGACAGGAAGTACTCAGGACACGTCGTTATTAATAAATTATGCCGCAGAAGAAACTGTCCTGTCACCACTTTTGCACCCGACATTGTGAATCTGCCCCCTCCTTTCTCCGCCCTCCCTCCTTTTATTTCACCAAGCTGTTGGCAATTTTAGTAAAATTTAACATTTGTGGACATGTTCCTTGAGACCTGTTTCCCGGGAGGAGCAAAAGCTTGTAAAGGGACATTTTTAGGGGCACCTGGGTGGCTCAGTCAGTTGAGCGTTGACTCTTGATGTCGGCTCAGGTCATGATCTTGAGGTGGGGAGATCGAGCCCCGTGTCAGGCTCTGTACTGAGTGTGGAGCCTGCTTAAGATTCTCTCTCTGTGTCCCTCTACCTTTCCCCTGCTCACGCTGTCTCTACAAAAAATAATTAAAAAATTTTTTTAAAGAAAAAGACATTTTTAAAGCTTTATTGTTGTTTTATATTCCTCTGTCTTAATTTCTTTTTGCCATTGTTACTATGGTCAGATAATTTGCTGCTGCGGGCGAAATGGTCTTCAGGTTTCTTCTTGCAAAGGCAGGAAGGGGTTAAAGCGAAGAAGGCGCTGCTTTGCCACCACCCATGCTATGTTAAGGAGAATTATGTTAACGAGGATCGGATCGAATCGCTGGTTGATTGCCAGGCCAAGGCCTTCCCCTGTGCTTTTTTCACCTTCTTGGAACCTCTAAAGTCAGAGAAATGCCTGGGTGGAGGGGTTGGGGGGAGGGATGGTAGGCCTCCCTGGACCTGTAGTGCTCAGACACCTAAGTTAAAATTAAAAAGGAAGTCCCACACGGAAACAGTGACTTTGCAGCCACTGTAATTAATTTCCTCCTTTCTCCTCTCAGTCAAGCAACCATCATACATGAAACAGTCTCTTATTCTAAGCAGACTCAAATTGTCCCGGTGGAGGTGAAGTATTTTAGCTGTATTCTAGTCACTTTTGCCACCATCAGACGTGTAACTCTGGATGGCTCACTATTTTTAAGTTGATGAAATCACAGATAAATGAAAATTAACTGTGGTAGACCTTTCCTTCTGATTTCGTGTGAAAGTGGAGGAGGAAAATACAATGATGCAAAAACACACTACATGTTTTCTACAACGGATTTTGAGAGAATTTCTCAATTCCCTTTTCTCCTCTGAATCTACCCACATCCTATGAGCCGTGTGGCAGGTGATAAAGATTTCTTAGTCTCAGACTGACCATATCCGACCAAGAAGGAACTCCAGATAGTGTCCAACCCCTGTTGTTTTTCAGTTCTGGAAACCTAGGCCCAGAGAGTCCGGCTAATTCTGCCAGTCGCTCAGTGAGACCATGGCACACCTAGGATAGAAGGAGCCCTTGGTTTCCACCGTGGTTCCTTGTGTTCCCTGCAGGGACGGAATCCATCATTGGGGGGTTACTTAGCCAGCGTCCAGTCGCGTGCTGCTGCTGTTCCCTTTGGGGTTACAGGAAAAATACTTAGTAGTAGTGGACTCTCCCCAGCCCCCTCCCTGCAGTGCTTCCTGGCTTTCGGTGTTCTCTTTGGGACTTCGGCATACCCACTAGGTGGTGTCCTAATTCAGAAACTTGACTGTGGGACTCGAGACTGGATTCTGCCCTAACTAAACAAAAGGAGCCAAAGAGCGTTGCCCCAGAAGAATTGCTTAAATAATTTGGGTAAGTTGTTAGATCTTATAATTAAATAAATCAAGAGAAAATTTAATTCACGAACAGAAATGCTGTAGTTAAATTTAAATGCAGAAAATATTTTTCTACTTCCTCTTCTGGAATCTTGAAGAACATATGTTGGGCCTGTGGTATGAACAGAGTAAAAGCAGTGGTTGCTTCTGTTGAAGAATTTGGGACTCCTTTTGTGGATAGAGAGTGGGACAGAGGATGCAGAGACAAGGGAGATACAATTAATCTTGTAAATAACTACTACCCTAAGGGGCTATAAATAATAAACATATTTTACTACAAGTTTCCAAAATTAAAGGAAAGGGGAAATTTTCTCAAAACAAAAATTCGTAGCTGGGGCGCCTGGGTGGCTCAGTCAGTTAAGTGTCCGACTTGGGCTTAGGTCATGATCTCATGGTTCATGAGCTCGAGCCCCTCATCAGGCTCTGTGCAGACAGCTTAGAACCTGGAGCCTGCTTCCGATTCTGTCTCCCTTTCTGCCCCTCCCCTGCTCATGCTCGCATGCTCTCTTGTGTGCTCGCTCGCTCACTCTCAAAAATAAAGAAACATTAAAAAAAATTCATAGCTCTCAGCTCTGGTTTGAATATAAAATGATTGGTTTGGTTGCTGTGTTTCAAAATCCTAACAGCATAACTGCTCCGTGGTTCCAGATGTTTTTGATAGAAAGTTGGAATTGTCACAGCAGCAGCCAAAGCCCAGGACCGCAGACTGTGTTCTGTGGAAAGTGCTGAACAGATCCAGAGGGGGAAGCAAAGGAGACCTTTTTTCCCCCACCCAGAGCATTTGTTCTACAAGAAAGAACAGAGTACTATAAGGAAGATTCCAAACCTTTGGGCGGGGGGCTTTTGTGTGCAGACACAGTAGGAAGAAGCCTAGGTTTGCAGCCTGTGGCACAAAGTCAGCAGATCGTCAGAAATAAAATAGTTTAATCTATAGGTCCCACCATTTCAGACAGCTACGTTATTTTGAAACCGGTTTCTCTCTAATTATATACACTTGTTGAGGGCAGAGACCTTGCTGTTTGTTTGCCTCACTGCAAGGCACAAAATGTCCGTTAAGGCAATAGAGATTATCTCCGTTTCAGTCAGTAGTTAGACGATGTTGGGACTCAGGAGGCTGTATGGTGATTAAAGCCTCTCTGATCCCTTGAGAGATGCCTGGGAACCTTGGAAGCAGGAAACATTCGATTCTAATTAAAACAGAAGGGAGTGGCAGGAGGAATAAACCATGTTGAGGATAGAGGGGAGCCGGCCCTGTGTTCAGACGGGGAGGAGGGGGAGTTCAGAGTTACAGCTTGATGAAAGTTCCCACAGAAAAGGTGATACACTAGCAGCTTTCCCACACGTGGCAGCCCGAAGGGTCTTCCGATATGTGCTCTGCACCAGAGTCTCCGAATATTTGTAAAGAAAGCCCTTTGGGTGAGTCTGAGCAGGAACTTTAGTTGGAACTTTTTAAGCTGTCTCTGCTGATCCTGTTTCTACTGTTCTCCATCCTACTCTAATGAAAAGCAACATCTGTTTCACTGTTCTTGTTGGTAGCATCGCAGAACTCCGGGCTCACTGGGGGCCTGTGGGGAAGAGGCGGCCGTCCACCTGCGTGCCTTGGGTGACCCCGTGAGGGGTGGGGACCTGGGCTCTGGTCGGTCACAGCTGGACTGCAGTGCAGTCCTAGGCGAGGAAAACACTGGCTTTCTCGTGAAGTTTGCTGCGTTTCCCTCCTTTGGGCTGGTTAGCAACGAGACCGCCTGGCCCGAGGAAGTGGTGACTCATCAGACCTTCTACACCCCCTTTGTAACTCCTGAAAAACCTTGTCACCAACTCCGGTTGCAATACTGACAGAAACGTAAGCACTAAATCTCTTTTCTTCCTTTCTCTTGTGGTATCTGCACCCCCTCACTCACACTCTCCAGGTCTGGCCACGACTTCCCTGGCCCTTGGAGGAAAAGGGTGGCAGCCTAACGCTCTTACAAGGAGATTTTCTTATTCTTGCCTTTCCCCACTCTTTTCCCCCTTTTTGCTTCTTTCACTTCCTTCTTTTTTCCCTCCCAGATCATTCACCAACCAAATGAGAGAGTGTCTGAAGTCAGGACGAGTTCTGGTGTAGGCCTGTCCCCCCAACCCCGGTTGTTGCCGGGGGGGGGGGGGTGGCTCAGTAAGAAAACAGGCAGATGAAGTGACAGCCTCATGCAGAGAAAGTATTGGCACGGGTACCTGTTCACTCTGCTCCTTCCTTCTCTCCTTAATTCTCTTTAAGGCCCCTTCCATCACTCACGTTCTCCCCACCCTCATCCCCCCTGCAAAAAGGCAAAAGACTGAACTCTTGCTTTTTAAACCCCGTCAGCCACTTTTGTAGCCACTTTGGATCCCAGAGGCACAGCCCGAGATCCTCGGCTGACATTTTTCTCACATGAAATCACTGGTTTGCATCTGGCAGGGAGCTGCGGTGCACGCCTTGGGCAGTTTGAATTTGCTGTCGTTCGTGGAATAGAGGAGTGTGTTGTACTCGCTCGTGATGTTTGGGACGGCCGCCTCCCCCCTTCATCGTGTTCCGGCTTGGACATCAGAGCGTTCGAGGTGCACCGTGCGATGCCTGACAGAGCCGTTTTCATAGGGGACGGTGTGGGGAGGAGGGGGAGAGGAGGGGGGGAACAGGAGCAGCAGGAAGTGGGTTGGAAAAGGAAGCCTTGTTTTTCTCTTCTTCGTCTGTGGATGAATCATGTTCCCACCACTGCAATTAGGTTTTCAAACCTCCAAGGCTGCTGGTTGTGGAGCCGAAAGGGCAAGTAGTGACGTTCCGAGGGTGAGGGAAAGAGGGGGGCTGGGGTAGGGGAGGGCCAGCGCCCAAGAAGGGAGGAGGGAGTAGAGGAGGAGTGGTCTTTCTCTTCTCCTTCTCCTCTGCTGTCAGTGGATATTCTCAGCTGAAATCAGAACCAAGCCCTACTGCCCGGTGAGCAACAGGCTGACTAAAGACTCGACTCTGAACAGAATCTCCAAGCGTCTACTTTTGTTTTTATTTTTTCCCCCTATAAAGGAAAAATTGATTTTCCTTGTCTTTTTTTTTTTTTTTTTTTTTTTTACCTTAACAGAAGTTAACGAGAGAATGAGAATGTTTTCATGGCATCCCTTTGAAGTAGAGTTGTCTTACCTTTTCTTCTCTTTCTCTTTTCCTGATAAAGTACATACTGGATTTTTATTGCCTGCTTTGGGTTTTTCCCCCACGTGTGTTAGCCATTATGCATAGCCGGTTCATCCTTAATTTTCCTGCTGGAGTGATCGCCAGTGATGGGAATGGTGTGTGCTTGTCTTTCACTCAAGATCTGCCTAAAGCACGGCATCAGGAGGCTGTTGTTTATATTATGAATTATAAATTTATCATCCCAGCTCTCTGAAGTTGCCAGAAAGTTCTCCGTCAGTTCAAGAAATTGGATTCTGCTTGGTTTCTTTTTAATCATTTTTTGACCCTTTGAGGGTTTTGTAGAGAGAGGAGTCTGGAAGGCACAGATCTCCAGCTCAGCGTGAGAAATCTGGAACTCTGGACTTGGGGGAGTGCACTGGTCCCCCAGGTTAGCAGTGGGTACGTCTGCTACATTTTGTTTCCTCTCCTCTGCATTTGGACAAAAATGTATGAACGGCACAAGAGGCGCTACAGCCTGTGTGACATCTCCAAGGTGGACAGGACTGTGGACGTGGTGCTGCTGAAGGTAAGGGGCCACACTGCAGATGTTCCAGAGCTCTCAGGCCCCTTCATCTCTGTGAACCCAGTAGCTGAGTCCCTAGCCTCCCTGTACTGGGAGAAAGGCTGAGAAGGTTGTGGGGAAAGTAGGGGGTGGAGGGGTGAGGCTGCTGATTTTAAGGTTCTTAAGAGACAGATACTGGGAGGGGCTTAAGAATCATCATTGAACCACTTACTTTGGAAATGTCATTTTGCTTGCTTTAAAATACATTCTTAAGCTGAGCAGAACCTCGTATTCTTGAAAACCAGAGAGGAAGAAATTCACCTTCAGAGCTGCTCTTCCCTGAGATCTCTCTGTGTCCGTCTCTGTCCCTGTGATCCCCATCTCCTCACCTTCCCCTGCTCCAGCCCCATCTGTCTGATATCACTCTCTGTTGGTCTCCTTTTCTGCTTCTTAGTGTGTGTATCTCTCTCTCTCTGTCTCTCTGTCTCTCTCTTTCTCGCTCTCTGAGTCTCTCTTAACTGTTAGTCTACTGTCTCTCGCAACTCTTTAGGGGCGAGATAGACATTTATTTCCTTTGCAAGGGTCTCCAGCCTATTTATTGCAGTTGCAGAGTAGTGCTTCTGGCTTGGTTTGACTGCTTTTTTTTTTTTTTTTTTTACTGACTTTCTTGATAGCTGTATTTGTTTTCTCGGTGTCAGTGATGTTGGGTGTCAGAGCAGGATGGGGGTGGAGACTCTGCAGAGCTAATTGCTCACAGAAGGCATCCTTGCCTCTAAAATTAGTAAGGACTCCTCCAGCCATAAGATGGGAGTCTGGGAATGTCGGACGACTCAAGGAGCACTTTTTGGAGGTTTAGCGGTTTTCTGGCAAAGGCAGGGGAAACTGGAAGCTAGCCAAACTGCTTCACAGATGCCAGAAGAGCCTCACTCAGTACCTGAACTTGTGGCCCTATAAGCTAGCGGAGCACAGGCATGGTGTTATTTCCCTGGTCAAGGACATTTGGGAACTATGTTACCGATTTATCAATTCGGTTTATGACTTGAGACTTCGTAATATTTTTCCACTGGTCCATTGAGGCCGAGGAGAAGGCTAGAAGGTTTAGAAGGCTAGACCCGGAAGCCCATGGGTACCATGGCTGGACAAGGGGCCAGGTAGGAGTTGTGACTTGTGGTAGAGTGGTAGGAGTTGTGATTTGTGCTAGAGTGGTGTCGCCGTCCCTCCTAATTGCTGTCAGGTAGCTGTCTGACCTGCTCGGCCTAGACTGAGCACTGTTGGTAAGTTGGCATTTTGAACTGGTTCCAAGATACTGTTAATTTTAGTTTCTCCGAACTGTGATTACCTCTATGAAAGCACCGTGGTGGTTTAAGATTTTTGTCCTCATATATTTACGAGAGCCCAGTTTTTAGGACCTTTGTATGCTTGACTCTTGATTTTACCTGTCTGGGGGGAAAAGAAAGTAGGGAAAGAGGGAGGGAGCCTAGAAAATCTCAGTGTAGGCACCACAGAGAATATCGTGCATTTAAAATAAGGCTAAAATGTGTAGTACTGTATGCTCTGGCTGGGCATGAAAGTTTGTTGGCCTCAGAGATGCTGTAACAAAACATTTCCACGTACATTATTTCACGTGAGACTTAACTGCTCAGACAGCCACTGTCTCCCCCCCCCTCACTCCCCCCCACCCCCCCACCATTCAGGTGAAGAGCTTAAGGGTGCTCTCGAGCCACGATGAGGAATATGAAGTACTTGACTGACAAAGATGTGATTTTTTTTTTTCCACAAGGCCACAGATAATAAAGGACATAATTAGTTTTTTTAGATGAATCTGTTTGCATTCGTTTTTTTTTTTTCTTACCATGCTGCCAACTATACAATGAAAGAGTTTTAGTGGAGAAGACATCACTTCTCAGAAAATAGGCATTTATTACAAATAGGTAAACACTAGGAGTCCTAAAACTAGTGTGTTTAAAATAAGATGGCTAAGTTGTGTGTTAATCTCTTTGCTTTGGAAACAGACAAAGGTGACATCGTTGAGAGCTGTTAATGACCTGTTCAGTGCCAGCAGCAGCCCTAAGTCCAAGGGCCACACAGTTCTTTAAAATCCTCATATTGCTTCAAGACAGGCGATACATAGAGAAAAAAGTACAAATTATAAGTGATTTGACAGGAATAAGCAGCAGACTATGAAGGCCTATTTTCAATAGAAGATGTTTCTGAGGTGCTGACATTTAAAAAACTGATCTCCAGGGGCGCCTCGGTGCCTTAGTCAGTTAAGCATCCGACTTCGGCTCAGGTCATGATCTCGCTATTCGTGAGTTTGAGCCCCACATCGGACTCTGTGCTGACAGCTCAGAGCCTGGAGCCTGCTTCGGATTCTGTGTCTCCCTCTCTCTCAAAAATAAACATTAAAAATATTTTTTCTAACTTTAAAAAACTGATCTCCAGAGGATAGAAAGATACTGGCTATGCAAAGGGAAGGTGTTCCCAGAAAGAATGAATCGTAGATGCAAAGGCCCTGAGGCCTTCAGGAAAGAATTGGCAGGGCCAGTGCGTGGGGAGCCCTGAACAAGCAGAAGAGAGGTATCAGAAGAGTCATAAGTGGGACCTTAGGAAAGCAGGGCCTTGACAGCCATGAGGAGGAGGAGTTGGCTTTGTTTGGATAGGTCACTTCTCAAACTATGTTTTGAAGAGATCCCTCTGTCAGTGTGGGAATAAGTTAGGCTGCCATTATGGCAGCCCAGGCATGGTAACTTGGTTTTGTGGTCTGCACTGGGAAGAGGTGGATGGATAGGAGGAGATCCAGGCATTTAGTTTTTACATTCCTAGTGTTTGTCTCATTTTGCATATGGAAAAGCAGGTGGGGATGGTCCATAGTTCTCTGAAGGTCTCACAGTGCATGTGTGATAGGTGATGGGATGCAATCCCGGATCTGATCGTCAAGGCTGATGCTTTTTCTTGCTATCCGAGACCTCCTCCTCCAGTCAGCCATTTCCTTTTGTTACACAAATACGTGAATCAGTTTTCATTTATAAATATGGATGTATTTTTTTCTATCTTAGATATTGTCCTAGAAGCTATCTCAATTGTTTCTTTCCCAGAGCAGGAAGGCCTTCCTAGCACTGAGGGCAGTGTCATGACCCTCTATTAATTAATTCTGTTGCACAATCTGTAGCAGATTTTTTTCCACAATTCTTTTTTTTTTTTTTTTTTTTTTGTCATTTAGAAGTATTCTCCAATTATATTTTGAGCTTCAGTATTTTTTTTTTTTAGTGTTTATTCATTTTTGAGAGACAGAGACAGAGCACGAACAAGGAAGGGACAGAGAGAGAGAGAGAGAGAGGGAGACACAGAATCAATCCAAAGCAGACTCCAGGCTCTGAGCTGTCGGCATAAGCCAGATGCAGGGCTCGAACCCACGAACCCTGAGATCATGACCTGAGCTGAAGTCGGATGCTCAACCAACTGAGCCACCCAGGCTCCCTGAGCTTCAGTATTTTTAATCGGTGTTTTTAAAAAAATTATTATATTTGGGTGTATATGCCACTTCAGTTCTCAAGTGATCATGCATATGTTCTCACTCCACTTTTATCTATAGAAATTTGCTCTTTTATACAAATGCGTTTGCAGTTTTTTCATCTGCTCACTATATCTAAGCGCTCAAAACAGTGTTGCTAATTTGTATTAAATGCTCAATAAGTCCAACTTCAGCCCAGGTCATGATCTCACAGTTTGTGGATTTGAGCCCCGTGTCAGGCTCTGTGCTGACAGCTCAGAGCCTGGAACCTGCTTTGGATTCTGTGTCTCCCTCTCTCTCAGCCCCTCCCCCACTCACACTCGGTCTCTCTCTCCTTCAAAAATAAATAAACATTAAAAAAAAATTTTTTAGATGCTCAATAAGTTTGTTCATTGAATGAATCCATCTTCTAAGATTTGTAAGTAAGGATTCCTACGCATCCCACAACATAAGCTTTGGTTAATGTACTGAAAGGTTGACATAAGAACATGGAGATATGACCGTAAATACAAAAACGTAGCTTGTGAGCCTGCTGCTGTGAAATTGCACAGTTACAACTCCAGCCCCTCCTGCTGACATCGTGGTAAGTCGCTAGGTTAGCTTCCAAATTCTCATCCTGGGTGAGGTCCCCATGCTTTGTCTTACCCTGCACTCTGTCTGTTGGCTTCTTCAGTTTTATATAGTTGGTTTCATCGTAGCTCTTCTGTGTCAAGGCCTTCCCTTAAGATTTCCCTAAAGCTGCATACATTGGTCTTTGTCCTCAGGTCAGCTCTTGCTTCCCACCATCAGCCTCCAACATCCCTGGAATCTTACCTCCTTTCTGAATTCTCTGCTAAATAGTAAGGTGCGTAAGTTAATAGTGTTCCTTAGTCACTTTCACCTCCGCCCCCCAGCCCAGTACACACATACACATTGCTCTTCCTCGCCATTTGATATTCCCTTGACTACTTCCTCTCAATGTGTGTATCTTCTGGCTCTTATGATAAGTGGTTGGTAACCATGAATCACATGCTCAGAATGGGATATGGAAGAATTTTATTGTTGGCAGAAACCCTCTGGTAGCAACGTGCCCATTTTTGTCAGCATCCTTCAGAAAGCTCGTATGGAACTCACAAGTTGGTGAAAGATAGAAATTTTCACCTAACGTAGTTCTGTAGCTAATTCATGGTGCGCATTCCTAAGACCAGTGTTAACACAAGAGGACGCTACATATCTGAAACTTACGCAAAACTATCATACCAAAGAGAAGAGCGTCAGACTCCTGGAATGACTGCTAATAAGAACTGATTTTAGTCTAAGAGCTGTTTCTGTTTTACCAATTTTTATAACTTTGGGTACCTGGGAAGATATTGTCTACTTAATAATAACAGGACTTTTCATGTTATTGATGCTTTTTTGAGAGCAGACTTTGTAGCTAGTAATTAAGAGTGTCAGGTGAACGCTTAAAAGATTTGCAACCGTGGTTTGTGTGCACTGAGTGAAAATATTTGTGGAGGAGGACAGCCCCCCCGTCCCTGTGATGTTTGGGCAGGCCACATGAGCTCGTTAGGTAAAGCTCAGAAGGAGTACTTGGACTTTAACTCTAGTGCCATTTTCCAGAGAAATACACATCCTTTGGAAGTTTGTTTTCTCTAAGACACTTCCACGGCTGCCTCAACAAAGATGTGGGGAGGCTGAGGACTGAGGACAACTACGTCTATCTGCTCCGTTGCAGTCTAATTCCTGGAAAGATTTTGACTCAAGCGTTGGCTTCCATGTCCGGATGGTGGGTTTTTGCTTCCTTTTGTTCAGCCTCGTCTCTCTGGCTGGGTCTCCTGAGACAGTTGAAAAGGAAGTCAATAGGAGCAGTGGCTGGGAAGGCTGGGTGTAACCATAAGCTGCGTTATTAGGATGTTCAGATATAAACAGTAGGAGAAACACTGCCAGAAACAAAAGGCAGTTCCCTGTCTGCTGGAAATATGTACAGCTCTATTTTCAGACTGATGGGAACACAACGTGGGTGCAGTTTAGATAATCACGAGGAGTCCCAGGCTTCGTGGCAGGAACAAAAACTTACCCAGATGGGTCTGACATTCCTTCTGAACTTCATTTTCCCGTGCTCCATATGCACAGTAGCTCACCAGAACTTTGGATGTTGAACACCCATAGCGTCCATGATCCTACGTATTATGGAGGTGCTATGGACAAAGGCCTAAGTTTGTTCTTAGCTAAAGAATCATAAATGGAGTCAGAGCCAGAAAGTGGCTTTTTGGTAACTAATTCCTCCAAAAACATGAATATTTAATGGTAGAGTTTCTGTTTCCCTTATTTCCAGCCAAACACAATTTCTGAATGATCTTGAACTCCCCTCTCCTACCCATTCGGGCAGTTGCCAATCCTGTATTTTGCTCATACGAGCTCAAAGATGCCATAGGGCAAAATCTGGAGAGAGGGACTCATAATCATCTTTGTTTTTCTCTTAAAACTCAAATTATTAGTAGTCTCAACACTGTTGTTTCTTCCTTTTCTGTCTCCTAATTCTTCTAACAATCAGAATCTCGCCAAGCCTAGTCTCCAAGCTGGCTAAGAAGAGTGTTAATAGTACAGAGAACCAACGTATCTGTTTATGTGAAAATCTCCATCTTAGAGGTCACCTCTTGGAAAAGAGACTAACAGGAGAACAGGTGTGTTACCGTGTTTGTAGTCAGGGCTTGGTGATGTATCTGAAGGTCCACCTGAAGGCCTGTAGGAAGCACTCTGAAATGTTTCATGTAGCCACGTGGTGTGGCCTTTAAGTTGGCTGTTGGTGTAAGTGAGAAAGAGACAGAGTTGTTGAAGAACAGAACCGAGACTAGGGCAGATTTATCTGTGACATCAGATTCTGAAACCCAGCAGGAGGAGGAGGAGATGTTTTGTAATCTGGTTTATATCTCCTAAGCGGTTGATCTCTGTAGTAAACGCCGTGTGTTTCACACAAGAAGACGGTATGCTGGGTGCTGCTGTCACTGAATACGACGTGGTAGAAAATGCTGAGACATGTTTTGGCATTCTTTCCACACTCGGTGCGCATGGAGTTTGCCCTCTGGTTAGTGGCATTGACCATGATTGGTAGTATCTGGCCCAGAGTTCCAGCTCTGCCCCTCACTGTGTGGGCCCCTTTGACCACTTTTCTCTGTTGCTGGCTGCACAGTCATTTTGTTTTATCATTGGGAGGCTACACGTAACATAAAATCTGCCACGTTTAGGTGCGCAGTTAGTTTGGTGGCCTGTCACGTTGTTGTGCACCCGTTCCCGCCAGCCATCTCCAGAACTTTCTCGTCTTTGCAAACAAACTCTCTACCCATTCACCAATAATTCCATGTTTCTCCCTCCCTGCCAGCCCCTGGAAACCACCATTCTATTTTTTTGTCTGTGAGTTCAATGACCCTGGTTACCTCATAGACATGGAATCACAGTGTTTGTCCTTTTCTGACTGGTTTATCTCACTGAGCGTACTGTCTTCAGGGTTCATCCATGCTGTAGCGTGTCGGGGTTCCCTTGCTTTTGAAGGCTGGGTGGTGGTGTTCCGTGATGTGTGTAGGTCACATGTATGCATTCATCTGCGGATGGACATTCGTTGTTTCCACCTTTTGTCTGTCGTGAGTAATGCTGCTGCGGACACAGGCGTACAAATATCTGTCTGCGTCCCTGCTTTCGATTCTTTTCAGCATATACCCAGAGGTGGAATTGCTGGATTGTATAGCAATTCTCTGTTGAATTTTTGGAAGAACCACCACACTGTTGCACAGTGACTGCTGCGTTTGACATTCCCACCAGCAGCGCCCAGGGTTCCAGTTTCCCTGCACCCACACCCACACTTGTTATTTTCTCAGTGGCTCCTTGGGGGTGAGGAGGTGACAATAGCCATCCTAACGGGAGCGACGTAGTGTCTCATCATTTTGACTTACGTGCATTTCCCTGGTGCACACTCACTTTTGTGCTGGTGATGTTTGTAAGAGTTCAGAAGTAGCAGCTTTCCAAGCTGCTCCGTGCACACATGTGTGTCGTCCCACATGAAGGAACGCTGCCTTCGGAGTGTCTCCTCTCTGCCTGTTGGGCCTTGGCCCTCGTGCACATCTTCTCACCTGTTACCTCAGTGGCAAATGAAGCCAGCATCCAGCCTTTCTCTCGAGATCCCTAAACTTCTTCAACTATTTGAAAGGCGTCTGAACACCTTAGACTCAGCACAGCCAAATAGAACAGGCAGCAGCATCTTCCTGCCCGCTGGATTTCCCGCTGGTTAAATGATGGGTTTGGGGCCCTCTGTCTTATTTCTGTGGATTCTGCCCTCCATGCCAGCTTTTTGCTCCTCTGCTTCTGTCTCCAGAGGGCGTCTTCCCAGTCCGGGTGCACACTGCCGCTAGGCTAGGCCACAGGCTCCTCCTACCACCCCATTTTCTCCATGTTCTTCGAGAGCTATGTTCCTGGCACGGTACCGCTCTGCCTCCCCTGCTGATGTCGTTGGGGGGAGGGTCCGCCCTTGCTTGAGAACAAAGCCTGGTTCACTATGGCCCTATCTCCTGTTCACCTTTCCTCAGTTTATACTTCCGGGAACCTTTGGGCTTTCTGTGCTTCTCAGACATGTCTCAGGAAAAGGTCTGCATGCTGGGTTCCGAGGATATTCTCCAGAACCAATGACTGGACACACACATGCATGTTTTTGGTGAGGGTTCATGGCTTCCCTCAGGTTCGGAAGGAGTCTGTGCCGTAGAAGGCAATGAACTCCAGCTCTGAAGTGTCCTGACTACTTGGCTCATCTGTTTTTTCCACATGGCTGGAACTCCCTGCCTCTCCTCCTCTCTCTCTCCTGAGCATACTGTGCTCGCCTTAGAAGGCCCACCTCATATACCACCACCTCTGTTAAGTGTTTCTCACATATCCGAACCAGAAATTATCTTTTGTTATTCTAGGGGCTTCCTCCTTAACCTCTGTGGGTTTCTGGGACTTGTGTCCCTTGTATTTCATTAACTAAACCGTGTTTCCTGACCTGTGGTCCGCAGTTGGTGGAGGTACTCATATCTGCCATCCTGGGACATGGCTGCAAATGTGACCCATGGCATTTTTGTTTAAAAAGAGTTTCTCATACTTTTCAACTGTGAGATGTCCTGTCCTATGCAAAATGTAGACAGGATCATGGCCTACCCGTCTGCCTAAGCTGTGCCTGAACACTGTTTCTTGCCTAATGGGGAGTGGGGGGGAGGTCCCCAACATGTTGACCAGGGATGGATCCGCGTGTAGCTGACAGCAAGAGAGCTCGAGGAAGCCTTTTTATGCTAGAATTCCCCATCCTGCCCTGGTGAAAAAGTCTTGATTCACTTGAAACCTTACTATTTTTCAATATAGATTTTACTTTTTTTTTTTTTAATATTTTTTTTCAACGTTTATTTATTTTTTTTGGGACAGAGAGAGACAGACCATGAACGGGGGAGGGGCAGAGAGAGAAGGAGACACAGAATCGGAAACAGGCTCCAGGCTCTGAGCCATCAGCCCAGAGCCTGACGCAGGGCTCGAACTCACGGACCGCGAGATCGTGATCTGGCTGAAGTCGGACGCTTAACCGACTGCGCCACCCAGGCGCCCCTAGATTTTACTTTTAAATGTTTATAAATGAATCTGAATTCAGAAGAGGGAACTGGCTGAAACTGCATCATAGCCAGATTCTCCTAAGTGTCCTGTGTCCATGGAGGTGGTGCACCTTATCAGCACCACCAGTTAATGCTCTTCATTAATTGTCAGTGACGGCCACAGGCGCCTAGGCCTAGGCAGAGCCCCCATTAACGGTCAGTGATGGACACAGGCGCCTAGGCAGAGCCCCCATTAACAGTCAGTGACGGACACAGGCGCCTAGGCCTATGCAGAGTCCTCCCCCTCCCCCCCGACACAGAGAACATTTCTCTCAATTACAGCATCCTGAATTTCAAACACTTGGCACCCACTGTCCCATGCGTTGTTTCTTTTTGGTAATACTTTTATTTTCTAAATATATTTGCCTAAAATAAACAGTGACTGTTTTCCAGCTAATCTTCTCCAGGGATCTGAAATGCACTTGGCCAGATCTTTTCCAGTTTAGTATTGTTATTAAAACTTGTTTAAACAGTTGTTGAGTTCCAAGGCAAAGAAAAAAGTAACAAGCGGTACCCATGGACTCGGGGAAAGAGAGCTGGATGGAAGTAGGGAGAACGCCCTCCCGGCTTCTAAATACTGAACTCACTGGGTGGAGTCACTTCACCTCCTTTGGCCTCACTTGTGTTTGTTTACGGATCTGGTAAAGGCAGGCGGAGTGAGAATCCTGAAGGCTCTCCTCGCTGTTCTCTGTAAAATCATGGAGGATAATGAACTCAAAGATTATTCATTAAGCATCCCCACGAACCATGCCCTTGCTTCTTGGCACTTCCCTCCCCAGGGATTAAAGGTGTGTTTCTGTTCTCAAGAAGCTTGGTCTCTGGAGCAGATGCAGTCACCAGTAACAGTGCAGTCCACACGCAAAGTTACCCTCCCCAAATCTAGCCTCACCGAGTGTGTGGCCTCCTCTCCCAAATGGCATCGTGCCTTGTTGTGCGGCAGGAGAAAGGTCATGTCTAGCTGACAGTTATTTTATAAACTGTAAAGTGCTCTGAATCTAGAGAGATAAACACATGTTTCACAGCTTTCATTCTGATCTCACCTGTCCTGTGAAAACCTGCTCTTTGCAGAGTCACGAGAAACCTCACAGTTACCCAGTCCAGTAACTTCTTTTTTTTTTTTTTTTTTTTTTAATCTGTTTTGACTTCTCTGCAGTGGTTGGCACCACGGACCTACCTTCTGTTTTCTGCCCTCTGCTTCCTTAACTCCTGTGAAACTAGGCTCCCTGAATTCTTCTGCTTCTACCAGGGTGTGGCAGTCTCTGACTTCCCCACTCTGTTGTGCAATGCCTTGTGTGGAGCGGAAGAATGGCAGAATATCGTTGCTCTGGCCCCATGTCTCTGCTTGTGTCATTTGTGACCTAGTCAGAAATGCATGCAGCACATAAAATACGGCTCCTCCTTCCAGTGGTCTGCTCACTTGGGCTCTCATTCCTGCTAGTGACAGCACACATTTAATACCTGCTGTGTGCGAGGAGCTTAGGAAGTGAACATTTTCATGTCTCTCTCTCATAGAGACAGTCCTTTCAGGACACGCTCTTTACTACTTCTGCTTTTAAGGCTTCGCATAGAATTTGATACATAGAAGGTATTTAAATACTTTTTTTTTTTTTTTTTGCTTTAAATAAGGAGGGAGATAAACCTGAGGGTGAAGAGCATTCCATCTTCAGACTGTCTTCCGTTCCTAGAAAGTAACCAACAGATTAAAATACATTTTCCATTTAAAAAACAAATACTCCCATGAGACACTACTTCTCACCTGCTAGGATGGCTGCAATCAGATGGACAAGAATCATAACCAGCGTGGGCACGGATGAGGAGAAAGAAAACAGCCATGCGTGGCTGGCAGGGACATCACATGATGCAGCCACTTTGGAAAAGTCTGGCAGTTCCTAAGAATGTCTAATATAAAGGTTATCATGTGACCCAGCAGTTTCACTCATTAGGTATAAACCCAGGAGAAATGAAAACACGTGCAAACAAAAACTTTTATGAGGATTTTCATAGCAGCATTATTCCAAACAGCCAGAGAGTGAAAACAACCCAAATGCCCGTCAGTTGAAGAATGAATGAATGAATGAATGAATGAATGAATAGAATTAGGGCATCCCCACACAGTGGAACATTATCTAGTAGTAAAAGGAATGAAGTGCTGGTGCTACAACATAGGAAAACCTTGAAAACACTTTGCTAAGTGAAGGAAGCCAGTCACAAAAGATCACGTAATGCATGATGCCATTTATGTGAAGCGTTCGGAGTAGGCAAATCCATGGAGACAGAAAGTGGATTCATGATTGCCCAGAACTGGGTGGGGTTTGAATACTAATGGATACGGTGTCTTCTTGGCATGATGAAAATATTCTAAACTTAGTGATGATGGTTACAGCAGGTCTGCAAATACCCTAAACCACTGATTCATAGGCTTAGACGGGTGAGTTTTAGAGTATATGAATTACACTTCAGTAAAGATGTTAAAATGCCAAATTACACCCCAAACCCCCCCCCCCCCCGCCCCCCACACACACACTCCCACTCAGTGCACTGTGGTATGTATCCTGGTTTTGATCCTGGAACAGAAAAGAACGTTAATGGAAACAGAAATAGAATCCAAATCAAGTCCAGGATTTAGTTAATGGTAATGTACCAATGTTGGTGTCTTACTGTTGATGAAGGCACCAGGGTTTCATAGGATGTTAACATTGGAGATACTGGTGAGAGAGGGTACATGAGAACTCTGGGCTATATTTGTAACTTTTCTGTCAACTTAAAGTTACTACGAAATAGAAGGCTTTCCAGAATCAATTGTAAAAACCAAAAAGTAACTTGTAAAAAAAATTTGGGAAACAACAGAAAAGTTAAAATAAATATTGTCTCTCTGTGTTCATTCAGGCATAATCATTCAATGAAAAAACTGAATCAGATTAAGGTTTTTCACCACATAGGTGTGATCATATCAAGAGACTTCTGCCTGCCCCTGTGTTTAAGTGTTTTTGATACTAACTAATATATACTACTTGTCAAAACTGTGATAGGTCTGAGATTTTACCCTACTCTCAAGCTCCCAAGTTAGTCTGACAGTTTCATGGCTGCTGCCTGAAGTCACAGGGCTTCCTGGGTCAGAGGCAAAGGGGTTTATTACTCATTGCACAAAAAGCACCATGAGCATCAGTTTCTTGTTGGTTCCTCTTGCTTCCCAAGTTCCCCAGGGACAGCCCAGAGGGGGTCCCAGGTGGATGCTATGTCACGGCCAAGAAACCCCACTCTTAGGAAACTTCAGTCCTTATAATGGGCAGTGAGCCTGCCTGATCTTTGCCCTTGACTGAGACATTGTCTTTGTTATGCTGACAGTAGACAGACCTGCCCTTTGCTTCAGAAACAAACAATATCTCTATCTTCCAGAGTTGTTTGATACACACATTTTTGAAAAGATAATTTAGAACAAAAGGACAATCAATGCCTTTGCTCACAAGACATGGAGAGATAGGAGAGACCCATGAAGAATGTTCTTCCAACATTAACATGTTCTCACCACTGTTACTTCAGAAATTAGTGTATTCAGTTAGAGATTTGATTTCGTCTTAATTTCATTGTTTCAGTATTTATTACATTATTTTAAATAAATATTTTAATATTTTATTTTTATTAAAACACGATTTTAAATAAACATGTTGTTTATATTATATACTATTACTATATCATGAACTGCTTATGTATATTATGTTATTTTACAAATTGTTTAACTTACTTTTTATAACATGCAAACCTAAAAAAGGACATGAAAAGTATAGTCAGTCCCTTACATATTGAAGGCAAAGAATGTCCAGTTTACTCAGTGGCCACGGAGTTGAAAAGGCAATGAAAAATATTCTGAGATGTAGAGTTTTAGCAAAGTCTCCTAAAATGTCGGCTGAAGTTAGTGAAGGTCACAGAAGGAGAACACAATGTCATGACAATTCAGAGCAGCGTATTCTTCACTACTTTAAAGGATCTTCTCAGCTTTTTTGCTTCTGTTAATTATTCAAATTTGTGCCGTATTCCTGCAATGTTTTCCTATTTGGGGAATAAAAGGAGGAAAAGCAATTTTTTTTTTTTCTCTTTCAGCCTCAAAATGTAGCTTTCTACTGAAGTATAGTAGTTCTGGACTCTTGTTTCTACTGTTAGCAGAGAAACATTTCACTCTGGTGAAATTTGGCTCATTTCAAATGAGATGTAGTTTTCAGTAAAGAAATCCTGCTCTGAATGAATGATTTTTTTTTTTTTTTTTTTTTTTAAGAAAATTTGCTGTTTGATTTCTTTGAAAGGTATGGGTAGGGTTTGTTAAAGTTACTGAATTTGAGGTTACTTCCTTATTGGGCACACTCAAATTACATTTTAAAGGGCCTACTTTGCATAATCCCAGGGAACCAGCAGAAGATCGGTTTCCATTCAGATCACTCTGAAATTTTTGGCATGGGTTTGTAACATACCAGGAACCAAAACATGCATGGCCCCTGGTCCCTGCCTCCTGTCCTCTCCCTAACGGTGAGATAGTCAAAAGGAGCAAATGATTTGCTGTTTTGTTTCATGTAGATCTAGGTTTGCAAGAAGCGTATTAATTCCTTGCGTTTCTTGTTGGTCAAACAGTTGGTTTGACAGAACGTCCTGGAGCTTTCTGCCTTATCCCATGTGGCATATTTGATGATACTGTTCTCTCATCCCTTCGTGGGATGAACTTGGCCATGACAGCTTGACCTTTTTTCTACGTTGCTGGATTCGGTATCTTAATATTTGTTCAGGATTTTGCATCTCTGTTCCTAAGGGATACTGATGTACGTTTTCTTATAATATCTTTGTCTAGTTTTGGAGGCAGTGTGATGCTGGACTCATAGAAACAAGCTGTATATAGTTCCTGCCTCCTGTATTTTGTAGAAGAGTTTGTGTAGAGTTGGCATTATTTCTTCCTTCAGTGTTTGGTGGCATTCACCACTGAAACCATCTGGGCCTGAAGATTTCATTATAGGAAGGTTTTTAACTAAATTCAATGTCTTTAAAAGAATAAGGGTATTCAGATTATCTTCTTGAGCGAATTTTGGTAGTTTGTGCCCTCCATGAAATGTTTCCATTTCATCTGACTTGTGAATCTGTTACAGTAATGTTGTGCATAATATCCCTTTGTTATCCTTTCAGTATCTGTTGGAACTGTGATGATGACTTCTTTAATTCCTGATACTGGCAGTTTGTAACTTTTGGTCTTGGTCAGTCTAGCTAGAGCTTTACTGATATAGGGAACCAGGTTATGGTTTCATTGACTTTATTTTTTGTTTTCCATTTCATTGAGACCTGTTTTTCTAGTTTCTTAGAAGCGTAGATCTTTGATTTGAGACCTCTCTTTTCTAATATAGGCACTTAATGTTATAAATTTTGCTCTAAATCCTGTTTTAGCTGTATCTCACAAATTTTTATATGCGATGTTTGAATTTTTCAGTTGGAGATGTTTTCTAATATTTAATATATAATAATTCCTAAAGATCTCTTCTTTGATTCATGGATTTTTTAACAGTTTTTTTTGTGTGTTTTTGTCTTGTTTTGTTTTTTAAATCTTTGCGGTTTTTCCAGGTAACTTCTCATTTTGGTTTCTGATTTGATACTCTTGTGGACAGAGCGCATATGTAGTATGATTTTAATCTTCAATTTGAGATTTCTCTTATGCCACTGAATATGGTCTGTTGTGGTGAACATTCCGTGTGTACTTGAGATGTGAGTCCTGCTGCCTTTGGGTGAATTGCTCTGCATTTGTTGGTTAGCTCAAACTGCTTGGTAACGTTTTTCAAGTTTTCTGTATCTTTGTTGATTTTGTGTTTACTTCTTTATCAGTTACGGGGGAGACGACTTTTGAAATCTGTCACGGTAATTTCATACTATCTTAAATGTAATGAAAGTAGATGGTTATGATGTTAATAAGATGGCTGAGCGTTGTAAAGGCTAAGTTTTTTTAAAAAAAATATTTTAAGGGAGTCTTCTCTTCTTAAAATGCTTTAGATTCATGTAGACTTGTATTCCATCGCCAGTGCTGTCATAATGATCTCAGCAACTCCGCTGAGCCTAGTTACTCTTTGGGTACAGATAATACAGACTTCTCGCAGCTCTTGTGGGGATTTAGATAATGTACATAGAATCCTAACCTGATACCCAGTGGATAGTAAATCTTGAAGAAACAGAAGTTATTTTTGTGTTTTTAACTTGTAAATGAAGAGATCAAATATGTATTGTAATCTGCGATGCATTTCGTGTTACTCATCATTATCACTGTGTTACATATTAAATGTATTATTCTTATATTATTTCACCCTCGGCCGGCACCAGGCCTTCCTCCTTGTGTGTCTTTTTCCTGTTGCTTTTACTGACGGTCTCCTTAGAGCCTTAGTGGAGTAGGGCATGCCTTGATTGTGTTGTGAAAGGGGTTTTTTTTTCCTTCCTATAATTTTACCTACTGTATCATAAAGTATTAAAGAAAAAAGTAGGAGTGTTGGTACAGTAGATATGTTTGCAGCAGCCATCACATCATCCCACATTGCTTCACTATCTGAACGTCGATCTGTTTCTCTTTCCTTCAGATAAACCGGGAAAGCTGGTGTACAATACAGCCGTGCCCTGATGCAGCGTCTCTCTTGGCTCCCACACAGAGCCCAGGTGAGCCGGGGTTTTCCAGCTTCCAGTTGCGTGAATAACTGTATCTAAAAACGTCCATTTCCTAGCTCTGGAGCCCCCCTCTAATTACCAGAGCGTTTTTGGAGGTCTGTCTTTCCTGACCAGGCCATACAGTAAGTCAGAAGAAGGGGGTAAGAGCAGTTTGGGTTCGTAGGCGTTTTTGGCCCCCCGAGAATGAGTAGTGTCATGTAATTACTTAAGTTTCGTTTTAGTGGTAAGTCTTCACGTGTGGCTTTATGACTTACTGATTCTGTGAAGGCGTCTCTGCTGTGTGCGTACATATGATTGTGGTTTCTCAATCCGATAACAGCTGTAAATACTTATTAAGAACTAAACTGGAGAGCCCTCAGTTTTAGCTGCGCATTGAAATTCTCTGGGGGGCTTTAGGAATACACTGCTGCCCGGGTCCCGCTCCCAGACGTCCTGATTTAGTTGGGCCTGGGGTGTGAGCCGGGCCTCAGAAGCTTTGAAAGCTCCCTTGGCGAGTCCACTGCGCAGCCAGGGTCGAGAACCATCAGCTTTGGAAGTACCGTCGGCAGTTGAGGTATCAGTCACAGCAGGTGAGGGTCAGCTGCCGACACCTGGCTTGTTCGTGACACAGCGCGTGGCTTGTGGTAGGAGGCCCCACCTTCTACCCAGTGTAGCCACTAATTCACAGTGAAGAGAGGAATGTTGCCCAGTGTCTGTGCTCCCTGTGGTCTCCCATCTGTACAGCACTGCTAGCTTTCCTCAGTGGGTGGTGTTGAAGGACGTGGCGCCTCTACGTCAGTCCCTGTGCCTGTTGCGGAGCTGCCACGTGAACGTCATTTGGTCTCCTGAGTCGACAGCACCTTTGTTTACCTTCACAAGTTTTACTGACCTGCTGTAAAACTTACCGAGTCCCCATCAACTGGTCTTTGTAGAAACAGTTTAGCTGGGGGTGTCTCGCATAGTACTAAATTGAAAGGCACACCGTCCACATCCTAGGTCTCCCAAGAGTTTTCCTCCGGATTCTCAGCTCTGACTTCACTCCAAAGGAAATGTTGGAGACAAATACGAAAAGTGTTTTTTCTCCAGTTTTGTCTCAGATGGTCGTGTTCAGAGTCCCTGCCTGTTACAAGATTGACCCTATTCACAGACTTAGCTGACACTTCCCTCGCCCAGCCCCCCTAGAATCTTGTACTTAAAAGTATACTACTCACCATATCTTGGGCTGTTGTGGGCATTTTCCAGAAGTGTCATTACTCCCAACCGTCCAAACAGCAGAGCTCTCTGCCGTGGAAGGGTTAAATGAGGCTGTCTGACAACTTGAGTGTTCACAAGGGGTTTCTTCACACACTAGAGTTTAATTTGTTCATTTAAAGAAATGAATTTTGAACCCCTGAGCATTTTTCCCAGGACATCATCTTGAATTTTATTGACTCTCCCTGCCCCCCGCCCCACCACACAAACACACTTGGCCTTCTTAGACACTTCTTGACTTCTTAGAGTCTTTTTAAATCTCACTGTAGCAAAATCTGAGATCTGGATTGTGCTTTGGAACTTCAGACCTGAGGTTTTGATTTTAGGTAAATTGTTTGGTGAATTCTGGGTATTTTGGATCTTAGAGATTTCCTTTACTTTATAAACACAGTTCAAGAGATCAATAGTGTAAAAACCAAAGAAGATAATATGTTTTAAAATCACTTTGGATATTCTTCAACTCTGGATAAATACAAATTTATTTAACTACGAATAAATACAAATGCATTACGATTAGCATGGTTCAGCAAATGCGAGCGGGCGCTGCTGGTAGGCTTTCCTCCCTTTCCCTACTGTAATTTGTTTGCCTATATATAATTTTAAACCCACATGAGTAGGGAGCATCTTAAAAATGACACGTTTTGCTAGCTTTTAAAGAAGCTAATGTCTCGGGACACAGAAGTTTATGGGCAGAATTATGTATGAGTCATAAAATAGGACTGGCTCACCTCAAGGTAATGTCCGTCCTGGATGCTTGTTACATCACTCAGTATGGGTTAGTGAAGCCTTAACTTCATTAGGTGTGTTTATCACAGGCCTGCTGGGTGCTGAGGGGCAGAGTCGTGGCTACTATTTGTATAAATTATTTCTAACTGTCACCACAGCTATTTGAGGGAGGTACAGTCATCCCATTTGATTGGTATGGCAGTGGAGACTTAAGGGGTTAAATGACTTCTTGCCTGGGATTTTTGTACTAAAGGTAAGCAGACCTGGCTCTAAGGCAGATAGATGTGACCCTCAAACCAGCCAGTGTTTATTGTTCTTGCGTATACCTTCACGTGTTACTACTCCACGTTATTCGTTAGGAGAGGGCGTGTGAGAAGACATATGACACAGGGGGTAGATTGGCTTTGCCTTTAGGGTCCCCCTCTGTTTGTGGGGTTGCATAATGGCTTATGGTCATTTTCTCCCCCTAATCCCTTGTTTTCATACCCTTCCCCACCTCACTCCCCCAACTCAACAGTCAGGATTGTATCACACAGCAGAGTCTTATCCCAGCTCGATTTGTGCTCCCTTGTAGTGCTGGCTCGGATTTATTTTCTGGGTGAACTCTTCCTACCAGGGCCGAATCTGGATATTCCCCGTGAATTTTCCATTAGAGTGTCTCAAGTTGGTTTGTTTTCCAGTCTGGAATGTGGACGTGGTCTATTTGACTGCCCGCTGGAGAGTCGGCAGCTCAGCATAGTTGCTGTGACAGCCCTTTCTTTTCTTGGCCAGCCCCCTGGTTTCCCCTCAACCATGAAGTGGAGTTTTTGATTTTTCCAAGTGGGGAAAGAGGGAGAAGTAGAAAGGTGACACCCACCTACTCCACCTAAGCTTGTCCATACTCTCCAAAATGGGGGGGGTGAGGGGGGGTTGGGTCGAGAATACCCATGATTCCAAGTCTTGTAGAGACAGAGCCTATTCCCACTGAACTAAAGACTCAGAAATAGCTTGGACCAAGATTGAAATGGATTAAGGTCAGTTTTTTTCTTCAACTGAAACATTCTGAGATTTATCTGTGGATCCTGTAGCATCATTTGTGTATTTCTGTGTTGAAATTGTCTTCCTAATATGTCCGTTTCTACTACAAAGTTGCATACTATCCCCCTACCACCACCGTGCAGGCGCGCGCGCGCGCTCTCTCTCTCTCTCTCTAAATGTCTCTTTTTATTTGGATAATCCTCAGTACCTAGTCAAATGCCTTACTAGGAGAAAAGGTAATTTTAATCACCAGTTTGTGACCTATATTCCAGTGTGTTGCTCCTTTGACCCTTCCTCTAAGATTCCCAGCTAATTCAGGGCAAATAATTTATTAATGATCAATAATTAGCTAATTGAGATAAGAATAAACATCCTCTTCTCGTTATCCCTCAGCATACATACACATACAATTATTGTCCCAACATGGACTCTGAGAATTAAGAGAGACACTGGGGGTTATCTGATGTCCCATTTCCTTTCTATGTGTACATCTTTTCTGAAACCTCTTGACAAAGTCATTCAGCCTTTGTGCCACCCCTTCTGGTGGAGTGACAGTCATTACTTTATGAAGCTGCTAACCCATTGCCCAGAAGCCTAGAGTTAAAGCTCTGTGGCTTCCACTCAGTGGGCTTTTTGTTCTACCTCTGGAACAGCAAAGAACAGATCTGCAACTGCCCTCAGACTCATTTTTTCCAGCTCCTGTGCAAGCCACATGTATATCAAGGGTTTCCACTGGTGTGACCTCATTACCATGTGTGCATTTCTATCAGTGTTTTTTATTTTTATTTTTTTTAGAGAGAGCTCATGAGTGGAGAGGGAGAGGAGAGAGAGAATCCCAAGCAGGCTCAGTGCTCAGCCCGGGGCCTGATGCAGGGCTCAATCCCATGAACCTGGGATCATGACCCAAAATGAAATCAAGAGCCAGACACCCAACACTCAGTGACCCAGGCACCTCATATCAGTTCTTTATCTAAATGTTATCTAGGACATGGCGCCTGGGTGGCTCAGTCGGTTAAGCACCCGGCTTCAGCTCAGGTCATGATCTCCCCGTATTGAGTTTGAGCCCCGTGTCGGACTCTGTGCTGATAGCTCAGAGCCTGGAGCCTGCTTCAGATCCTGTGTCTCCCTCCCTTCCTCCCCCCCCCCCCCACCCCCGCCGTCCCTCCCCGGCTCATGCGTTGTCTCTCTCTCTCTCTCTCAAAAATAAACATACATTAGAAAATAAATAAAAATAAATGTTACCTAGAAACAAACAATCCTGTCGGTGAGTTCTAGCCGTCACATAGTGGCAGGACTGTTTTCCATTTTGGACTTGGGTATACTGTCTGTTCATAGAGTCTAAAACCGTTGTGGTTTGTTTTTGGTTTTGCTTTCACCTTGTATTGTCAACTCCTCTTGAATCTGCCTCCAACCAAAACCTCCAGGTAGCGTTCTCATGAACTGCTAGGTAGTCAGCTCGTCTACTATGTCCCTCATCAGCTAGTATCAGCTGCAGGGTTGATACGTGTCTGACTGAATCACACAGAAAAGTGCTAACCACAATGGAGATACCACACTCTCCAGACTACTTAAAGGAGGTTGATACCTACCTATTAATTGACTTTCTTTTGGGCTTTTGGTTTTACCACATACATATGTGTTTAATTCTGTTGCTACCAGGTCATATTTTGTTTACAGAATTAATAGGAGAGAATGGGTTAAATACCTTGCTAATTTCAATGTACTAAGTCTTGAGAATTCCTTGAGAGACAGTATAATATTTCTGTCAGGGCCTCCTCCCTCTGGTTTACCAGAGTCCCTGTGCTAATTATTGAACTGAAGACAGATTCTACATGATACATTTTTCTTCATTAGTATATTTCCCCTCTCCCCAGTGTCATCTGTTTAAGGTAGAAAAATAATTATATTTCTTTTCTTACTCAACAGAACCCATAAGTGTAATACGCTGATATTTATGTTAGATATGCTCCCCCTTTGTCTTTTATCCCAATATTTGATAAATAACAAGTTTCCAGAAAGAACTTAATCTTAGAAATTGGCCATAAACCCTACCTCATAGTTTCCTAATAAAGGACTTCTGATTTTGATAGCGAAAGAAAATACTCTCTAATTACCAAAAGGAAAAGATTGCCACTTAAATATCTAATACAGATGGAATTATGGTTCTAAATTACCATTTTATCTTTTCGTACCTTTTGTTTACATGGGAAATTCATGGTTGTCCTGTAGTAATGATCACCCTAGAATTGGAATAACCAGAGTTGAAAGCTACTAATTTGTGTCCTTTACAGCTTCTTACTACTGGGGGAACAGAGAGGTTAGTTGGTTGACTTAAAAGGCTACTTGCTGGAATGAAAAGAAAATAAAAATTTTTTTTTTTTTTTTACGTATTGGTTGAATACATTTTCTATTCAGGATGTGACAGCTTCCTGGATGTTGGACTGGCCAGAGAGTGTGCCTCAAAACCAGGTGTGCTCAAACGAGAATCCGGAAGTGACTCTGACCTCTTTCAGTCACCCAGCGAAGAAGTGGACAGCATCATCTTCTCCAAGGTACTGTCTGCCTCGGTGTGCAACTCGTGCTGGTCGCTAGTGACCCTGCTGACCGTACTGAGCGTCTCCCCCACTCTGTATGATCATAGAAAAGTGTTATGTCCTCCCTTCTGGAGAAGGGAGCTCCAGCTTTCTGGGGCTTAGAAAAAGGCATTGGCCATTTTATCTTATGTAGAATCGTGGTTGGTTACATGCAGGTTTTAAAGCCTAAAGAAATGGAAGCTCCTTTGGTGTGAACTAAATCAGACGACAGTGAATTCTTCTCAGTGGGCAGGAAGGGACCACAGCTAAGACTGCAACACGTCATGTGTGTAAACCAACCATAGAGTCATTTCTGATTAATGTGTTTAGGCTTGAAGCTCGCTGCTGAGCTTGCTGATGTCACCCCTCCTCATCTAGCTGCTTAATTGAACTTTCTAGATCTCTGTGAGGGAACCCAGACTGTCTTCTCCCCAGTGGAAAGCCAAGCCCATGCTCATGAGTCACCTTGCGTTTTCATTTAATTTGAGGCTCTCTGAGGGGGTGGGGGCTGGGGGCGGTTTGCTTTCTTTTGCTTACGTTTGTAGCTAGTTGCAGCGAGTTCTGTTTTGTCTCCTGAGAAGAATCTCGGGCTTTCCCACAGCAGGATCAGCAAGTGGTTCTCAGTCACATGCCATGCGTGGTTGTCTCCATCGCGAGGGGGCGACGGGGCACAAACAAGGCAGCTGTGAAGACGCCTTTGTGAAGGCTTAATGAGGACCCTGCAGAAGGGACCAGAGCAGTGGTGTTAGTGGGTGATGAGCTTCTCCAGCACGGTGTGAGGATGTTGTGTCTAAAAGTCACGGTAGAGACTTGGCATTCTGGGATTCCGGGCTGGAACGTAGTTAAAGCCTCTGTGGAGGTACCTTCAGCTGCTTTTGTTTCATTTTTGTCCAGGGGCTCTCTCGTGCTCACTTGGCCTCCCCTCTTTTCTACCTTCTTCCTTTACCTTGTGTGCACTGTCTCCCAGAGGTCCTTGGAAAACTGTGCAGAACTGCAGGATTCCTGTTCTTAATCCTAGCAAGTTGATTTAGTGGCTTCTATAAAGTAAAAAATGCACACTGGGAAGATCTGTCCTACTCTGAAGCTCTCTAGGAAATGATGATGTTTTTGTTTTTTGATTTTTGTTTTGGAAATAACAGAATTCGGGTAATTTCCACTGTGATTTTGAGGTTTTCATTGTAAGGACTTCTGAATCTTCCCTACCCCCAAGGGGAATACCATTCTGAAGGGATGTGTTTCTCAAAATATATCACTTTTGTCTTGGGTAGACAGATGAGGTAATATTTCTAAGTTCTAGCTTTAAAATCGAATCACTGACAGTCACTGAAACGGGGTCATGGATACATTCGGATTTGTTAAACATTTATGTGTGCTTGAAATTTTTCATGGTCAAAAGTTATTTTGAAATTGCAAAGTCTTCATTAAGAAATACTTGTCACTCCCCTCCTGGGCATATGCCAGCTTGTCCCTGGGTGTTACCAGCTCTGCAGAATGATAGTTCTTTATGGTCACTAAACTGAGTGATTTCCCTAGCTAAAGAGAATTCAGATTTCCTGTGTTTTGCCTTCTTCTTCAGACTGCCAAAAGTATTTACAAGATTGTTCATATGAATGGCCACTGCTAGATTTGGCAGCTTTTTCAGGATGACTAGACAGATAAGATTGTTAAAAGCTGAAGCGTGCTCCCCAAATCGGCTTTTACCCACATTGCATCCCCGAGTGCCTCGGAAAAATCAGAAATGGCAGACGCACGGTCGTCTCTTCACGCACACGTGAGAATGTCTCATGGTCTGGGTAGAGGTCTGGAAGGTTCTTCGTCTTAGTTGTCTCCACTTGACCAAAGTTGTTTGTGACCAGGAGAGGTTTTGCAGTAACTGTCTTGTCCAGCATTCATAAAACCAAGGGTTTGCATATGCAAGGAAAAGGAGAGAGAGAGAGAGAGAGAGAGAGAGAGAGGGAGGGGCAGGCTAATACTTAACAAAATGATTGCTCGTCACTGAACTGAATGTTTTATATATGTGATCCCATTTCTGCTCCCAGAAGCCCTGCGGGGTGGGTGGTTTTAATCTCATGAAACTCCTAAGAAAATCCAGGCTCTGATTGGTCAACAAGTGTAGTCCAAATTACTCAGCTGCTCAGTAACAGAATGGAGACTTGTACATAGGCCTCACTCTCAAATCTGTTTCCTTTCTGTTATTTTGCTCTCAATCTCTGAACACCTCCTTTAATAGCCAGTGATTTATTTCTTTTTAATGTTTATTTTTGAGAGAGAGAGCACGTGAGTGGGGGAGAGGGGCAGAGAGAGAAGGCGACAAAAGGCTCTCTGACAGCAGAGAGCCCAGTGTGGGGCTTGAACTCAGGAACCATGAGATCATGACCTGAGCCAGAGTCGGACATTCAACCGACTGAGCCATCCAGGCACCCAAATAGCCAGTGATTTACACAGAAGCAGAGTGATGGCAGACAGGCCATCAGCAGCCTCCTTCACCGTCTTCCTCAGTGGACAGCCACACGGTGCACACTGTGAAACATCACCCGTCCTAGAATTCCTTCCCCTCTCCCTTCTCGAAAAAATCCTCCCTGGGCAACGCATCGCAGCATGCTTTTCTGTGCACTATGAGTGATGCGTTAGGTCACTTCCTGTTAGCCATTTGTGTGACTCTGACCTCACAGAGGTCTCTAGCAGCCTGCAATGCTTGTCACAAACTTTCCGCCTTAACTTTCTGTGCTCATTCAATAAGCCTTCTCGTAAAGAGGACTGTATGGTGTTAGGAGCTTTGTGATTACTCTTAGGAATATTTCCTGAAGTCTTCCTTCTATAGAGCAACAGCATAACATTTAGATTTTGTTTTTAAAGTAAGAAATCCTGGGATTTTTCTGGACACTAGCTAAGAAAGAGAGATTATAAAATACACACCCTGTTATCCAGAAGGTTAATTGAAATCCACAAACATACTGGTAGTTGCTGCCTCTTTTCCCTAAGAGATTTAAATAAAACGCTTACACCTTGTTTTATGTATCTCCAAGTTATAAAATGTATCCACAATTAAGAAAATCAGAGTAACTCCCGTAAGATGCTAAACCTTAGGGGAATATTCTTGCCTTCATGTGCTATATAGTTTGCTCTCAAGTATTGATCACCAAGCCGAAAATTAACCTTCCAGGGATAAAAGTAGATATACCTACAGAATCCAAATTAAAAAAACTATTCTTGTTTATGCACAAGTTATTGTAAGTTCAGGACTGTGGAACAGCTTGCTGTCCCATGCTTAAGGTTCTTAGCTAAATTATTGCACGTAGCGGCACTTGGGTGGCTCAGTTGGTTAAGCGTTTGACTCTTGATCTCAGGGTCGTCAGTTCAAGCCCGCTTTGGGCTCCATGCTGGGTGTGAAGCCTGATGGATGGATGGATGGATGGACAGACAGACGGATGGACGGACAGACAGACAGACGTAAACAGTTGGCACATAGTAGATATTTAAAATGTGAGCTGCTATTTTCCAAGGCACATGGCAGAGTGCCTTATATATGATATAGACAACAGTTTACAAATATTTAACAAATAAATTATTAAAAATTAAAGGACTAGTATTTTGACAGTATGAAACAGGATCCCTTCAGGTGTAGTAATAAGATATATAAAGTGTGTAGTTTTTATATTTATACATTCATATGTTATATAATATTTATCCCTCTCTATATATCTGTGTATCACCTATGTAGTGTGACTTCTGGTTAAGAGAGCCAGTCAGGCATTTCCCCCCCCCCCCCCCCAGCATTTTATTGAGAAAATTCTGAAATATACAGGACAGTTGGAAGAGCTCGGCAGTGAATGCCTACCAGCCTGGCTCTCCCGTTAACTTACTATACTTTGTTACACAGCTGTGTATCTGTGCATTGTTTCTCCATCCACCAGTCCATCTAATTTTAATTTCTTGGATGTGTTTCTAAATAGGTTACAGATATCAGTCTACTTTTACCCCTAAATACTTAGAATTCTGTATGTGTTTATAGAGTTGTTGTTTGCTGGGGTTTTTTACATAAAATTTACACACAGTGCGATGTAGCGTGAAGGTTATTATTCAGTGACTTTCCCAGTATTACTGAATTACAATTGACAAAAACTATACATATTTAAAGCACACAAGATGATGTTTCAATAGACATATCGAAAGACATCATGAAATGCTTACCACAGTCAGGCCAGTGTATCTGTCACCTCAGAGTTACCTTTTTGTGTGTGTGGTAAGAACACTTGAGACTTAACTTTCCTCGCAAATGTCAAGTACATAGTATCTGTAGTCATCATGCTGTACCTTAGGTCTTCGGAATTTATTCACCTCATAATTTTAGGTAAACTTTGTTCACTTTAGGTAACCTCTCTACATTTCCCCTACCCTCCCACCCCCGGGTAACCATCATTCTGGCTGTTTGCCATTCTTAGATTCCATACAGAAGCGAGGTCATGTCATTCTCTGGCGTATTTCACTGAGGCTGATGCCTTCAGGGTCCATTCATGTTGTTGCAAATGGCAGGATTTCCTTCTATTTTAACTCTGAGTAATATTTCCATTCCCTATTCATCTGTGTGTGGACACTTAAGATGTTTACATGTCTTGGTTGCTGTGAATAATGCCGCTATGGACGTGGGGGTACAGATAGGTCTTCAAGATGGTGGCTTTATTTCCTGTGGACACATACCTAGACATGGGATTTTGCTGGATTATATAGAGAGTTGTACTTTTAAGTTTTTGAGGGACCGACATACTGTTTTCCATAATAGCTGTGCCTCAGTGACTTTTGATAAATTCATTTATCTTTGTAACCCAAACCCCCATATGGATAAGGCTATTACCATTTCTTTGGAAATTTCCTCATGCCCCTCCTCCATCTGTCTCCTCTCCAACCCCCAGAGGCAACAACTGTTCTAATTTTTTCCCATGGCAGGTTAGTTTTCCTTATTTCAGAACGTCCTACAAATGGAGTATAAATGTTATTATTTCTGTTGGGTAAATGAGTGGAATTGATGGGCTGATACATCATTTATGGTAGGAAACCTGGTTTAGTTTTATAAGAAATTGCCAGGCCTTTTTCCAAAGTGGTTGTATCATTTTACATCCTCACCAGCAATATATGAGAATTTTAGTTGTTCCATGTTTTTACCAACACATATATAATTGTTTTGTTTCAACTTCAGCATTTCTGGCGTGCACATAAGTGGTAGCTCATTATCGCTTTGACTTGCATTTCCTTGACAACCAGTGATGATGTTAAACACATTTTCATGTGTTTATTAGCCACTTAGTTATCTTCCTTTGTGAAGTGTCTGTTCACATTTCTTGCCCATTTAAAAAAAAAAAATGGAGTGTTGTCTTTTTGTTGTTGAGAAGTAGGTATTGTATATGTATCCTGGATACCAGTCCTTTGTTAGATTTATGTTTTGCAAATGTTTTCTTCCAGTATATGGTTTTCCCTCCTCACTTTCATAAACGTGTCTTGATGTACTGAATGTTTAGAGTTTTGATGAAGGGTAATTTATCAATTTTTTTATGGCTTTTGCTCCCTGTGTCCTGTCCTGTTACTGATTGGTCTGCCCCCAGTCAAGATGTTTTCTTTCAGAAGATTTATGTTTTAGCTTTTACATTTAGGACTGGAGTCCATCTTAATTTTTTAAAACATTTTTGTCATAGCTCTGTAGCATATAATAATAGGACTGAGTCCCAGTTATACTTAGAATCATCTAGAGAGCTTAAAGAAGAAAAAGAATCTGGGCCTTACCCCAGACCAGTTAATTTAGAATCTTATTACATAAGCTCACTGAACCACTGGTTTCTCATCTGTACAATGAAAGTAAGAATACCTACTAAATCAGTTTTTTAAATTTTTTTCTGTAAGTTTATTTTAAGAGAGAGACGGTGCGAATGGGGTAGGGGCAAAGAGAGAGGGAGAAAGAAACCGCAAGCAGGTACTGTGCTGCCAGCAGACAGCCCGATCCGGGACTTGAACTCACAAATCCTGAGACCATGATTTGAGCCGAAGTCAGACACTCAACCAACGGAGCCACCCAGGTGCCCCTTACTTATTTACTTACTTACTTACTTACTTATTTAACTTTAGAGCGAGCATGCAAGCTGGGGAGAGGGGCAGAAGGAGAGAAAGAGAATCTTAAACAGGCCCCATGCCCAGCGCGGAGCCAGACTCAGAAATCTATCCCACAACCCTGGGACCTGAGTCGAAATTAAGAGTCAGATGCTCAACTGCCCGAGCCACCCAGGCTCCACAGTCTACTAAATCAAATATTAAAAGAATACGTCTAAGTCACTGAATACAGAGCCCCACAGGCGGCAATATCCAGTAATTAGGACTCACATTTATGGAATAGTCATGCTGCATGTGTATTAAGTGACAGACCTACTTTCTCAAGCTGTTTGTATAGACAGCATCATTGTTGAGCCTTTTTCGTTAACTTTTCATCTACCTCATTATTTGGCAGTTTCAGTTTTCTTCGCTTATGTGACCTTAAATTAAGCAAAACGGTATCCTTGGGTCACTCCATCAGCTCAGCTCCTGCCGCTGGAGTCCAGGCTGTCCGGCAGAGACTGGCGCTTGTGAAGAATAATAGTGCGCATACCTCGGTGTTACTTACTGGGCCCATTCCTTGCCATTTCTCTTGGACTGCTGGAGACTCTTGCTAGCCTGGTAACCATTTGCAGATTTCCAGGATTGCCTAAGCTGTAAAAAAGGAAGGATGTTGGTAGAGATGATGGTTTTTGTGTGTGTTTCGATCCTCCCACGGGCAGGAGGAAAACCAATGATGGCAGCTCAAGGGAGGGAGGGTTCCCGTGCCAGTCTCCAGTATGGACCCAGTGTTCTTTCTCCCGGTACACTTGCTCCCTCACACACAGGCAACGCCCAGCCACCCCTTCTCTCCGTCTGCCTTTCTCCGTCCCTTTGACTTCTCTGCCACTCTCAGTACCACATCGTAGGGGAAGAAGACAATGTGTATTTAGCAGAGAATTGTTTTGTCCATCTGCTTGTAAGGCTAGGGGAAGAAAAGCTATGGATTTTTTTCTAAAATAGGCGCGCGTGCGCGCACACACACACGTATATATATGTGTTTCTTAAATATATTAAATGACTTTCAGGAACTTAGGCTGTCCCTCCTGACCACCTGAAGGAATGGTGCCATGGGACCAATTTAACTAATACATTGGATTTACATGGAGTCAAAACCAGGTTTTTAAACATGTACTAGTTAAACTGACCCCAGAGCACCATTTTTCCATACAATCAGGACTAATTTCCGAAGGCTCTGAAAGTCATTTAGTTAGCAGACATTTTAAAAACCTCTCTAAAGAAAGACTGACACATAACTCAAAAACCGTTAAGAATGGCTTCAAATGTCAGGCCTGGAACATTCTATTATGTGACAGAAGCCATAAGTTTTTCCCCTTTCTGATGTGTAAATGGAAAAACAGCATCCCTAAAACCTGGTACTTTCTGTGAGGAGAGGGGAGAATGATGGAAGTAACAGTTCTCATACTCTTATTTGGCAGATCCCCTAAGAACTAAAGCACAAATAAATTCAGTGACTGGAAGGGAATATTGAAAAAAAAATCAGACGTTTAAAAAAGCCACTTGTTTTCCCTGCTCGTGATTAAAAATAGTACCTTGCAACAGGCCTTATATCAAGGTCTAGCCTCTTGAGATGTAAAGATCATCATATTAGATAGATAGACGAAGTGAAAAAGTGGCTTATCCACAGACACATGCATAGCTATCAAAAGTCTCTGACCACATTCCCAGTGTGGTTTCTGGTTCCTCCAGGGACTGCTTTCTGTTCCGCCAGGATAGTGTGAAGACTTGATGAAGCCATGAAATTCTCTTGAGAACACTTCAAGTCTTGGGAAAAAGTAACTCAGAGCCTTCTTTAGATTCAGTCCGGCGTTAAAGAAAATCCATCCACCTCAGTACTTAAGAAGAGAGATCAGTGATTTCTGAGTGTGTCCTATTTTTCCCTTTCTCAGGTAATAACCACCAGCTCGTAATAAGAGTTGAAAGTTACAATAAGAATACTTGAGTGTGAGAATACTACACTCTGTGCACATCATTCTTACCAGGAGTCTCAAGACTAAAGAACTCATGTGTACTGTGGGGGGGTGGGGGTGGGAGGGGGTGGGAACACCCTGGTTATTTAGTTTTTAGGGATTTGTTTGTTTATCAGAGTTAAAAGTACACACCGAGAAACATCTTGGCACACATCGGAACAACACTGTGTGGAGGACATACCCCGGACAGGGTTCTCCTTTTGCAAGATGTGTATCAAAAGGCCGCCAATAACTTCCCCACCTTGTTTTCATGTCTCACAGAAGGGTGGATGCTTGTTCTTTAAGTCTCAGGTCGGGGAAGTGCCAGGGCGACCGCAGGCCTTCTTTCAAGGCAGTGCGGCGCCCTTCCGAGACCAGCAGGTGCCAACCTGAGCAGGGCCTGTTCCTCTGTCCGCATGGCACTTCCTGATCGGGAAGCATGGATTCATAAGAATATATGGTAAATGGCTAAATGGAAACTTCAGCTCCTTTTCATTTCCTTCGAGGCCTTGCCTGTGTGCTTTAGGACGGGCTCATCCCACATTTCATTTTATCATTCCCGTTCTGTCCCTTGGCACTGTTCCGAGAACTAGAAATCAAGCAGGGGATAGCTGCTGTAACCACTTAGCACAGATCGGGTGGCTCCAAACAACATAAATTCTTTCCTTCACTGTTTTGGAGGCAGGAGGTCCCACAACCAGGGTGTCGGGGGCTGCTTTCCCTCGGGAGGCTCTGGTCAGCGCTTCTTGGCCGTCCTTGGGTCCGAAACCCGTCGCTCCAGGCTCCACCCCCTGGTGTGTCTCCTGTGTCTCTTCTGAGAGGACACTGCGGCCACCCTACCATCGTATGACCTCATCTGAACTAATGACCTGTGCAGGACCCAGTTTCCAAATAAGGTCACATTCTGAGGACATGAATTTGAGGAGGAGGCAGGGAGAAAGCTGGCATCCTGAACTTGGTATTTGTGACCATTTACATTGTTTCTCTGGAGAGCAGTCCTCGCTAAAAAAGAATAGTGGATGATTTTATTAAAAAATTTTTTTAGTGTTTATTTTGGGGGGGGTGAAGGGGAGGGACAGAGAAAGAGGGAGACACAGAATCTGAAGCAGGCTCCAGGTTCTGAGCTGTCAGCACAGAGCCTGACGCGGGGCTCGAACCCACGGACCTCGAGATCATGACCTGAGCCAAAGTTGGACGCTCAACCGACTGAGCCACCCAGGCGCCCCCTACCCACCATTGCTTTTAAGCGTCCAGGCCAATATTCTCCAATAGAAATACATAATGTTAGTGTAAACTTTCTAGCAGCCACCTTACAAAAGACAGCAGGAACAGGTGAAATTGATCTTTAAAAAAAATTGTTTTTAATGTTTATTTACTTTTGAGAGACAGAGAGAGACAGAGCGTGAGCAGGGAAGGGGCAGAGAGAGAGAGAGGGAGACACAGAATCCGAAGCAGGTTCCAGGCTCCGAGCTGTCAGCACAGAGCCCCATGTGGGGCGTGAACTCGTGAACTATGAGACCATGACCTGAGCCAAAGTCGGATGCCTAACCGACAGAGCCACCCAGGTGCCCCTTACTTTAAGAGAGAGATAGAGAGCAAGCGGGAGAGGGGCACAGAGAGTGGTAGACAGAATCCTAAGCAGGCTGACAGCACAGAGCCTGATGCAAGGCTCGAATTCACAAACAGTGAGATCATGACCTGAGCCAAAGTCAAGAGTCAGACATTCAAGGGACTTAGGCACCCAGGCGTCCCTTGATGATTTTATTTTAAAATAATACCTACCCTATTTTAGAATCAGTTTGGTGAAAGCATCATTTTTTTTTTTTTTTAATACTGTGGCCCAGTGAAGGACACACAGGACTTTGCTGATACGGACCTCGAGATCTTATCCTTACAGGGTTTCTTAAAGATGATCAGAACAGGGCAGTTTTAGTTGAAATCGCCCCGGGTTCACGTCCTGCTGCTGCTGCTCACTGGGAGGGCCCGAGAGCCCATCTGGATCCCAGTGACCGTCACACCTCCCTGTCAGTCTCAGCCCTCATGCATCATTTAGGGAGCAATTAACCGAGGAAGCCGGATGCCACAGAGTGAAGAAAAACTCCTAAGAGCTGACAAGATTCAGCCCAAACATTATAAAGAATGTTTTGAAGTGTTAGCGTAAACATTTGAAAATACTCTTCTTCTAGAATAGGTCTTGTTTTCTATTCCAAAGCTGAAAGTGCTCATTAGTTTGCATAATTTTTAAAATCTTTCTCAAAGAACTGTAAGTTTCTTTACTCTTAATTAAAGCTTTGAGTAGACTGGCTAATTAGGAAAATGCTGTAAAGAAGGAAAAATAACCACAGAATGGCTTTCCCTCATCCCTGCTCTCTAGCCTACAAGAACACAATAAAATAAAGATGCTAAGACAGTTCAGTGCCCCAATCTGAGAGTGGGATCATGCGTCTTCTAAACACTTCTGTGTATCTTCTGGATAAATTCATCTTTTGAGTGTCAGAGTGTTCATCTTTCTCTCAATGTATGTGTTGTGCTGTGTGTAGCAAACAGAGGACTGTCAGGCTACTTGGGATCAAAACTGTACTGTTGCAGGCTCCAGAAGTTGGCCAGGGAAAAGAACATCATCACTCACTAAAGACTCCATTGCCAGGACTTGGTTATTTTATGTGACATTTGGCTTGATAACACTGCCAGTTCTGTGTGAAAGGAGGAAAAGTAATCGAGTTCTTCTAGTCAGGCATTTGTGGCCAGAATGTGGGCTTTTTGGCAGACCTTAGGTAGGGTCATAAGCAATTCTGCATTTTGCAAAAGGACTCTAAAAACAATTGCAGACTTGCTTTTGGAATATTGACTTCAGAACAACATTATTGTAGCCAAGCAGACAACCTTATTTTTAGTTAAAGCTTGTGGGCGGGGGGGGGGGGGGGGGGGGGGGGTTGCAGGGAATTAAACCTAAGAGTATATGAGTTTATAGAGGTTTTTATGCAACATTTATGCAACAGAAACCCCAGGTAACTCAAGAGTTCTCTTCCTTCCAGTGTATGGTATTGGCCTACAAAACTGACCTGAGCCCGAGGTAGATGCTGGTCCCCCATAAGAAGGGAATGTTCTGTCTACCTCTAATAAGAGGGGAGAAAGAGCACAGACCTAGACTTGGCCTTCATTGGCAGCCATTTGAATCCAACTGTGATCATGCTGTGACCTTGCGGTCACTCTACAGCCACTCCTGGACTGGGGATAATGAGGCTGTCCTCTGGGTCCTGCCATTTTCAACTGTGCATGCCTTCTCTCCGTTACAGCCCGAGGAAGAGCAGTTGGTCTGTGATATCACCGGATCCAGTTCTTCCACCGATGACACGGCTTCCTTGGATCGACATTCCTCTCATGGCAGTGACGTATCCCTCCCCCAGATTTCAAATTTGAACAGGTCCAGAGATCAGCAGTGTCTTGACAGCTTCTACAGCCATGGGGCTGGAGCTGAGGGTCGAGAGAGTGAGGGCGAAGCTGCTGGCTCAGGTGAAATGGACGAGGAGGAGATGGACAGCATCACCGAAGTGCCCACGAACCGCTCTGTGCTGAGGGGCTCGATGCGCTCCCTGTCCCCTTTCCGGAGGCACAGCTGGGGTCCTGGGAAGAACGCGGCCAGCGACGCGGAAATGAATCAGCGCAGGTGAGCGGGACCCAGCATGGCTATTTGTTCCATCTCTCAGTGTCTGCTTGCTTTTGATCGTGTGATCCGGTGTTATCCTAGAGGGCTTTGGAATCGGGAAAATCTGGGTTCAGACCCCAGCTCTAGAAATCACTGTGTAGATAACTTTGGGCAAGTTACCTGATCCCTCTGGGCTTTAATTTTCTCATCTGTAGAATACCTGCCTCTCTAAGGATAGGTCTAATAATAAAAATCTCAAGTGAAATATGGTTGCTACATGGTGGGTGTTTAATGAACAGGAATAGTCCTTCAGGCCAGATCTGTTCATAAAATGCTTAGATTAAAAACTTTTGGAGGGAATAGTGTCCTGTCAGTTTTGAAACAGACATGAAATCTTACAGTCCAAATACTCTCCATTTTCACACTGCTTCCCAGGAATTGTCCTCCGTTTCTAATGCAGAAAGTTTTGTTAAAGCCTAAGTTATTACTTAATCAGCAAGAGAACAGGAGAATCATTCAGTGTCATTGAATTGTTGGTAGTTTTCCATGTATGCTCCAGTCTTTGGGGACTTGTGTACATATGACCCGGTCTCAGACCTTCAGTTTGGAAGCAGGCTATAAGGCGGTTTAGAGTTGGCTTCTGACCACAGTCTGCTTACAGGAATTTAAGCAAATGATTTTAGCTCTAACGAACAAGTGCCGTGATGCCCATCAGATATACAAAGTTGTGCTTACAAGAGAGCTACTTTCTTGATGAAGAAAAGCAGCTAAGGGGGCAGGCTGACAGTTGTTTTAAAACAGGTCATGTGAAAAACTCACCTGGAGCAGTTACTGCTTTTTTAAAACAAAAATTCCTTGACATGGCTCAGATTTCATAGCTATAGATGCATGTAATCGGATTACATTCACTCATTTATTCTTTTTTTTTTAAGGTTTTATTTATTTTTGAGAGAGAGACATCGTGAGTAGGAGAGGGAGAGAATGAATGAATCCTGAGCAGGCTCCTTTCTGCCAGCACAGAGCCCGATGTAGGGCTCGAACCCACGAAACCGTGAGATCATGACCTGAGCTGAAACCAAGAGTCAGATACTTAATCGACTAAGGCACCCAGGCGCCCCTCATTTATTCTTTTATTCAGCCAACATACATTGAGCACCCACTATGTGCCAGGCATTTCTAGGTTCTAGAGACCCAGAGGTGAACGAGACAAAGTCCTGCCTTCATGGAGCTCACGGTAATACCTTACACTTTGTTAATTTGCTACTCTTCTCAGACTCTGTTAGTAACAGACCATGTCACATAATTTTCTGTGACTCCACATTGGTGGAGTTCAGGGTCTGCCCTTGAAAACCTGCAGTTGTTTTATCTGGTGGGTAGTTTTTATACACGATCAAAATCATAGATTATGTAAAAAGCCATTTCTAAAAGCTCTCCTTGCCAGCTTTATTCATGCTGTACTTTTTTTTTTTTAAAGAAAGCATCCGGGGCGCTTGGGTGGCTCAGTCAGTTAAGCAGCCGACTTCGGCTCAGGTCATGATCTCGCGGTCCGTGAGTTCGAGCCCCGCGTCGGGCTCTGTGCTGACAGCTCAGAGCCTGGCGCCTGTTTCAGATTCTGTGTCTCCCTCACTCTGAGCCTCCCCCATTCATGCTCTGTCTCTCTCTGTCTCAAAAATAAATAAACGTTAAAAAAAAAAAAAGAAAGCATCCATACCATTATAAATAAATAAATAATAAGGAGGGAGGAAGGGAAGGAAGGAAGGATGGAAGGACATATTGTCAGAGATGATAACAACATCAAGAAACAAGGGTTTATTTTATATGCAATCCATTTTTCTTTATAGCCCACTGGGGGCCCTTGTGCCTTGACTTTGATTTCAGGGCTGGATAGGACTGTGACTGTAGCCCAGATGAGGAAATTGAAGCTCAGACCTAATGATTTGCCTGAGATTACAAGACTGAACTAAGACTGGAACGTTATCAGTTATCTTTATTTTCAACCTGTACAGTATCATGGCCTTTCCTATTTGAGCCTCGCCTTAAGGATCACCTCACACCTCCGCCCCCCCCCCCCCCACCATGCCTCTGGAGATAATGGAATGACTTGAATTAGTTTGATGCTTACCACATTATCTGCATAGAGTATAAGCTGAATTTTAAAGTCTTAAGAAGACCCTTTTACAGCTTCAAATGGCCTTTTTTAATCCTTTTACTTTTGTAATTTAATAAACCTCATTCCTTGTCACCTGATTAACCCTTTGGAGGAAGGAGGGAGGGAGCAAAGTAACCCTCCCCAGGATTTGTCAGGCTGTCCGGCCTCTTTGGTTCTGATGTTTCTTACTGCTCAGTTTTTCATTCCCTCACTTCCTGTACCGTTTGTCTGTGTGGATTGTCTCTTCCCTTTGTGATGTCCGTGTGCTTCATGCATTTGTGTCCATTTTGTTTCACCTTGACACTGACCTCTTCCACCATTCATTTTCAGTTCATTGCGAGTTCTTGGGGACGTTGTCAGGAGACCCCCCATTCATAGGAGAAGGTACAGAGTTCACTAACTTGATGGACTAACCATGTTGCCTCTGAGCTTAGTGTACTAACCAGCATCTCATTTTGCTTAATCCGTGATTAAACCGTCTTTTAAAACAATGTCATGTCTGCTTCAGGGAAATAAGATATAGGTACTTGTTCATCGCTGATGCCTGTTGCATATGAAATGGTTTCGTGAATGTGAAATTTTTTCCTTTTCTACTTTTATCTTAAAAAATTTTTTTTTTAATGTTTTTTTTTTCCCCATCTTGTACTTGTGTTCAGATGATTTTGATAATAGGGTCTTCCCAGTTCTCCCTAGGAGAGTTCAAAGACACGTCAGTTGTCCCTGAGGAGTGCTTTTTCATTCTCCCCACCCCCACGCCAACGCCCAAAAGGGCCAAGAACCAGAAATAATTGTGTGCTGGCACACCGGCCCTAACATATTTTCGATGCATTCCTTAGTAACTGGATGGAAGCCTTTATGTCTAGGCCACCTGACACCTTGTACACCATTGTTTTTGTTTTGTCATGTTCTGTTTTTTAATAATTTTTCCCCCTCTGGGGATGTGGTCGTTTCTTAAAGCAGGTAAGAGCCATCAGCTCATCTCTCCGGGGCCCTTGCAGTCTTTCAGTCCCTTACTTATTTTTTGTCAGGTAACATTTTGAAGCTAAAAATGAGTAATTTATAAGCTGAAAAGTCATTTCTAGTCACACAGTGCCGATTTGCTTTTCAAATGCTGAGTTTTACTTTGTTCAGAAGTCATCAATAGTGACCTATTCTTCCGCCGTTTGAGGAAGAAGATTTAGAAAGCCACAGACTGTGGCGAGATTGCAGGTAGCCCCTCGTATTGGGAGCCATGTGTCAGGGGTACTTTCAACTCCCCACCGAAGCTGGTCCTCGGGAAGCCACACATAGTGATCCTCCCCCGTCGTCTTTGCAAGGGTGGGCTTCCTTTAATTCCGGCTTTCAGGCACAAAATGGAGTTCGAATACAAATGCTCTCATGAATCTGCGGTAATCAGGGCTCAGTTAAGTTTTTCTCCCAGGGGAACAAGTTGGCAAGTACCCTTTTCAGTAGAGGTACCCGAAACCTTTAGAGATCTGTTTGGCTCTCCGTTAAAGCTCTTCAGCGTGACCTTATTAAAAGCATACACGTGCTGACAGTGGAGGGTGACAGGTTGCTGGATGCGGTCCCAGTGAGCTGACAGATGAAGCTTCGTAACGGTGCCAGATCCCACTTCACCCTTAGTCGTTTTTCTGCAGGAAGAGCATGAAGTACAGTTTAAAATTTTGTATGATGCCTTAGCCAGTCAAGTTGAAACATCCCTACCAGTGTTCACAGGTGCGGGAACAGGATATTTGTGGGGTTTTTTAATCTAGAATTTCCTAAATCTCAAAATAAGGCCAGAGAACCATTAAATGTCCCTTCCACTGATGGAGGGATGAGGAGATTTAGGGTGCCCCCGAACACTCTGGTGAAAGGAGCTTCCTGCCAGAAGCCAGGGCAGGTCTGTGGCTCCCGGAGCCTCGGGACCCCTGTGAGGTCCCTCTTGCTGTCTCCTGTCACTCTTCTTTCTCTTCAGCCTCAGTTTCATCCTGCTTTCTCACAGTGTTACCATTTTCTGAGAGTAAAGGGATGTTTACATCTGTAGAAGATTTGTTTTTTGAATGATTCAATAATGTCAGTTCAGTCGCTGATTTACCATGTGGTGTTTTCAATAAGTTGGATATTTTAAAATTTTTCTTAACAGTTTGGAGATTCAAAATTAAGTTAATGCCAGAGAATGGGCTTCTGAGTCTCGTGTTTGTAAGATATATGGAGGCTTGCTCCCCTCACATGAGCAAATTAGAAGTCTTTCTGATACCACTTCACAGACTGGAACTATCTCTGAGATGCGTATTTCTCCTTTCTGCTCCTGCCCTTGGGAGCTTTGTACTTTAATTTAATCAGGTTTTAAGTGTTATACTATTTAAATTATTTTTAAGATATTTATTTTAAAGATTTACTTTTAGGGGTAGCTCTTCTATTCTCCCACCATTTTCCTCGTCTCTTTTCCTCTATCAAAAACCCGCACTTGTCAAGAAAACTGTTAATTAGGTGTATTCAAGGTTAGGGGTTTTTGCTGTCTGCAGATCTTCCCATTTGCAAGATTCCAGAGGGAGCTGAGTGGGTGTTAATGTTAACCCCCCCCCCTTCAAAATCAAAAGCACGTCACTTAGAACTTAAGATGCCAGATAGTAGCAGTGTGCTTTTTAAATGATCGCTTTTGTCCATCAAAAATCCTTACGTACTGATGAAGCTCCCTTTACAGTGTACCTCGTATTTTGAGTTGTGTTTTTTTTTTGTTTTTTTTTTTTTGTCCTGGTCCTATTTACATGGTATTTCCAACCCTAGATTTTCTGTCCCTCCCACTTGAAAATAAATATCAGTGCCAAGGTAATCAAAGTAGATGATCAGATGAGGTTGTTTTTTTTTTTTTTAATCTTGTGGGGGAAAATGGTTGCAAACCTAAAATTAAGACCCATTTTTAACTTAGTACCATGGAATTCCTTTCCTTTTGAAGAAAGTAAATGCCTTAGTTATCATTAAAATACAAGGAAATGTGGCCTTTGTTACAGCTGTTTACCTTCAGTGCTTAACAGCCTAGTGAGTAGGGGTTAAAGGTGGGTGTGAGTATTGGTGGGATATCATTATTATGAAAGACTTAGAATGTGTCTGGCTTAGACGGACCCTTCCTAGAAACACCTGAGGAAAACCAGTGGCTCAGCCCCACCCCAGTGCACTTTGTCATTGTCCCTTTTTGTCAAGGATGGGTTTGGTTCAGTTAGGGATCATAGCCATGGTCAAGGAGGTCTGGGAGTGGTGGAGCTTGTGGAGAGAGTGCCCCCCACCCCCCCCTCCGGCAGCAGAGGCTGCAGCCCTGGAGGACACCTGAGGAGGAATCTGTGGGCAGAGTGGGCTCTTTTTTTCATAGTCCGGCAGGAGGAATTCTTGGGTTTCAAATCGGACTTGTTACCCTGTAACAGACTCCCACAGTCCTTTCCAACACAGTGTCTAGAGGGATATTAGTAGCACAGTTTTAAGTTTCCATGGTTTTTGTGTCTTTTTCTAAATTCTCAATGTTATGTTCCTAATTTTTTGATAATCCAATAAATCCATCTGTCTGTAACTGTGGCCTGTCTTTTCAAACCCAGTAATCCTATCCCTGTTTGCTCTTTTCTCCCTCCATTTCTGTTTCTGCCTTTGATGTCATCCCCAGTATGAGCTGGTGTCCTTCTGGTGTGCAATATTCTGCTGCCCTGAGTGCTGACTTTAATTACAGAAGGTACGGTATCGTTACGTGTCCAGCCACCGAAGGGGGAATCGTAAAATACGGCACCTGGGCTTTTGGCTGGGAGCTTGCTTCTGGGTGGCTAGAATGCATATGGCAGCCCGCTTTGGCTGTGAGCACAATGTTGAGTTCCTGCTGCTGCGGGCATCACTGATCCAATTGAAGGGGTATGTATAGCCCGGGAGTCAGCTAGTGTACTCTGATGCTTCTGGCGTCTCAAGTGGCTGTAGATTTGGTGTTTTCCGCACAGACTTGTATGTACGGTATGGCAGACCCCTTCTCTCTTTGTTCTGGTCTGTCCTCGTTCCCGGAACCTGGGGATTCCCACATCCTGAAGAAAACCATGACAGAAGCAAGGCCACAAATACGATGAATTTTTATTTGTTGTGTTTCCAAGTCAGTCTCTTCAGGTTCCAAATTCATAGATTCCTCAATGTTTCATATTTTTCTCTCAACTCAGCAGCCAGATTTAATTACTGAAACATTTTCAGGATTAAATGTTGTGGTAATAACACATCTGGTTTTCTCAGGCTTCACAAACAATTCACAATAGAAAACTAAGTTTCTTCTTCACTTAGCCTGTCTTATCCCTGCTATTGAAAATGAGTTTTACAGAGACATTTACTTCTACTTAATCATGGTTTCTGTTGTCGTATTGAAATAAGAAAAACAAAGTCCATTGTTTAAATTACCCACTAGAGAAAAATAGAGGCATATGGTTTCAGTTCATAATAAGTAATTTATGAAATAAAAAAAGGCAAAAGCAAGCCCTTCTGGACTGGCATACGCAATTCATTTGTGGAATTAACTGTGCAGTTGGAGCAGAGATAACTAAATAGCTTCAGTGTACCTTCAAGTGCACTTCCAACTGCTTGTGAGTGAGAACACCGTCTGCTCCGGCTGTATTTTGAGATCTCGCTTATTTTAAAGAAGTTCCCACCACAGCTGTACCAGATGTGAATTATTCTGACCAGCAACCCCAAAGCTCATCGATGGCCAACCTCTCTCTGTAGTTTCCTGCTTACCAAAAAATGCTTTTCACTCTGCAAACCGCAAAATCTGCCCACCAGGGATCCCATTCTACATGCCATATCCTAAATTTGCCCCCTTTCTGGGCCAATATCAAGACAAAAAAATTAAAGCTCTTAGACATAGTTGCTTTTAGCTTTTGTTCTTTAAGGTGTCCTGTGTGCCCGTCTGCAATCAGCAGTTCCCAGGAAGCCTGTCCGGCAGGGATTGTGTGGCCACATGTGCCCAGATGATACTGCTCATAAGTAATCCCGACTTCCTGGGGTCGACACGAGCCTGTGAAATTAGAAAGGTTGACTGGCCTGTAGTTGAATGTAAAGTTATAAAGGTCCACTTAAGCGACACAAGGGCAATTCTGAGTGTCCCTGCCTGTTTTCTGAGAGCTACTCATGCACCTGTTTTCTCTGTGCTATGGAATTCTTTGGCATTAGCCTAGTTTGGTTTTGGCAGAGATTAATTACATCAGATCAAGGAAAAACACACATACATAAATGATAAATAAGATAATCTGGTCTGTCCACATGGTATATTGAAAAAAAAAATCTTGAGAAAATGACCTTACATGATCAACATTTGAATAAATTGAAGGAGGTAAGAAAACCTAAGTGCATATGCTTTTTCAGCCTACCAAGACCTGTTGGGGGACAGGTAGGTGGCGCTCATTTGTGCCGTGCTCTGGTCGATAGCTTTGCTAGGTAACTTAGAAATAATCTGCCAGCAACACTCAAAGCACTTTCGTATCTTCCACCCTTTCGGAGACTCAGAAGTCACATGAATTAACTCCTTTGCTCTGTGTTCAGTTTCAGCCTAGAAGGCTTGACAGGAGGAGCCGGTGTCGGAAACAAGCCGTCCTCATCTCTAGACGTAAACTCTGCAAACACCAAAGAGCTCAGGCACCCTTTCAGTGGGGAGGCGAGGGGTGACTCTCTGATGTCGCTTTCAGAAGAGGATCTGGAATCAGGCCAGAGAGAACACAGGATGTTTGATCAGCAGGTAAGGCTGAAGCGGGTGTATGCTGCTCATTTGGAAAAATGAACTGTACTTCCCTACATGTGTCTTCACGTCGGGAACAAAGAAAGCAAGACTTACGTTACTATGAGGCTAGTTATTGTGATTGCTTACCCACGGTCTAGTACACCCCATCTAGCACAAAGCAAGGTTTTAGCACTTAACTAATTCCAGAATACCATTCATCTGCATGGATTTGAATAGTCCATCAAAGCAGACTTTTTTAAATTAGGAAAGTATCCAGGATATTAAATTGGGCTTTTCCTTCTTATCTGAGGACTTCTTTCACCATGCCAGTAGTAAAATGACTCTTGAAGTATGCTACACAGCATTGTTAAATTTCCCAATTTTTCAAAAATCTATACCTTCCTGGAAAAAATAGATCTTATTCTTTGCCTTCTCACATTGCCTGGGAAATGGCTGTGTCTTTCTCTCTGCTTCCTGTCACTGTGAGAACTTCTCAGAGAGCATCTTCACTCCGTGCCCCCGCCTGATGCTCTCTTTGCACTGCCACTCCCCCAGGACTCCCTTCTGGGGGCCCCAGCTGGCTGTCCTTGGCCAGTCAGGTGATTTCCCCAGCACTTGTCACCTGGGGCAGGTCCTCGGGAGTTGGCCTGGAGAATGGGAATTCCATGCTTTTATAGCCCACACTGCTCCCGGCCCTTTTCCTCCTCCGGGGCCAAGGGGACTTTGGATTGATTCCTGGGAGGATTCTGTGATAAACCTGAATCTTTCCTTTCTTTCTTTCTTTCTTTTTTTTGTTTTTTTTTTTTTTTAATTTTTCTCAACGTTTATTTATTTTTGAGAGAGAGACAGAGTGCAAGCAGAGAGAGAGGGAGACTCAGAATGTGAAGCAGGCACCAGGCTCCGAGCTGTCAGCACAGAGCCCAACATGGGGCTCAAACCCACAAACTGCGAGGTCATGACCTGAGCCGAAGTCGGACACTTAACTGAGCCACCCAGGTGCCCCAAAACATTTCTAATTAAACAGACAACAAAATTAAACACCTGTCTTTGGATAGGTGACTGGAGTTTTAGATAGAAACGTAATGAAACATTTCTAATTAAACAAACCAACAAAAATGTTAAACGGCCTGTTCTCTGAGTGGGAGACATAGGTTTTACGTAGACGTTTAATGTTTTGTATAACCCACTACATAGAAATGCTACGACCAGATAGAAACTGGATGCTGGAGGATTACCTTAATGCATCACTTAGGTGAAGACCCAGGAGAATTTAGGCCTGATGAAAATCAAATTGAAGGCCCAAAGGGATTTTTGCCATGTTATCCCCTTCCCCCACCGCCCATGTCTTCTGGGCCTGATAGTTTTTTAACTTTTTCTAAAGTTAAGAAAAATAACAAGAATATGGAGAAGAGGGGCACCAGGTTGGCTCAGTCAGAAAAGTATCTGACTCTTGATCTCAGGGTCATGAGTTCAAGCCCCATGTTGGGTGTACAGATTACTAAAAAAAAAACAGTAAACGTTTCAAAAAATAAATTTTAAAAAATATGGAGAACATATTTATTGAAGCAAATGATTTAAATGTATTCAGCCTAATGGTAACAGAAAAAGGGAGTAAAAAACCATTCTTTCGTGACTTGCTGAGAGCATCTTTGGTAAGTGGAGAGTCTAAAAAACAAAAGTGCAAGTCATACAAAAGTATATAGAGTCCTTTGGAAGTCATTGTAAGACCCAGTAAAATGCCAGCATTGGGGGTTTGTGAACGGAATCCTGGGCTTGGAGCCAGTATATCCCTTCGGATTCGGCGTAAGCCCTCGGGGGTGACAGCTTCACACCCACCTGAGTGACTTGCCTAAGGCCTCATTGACTGACTGTGAGCTGGACCACGTTCCCCTCAGAATTCCCGGTGTAAGTCTCACGGCCTCTTTCCACATCTCTGAAGTAGAAGTGTTTTATGAGGAAAGGAGAAGATTTTTAATTTTCTCAATACAGTTTATGGAAAACCTTTTCTGAAACTGATAATTGGAAACTAGGAATTGGACAGAGGACCCCCTGTGTTAGTAAGTGCTATCATTTACCACCGAAGTCTTTCTGAAATGGCCTTTCTGATCGAGCCTTTGTGGAGGAAGCTGCTGACATGTTCGTGCTTTTCTGGAACTCTCTGCTCACCCGCAGTTTTTGTCTCGTGTGCAACTTCAGAGTGGGGATTTGAGCTGCTGGTGTCTCTGATCTGGACAAGTCGCCTGCAGCCAGCTTCCTGCTGAAGGTCCCTGCCTTTCACTGAGGTCATTCCTCAGACCTCACAGTTGTGTTCGAAACACAGCAACTGTTTGCCTCAGACTCCATGGTTACGCACGGAGCAGGCTCTGAATAATCAGAAGTCTTTGGCGCACTTGAGTCGCGTTCATGGTAGTAATGGATTTTCATTGCTCCCCTCCGAGCATGTGCAGATTGCAGCCCACTAAGAAGGGAGGGATTCCTGGCGGTTTAAAATCGGTTAACAATAGGAACGAGCGCTCAGAACAAAAGGAAGGGGGAGTCCCTCACCCCAGAAGTGTGCTCGTAAGCACTGCTGGGCTGGCTCTCAGGGGTGTTCTTACACAAGCTTCTGCAGCTGGCTACATTACACGACCTCGAAGCTGCTGCGAATTCACTGAGGGAGGTAACTTGGCCCCCCTCGGTCCCCCTCGGGTACATGCAGAAGCAGTGTCCTCTTAGGAGAGGGAATGAAAGGGCTTTAGGCTTCTTCCCAGATGCATGGCTGCCTTGATCTTGATCTTAAAACGCCTTTTATTTGCATCTCTGTTTCCAAATCTTTAAAATCAGAATAATACTGGGGTGCCTGGGTGGCTCAGTCGGTTGAGTGTCTGACTTCGGCTAAGGTCATGACCTTGCAGTCCATGAGTTCAAGCCCCGCATCAGGTGCTGTGCTGACAGCTCGGAGCCTGGAGCCTGCTTCAGATTCTGGGTCTCCCTCCCTCTCTCAAAAATAAATAAACATTAAAAAAAAAATAAAAATAAAAAAGAACATGCTTAAAATCAGAATAATATTACTGCTCTCTACTATGTCTCTAAAAGAGACTTAGATTTTCAAAGAACAAGAGCTACTGTATGTAGTTTGCTATTTACAGTGAAGTTACTTTCATCTGATGATGTGTTCAGCAGATGTTTACTAAGCACGTACTAAGTTTAAAACATTATTAGGTATTAGGAGGGATAGGAAACCACTGTAAAGGATGGGTACTTGAATTATTCCAGATAAAACTAAGGCTCATGAAAGCTAAGTAGCTCCTTTGAAGTTGAGCAGCGGTCAAGTAGCAGGGGCAGACTTGAGTCGAGGGTGTCTGACCACAGAGCCTGTGCTGTTAGCCCTCACCTGCACCGCGTTCTTTTCTTAGGTTGGGGTGGGATGTAAAGTTTTGTGCTGATCTAGAAATAACAAGAGCATATGCTTACATCCTGGTTTTCACTTTTTTTTTTTTTTTTTTTTTACTTCACAGGCATGTCCCAGATCTAAACAACAGGGATTTAATTACTGTACATCAGCCATTTCTTCTCCATTGACAAAATCCATCTCATTAATGACAATCAGCCATCCTGGGTTGGACAGTGAGTATATTACTTTTTTTAAAATGAAGCATATTTTAAACACTTTTTTCCTATCATTTTTCTCCCTTTGAGACCCCGTAACATTACCTTCCAAAATTTGCCTCCCTCTTCTCCTGAATGGCTCATTTAAATAGAAAAGGTGACATACCAGTTTAGTTTTGGGATCTTCCTTCCAGTTTTGGGATTCTTCTTGTCAGGACATAGATTTGTTTTTTAACTTTTTATTTCGAAGTAATTTCGGACTTTAAAAATAGTTCTAAAAACAGTACAAAGAGTTACCATATGTTCTTTATCTGGAGTCCCCAGATGTCATATGTTTGATCCATCTTATCAAAGTCATAACTTTATCAGTCTCTCTTCTCCTGTCACTGCCTTTAAAGTTTTTTTCTGAAACACTGGAGAGTAAGTTACAAACATGATGTGGTTGTATCTGAAAGTTATGCTATTCTGTTACCACAGTACAATTATGTGAATTTTATCCAGTACTCATTTGCTGAGCTCTTCAAAAATGTCATGAAGCTCGTGAAGGACAAAGAAAGACTGAGATACACTTTCAGTTGGTTAAGCACGTGCTGAAAGGATTACATCTGCCAGTGATGAATGGAGCGGTATGCAGATTCGGGACCCATTGGCTGGCTGTGAAAGATACATAGATGTCTGGCATCCGTAAGCACAGGGCCTTTGCAAATGAAAGATGCTCGGAAACATATTTGAATTGGATCTAAATATTTGCCAGGGAAAGGCAGCTTGTTCTTTGAGAAACCTCACCTTTTTATTTTTAAAATCTTGATTCTTGTTTTCATGAGTAGTTACAGTTTGAGATCTTGTGCTCATCAAAGGGGGAGTGATCCTTTCTTTGCCGAAAGACCGTGTATTCAGGAAGCTGAGGCAAAGGGAGTAAATAAACTTTCCTGGTGTTTCTGGTGTTTCTTCAGTGTCCCCTGATAGAACCCACCTTAAAAGAGCTGGAGAGGGGTGCCTGGTTGGCTTGGTCGGTTAAGCGTCCGACTTGGGGCTGGGGTCATGATCTCACAGCTTATGAGTTTGAGCCCCACATCAGGCTCTGTGCTATTAGTGGAGCCTGGAGCCTGCTTTGAGTTCCGTGTCTCCCTCTCTCTCTGCCCCTACTCTGCTCACGCTCTGCGTCTCTCCCTCCCTCCCTCCCTCCCTCCCTCCCTCCTCTCCCTCTCCCTCTCCCTCTCCCTCTCCCTCTCTCTCTTTCTCTCTCTCTTTCTCTCTCTCTCTTTCTCTCTCAAAAATGAATACATATTTTTAAAAAATTTGGAGACTCTGTGCTGCATTCGGGAGATGTTCTGTCTCAATTCATGACTTACCATGGGCCTGATCTTTTTAATTTCCGCCTTAGAACTAAGACACGATAAAGAATGCTGATGGGGCGCCTGGGTGGCGCAGTCGGTTAAGCATCCGACTTCAGCCAGGTCACGATCTCGCGGTCCGTGAGTTCGAGCCCCGCGTCAGGCTCTGGGCTGATGGCTCGGAGCCTGGAGCCTGTTTCCGATTCTGTGTCTCCCTCTCTCTCTGCCCCTCCCCTGTTCATGCTCTGTCTCTCTCTGTCCCAAAAATAAATAAAAAACGTTGAAAAAAAAATTTTTAAAAAAAGAATGCTGTTAACTTTGTCCTCACTTTCATGATCAGCGATTCAGATCTGGCCTGTTTGACTAAAGGTGTGCCTACTGATTCTCAGAGATGCCGACAGAACCTCACAGAACTGCAGCTAAAATCACCCTTCCTGTTTTTCTTTGGGTTTTGATTTGATTTGGCTTTGGGTTAGAGGTCTTGCTGGTGCAGAGTGAAAATCATCGTAACAGGATTGTTAATGGTGGATTTGATGAGCTTGGAGTGCTAGCGTTCAATAGGGCAGGGCACTGAGACAAGAGGGCACTGTTGAGTGAGACCTTTCGGCCCTGTGTCCCTAACCGTCCACGACTGGTGAGTGTGGTGTCATGGTGGAGAGTCTACTCCCATAGCAACAGATGTCCACCACCAACAGAATGTGTCCCACGGAGGGATTTTTTTCCTCTATTTTGTGACACACACTCTTGATTCGTGCATGAAACACTTCATTAATTTTTCCTCCAAAAAGCAAGATGGTTTTTGACTGTGTTTTCAGTTGCTAGCCAAACACTATAAATAATGCGGCTAACTCCCAGAAAACACCGTCCTAGAGTGCCAGGGGTTCTGGCACACACAGCTTCTCCTCCTGTTGCTGGGAAATTTTCTGCTCTGCTCAGAGGGGACTGAATTGAGTTTGCAGACTGTTGTCAAGGGTTGATCTCCAAGCAGGAGTTTAATCCTTTGATCAAAATAGGGTGGGTACCCTCATTCTAACTCACATTGTACGTTTCATACACGTTTGAATGATTAGGTCGTAAATTCGTTAGCGAGCCCCCCAATTTCCCTGATTTAGCCTACGCTGTGATTGGAGGATTAACTCTAATGACACTGTCATTAGTGTCAACTCTAATGACACTGTTTCTCCTTAGTCCCTCCCCACATACAATTATATTAATTTTCCCATCGGTATTTTTTTTATTCTGCTCTAGAAACGTGATAAATGTTTTTTGCAGATGTAAAACTTCTGGCAATTGAACAGGAGTATAAAACTTGTAATCCGTGTGCTGTACCTTTAAGCATCAGGGTAACTGGACAGTTCTTGGTTTGCCACAGACTCCGGGCTTCCATTCCAAGTCACTTGAGCACTCCGTGTGATTCGTGTGTAGTCACAGTCTTCCCAGCTGAAGGAATCCTAGTTACAATCTGCCCAGTGAGACCGTAAAGCCTAGAACATTCAGTCCACTTAAAGTGTTTTAACTGGTGTTTCATTGTAAGCCCGTTGGGTGGCTGTGTGACCTTGGGCTACATAGTGAGATTCTTTGCCTCAAGTTACTTGATGAAACGGGTAACAACGTGAGAAGGCTTACATGTGAATTTATGTAAAGTCCTTAGCATATTTCCTGCCTTATAATAAGGATTTGTTATTGTTATGGAGCGTGTGAGTTCACAGTACCCAGAACAGCGCTACAGTCTGTCTGTCCCTGACCAGAGTTAAAACAATGTTAGAGAAACTAGAACGCCATCCTTCATGGTCTTTAAGTGGACTGTGCCTTATGAGTACGCTTGTCTAGGAACAAAATACTTTCTGAAATCAACCTTATCTCACTACTTTCCACTTCTGCCTGGGCTCTGTCTTCTTTCTTCAAAGAAATTAGCTCCTTCTGCCACAGTCTTACAGCTGTTAACATCCAGGCATTTCTGAAAACGTGTGTCTCCTGAGCTGTTGTCTGGAATGTCTTGTTGGGTCATTTCCTAGAAGAGAAACACAGAGGAAACTCAACGTTATTTCTAAGCTGGTATCATTTTCTAAAATCCATCGATGCAGAAGAAAATACTGAGTCAAGATAGTGACTAATGTATTTCTGTGTCATTTTCTGGGGTGGGAAGTAGACAGGCGACAGCTTATTTGGGAACCACAATGGGTGGGGAAGCTGTCCTCACTCATGTCTTGGCTGTGCTGTCGTGGTGGGAGGGAGCGTGATGAATGCATCTTGCCAGCTCATCTTTTAGGGACTCACAATAGCACCAAGACTACCTGCATCATGGGGAGAATGCCGGGGAGGACTGCCCTCAGAGAGACCGCTCCTGGGGACCTGTGGCCTCATTTCTCCTTCTTGCATCAGAGAGGATGGAGTGGAGACTCCCAGCTTGCCAGGAGACTTAGATGGTTTCTTGATAGAACTTAAGCATAAATTTTGTTTCTATACATGCAGAATAATTCAGTTATTACAGATGATCCTTGCCCAAAGTATATTTTAACACATTTCATGGCTTATGCTCAGGAGATGCTTACCAGCAGCGGAGAAGGTGCTTGCTTGGTGGTGTTCCTGGAAGAGCCCTAACCACATTGGTGGTGGTGACGTTAAAAGGAGACTTGTACCCATTAGAGAGATGTTTCAACTCACAGGCTTCTTAATGAGAAGTCACTTTCCCTTTGTTTTTCAGGGTTTGTTATCACAAAGAACATATATGTTGAGGATCCTCCTTTAGATATTCCTACAAATAGGTTTTTCCAGATGATCCATGAAATTGTGACAAAGGAAGGAATCTGGTATAAGAAGAGAGCTCATTTTCATTTCCTGAATTTGCTTCACGTTTGGAAAGACTTTTGCAAGCACATGGAGATGGTAGCTTACTTTTCGTCCTAGGCCGTCACTGCCCAAGGAGCCGGCGTACCTGTAGTTGTGCCAGTAGTCCTGGATCTCTGTTACTGGACGTGGCTGCCCGCAGTAAGCTGACATCACGTAGTATTTATGTGACTGTCAAGTTCGTACAGGGCTTTTTCATTTCATTTAGGACACTGAGCTTTCAGAAAGCCTGACAAAGGGAAATTCGTTTATTAATGTATTCATTCAGTGAGCATTTGAGTCACTCTTTGGCAGGTACCAGGCCACACGGTGTAGGAGACAGGTGAGTTTATAGATACAGTTGCTTTCCTCACCGGTTCTCACAGACCAGAGAATAGGTGAATGTAAGAAACGCGGGGTAGTACAGGGGCGCCTGGGTGGCTCGGTCGGTTAAGCGTCCGACTGCAGCTCAGGTCACGGTCTCACAGTCCGTGGGCTTGAGCCCCGTGCCGGGCTCTGTGCTGGCAGCTCAGAGCCTAGAGCCTGCTTCGAATTCTGTGTCTCCTTCTGTCTCTCTGTCCCTACCCTGCTGGTGCTCTGTCTCTCTCTGTCTCAAAAATAAATAAACATTTAAAAAAATTTAAAAAAACAAACAAACATGGGACAGTACAGGAGCCTAGAACAGAGAATGCTCACTGGGATGAAGTCATCTCAAAGTTGAGGCCAGCAGAAGACTGGGAATTCACTGGGTGAGTTCACACAGGCATGCCACAGAGGTCTTAACCATTTGGTTCTAGACCCCTGCAAATATCACAGTAAAGCAAGTCAGATGAATTACTAAATCACTAGGTTTCCTAGTGCATATGAAAGTTACGTTTACACTATGCTGTAGTCAAGCATGCAACAGCATGATATCTAAAAAAACAGTGCACATACCTTAATTTAAAAATACCTTATCACTAAAAAATGCTAACCATCATCTGAGCTTTCCATGAATTGTAATCTTTTTGCATGTGGAGTGTCCTGCCTCCGTGTCTGTGCCTGCTGAAGGTTGGGGTGGCTTTGGCCATTTCTCAGAATAAGACAGCAGCAAAGTTGGCCACATGGATTGATTCTTCCAGTCACAAAAAATTTCTCTGTAGCATGTGATGATGTCAGATGTCGTTTGATAGCATTTTAGCCACAGTAGACCTTCCACAATTGGAGTCTGTCCTCTCAAAACCTGCCGCTGCTCTATCAGCTGAGTGTAGATAATACTCTAAATCCTTTGTTGTCATTTCAGCAAATTCCCAGCATCTCCCCCGGGAGTAGTTCCCATCCCAGAATCCACTCTCTTTGCTCATCCGTAAGAAGCAACTCCTTATCTGTTGTTTTGTCACAAGATTGCAGCAATTCAGTGCCCTCTGTAGGCTCCACGTCTGATTCTTGTTTTTTCCACACCACATCTGCAGTGACTTCCTCTGCTGAGATCTTGAACAGCTCAATCCATGAGGTTTGGAATCAGCTTCTTACAAACTCCTGTCCACGCTGATATTCTGACCTCTTCGCAGGAATCACCAGTTTTCTTAATGGCACCCAGAATGGTGAATCCTTCCCAGAAGTTGGCCAGATCCATCAGAGGAATCCCCTGTCTATGGCATCTGTTGCCTTACAAAATATATTTCTTTTTTTTTTTTTTTTAATTTTTTTTTCAACGTTTATTTATTTTTGCGACAGAGAGAGACAGAGCATGAACGGGGGAGGGGCAGAGAGAGAGGAAGACACAGAATCGGAAACAGGCTCCAGGCTCTGAGCCATCAGCCCAGAGCCTGACGCGGGGCTCGAACTCACGGACCGCGAGATCGTGACCCGGCTGAAGTCGGACGCTTAACCGACTGCGCCACCCAGGCGCCCCAACAAAATATATTTCTTAAATAATAACGCTTGAAAGTCAAAATGACTCCCTGATCCATGGGCTGCAGAATGGATGCTGTGTTAGCAGGCCTGAAAACATTAACCTCCTCCTACATCTCCATCCAGGCTCTTGGGTGACCAGGTGCATTGTTAATGAGCAGTACTGTTTTGAAAGGAATCTTCTGTTTCTGAGCAGTAAGTCTTGATAATGGGCTTACAGTATTTAGGAAACCAAGTTGTGAACAGATGTGCTGTCATCCAGACTTTGTTCCATTGACAGAGCACAGGCAGAGTAGAGTTAACACAATTCTCAAGGACCCTAGGATTTTCAGGATGGTAAATGAGCACTGGCTTCAACTTGAAGTCAGCAGCTGCATTAGCCCCTAACAAGAGCGTCAGCCTGTCCTTCGATGCCTTGAAGCCAGGCACTGACTTCTCCTCTCCAGCTATGAAAGTCCTGGATGGCATCTTCTTTTGATATAAGGCTGTTTCATCCACACTGAAAATCTGTCATCCGGGGAGCCACCTTCATTAAGGATCGCAGCCAGATCTCCCGGAGAACTTGCTGCAGCTTCTACGTCAGCCCTTGCCGCTTCACCTTGCACTTGGATGTGTGGGGCTGGCTTCCTTCCTTAAACCTCCTGAACCAACCTCAGCTAGCTTCCCACTTGTCTTTGCGGCTTCTTCGCCTCTCTCAGCCTTCACAGAATTGAAGAGATCCTAGCTCTGGACTAAGCTTAGGCTTAAGGGAATGTTACGGCTGGTTTGATCTTTGATCCAAACCACTAAAACTTCCTCCATATCAGCAATAAGCCTGTTTCCCTTTCTTATCATTTGTGTGTACAGCGGAGAAGCACTTTTTATTTCTTCAAGAACTTTCCTTTGCATTCACAGCTTGGCTGTTTGACATGAGAGGCCTAGCTTTCAGCCTGCCCCAGCTATCCACATGCCTTAATCGTTAAGCTTAATTATTTCTAGCTTTTGATTCAAAGTGAGAGACGTGTGACTCTTCCTTTCCCTTGAACACTTAGAGGACTTTGTAGGGTTATTAATTGGCCTGATTTCAATATTGTGTCTCAGAGATCAGGGAGGCCCAAGGCGGGCAGGGTGAGTAATGACTGGTCATTATCGCGTAAGTTTGCTGTCTTATACGGGTGTGGTGTGTAGCGCGCCCAAACAATCATAATAGGCCACTGATCACAGATCACCGTCACAAATATAATAATGGTGAAAACATTGGAAATATTGCAAGAATTATCACGACTGCTCAGACACACAAAATGAGCAGATGCTGTTAGCAAACTGGTGCCGATAGGCTAGTTCAACACAAGGTCACCAGAGACCTTCAGTTTGTAAAAATTGCGGTATCCATAAAGTTCAGTTAAACAGAATACAATAAAATGAGGTATGTCCGTATGTGGAAAACATGGCCGAGGGGTTGGGGTTTCTTGTCCAAGGGCAGTGGAGTGATTTAAGTTGATAAAGTAGGTTGATTCGGACACTTCAGAGAGACCACACTGAAGAAAGTGTTGGGGAGCAAAGGTCATGGATCAGGAGAAGGCTACTGCAAGATCCAGGTGAGAGCACACGGTGGCATTAGGGGAGAAGTTGATGTTCAGAGAATTCTAAAACACATAGAATAACTGAATCGAGGCAAGATGGAAGCATTCAATGATGGGGCCCAGGTCTCTGTTCTGAGCAATTCATTAGATGTTAGGTACCGCTTACCAAACAAAGGAATACAGGAGGAGGGGTGGGTGTGGAGAAGAGAGATGTCACTCACGTGCTTCCTCAGTTTGTGCTGCCTATGGGACATGCCCCAGAGGTGAGCAGAGAGAGATGAACACGTCTTGAGCTCAAAGGGAGAGCTACGGCCTGAGGGTGGAAAGGTGTGTGTCACCAGCCCAGCGAATTCAGCTTGTACTTTGGGAGGGCAGGGCGTGAGGAGGTCTGGGGTGAGGGAGAAGAGAGCTGAACACAGGATCCTGAGAAACACCACTACTCCAGATGTTTCCACTCTCAAGAAAAACAACTCCAGCTATAAATTATGACCGTTAAAAATAATGGACTTCTTGTTTTCTTACTCTGGCAAGTACGTGTTTGTTGGATGAATTTTTTAAGCTATGTTAGAATTCTACATACTCAGAAGTAAAGATGAAAATGTGAATAAATACGTTGTTCACTAGGCAGCCTTTCCTGGAACCACACAGGCTAGCAACATTATTCTGTTCAGCATGGTCTCAGGTGCCTTTGACTTTGTCCCGGTACAGTTGGCGCTCTCTAATGTCTCGTGTTGACCTACTTCTCAGCCCAGCCACGGATGCAGCCAGCAAGGCGGGTCTCCTTCTCCGTCCGCATCTCTCCACATCTCCTTAAGTCTAAAACTCTCTTTTCTCTTGGCTCTTCTCACTCCATTGATGGCGAGGAGGAGTTGCGTAGTAAGTAAGCCACTGTAGTGTCCACGGCTGTTCTCCAGGGTCTGACAGTGCTGAAAATGCTGTCAGCTTGGTTCTAAGAAACTGGGGATTTGTACCCCCTTGCATGCCATTGTTTCTAAACCATTTGTCTTCCTGCTTTGCTTTGAGAATTAATTTGGATGAAACAGTTTTTGTCTGCTATATGCCACGTGCACTGGTTGATCTAGTGGCCTGATTCCAGGGCACGGGGAGGTGTTCCCATCCCACCTTGTACCTTTTGTAATACTGAGCGCTGGTTTCACAAAGCTTTCTATTTGATAGTGTAAATTTCATTTTCCCATGTTTTGCTTTTTTTTTGGTCTCATGAGACAGATATCTAGATATCCACCTGTGATATTTAAAAGCTAATGTTAAACTTTTTTCTTCTCACCTTTCAGACCTGTCTTTAAAAATACCTTTCCGTTGGGGCCCCTCTCTGGCTAGAGCCTGCAGCTCTTGACCTCGGGGTTGTGAGTTCAAGCCCCACATTGAGCATAGAGATTACTTTAAAAGAACAAAAAAAAGAAGATAAAAATACCTTTCCTTTGAGTTTACACCACGTGGATCAGGGAGTAAGAGTTATAGATGTATTTCCTAACTTCCCATTTTCTCTCCTTTGGAACTTTTATTTTTCAGTCCTTTTACTACAGTGTGGATTTCAGATTAATATATTCTTATTTGATAATGCCTAAATTTTAAACACTCTGTCTCTCAAAAAATAAACATTAAAAAAATTAAAAAAAAAAACTTTATAAGGTTTTAGTAAGCTTGGAAAGGAAATGAATTCTACCCCCTGTGAACATCACTTTTCAGTTATGCAAAATTTCTGGAAAATTCCAGGATTGCTATTTTTAATGGAAAAAACATTTCTAGTATAAAGGTAAATACTGAATTGTTTTCATATAACTACGGTAACATCTTGATTTGCGAGTATAATTCATTCTAAAAACATGCTTGTGATCCAAAGCACTTGTATATTAAAGTGAATTTCAAGAACCATTGGCTCATGTGACCATGTTGTGATCATGTGACATCTGGCATCATGTACTACTCGTGTTGCAAGACATCACTCATTTATCAAGTTGAAATTTACTAGAAATGTTTGCTTGTCTTGCAGAATACTCATTGAACAAATTACTTGTAATCCAAAGTTTTACTGTGATAGGAGCCTCAGAGAATTACAATATTTGTATAATTGAGCAACCTAATTCCCTACCACTTGCTGACCCTACATTTCAGCAGTATTTAGGTATCTAATTATTTATTAAAATATTAAAATTTTATAATCAATATTAACCTGAGGGTGACCTCTTTGCATTGTTCTTAAAAGAAAGTACCTTATGTACAGTAACATAAAGTTTAATTTCTCTTAAATGGAAGTCATCTTAGATTCAGTACTTTTTTCATAATGAAAAGATGTTTAGTGAATAGGCACACCATAAGATACTTTATACCAGTTGTAGTAGGAGGGAAGTTGTGAAAATCTGCTTACAACTTTGAGTGTTCAGAAATTGTCAAGTCTGTTTCATCTCAAAGTATTGTGTACCTGGGGACATAGGTCCATATGTGGCAGATGAGCAGAGTAAGGTCCCAGTGGTATTTCTTCTACCTCTAAGACGAAATTATTAATCTAGAACGGCACTGGTTATACAGCTAATCCAACAGGATGAAATTATAAAAGTATAGAAGCTGGAAGAAACCTTTGAACCAGTATCTAGCCTTCTTCAAAATGTGTTCCTTACCCTGAAATACCGGTGAGAATTCTGGAGGTGGAGGGGAGAGGAAGGGAAAGAAAGGGATTGGTTCATGGCCAGATAAATTGAGGAAAAGTCCAGTTAAGCTGGTTTCAGATGCTAATGTGTACATTGTGAATTCCCCAGGCAGTGTTCAATAAGTTGTGTTTCCCAAATGCATTAGCTAGGTAACCACAATATGTGCCTGACTGTGGATAACATCTCATGAGACTAGTATTCCATGGAACGCACTTTAAAAACCATTGACCCGGTCCATCCAGTAGTTCCGACTCTGGAATATTAGTATATTATGTCTGCAGGTTATTTCAAGACTTTAAGAAAATCCTACTTGAAATACACTGTTTACCTGCCATAATACTTTGTAGGCTGACTTCAGTGACAGATTTCTTTGCTTTTGTCTGTAATTATACCGTAGAGGTATCATTGGCTAATTTATACTCTTAGGTGCACTGAAAACTTGATGGCCCTTCAGGAATCTCAGAGGCATTGGTTGATTAACCACTGTTCTCAGAACCAAATCTAAGAGGTCATAGTAAATGAATGAATTTTTTCTTCAGCAGTGAAAATGTTGGAAATCCTTACCAGAGTCCCAGATTCTCCCAGTACTCAATCACATATTTGTTCAGTTTCTAATTTATTCAGCAGAAATCTACTGGGAGCTGATTCTTGGCCAGATCCTGTGCTAGTTGGTGTTTTTCTTCATTATGGATTTTGCTTTCACTTTGTTCATATTACTAGGTTGGTAACTTGCTAGGTAATTGCTCTAGTTAGTGTACAACAGAGCCTGACAACGTGAGAGAGTTTAATGCTGCTTCTGTCATTCAGGGTTCCTGGGGTGCAAAAGGTTATAAAGCCACTGATCTAAACCACACTCTTGGTTTTTTGTTTAAGTAAATTAAGGTATCCTGAGGTTAAAATGCTGACAATTTCACACCTAGATCATGCAGAAACTAGGGAACAGATCCCAGATCTTACTCTTACTCTGCTCATCTCCATGACCATGCATTGTAAGTGAAATAGAAGAACCCAAGTAAGTAAAAGGAAAAGCTATAGAAAGTACTCTTTTGAAGACTTAGAAATGGTTAAGTTTCCTATCTATTATTCCTACCTGTTGGCTATTCACTTAGTAATAACTACCATTTTGCATTTCTAATCAGAATCTAAAACAGGTTGGACATTTAAGTTCAAATGCTGGTAATCTAGTAGTAGAACATCTTCAGATCTCTGTCAAATGAGGGTTTTACTCCTGGTCATCTCCAGTCCTTCAAACCCACCTGCAGGAGAAGGTGTGTATTTTGTTCACACTGTAACAGGAGTTGTACTGAGCGGCCTTTGTCCGCCTGGAATCACACACACAAAGTATTTCCGTGCCTGATCTAAAAACTGGAAATCCTTCATCGTGGTATGATTGAGACCATCTCCTCTAAGTCCTGACGTAGCTCCAGCTTTATTAGCATGTTGTCGGTAAGGTATCGTAGTGTTCCTAATGCTTTCTCCACTTACTGCTCTGCTGTGTGCCTTAGCCTGGGTGCTAATGACCCGCTTCAGTTTACGCTCCGATGGTGACGGAGGAAGGAAGGATGCACCTGCCGTACTCGCCATATCAGTGTCAGCCTGGCAAGGACCACACCGTCAGTTTCATCTCCCTCATTTCACAGATGAGGAAGTGAAATGCAGAGATCTCACCCCAAATCAGTAACAGGACCAAGACACCACCCACCCACCCACACACATACACACACACACACACACACACACACACACACACACACACACACACACAGAGCCAGCTCTGGTGCCCTTTTCTTCTTCACTCATCCATTTCCAGGAATACTCCGGAAAACAGCAGGTACATGGTAGCTAGATATTTTGGTATGGAAATCCACGAAAGCAAAATGAACAGCAAACAGAATATGAATGATATTTCATTTTCGATTTTGTGTTCTTCCCGTGATGTCATCTCAGAAAGATGGCCTATGGAAACGGAGCGTTGACGAGAACAGGAATTAAACATGTTTCGTGTATGTTTGAGCGTGGGGACAAAAATGTTGATTTGGGGCTTGCTCAGTGATGTGATTCTTGGATGAAATTTTTTGTCGTGGGGAATTCACGCCTACCGCTGCCTATTTCCAGTTCTGATACTGAGTTTTGAGGTGAATTTTTCCTTCTTCCAAACCCTTAGGAGAAGGCACTGTACAATGGCTTTCGGATGTTCTCTCTGCTCTGCGTGTGTCGTTGTAAATATTTTAAGCCTCTTATCTGTCACCCAGGCACTGTCCTTTGGTTCCAACTTTTCCTCTGCCATTTTTGTTTTCCAGATTCACGGCCTTTCCACAGCACCAGTGCTAACCTGACCGAGAGGTACTGCACGTTTATTTTGTTACTCCTTTCCCCGAGATGAAGGAAACCCAAGATGTCTTACGACATTTCACTAAGTAAACTGAGAAGTTAATTCAGCTCATTGGATTCTTACTTCCTTAAGTGATAAATTTGGAATAATGGCTACAAGTGGTTTGTAGTGAAGACTCTCTATCGTTTTTAAATAATGTCTTCAGTAGTTTTTTCCTTTTGTTCTCTACACTGCCCTGACGATAAAGGTTTGCATTTATTCAGGAGAGGAAACACTTGTATTCAACTTTATGAACTTCTGTACTCTGCTTCTAAGATTTAAGCCCTAAGCCTGACAACATTTTGTTTCACTGTTTGCACGCGTGTGTATTCGTATGCACACGTGTCTGCGTGTGCATGCGTGCGGGGAACTGTACTTTAGCCATTTTAAGCTTTAAAGCCATTTTCTTCTGCCTACACGGATATGGCTCATAGCTTTGTCCGAGTAAGTGAATTGGTTCTTTACTTGACAGCAGGCAGGTTTGTATTTTGACTCATTGTTTACTATTCTATTCCTCTTGTCATGCTTATGGGGTTCTAAAATATTCTAATGTAAGCATCATGGGGGCTCTGATTACTGCCCTGCACTTGAACATGTGTCTTTTCGCAGAGGCATCGGTTGTGACTCAGTGATCCAGAACGCTCAGTATGAATGCTTCTCTTTGTATTTCTGTCGTACTTTATTTCTCCTTTGTCTTCTCTGGAACAGTGCTCTCACACCATTTCCCCCTTATCATAATAACAGACTGCTTTATTTTGTAAACAGTACTTCATGTATAAACAGACCTTAGCTCCTGAAGAGGATTGTTCCCCCTCTTGAGGGGTGCCTCTGTCCTCTCACAGAGGCCCTTGAAGTAGACACGGCTTTTCTGTGGAAAAGTTCTTAAAATAACGATTGTAGAACACCTGGGGAACGTAGTGTAAGTAGATTCCTTTTCTGTGGAATGGCTTGTGTCTACACGTGCCCCGCATTCTCTGAGGAAGTCCACCGTTGTGAACTTCCTGAGGTCCAAACATGTCCATCTGTGATGGACCCGTGTAGCCTTCCTGAACCAGTAGATCAGTACCCCTGGCTCTGGGTGAAACTCCTACAGCGGAGCTTTCTATACTCTCCTCCCTCCTAAAATCGTGCAAAGCTGCGTGCACCAGTATTGATTGTCCAGTGTGCCAGAAGACTAAAAAAATGGTGTGTGATTTCTGCTTTCAGGGAATTTGGATGTACATTCAGTCATAAAAATTCCTTTACAGCCTTTATTAACACATCCATCTTTCTGTTGTCTGTATGAGTTTCTTCTCTAGCACCTATTTGATGCAAAGGTGTGTATAAATTGAGTGCTATTTTAGATTAAGAAGTTTCAGATAAAATAATAAATGAATAATTGACAGGCTTTTTCACACCAGGCCACTAAAAATCTATTACTAAAACACTGATGGCCGACACAAGAAAACTTAGCCAGGTTTTGGGACCAGAACGGTTTTGGTTTTGGGACCAGCGTGGTGGTGTCCTCTGTTCTCAGGTTTTACTCTGTGGAACCGCTCAGCAGCCTCTGTCCGTCTGTTCCTCTGCTGCCCATTGTCACGTGTGTGCATAAGTTGACTGTGACTTGTAGCTAAAATGATACATGGTTATGAAGAATTGTATTTTTTGGCTCTGTGTTTACTTTTTAAAAATTTCTGTAGTCTTTTTTAAAAATCACTCTTCTTGTTTTTTTTAGTATAACAGAAGAGACCTATAGTTTCCTGCCTCAAAGCCCCTCCAAGAAAGATTTTGAAGGCAAGAGTGGAACAAAAGTCAGCCGCACGTTCAGCTACATCAAGAATAAAATGTCCAGCAGTAAGAAGAGCAGAGTAAGTACCGTTGGGGGCATTCCTTGCGTGATGGCCTTCGTTGGTCATCTGTAGGCTCCTGTCACAGCCTGCATGCACCCAATACCTAATTAAATAATGAGGACGTAAGGAAATAAGCACAGAGATAATCCTTGAAATGGCCTAATACTTGAAGAAAAATAGCAACAAAAGGTAATACCACTAATTGGGTTTTTACTATATGCTAAGAGCTTTCCATGTATTATTTTATGTAATCGTTTCCATAGCCGTATGAGGAGATCCTGTTCTCCCCTTCCTGGGAGTAAGCTACCCTGTGAGTGTGTGCTGCTCACAGCAGTGGAACCAAGATTCCATGATCCCATACTCGACCACGTGCCTTCGTCAGTAAACTGTGTTTAAAATGCACCTGAGGATTTTATGCCAAGATCAGGAGATTGAAAATATTTGCATTTGGGTTTAGAAGTTAGAAGAATTGGGGCGCCTGGGTGGCTCAGTTGGTTAAGCGTCTGGCTTCGGCTCAGGTCATGATCTCGCGGTTCGTGAGTTTGAGCCGCACGTGGGGCTCTGTGCTTTGGATTCTGTGTCTCCCTCTCTCTCTGCCCGTCCCCCACTCACACTCTGTCTCTCTCTCCTTCAAAAATAAATAAACATAAAAAAAAAAAAGAAGGATTTCCCCACAGAAAATTATAAGAGACTTTAAGACAAAAGTGGATTCTTTGATTTAGTCCTGACTGCGACGCTGTTGCAGGGTATTGTCTTTCATGCGTTAAAATATTTAAACGTTTTTTGTCTGTTTATTTTTTCCATACTCCTGGGAATATTCGAAATACAAAAATAGATAAAAACCACCTGTAATAACCCCACATAGAGACAGGTACTCTTCTCATTTTTTTTCAATGTACTTTCAAAAGAAAGGAAGACAAGGGTTTCCTTTTCTTATACTGATTCCCAGTGCTAAACCAAAATCAGTTCAGTGTCACCTCAGTGGGAGAGGACCTTCTACCTTCCATTCACCCACCCACCCAGCCAGCCTCCAATAAAATAAAGGAATATCTTTTAAAAAAAAAAAATTTTTTTTTCTAAATGGAAATCAGTGACAAGCTCTTGCTAAGGAATCACTATATATACACATGTGTGTATACATGTGTGTGTGGCATGTCCATACACACACACACACACACACACACACACACACACACACACACACACACACCCGTACCTACTTAGAAGTAAGGGAATACAAACGCTGAACTCAAGAATATTGTTGTAAAAGTATACCCCTCACACTCTCCCCAAGCCGCCTGCCACCAAATGTAACAAGCCTCTTAGGCCCTCAGTTAAGTGGGCTGCTGGAAGTAGAGCCCATGTATTTTACCGGGTTTTGTAAATAAGCTGTCTCTCCTTTAGCCAATACTAGGTTCAGTGATGACTCAGAGGAGTTTTTCCACAAAACCTGCCACCGAAATTGTGTTTTCATTTTTCTGGCCTGGATGCAGAAGGGGAGAAAGTGGGGCAGTCAGGAAAGCGCAGGGAAAAATGCAAGGATGTTTCCAGAATAATCCTATATATAAGTATTAACTTCATAATTAAAAAAAATAGGGTTGAGGTTAAATTCAGAACAGAATGCTTAGCAGTGTTCTGCATACTGGCAACAAGGCTTAAACAGAGTCTTACCTGTTGTACCTATCACTTCTGGCTGGGACCCTGGCTGGCATCAACAAAAGAAAATCTTGGCAAAGATCAGTGTAGATTAGCTAGGTACTATCATCAAATGACTTCTGTAGCCTCAGCATTCTGGTAGGTGCTAATAGTGCTCCTAAAGAACTAAAGATCATTGTCTTTGAGAAATTTTATGATCTATTTGGATGCTTTCAAGTGTGTTTTGTTGTCGTTGTTCTGTTTTTAGACTGTGAGGTCTTCATTTGGAAGACCAGTAAATGAGTGAAGAGTCCCCTTCCCATCCATCTCCCCAGGGATGTTGACTTTCAGGGCAGAGCAGTGAATACGCCACTGATCGCATTAGTGAGAGGACACAAACACACATAAACAATGTAAGACTAAATTTAGAAACTGGAACCTGACCTTTATAAAAGTCTCATCCCAGGGGCGCCTGGGTGGATCCGTCAGTTAAGCATCCGACTTCGGCTCAGGTCATGATCTCATGGTTCATGGGTTCAGGCCCCCGCATCGGGCTGTGTGCTGACAGCTCAGAGCCTGGATGGAGCCTGCTTCAGATTCTGTGTCTCCCTCTCTCTGCCCCTCCCCTGCTCATATTCATTCATTCATATTCTCTCTCTCTCTCTCTCTCTCTCTCTGTCTCTCTGTCTCTGTCTCTCTCTGTATCTCTCTCTTTCTCTCTCTCTTTCTCAAAAATGGATAGATAAACATAAAAAAAAGTCTCATCCCATCCTCCATACTTTACAAACTGAAGTACAGAGAGCTATGCTTCAGGTCACAGAACTAGATATTAGGGCAGAACCTCTTTGACTTCCAGCAATTAGTGCACTTCATTTCCTGCTCACTCATAAATAACTTCAAACAACTGGCATTTGCTAGTAGAATGAAGAGAAAGGCAGGACAAAGGAAGGAAATTGTTAGAGCAGAGTCTGGCAGAGACCGTTATCAGTCGACCCTTGGTGTCTGAGCATCTCCTTTGCCAGAATGACAACACTGTTTTGCAAAATGAGCCTGGTTCCTCTTTTCACGCTTGGCTTCAAGACCTTTGGGGGCTCGTGCTGCCTCTAGCAGTGGAAACCCTCAGAAAATTACAAATCTGAAACATGGACTCGCAGTCCATTTCCCATTATCAGGTGTTTAGAAAAGGGCCCACTGGCCACATCCATCAAGAAGGTTAAGAGTGAGCCGTCTTTCATATGGAAGAGCTCACTTGTGTCAATGCACCAAAAGAGAGTAAGAAGTAGGGGAAGTAGTGAAATGATACATTTTACGTCCAGTTACATTAAATGCCCTGACTTAATATGCCATTGCACTGATAAGCTAGAGCTTTCCCCTACAGAAGCATTTCCTTCTCTAAACGATGACAAAAGTAAGTATTTTCTTAGTGTGATGATGCGCACTCTACCGTTTCTCATAACTACTGGCTAATGTCATTTCTCCCTAATGTTAAAACAATTGAAAGTGTGACTGTGGATATTAATACTAGTTTTTCTTTTGAAAATAATGGTTTTACTGCTTTTAAATTATTTTTAAAAGAGCTACTATTAGAGATCTAACCTATTTTTATTAACCTAGTGTACAGTATAATCAGTCCTACCTCTTTTATTTATTTATTTTTTCAACGTTTATTTATTTTTGGGACAGAGAGAGACAGAGCATGAACGGGGGAGGGGCAGAGAGAGAGGGAGACACAGAATCGGAAACAGGCTCCAGGCTCTGAGCCATCAGCCCAGAGCCCGACGCGGGGCTCGAACTCACGGACCGCGAGATCGTGACCTGGCTGAAGTCGGACGCCTAACCGACTGCGCCACCCAGGCACCCCAGTCCTACCTCTTTTAAAGGAAAAATTAAAGCATTTAGTGAAGATATATTAAATTGCCACCTGTAAATTCTTAGCAGAGTCTCTAGGAATGGTTTGGAAATTTTTACTTTTCTTACAATTAGGTATGATAGATATACTCATGAAAATAGTTTGTTGTTATTAACTTAGATGTAGCCCACTGTTCATTGTTATGTTATTATATGTGCTTAAGGGTTGATTTATATGTTGGCAACTCTTAAGTAATATTCTAAGGAGCCAAAAGTCAGCCACTGTGTAACAGATTATTCACATTTTGCCTGTAGCATGGAATTCTCTAGATAGGTGTATAGATATTATCTAGGTAGATAGATCTAGGATTTGAGAAATTGATTTCTGGCCCTTCATATGTCCTTTTAAAACATTAGCAGTATCTGACATGTAATTAGATAAGCGTATTGGATGTTTTTTAGAACGGGGGCAAGCCTAAACAGGAAGTGTAACAGGAAGACTGGCGGGTTCTGCTTTTGTCTTTAGCATCTTCTCATAGTACCGCTTCCTGCCAGTAAGTAAGTTCGCTGGCTTACAGACTATTTAAACACTAATGTGTTTAAATGATCCCGTTCACGCAGAGGGAGTGAAGTGACCCCCTTTAAACCAGCCTGTCCCACTGATTTTCTTCTCTAAGCTTTCCTCCTTGCAGATTAGCCGGGAGATACGTGGGCAGACACATGTACACGAATTCTTAATCTGACTTGAAGTAGGCATTTTGGGGCAAGGGCTGTGCTCCTGCAGACCTGCCCCTATCCAGCCCCACCTCGGCGTGCCCGTGCTCAGCATAAAAGAGCCGACCCCGTCAGCCGTGCAGAGGAGCCGTGTGCCAAGGCTGGAGTCACTGTTAAATCCAGTTCCCTCTCTGCTCCCTTCTCTGATTAAACATGGGCAGCGTGTCCGTGGCTTCATCCCAGCATGTTTCGCAGTCATCTGGAGTGCTCTCTGGTCTTGTCTTTGTAATGGCTTGTCTAAAGCAGTAGGTTTTGAAAGGGAGAACTCTTTCCTTCTGAGTCCCCTAGTGTAGTTATTTCCTGCCTCCTTCCCTGAAATACCGTGGGCGCCGACTTCCCCAGCCGTTGTTGAACATGCAGAAGTCACACTGCAGAAAACAATGGGTCACCACTCGACCACAGGCGAAGCAGACCTCACTGAGGAGTGTTCTTAGGAAGCATCCCGATTTCAACACCATGAGGAGTCTTTCTAAACAGATAGAAGATGTGTTCCTTAACTTCTAAGTGTTAATTGGCCTCAGTCCTTCCAGACTGACTATCGTGTGGCCGAAGCACCGTCCACACACGCTGCATTCTGGGGACTTCATTCTGTTTCATTTCCAGGGTACTTGGCCTTCCTGGCAGCATGCAAATGGTTAAGCTTGTCTTAAGGAAACAAGCAACTTCAGCCCTCCCTCCTTCCCTTTCTCAACCAGTCCCTGGCTTCCTCTTACGGTTTCTCTCATGGCAGCTCGAAGCTGCTATGCTCTGCCCTGCCGGCATGCGCCCCTTCTTCTGTGACAGCACGCTTCCTGGCATGGGGGTCGAATCATGTCGGTAAAATGGGGTCGGTTTCACGAAGTACCCCTCATAACAGTGAGACTCACAGGACCAAAACATGGGGAGGTAAGAGCCTGACTTCTTTAAGGCACTAAATCCTAACAAACACAGAAAGAGACCGGGAGGCGGGGGGGGGGGGGGGGGGGGGGGGACGGTGGTTAGGTTACTGTTTTGTTTTTATCCTTGGAAGAACTAGTTTGGATTATTATGAAGGATGAAGGTATTATTTATTATTCAGATTTGATGAGCTTTGTGAGGTTGGAGAGCACGTTAGTTGCCGTAGATGAGTTTCTCAGCTCTTGGAGCACGCATTAGCTTTCTTGAGCAAGGAGGCAGATGCTTTTCAGTTTAACGTTTACGCATGGAGAAGCCTGTGGCCAAATGTGGTTAAGAGCGAGAAATACTTGGAAAAAACTGCATTTGCTATTGCTTGTTATTAGAATGTTACGTACGTACTTCAGCCATTACTAATTTTCACTTAGAACAGTTTCCTGTTTTGTAAAGTGAAGTAGTTTGTTTTTCTCCCTTTCTTGTCCTCTTTTTTGTGGTTCTAAAGTGTAGCAATTTGGCTCTTAGATTTTTGATATGTGTTCCGTTCGTTAACCAAGGGCCATACACGAATCAGACCTGGCCAGCACTCACCAGGTCAGTATGGTGGACAGGTTCTGAATTAGGAAGTCAGAAGGCCCAGGTTGTGATTTGGGCTGCTGATCATTTGCCGTGTGACCTTCTGTGAGTCAACAAACCTCTCCAGCCCTTGGCAGTGGAGAGGAGTGAAGAGAGCAGAGCTGAGGAGTCGGCCAGATCTGGGTCTGCATTCCAGTGGGGCCGTGGTTGGCATGTGGGCTCAACTGTAGTATTAAACACCCTGTGCCTTGGTGTCCTTGAACATGCAGTGGAGATGATGGCTTCTTCACTGGGTGTATGTTCCCATCTGTGGTGCTTGGCGCATAGTAGCTGCTCAGAGCCGGTGTCTGTGATCCTGATCTCCTCGGGTGTACGACGGGCAGCGCGATGCCCTCCCTTCACCTCACAGTTATGGGATCAGGTGCGGTAACGCACGCAGAGGCCTTGATTCAGAGTATGAGGTGCTTGGTAGTTTGTCACAGTGGCTCGCTTCGGGGTACCTGTCCTGCAGGGATTATTTTAGATTGCAACAGCGGTGTGTGTCTATGTGGGGGACGGTAATACTTGTGGCTGGAAGCAGTTGGAGGAGAGCCCCCCCGAGGAAAGCTTCCTGCTGCCCCAGGCTGACGCGAGAAGGGCTGCTGTCCTTCCTGCTCCCTGCCTGCAGCCGGCCCTCAGCTCATGGCCTGCGTCCTCCATGGGCCGCGCTTGGGGGGAGGAGCAGCGTTCTTGGCTGCCCCACGTTCCCCTCCTGCAGCTCCAGAAGCCTCTTCCAGGTGTTGGTCCTGGGATGTTGTGTCCATCAGTCTGAACAGCCGCTGAGCAAGCCGCTGACAGAACTGCTTGGCCTGCCCGGTCTTCCCAGAGTGTGTCTTATGAAGCCCGAACGCTCACAACTTTCAAAGACCGTCGTCCAGGACTGCACTCCTGACTTGCATCCCAAACACTCGCCACGACCCACTGTTGACCACATGCCGTCCGGGTGCCCGGGTGAAGGGAAGGCTCTGGCGTCCAACTAACTCTAAACTCTTTTCTTTGGCAGGAAAAGGAAAAGGAGAAAGAGAAAATCAAGGAGAAGGAGAAAGATTTGAAGGAGAAGGACAAGGACAAGAAGACTGTCAACGGACACGCTTTCAGTTCCATCCCTGTTGTGGGTCCCGTCAGCTGTAGCCAGTGCGTGAAGCCTTTCACCAGCAAGGACGCCTACACTTGTGCAAGTAAGTGACACGCCCCTTCCTTTGAGGCACGGCTCTGGGCTTGCCCCAGGCTTCCCGCCCATCCACCCCGTATCCCTTCCTGGTGTGTGTGGACAAGTCAGCCTGTTGTGTCTGCCTTTAAACATCAGGAGGGTCATCAGTTCTCGATGTAGAGCATACAGCCTGTATGTTTTTGCAGAGAGCCCCAATCTCTTATACGCCGTTCTGTTGTCCTGGAAGTCTGTGTCATCATCAAAACAGCCTCGTGGCCTCCAACTCAAAAGCCACACGGCAGTCCTTTGTCAGGCCGTATGCGCTCATTTTTTGGCATGTGTGTCGGCCATTTGCCAACATCAAGTCGTGGTGACTCCCAAGGGAAGGTACTTTCGTGGGCAGAGATGTCCCGTATTGACCTGTCGCTGACTTGATCAGAAGCACCTTAAAGCCCCATCTGTTAACTGAGTGTGGTTCCTGGTTTTGATAAGATACTGTAAGGCAGAGGGTGGCTAACTTTTTTGGTCAAGGCCCACCAGCAAGTGTCTTAGGCTCCGTGGGCTGCACAGTCCCCACACAACTACTGAACTCTGCTATTGTGCAAAAGCAGCCACGGACAATACATAAACCAGTGAGCATGGCTGTGTTCCGGTAAAACTCCATTTATAGACAGGGAAACTTGAATTTCATGTCATTTTTATATATTATAAAATATTGGTCTGTATCTCAACCATTTAAAAATGTAATAACCGTTTGTAGTTTATGGGCCGTACAAAAGCAGGCTACCAGCTGTATCTAGCAGAGACCCGGCTCTAAGGCACCGTATCTCAAAACTGTTGTCGTTAGATGGATAGAAAGTAATCATTGCAGCGCACACACCAAAGAAAATTTGTGAGGCCGCTTGTGGCCGGAACTGACCATTCTGGAGATCAAGCCACCCCCAGGCCCAGCCCAGTCACCCTGAAGGCAGAGATGATTAGCACCGTGTGGCACCTATAACGGGTTCAGACAAGATAGTGACTAACTTAGACGCCAAGAAACACTTCTCAGACTATGGTATTTATGACGTTTCTTGTTCTCAGTCATTTCTGTGGAATACCCCAAGGGATTTGTTACCAAAAATAATTAACTTACTGAAATTTGCAACGTTTAAAAGCTCACTTGAGCAGATTCGGAACTACTGCAGAATTGACTTCCGCTCACTTGCTTTCTTGAAGAGACAGAGTGGAGTTAAGCCAGCACACAGCCCACAGCCCGGCTTGTCTGCACCACAGCTGTCGTGGCTTTCTGAATGACTAGCTTTACCATCACGTCCTTGGAAGAGGACTTTTGTCGATATATCCCAAATGTTGTCTGCAGCCCTGTTGGTTGTACCGCCCTACTTTAAAAACCACACCACCTCCTGGGAGGAGCTCTTCTCGAAATCTTTATGCATCCTGTGGGCGGATCCCACACACGCTTAGGTCCTCCCCGACATGCGACTCACCAGGAAGTTGAGAGTTCCAGCGTTAGTGGTAAGCTTTATGTGACTTCTAGGAAACGAGGGGCCACCACTGTCCACTCCCCCCTGCATGTTACTGTGGGGCCCAGGTTCTGTTAGGGCACTTCCCTAGGCCGTCAGCCGAACGCGTTCAGTTTTCTTGACACAGTCAGCTCCTTGGTACTGGGATAACTTGGTTACCTAGGGCAGCAGTCACCAAGCACTTTTTAGTATGTTCGTGCATCATTAAAACGTCTTTAACCTACTCACGCAGGGTGTATATACGTGTGTGTGTGTGTGTGTGTGTGTGTGTGTGTGTGTGTACACACACTAGTTTGTTTATTTTGAGAGAGAGAAAGTCCCAAGCAGGCTCCGTGCTGTGAGCACAGAGCTTGACACAGGGCTCAGTCTCATGAACTATGAGATCATGACCTGAGCCGAAATCAGGAGTCAGACGCTTGACCGGCTGTGCCACCCAGGCGCCCCCAGGGTGTATATATTTAATGCAGGAATTACACACTTGTCCTATACCTTACTTCTAAAGAGCCCATTCCAGGAATAAGAGAAGTCAGATTTGCCATTGTCTTGTGTGCTGGTTAGCTATTGATCTTCTTAATAATACTCTTAGGTCAGTGGGTTCTTTGCAGGAATCTGTGTAAGTCCCTTTTTCATTTTATTTTAGTTGGAATCAAATATACTCTCTAAGCCCACTGCATTGAGCACCTGTGAATTTCCATTCACCACAGCGTGCTGAAAGTGAGCAGATGAGGACAGGAGCCTCTGTTACACATCCCCAGCTTCTTTCAAGTGCTCTTAACCTCCAGGGCCCTCTCGGACATCTAAGCGCAACACAAAGGGCTGAGTGAGGTACCAGTACATCATCTGTTTATTAATTCTGTTTCTCTTTTAAGTCCATATAAATGAGAGCTGTAAAACCTCCCCTCCCTGTGTCCCAAAGAATCATTTTGTGTATCCCTCCTGCAAAGTGCCTGTTCTCCATTTGAGGGGCACTGGTCTCAGAGAAAAACAGAAAGACCTCATATTTCTTGATTGACAGTATGAACTTGATATTCAAAGAACTTCATCAGTGGAGGAGACTGAACACCTGCTTTCTGCTATAAAACAGAAATGTTCAATGCAATATATTAATAAATAATAAATAAATAAAAACACTAAACTAATACATAACCGAGCCTGCAGAAAGGAAAATCCCTGAAGAAACTCCTAATCAGAGCAATGAAGAGCCTCCCTGTCAACCGAGGACAGGATGTGTGGTTCGAGGGCACAAGGTGGGAGCTGGAACTGAGACCCCCGAATGAAACCAGGAGCTTTAAAGGCTGCAATGTCCATACTGAAGGACCTAGAAAAACTCCACCCACTGGCCCTTCAGAAGCAGCAAGGAAACTTGCCTTCGCCCAGGGCTCTGGGTGAGAATTCTGCATTATATATGAATCTGGGGTCCAAATGCACACCATTCATATCTCGAACTAAGAAATTTTTCACAAGCGGTTTAATGAAATCCCAATCTGAAAATGATAAAAACACTAAGGAAGCTCAGCAGAAACAAATACAGAACTGAACCGTAGGGTCACCAGTAAAACAGGCTTCCCAACGGGAAGGAAAATAGTCCTATAAAGCCGAAGCTGAGTTTAAGATAAAAAATACACGGATAACACACGAGGAAGTGAACCACCATGAGGAAGTTAGCAAGTGCGTAGACAGGGGAAGATGTTGCGAATTATTAAAAAGTTAAAATGAATAGAATTTCTAATGTAGGAACAGAACAGCGCAGCTAAGGCGTAGATGTGAAAAATAACTGAATAAAATTTCAGGAGTAGAAATAGCCTTGGAAGGATCTTTGTGGAGATTTTTCGGCTATTTCAGTGTTCCACATCATCAGTAGATTGTTCTGAATTCTGTTTGTTTATAAAGGAGGAAAATGACTTCCACTCTGTAACCTGTTGCAGTGAAAGGAGAGCTGGGTGAATATTCTAGAAACTCTCATGACTTCAGACTGAATTTATTCTTTACATTTAACTGTCAGTAATTATGCACGTGAGTTCCTTAAGTGAAGTTCTTCAACAAAGACTTCTTCACCTGAACTCTGCAAAACACGGCATTTGGTTTTATGATTCATTCAGAAGCCTCCTGTCAACAAATATTTATTGAGCAGCAGTGTGTGTCAGGCACCTTTTGTCTTTTCGATTGAGTATACTTGAGGTATAACACTGGAAATTGAAGGTGTGCAAACACGTGAATTTGATAACATTTATATGTTGTAATGTGATTGCCACTGTTGCGATATTTAGCGCCTCTGTCACATTACGTAATGTCCCTCCTTTCTAGCGGTTGGCGAGGGCTTGTGAGAAGAGTTCTCAAAGCGTCATAACCCTTGGTACCTACTCACTGAAGCGTGATTCGTAATGGGGGAGAAGGTAAAGACACTCGATATCCATCCGTAAAATGTCGTAGATTCATCAGATGGAATTTGGAGCTGGTACTAAAAAGGGTCGGCCAGCTCTTTCTGTAAGGGAACTGGCAGCAAGTGTGTGAGGCTTTGCAGGTCTTTCTTGTGGCCGCTCGGCTTTGGCCATGGTCAAGCCCTAAGTAGTGAACGTGGCCATATTCCCGTGAGACTCTGCCCGCCAAGTGGATAGTTTGCCAGCCACTGGGGTAGCTCTGCAGACACAAACAGGCCTCCAAGACGCTTTGATAAGTTGAAAAGGCAAGAAGTAGAACTAGATGTATGATCTGAACTTACGGAAGACCAGTGAGACACTAATTGTTGATGTAAATACACAAGAATATTTAACAGGATGTACCCCAAGCTGTTGACAGTTTAAAGGAAGAGACTAGGAGAGGAGAGATTAAGGGAGGCTTCAGGTTTTATTTTATACTCTTATTTAAATTTTTTAATGACTGTACTTCTGTTATTTTGTATGAGCAGAACCAAAATGCAAACCTTGGATCACTGATAATTTTAAAGGTTTTTCTGGTTGTCAGCTGGTCTCTGATGAAGGAGCAAAATATGTTGGTAGTGGATTCCAGAGCTCAACAGACAAAGAGCAGAATGGTCACCAGAGAGCAGTCGCTTAACAGAAGACTGGAGAGGTGCCCTGTCCCCACGATACTGACAGCAGCAGCTTGAATAAGAACAACATAGTTGGTTCTGCAGACTCTCAGTGCTGAGGTGTGACGTCAAATATCATCAGAAGGTTTAGGGACAGAACCTGTGTGGAAAGGAAAACCTTTGTTGAAGACCCAGAGAATTTTTTGCATTGTGCTCTAAGGAGGAAAGGTGAGAACCATTGGTTTATGGCTGCAGTAGCGGGGTGGCTCCGGCCGTGACTGGCTGCAGACACCTTTGTTCAGTGTAAATTTGGAACGGAAAGGTTGCCTGATTCATGTCCAGGACATGTTTTGTCTTCTACTGTCCTTGGCTTTTGTGTCTGTGTTCTTTCTAGGTTACAGCAGTTGACTTTTATCCTCCTCGGCTACATTAATTCTTAGCCTACGTGAGACTGTGATGACTCAGGCTTAAACGTGCGGCTGGCGTAGGATCGATTTGTCAGATAGAAACATCTGCCATAGCGTAGGAGGGTGCACCTCTTTCGACCGCAGGCGCCCTAGACCCGTTTTTGTTTTCTTGATGCCTCTTCCTGTTAGACACGAATAGAACTTCTCTTTGCTGGACTCCCTCCGTGAGGAAGCAGAGCTAGGGTTTCCTGGACTGTTGAGCTGCTCACACTGGTGGGAGAGCGTGTGCTACAATTTCTCCCCGAGAGGGGGACCTGGGACACGTCTTAGAAACGTCTGGGGCCCGAGGACCCCAGAGCAACCCATGAGGAAGAACTAAATGTAGGAGGAGACTCGTGGACTTAACTTACCAGCCACAAGTCCATGTAGTAATTAGTTGAATAGACAGGGCAGTGGTTTTCAGGATGTTTTTTGTAGAACTGTTTTGGAAATTCTGCCGGTTTTTGAATATATACATGCATATATATCTTTTAGACTAATTTCAAACCTGCATTAAAAATCCATATGCTAGGGACGCCTGGGTGGCTCAGGCAGTTAAGCTTCAGACTTCGGCTCAGGTCACGATCTCACGGTTTGTGAGTTTGAGCCCCGTGTCACGCTCTGCAGTAACAGTACAGAGCCTGCTTGGGATTTCTCTCTCTCTCCCTCCCTCTTCCTCTCTCCCTCCTCCCTCTCTCTCTCTGTCTGTCTCTCTCTCCCCCCCCACCTTCTCCCCCTCTCTCAAAATAAATCAACTTAAAAAAAAAAACCACATGCTCAAAAGTATAACCAGATTTTAACATCAACATACTAACTTTAGCTATCAGCGTATCTGTTTACGTTTTTCCTTCTGTCTTTAACTAACTGAAGAAGGTAACGTGATTGTGAAGGAAGCCATTTTTAAACTAATATTTGAACCTGCTTACGTATATGAATGAAGATATTCTCTATATTATGTACACAAAACTAAATACAGGAATAAACTAGATGCCCAAGTAGTCACGTGAGTTTTACATATCCTAGGCACCTCTGATTTCTGACTTGGGGATCCATTAAAGCAGCTTCATTGTTCTCATTTATTGACTTCAGCGAGAGTGTTAAGATCGTAACTCAGCCTGTCCTAAATATTTTACATTTTTGATGGCACATAACATGACAGTATTTCACCTAAGGCTTTTTAAAGTAGAAAACCGGTAAAACACAGATTGGCTACTAGTTTTATGCTAACAGTGTTTATAATGGGATGGGACTTTTCTGGATTGAACCTCTTTGGTTTAACTTGTAAACTTTAGCATTAAGTCACCCGAGGAGTCTGTTTCTTCTGGAAACAAATTATTTTGTGGAGCCCAGTGTGTCATCGCTAGAATCTTCTCTGTTTGGAGGGAGGAGGAGCATCAGAATGTCCTCAGCCAGTGGCTCTTTGATTTCTGGCAATTGCTTGATCTAACTGAAATGTCGTAAGTCATCTAGGCTCCACCTGCTCTGCAACGACAAGGGGAAAGAATGATGTTCTTGAAGTTTAAATGGGAAGAATCAGACAGCAGAAAGGAGCAGTTTGATAGTTTCCCTCATGTGCACCTAAGCTCCAAAAGTACATGTTTAACTTGCATACCGGCCCTCCTCAGAAACTTCGGAGCTCTGCACTCGGCTCCGGGAGAGTGTGGAAGTGGGCTCAGCGTTTGGTGGTGGCATTAAGATTTGTGTATGACAGTGTGCAGCCTGCCACTTAATTAAAAAGGGGGGCTGCGGATCAAGGCTTGAAAGCAGAGGAGCGATATGTGGTCATTTTCCCAAGGGAGCAGAAGTAATCTGCTGATTCTCTCCAGCTTCCTGAAGAACAGAGCCTGCAGTGAACGTTCATGTGTGTGAAGCACCATCTGTTATCTTAGCAGGAAGTGGAAAAGATGAGTAACTTGGGGACTCGGAATCCTCTCTCCCTTTTCTCCATCCCCTCCCGTGCTCAGGATCTTCCCAAGAACCTCAGGAAACGTAGCATCCCTCCAGTCCGTCACTTCTCTCCCGGTAGCTTTCCTTTTTGGTCTAATATAACCCTCCTTGCTGACCCCTGCAGCCTCACCCCCGGGCACCTGCTTCGTCAGTTTTGAGTCGTGGTTCAGAAAGATCAGCCATGTCACCCATCGTAGTGAAGGAGGATGGTGGCCAATACTGATGGGCTCCAGTGTTCCAGATGTCATCAGTCCCTTTAACATATCCCTCTGCGTGCGTATACTAAGTGATTCAACAGGACAGCACGTTTTCAACATTATCACCTGCTTTTGACTCTGCTGAAATACACCCGAACCAGTCTGTAGTACATCCTAATTCTGGGTGAAAGCTTGAGTCCCTTTCCGTGGACTTGCGTGGAAGTGGTCCTGATCATAGACACCAGAAACGGCAAGGAGCAAAGGCTCCATAATAGTTCTTTGCAACCTGCTTGTGGCGGGAGAAGAAGCAAGGACTAAAGCCTCCTGCCAGGACTGCTTCCAAGTAATTCCGTCCAGCAGAAACCTGGCAGGTCTTTTTTTCTCAGCCAGAATTCACCTCTCGCTTTAACTTTAACAGGGAAAGGAAAGAGCGTGTTTCCAATTCTTACTTCTTCCACTCCGTAAAGCTTCCCTTGAATCATCAGCTGTTCTTTCCAGCTGCCACAAATACTTTGGTCTTTGGAATGTGTGGTGGAATCCTTCGGAGTAAGGAATTCATTATGTTTGGGTTTCAGATCGTGTTAGTGGTTCTGTTTTATTTGCTTTAAACAGACGTAAGATGATCTTGAGATGATTGTTGATTTATTTTCTGTTGTGTTAGCAGCTTCTGAGTACTTTTGTGGTAGGTTGTTTCTCTTGATTAAAAAAATAAACAAGTAGATCAGCTGGAATCAGAGTAGGAAACATGAGAGTTCAGAATGCATGTGATGGTCAGATTTTTGCTTTGGATTTTATCCAGGAAGGCAGCTCTCTAGATACTGTTTTCTGGCATGGAGAGTTCATTGCTTGTGTGACATAGTAAAAGAAATTTATTGTTTAGGGAAAAAGAAGGTAAAAAGAAGAGCCTAAATCACAAAGTCAGTTCTTATTCAAGCAGAGCCCTGCATTCTGTTCCATTTTTGTTTACCAGTGTTCTTCTGAAAACTGCTGTTATGTGAGCCTCTCACCTGAGATGATTTGGCTCTTTGTTGTGGCTTTCCTCTTGTTCTGTGCATCAGCTCTGTGGTTATTACACCGGCAAGGAAGAACATTTTACATGCATTGTAGCTAATAAGCTGCCATCAGTCCAGACCACGGTGTTTCACACTCCCCAAAGATTTGAAACAAACAAGTTGCAGAAAGCACTTTGGAGCATATATTTCTACATTGGTTCATACCTAAATAGTTTTGTTGTTGTTGTTGGTGTTGTTTTCATTGTTGCTTGTTTTGTTTTAGTTTTCCTGGTTAGAGTTGAAATGATAGGAGGAAGTTGCACATTTCTGTCCTTAAAAGTGACCTTTCAGCCTGCTCCTTGAGAAGGATCCAAGAATTTTCCCCCAGATCTGTGTCTGTAAGGCAGGACTCTAGCGTGTTCCTGAGGATGATCAGTGGACTCAGGGTGGGAAGGTCCCTCACCTCAGAGCTCAGCTTAAGAAGGCCAATCCTTTAGGGGTGCCTGGGTGGCTCAGTCACCTAAGCGTCCAACTTCCAACTCGGGTTTCAGGCCCCGCATGGGGGCTCTGTGCTGACAGCTCGGAGACTGGAGCCTGTTTCAGATTCTGTGTCTCCCTCTCTCTCTCTCTCCCCCTCCCCCACTCGTGTTCTGTCTCCCTCTGTCTCAAAAATAAAGAAACATTAAAAAAAAATTACAAGAAAAAAAAGATGAATCCTTCCTGCCATAGCATTCCTGTGCCCAGACCGTTCTGTGATTTCTGTTCCATTTGGCATGGTCATTGCTCTTATCCTTTAAAGCTGATTTTCTCAAGCTGGTCTCTCTTACAAGGTAGTTTTTGGTTTTTCTGCTGAAAGAGAAGCAACATGTAGTCTATAACAGTTCACCACAGACCTGTGGCGGTTGGTGACAGAGGTTTAAAAAAAAAAAAAAATATATCAACAGAGGATATTTCCCAGTTCTGTGGGTTTTCCTTCATATTCTTTTGTTTGATGCCTCTTGCTAGTGAAAAAAAAATGTTGTTGTTGTTGAAGGCTGGGCCGTTTGCATTTAAGTTCAGAGGAATCTAATTAGGAGTCGGCACTGTTCTCGTAAACCACCGTGCTGAGACCTTTTTTTTTTTTTTTAATAACTTTGAAAAATGAAAGCATATTACTTACTGCTCTTAGGAAGTCTTTTTTTTTTTTTTAATAAATAAATAAAAGGCCAAATAATTCTTTGATCTCCCTAACAACATGGTATGGTTTGTGGCAAAGAGCTTGACTCTATTAGATTCATCTTCGGCTCTTGTGTTCTTGGTAATTGTCTGTTTTCCGAAACAGAGAGTAAGGTTTTAACCTCATGACTCTGGCTGATGTCAGTGGGCCAGAGTTTCTAAATCACCCCCACACACCACTAAAATGGGCTGTGAACTGAGTCCAGAGCAACTTGGTAACAAGCTGAGTATTTTCCAAGTGGGAGCTTGAGTATGTTAGGCAGACGGCCTTGCATGAATTACTGATCGCTGAGCCTCGCCACCCTATTACAGGGCACAGTAAAATATCAGCCAGGGTATGAGTTTGGGGAACTGTCTCAACTAAGAAAGTGGGGGAAAGTTGTCTTTTAGATGTACATTCTATTACGGCTGCTCTTACGTTTCATCGGTTGGAATGGTCTTTTAAATCTCAGACACCGGCCTGAGAAGTTGAATATTGCTGAAGTCTGTTGAAAAGTGATGGCACCACCCCCCAAACCTCCCCCAAAATCGTCTTCGTTTCGTTCTTTTGGGAGATGGACCTGATCAGGGAGAGAGGAACAGGCAGGGTGCAATTTGGAAACCAGGATGCTGATGGGTCACTTGTGGGTCAGAATTAGTGGCCAGTCCTCAGGCACATCCCATCCCGTCTGTTGCCCAGAGATGCTAGAAACCTTATGGATTTTCATAAAACCAAAGAAGAAAATGTACTTTTGTAACTGGAATGGAAGATAGTAAAAGCTGATTGAAAATTGTTTTTACTTTAGCACTACTATGATTGACTTTTTTTAAGGAATAAGGGAGTGTTTTCAAGGAAACTCCAGGAACTTTGAAGGATATTAAAATGTGTTAACACTAGGTTTGGGGGCTTTGGTTTTTTAGATACTAGTACAAAATAGTACATCAATGATGTAACAACACCTGTGGACTCACTGCTCAAGTGAAAAATTAGTAACATTTTGTTATATTGCTTCAGATTCTCTCCCAGTTGTAAAGAAATAAACCAAGAAAGTTGAAAACTACCCCCCCCCCCCCGGCGTTTTTCCCTGCCTCATCCGGTGCCTCTTCCTCCCTCCCCAAGGACGGGCACTATCATGAATTCAGTGTGTATATAGTCTGAATTTCATCATTTTATCTTCTACGTCAACAACCCTTAAGTCTTTGTAGTTTACATAAATGGTCCCACACACTATTCCTCATTCTGCAATTTGCTTTATTCTCCTCAACATTAGATCTGGGGGAGCCAGAACACTGAAGCAGCTTGAATCCAGATCGCTGACTTAGAGCTCTTGTATGGTGTTCCATTTTATGAATCTCTCAAATCTGTCCCACTACTAAGTCACTTGGGTCATTTCTCTGTTATAAGCAGGAGTACACGGGACATCATCACCAGGCTGTCCACCAGGAAGGGAATTGCTAACTCATAAAGCGGGCACGTTGTCAACTAGCTGCCAAATGACTCTTCCAAAGTGGAGATGCCAGTTTCCAGATACCGGGGCAGATGCTGAGCGTTCACACATCACCGTTTCCCACCTAGAATTGGCAGGCTTTTATTTTATCCAGCCTGGTTGGATACGAAATGGTGTTTCTCTGTTGGCTTAGTTTGCGTTTCTCTGATTTCTGGAGAGGTCAGGCACCGTTTTGTGTGGTTGAGTTGCCTGTTCAGTCTGTACAGCTTTTCTTTCTGTGTCTTACTGTTTTGCTAACGAGTCTTTTAATACTTTCAAGCTACTGTTATTGTGTGTGGCGGTACATTTCATCGTGTTTCAAAATGCGTGGTTTTCCTCGTCTGTAACATGGGCTCGTTAGTTTCTGTCATCTGCGAATCCTTGCACGTTTTCTTTTGTCTGAGTGGAATGGAGTGAAGGAGAGGCTCTCTTTCCTACACAGGGCAGGGCCGGACACACGGGATTAAAGAAGAGGTGTGCAAAACACTCAAGCTGAGCCAGGGATGTGTGAAAGACGGAGGGAAGATGGCCAGGGGAGCTCTGAAGCCTTTGCGTGAAGAGCCGGCGGCTCATCTGGGCCCTGGAGCCGGGTGGCCGCGCGCTCCCGGCCTCTGCATGGCAGGCGTCCCGAGTGAGGCTGGGGCGCGGGTGGGCGAATACATCTGTCTTGCTGGGAAAGGGCTGCGGGGCTTGGCCTCCACTGCCGTGTACGCTTCTTGCTGTGGGGCCGGCAGCGTGGAGCCCACCTGCCACCCTCTTGAGACACCTGGTGCTCCTGTGGGCCAGCAGCTGGGAACAGGGGTGTAAAAATTGTAAAACACAAAGTGAGACTCCCTCAGGGAGCGTTCTGTCCAGGGGACAAGTGTGTCCGGGACAGCACTGTGACAGAGGCGAGCACGGAGTCCCCCCAGTGCAGACGTGGGGACTCTCTCCTTCCCTGGGGGAGTCGGAGAGGACGTCGTAGAGCTGAGTCCTTCCAGCCCAGTAGGGGAAGGGACACAAGTACAAAACACCGTTTTCTATTCAGGGCCCACAGGCATGGCTGAACCTGGTGAGGGGCTGGACGTTCAAGCAATGCGTGGCGGGTCCCGTCAAGTCAAGCAAGAAATACGATCCTAAAGGTGACAGGGAGCCATTGAAGAGTTTTCGGGAGGTGAGAGGCAAAAAATTTAAATACAAATCAATAAAGACGTATGGTCCAGCCTACCTGTTGCCTCTTTGGCCCTTCCTGGAAGACCGTTGGCTGGAGAGGCGTAAAGTCTTGAGCCAAGCTTCCCTGGGGTCTAGATCCTAGGAGTTGCATTGCATGATGGGAAGAAGGGCATAGCCACGTTGGCATCTTGGGAGTTACATGGATTTCTCTTCGTGATTCTGCTTTTTCTCTCAGTAGTAAAACAGCAACTTCTTTATCAAAATGGGTCATTTTCAAGTCTCAGAGAACTGGACAAATTAACAAGGGCCAGTGGTTTCCGGTTCTTTAGTGAGACATCCTCAGACTGTTTTCTTTTACTGATTAGAATGAGTCATTCCCCAGGGGTCTTTCTGCAGTGACCTCTTTATGCCCAGAACGGGACATTGCTGAGAAATCCCGGCATTCCCGTTCAGGGGTCCGTAACCTCTCTTCCACTGCTGACTGGGGCAGCTTCCCCTGCTTACATGGAGATGCTCACAGACCGTAGAAATGACAAGGAGCATGGCATCGAGGTCACTCCCTCACAGTCTGCTCCCGGAGAAGGAACACAGCAGAGGCAAGAATACAGTTTTGACGGAGTTGAAACCTTCCAGGTTGTTCATCTTGTTGACGCCTGTGTGAGCCTTCCCCAGGGGAGCCTCCCTTCCTGCTGCCATCGTCTCTTCTCGTCTGGTAACATCAGAAAGGTGGCCAGAGAATGTCCCATGGGGTAGAGTCGTAGAAGTTAGCTAGATGGGGGCCAGAGGCAGGCCTAGGAGTGAAAGGCCTAGAATACAGCCTCTTCCCCACTCCCCGACCATGACTGCAGACCGGTTCACACTCTGACCCATCCACCTCTGGACTTGCCCCCAGTAGCCTCTTGTGTGGTGGTCGCCTCTGTCCAGACTCCTCCAGTCAGGGCCCCTCCCTGACCGTGCTCTGAAGGGTGGTAATTAGTGGTCATTCAGGTAACGTAGAAGTTGAAATGTCACACTGCATGAACCTCGTGGGACAATTCAGTAGGATTTACTTTGGAAAATTATTCCCTTCTTTAAGAGATGGAACATGAAGAATCTTGTGGAATAACAGACTGAAGGAACTTGGGAAATGTGGACCCTCCTTTCATTTGATAGCTGGGGAAACTGAGGCCCTGAGAACAGACTAATTAACTAATTAGCAGAGCCACGGCCTGAATCAAATGTGGTTTCATAGCTGTTTTTCCTGTGCCCCTTTTAGTGTTAGTAAGTTGCTATTTCACATTCTGTAAAATGTATCAGGGCACTTGGTGTTTGGATACAAGAGGCCTAGAAGGGTCTAAAGCAGACATTTAAATGGGTGCCGTGAGCCAGGCACTGTGGTAGAGAGACTTACAGGTTCCACAGCACACAAGGGTCCCTGTCCCAGAGGAGCCCCTGGGGAGGAGAAAACCACAAGCGCCTCACAGTGCGGCGTGGCTGCTGGTACCGTGGGAGAGACCCCCGAACCAAGTAGGTGGTGCGGGCGCGACCGTCGAGGAAGGGCCTGTGGGAAGAGGCCGCTGGGGCCCGGGGTTCTGGCATCTGCGTCCCTGGGTCCTGTCCTCCCCGGCGCCCCTCCACTCTGCCCAGATCCACACGTCTGCGCTGCGAGAGCGTCTTGGCCCCCGGTGAGCGAGTTGACACGGGCAGGACCTGTGCTTCCTGCGTCAGCGTGTGAAGCGTTGCCTGCTGAATGGTGTCTGGTTGCTCTTGTCAGGGAGATGCTCTCGTCACCGGGTGTCCCCGCAGACAGGTCTCTGGCCCTCCTGGCACAGTTCTGTTCTGTGACTTCATAGCAGCAGTAAGAGCTGACAGTGACCCTGCTGAGGCACAGAGGACTGGGTTTTTACATCAGCGGCTTTGGAGCTAAGGGAATAAGAAAGAAGGGCTGAGGTTCCCATCCTTGGCAGATGTGGACTCTGCCCCGTCTTTCCGGAAGTCATCGCCCGCTTGCTCCTGGGTCGGGCAGGGCTCCCCAGATGTGCCTGGGGGGTTCTGATGACCTTTCTTCTGCGTCGCCTGACTCGGGCTGGGTTGTGCAAAGCTCAGGGTGGTTAAGATGCCAAGTGGAAGCGTGTAAACAGGTGAACTCTCGGATCCACGCTCTGCCTCTGACACAGCTGTGCAGATTGCCCAGCTCCCGGCGAGGGGCTCTGCTGGTGGGTGTCTTTGTGCCTTAGACTTTGCGTGGCGACGGCAGATGCTTCTGCTTTTTGTTTCGGTAGCCTCTCCGCTTCCTGCCGGAGCGGCTCCACGCTTCTAGTTTCCACTAATCACAAGTCGCATCTGCTATCATTTCTCTTCCTCCAAATGACATCACACGCCTGCTTTCTGGAAGGGAACCACAGGCTGTAGTTGCAGTCAGAGCCGGATTCTGACATGTGAGTGACTTCGCTTGGGAGTCCACAGGCTGCCACGGCAGCGTGAAGTCAGACCCTGGGATATGTTTGCCCGAAGTCACCTTGAGCTTTGCTTGTTTTTCAGGTTGCGGTGCTTTCGTCCACAAAGGCTGCAGAGAGAGTCTGGCCTCCTGTGCAAAGGTCAAGATGAAGGTAAGACGTTTCTGAGCGGACCAGTCCTCGGGGTTGGGAGAGGCCAGGTTGTGGTTTTTGTTTATTGGGATCATTTGATACCAAGACTGAGACCAAAATAACCAGACTGTAGTTTGTCTTTAAAGCCATGGAGTCTCTTGGTTAACGCACTCGGGACCCTGGGAGTTTCAGAACTCCCACGTTAAATACACATTTCTCCATGATGCGGATGTGTCTGGTGGTGTTACGGTGGTTTTCTTCTTAACCGTGTGTGCCCGCCTGCCTGGACGGTCACACACCTGGCTTCCTCCTGGTGCCATTCAGGGCCCTTGACCTCCTGAGGAGCCAAGGCGGGAGGGGAGGGGGTTAGGGTTTGGCACAGCCTGCCTGGCAGCACTTGAGTCCGCAGGGCACAAAGGGGTTGGCTCTGGGCACACGACACAAGAACAGGAAGTGCCAGGCGTGTGGTAGCACCTGCTCTGGGAACGCGCACTGCACAATAATGGGCGCTGCCTATCAGGTGGCCCTTCAGGAGAGTGGGTGTGGGGCATACCCCCAGGCACCCTCTGTGGTTTCTGGTGTTCCGGCCACCCATAAATCAATGTCCTTTTGTTCCTTGTCCGAAGAGTGCCCTCCAGCTGCCGTCTACACAGACGCTCAGGATGCTGCCTCGGTCACCAGACATTTATCTAAGCGCAGTGGCCTCGTGCTTGAGTGTACGTTAGAGCCTGCTCAGGGACTTTCTAGAAGACCGCTCACTGTGGCAAGCTCCCAGAGCTGCCTGTTCTGGGGCAGGGCCCGGGAATTCGCATTTCCCGCAAGTTCCCAGATGATGTGGCTACCGCTAGTGTGAACTAGTGTAAAAATGATAGGCTTCTGAACCCCAGATCTTACCAGGCCATGGACATAAATTTGTTTGGCTCTTAAAGTAGTGTTTTGTTTTTGTTTTTTGGTTAATGCAGTTATTTAAAAAATCGCATTTCGTATCAATTTGGATTTCTGATTTCTCCTTAAAGAATTGGAAGATCTCACAACCCTGGTTATTTCCTCTTACCCAGAATTACCGATTTTCACCTTGCTTGTTTTCCTTTTCTCCGTAGTATTTACCACCTTCTCAGGGTCTGTGCTTCACAGCTTGTATTATTTATTACATTGATTTTACATGGTCTGCACTCCCCAGCCCCCCACTAGAACATAAGCCCCAGACTTGCCGAGCAGTCTGAAGTCAGGAATGTTTGATCTGTTGATTGATCCTAAGCATCCAGAATGGTATCTGTCTTCTGGGTTTCCTAAATGCTGGGAAGATGGACGGGAAGTGGTAACGCACTGGGGCCCCAGTGGCTGCTGTACCCTCCACAGGATGTGTGGATTGCCTCTCCTCCCACTTGTCTGTCGTTCGCTGCCTGCCCGGCCCCACAGGCATGGAGTTTGTGGTCTCTGACAAGACAGCGCTGCTGGGAATGTCCTAGGTTCTCATGATGGAAATGTAGCATCTCCCCTAGAAGAGAACACAGCCTGAAAGTGGGGGGGAGGGGGCATTTTTTAATTTGGAAACCACCTGCTTCCACTAATGATTTCTCTCGGTAATTGGTGTAGTCTGTAATTTCTCACTCAAAGTGTTTCTGTCAGATGCTACAACAAAAGCCTCAACTAAAATTAGTGCTTCACCTGAGAACTATTTGGTACCTTGTTAATGCTGGCCACTAGAGAAAGAGAAAAAGGCACAGAAGCTGGCTTAGGGAACCCGCATTCTAGTGGGGAAGATGGTGAGCAGGCTGTGGCCGTAAATGGGGGAGAATCTCCGTGGAGGCCTGTGCAGGATTCTCAGGGGCTTCCAGCCACCGCCTTGGGAGAGGAGGAGAAAGAAGGTGATGCTGGCTTCACTGAGGAGGTAGTTCTCGCCTGGTCTTGAATAGAAGAATGTCCCATGGCGAAGGCACAAGGGCATTCCGGGCAGGAGAGGCAGCCTTTGTGGGGCCATGGCACATGGTGGGTTCAGAAGAGAGCCAGTGGGGGTGACGGGCGGGATGCTGCGGCCCGTTGGCCAGGAGCCAGGCTGGCTCTCTCTCTGCCCTAGGCTTCTTGAAGTCTACAGAAAACAAGTTGTGGACACAGCCTTCATCTACTTATTTATTTCCTTTTCCTCTTCGTCCAGCAGCCCAAGGGGACCCTGCAGGCACATGACACGTCTTCGCTGCCCACGGTCATCATGAGAAGCAAGCGTAAGTAACTCCGCCCTCCTCTCTTCCAGCTTTTTGACTCTCTGGTTCAGGACTTAAACATACTTCTGTAGTAATTCATTTGTTACTCTTAATCAAGATTTGAATATTTATTTCGTGTTAAGTTAGAGAAGGCTGCAGGTTCATTGACCAGAAGATTAATGTTCTGCCATCTGGCTGTCTTAGAAGGCTCTAGAAGGGTGTGTGTACTTGCTTAAAAGGCAGCCCTGTGTCCGTGTGTTTAAGCAAGTGACCCCGTGCATCTCGAAATTCCTCTTCCGAGGGTCGACGCTTGTTTTTAGGGCCTCACAGTTGCACAAAGAAAATGAGATCTTGCTGATTGAACTTCTTAGTTCATAAACTGTGAAGTTAAGTAAATCATTCTCTTTTTTCCCAATGACTTCAGGAGGTACTTCAGAAAACTGCGTAAATGACACTGTTCCATCCACATCATGCTGCCTTCACCAGTGTGTGCAAGGCTCCACTTTGGTTTTCCTTCACGTTCTCCCTTTTTCGCTCTCCACTCCCCCATGCCTTTCCCTCCTTAGCACCCACTGTAGTTATTTAACACATCTCTTTCCACTCAGCTCCGTTGTCACACATATGTCTGTCTCTGAAAATGTCTCTTACTGTTTCACGTGTCAAATTTATATTACATAGGACCTACGCTTATTCATCCTTTTTTTCCCCATCTGTCATTTTGAGATCTGCGCGTGTCAAGTGTCAGCTGTTGCAGACTGCAGGATGTGCTCTTTCACAGACCTGCTCCCCACTTTCGTTATCGGTCCCCCCTCCCCGCCGAAATCACCACAAGTGAGGCAGTTCTGAGTATCATCTTAATTGGCCCCTACAGACACCTGTGTAGGACTTACCCCAAGGCAGTGTTTTTCAAAGTGTAGTTCCTGGAGCCATCGGAAGTGCGAGTTCCTGGGCCCCGCCCAGACCTACTGAACCCGAAATTCCAGGGGTGGCGCCCAGGGCGGTGCTCCAGGCCCTCCAGGTGAGGCTGGTGCACTGGCCTAAGGCTCGCCTGGTTGCTCTGAATTCTTCCAGGAGATGGGGAATTCCCTTTAGGGAGATTGAGGCTGCTGGCTGCCCATCTCTGCGAGTAGATTTCTGGAAGGGAAGTTTCGCCAGACCGACAACCACCTTTGTCGGCGATCCAGCCTATTCCAGCACCTTTTACCAGTCTCATCTTCCTTAACTTTTTTTCCGGGACATTATCCCTCACTTCAGAAATCTGTCTGCTTCCATATCAGATAAAATGACATAAAATGACATCTTTTTTTTTTTTTTTTTACGTCTTTTTTTTTTTTTAAGGCTACCTGTCTTATGCCAGGTTGTGTGTGTTGCCAGGTTGTGTGTGTTACCTGTGACCCCCACATGTATTTTTATTCCTGTGTTACCACCCCCCTCCCCTAACGCGTGTGGTGTAAGAGTACAGATAGATAGTGGATTCAAGTCGTGTGGGTCGGAGCCAAGCGCTAAGGGAAAAAACCTTAGACATTTACTGCATCCCCACTCCGTCCGTTGTCGAAACGAATGACGGCAGTTGCAGTGGGTGCTCGACAGGTTTAAACGAGACCAAACCTATAAAGTACTTAATGGTAGGCCTCCTTAAGTGTTAGCTTTGGCTACTGTCCCCATCACCACAAAGAAGGAAACTGAGGCTCAGAGATACTAAGTCACTTAACCTGAGTGGAGTAGGGATCGGTTTCAAAGAAGGGAAATTATAACTTTCACTACCGCCCCCATGCTGTCCTTTGAAAACAAAATTGTTCTGGGGTGCCTGGGTGGCTCAGTCGGTTGAGCATCCGACTTTGGCTCAGGTCATGATCTCGCGGTTTGGGAGTTCAAGCCCCGCGTTGGGCTCCGTGCGCACAGCCTGGAGCCTGCTTTGGATTCTGTGTCTCCCTCTTTCTGTGCTCCTCCCCTGCTTGCACTCTGTCTCTGTCTCTCTCAAAAATAAGTAAACATTTAAAAAAAAAAAATTTTTTTTTAAAACAAAGTTGTTCTTGGGGTGTCTGGCTGGCTCAGTCAGTGCAAGTCTTGATCTCAGGGTTGTGAGTCTGAGTCCCATATTGGGTGTAGAGGTTACACAAAAAAGTTTTAGTTTAAAAAAAAAGAAAGTTGTTCTTTATCACTTTTAGGGTTCTGCGTAGCATGACCTCACTCAGCCTCTCCAGCTCTTTCTACTGATTCTTTATATACATCTTCCTTTCTCTTCTACTGGTTCCCTCCTTTCCACATTCATACGACATGATTATTTCCGCTGCTTCCTTCTCACAGCTCTCTCCTCATCAGTGTCCTGTCTTCCTTCTGGCCCATCCACATCCTTCCCACTCTTCAGGAACCGGTGTTTGTTCCTCCATCAGATTCTGTCCGCTCGCTGACATCCCTCCCGCCGCACCGAGGCTGTGCCCTGGGCTCTTGAACACTTGGGCATCGAGCCCCCTCTCTGTTGGGGTGGGGCCCGCATCTCCGTCCTTGTGTGCTTCCTGCAGGAGGGGTCTGGTTATGTGCAAGTGTAGCATGTTTCTGGTGTTTTATTATATCACCTTCTTCTAAATAGAATTTGAGTTGGAAATTAATGGTTTTTATTAATTCTGATGAAGTCAAAAACATCCTGAAATACCGTGAAGTCATAACAGCTGCCCCAGTACAATTTCCTCTAGTTCTTGACACTCCTGGGGACAGACAGACGATGCAGCTCGCATCTGGGACAGGAGCTCAGTTACCAGGGAGAAACCACTTGTTAACCCAAACGCTGGTATGTCCAGTTGAACGTGAAATCAGCTCTGCTTTCCTCTCTGGTCACGTTCAGGAGAAATACGAACTCTGAGAAGAACCTACTGTGTGACCTTAAACATATGTTGCATCTCACCCAGCTGTAAATTTAAAAGAATTGGTCAAAATCTGTGTTCTCAAACAGCAAAAGCATCACTCAGGGAGCTCGTAAAACGTGTGGATGCCACAGTGCCCGCCCCAACGGCGGACAGGGCAGGGAATTCGCACGTCTGACCAGCACCTCAGAGCTGCTGGGGAGGCACCCCCAAAGCACTGACCTCCCAGCCCTGTGGTTCCTTTTATCCCGAAAATTCTTTCAATTTGTTTTATTTCCCTTTGAATTATTCTGTTTTCCTCTGAATTGAATTCAATTTCATTTCAATTTATTTTCCTTTGAATTACTTTCTCTGTTTGAATGCACTGTTCTCACACCATTCTTTATCCCTGTTGCCTAATCTCCATCCCACCCACATGAAACCACTCTTCTTAGTTTTATATATTTATCTTCTTCAACTTTTTTTATTAAAATAAAGCCAACACCAATTTGGGTTTATTAATTTTTCTTTTTTTCTCCTTTAATATTTGGATGAATCTTTTAAAAAAAAAATTTTTTTAACATTTATTCACTTTTAAGAGAGAGCACGAGCGAGGGAGGAACAGAAAGAGAGGGAGACACAGAATCCAAAGCAGGCTCCAGGCTCCAAGCTGTCAGCACAGAGACCAATGTGGGGCTCGAACTCACAAACCGTGAGATCATGACCTGAGCTGATGTTGGACACTTAACCAACTGAACCACCCAGGCACCCCCGTTTTTCTCTTTTTTTGTTTTTCAAAAAAAAAATTTTTTTTAATGTTTGTTTATTTTTGAGAGACAGAGACAGAATGTGAGCGGGGCAGGGGCAGAGAGAGAGAGGGAGACACAGAATCTGAAACAGGCTCCAGGCTGTGAGCTGTCAGCACAGAGGCCGATGCAGGACTTGAACTCACAAGCCGTGAGATCATGACCCGAGCCGAAGTCGGACGCTTAACCTCCTGAGCCACCCAGGTGCCCCTTTTTGTTTTTTTTTAAACATGAGAGTCTGTTGTGTAACTTTGTTTTGCACCTTGATTTTCCCCCCATTGCAATGTTATCTTGAAGATCTGTGTTGGTTCATGGCGACTGTCCTCATTTTTTCAAAACGACATAGTATTCCAGTATGTGACATGCCATCATTTATTAATCAGTCTTCTCTTGATACTCGTTTTTGTCTTTTGTAGTATTTTGCTTTGATCACTAGTGTCGCATTGAATAACTTTGGACGTATGTCGTTTCAAGCATCACACGTGCATCTTGCAGAATAAGTGTGCCCTGAATTGGAATTACTGGATCAAGGGGTATAGGCATTTGCAGCTTCACTAGGTGTTGCCGGACCATCCTCTGTAGAGTTCCTGTACGCACTTACACTCCCAGGGCAAATCTAACCTGGAGACGTTTGCTTCTGTTTGGCATTTGTCGGAGGAGTCCGCCCCGGTGAGCTTGGAAACGTGTGCTTCAGTCTGTGCCCTCTCTTCCTCCACAGCCTCCCAGCCTAAGGAGCGCCCCCGATCCGCGGTCCTCCTGGTGGAGGAAACCACTGCCGTCCCCATGTTTGCCAGTAGACGGTCACAGCAGAGTGTCTCACTCTCCAAAAGTGTCTCCATACAGAACATTGCTGGGTAAGTGGGGGTTTAAACACAGCTCGGTTGACATCTAGGTGACAAGAGTGTAATAAAGTAATCCTATAATTTGACAAAAAGATTCTCATCAGAAAAAAAATTGTGTAATGACTTGGTGCACATCCAGGTGTACAGACGAGGAGAGTGGGGATTACGTTTTGAGGCACTGTCCTGACCGCCATTTTGTGACAAGGATCCCCTGTCAGCCAGGTTGTCCTATGCTTTGTGCACAGTCAGCCTCGCTTTGAAGGATCCCTAGTTATAAAGGGATGGTTTTTAGATTAAAATAAGAAGTGGAAACGGGGGAAATGACTTGTTTCTGAATTTTGTCTGGTAATCACTTAAATTTTCAGATGTTACACTTTCCTGTTGGTCCATTGAACCTGGTGTTTTTGCTTCTCTTTAAATCTCTTTTCTCTTCTTGCATCTGGACTCTTAAGTCCGTTCCATGGAAGTGAATAATGGGCCAGTTATGACTGTTAGGTCCCCACTCACTCATTTGCACTAAGTTCCTTTTGTGGTCCCTGCAAAAGTTGCTATGGCCCCCAACTGTGCAAAGCCCTGGCTGTCACGGGGTTAGCACAGGACTGATTGTGATGTTATTGGCTGCTTTGGGATAAGACTCCTGCCTTCACATCAAGTAAAGAAATCATCTCAAATGTAGGACTCAAAACATATCTTGCACCTCTCTTAACCTAGGCTAGAGTAAAATTCTTAACTAAAGGATACAAATCTTCTTTTGTCTCTATTTCCTAACCTCTGTGCTGGCTAGTGTTTCCTTGCTAAAAAAAAAAATGTTCCAGGTATTTTTATTTTGTTTTGTCTTTGTAGTGTTGTTCTTCAAAGGCCTTCCTTTCAGAGTTGTTAGAGATCAAAACTTGTTTGCATTATGACTTTAAAAAATTATTCTTTGAATAAAATGTAAACTTTTAAATGACTCTGGCCTGCTTTCGTGTCCTACCGCAATCATTTAGTCCAAAGAATACAGTTTATTAGAAGTGCTGATTAAATAAGTGTGATTATTTAAGGAACAAGGAGAAAGAGTGCAGTGGTTACACAGTGAGTTTCAGATAGAGAAATTTCTTGTGTAATGTGTATAGAGTTTAAAGGAGGAGTGTTCTCCCCGCTCTACCTATCATTTAGAAAAAAAAAAAAATCAAAGGCCCGTAAGTTCAAGTTTGCAATGATGTCAAGTGCTTCTGACCTTCCTTAGTAGTGTTGCATGTGGCTGGGTTCCTGACGTAAGTAATTTGTCTTCTAATCATTGTGGTGCTTGCCGCCACCTATCATTTTAGAGTTTTTCAGGTACTCCTTTAAGATTGCAGACCGTGGCTTATCAAAATGTGTTTGCCAGTGTGTGCTTCTTTTTGTCCCCAGAGTCGGCAATGATGAGAACATATCAAACACCTGGAAGTTCCTGTCTCATTCGACAGACTCACTAAATAAAATCAGCAAGGTCAATGAGTCGACAGAATCACTTACTGATGAGGGTAAGAGGAAGTTACGGCTGTGTCTTATGCATCTGTGGGGACCGTGTGCCATTCCCTGAATGCAAGTGTTAATGGAACAACAGTTCCTGCCTCTTCCTTGCTCCTGTGAGGAGTCTCTGAGTTGTCTCGGAATCATCGCATGCTTTGTAACGAACTGGTAATCAGACTTACCAGTTGTTAGATAGTTGTCCATTTGAGGGATGTCGTTGATTTCGTGTGCTTGTACTCTAGCACCAGCACTTTTTCTTCCCCTGGACTTTCACACACCGTCAATTTGTAGCTCTCTCAGCAGGTTATGAGCCTACTCTCTTAAACGAGTGAGGTTACCAGGTCCCTTCCAATTCCTGCTTCACCTGGGAATCATGTCTCAGTCACATTAAATATATGGGATATTTATCACGCTTAGCCAGAATCTTGACTGTAGAGTGTCTCAGTCCCAAACAGGAAAGGATTCTTTTCTAGCCCTGGAATATGCGTTCTATAAGTATCCTGTGTGTTAATGCGGTGTTTGTGTCTTACAAAGTTACCACCCAGGGAAGTCCAGTGTAAGCTTTCCAGAGCTCACAGACCCAAGATTCTGATCCTGATCTTTTGATACTTTGAGGAGTAGGTACAGACATGAATGAAGGACAGCTGATGGGGGACTTTGAGATGGAATCCAAACAGCTAGAAGCAGAGTCCTGGAGTCGAATAGTGGACAGCAAGTTTCTGAAACAGCAAAAGAAAGATGTGGTCAAACGGCAAGAAGTGATTTACGGTGAGACCCTCCAATAGCTCTGCAAATATTTGGTTCGCATTGTGCAGCACTTTTAATCCGGTGAATCCCTGGACTGGATGGAAAGCCGGTTTTCAAGTACTTAGCATGTCAAAGATACTCTTTAAAAACTTTGGGGCCTAGAGACATGATCTTATTTCTGTCCTTCTCTTTCTCTTTAAAATTATTTCCTTTAATTTTATTGAACGTTCTGTTTAATATGAGTGCTTATTTGTGCAACGGCCCCAGATAGAGATCGCTTGTGACAGTACAGTTTGAGTCCTTAGCTACACTAGAAACCAAGCACAAGTTTTCTAGGAAACGGGATGCAGTAATTATGAAAGGCTCTGAATCCTAGAAAGACCACTTGGGAAACCACCATTTAAGAGTGATGGAATCCAGTATGCTGTCAGTAGAGTGTTCGGCCACGTGCAATGTGGAGGAGTAAGAGGGAAGCACTTTAGGGGAAGGACAGCTATGGACCCAGTTTTTAAGTTTTAATTGGGCTCTAAACAGCCTTCAGCCTAAAGTGGGCTCCCAGTAGCAGCGGGTGACCTTTGAAGGAGAATCCTTCAAAAGAATATTCCTGACCGTCCAGCTTTGTCCTCCCTCAGAGTTGATGCAGACAGAGCTGCACCACGTCCGGACGCTCAAGATCATGAGCGACGTGTACAGCCGGGGGATGATGACCGAGCTGCTCTTTGAGCAGCAGATGGTGGAGAAGCTGTTCCCCTGTTTGGACGAGCTGATCAGTATCCATAGCCAGTTCTTCCAGAGGATACTGGAGCGGAAGAAGGAATCTCTGGTGGATAAAAGTGAGAAGAACTTTCTCATCAAGAGGATGGGGGACGTGCTTGTAAATCAGGTGAGCCACAGGAAGGATCTTTCCCACACAGTGGGGGAAATGTGACGCTTCGGGGCTCAGTGTTTGTGTTCGTATCTTTGTAAGCATACGCAAATTATTGAATGTCTCTGAGCCTCACTTTCCTGTTCCGTAAACGAGGACAGATTTTCTCTCCTCATGCTGTTTTTTAAAATTAAATGCATACAGGGACGCCTGGGTGGCTCAGTCAGTTAAGCATCCAACTTCGGCTCACAGTTTGTGAGTTTAAGCCCTGCATCGGGCTCTGTGCTGACAGCCCAGAGCTTGGAGCCTGCTTTCAGATTCTGTGTCTCCCTCTCTCTGCCCCTCCTGAACTTTCACTCGGTCTCTCTCTCTCTCTCTTTCTCTCTTTCTCAAAAATAAACAAACATTAAAAAAGAAAAAAAAATATTAAAAATATTAAAATTAAATGTATACATAATCTATGTGATAGATAGTAAAAGCCCATGTTTCTTCTTCAGCATCCGTACCATCATCAGAAACAGTGTAGTTTAAGAAATCAAAAGCGAGAGGGGCGCCTGGGGCGGCTCAGTCGGTTGAGCGTCCAACTTCGACTCAGGTCATGATCTCACGGTTTGTGAGTTTGAGCCCCACATTGGGCTCTGTGCTGACAGGTCGGAGCCTGGAGCCTGCTTCGGATTCTGTGTCTCCCTCTCTCTCTGGCCCTTCCCCCTCTCGAGCTCTGTCTCTCTCTGTCCCTCAAAAATAAACATTAAAAAAAAAAGATGTCAAAAGCTATTTGTTGAAAGTCTCAACTTCCCCCTGTGCCTCAAATCAAAAAGAACTCCTTTGGGGCGCCTGGGTGGCCCAATTGGTTGAGGGTCTCACTTCAGATCAAATCATGATCTCACAGTTCGTGATTTCGAGCCCCTCGTCTGCTGTCAGCACAGAGCCCACTTGGGATCCTCTGTCCCTCTCTCTCTCTGCCCCTTCCCCATTCGTTCTGTCTTTCAAAACGAAATAAGCATTAAAAACAACAACAACAAATCTCTTTTATCTGAAAACCACCTGAATAAAAAACTATCTATAGAATAGTTCATAAAATAGACCTTGCTGACACTGGGTGTGGTGTGGTTTCAGTCCTACTCCAAAAACAGTTGGGCCAAAAGTTACTTTGATACTTTCAGATATGCTTGTCACAGACTATTTTTAATGTTTCTTTTTAAAACATTGTCTTTGGGGGGTGGGGGGGAAGCTGTTGCTAGTTTGGCCTTCACAGACAGAAGGGCACAGGTCACCCGCTCTTCCTCCCTCGCAGGTCTGTGCCCCAGGGTAGAAGCAGGGGCTCCATTGCCGGAACCTTTGCCTGAGCGCTAGAAGGGTTGTCTTTTCTTCTGTTCGTGAGCCCAGACCCTTCACTCGTTAATTCAGCGATGCATTCCGTCATTCATTTTTCGTGTATTTACTGGGCATCTACTCAGTACCAGGTGGAACCACAAAGGCAGATTCAGCGTAGACCTCCGCCTTGCGGAGCCCTCGTTCTCAGGTGAAAACTGGCTCGGTGTGGAGCAGACGCACGCGCAGTGCGGTACCTGCTGTAACACAGGTGCCTGCGAAGGGCAAGCGGTCAGCTCTGCAAGTGAAGACCTTTCCTCCCTGAGTGTCCTCTTCCAGCAGTTTCCACATGTCTCTCTCTCTCTGCCCTCACACCTGCACGGGTACCTCATCTAACCTTGACTTGTGCTGTCCGCAGCTTGTTGTATTGAGTACATCCTCTAGTAAGGTCTGTGACAGTAGGACCTTAGTCCCCCATGGCATCATAGTCCCCCGTGGCATCCACTAATGGCTTCTGTGTGCCAGTTCTAGAATCACCCTGTCACAGTTCATGAGTTCGAGCCCCGTCTCAGGCTCTGCGCTGACAGCTGGAGCCTGCTTTGGATTTGGTTTCTGTGTCTCTCTGCCCCTCCCCCATTCGCTCGCACGCGTGCGTGCGTGCTCTCTCTCTCTCTCTCTCAAGAATAAACATTAAAAAAAAAATTAGGATCACCCTTTCAGAGCACCTGTATCAGAGCGGGAGCAAACCACCTAAAATATCTCTGCCTTAGTTTCCCCTTTGGTAAAGGGGGAGACCCGGAAAAACTAGCTTCCCTGAACCTTTTTTCAAGATTTTGGGTAAGGATCAATTTGTGTTGCCTTCAGAGATTTTTACTACAGTTGGAAGTCGATGTTTAGGATGCATGATGGGACCACGCACAGAAACACATGGGTTTACCAAGAAGTGAGTGTATCTTCAGATGCGTTGTTGAGATCGCACACATTTGGGACTGATTAAAGGGCCATGCAGAATTGTCAGGCTGCTGGCCTGAGGTACCTGAGATAAGCAGGTCCCTGAGTGATACTGGCTGTTCCTGATGTCTTTCTAACTCATCACGGTGAAATTTTTAAGACTATCTCACAGAGAACATCTAGTGGGTCCCCTTGTTTTACTACCGTGTTTGTGACAAACGGAAATTAGAACACATGTTGCATTACTTATGTGCATGCTACATAGACATTTCTGTGGTTATTGGATTTTTTTTTAATTTTTTTTAACTTTTTTTTAAATTTATTTTTTTTTCTAAATTTTTTTTTTTTTTCAAAGTTTATTTATTTTTGGACAGAGAGAGACAGAGCATGAACGGGGGAGGGGCAGAGAGAGAGGGAGACACAGAATCGGAAACAGGCTCCAGGCTCCAAGCCATCAGCCCAGAGCCTGACGCGGGGCTCAAACTCATGGACCGCGAGATCGTGACCTGGCTGAAGTCGGACGCTTAACCGACTGCGCCACCCAGGCGCCCCTAAATTTATTTTTAAGAGAGAGCACAAGTGGGGGAGGGGTAGAGAGAGGGAGACACAGGATCCGAAGCAGGCTGCAGGTTCTGAGCTGTCAGCACAGAGCCCCACATGGGGCTTGAACTTACGAACTGTGAAATCAAGACCTGAGCCGAAGTTGAACACTCAACCAACTGAGCCACCCAGGCACCCCTGTTTCTTTAAATATATGTAACGGCTTTATTGAAATAAATTCAAATACCACTTAATGCACCCCTTTAATGTGTATAGTTCAGTGGGTTTTCATGTATTCACGGACTTGTACGTCCATCATCACACTCAATTTCAGAACATTTTTATGACCCTCCCCGCCCCCCCGCAACTGCCCCAGCCCTGGGCACCCACTAATCTGCTTTCTGTCTCTGTGAAGTTGCCTAATCTGGACATAGCTTTGTAAATGGGATAAGATAGTGTGTTGTCCTTTGTGATTGGCTTTTTTCATTTAGAATAGTGCCTTCAAGGTTCATCAGTATTGCAGCATGTATTGGTTGATTTCGTTCCTTTTCGTGGCTGAATAATAATAGTCCATGCATGTATATACCACCTTTGATTATCTGTTGATGGGCATTTGCTTATATCCACCTGGGGGCACTTGTGAATATGGCAGCCGTGAACTTTCATATCCATGCTTTTGTGTGGAGTAAATCTTCCATCCAGGAGTGGAATTTCCAGGTCATGTGGTAGCTTTTTGAGGAGCTGCCAGACTGTTTCCCAAAGCTGCTGCACCATTTTAATCTTTTGAGGGAATTCTTGGGGAGCCACTCTTGGGTTTTACAAAGAGACTGGGAACTCTGTACAAAATGGGGGTAAAACGTCAGCACCCCGACTTACGACTTCCCTTCTCTTTTCTCTGCAGTTTTCGGGGGAGAACGCGGAGCGCTTGAAGAAGACGTACGGCAAGTTCTGTGGGCAGCACAACCAGTCTGTAAACTACTTTAAAGACCTTTACACCAAGGATAAGCGGTTTCAGGCCTTTGTGAAGGTATCGGTGTGAAACGTGGAAAACCCCCATCATTGTCCGGGGCTCTGTGTTGCCGTCTGTTGAGCCGCAGCCCCCTTGAGCAGTTCCTGATGACCCGTTTTGTCCTTTGCAGAAGAAGATGAGCAGCTCCGTCGTGAGGAGGCTGGGAATCCCAGAGTGCATACTGCTGGTGACCCAGCGGATCACCAAATACCCGGTGTTGTTCCAAAGGATCCTGCAGTGTACCAAAGGTGAGCCCCCGTCCTCAGCCAGTCATGTGTGGTGCCGGGGCACTGTTTCCTATGTCCAGCGTCTCCAGAGGCCCCAGTGAAGAGCTCCTGCTTGCTCTCAAACGTCCAAAAGAGATCCTATGTTCTACCTTAAAAACCCATTTATTAAGTGAAAACTTGAAATGCTGGGTCACCAGACTTGTGGTGGATGACAACAGGAAGGGAAAGAACCGCTTCCTGATTTCCTCTGGAATTGGCAACCAGAATACCTTCTCCCTGACCACTGGACGGGGCTGGTTCCCACCAGCTTTCTTCCTAAGTGCTAGACCAGCTGCTGTTTCTCGGGACTTACTGGTCTGTCTGTCCCTGTCTCTGTCTCTGTCTCTCCCCCCTGCCCCTGGGCAGTGGGCAGTTACATTGAAGATGAGGTAAAACAAAGACATAAGTTGAAAAATTGATCCTCCTCTCCCTCCCGAAATTGTTGGTTCCTTCTACTTTAGGATACGGCATGCAACTGTGTGTTGCCTGTGTCCTTGAAAACATATAACTTTACTTAGAACTAACCTTATGACAGGAATAGGCATATTCCTTTGGTGTGTTGGCTTCACTCTGGTAGCATGTCCCCGAAGGGAAAATGACGGTGGAGCAGGGAGGTAGGCTTCCCCCCGTCTACCTTGGCTGCAAGGATCCAGTAAAAACAAACTATTTCTTCCTTCAAAGACAATGAGGTGGAGCAGGGAGATCTCGCTCAGTCCCTCAGCCTGGTGAAGGATGTGATTGGAGCCGTAGACAGCAAGGTGGCAAGTTACGAAAAGAAAGTGCGTCTCAATGAGATTTATACGAAGACAGATAGCAAGTCGATCATGAGGATGAAGAGTGGCCAGATGTTTGCCAAGGAAGATTTGAAGCGGAAGAAGCTTGTGCGGGACGGGAGTGTGTTTCTGAAGAACGCGGCAGGAAGGCTGAAAGGTAAGGCTCGCTTTTTGTCTGAGTCTGTTCATGTGTCAGACAAGAGCAAGCAAAAAAATTTCAGGTACTTTTGTTAGCAGTCCACCGGCTGATTTGTCCTAGGGAGCCGCATCCACACATCACACAGGAGCAGCCGCCCTCGAATCGTTCTTAATTTTCTATCAGAAAGGACAGGCCGAGATAGCCCATAAGGTCCTCAACTCCAGTAGGATAAAAAGGAAAGTTAGGGAAAAGGGGGGGGAAGGGGGAAGATTCTAAACAGCAAAGCTAGGTGGCCCTGCTCTGTTCCTGCTCCCGGTGACGCCGAGGGCGTGCGTGCCAGGGGCGGCCCCACGGAGTGGGAGGCGGAGGGGGAGCTGGCACCAGGGCCTGTGTGGCGGTGTGGCTCTCATGGGAGGAGTGTGGGGGTAGGCCCAGCAGCACTGGCGTCCAAAGCGGAGCACGCAGTAAAAAAATCTTAGCGTGGAAAATGCCACGAAAACGAAGGAACAAATTGCTAGTAAAGGAGAGCCCCGGCCCTCCCTCTGGAGGCCGGTGAACATGGTGTGCCTCCAGCAAATGTAGGCAGTTCCGTCGGGCAGTGTGGGCGGGACGTGCGCCAGAGGCTCTGGGAGCCACAGGCAAGGGTGAGAGAAGAGATGGACAGGACTGGGGAGGTGGTGAGACGGCCGAGGGAAAAGCCATTCGGCCATGGTCTGCGGGCAATTAGCACTGACCCTCTTCCATGACCATCATGATGCCTTTGACCCAGATGTTTTCCCTGAAGTCCTTAGGAAGACACACTTGCTTCCTAAACTTCATGCTCTCACTTACCTTCATTGTCAACCTTCTGGTGTCACGTGTCTCTTGTGGGTCGCCTGCGGCCAGCTTCTAATCAAATGTTGTATTTTGACCCAATCTGTAAGGTCCTGACAGCAGGGGACTTTGACCCGATCTCATGGCAGGATGCTCATTATATAATGTGAAATTCATAAAGCAATTTAGGGGGGCGTCTGCGGGGCTCAGTCAGTTAAGCGTCCAACTTGGGCTCAGGTCATGATCTCATGGTTTGTGAGTTTGAGCCCCGTGTTGGGCTCTGTGCTGACCTCTCGGAGCCTGGAGCCTGCCTCCAATTCTGTGTCTCTTTCACTCAAAACATTAAACAAAATTAAAGAATAAAGCAGTTTCAAAAGACAAGAAAACAAACAAGCAAAAATCCCGAGTGTAAGATTACTATAAAAACGCAAGCTGTTAAGGAGGGCAGATTCCCCTACAGAAATGGGCAGCACATTTGGAGCTGGGGCCTCCGGTGTCCGTTGCAAGGAGTGGAACTGCCATAAGGTTCCAAGTCAGAGTGTGTGAGATTAAAAATACGTCACTTGTTCTGAAGACAGGTGGTAGAGGACCTTCCAGCTCCCAGACCGTAGAGAACTGTTCTGTTTAACTCCTGTCGACTCGATGGATTATTAAACTTGATGATCTTTATCTCTTTCATCTTTCTCTAAGCGAGAGATCACAAAAAATACTAATTTTCCATTGGGTTTTAATTCTTTTCTTTTAAAAGATTGGCTACATCAAGTTAAGGAAGTTATCATGAGGTTTGTTCATTCTCTGTGCTTGTGATTGATTGCTTAATAATTGTTCTCATCGAACCTGCGCTCTCTGGGCCCCTACGGCGGCTCTGACCTCCCCAGCAGCACTGAGTCTGCCCACCCCCATGCTGGCTTCCGCAAGCCGCCTGCCCAGTGCACAGCCCCGCTGGCCTAAGACCAAGGCTGGGGACGAAACCTGTGCCTTTCTCGTGTCTCTGACGTATCTGTGACACCGTGGGTAACTGCTGTTGGCCAGCCCCCTAGCGTCCTTGACTGACGTGTCCCCACGCTTGGACCAAACAGCAAAGACGTCCCAGGCAGTCGCATGGCTCCAGAGGTGCATGAAGCGACCCTGCTCAGAGGTTGGGGTCTGTGCAGACGTGCTCGCTCCGCAGTCTGATGGGTGCGGGAAACAAGGGCTGAACGAGGCCGGGGGCAAGCGGTGAGGAGCGGCATTAGACTTACTCATGAAGGACGAAGTCGTGAAGGATGGCCTGGTTTGGGGCGGCAGAGACGGTGGCGGGGACACGGGGACACAGGCCGGGCGGCAGAGAGGGACCCAGTCAGGATGGAGACGTCCACAGCCGATGCTGCTGATCAGGGTGGGCAGACAGTGGGTTCCAGAGTGAGGGTTTTCAGCAGGAGAGGAACACATTGGACAGGGGATGCGGTGAGGAAGCAGCAACGGGACAGGCTGGTGACAGAGACAGGAGAGCCCCTGCCGCAGGGGTTCGGGGCCAGCGCACAGGGCCGGAGCTCCAGCAGGAGCGTGAGGAGGAAGGACCGGAGTGCTTCAGAGGAAAGAAGGATCCCTTCCTGCCCCCAGCACGTGTGTCCCTGCTCCATGGTGAACTTGAAGTCTGTGATCCCTGAGGCTCCCTTCACACTCCGATGCTCTGAGAACCCGCTTCAGGCCTCTGCCCACATTGGCTGCTTGGGGCCGTCTTCAGGCAGCCTGGCCCTTGAGAAACGCCTGCCTCCTTCATAAGGACCTGAGTTTCCTAGAGCTGCTGCCTGGAGCCCGCACTTGACTCCTTCCTGCACACGGCACTTTGTGTGTTCACCCCCAAAGCGAAAGCTCCTGGATTCTGGCTGGGGGAGTGCAGCTGTGGCCCAGCGATGGCTTCTATGGCCCGAGGTGCCTCTAGCAGGGACAGGGGCTGGTGCAGAGTCGTCCTCCTCCAGGCGCACTCGTGCCAAGAACAGCCAATACGGTGCTGGGCACCCCTCGAACGGGACGAGCGTTGTTCTCCGACCCACCGACCCTGGTCATACAAATCTCAGGATCCAACTGAGTTGAAACTTGTGTTTTGGAATTTTTTTCTTTTTTGGCAGACACCTGAATTATTTAAAAGTAAATTTCAAGAAACTTGTCAAAACTATTAGTAGTCCATAGAAAATTCCTGTGGTCTCAGCTGAAAAACTGTACCTCCCCAGGAATCAGACATCCTTGCTTCTGTTTTCTTTTTTTTTTTTTATTAAAAAAAATTTTTTTTTTTTTACATTTATTTATTTTTGAGAGAGAGACAGAGCATGAGCATGGGAGGGGCCGAGAGATGACGAGACACAGAATCCAAAGCAGGCTCCAGGCTCTGAGCTGTCAGCACAGAGCCCAACGCGGGGCTCGAACTCACAAACTGAGAGATCATGACCTGAGCCGAAGTTGGACGCTTAACCGACTGAGCCACCCAGGAGCCCCAACTTCTGTTTTCTGTATAGCTTGGTAGTAAATTACATGGGGAGGGGCTTCCAGTCGTGGGAAGGGGTAGGAAAGGCCAGAAGGGACCTGACCACCTGTAAGGGGGCTGCAGAAGCCCCCATTCTTTTCCCAAGGAATCATAGGCCCTCCTTCCAGGGAAAAGAAGACACAGGGGGGCCAGCCTGGGTTAGATCTCAGTAGATGGCTGATCTCCAGAGATGCCAGACTTTGTCCTCACGGGAGGAATGGAAAATTCGAACTCCAACACAGCAAGAGTGTGTAGCATTCTTTGGGTTACTAGATCCAAGTGGATAGTTACTTTGACTTTTGTCTTAGTTGAGAGGGAGGGCTGGCTGTGTCCATGCTAGACAGAGGTTGAGGTTGCCTAGGAGACGTTGGAGCAGGGGGAAGAGCCACTGTGTTCACATGTACCTGTGAAACCAGAGGGCGTCGCAGAACCCTTCTGTTCTCCTGGGGTGCGGGGCGGGGGGGAAGCCCACCTTTATTAGACTGAGGCATTTTTATCCATCAGCTGTTGGCAGCGCTCTGGTCTGCTCTCCCACGCCTCTTCCATTGTCACGATCAAAAATCGAGGATGTCGTGGAATGTGGTACTATTTGACATCTGTTAAAGTCCTTCCCAACTTTATTCTGGGAGAATTTTACTCTTTTTTTTTTTAATTTTTAACTTTTAATTTTTTATGTTTTATTTATCTTTGAGAGAGAGACAGAGTTACACGTAGGGAAGGGGCGCAGAGAGAAGGAGACAAAATCCAAAGCAGGCTCCAGGCTCTGAGCTGTCAGCACAGAGCCCGACCCGGGGCTCAAACTCAGGGACCATGAGATCACGACCTGAGCCGAAGTCGGACACTCAACCAACTGAGCCACCCAGGCGTCCCAGGAGTATTTTATTCTTAAAGTCTTGCCTTATGGGATAGATCTTTCCGGAACTGCGTACTCAAGCTTTCTCAAGATATGGCTTTGGTGATAGCTGCTGTTATTTCAAAATGCCTCAGAAGGGGTGCCTGGGTGGCTCAGTCGGTTAAGCGTCCAACTTTGGCTCAGGTCATGATCTCATGGTTTGTGAGTTCGAGCCCTGCATCTGGCTCTGTGCTGATGGCTCACAGCCTGGAGCCTGCTTCGGATTCTGTGTCTCCTTCTCTCTGTGCCCCTCCCCGCTTGCACTCCGTCTCTGTCTCTCAAAAATGAATAAACCTTAAAAATTTTTTTTTAAAAATGCCTCTGAAAATCTAATGACCACATATGGCTCCTGCAAAAATATTAAACGGTCACCTTGGAGGAGCGGAGTGTACTGTTGGGTCCCGAGTGCCTTGCCGTGTGGGGTGGGTTGCTGAACTGTCCCCTAGTAGAGGTGCTCTGACCGTGCTTCACCACTAAGTACTCCTTGTTCTTTCTCTCCTTCCCCATTTTCCAGAGGCTCAAGCAGTTCTCCTTACTGACATTTTAGTTTTCCTTCAAGAAAAAGACCAGAAATACGTCTTTGCATCATTGGTAAGCTGAATTGTTGGTGTCTTCTGTTTGTAATTGATGATGTTTGAAACAGCTGGAACAGGTATTGGGTCTGACCATGGATTACTGCTCTCCTGCCCCCTCAAAATGAATTTGCTCAGGACAGCTTCCTCTGAGGAATCTCTCAGATACCTTTGCAATTTTCTGTCTCCATGCCATCCCCCTCTCCCCCCGCCAAAAAAACCCCATTATTTTTCTGTTCCCTCACAGTCCCTTTTAGAGTCTTGGGCATTCTATCTAAAGAAATCTGTTGCTGGAGTATTTCTTGCACGTTATGCCCCGTAAATCGTGCCAGTATGTATTGTTGCCAGACAGATTCACAGAGGAACCTAGAAGGGTTCATCCTGTAGACCCCATGTCTGGATCCTCTAGAGATACGAATTATTATCTCTTTTTTGGAAGTCTTTTTCTGTTTGATAAAATGTAAATGATGAGATACTTCTCTTGATCTTAAATCCACCCCAGTTTGCTAAACCATACGCCCTTTTTCCCCAGTCTTGAGAAAAAACGGACGTATGTCCCTGGGGGAGGCATAGAGAGTGATGGTTCCATTTACATACATTATTCAGTGCTCACCACAGTAAGCTCAGCTCCCGTCATCTCCTAGGGATCTAGTATAAAGGGAAGAGGGAAAGAAATGGGAACCCGTGTGCTAAGAACCCCCGGCACCTTCTGTGTGCGCCATACAGCACTGTTAGCCGTAGCCCTCGGCCCTCGTGCCTGCTCCTCTCCTGACTGGAAGCTTGTACCTTTTGACCATCTCCCTGCCCCTCCACATCTGGTAGCCGCAGGTCCGGTCTCTTTTTCTAGGAGTTTGGTGTGGGCTTTTTAGGGTTTTTTTCCTTTTAGATTCCACACATACGTGAGATCGTACATCTGGTCTTGCCTTAGATCAGAGTTGTTCTTGAGAGTTAGGCTGTCGCCTGCCTCTGTCACGTCGGCCGTCTCCCCTTTCTCCAGGACCAGAAGTCAACAGTGATCTCTTTGAAGAAGCTGATTGTGAGAGAGGTAGCGCACGAGGAGAAAGGTCTGTTCCTGATCAGCATGGGCATGAGGGACCCCGAGATGGTGGAAGTGCACGCCGGCTCCAAAGAGGAGCGGAACAGCTGGATTCAGATCATCCAGGACACGATCAACACCCTGTAAGCAAAACACCGGGGCGCCCGGCCCCCTCTGACCTCATCCCCCCCCCAGGGAGCGACTGGGGTCACTGACCTCGTGCGGGTCTTTGATCCGTTTTGTGCTGTGTTGGTGTCAGGAACAGAGATGAAGACGAGGGAATTCCTAGCGAGAGCGAGGAAGAAAAGCGGGCGCTGGACAGCAGAGCGCGGGAATTAAAAGGTGAGGCTGTTGGCAGCGTCTGGGGCCGTGCGCGTGCCGTGTGTGCAGGTGCGGAGGCTGCCGTCCCAGCATGCACTTCAAAACAGGAAGTGAATGGCTTTTGACAGAGGAGCAGCCAGATTGGAGCCGACCAGCGTGCCGGTACAATGGCCGTCAGAAGGGTCCGACACCAGGTCAGGGGGACATCCTCTTTTCTCACTGGCCGTGTTCTTGGAACCCAGTTGGCCTTCTTTGTACTTTGTCGCAGAAGAATTTGCCAAAATTCACGGTCATGTCTAAGATTAAAACAGAGAGAGAGGTACTCGAGGAAAGGAGTTTTCCAGTTACTCTGTTTTTATCAGTTACTCCTGCCACTGTGCTGTGTGTTCACAATGAGTTATGAGGTGGTTTTGGGAGACGTGTGCTCACTGATGATGTTCGACCTCTACTTACTGCTGTTTCGTGTAGTCTTGTCGACATCCCTATATGCTCATCTCCATTGTGCAGATGAGAAAGCTGAGGCCCATGAAGGCCAAGCAGTCCAGGGTCACATATGTGCTGCATGGCCGAGAAGTCTCCCCTACCTGTCAACAGCAGAGGCTCCCCTCTCTCTGCCAGTGCTTACTGAGTGTTGTGCTTTGGGTAGAAATAAGGCCCACTCAGGTAAATGTAAGCACCCGAGGAGTCCAGCTAGTCCTTTAAGCTGGACAAAGCGATAACATTGTGTTTTGGGGAGGGGGGAAAATGGCAGATTTAGGCTGAAGCCAGAGTTGCACCTGATTTATCAGCCCATGATGAGCACGGCGGGGATGAAAACTTCCTTCTCTAGATGTGTTTGAAGCACTCAGCCAGGTATACTGTTAGGTGCTAGGGAGTGGGATGTGCAAAGGTTCCTGGAGCAGCCCCTGCTGTCAGGAAACCCACGTTAGCAGGGAAGACGGGCACAAATGATGGACTGGACCGCAGGCACATACAGATGCGGGACCTAATCCTGCCTGTGGAGACTCACAGAGCAGCTTGATACATGAGCTGACTCTCAAAGCAGTTCCTGCACCAGACGACAGGCACGGTTAGGTGAAGAGGAAAGAGGACTGAGGGTTGGTGAGGAGTGGCAGGTTGGTGTGCCTGGGGGTCGGGGCCAAGAGATGGGGATGAAGCTGGAAAGGTGCCAAGGCTTGAACGGCAACAAGGAAATGATAGATTTGTGTAGCAAAATTCAACCTGAATTGTCTTCTTTGGCATCGAAGCCAGTGGGAGATCTGCTGGAGGGAGTGGGGGAGCCCCCAGGAGTGGAAGGCCCATCGAGGAGACTCCTGCGGAGAAGGGTGCATGTGGACGGCAGGGTACAGCCAGGAGACAAAAGCCCTCCCAGGTCTCTGACGGCCAAGCTGAAGCATGGAGGGAGGAGGAGGGACGGCAAGAATGGAGAAAAGAGCTTTCTGACAAGGACTAGGCATCTAAGTGAGGAGAGCCACAGGCCAGTGGGACTCAGTGGTCTGGTGCTCAGCAGTGGGCGGGATTTGGGGTGCTTTGCGTGAGTTACCAGCACATGGGAGATCATTGAAGCTGTGGCAGTGAAGATCCCCAAAAGGAGGTGTGTGAGGTGTAGGATGGAGCGCAGACGGAGCCCGATCTTCCACTGCCGGTGGCAGGAGGAGAACCAGTGAGGTCCTCAAAGTGAGGGAGGGAGACCGCTCAACGGGGGAAACGTGAAACCAGGCCTCGTTGGGTCAGCAATGGTCACCTTGGAAAGAGCAGATGCAGACAGGAGTGGGTTGAGAAATACACAGGAGGCAGGAGTGTTTCCAACAAAGTTCATGCTTGTTATGTCAGAAGATCTGATCTTGCCTGGAAAGACCCAGGATAGAAATTGCCTTCATGAAGGAAGGGGGGCGTTGGGGGTGGACCTGTGTTCTCTGTTGTCCCAGTGATGACCACGAGGTGGCGCCCAAGTCTTGGTCGTCTCTTCCTAAACCCCAGTCAAGTGACCAGATCTTTTCTCCATTGTCCCCTGCAGAACAACTTCAGCAGAAGGACCAGCAGATCCTTCTCTTACTGGAAGAGAAGGAGATGATCTTTCGGGACATGACTGAGTGCAGCACTCCCTTGCCTGAGGAGTGCTCCCCGACTCACAGCTCTAGAGTCCTCTTCCGCTCCAACACAGAAGAGGCACTCAAAGGAGGACCTTTAATGAAAAGTGCAATAAATGAGGGTAATCACCCCTCCTGATCCCTTCCCAAAGTGGTTAATGCTCTGACATTATCTGCCAGCTTTTACTGTTTTATTGTAAAATAAAGCACAAATACAGAAAACAACCCAAAACAAATAATTTTGTTTAGTAAATTACTATCAGAAGAACATCCTTGTAACGGCTACCCAGGCCCGTGGCCCATGGTTTTCTGGCCACAGGCGTATTCATAGACACGATAGTCTTGCGTGTGGTTTTTGTTAGGCTTTTCCAGAGTCCTGTTTTCCAATCCTCCCTCCATCCCTTTCTTTCTTTCCCATACACTTTTCCTTTGAAGAACCTGAACTCTTTGACTTGTAGCATCTCTCATGGTCTGGCTGTTACTCAGGCACGGCGTCTGCTCCTCTGTCCTAGTTGCTTCACACCCACAGCTACATTCAGAGGCTTAGTTCCTCAGCCGTGATCCCTTCGGTGAGCCACGTTCTCCTAGTGCTGTGCTCTTGTATCAGAGGCAAGAATAGCTCCTCGTCTCCTTCTCTGTAACACAGAGGAAAAGGAAGATAAAAAGATAAATACTTGATTTTTTCCCCCTTCATCTACTAATTTTCAGGATAGTGAGTTGGTCTGTGGTCACCCTCTAAAGGTGACCACAACTTTTTAGATCTTACTGCAGACTCATGAATTTAAACCTGTTTGATGGGGTTCAAGTCGGTATAACACTTATCCTTATGACAAGTTCCAAGTGTCCTCTGTCTGCCAACCAGCACCTCTTGGTTTGGCTTCGGAGTCGTTTTGCCACGGCCCCAGTACTTTCTGAGAGCTGCCTGGCTGTTTGGCATACTAAGATGTTGTAGGCTCATCTTGTTTTCTGCCCAGGCCTAGAGTCATGTCTCTAAGAAGCTCATGTATCTGGTAGCAAGAAATGATAGCTTAAGACCACAGTCTGGGCAGTAGGGACGGTCATCGCTGCTGAGGTTCTTTGTCATGTGGCTTGTCATCCTGGATGGCTGAATCTCCTCCTTCAGTAGGTGTCTCCGGAAAGGCTCGCGAGGACAGTACCCTGTGTGCTTCCACACTGTTGATAATTTGTGCCAGTGAGAGCTTGAAAGTCTGCTCCTCTGCTGGGATAGAAAATCCTGGGTTCCTGCCTTCTCCCCTTGGGTATCTCAGTTGTTCTTAAATAATGTTACTCCTTTTTTTCTGACTTAGCGCATTGCCACCGGAGTGTGATCAGAATTCGATTCTTCCCATAGAAGTCATGTGCCATCTGCCAAGTGCCCAAAGAATTACCTATTCGAAATCCAAGTAGTGTTACTAGCACAGGCCTTAGTGTTGGGGTTTTTCTGGGTTGATGTCCCCAGGTTCTCAGTGTTCTAATTTCGTGTGGCTTCAGAGTTTGCAGATTTCAGGAAAGTATTCTTAAAGGATAGTTTGTAGCATCTTCCCTATGCCCGTGCTTTGATTTTCTCCTTCAAGAACGTGCGTCACCCACATGCTGGGCCGTCTCCGCCTGTCCTCGGTACTTGTCACTTTCTCTTCATGCTTTTTCTCTCCCATCTTTTTAAAGTTCCAGTATCCTGCCCCCTTCTGGTAAGTTGTTTTCTGTTGGGTCTGTTTGCTCCTATCTTGTACTTCCTGTTTCTAAAATGATTGTTTCTCTTTGTTCCCACTTGTTTGAGTCTGTGTTTCCCGATTCCTGCCTGGGTTCCTCCCTGCCTGTGTCCTCTCCTCACTGTAAGTAGCTTGTCCACTTTATGAACGTGGCTTTCTGATGTGCCGTTACCACCCGCAGGGAAGTAACGCCCCGCGTTCCTTCTCTAGCTCTCTCTCCTTAGCTTTGTGTGAGATTTGACTTTGAGGTTTCCCGGTTGCGCATTTTTACGTGAAATAAGTTTCTTAATTTTTTACGTTCAGATACCTGTTCTCATTTCGTGGGACTCTTTGTTTCCGTGTGGTGTTTTTTTTAAAAATATGATGGCTTATCTTACAAGATTCCCTGCCTCTGTTTCCCTCCTCCCCCTACTCCTCTGTTGCTCCCCTCCTGCTCAAATTTTATTCCGCCAGAAGCACTTTCTCCTTTCCGTGGGACACTGGCTCTAGAAAAGAGGCCTCGCTGGTCACAGACTCGAGAATCTGGATACATCTCTGTTCTGGTCCCTTGAGTTCACTGTGGCAGCAGGCACAACCCTGCCAGTTTTAGCTGCTCTCAAATTGGCCCATCTTACTTCCCAGGGAATTCTTTTTGGTTAATTTGGCACAGACTCTAGAAGGCCACACTCCTTCCAGTAAATTACTCTGTCTTCCCTGTGCCCTTTCAAGTTTCTTAGGCCTCATATAAATAAGGCTAAAGGTTTAATCTCAGAATTCCCAGTAGAATCCAGCTAAGACACGCATTCTGAACAAAGGGGGTCACCTAGTCACTCTCTGGAATTTTCTGATCATGCTCTCCCTGTACATCTTGTGTATTACCTGGAGATGTTCTTTTTTTCATTGGAAGGTGAAATGTCGCTTTTGCATGTTTCCTTTTTTCCAGTGGAGATCCTTCAGGGTTTGGTGAGTGGAAGCCTGGGAGGCACACTGGGGCAGGCTGTCAGTAGCCCTGTTGAGCAAGAAGGTACGGTTGGCCCTGTTTCCTTGCCCCGGAGAGCAGAGACCTTTGGAGGATTCGACAGCCATCAGATGAATGCTTCTAAAGGTAAATGATTTAGGAGCCTTTGGCTGGCTCAGTCGGGTAGAGCATGTGACTCTTTCGGGATCATGAGTTCAAGCCCCACATTGGGCCTAGAGCTTACTTTAAGAAGAAAAAGGGGGGAAGAAAAGGTAAATGCTTTAGAACTTGTACGTCTGTAGGCGATCTTCGACTATCACATAAAACCAAAAATGATGTATGTTCTGGTAGCTTCAGCTCCTTGGTCCCTTTCAGCCAATAGATGTTCTAGTGAAATCCCATCGAGCAGCTAGCTGCCAAAGCACAGTTTCTTTCAGTGTCACGCTTATTTTGAGTAATAAAAAATAATTTCCTGGGATCTCAGCTAAGGTGTGGCCAAAGGACCAATAATACTTGTTTTTCTTTTCTGCTTCTAATTCTTCTCTGTAAAGTTATTAATAATCACTTAGTTGCCACCATTTGGCATTAATAAGATGCTGAAATAGTATATCTCTAAGCTATGTATATTGTGTTCTTTTCTTTCCTAATCTGTTTCACAACTTAAAAAAAAAAAAAAAAAAAAAAACGTGTTTGCTTTAGGAGGCGAGAAGGAAGAGGGAGAGGATGGCCAAGATCTTCGAAGAACAGAGTCGGACAGTGGTCTGAAAAAGGTATTTTTCTGAAATCCACCATCTAAGACCTCCTTAGCACCTGTCCTAATTCATAATCTTGGCAGCTAGTCCGTGTTGATCTTGTCTTGGATGCTGACTTGCTGTTACTTCTACTGTAAGAGGAAAGCACATTTTTCAAGAGACCATACAGTTCAGAGTCCCCTGTTACTGGCCGTCCGGCCTTTCTGGCTCAGAACCGTATTCATGCTCCTGGCCCCCGCGCCTCTGGCCCGGCGCTCAGAGGTTTGAGTAAGTGCCACACAACAGCCTGAGCTCTTTACGGGGCCCCAAATCTGCATTGCCCTGCAGTGAGAGGCTGTGGGGCAAAAGAATGAAAAAGGGAAGCCAGAGCAGAACTGAGACGCACATTGAATATTATTTTTGCCTCAGGATCTTTTTTTTTTTTTTTTTTCTTTTTTTGGTGTAATGCGTGTGTTTTGTTTTATAGGGTGGAAATGCTAACCTGGTATTTATGCTTAAAAGAAACAGTGAGGTAAGAGCATCGCAAGCTCCGTGTAAGAATAGGGTTTTGTTACAATTGCTAGGCTGGGAATGCTCGCTTCTGATGTGCCGTGGTGAACAAGCTGACTCTGGGCTACGATCTGTGCACTTAACCAGCGCGGCCGCCGCCTCCCTCCCTCTCCTCTGCCTTTCCTGGGCCCCAGGGCACCATCCTGGAATTTCACCAGACTGTTGCCTCCCAGCACGGCCTCTGTCTGTGTCTCTGTCCTTGAGAAGCCAGCCTCTTGCTTTCTGTGAACATGGGCTGTGAGGCCTCCTTTCCTGTCACACAGGCCTGGCACCAAAAGCCACAAGTGTGGAACATGGCGGGTCAACTTGCGGGTAGTTGTGGGCACTGATTTCCCGTCCTGCGAAGACTCGGGTTGACTTTCCTTCTTTGAGTTTTACTCTTCACTGGCTGTGCGTCCCTCTGAAAGCAGCTGTGGCTTGCCTCTCGTTGGAGGGCAGCCTCTGACATGAGTCTTCCTCACCTTCCTCAGCTGAGTTCCGCTGTGACCTGGCCGCCGAATTGCACCTGTTCCACTCATGTCCCCTCCTCTCCTTGCTCCTCAGCAAATGCTGTTCCCCGCTGGCCACCCGTGCGTGGCTCTGAGTGTGTGCTGCGTGTGTAAGCAGACCGGAGTGTCTGTGACAGTGGCTTTGTGGGCTGTCCCTCTCGGGAGGCTGTGTTTCTTCTTGCTTTTAACATAGGATCTTTAGTCCCTGAGGAGCTTTTTCTAAAATTTTAAATTAAAGGAATCTTTCCCCTTTTTTCCCCTAAAACACAGAAGGATGTTTTCAGTTTGTTGGCATGGAAGTCTAAACACTGCAGTATCTGAAGGAACTCCCCTCAGAGCGTTCTTCTTAAATGAAATAAGCTTCCTCTCACGCAGACTGTCGCTCTCTGTCATCTGCTGCTTGAGCAAAATTAGCTCTTTTTTATTCGGTGACTTCTTCCCTGTACTTCATGACAAGGGTCAGGGAAGGAGGGCATTCCAGTATGGATTACACCCTGCAGATGCCCCACCAGAGTCTGCTGTCTTTGATGACCTCCGTTTATTAAGAATAAAGTGAGGGGCACCTGTGTGGCTCAGTCAGTTGAGCGTTTGACTCTTGATTTCAGCTCAGGTCAAGATCTCCTGCTTTGTGGGATCGAGCCCCATGTTGGGCTTCTGTGCTGACAGTGCGGAGCCTGTTTGAGATTCTCTCTGCCCCTCCCACATGCACACACACGCTCCCTCTCTCTCTCAAAGAAACAAATATTTTTTTTAAAAAAAGAATAAACTAAAAAGAGGTGTAAAAAGTGTTTTTAGAAGCGCTAAGCCTGCTAATTAAGTTTTTTTTGTATTTTGCTCTTTGTACAGTTGATCCTTGAACAACGTGGGTTTGAACTGTATGGGTCCACTTAACATGTGATGTTTTGGGGTTTTTTTCAATAAATACAGTGCCATACTGTAAATGTGTTTTCCTTATGATGTTTGTAGTAACACTCTTTTCTCTAGCTAACTTTACTCTTAAGAATACAGTATATAACGTACAGAATATGTGTTAATTGACTGTCATGTTATGGGTAAGACTTCAGGTCAACAGTAGACTCTTACTAACGGTAACTACTGAACTACTAGTTAAGTTTTGGGGGCATCAAAAGTTATATATACACATGGATTTTCTACTGTTCGAGGGAATCAGCATCCCAACCCCTGCACTGTTCAAGGGTCAACTGTATTATAAAAGGAATATGTGGTGATAGTAGAAAGCTTAAAAAATGTCCAGTAATGGAAAAAAGGAAAAAAAATAATCCCACCACTGAGAAGTAACTACTGTTAAATGGTTTATATTTGTAGCCTTTTCTTCTACATAACGTGTACTTTTGTGTGGGTGTGAATATATAAAAATTGTTTTGTATAATTGATATCAGTAACCCCCCCAGGAGCTTCATGCCCTTTTTTCCTCTTAACCCACTTTAGAAGGGTTTCCCCAGAGCACATTTGTACAGACACGCTCTTTTTTTTTTTTTTTTTTTTTTTTAATTTTTTTTTTCAACGTTTATTTATTTTTGGGACAGAGAGAGACAGAGCATGAACGGGGGAGGGGCAGAGAGAGAGGGAGACACAGAATCGGAAACAGGCTCCAGGCTCTGAGCCATCAGCCCAGAGCCTGACGCGGGGCTCGAACTCACGGACCGCGAGATCGTGACCTGGCTGAAGTCGGACGCTTAACCGACTGCGCCACCCAGGCGCCCCAGACACGCTCTTTAACAGCTGCTTGTTGTTATGTTGTGTACCGTAGTTTAGTTAGTTCTTCCTCTACTTTTTTGCTTTGCAAACAATGCAGCAAGAACAGCCCTGTGCACACAGTGACTGTTCCCTCCACACCCTGCCCTGCGCTCTGGAAAGAAGTGTGTGTGGCATGCTCCCCTCCCTCCACACAGGCTTGGTCTCACCAGCACCGGGAGGGGTTAGTTGTTAACTAAGGTTTTGTTGGCTTCATAAGTCTGAGTGGGATTTCTTTATTTTTCATCTGTTCGATTTCAGGTGAATCATTTTTAATTGGTTATATAATTGGCCATTTGTATTTCTTTTGTATATTGCTGGTTTATGTTCCTTGCCTGTATTCTTATGAGGGTATTCATTTCTCATTGATCCATGAGAGCCTTTTTTTTTTTTTTTTTTTTAATCTATTTTGAGAGTGTGTGAGCAGGGGAGGGGCAGAGAGAGAGAGGGAGACAGATCCCGAGCAGGCTCCACACTGTCAGCACAGAGCCTGACTCAGAGCCACAAACCTTGAGATCATGAAACCAAGAGCCAGACACTTAGCTGAGTCATGCAGGTGCCCAAGAACCTTTTTCAATTCAAGGATTTTTTTTTTCATTTGACTTTTCTGTTCTGTATGTTCCTACCTTTTTCTTTTCCATTTCACATGGTGACCGTTAAAAGTTCATCTATGGTTTCTTGTTTTGCTTCTTCAAAAAACCTTCTTTCTCTGTTTCATGGTCAGAAGACATTCTTCTATTTTCTTACAACTCCTTATGGTTCTTTTTTTACACTTAACATTTTCATCTGTTTGAATATTTTTTGTGTGAGCCAAGATCCCACTCAGTTTTTCCCCAAGACTTCTTGGCCACTTTTCTCAGAACAATTTGTTGAATATTCTTTCCTTTCCCATTGATTTAGAAACTCTACTTATATACTAAGTTCTCATGATTTGCTCTGCACTTTGTTTTGTTACCCTGTACGTGTGTCATTTTTGTACCAATTTAGACAGCGTTTTATAATGCATTTAATGTGCGCTGATGTTCTTCCTGCCTACGGTTGTTTGTTTGCTGGTTCTTGTTCTGTATCTCTTAGGCACTTGTAGCTGCTTATTCTTTCCAGTGCTTTCTGTCTGGAAACCTCCCATTCAGACACAAGCACCTTGCCGTGTGTTGGGGGGTTATGTTGCCAGACGTCACGTGGTGCGCTGGGTTCTGAGACTCGGTCCCAAGGTGACGTGGCCATTGCTTCCTTTTCCAGCAGGTTGTCCAGAGTGTCGTTCACCTCCATGAACTCCTCAGCACGTTGCAGGTACGGGTCTTTCTCTTTTATCCCTTCACTTGTTCTGACACGAACCGTAAAGGTGTTGTTGGTGTGGGGTTTGGAGGTTGCTAGTGGGTAAGTGGGGCCCTCTGTCAAGACAAGACTGGCTCTCATGATGAGAAAGGTTTCAAAAGGCAGTGGCTGGAGTGTCCTCCACCTTCTAAGATAGAATTGATGATGGCAGACTGGAGGTGCTGTTACAGCCTTACTGCAAAGCACGTGGGGCACTGTCATGGTTCGGGGGTCTTCTGTCCAGAAAAGCTTTAGTATGATTGTAAGTTTCCATGTTCCATATCTCCTTGTGGTGTGTGGATAGGGCAGCCCTGCCCAAGTGAGGACCCCTTAGCACTTGCTGGGTATCATCTGTAAATTTTGCTCCCTTCCTTTTCTTTGAAGCTGTAACAGACCCAATTGCTACTTGTCCCGCCTCCAAAATACAAGGCCCCACCCCAGGCCGTGTCAACAGCGAGCGACCCAGTTCCGCGAGGCTGGGTCTCTGCGCTGCCGACATTCCTGGGTGACAAGTGCCCAGGGTGGTGGTGGAGGGCTGTCGCCCCGACTGGGAGAGAACGAGGGGGCGTTGGCGTCCGGCCGCACCTCGCTCCTCCGTGTCCCCGCAGGGCGTGGTGCTGCAGCAGGACAGCTACATCGAGGACCAGAAGCTGCTGCTGGCCGAGCGCGCGCTCAGCCGCAGCTCGTCGCGCCCCAGCTCCCTGGTGGAGCAGGAGAAGCAGCGCAGCCTGGAGAAGCAGCGCCAGGACCTGGCCAACCTGCAGAGGCAGCAGGCGCAGCACCTGGACGAGAAGCGGCGGCGCGAGCGCGAGTGGGAGGCCCGCGAGCGGGCGCTGCAGGAGCGCGAGGCGCGGCTGGCGCAGCGCGAGCAGGACGTGCGGCAGGGCCGCCAGGACCTCGACCGTGACCGCGACGAGCTGCAGTTCAAGAAGGGCGCCTACCAGTGCGACCTGGAGAGGCTGCGCGCTGCGCAGAAGCAGCTGGAGAGGGAGCAGGAGCAGCTGCGCCGGGACGCCGAGCGCCTTAGCCAGAGGCAGGCGGAGCACGACGCCTGTCAGGTGGGGGCGCTGCGGCGTCGGGGAAGGGCCCGGTCCCTCCTGTCCTGAGTGCAGGGTGGGGGCGCTGTGGGGTCCGGGAAGGGCCCTGTCTGGAGCGTGGGCGGGAGCTGAGCCCGGTGGGCGGGAGCTGAGCCCCGCAGGCAAGTGCGGGGGTGGCGGTCCCTCCTGCAGAGGGGCACACCAACCCCAGCGGGTATCAGGGCCTTCAGCGGCTGTTCTGGAACACGGACCCTCCTGTCTGTCAACACTCCTGTTGCCATGCGTTTGATGGATGGATCTGGGACCGCCACAGGGACTTCGGGTGGCGTCTTCCAGAAGGCAGTTCAGCGTCCCACAGAGGCACTCAGATGTATGGTGGGGGCACCGGTGGCTCTGTGCTGCTCTTCAGGGCGAGGATGGATTCCACCCCCATCCCAGTAAATCAGGGCTCCTAGCACAGGGGCGCACAGACCAGACGGTCTTTCTCTCTGCGTCTTTGGTTTGACCTCTGAGCCCCCACCCGCCTGGCACCTGCCATGCCCCCTGACCCCTCAGCCCCAAGGTAATTCTCCACAGCCCTGTGTCAGTCTTCAGGGAAGCAGCTGTCCCCTTTCTTCAGGGAATGGGAGTTCTTTTCTGAGCTGCCTCCTCCCAAGACACTATGAATTCTTCCCGGTGGGGACATTAAGTACATGCGCTAAAAATAATGGTATCAAGGGTGGTACCTTTAACACTGACCCAGGTACTATATCGGGGGGCGGGCACTAGGAAGGAAGCCCTGAATCCTTTTACAGTGAGTGCCAGGGGTCCGAGGAAGTGGGTGCACACTGGGCTGACCCCCACAGTTGATCTCCGCCAGCACTTAGCGGGCCCCGGGTTAACACCTCCCATCTTGAACATGTGCAGGTGTCTCACCCTCACACCAAGCTGCTGAGGATCCCATCCTTCTTCCCGAATCCTGAGGAGTCCCCCTTGCCGTCTGTACCTGCGATAGCCAAATCAGGGTCACTGGACTCAGAACTCTCGGTGTCCCCAAAAAGGAACAGCATCTCTCGGACACACAAAGATAAGGGGCCTTTTCACATACTGAGCTCCACCAGCCAGACAAACAAAGTAGCAGAGGGTCCGAGCCAGGCCCCCGTGCCCGCCTCCGCCCGCCTGTTCGGGTTAGCCAAGCCAAAGGAGAAGAAGGAGAAGAAAAAGAAGAGTAAAGGAAGCCGCTCTCAGTCTGGTGGTGAGTCGCATGCACCAGCTCTCCCTGCGCCCATGGTGTCCCCGGATCCTGCAGGGCAGGTGGATTTTGGTAGCGTGGGAAGGGTTTAAAAGGTGCCGTTCAGGTGTGTAAAAGCTGAACTGCCACCTCCCAAGCCCACCTGCTCTGTCTGCGCAGGATGCTGGGGCACGAACTCTCGGGCATCTGGGAACCCACTGTGTGCACGCGTGTGCAAAGGAGAGAGCATGGGTGTCGTTTTGGGGGCATCTGTTCCCCAGCTGAGGGACTGAAACTCACTTATGTGAAGATGAAAGTCTTCCCTGCTTCTCTCGGTCTAAGTCTAGTCATCGATACAATAACTAGCACTTGGTGAGCTTTTCCTGAGATCTGATTTAATCCTCCAAGTGGCTGTGTGTGTGAAGTAGGTGATGCCAGCCGGAGAGAAACTAGGGGACAGAAGCTCAGAGAGACCACTGATGTCCCTGCCGGCTCGGAGCTTGGGATTAAATCCCCCTAAATGAGGCTCCCTGTTTGCACATCCCTTTCCCCTAAACCCCCCTCTGTTCCTTCTCGTTAGGATCACTCCCTCCCACCTATGTGGGAGGTCAGAGAAAAGTTTCTGTCTCCAGGCCTGTTTGTGAACAGATCTGACGCTTTGTCAGGTTAAAGGGAGCAGGAGCAGTAGGCGGTGAAGGGTGTCAGAGGACCTCATGCCCGGAACTGGTCAAGGAGACCCTGCCAGTGGGGTCAGGCGCCCACCAGGCCATCATCTGGGTGGAAACTTGGGTTGGGGAGGAAGAAAAGGGAGTATAATGAAAAGGCCAAGTTTTTCTGAAGTTTCACCTTGTGTCCCCTTCCCAGATGGCCCCGCATCAGAAGTGCCCACAGAGGGTGAAGAGATCTTCTGCTGACCCTGCCCTCTGTCCCGGCCCGTGGCTGCCAGCTCCCCACTGTCCTGCCGTTCCTGGGTGTGCTCTCCTACCGTGGACGCCCATGCCAGGAGACCAGGGCCCTGGACCAGGAACAGATGGTCTCGAATGTCAGGGTGGGGTGGGAGCCCGGGGCTGGTGGCATTGGTGGCAGCCAACGGCTCCACTGAGGATGTTTCAGTGGTCCGGGCACTGGTTTGGGGCACGTCAGGAACTCCTAAAGGCTGAAAGAGGTTTCCAAATAAGGTCTGAAGTTATCCCTGCCTTTTATTTGGGGGACACAGCAGTCCGACAAGCAGATAGTGGGACTTTGTCCGTGTGCGTACCCGGTACCCGTCTGCATGGACACGTAGGGTCTGCCGGAAACGGGCACCCTCCGTGGCAGGCACCGGCTCGGCAATGAAAGTGCTGCCCGGCCTGCTCAGGTAGCGTGTGGGCACTTGGGGCTCCCCCGGTCCTCTGCAGCGGTTTTCCCAGAACCTTACCCCGTGCACACCTCACCCCTTTTTGCATGTATTTCTCATTTCATTTTGGAAGGGAGGGCGAACGTTTGTGAAAACCAGTGAGAGAAGGTGTGATGTGTTCAAAGAGCATATATATGTACATGATCTGCACCATCCTGATTTGGGGATTTCAGCTATTTAAAAAAAAAAAAAAATCTAATTTCAACATCCAATCCAAAGAAATCCTAATCTGGCTTCCTGTTTTTCCTGCATTGTGACACTTTTTGGTTGTCACTGACCCACAGCCTCCTGGCAACCTCCCAAGGGAAAAGCTACAGCTCCGGCAGCGAGGTTGTCCCCACCCCTGTTACCAGGACAACCGGCTGAGTAGGTTCAGGTGAAGGAGTTCAGCCCGTGTGAGCAATTTCCACCAGTGTAGACCGAGGGAAGCACTGGCCCAGGTGTGGCTCAGAAACGTTTTCATTCTGTCTTGGGGGCCTCGGCAGAATTTGATCTCTTAAAACCTTTTTCCAGTCTGAAGGTCTGTTGGTTGTTGTAGGTCACCCCTTGAAGGTGCCACAAATGCTGCGTGGTCTTTCTTTGTCTTTTCCCCACCGTGGGTGATCCGTGTCTGCTCGAGGCTCGTCACCAGCTGGTTGGAGCAGGACAGTTCGTAGAGTTCCCTCTGAGGCCCGTGTGCCTGCTGGATTCACTGCTTCCCTGCAGGGGGACAGCCTAGAAAAGTCTGTGCTTTCAGTGCGCCCTTTGATTCCTGCTTAGTGCCTCTCAGGAGCATGGGTCTTGGGACATACTTGTTGGAAAAGCAAAATCTGTAACTTGGTGCTTGTTGATGAATTGCAAGCTGGCCTTGCAGATGGAGATATTTATCTTTCAGTTTATTTGAAAGAGGTCTGCTTTAAAATTTTTAGCTTAGATTTGTTTATTTATTTGTGTGTGTGTGTGTGTGTTAAGGGTAAACATACCGGCCCAACGGTTTCAGCTCTCCGATCCACGAGGAACTTGATGAGCCAGCAGTGCGGCTCACTCCTCAGTGTCTGTCCAAGTGCCTTGAGGGCCCAAAAGAAAATTAAGGGTTGGGGCAGGGGTCCGTGTCCTTCCCTCCTCCTACCCCACCTCCCTTCTTTGCTCTAGGGTTGTCTTCCTTGCTTGAGAGTCGAGAAATGCCACCTGTGGGTTACATTTGCCTCTTTCTGTCCTGGAGATCTAGCCTTCAGAAACAGACTCTCAGAACCAAACCAACTAATCTTTTGAACTACGATGTACCCCCCCTCACCCCCGCCCAAGACCCTAAGGTAGAGGACTTCCTTGCACCAGCCCATACAGCTCTGAGCTACAGCCCTGCCTGCCACGGTTCTCCTCCAGTCCACATGGAGCCCGGCTGGCTGTCCTCATCCCCAACTCAGGTTCCCCTGTGGGGCTCCACGTTCCCCCGCCCCCCCAGAAGCACTCTGCTGGGGGGAATGGCCCCGACGGATGAAGCCTGCGTTCCTGCTCTGTGTCCACATAGGCCAGGCCTCCCCATGTTCTCCCCACAGAGTCGCCATGGACACTGGGCTTCTGTCCATTGCTGCCCAGCTCAATGGCGATTTGAAGGTGCCTTTTACTCCCAATCTGCTCGAAGGTTTAAGTTGTTTTGGCTGGTGTTTTTTCCAGACAGATTTCACCTGCCCCCACACCCCAGGAACTCCACTCGGTTGTGTTGTGGTTGGACCAGTGTGGAATCAGAATTGGAAAGTAGCTTCCTGCGTCCACCTGGCCTGCCCTCTCGCACAATGTGGTCTGCAGCACAGAGAGAACTGCTTCCTAAGACCTGTGCTCTGACGTGCCTTTCTCCTCTTTCCCCCGTGAAACTGAACTCCGGGGGACGTTGTTGTGCTTGCAGAACTGCCTGGATTGTTGCTGCTTGTGACCTGGAGAGCCGCTCTGGGGCCCGAGTCGTGAGCCCTCGTTTCCTGTGAGAAGGGGTTGTCTGCCAGGGTGGCTCCGACCCGGTGTTCCATTGTGTCCCCCTGGTAGGGTACCACACTTGTCCACCAGGCTCAAGAATGCAGATGCCTGACGTTGCGTTTAAGTTTGGGGGGACAGATAGAGACAACCATCCAGAGTCCCCAGAGTCTAGTGAATTTCCTGGAAGGAGGCTGCATCCTTCTCAAAACTTCTATCATCTCAGAAGCTGTCATCCCAGGTGGGTGACATGTGCACTTTAACTGCTCTCATCTGTCGGCTTCATTTTTGAGACAATCGGCTATGTTCGTGGAGGCGGGGTAAAAACCTGCAGTTTGCCATAATTCAGCCTTTGCCAACATTCCACTCTCTACCCCCACGAGAGCTGTCTGTGGGGCAGAAGTCCTTATCAAGTTTGGGGGGGTTGTTTTGTTTTTTGAAAAGGTACGAATCCTACCTTTTTCCCTCTTACGTCTCAGGGTAGCACCACTGAAAGTTGTCCCTTCGAGAATGTTCTCCCTCATTATCTTGCCTAACCCCTGGTATCAGCACAAAATTTTAAGACCCATGGGGTTTGTTTTACCTTTATGGGGGGCAGGTGTGTGGGGGTTTGATAAAGCAGGTTTCGCCTTAAGTGAAGGGTGGAAAATCATACCTTAGAAGCCAGGACTTGGTCCAGGAATTGACGTTCACAGAAGTACTTGGTATTTCATCCCTTGGTCTCTAAAGTTGCTTTTCCGAAGCCCGTTCTTTCTTCCCGAGGACTTTGGTATTTGCACGGGGCTGCCGTCCACCCCGGTGTTGATGGGTGCACAGTTGTGCCCAGAGGGCAGCCAGGCCCCGCGCAGGGCTTGGAGAGCCTATTCTAGTGAGTGGGCTTCGGTGACCGTATATACAGGGTGGTTTGGTGGGGACCCCAGACAGTGCTGGACTCCTGCCAGTGCTCGGACGCCCTTGGGATTTGGAAGCCCAGAAACATCCCTCAGCTTAGATGGTGGCAGTGGTTGAGAGAGACGTGTGGCCTGCCTGCCTTCCGTTGGGATGCACACGTGCTGGTCGCCGGTTCCCAGCCCAGCGCGTCGTTCTCGCTGATCTGCAGACAAAGAGGAGGGTTGCGGTTTGTGTCTTGATTTTTCTTCCAGCATAGCCTAACATTCCTAGTCACCCAGGACCTTTGGAATCTACCACCTGCTGGCCAGGTGTTAGAAAGTATTTTCATGCTGCCATAAAAGGAAAAAAAAAAATAGGAAGGGGGAAAAAAAAGGCTTTTCTTTCGTTGTATCATCTAATTTAATTTGTGCAAAGATTGACAGGCCTTGAATTACTTCTCCATCTCGCTAAGGTTCAAAGCCGGGCAAACCCAACTGGCTAAAGTCCTCCGGCCACAGACCCTGACAACCTGCTCCACACACCCAGCCAAGCCCGGCCTGTGCTGGGGGCGCCTCGCTGCTGTCCAGCAGAGGGCGCTGCCCCCCAACCCGGCCTCTTCCCCCCCCCCCCCCCCCCCCAGAGACTCCCCCAGCCTGAGCTCTCCTGTCTCTTGCAGCCACCTGACAGGGAGCCGCCCGGTCAGCTCGCCCGTGGTCACGGTTTAGCCTGTGGTTTTCTGTGTCCTTACCTGCCGGGGGCGCGGGGGGACGCCCAGATATGCAGGAGGCCGACCCCCGTACACCTTATACCTCTGCTTCTGTTGTTTTCAGATGCTATACGAACATTTCTATGCTAGATTCTTTGAAATACAAAGGGGTTAAAACCCAGATGCTGTATATTAATTTGTAATTATGTATAAAGTAAAACAGTTTTAAACTGTAAAAATTTTTTTTCAGTGTGTTTTCTGGGATTTTGCCACACCATACTGGCTTTGTATTTTATTTATCTTCCTTTCTAGTTATTGGCTTCAGACTCTCTTGTAAAGTCCCCTCCACCCTTTCAAAAAAATAAATGTCCCTTAAGTCTCAATTGTTGCTGTATTGTATTTCTCTGTGGGCTTCCTGGAGGGAGTGCCAAGATACTCTGGGCTCCTGGTAAAGGGGTACCCCCTACCCTACGGAGAGCCTTCTCCCCAGGGTGCCTGGATGGCTACTTTGGTTAAGCCTCCAAGTAATGCTCAATTTTGGCTCAGGTCATGATCTTACGGTTCATGAGTTCGAGCCCCATGTTGGGCTCTGTGCTGATGGTGCAGAGCCTTCTTGGAATTCTCTCTCTGTCCCTCCCCTGCTCATACTTCTTCTCTCAAAAAAAAAAAAACCTTCTCCCCAAAGGGAATTTGTGTTTCTAACATACCTCTAGGAACAGAAGTTGGGAAGACTCCATAAGTGCTCAGTGGTTCCTCGGAGACATTTTCCTGGGGCCCAGAGGCAAAACCCCAGGGGGTAACTGACCAGCCCTGAAGTCATGGGGTTTGTGCCTGGAGTCAAAATTATTTCCAGTTAAATCAGTGCAGCAAAATTGCCCTTTGCTATAGATTTTACTCTGTAAAAAGTATTAGTTTGCCTGCCTTTGACAACTTTCTCCACCCCGTACCAGCCCCCAGGACGACTTGCAAGGACAGCAGCAGGACAGACTCCATGAAATGTAGGAAAGAAGCCGTATCAAAAACCGTAGGGAAGGGAGAGACACTGCCCGGAGCTACATAGACCACAGACATCCACGGGAGGGAGGGAAACAGACTGTCGCACCAGGGAGCCCACATGGGGAGGACAAGTCCCCATAACGTTTTGCTTTGAAAACCAGAAGGGCCTGAGCCCCCTCCCTTAAAGAGACAGCACAGCAAATAGCCCACGGAGATACAGTGTAGAGGGAGCAGTTTGAAACTGCCTGAGCCAAACGGGAGAGGGAGAGTTATTATCTGAGTGTCTGCAGGAGGGGCAGAGATCACGGGGAGACTCATCCAGGAAGTCTCATCCACAAAGGAGCTGGCAGGTGCCATTTCCCTCCCCTGCCCCCAGCATCCACACACACACAGACACACACACACACACCTGCAGGAACCACCACACCGATAATTCATTAATTTGCTAAGACCCTACCTCACCTCCCCCTGCACTTGGGCAGACCCACCCCCTGCAGCCAGGCCTACCTCAGTCCTGGCGCTGCAGGCCCCTCCCCCAGAAGGCCTATGCCAGCCTTGCCGACGCTACGTCCTGCCCACACCCTCCAATATACTTGGCGGGAGCCCACCCAAAGCAGTGCCGCAAGCCTCACAGTGTGTAAGCAGCACGTACATGAGCCAGCACCACTCGGGAGACTCCTACCCCAGGGAGTGGGAAAGACAGCCACACACACGTGCACACACGCACAGACTGCAGCCCTAGCAGTGGGTAGGGGGCAGACATCTGGTCTGACTCAAGCCCACGGCAGCCACAGACTGGCCCGTTAGCAACACGGGCACCAAACCCTGCCCGCTGCAGGTGATTGAACTGAAAAGAGGCTCAGCCACAACAGCAGGGTGCATGCAACACACACAGGAGACACCCCGGAAGCACCAGGTCCTGGAGAAAAGGGGACATTGCACTGCGGGGCACCACAGGACCTCTTCCTTCACAAGGCCACTACTTTCAAGAGCAGGAGGTGTAGCTGACTTTCCTGACCCATAGAAACAGAGACTTAGACAAAATGAGGAAACAGAGGAGCCTGCCCCAAATGAAAGAACAGACAAGACCACAAGAGACCTAAGCGAAGCAGAGAAAAGTAATATGCCTGATAGAGAACTTAAAGTAATGATCGTAGAGGTACTCACAGGACTTAAGAGTGGAGGATCTCACTGAGGTCCTTAGCAAACAGAAAACATAAAAAAAGAACCAGAGATGAAGAACTCAATAAATGAACTTAAAACTCCACTAGATGGAATAAACTAGAGGAATTAGAAGAACAGATCAGCATCCTGGAGGATTGTGATGGAAAGCAATCAAGCTGAGCAAGTGAGAGAAAAAAACAAAGTAAAACTAGACTTAAGGAGTTCAGTGATTCCATCAAGCATAACGACATTCACATTTCTCAGGACCTAGAAGGACAAGACAGAGAATAGGGGTCAGAAAATTTACTTAAGTAACAGCTGGAAACTTCCCAAATCTGGGGAAGGAAACGTATCCAGATCCAGGAGGCACAGAGAGCCCCCCACAAAATCAACTCAAGGAGAGCCACACCAAAACATACAGTAATTAAAATGACTAAAAGTAGTGATAAAGACCATGGTAAAAGCAACAAGAGAAAACAGTTACACACAATGGAAACTCTATTAGGCCATCTGCAGATTTTTCAGCAGAAACATTGGAGACTAGAAGGGAGTGGCATGATATATTCAAAGTACTAAAGGAAAAAAAATCTGCAGCCAAGAATATTCTAGCCATCAAGTCCATCATCCAAATAGAAGGAGAGATAGAGTTTCTCAGACAAAAACTAAAGTAGTTCATGGCCACTAAACCAGTCCTAAAGAAATATTAAAGAGGATTCTTTGAATGTAAAGGAAAGACCCTAAGTAGGAGTAAGAAAAGTAGGAGGCACAAAAGCAGTAAAAGTAAATATATCCATAAAAACCCGTCAAGGGACTCAAAATAAAAAGATGCAAAGTTATGACAGACACCATATACCTAAAATATGAGGGGGAGAGGAGTAAAGAATGGGTTCAAACTAAGTGACCATCAACTTAATATAGACTGTTACATGCAGAAGGTACAAAGCTAATGGTAACCACAAATCAAAAACCACTAATAGATACGCAAAGAAATCCAAATATATCACTAAATAAAATCAGTAAACCATAAAAGAGAGCAAGACAGGGCCAAAGATAAAATACAAAAACTACCACAAGTAACAAAATGGCAATAAATATATATCTATCAATAATCATTTTGAATATAAATGGATTCAACACTCCAATCAAAAGATACAGGGTAAGAGTAGATTTAAAAAAGACTCATCTATATGCTGCCTACAAAAGACTCATTTCAGACCTAAAGACATCTGCAGATTGAAAGGGGATAGGAGAGGGGCGCCTGGGTGGCGCAGTCGGTTAAGCGTCCGACTTCAGCCAGGTCATGATCTCGCGGTCCGTGAGTTCGAGCACCGCGTCAGGCTCTGGGCTGATGGCTCAGAGCCTGGAGCCTGTTTCCGATTCTGTGTCTCCCTCTCTCTTTGCCCCTCCCCCGTTCATGCTCTGTCTCTCTCTGTCCCAAAAATAAATAAACGTTGAAAAAAAAAAAATTTTGAAAGGGGATAGGAGTGCATGGGTGGCTCAATTGGTTAAGTGTCCAACTCTTGATAGCTCAGGTCATGATCTCACAAGTTCATGGGTTCAAGCCCCATGTCGGCCTCCATGATGACAGTGCAAAGCCTCCTTGGGATTCTCTCCCTCTCTTGCTGCTCCTCTCCCACTCATGCTCGCTCTCTTGCTCTCTCAAAATAAATAAATAAACTTAAAAAAAAAAAAAAAAGAAAGGGGATAGAGAGACATTGTTCATGCAAATGGATGTCAAAAGAAAGCCAGAGTAGCAATACTTAACGTTGACAAAATAGACTTTAAAATAAAGGCAGTAACAAGACACAAAGAATGACACTATATAATCCTAAAGGGAAGAATCCAACAAGAAGATACAACAATTGTAAATATTTATTCACACAACTTAGGAACACTCAAACGCATAAAACAGTTAATAACAAACATAAATGGAATAATTGATAGTATTATAATAACAGTAAAAGACTAACACCCCACTTATGTCAATGGACAGATCATCCAGACAGAAAATAAACAGAAGCCATGGCTTTGAATGACACACTGGACCAGACTGGATTTAACAGATATATTCAGAATATTCCATCCTAAAACAGCAGAATACACATTCTTTTCAAATGCACATGTAACATTCTCCAGAATAGGTCACATAGTAGGCCACAAAACAAGTCCCAACAAACTCAAAAAGTTCAGTCATACCATGCATCTTTTCTGACAACAGTGCTGTGAACTACAACCACACACACACACACACACACACACACACACACACACACACACACCTGGAAAGACCACAAATACATGGAGGTTAAATAACGTGCTACTAAACAATGAATGGGTCAACCAAGAAATCCCAGAGGAAATCAAAACATACATAAAGACAAATGAAAATGGAAACACAATGGTCAAAAATCTTTGGGATGCAGCAAAAGCAGTCCTAAGAGAGAAGTTTTTAGCAACACAGGCTGACCTCAAGAAGCAAGAAAAATCTCAAATAACCTAACCTTTCACCTAAAGGAGCTAGAAAAAGAACAAACAAAACGCTAAACAAGAAAAGGAAATAAAGATTAGAGCAAAAATAAATAATAGAAACTACAAATAAACAATAGAACAGATAAACAAAAGTGATCAACCTCTAGCCAGGAGAGAGAGAGAGAGAGAGAGAGAGGGAGGGAGAGGGAGAAAGGACTCAAACAAAATCACAAAAGAAAGAGAAGTAACAACAAACACCACAGAAATAGAAACAACTCTAAGAGAATATTATGAAAAACTATATACCAACAAATTGGACAACCTAGAAAACAATGGATAAATTCCTAGAAACATATAACCTCTCAAAACTGAATCAGAAAGAAACAGAAAATTTAAACAGACCGATTACCAGCAATGAAATTGAATCAGTAATCAAAAACTCTCAACAAACAATTTTCTAGGACCAGATAGCTTCACAGGTGAATTCTACCAAACATTTAAAGAAGAGTTCATGGGAGATCCAACATGGCAGAGAAGTAGGGGGATCCGCAGTTCCCTTGTCCCTCAAACACACCAGTGTTGAGGCTAAAGGACTTTGAATTCCAAGAGTCCCGGCTGCAGAGTGACAGAGACATCTCCAGGGGCCCACGGGGACAACCTGGTGGGCCATAGGTGTATGATTGTGAACTGGGAGAGATAAAACAGGTGGCATAGGCACAGATGGGAGGGATTCCCTTCTGCAGAGAGACAAAGAGAAAGAGAGGCTGGGGAAGTATAGGACTGTATCTGAACTAGAGAAAACCCACGGACTGGGATGGACAAAGATCCAATCTCTAACTGCTGGGTTTTCTCGGGACTGGGTCCGGCTGCCCTGTTCGTGCGCCTTGGGAGGAGGGGAGCCAGCCCCGGGTTTGATACCTAGGTCAAGGGCATAGTCTGCAGGGAGAGAAAGCGGTCCTCTACCTGGAGTGCTGTGGGAAGAAGGTATATAACCATTCAAAGGACAAGGACTGCCTGTGTCCACCAGCCAGAGGTCATATATCGGCAGCACAGAGGGGCTTTTCCCTGAAACCAGGGTGTACAGAACGGGACCCTTTAAGACACTGGGGTTTACATCCCAGCTGAGTGCCAGGGAGGTGTGGGCATCAACAGAGAGGGACAAACCACCTCGTTTGTGACTGCAGCACAGTGAGAACGACCTGAACAGAGTGGTTTGGGACACCCGGTCCATGGAGGAGAGACTGGGGTGTCACCATTTTTCTCCCAATCACCAATAAGGTGGGACCTCAGGGAACTGACCGCGGGGCCACAGGGGAGGCAGGACCCGCCCACACCAAGCCACACCCCTCCACACCTGCTAACTGTGGATCTACTGGGGTGGGATTGACTGGGATGAACAAAACGCCTCCTCCAGACCAGCGCTGCCACTGCTTCCAAGGCCCCTAGCGGTTTTGCATTTCCTGATTTAATTCTTGGACAATTTTTATTACATATATGGGGGTTTTTTTCTTCTTTTTCTCCTTCTTATCTCTTCCCTCCTCTAGTCTGGCTATTCGGGTTGTTGGTTTGTTTAAGCAGACATATATATATATATATATATATATATATATATATATATATATATATATATTTAATCTAATCTATATAAACCTTTTCTATATCTCTTTCTTTATTTTCCTCTCTCTCTCTCTCTCTCTCTCTCTCTCTCTCTCTCCCTTTCTGGATTAAGCCGTATTGTTTCTCTGCCTGGTCAATTTTCTTTTCTTGTTCCTCACCCCTGTCATTTCTCTCTTTGTATGGGATAAGGCCTCTTCCATCAACACTGCCCCACCTCATCATTTTTTTGTTGTTGCTGGTGTTTTGGGGGCTTTTTGTGGGGTTTTTGTTTTTGTTTTTGTTTTGTTTTTTGTTTGTTTTCTTTTCCAGGGCTACTTCAATGAACAAATCAAAGCACACCTGGTGGAGGGTCCAAACCATCACTACAAGGAGGGAGATAAAGCAACCAGAGACGCAACAAAAGAGAGAAAGTAACACACTCCAAAAAACACTTCCTGAAGGGCCAGGCTCTGGACAACGTATGACCCCTCTTTACTATAATAGTGGTCGCAGGTGCAGGACACATAACAAGCTTTTAAAACACATAAAGGACAGAAAACTAACCAAAATAGCCAAAATGACGAAACGGAAGAATTCTCCTCAAAAGAAATCCCAGGAAGAAATTACAGCTAAAGAATTGATCAAAACAGATATAAACAATATATCTCATCAAGAATTTAGAATAATAGTCATAAGATTAATCACTGGGCTTGAAAAAAGCATAGAAGACATCAGAAAATCTATTGCTACAGAGATCAAGGAACTAAAAAATAGTCATGATGAATTTAAAAATGCTGTAAATGAGGTGCAAAATAAACTAGAGGTGGTGACAGCAAGGATTGAAGAGGCAGAGGGGAGAATAAGTGAAATAGAAGATAAAATTATGGGAAAAGATGAAGCTGAGAAAAAGAGAGATAAAAAAATTTCTAGACCATGATGGGAGAATTAGAGAACACAGTGATTCAATGAAATGTAATAATATCCATATCATAGGAGTTCCAGAAGAGAGAGAGAAAGGGGAAGAAGGTGTACTTGAACAAATCAGAGCTGAGAACTTCCCCAATCTGGGGAAGGAAACAGACAATGAAATCCAGGAAGCACAGAGAACTCCCTTCAGATGTAACTTGAATTGATCTTCTGCATGACATATCATAGTGCAACTGGCAAAATACAAAGATAAAGAGAGAATTCTGAAAGCAGCTAGGGCAAATTGGCCTTAACCTACAAGGGTAGACACATAAGGGTGGTAGCAGAACTATCTACTGAAACTTGGTAGGCCAGAAGGAGTGGCAGGAAATATTCAATGTTCTGAATAGGAAAAATATGCAGCCAAGAATCCTTTATCCAGGAAGGCTGTCATTCAGAATAGAAGGAGAGATAAAGGTTTTCCAAGACAAACAAAAACTGAAGGAGTTCATCACCACTAAATCAGCCCTACAAGAGATCCTAAGGAGGACTCTGTGAGTGGATGCTGCAAAGATCATAAGGGACCAGAGACACCACTACAAGCATGAAACCTACAGATAGCACAATGAGACTAAATCAATATCTTTCAGTAATAACCCTGAATGTAAATGGACTAAATGCTCCAATCAAACATAGGGCATCAGAATGGATAAAAAAACAACCCATCTATTTGCTGTCTACAAGAGACACGTTTTAGACCTGAGGACACCTTCAGATTGACAGTGAGGGGATGGAGAACTAGCTATCATGCTACTGGAAGTCAAAAGAAAGCTGGAGTAGCCATACTTATCTCAGACAAACTAGACTTTAAATGAAAGGCTGTAACAAGAGATGAAGAATGGCATTATATAATAATTATGGGGTCTTTCCATCAAGAAGAGCTAGTAATTATAAATGTTTATGAACCCAATTCGAGAGCACCCAAATATATAAAAACAATCACAAACATAAGCAATCTTATTGGTAAGAATGTAGTAATTGCAGGGGACATTAATTCCCCACTTACAACAATGGACAGATCATCTAGACAGAAAATCAATACAGAAACAATGGCCCTGAATGATACACTGGACCAGATGGACTTGACAGATATATTCAGAACTTTCCATCCAAAAGCAACAGAATACATATTCTTCTTGAGTGCACATGGAACATTGTCCAAGATAGATCACCTACTGGGTCACAAAATAGCCCTCAATGAATATAAAAAAGCTGAGATCATACCATGCACATTTTCATATCACAATGCTATGAAACTTGAAATCAACCACAGGAAAAATTTGGAAAACCTCCAAATGCATGGAGGTTAAAGAACATCCTATTAAAGAATGAATGCGTCAGCAAGGCAATTAAAGAAGAAATTTAAAAATATATGGAAACAAATGAAAATGAAAACACGACAGTGTGAACTCTTTGGGATGCAGCAAAGGCAGTCCTAAGAGGAAAATACATTGCAATCCAGGCCTATCTTGAGAAACAAGAAAAATCCCAAATATAAAATCTAACAGCACACTTAAAGGAAATAGAAGCAGAACGGCAAAGAAACCCCAAGGCTAGCAGAAGAAGAGAAATAATAAAGATCATAGCAGAAATAAACAATATAGAATCTAAAAAAAAAAAAAAAACAGTAGAACAGATCAATGAAACCAAGAGTTGGTTTTTTTAAAAAATATACAAAATTGATAACCCCCTAGACAGACTTCTCAAAAAGAAAAGAGAGGGCACCCAAATAGATAAAATCATGAATTAAAATGGACTTATCACAACCAATCCCTCAGAAATACAATTATCAGAGAATACTATGAGAAATTATATGCCAACAAACTGGACAACCTGGAAGAAATGGACAAATTCCTAGACACCCACACACTACCAAAACTCAAACGAGAAGAAATAGAAAATTTGAACAGATCCATAACTAATGAAGAAATTGAATCAATTATCAAAAATCTCCCAGCAAATAAGAGTCCTGGGCCAGATGGCTTCCCAAGGGAATTCTACCAGACATTTAAAGCAGAGTTAATACCTATCCTTCTCAAGCTGTTCCAAAAAAATAGAAATGGAAGGAAAGCTTCCAGACTCATTCTATGAAGCCAGCATTACCTTGATTCCCAAACCAGACTGAGACCCCACAAAAAAAGAGATTTATAGCCTACTATCCCTGATGAACATGGATGCAAAAATTCTCAACCAGATACTAGCAAATTGAATTCAACAGCATATAAAAAGAATTATCCACCATGATTAAGTGAGATTCATTCCTGGGCTGCAGAGCTGCCTCAGTATTCACAAATCAATCAGTGTGATTCATCACATTAATAAAAGAAAGGATAAAAATCATCTGATCCTGTCAGTAGCTTCAGAAAAAGCATTTGACAAAATACAGCATCCTTTCTTAATAAAAACCCTCAGGAAAGTCAGGATAGAAGGAACATACCTAAACATCATAAAAGCCATATATGAAAAGCCCACAGCTAATACCATCCTCAATGGGGAAAAACTGAAAGCTTTCCCCCTGAGATCAGGAACATGACAAGGATGTCCCCTCTCACCACTGTTGTTTAACATAGTGTTGGAAGTCCTAGCAGCAGCAATCAGACCACAAAATGAAATAAAAGGCATCAAAATTGGCAAAGAAGAAGTCAAGCTTTCACTTTTGGCAGACAACATGATACTCTATGTGGAAAACCGGAAAGACTCCACCAAAAAGGCTACTAGAACTGATACATGAATTCAGCAAAGCCGTAGGGCACAAAATCAATGCACAAAAATTGGTTGCATTTCTATACACCAACAATTAATCAACAGAAAGAGAAATCAAGAAATTGATCCCATTTACAATTGCGCCAAGAACCATAAAATACCTAGGAATAAACCTAACCAAAGATGTAAAAGATCTGTATGCTGAAAACTATAGAAAACTTATGAAGGAAATTGAAGAAGATACAAAGAAATGGAAAAATATCCCATGCTCATGGATTGGAAGAATAGATATTGTTAAAATGTCAATACTACCCAAAGCAATCTACACATTCAATGCAGTCCCAATCAAAATTGCACTGGCATTTTTCTCAAAGCTAGAACAAACAACCCTGAAATTTGTATAGAACCACAAAAGACCCCAAATAGCCAAAGTAATACTGAAAATGAAAATGGAAGTGGGAGGCATCACAATCCCAGACTTTAGCCTCTACTACAGAGCTGTAATCATCAAGACAGTATGGTATTGGCACAAAAACAGACACATAGACCAATGGAATAGAATCAAGAACCCACAATTGGACCCCAAAACGCATGGCCAATTAATCTTTAACAAAGCAAGAAAGAGTATCCAATGGAAAAAAGACAGTCTCGGGGCACCTGGGTGGCTCAGTCGGTTGAGCGTCCGACTTCAGCTCAGGTCATGATCTCACGGTTCACGAGTTCGAGCCCCGCGTCAGGCTCTGTGCTGATGGCTCAGAGCCTGGAGCCTGCTTCAGATTCTGTGCCTCCCTCTCTCTCTGCTCCTCCCCCACACATATTCTGTTTCTCTCTCTCTCAAAAATAAATAAAAACATTAAAAAAAGTTTTAAAAAAAAAAGACAGTCTCTTTAGCAAATTGTACTGGGAGAACTGGACAGCAACATGCAGAAGAATGAAACTGGGCCACTTTCTTACACCATACACAAAAATAAACTCAAAATGGATGAAAGACCTAAATGTGAGACAGAAAACCATCAAAACCCTAGAGGAGAAAGCAGGCAACAACTTTTTGACCTCAGCCCCAGCAATTTCTTGCTCGACACATCCCCAAAGTCAAGGGAATTAAAAGCAAAAATGAACTATTGGGACCTCATCAACATAAAAAGTTTCTGCACTGCAAAGGAAACAATCAACAAAACTGAAAGGCAATCGACAGAATGGGAAAAGATATTTGCAAATGACATATCAGATAAAGGGTTAGTATCCAAAATCTATAAAGAACTTAACCAAACTCAAGAACCAAAAAACAAATAATCCAGTGAAGAAATGGGCAGAAGACATGAATAGACATTTTTCCAAAGAAGACATCCAAATGGCTAATAGACACATGAAAAGATGCTCAACTTTGCTCATCATCAGGAAAATACAAATCAAAACCACAATGAGATACCACCTCACACTGATCAGAGTGGCTAAAATTAACAACTCAGGAAACACAGATGCTGGTGAGGATGTGGAGGAACAGGAACCCTCTTGTACTGTTGGTGGGAATGCAAACTGGTGCAGACGCTCTGAAAAACAGTGTGGGGATTCCTCAACAAATTAAAAACAGAACTACCCTACAACAAATAATAGCACTACTAGGAATTTATTCAAGGGATATAGGAGTACTGATGCATAGGGGCACAGGTAGCCCAATGTTTATAGCAGCGCTTTCAACAATAGCCAAATTATGGGAAGATTCTAAACGTCCATCAACTGATGAATGGATAAAGAAGATGTGGTTTATATATACAATGGAATACTACTTGGCAATGAGAAAGAATGAAATCATGCCATTTGCAGCAATGTGGATGTAACTGGGAGGTATTATGCTAAGTGAAATAAGTCAGAGAAAGACAGTTATCATGTTTTCACTCATATGTAGAACGTAAGAAACTTAATAAAAGACCAAGGGAAGAGGAAAAAATAGTTACAAACAGAGAGGGAGGGAGTCAGCCCATAAGAGACTCTTAATACAGAGAGCAAACTGAGGGTTGATGGAGGGGTGGGGGAGAGGGGAACTGGGTGATGGGCATTGAGGAGGGCACTTGTTGGGATGAGCACTGGTTGTTGTATGGAAACAATGAACCACGGGAATCTACCCCCAAAACCAAGAGCATGCTTTACACACTGTATGTTAGCCAATTTGACAATAAATTGTATTTAAAAAAAGAAATTAGATAGGATTATATTCATTTTTGAGAAATGTTAAATAAAAACCATATGCACCTATAAATAAATAAATAAATAAATAAATAAATAAATAAATAAATAAATAACGGAGAAAGGTATTTCATGCAATAAAAGTCAATCATGTTGGGAAAAAAAATTAAAGAAGAGTTCATATCTATTGTTCTCAAATATTCCAAAAAATAGAAGGAAAGCTTCCAAATCCATTCTATGAGGCCAGAAAAACCTACCAAATCCAGATAAAGACACTAGAAAAAAAAAAGACACCACAAAAAAAGAGAACTACAGGCCAATACCTTTGATGAAAATAGATGCAGAAATCACCAACAAAAAGTTAGCAAGCCACATCCAACGATATATTTTAAAAAATCATTTACCATGATAGAGCAAGTGGAATTTATTCCCAGGATGCAAGGGTGGTTCAATATTTGCAAATCAATCAATGTGATACATCAACAAGAGAAAGGATAAAAACTATATGCTCATTTTCATAGACACTGAAACTGTATTTTACAAAGTCCAACATCCATTCATTATAAAAGACCTCAGCAGGGGCACATTGCTGGCTCAGTCACTAGAGCATGCAACTCTTGACTGCAAGGTTCTGAGTTGAAACCCCATGTTGGGTGCAAAAATTACTTAAAAATAAAATCTTAAAGGGAAGGAGCCAAGATGGCAGAACAACATGGAAGGTTTTTTGTTTGTTTGTTTTTCGGGGTTTTTTTTTTTGCTTCTCACGTCCATGAAATACAGCCATATCAACACTAAACTATCCTGCACACCTAGAAAACTGATTTGAGGATTAACACAAAAATCTACACAACCTGAACCACCGAACTACAGAACTCAGCTAAACATCAGTGGACTAAATGCTCCAGGGTAACAGAATGGATAAGAAAACAAGATCCATCTATATGCTGTTTACAAGAGACCCACTTTAGACCTAAAGACACCTTCAGATTGAAAGTAAGGGGATGGAGAACCATCTATCATGCTAATGGTCGACAAAAGAAAGCCAGAGTAGCCATACTTATATCAGACAATCTAGACTTTAAAATATAGACTGTATCAAGAGATGCAAAAGGGCATTATGTCATAATCAAGGGATCTATCCACCAAGAAGACCTAACAATTGTAAACATTTATGTGCCAAATGTACAGGCACCCAAATATATAAATCAATGAATCACAAACATAAAGAAACTCATCAATACTAATACCATAATAGTAGGGGACTTCAACACCCCACTTACAACAATAGACAGATCATCTAAACAGAAAATCAACAAGGAAACAATGGCATTTAATGGCACACCGGACTGGATGGACTTAACTGATATATTCAGAACATTACATCCTACAGCAGCAGAATACACATTCTTCTCCAGTACACATGGAAGATTCTCCAGAATAGACCACATACTGGGACACAAATCAGCCCTCAACAAGTACAAAAAGACTGAGATCATACCGTGCATATTTTCAGACTACAATGTTATGAAACTCAAAATCAACCACAAGAAAAAATTTGGAAAGATAACAAATACTTGGAGACTGAAGAACATCCTACTAAAGAATGAATGGGGGGCGCCTGGGTGGCGCAGTCGGTTAAGCGTCCGACTTCAGCCAGGTCACGATCTCACAGTCCGTGAGTTCGAGCCCCGCGTCGGGCTCTGGGCTGATGGCTCAGAGCCTGGAGCCTGTTTCCGATTCTGTGTCTCCCTCTCTCTCTGCCCCTCGCCCGTTCATGCTCTGTCTCTCTCTGTCCCAAAAATAAATAAACGTTGAAAAAAAAAAAAAAATTTAAAAAAAAAAAAAAAAAAAAAAAAAGAATGAATGGGCCAACCAAGCAGTTAAAGAGGAAATTAAAAAGTACATGGAAGCCAATGAAAATAACACCACAGCCCAAAACCTCTGGGATGCAGCAAAGGCAGTCATAAAAGGAAAGTATATAGCAATCCAGGCCTTGCTAAAGAAGGAAGAAAGGTCTCAGATACACAACCTAACTTTATGCCTTAAAGAGCTGGAAAAAGAACAGCAAATAAAACCCAAGATCAGCAGAAGACAGGAAATAATAAAGATTAGAGCAGAAATCAATGCTGTCGAAACCAAAAAAAAAAGTAGAACAGATCAATGAAACGAGAGGCTGGTTCTTTGAAAGAATTAACAAAATTGATCAACCACTGGCCAGTTTGATCAAAAAGAAAAAGGAAGGGACCCAAATAAATAAAATCAATAATGAAAGAGGAGAGATCACAACCAACACAACAGAAATAAAAATAATAATAAGAGAATATTATGAACAATTATATGCCAATAAAATGGGTAATCTGGAAGAAATGGACAAATTCCTAGAAACACATACACTACCAAAACTGAAACAGGAAGCAATAGAAAATTTGAACAGACCCATAACCAGTAAGGAAATTGAATTAGTAATCAAAACTCTCCCAAAAAACAAGAGTCCAGGGCCAGATGGCTTTCCAGGGGAATTCTACCAAACATTTAAGGAGGAGTTAATACCTATTCTCTTGAATCTTGAAGTTGTTCCAAAAAATAGAAATGGAAGGAAAACTTCCAAACTCTTTCTATGAAGCCAGCATTACCTTGATTCCAAAACCAGAGACCCCACTAAAAAGGAGAACTATAGACCAATTTCTCTGATGAACATGGATGCAAAATCCTCAACAAGATATTAGCCAACCAGATCCAACTATACATTAAAAAAGTTATTCACCACAACCAAGTGGGATTTATACCTGGGATGCAGGGCTGGTTCAATATCCACAAAACAATCATTGTAATTCATCGCATCAATAAAAGAAAGGACAAGAACCACATGATCCTCTCAATAGATGCAGAGAAAGCATTTGACAAAGCATCCTTTGTTGATAAAAACCCTCAAGAAAGTAGGGATAGAAGGATCATACCTTGAGATCATAAAAGTCATATATGAAAGACCCACTGCTTATATCATCCTCAATGGGGAAAAACTGAGAGCTTTCCTCCTAAGGACAGGAACAAGACAGGGATGTCCACTCTTGCCACTGTTATTCAACATAGTATTGGAAGTCTTAGCCTCAGCAATCAGACAACACAAAGAAATAAAGGCATCCAAATCAGCCAGGAGGAGGTCAAACTTTCACTCTCCGCAGATGACATGATACTCTATATGGAAAACCCAAAGGATTCCACCAAGAAACTGCTATAACTGATTCATGAATTCAGCAAAGTTGCAGGATATAAAATCAATGCACAGAAATCGGTTGCATTCCTATACACCAACAACGAAACAACAGAAAGAGAAACCAAGGAATTGATCCCATTTACAATTGCACCAAAACCCATAAAATACCTAGGAATAAATCTAACCAATGAGGTGAAAAATCTATACACTGAAACTATAGAAAGCTTATGAAATAAATTGAAGAAGACACAAAAAAATGGAAAAATGGAAAAAATGGAAAAATATTCCATGCTCCTGGATAGGAAGAACAAATATTGTTAAAATGTCAATACTACCCAAAGCAATCTACATATTCAATGCAATCCCTATCAAAATAACACCAGAATTCTTCACAGAGCTAGAACAAATAATCCTAAAATGTGTATGGAACCAGAAAAGAAACCAAAGCAATCTTGAAAAAGAAAACCAAAGTAGGAGGCATCACAATCCCAGACCTCAAGCTGTATTACAAAGCTGTAATCATCAAGACAGTATGGTACTGACACAAGAACAGACACTCAGATCAAAGGAACAGAATAGAGAACCCAGAAATGGACCCACAAACGTATGGCCAACTAATCTTTGACAAAGCAGGAAAGAATATCCAATCGAATAAAGACAGTCTCTTCAGCAAGTGGTGCTGGGAAAACTTGCTGGGACAACGACATGCAGAAGAATGAACCTGGACCACTTTCTTACACCATACACAAAAATAAACTCAAAATGGATGAAAGACCTCAATGTTGGGGCGCCTTGGTGGCGCAGTCGGTTAAGCGTCCGACTTCAGCCAGGTCACGATCTCGCGGTCCGTGAGTTCGAGCCCCGCGTCGGGCTCTGGGCTGATGGCTCAGAGCCTGGAGCCTGTTTCCGATTCTGTGTCTCCCTCTCTCTCTGCCCCTCCCCCGTTCATGCTCTGTCTCTCTCTGTCTCAAAAATAAATAAACGTTGAAAAAAAAAAAAATTAAAAAAAAAAAAAAAAAAAGACCTCAATGTAAGACAAGAAGCCATCAAAATCCTCGAGGAGAAAGCAGACAAAAACCTCCTTGATCTTGGCTGCAGCAACTTCTTACTCAACATGTCTCTGGAGGCAAGGGAAACAAAAGCAAAGATGAACTATTGGGACCTCATCAAGATAAAAAACTTCTTCACAGCGAAGGAACAATCAGCAAAACTAAAAGGCAACCGATAGAATGGGAGAAGATATTTGCAAACGACATATCAGATAAAGGGTTAGTATTCAAAATCTATAAAGAACTTATCAAACTCAACACCCAAGAAACAAATAACCTAGTGAATAAATGGGCAAAAGACATGAATAGACACTTCTCCAAAGAAGACATCCAGGTGGCCAACCGACGCATGAAAAAATGCTCAACTTCATTCATCATCAGGGAAATGCAAATCAAAACCACAACGAGGTACCACCTTACACCTGTCAGAATGGCTAACATTAACAACTCAGGCAACAACAGATGTTGGCGAGGATGCGGAGAAAGAGGATCCCTTTTGCATTGTTGGTGGGAACGCAAGCTGGTGCAGCCACTCTGGAAAACAATATGGAGGTTCCTCAAAAAGCTAAAAATAGAACTACCCTATGATCCAACAATTGCACTACAAGGTATTTATCCAAGGGATACAGGTATGCTGTTTCAAAGGGGTACAGGCGCCCCAATGTTTATAGCAGCAGTATCAACAATAGCCAAAGTATGGAAAGAGTCCAAATGTCCATCGATGGATAAATGGATAAAGAAGAAGTGGTGTGTGTATATATATGTGTGTGTGTGTGTGTGTGTGTGTGTGTGTGTGTGTGTGTATGTGTGTGTGTACACATACACACACACACACACAACGGAGTATTACTCGGCAATCAAAAAGAATGAAATTTTGCCATTTGCAACTACATGGATGGAACTGGAGGGTATTATGCTAAGTGAAATTACTCAGTCAGAGAAAGACAAAAATCATGACTTCACTCATATGAGGACTTTAAGAGACAAAACAGATGAACATAAGGGAAGGGAAAGAAAAATAATATAAAAACAGGGATGGGGACAAAACAGAAGAGACTCATAAACATGGAGAACAAACTGAGGGTTACTGGAAGGTTTGTGGGAGGGGGGATCAGCTAAATGGGCAAGGGGCACTAAGGAATCTACTCCTGAAATCATTGTGGCCCTATATGCTAACTAAATTGGATGTAAATTAAAAAAAAAATTAAGTAAAATCTTTTTAAAAAAGCCATTAGCAAAGTAGGTTTAGAAGGAACAGACTTCAACATCATAAAGGCCATGTATGAAAAACCCACAGCTAATATCATACTTGGGAAAAACTGAGAGCTTTTCCTTAAAGCCAGGTACAAGACAAAGATGTCCACTCTCAACACTTTTATTCAACATATTACTGGAAGTCCTGGCCACAGCAATCAGACAACAAAAAGGAATAAAAGGCATCCAAATTGGTAAGCAAGAATGAATTCAGTAAAGTCCCAGGATACAAAATCAATGTGTAAGAATCTGTTGCATTTTGGGGCACCTGGGTGGCTCAGTTAAGCGTCTGACTTTGGCTCAGGTCATGATCTCATGGTTTGTGGGTTCAGGCCCCATGTCAAGCTCTGTGCTGACAGCCCAGAGCCTGGAGCCTGCTTTGGATTCTGTGTCTCCCTCTTTCTCTGCCGCTCCCCCACTCATGCTCTGTCTCTCTCTCTCTCTGTCTTTCAAAAATAAATATAGATGTTAAAGAAATTCTTTTAATCTATTTTGTTTCTTCACAGTAATAATGAAACAGCAATAAGACAAATTAAGAAAATAATTCCATTTACAATTGTAAAATATTGATGAAAAACTGAAGATGACACAAATAGAAAGATATTCCATGTTCATAGATTGGAAGAAAAAAGATTATTAAAATGTCCATACCACCCAAAGCAATCTACAGATTTAATGCAATCCCTATCACAATACCAACAGCATTTTTCACAGAACTAGAACAAACAATCCCACAATTTGTATGGAACCACAAAAGACCCTGAACAGCCAAAGCAATCTTGAAAAAGAAAAACAAAGTTGGAGATATCATGATTCCAAATTTCAAGTGATACTAGAAAGCTGTAGTAATCAAAACAGTATGGTACTGGCACAAAAACAGACACATAAATCAATGGGACAGAATAGAAAGCCCAAGAAAACGCCCACAATTTTATGGTAAATTAATCTTTGCCAAAGGAGGCAAGAGTATGCAATGGGAAAAAGACAGTTTTTCAACAAACGGTGTTGGGAAAACTGGGCAGCCACATGCAAAAGAATGAAACTGGACCATTTTCTTCCACCATACACAAAAATAAACTCAAACTGGATTAAGGACCTGACAGTAAAACCTGAAACCATAAAAACCCTTGAAGAGAGCACAGGCAGTAATTTCTCTCTCATTGGCTGTAGCGATATTTTTCTAGATATGTCTCCTAAGGCAAGGGAAACAACGGTAAAAATAAACTACTGGGACTACATGAAAATGAAAAGCTTCTGCACAAAGAAGGAAACAATCAACAAAACTAAAAGGCAACCCATGAAATGGGAGAAGATATTTGCAAATGACATATCTGATAAAGGGTTAGTATTCAAAATATACAAAGAACTCCTAGAACTCAACACCAAAACACAAATACCAATCCAATTAAAAAATGGACAGACAAGGGGTGCCTGGGTGGCTCAGTTGGGTGAGCATCAAACTTCGGCTCAGGTCATGATCTTGTGGTTCACGAGTTCGAGCCCCGCGTCAGGCTCTGTGCTGACAGCTCAGAGCCTGGGGCCTGCTTCAGATTCTGTGTCTCGCTCTCTCTCTGCCCCTCCCCCACTTGCACTCACTCTCAAAAATAAATAAACATTAAAAAACAGTTTTTTTAAATGGATAGACAACATGAATAGACATTTTCCCCAAGAAGACATACAGATGGCCAACAGACACGTGAAGAGGTGCTCAAAAAAATAAAAATAGAAATAAAAAGATGCTCAACATCACTAATCGTCTGGGAAATACAAATCAAAACTCAATGAGATATCACTTCACACCTGTCACACTTCACACCTGCCTGCTATAAGAAAACAGCAGGCGTTGGTGAGGATGTGGAGAAAAAGGACCCCTCTTGTGCTGTTGGCGGGAATGCAAACTGGTGCAGCCACTCTGGAAAACAGTATGGAAGTTTCTCAGAATGTTAAAAATACAAGTACCCTACGATCCAGTAATTGCACTACTGGGTATTTACCCATACAAATCACTAATTGAAAGGATACATACACCCCTATGTTTATGGCAGCATTATTTACAACAGCCAAATTATGAAAGCAGCCCACGCGTCTATCGATGGATGAAGGTATGAAAAGATGTGGTGTCAGGGCTCCTGGCCGGCTCAGTCGGTAGAGCATGCAAGTCTTGATGTCAGAGTGGTGAGTTCAAGTCCCACATGGGGTGTAGAGCTTACTTTAAAAACAAAGTATATATATAATATATTACACACACACACACACACACACACACACACACACACACACACACACACACACTGGAATATTATTCAGCCATAAAAAGAGTGAAATCTTGCCATTTGCAACAGCATGAATGAGACTAGAGGGTATAGATTATGCGAAGGGAAATAAGCCAGTCAGAAAAAGACAAATACCATATGATTTCACTCATAGGTGGAATTTAAGAAACAAATGAACACAGGATAAAGAGACAAACCAAAAAATAGACTTTGAACTGTGGAGAACAAACCGATGGTTACCAGGGGGGGTGGGGGTGGGGGGAGGAGGGAAGTAGGTAAAGGGGATTAACAGCACACTTGCTGTGTTGAGCCCCGAGTCATGTACAGAATTGCTGGATCACTGCACAGTATTCCAGAAACTAATAGATTGCTGTATGTTAATTAGGATGGAATTAAAATGCTTTAGGGGCGCCTGGGTCTGCTCAGGTCATGATCTCACCGGTCATGAGCTCAAGCCGCACCTCGGGCTCCGGGCGACAGTGCAGAGCCTGCTTGGGATTCTCTCTCTGCCTCTCTCTCTGCCCCTCCTCCACACGCACGCCTGCACGCTTTCTCTCTCTCAAATAAACCCCCCCCCCCAAATGTTTTAAAGCATTTATGGCAAAAATAATAATATATAAAACATAAAATGAATGCGGAAAGATAAACACCATTTGCATGTAGCTGCCCGGGGATTTTGGGGGTCCGATCTCAGAACGGAGGGGGTCACTGAGAAGCCGCAGAAATGCACAGGCCGAGGCATTTCCTTTCCCAAACTGCTGGCTGCCTACTGTAAGACTCCGAAGGCTGCACCCGACACCCAGCAGGCCACACCGTGTGGTGTCCTGCAAAGAAGGCGGGGTTAGAGCCTCGGGGATCCTGACTACCGCTCCCCACCTGACACCCACAAAGGAGAGGGTCCTGCCCGAATGCCAGGACGTGGGAGCGCACAGATTCATCTTAAGAGTCTTTTGTTGCCAAGCGGTCGCTGCCTCCCGGCAAGTCCGGGAAGCACCAGGGGCCGTCCCGCCCACTCACTGCGGCGGGCTGTCACCGGGGGGCGCCGCTGGCCTACGCCCCACACCCAGACACCCTCTGCAGGGCCAGGGGCACTTCCCAGGCCCTCCCTTCCTCCGCTCCAGGGGCAGGCTCTGTCTGGGAGGCCACAGCAGGGAGGAGGTTCATTCATTCCAGAACACTGGAGGCGCAAACCGCGGTCCGGACCTGCCAGTGAGCGGCGCTGCTGAGCCTCAGCCTGCTCTGGGGTCAGCCACAGCACCCACCACCTGGCCTTGGGGTGAGGCTCCCCCGCCCCAGGAAGAGCCCGGGCACAGGGGTGGCCGGCCAGCTACAGGCTGCCTGGGAGAGGTCTGCGGCTTAGGGGTCTGCTCTACAGGAAGCGTGGGAACTAATGCAACAGGACAAAAATCTGCGCCAGAAATCCGGGAAGAAAACTCCAGAAAAGAGCTTGCAATATAAGAAAAAAATACAGTGCACGGGCTTTGTTATTTTCTGGAAAGCAGTAACAGCAGAGCTGAGCTGAACGGAGCGCTAGAGCATCAGAAACAAGACGGAGAAGTCCCTTCACTGCCGGGGGACCCATGGCCTCATCCCTGGCGTAGCCTTGGGACCAGATACCGCTCCAGCTCGCAGCACCTCCCAGGCCCCGCTCCCCACACCTCCTGTCCTTGGATTCTGAGATTTCTTTTTCCTTCATGTTGCCCCCACATTTTCAGGGATCCCGGACCACCCAGAGGGAGGACCTAGACACTGCTCTGCCACCCCTCCCGCCCACCGCCCCCCCTCCCCCACCACCCGAGGCGGCCTCAGAGGTGTCCCATGTGGGAAAGGGGTCAGGGCTTGGCTTCCTCCCCAGACCCTGGGAGCCTCTTTTCATATGGTAATCACTTGCAGGACCCAGCTCCGAAATTTGGGCAGCTTCCCACCCAGGGTCCTTTGGGACACTGCTTCCTGCAAAATGGTCGTGGACCCTCCGGAGGGAGAAGGGGAGGGAGACTCAGGAGGGCCTCTGTGGGAGAATTGACTGGGGCAGGGCTGGCTCTAAGTGGCTCCTGGAACAGAGCCCTCCTGTCACCCCTTCCCGCCTGAGGGTCTCTGCACTTCCCACCCCACCCCCACCGGCCCCCCCAGCCTCCGAGTTGCAGCTGACGGTTGTCTGGGCAACCTGGCTCCCTCCCAGCCTGGCCTTGGTCTCTTCGGAGCAGGACTCTGGGCACCCCAGACAATGCTCTCTGCGGGAGCCGGGATGGTGAGGAGCTCAGGAGTGGGCCAAGTGGGGGGCCCCCACTCCATTTTGAGGGGGCTGTGAACAAAGACTGGGGAGGGCAACCTTGAGCAAGTTATTTAAAATATATCTCCCTTTCCCCTTTCAGAAGGGACAGACAGGATCTAACGGGCAGACTTGCTGTGAGGATTTGATGAGGAAGGTTGAATGCTTGTTCCTGGGCCTAATGCACGAGTCTCTGCACCTCCGGCCTGCGAATCAGGAGCCCTCCACTCGTGCTGGACAGTGTCCAGACCTGACCCGGAGGGCCCCTGGAGGGCTGACAGGCCTTCTCCACCAGCCTGGCTCGGACACCAGCACAGGGCTCTGCTCGGAGCGCCTTCTTGTCTCTGGGCCTCTGCCTGGTTCACAATACCCTCCTTTGGTGTGGCTGAATTGTCTCCTCCTCCAGGAAGTCTTCCCTGACAGCCAAGGAAAATCCAGCCCCTTTCCTGTGTGCCTTCCTTACACCTAGAACCCACTGGTCTGCTCTTCCATGGGCTGGACCCTCCCCGCTCTGAGACTGTTCATCTCTCCCCCCAGCTTGCCAGAACAGAAGGTTGAGCCCCGTCCTCTGCTCCTGGGAATGGGCTGAAGGTCACCTTGTCCACATCCTCATCCCAAGGCAGGAGTGCTGGGAATAAAGACAGGTGGAGAGTCCTGGGGCCTGAGCAGGTAGGGACCGCCCCTTCTCTGCCAGCAAGGCCGGGTCTAGAGGGCAGCAATTTCAGTGCCAGTGATTTCAGGGGAAGCCCTCCCTGCTGGGAGACCCCGTTTGGACTGTCCAACTGCCAGGTCCTGTGGTGGCCACTCAGCCCCTCCCCTCCAAGGCAGCTGAGCCCCAACCCCACTAGGCTTTGCAGCCAGAAGTAGGCCCAACCGCTCTGCCCCTCTCTCTAGGACCAGGGAGCCCAGGGGGCCCTCACCGGAATGAGAGCAGCTCCCGGGAAGGCAGCAGGGATGACTGGATTGCTGGGGTCCGGAAGCAGATGCAAGTTCCCACCCTGGTGCCCCCCACTCCTGTGTCCTGGGCCAACACACTGACCTCTCGGAGCTACAGTTTCCTCACCTGGAAAATGGGGATGATGGCATCTACCCCTTTGTAAGAAAAGTAATTGTTTCTTCCTGCTTGGCAGGAAGGCACTGAAAGATGAAGGCGTAGAGCTTGAGAAGTTCACATCATTCCGTCCTCTAAGGATGGAACAGCCAGGTGTGAGCACTGACTGCCATTTCAGGCCTCCCATGCTGTGGCAGATCACCTGGGTCATTGTCACTGTTTTGTCTCCTTGGGATGAGCCTCCCCCCCCTCCCACACTGGGGAGGGCTCTGACAGGGTGAGGGGCGCTCACTGGCTGGACACCCACAGACCTGTTCACGATCCTGCCCATCCTGACACCCTGGAGGGCTCTGAGGCTCCCTTCCTGTGGATGACCCCTCCACCCCCAAGGCTCACTGAGTTGGGCAATTGGCCCGGCCACAGCCAGTGTCAAACCCACACGTGTTGACCGGCAGCCCATGGTTTGCCCTTGGACCAGCGTTCAGAGTTCAGTCTTTGGATCTCCTGCATTCGAACAACCGGGGTGCATGTTAAAACGCATCTCCCCGGGCCGAACCCAGGTTTAATGAGTCAGAGTCTCAAATGCATACCTAAGCTCGAGACGCCGGGTGCCCTAACCCTCCCGTGCAGCAGAGCAGGGGAGACGGGGTGGGGGAGGGCACAGGAAAAACGAGGGTGACCGTCGGAAGGAGCTCCCATATACCGGCCCCTGGGAGCAGTGAGCACAGAGGGAGCTCTACGAGCACTCGGGCTGCTCACGAAGTTTACAAACCGTGGTGGGAGCTGCGTGGCTCGGGCGGGATGCGGGGCTTGGGCTCCACCTCACAGGGCTGCTGTGGCCGTGAAGTGGCCGAGTCGCCCGGCGTCCTGCTTCTCCTGTTGCCGTGCTGACAGCCTCGACCCCGAAGGCCTGGCCGGAACCCGGTGGGAGGCCGGCCACATCCTAGAATCACCTGGTGGCACCCAGGCCACACCTGCGGCAGAGCTCACCAAGACCCTTTAGCGCCTCCAGGTGATTCGTGCGCTGGTCCAGCTACCGCCTCCCCTCCCCCAGGCTACCATTAGCCTCTCCTCCACAGCCACTCGGTCTTAACCCGGAGGTGATACCTGTGGGGGGCTAGTATGCTAGTACTGTAATTCATACCCCCTAAAGAATATAGGAAAATCCTGGGAATTTATTTTTTTACTGTTTATTTATTTAGAGAGAGAGAGAGAGAGAGAGAGAGCGCATCCCAAGCAGGCTCCGGCTGTCAGCGCAGAGCCCGACGTGGGGCTCGAACTCACGAACCGTGAGATCATGGCCTGAGCCGAAATCAAGTGTCAGACGCTCAACCAACTGAACCACCCAGGCGCCTCCATACTGAGATGTATTTTTAAAACACTTTTAAAACACCTATAATCCCATCGCCCCCAAATCAACCATCCCTTAATATTTCACTAAGATCCCCAAGGTTCTCTGTGTATGTGGGATTTCTGTGGTTGCTTTTAGTAAAATTAAGGTCATGTTCTATATAGACAGCTGTAGCCTACCTGCCTCATTTCCCATGAACGTCAGGTGCTTAATATTCTACTTTACAGATACATCGTTTGGGGAACTTAGGTATTTCCAAATTTTTGCTTTTATGAGTAACATGCAGGGCTATTTGATAACATCCACCTTTCTTCGCATTTATTGGACATAAATGTTAATCAACCTAACTTTTTTATTAGCATCTGTAAGACCCCAGAGGGGAAGAAGCTGAGACAGCAAATTTGATACAGCTTCCGGAACTGTTTTTTGGTTTTGCACTCACACTTATGGGGGGGTGGCTAGTCCCCCCGTCTCAGGGTAAACATGATTTACAGGCTGGCCCTCCCCTCGAGAACACCCTTCTGAGTGTCTGGACCGCACACAGCCCTCTGTGCTTGTCCCCAGAGAGCCCTGGGTCCTGCATCAATCCAAACCTGCTCTCCACCCTGCCACCTTCACGGCCAGACACCTCCCACCCCCACACAGGCTACTCTCCGGGTCCGCTTTGGTAAAGTCTCCCAGGAGGCTGATGAGATGGGTCCACAAAAGGAGAGGGGTCCTCCTACTATACCCTCTGCTTCAACTACTTTCTCCGTGACCCAAGTCTTAGAGGTATTTTCTGTTGTCCTGTGTACTTTCCCCTCGGGGGTGGCTTTGAGGCTCATGGCCCAGGCTCAGACCCCCAGGAAATCCCAGCTTGCTCCAGAATCAAGGCTGGACCTGGCATCCTTTTGTGTTTAGGGTAGCTGTTATAGGTAACAAGAACCAACGGGAACACTACTTTGCCTTTCTCTTACTAGTCTGCATTTCCCGATGCATCCAGTGACACGCACACACATACCCAAGATTGGATGTATCTCCGAATTCCACTGGTAACTTTGCCTTTAGTAGCTGGGGGCCACATGCCTGCAGCTCCACTCCCAGGGTGACCACGTGGCCACCCAGGAATGCCTTCTTTTCTCTTCCCAAACCACTGCTTCTGGGAGCCAGGGCCCAGCTAGCGAATCCCACTTCTCTGACACCATCTGAATAGTTCAAAGACTGATTCCAAAGGGCATGCGTGTTTGGGGGCGGGGTTCTCCACACCAAAACACCAGTGACGCTCAGACACAAGGTCAGTGTTGGAGCATTGAACTCAATCCTGACACTCTCTACCTGGAGACAGCATCCGATTCCACGGGTTAAGGGCTCAGTCTCACAAGTCTGTCCCCGACATCCAAAGGGATGCCAGTCACAAGCCCAAGTGTCACCTGTGCTCCTGACTGGCTGGCTATGAATCAGATTGCCACAACCCCCTCCTTCGGTTCAATTAATTTACTACAACGACTCACAGAACTCAGAGACGCATTTTACTCACTTGATCACTGGCTCATTATAAAAGGATATAATGCAGCAACCAGCCAGTTGGAAGAGATGCATGGGGCAAAAACTGGGGCCTCTCTAGGGCCGCCACTCTCCCCAAACCTTCATGTGTTCACTGGCTGGCAAGCCTGAGAACCCTGTCTCTTAGGTTTTTAAGGAGGCTTCATTACATAGGCATGACTGATTAGGTCGGTGATCACTGGCAGTTTGCACCTCCAGCCCCAGCCTGTCTCTGGAGGTCATGGGTGGGTTTGGAAGTTCCAGCTCTAAACACGTGGCTGGAGCCCCTGGCAACCAGCCCTCACCCTTAAGGGCTTTTCAAAAGTCACCTCATCACCATAACAAAGGACACCTTTATCAGTCTCAACACCAGAATCCCAAGTGTGGGAATCTGTGAGACCAAATATATATTTCTTATAATAAATCACAATGTCACCATGCATAAATTAGCCTTTATCAAATCTTAAAACTTTTGTGCTTTAAAACATACCATCAAGAAAGTAAAAAGCCTACAAACAGGGAGAAAATATTTGTAAACCATTTATTTGATAAAGGAGTTGTACGAGAATATATAAAGAACACTCACTTATGACTTGATAAAATTTTAAAAATGGGCAAAGCATCTGAAGACATTTCTCCAAAGAAAATATGTGAATGGCCAATAAGCACTTGATACAATGTTTACATCATTAGCTGTCAGAGAAGGCAAATCAAAGCCTTCCCCACCCGCCCCTCCCCCACCCAGCAATGAGATAGAATTCGTATTCCCTGAGGGGCTATACATTTAAAAAGATTATAACAGGGGCTCCTGGGTGGCTCAGTCTGTTAAGTGCCTGACCTTGGTTTCTGCTCAGGTCAGGATCTCATGGTTCCTGAAATGGAGCCATGGGGGCAGGCTTCATGCTGACAGCACAGAGACTGCTTGGAATTCTCTCTCCATCTTTCTGCCCCTCCCCCCAACCTCTCTCTCAAAAATAAATTAAAAAAAAAAAAAGATCATAACAAATGTTGGTGAAGATAAAGAGAAATTAGACCCCCATACACAGCTCATGGAAACACACGATGGTGCAGCTGCTTTGGGAAGCATTCGGACACCTCCTCAAATACTTAACCATCAGAACCGATACAACATGGATGAACCTTGAACACGAAGTCAAAGACGCCAGTCACAAAGGAAGCGCATATGGTCTAGTCCACATATACGAAATGTCCAGAATAGGCAAATGCATAGACAGGAGGTAGATGGGTCACTGTGGAGCCAGGGCACAGGGGTGCTGGCTCCGGGGCTCCCCAAAACACCATGTTTGGCCACATGCTGCTGACAGAATTCAAAGGCAGATAAATGAGCAGTGGCAAAACGGGAAAGGATTTTATTTCAGGGAGGCCAACACCAGGAAGACAGTGGACTAGTGTCTCAAAGACTGTCCCCTAAGTGCTGAAGATACTTCCAGGTTGAAATGTTTTTTTGTTTTTTTAATGTTTATTTATGTTTTTGAGGTGGGAGGCAGAGAGAGGGAGACACAGAATCCAAAGCTCTAGGGGCGCCTGAGTGGCTCAGTCAGTTAAGCATCCGACTTCGGCTCAGGTCATGATCTCACAGTCCGTGAGTTCGAGCCCCACGTTAGGCTCTGTGCTGACAACTCAGAGACTGGAGCCTGCTTCAGATTCTGTCTCCCTCTCTCTCTGACCCTCCCCCGTTTATGCTCTGTCTCTCTCTGTCTCAAAAATAAATAAACATTAAAAAAAAAAATTCAAAGCTCCAGGCTCTGAGCTGTCAGCACAGAGCCCAATGCGGGGCTCAAACCCAGAAACTGAGTGCAAGATAATGACCTGAGCTGCTGAAGTCAGATGCTTAACCGATTGAGCCACCCAGGTGCCCCACTTCCAGGTTTATATAAGAATGTGACACAAGGTCGGCAAGAACATGCAGGTGGACAGTAAAGGGCTGGTCTATCCCTGTCTTGGGGTCAGCCACACAGCTGACAGTTCCTATTGCTTGCGGGGGAGTTTCTGTCCCTATCACACAATGCTTTGCCCACAGGGCCTGGGTTGAGACCAGCTGGAGGGAATTTAGGCAGAAAGTACAGATGGACTTGGAATCCTCTTTAAAGAACTCAGGGCTGGGGCACCTGTAGGCCATGGGGAGCGGCTCTTAATGGGTATGGGGTTTCTTTGGAGGAGAATGAAAAGATTCTAAAATAGACTGTGGTGCTGCACGCATGACTGTGAACCTACCAAAAACCACTGAATTATACCCTTATGTGGGTGAATTGTAAGTATGTGTGAATTGTAAGTATGTGAGTTCTAGCTCAATAAAGCTGTTCTGTATATTAACCATGTGGCGAGGAAGCTTTCTTGGGTGATGGCTATATCACCACAGTGACTGTGACATTTCATGGGTGTATACATACATCAAAAAATTTTTTTAATGTTTATTTTTGAGAGAGAGAGAGAGAGTGCGGAGGAGGGGCAGAGAAAGAGGGAGGCACAGAATCTGAAGCAGGCTCCAGGCTCTGAGCTGTCAGCACAGAGCCCAACACAGGGCTCGAACTCATGAACCGTGAGATCCTGACCTAAGCCCAAGTCGGACGCTTAACCGACTGAGCCACCCAGGCACCCCCAGAAGCTTTTTATCTTGATGAAATCCCAATAGTTGGGTTTTGCTTTTGTCTCTCTTGCCTCAGGAGACATATCTAGAAAAAAGTTGTTTCAGTTGCCGTCTGGGGAGATTACAGCCTGTGTTCTCTTCAAGGATTTTTATGGTTTCACATCTCACGTTTTAGGTCTTTAATCCATTTTGAGTTTATTTTTGCGTATGGTGTAAGAAAGTGGTCCAGGTTCATTCTTTTGCATGTCGCTGCCCAGTTTTCTCAGAACCATTTGTTGAAAAGACTTTTTCCCATTTCATATTCTTTCCTGCTTTGGTGAAGCTTAATTGACCATACAGTTTTAAACAGTTTGATGTATGGGGGCTGTCCGACTTTGGCTCAGGTCATGATTTCGTGGTCCGGGAGTTCAAGCCCCACATGGGACTCTGTGCTGACAGCTCAGAGCCTGGAGCCTGCTTTGGATTCTATGTCTCCCTCTCTTTCTACCCCTTCCCTGCTTGTGCTCTCTCTGTCTCCCTCTCAAAAATAAACATTTAAAAAAAAAAAAGATAAAAAGCTTCTGCACAGCAAAGGAAACAAAACTAAAAGGCGACCAATGGAATGGGAGAGGATATTTGCAAATGACTTATCAGATAAAAGGTTAGTATCCAAAATCTATAAAGAACTTACACAACACCCCAAAAAAACAGCCCAATTAAAAAATGTGCAAAAGGAATGACCCAACATTTCTCCAAAGAAGACCAACAAACATGTGAAAAAATGCTCAGTATCACTCAGCATCAGGGAAATGCAAATCAAAACCAGGAGAGAGCACCTCATGCCTGTCAGTCAGAATGGCTACAATAAAAACACACAAGAAACAGCAGGTGTTGGTGAGGATGTGGAGAAAAAGGGACGCTCTTGCACTGTCGGTGGGAATGCACTATGGAAAACAGTATTGAGGCTCCTCAGAAAATTAAAAATATAAGTACCCTACGATCCTGTAATAGCACTATTGGGTATTTACCAAATAAACAAACAAATAAGTAAAACACTAATTCAAAGGGATACCCGCACCCCTATGTTTATTGCAGCATTATTTACAACAGCCAAACTAAGGAAGCAGCCCAAGTGTCCATTGAGAGATGAATGGATAAGGAAAATGTGGTACAGGGGCTCCTGGCTGGCTCAGTCAGTAGAGCATGTGACTCATGATCTCAGGGTTATGAGTTTGAGCCCCATATTGAGGGGGAGAGTTCACTTTAAAAAATTAAAGAGGGCGGGGCAAACCAAGAAACAGACTCTCACTATAGAGAACACACTGCTAGTTACCAGAGGGGAGGTGGGTCGGGAAATGGGTCTAATGGAATGGAGATTAAGGAGGGCACTTATTGTGATGAAAAAAATGTATAAAACTGTACAATTTATGTACTTTTGTAAACCAAGGAAATTCAAGGATTTTTTTTTTTTAGTTTATTTATTTATTTTAGAGAGGCAGAGGGCAAGAGCAGGAGGGAAAGAAAGAGGGAGGGAGAGAGAGAGGATCCCAAGCAGGCTCCACACTATCAGCACAGAGCCCAATGAGGGGCTTGAACTCACGAACAATGAAATAATGACCTGAGCCGAAACCAAGAGTCAGATGCTTAACTGACTGGGCCACACAGGCGCCCCTAAAACTGTACAATTAAAAAAAAATTTTTTTAACGTTTTTTTTTTTTAATTTTTTTTTTAACGTTTATTTATTTTTGACACAGGGAGAGACAGAGCATGAACAGGGGAGGGTCAGAGAGAGGGAGACACAGAATCCGAAGTGGGGTCCAGGCTCCAAGCTGTCAGCACAGAGCCCAACGTGGGGCTTGAACTCACGGACCATGAGATCATGACCTGAGCCGAAGTCAGACGCTTAACCGACTGAGCCACCCAGGCGCCCCTAACGTTTATTTATTTTTGAGAGACAGAGACAGAGCACAGATGGGGAGGGGCAGAGAGAGACACAGAATCTGAAGCAGGCTCCAGGCTCCGAGCTGTCAGCTCAGAGACCGACACGAGGCTCGAACCCACAAACCATGAGATCATGACCTGAGCTAAAGTCAGACACTTAACCGACTGAGCCAACCAGGCGCCCCTAAAACTGTACAATTTAAATATGTGCAATTTGTTATACATCGATCACACCTCAATAAAGCTGTTTCTAAAAATCACCTATAACGAGCATCTAGAAATAAATCCCATTCACAACATGATATGTCCTTCCAATCTCTCCTTTATGAACACACACGGTTTACTTTACGAAGCAGGATGATCCTTCCTTTTTTCCACATGGTGATATAGCATGAGCAACTTTCCAAGTCATTAAATTACTCTGTTTAATGGCCACATAGCAGTTTACGTTCAGGAATGTAGTTAATGTGTTCCTGTGGGCTTCAGGGCTCCCCTTTCTAACCTGAGCTGGGACAGACTTCCATGCTACCCCACCCCCAACCCCCGGCCTGGCCTCCTCTGGAAGGAGCCTGCAGCACTCAGCAGGCCAGTCTTCCGCCTGGCAGGGAGCCCGTGGGAACCAGCCCCCGGCCAGCTGCTTGTTGCTGGCCTTCCTGCCTCCTCTTACCGCCCCGGGGTGGCACCCAGTACCGAGTAGGTCTTGTGTGGTGGTGGGCCTGTATACACCCCCTTCCCCCCACACCCTCCCCCCTCCAGTGTGGTGTGGGCCTCACACAGGCCCGGAGGGACAGAAGAAATCGCCTGAGTCCCAGCCTAGCGCTGGCCAGGGCCTGGTAGTGATCATCAGACTTCTTAGTCACATGTTCCACTAAAATAATTTTACATGCTCAGCATGTTTTTGTTTTTAAGTAAGCTCTATGCCCCCAAGATCAAGAGTCACATGCTCCACAGACTGAGCCAGCCAGGTGTCCCCCCCCCTCAAAATAATCTAGAGCACTCATCTACCTCTTGCATTAAAACAATTTTTTTTAATGTTTTATTTATTTTTGAGAGAGAGACAGAGCAAGCGGTGAGGGGCAGAGAGAGAGGGAGGGAGACACAGAATCGGAAGCAGGTTCCAGGCTCTGAGCTGTCAGCACAGAGTCCGACACGGGGCTCAAACTCATAAACCATGAGATCATGACCTGACCTGAAGTCAGACTCTTAACCGACTGACCCACCCAGGCACTGCTATGTCTTGCATTTTTAAGCTGATCCCAGGGCACCTGGGGTGGTTCAGCTGGTTGGGCATTTGACTCTTGGTTTCGGTCAGGATCTCATGGTGTGTGAGTTTGAGCCCTGCATCAGGGCTCTGTGCTGAGGGTGTGGAGTCTGCTTGGGATTCTCCCTCTCCCTCTCTCTCTCTGCCCCTCCTCTTGCTCACTCTTTCTCAAAATAAATTAATGAACTAAAAAAAAAAAAAAAAAAAAAAAAAAGCTGATCTCTAAAGTAGTATCACAAGCTTAACAGATACAAAGTGTATGATTTGGGACAAACTGTTTACCTGCCTTAAACAGATTTAAGGATGAAGCTCTAACTTGTTCAATGTACAGAAAATGCCTACTGTGTAACCTAATTAGCCAAGCCAGCCCTTGTTGGCAAATTGGCCAATTCAGAATTCATCTCCACCAGAAAATATATATATCTTTTTTGTTTTTTAAGTTTAAATCCAATTGTCAGCACAGGGACAACTGTTGGTTTTGAATTGTGATTCAAGCTGAGAACTGGACAGATTGGTAAGTAGGGAGGTAAGCGGGACGGATGGATGGATGGATGTCTGCACAGGAGGACACACAGATGTGGAGCCCTGCTCTGCATCGGTCAGTGGAATACTCTTGGGTCACCTTATACTTTGTTGTCAACCTCCCCCGCAGTGCTGCCTGTTCTCAGCACATGCCTTCAGTGGCCCTGAGGTTTCTGCACTGTGGGTGCCACGGCAGAATGGTCCCAGGAGCGGACAGGTGTTTCTCTCTTGTGCAGTGAATGGACAGCCCATCAGGGAGGGTGGTAAAGGAGGGCCAGCAAGGCTGAGTCTTGGGGAGAGAGCGTGTGCACAGGGGTCCTGCCACTGTCCCAGCTTGTGTCCACTGTGATGCCTCCCCCAGCGTTGGGGACCATGCAGCAGGCACTGCTCCCAAGGGGGATGGGAGACTTCTGCCCTTTCTCCCTCACCTGGAGAGGGAAAAACGCCTCCTCGGTTGCCTGCCGGGGCTCCTGCTCTGACAGGCCTGGGGGAGTTGCGCTCGCACGCAGAGATGGCCTAGGTCTCCTGGGGGAGCTAGTGAGCTGCTGGCCCCTCGATGCTTGGCAGGCTCTGGGCAAAGCTGTGTCGGACCAGAACCCTCTTCTACTAGCCACCAGACACAGGCCTGGATCTGGAGGGGGGCCGTCCCTGCGGACAGCACAGGGAATCACTCTTTCCGGATGCAGTCAGCTTCCCAGGGAGGAAGGTCTCAAGATGAAGAAGCCCCAGCAAGTTTCTTATGACTCCGTGCACTTTGCATTCAGAAGCTGAGGTCCTGTGATTGCACTGACCATTTCCACAGGGGGCTCATGAAATGAATATCTGGGCAGAAGGAAGAGGATGCACCCAGAGTGCCCGGAGGAGGGAAATCCTAGCCTCTGTGCTGACACGTGCAGTCGGCCCTGGGTTTCCTGGCAGCCAGGGCTAAAAGGGAAATGGGTATTGCTAATGGAGTTTCCTGTGACTCTTCAGGGAATCCGGAATGCTTTCTCTTTCTAGTTAATTTCTCTTCTAACATGCACAAATTACTCAGTTACAACTTTATATGAGCAAAGGAAAGGGACGTTGTTGAAGGAAGCCTAGTAACCTCTTTATCTACCAGATTCAACTTAATCCTTTAGACAATCAATATTCTGCCCCTCCCCCACTTTTATAGCAAATGAGGAACTGAGCTAGAGGAGCAAAGCGACGTTCCCAAGGACAGTCACTGGGTACAAGGAGGGCTGGATCCCAGCTGGCCTGACTCCCAGTGTGTCCCCACCACCCTGCCCTGTGCAACCTGGGGGCTCAGCTCCTGGGGACAAGGCATGCTGACCTGAGCACAGCTCAGACCTCCGGGAAGGCACAGATACGGCAAGGACAGTGCTGGCCTACAGGAGCATCAGTGTGAGTTAGAAACAGCAGCCAATGGCTTGCCACCCACCAGCGTGGAGGGCAGAATGAAGCCGACAGCCCGAGTGGGTCCCTCCATCAGGGCACAGCCTCACAGCCCAACCTCAGCAGCTGTGCTTTTTGGTAACATTTCACCTGTCAGGTTCACATGTTGCTTCTTTCCCTGAGCAGCAGGGAGGTGGACAGCAAGAAAGACCAAACACAGTGTCCTGCCCCCAGTCTGTGACAAGGCCATAGGAGGAGCCCAGAGATGTGACACAGAGCACCAGCATCCACTCTCCAAAGCAGACAGAGGGCAGAGTTACCTTCTCAAGTTCTTATGGAGTTGGGGGCACCTGGGTGAGTCAGTCGGTTAAGCATCTGACTCCTGATTTTGGCTCAGGTCATGATCCGACAGTTCATGAATTCGAGCCCCCCATTGGTGCTGTCAGCACGGACCCTGCCTTGGATCCTCTGTCCCTCTCTTTCTCTGCCCCTCCCTTGCTTGTGCTTAATCTCTCTCTCTCAAAAATAAACATAAGCAAACAAACAAACAAATTTAAAAAACCCATAAAGTTCTTACGGAGTTGAAATGAGCTGTCGTACTGCGTGAAATCTCAGAGCATGCTTTGTCTTCAGAGCCAGTGTCTGGATGAGGGTCTGTTGTCCCAGCAGAGCTCATCCCAGGAGACAGGGTGGGGGAGTTAGGGGGAAGCCTGTCTCTTGCTCCCACCTCCCCTGTTCCCCTGCCCAGGCTGCACTGCTTGGGAGGCAGCCCTGGGTGCTCATGGGGCTGGGGGGTGGGGGGGTTGGGTACAGCGATGAGTCTGTCTGCAGACCGCCCTGACTGGGGCAGCAGAGATGGGGTGAAAGCTTGTGGGGCCTTGTCACCCACCAGGAGGGCTGGGTCGCGGGACCCTGGGGGGACGGCAGCCACCAGCATGGAGCCCTGTGCCCGGCACAAAGTTGCTGGTCCATAAATTAGATGAAGTAATTGGCTGGGAAGGCAGTCCAATCCTCCCCAATTCAACTCAATGAAGCAGGGACTGAGTGCCCTTCTGCAGGGGCCTGTCACCCCGGGAGCTTTTGAAAACACCAGCCTGTGTCATTAACCCCGTGAGGGCGTGGCCGGCCCTCTTTATAGGTGTGAGATCTGAAAGGTTCTGGGGTTTGCCCATGACATGCTGCCGGTATGTACTGGGGGCGGCATGGGAGGTGAGGCCTAGTCATGCTCCCCTGAATCGCTGCCAGCCTCCAGCCACGGTGCCCAGGCCAGCTCCAGAGCCAGGCCCCCTCAGCCCAGGGGGCCAGCAGAGGGGACACAGGTGGGGTGAGCCCCTGTCCTGGTCTGTATGCCACTTTCCCACATCCTGGGAGCCCCTCAGCCGCAGGCAAACCAGGGTACAAACTCGCCAGGCTCTCCACCAAACCCCAAATTCTCCCGGTGGACGTCTGCACCCGGCCCTCCGTGCAGAGGCCTCCACTCTGTCCCACTCAGCTTCCATCTGCAGGCAATGACCTCTGTGGGCCTACACGGGAAAACACGTCCTGGAGAGCTCGGGGACCAGGGACAAGCGCGCTCCCCCATGGCTGCATCCCACGTCCCCCTCGGAGCCCGAAGCGGAGACCATTCTGGAGGGGGAGTGGCTGGCTCACTCCTTCCTCCTCACTCGCAGATCTCTCCCATAAGGCAAGAAAGAAATCCACGTGTTCCTGTTTAATCCCCCAACTATGCTTCCAGGTGGGTGGCTCAGGTGAGCCAAGTCCGAGAATATCTTGCACAAGGCAGGTTGTAATCGGGATCTGCTTGGCTCTGAAACCACAGAGTGTCAGCTGGCAAAGACCCTGCCCTTTGACCTTAAGCCTGTGTCTTTTCCATTAAAACTACACTGCACTCTGACCTTAAAAGTCATTTGGGGGGCGCCCAGGTGGCTCAGTCGGTTGAGCATCTGACTTTGGCTCTGGTCACGGTCTTGTGGTTCGTGGGTTCGAGCCCCACGTCGGGCTCTGTTGCTGACGGCTCAGAGCCTGGAGCCTGCTTCAGATTCTCTGTCTCCCTCTCTCTCTGCCCCTTCCCTGCTCGCACTCTGTCTCCGTCTCTCAAAAATGAATAAACATTAACACAAAGATAATGAAAAAAACATTTGGGGGGTGGGGGGCGCCTGGGTGGCTCAGTTGGTTAAGTGTCTGACTCTTGATTTTGGCTCAGGTCATGATCTCATGGTTTGTGAGTTCGAGTCCTGAGTCGGGCTCTGGGCTGATAGCTTGGCTCCCTCCCAGATCAGGACACCAGGAAGGCATGAGGTTACTGTGCTAAGCGTGGGTCCTGGGCTGAGGGCACCCCGCAGGACTGCAGTCCTTGCTGGGGTACCTCCAATGAGCAGAGAGGCATGGCAGCCTGTCTGGACAGGACCCAGCACCCCTCGGCTCACCCTAGGTCAGGGCTTCCAACCCTACCCTTGTCGGTGCTCCAGCCCCGCGTCAGCGGGTGAAGCCTGTGGACTCCTCAGAGGAATGGTGTTAAGTAAGTAAGTGGAAACATGCAGGCTAAGGGGGAAACCTATTGCATTAGTTTGCAAGGACTGCTTGAGCCACAGAAATGTGCGGCCTTCAAGTTCTGGAGGCAAGTCCAGGATCAAGGTGTCGGCAGGCCCATGCTGTTGTCACACTAGGGAAGAGTCCATCCTGGGCCCCTCTCCTATGTTTTTTCGTTTTTTTGATTTTGTTGTTGTTGATTTATTTTTGAGGGAGAGAGACAGAGACAAAGCATGAGCGGGGGAGGGCAGAGAGAGAGGGAGACACAGAATCCGAAGCAGGCTCCAGGCTCCGAGCTGTCAGGACAGAGTCCGACGTGGGGCTTGAACCCACGAACTGCGAGATCATGACCTGAGCAGAAGTTGGAGGCTTAACCGACTGAGTTGCCCGGGTGCCCCTCTGCTGTCTTCTGATAGTGCCCTGGCCTGTGGGGTATAGCTTCAACATTCCCCGTGTGTGGGCCTGTGTCCACATCTGCCCTCTAAGGACACCAGTCAGATTGGGGTAGGGGCCCACCCTACTCTGCTATGACCTCACCTTAACTGATCACATCTGCAAAGACCCTCTTTCCAAAATGGCTACTATCTAAGGCACTGGGGGTTGGTGAGGACTTCAACATAGGAGTTGGGGACACGGTTCTGCCTGGAACACCTATGAAATATTTTAGAAACCAAATTTATAATCTGTACCTTTACGTCCATGCTTCTCTACTCACACATTAGTAACGTGATCTGGTGGCCAAAGAATTACTATAATTTGGACACACACAGTCATGAGTTTGTGTAACTTCAAGGTATTTATGATTGTAATGCCATGAAAGCATCCAGAGAGAGTCATGGAGGCTGCTGATACCAGTGGGGTGTTTCCCTATGTTCCCATTGAAGAAAGTGCTGTCATCAAGGGATTCTTAAAGTTAAGGGTGTTAATTTTTTCCCCATTCAAGCGCACAGACCCAAATTCGATCCTGAATCCCAGGTTGACAGCTTCTGTCCAAACCCAAGCCCACAGCCCAAGGTGGCAACCAAGCAGGTGAAAAGCCAGAGCAGCTTGGTGTCCCCGCTGGAAATCGGCCCCGGGCACACCTGCCTCTGGGGCAGGGCACAAGGCCAGCAGGTGCTGTGTGGCCAGAGGCTGGAAGGTCAGGTGGGGCACCACGCTGGGGAAGTCGGCCACCTCCAAGGCCACCTGTGTTGTTGCAGAAGACTGTTCCCCTCCTGTGGGGCAGGGGCTGGGACGATGGACTTTGTTTCTTACCGCACAAAATACCCACCTACTGACAACCCAGAAGAGCTCTTTCTGAGCTGCCTCATTAAAGATCATTGCTGCTTGCAAGGCTCCTTCTTTCCCCAGCAGGATTTACATACAGCCTTGGGTGTTGAACAGGGATGGTCTCCACATGGCGTTGGGGTTGGTGGTCTGGGCTTGCCCCTCATCGGCTCCCGCTCTGGGAGGAGGGATAATCCGCCACCATTCCTGGCCCCGGGGAGGCTGACAGTGCTTCCCGTGGCCTTCTTGTCCACTTTTCCACATCAGGAACTACAACATAAATGCTCTGACAGTCACCTTGAGACGAGGTTCCCAAGGACTTCTTACTCCATCACTGATGGGCTCCCCTCCCCAAAGCTCCATCCCAGACACGGTCTGGCCCCTGGGTGTCCAAGGAACCAATACAATTGGGTGTGCTGGCCAGAGACTGGGTGCAAATCCCACATCCACCACTGGGAGGATGGCAGCCATTCTCACTGAAGCCAGGCTCTCCGGGTGCCCAGTGTGGTATTTAGTGCTTTACAGAACCTGACCTCAATTCCATTAGCCCTGCCATCACTGAACTGGGGACACGCGCGCACACACACACACACACACACACACACACACTCAGACCCACAGCCAGCTGGTTCTACCCCCTGCCGCTACCAGTGTGAGCCCGTGGGGAGGAGCTTCAACCTCTTGCCTGGTTCCTCACAGGGGCAGGAGTGGGCAGTATGAGGGCTGGGTGTCCCTCCCAGGGTTGTGCCTGGGGGCCGCGGAGGCAGCTGGGAGGGCGTCTCTGCTCGGCTGTTCTAAGTGTGCCATCTTTTTGAGATCGACTCACTAGTTCAAGTGATGCTTGTTGAACCTGGTGAGAAATGAGTTGTGACACTCCTGGGGCATCTGAATCAGCTCTTCATGCCGTTAAAGGTCAGTTTGGGTTCCGGGGGCCTGCACACCGCCGAGGTTCCGAGCACCCGCTGCCCTGTCCCCTCGTTCACATGAGCCGCGAAGGCTCATGAAGGGACATCACGGACGGGAGCGTCAGAGAAGCCACCTTGGGCTAAGTAATGCTGGTCCCTGGGGCCATGACACCAAGCTACCCCTCGACCAGGGCTCACAGAGATGAGTGCATTTAGAGTTCCCCTCACAGGGGCTTTTCAGGAAAGCAATCTGGATTCTGCTGCTGAAATAATCCGAGGAAAGGAACCTCTCATCTGGGTGCCGGAGGGTCCCTGGGGAGGGGGTCTCCGCACCCCCCCAACTCACCAGAGGGGCAGACGCCAGTGAGTGGGGGGTAACTTCGAGCCCCGGCTAGTGGGGCCAAATCCAAGTCTGGCCGCGCCTTGGGTCCGAAGACTGGTCCCAGCACCCCGGGGAAGAAGCAAGGTTTCAAGATTTTTCTCAGCTCTTTTATTAAGTTAGAAACAGAAGGAACACAACTCGGGGGACACACCACTGCAAGGCCCGCTGTGCTGTGCGCGAAGTGTGGTCACTCCACCTTGGCTGTCCTGCAGCCCGGGGCCTCCGGCGGGTGGCTTCCCCGCCACCCGCCTTCCCGGCCTCCCTGGTGGAGCCATCTCCCGGAGCAAAGGAGGCCAGCCTCTGCTGTGGAAGGGCTTGTGGCCTCCAAGGGACCCGGGAACGCACTCCGCTTCCAGCTTTTCCCCAAGTGGCAGCCGATCGATGATGCCCAGTGCCCGGTGCTCCGGGGTGGGGGGCAACCTAGCCCCCGAGAGATGCCTACAGGCCCAGCGGCAGCACAGAGGTCCTGTGAGGGGGCAGGGCGAGACCACAGACAGCAAGTGCTTTGTGATGTGGCCCCACCACCAGTTCAGCCTGCTCCGGGGCCCCAGTCCTGAACCGGCCAAGTAGCACCGAGTGGACAGCAGGCAGCTGGCAGGCGGCCGGGGAAGCCACAGGTTTGGTGCAGGCCCCTTCCCCCTCCAGTGGTGCCCCGGGGACTGGCAAGGGATGAGCCAGAAGCCCGAACACCAGGTGCAAGCTGACCCCTCCAGAACCCCAGATACTGGGGATGTGCTGGTGAGGGACCCAGTGGCTGGGGAGGTGGAGAAATGAGCGAAGGACTGGCAGTTCTCTCGGGGACCACACTTGCCTTTTGCAGCTCAGGGAGCAAAACGGCCAGCTGGACGCCGGGGGTCACGGGCCTTGCTGCTGTCCTCCATGCTAGTGGGCTCCAGAGTGGGTGCCCTAAGGTGACCCTGGGGTCCCCAGCTCACACCTGCTCCGGGTCTAAGGGCCCTCACGGTCTTGTCGGGAGATGATGGGGTCATTGCCACCTCTTGGGACCGGCAGGCTCTGAGGGGGGCACCCTCGTCTAACAGGACACAGGCCCCTGAGTCCCACTGCGATGGGGCACGAGTGTCCCTCTGCACCTGGCACAGCTGCCCTGACTGGGAGGAAGGTGGGGAGGTCACAGAGAGCACAGCCCCACCCTGGGGAGGGGCGCACAAAGGTTTCTGCTTTAACGCTGGGGGGTCTCGGGGCCATTTGCTAACGAAGTCCTGCAGGTGCCATGAGGTCACCCTATGGGTTTCTGCCCCCTACACAGTGTGTCTTCATTTCTCCCAGGTAGCTCTGCTCTCAGTCCTGGTGGACCCGGCTTCCATGAGACCCGACACACCCCGTGCTGGGTGACATTACGGTCACAGCAGGGCGACGAGGCAAAGGCTGTTTTGTCAGTGCTGTGTGACTGCCTGGTGCCACCCACCCCAGCCCGCCCAGGGCTCCTCTCAGCCCCCCGAGCGGGGTTTGCGGCAACAGGCCACGACTCTGCGGATGTGTCTCTGCCCCAAGGCTGAGGGAGTCCTGGGGTCGGTCCACGCCCCTCTGGAAGGTCCTCTCCCCTGCAAACCACCTCACAGAGGCCAAGGCCTCAGGCAGACACACAGGGCTCTCGAGACAGCTTCTCTTCCCTTGTCTAAAGCTCACAACAGCCCCGAGAATGCTGCTCCCAGAGCCGGTGGGGCCGGCTTCCGGCCACTTCAAGTGCTGGTGTGGGGCCGGGCCGGGCTTCCTGCAGTGGCAGACAGGGTCAGGGCCACTCTGGCGGTGAGGGCTGCGGCCGCGGGGTGGGGACAGACACACGGAGTCTGCAGAGGAAAAGAGGGAGGGAGGGAGACAGAGTATGAATCATGCCCACATGGTTCTGTCCTACCCTGGAACAGAGTGATAATCAAGAGACCACTGTGAGGGGCTAGAGCCTGGGGCCCGACAACAGAAGGCCTGGGTGTGAGAAGGCAGCTCTCTCGTTTACCAGCATTGTGGCCCCGAGCCCTGGTCTCCCCTCCTGGAACAGGGGAACTACCCACCTGTCCATTCAGCCACTCCAACCACATACCCGGCACACCCATGAGCCAGCAGGTGCCACACTAGGCCCTGGGGGACAGGAGGGCAAAGAAATCCAGCTGCCGTCTCCTGGATCATCCCCCAGGTGGGAGACACTGCACGCTTGTACCAATAAGTGCATACAGTAATCACAAGTTGACGGAAGTGCTATGCATGAAAAACAAAAAATTATGGATAAGAACCAGGACTTTATTTTGGTGGAGGGTATGGGAAGGTGGCAATAATCTAACCTGAGATGTGAAGGATGGACAGGAGTTTGCCAGAGGGGGAAACAGCAGTCCAGGCAGGAGGGACAGCATGTGCAAAGGTCCTGAGGTAGGAATCTGGCACATTTGAAAATCAAAATAAAGTAGGCCAGTGAGGTGGAAACAGCGAGGGGGCAGACCTGGTCAGAGAGTAGGGGGCAAGCAGGGGTGGGCCGGCCATGTGGTTAGAAGAACGGGCCAGCTGTGGGTGGCAGCCAGCACATTCATTCACGCCCTCAACAGACATTCACTGTGCAGCCCATCGACCTGGGCCATGATATAGGCTGTGGTGGCTGACGGTGGTGAATGAGGGGTGACCCTGTGGCCACCGAGCTCACACTCCAGTGCCAGCTTCCCAATCAATGCAGCGCCTGCTCTCTCTGAGCTTCAGCTTTTCCTGGGGAACACGAGGGGATGGATCTCAGCCTCCCGGAGAGGATGATGTGGTCTAATGCACGTGGAAGGCTTTGTGCAGAACCTCCTTGGAGCAGGTAAGAGAACCCAGCAGCTGGCCATCACGGTCATCTTCAAAGCATAACCCATTGTGACAGCTCAGCATGACCCTGCGTGAGTTTGCGTGGAGATGTGGCTGTGGATGTGTGTCAGGAAGGGACACCCTCGGCTGGAGCCAGCAGGCAGAGGAAGAGGAAGCTCTTGGGACAGTGGTGGGGCTGTAGTCTACGAGCAGGTTCTCTGGAGTCCTGTGCGGAGGGGGCCGGAAGTTCTCCGGAGGATTTTCGGGCATCCTGCTCGTCCACGCACCATTTCAACACCAGATGCCACTTCCTCTGGCCAGTGCCGTAAGGGCCGTGGGCTCAGAGGTGGCCCTAACCAAGCAGGCCCATTTGTGCCTGGGACACGGATGATGTCTGGCCTGCATGATGAGCTGCCCGAAGTAGGTGTCACGGTGGCTCCGGAGAGGCACAGATAAGCCAGCCCTTGGCACGGGCAGGGGGAGCCCTCCAGAAAGCCTGCGTGTCCTTCCAGCCAACAGGCAAAGAGGCAAGACGCTCTCTGCAGAACATCAACGAATGATGACGCCATTCTTGGTTTTAGAGCTTTGGTTCTATTTAACCAGCATGCTCGTGTCCACTGCACAGCCGTGTAAGAACTACACACATAAGGGGCTTTTACCTACTTGTCAGTCTGCACGTACTCAAGTAACATTTAAAAATTCAAGCCAGCACTGGAATCCGTGGGGCTTTCTTCTTTCAAGTGGGGTATACCTTCCCTCCCTCCCTGCCAAGGCTTCTAGAAGGTTGACTTGAGCTCTGTGGGGTCAGCACTCCCCAGGTGGTAGGCAGAGCAGCCACTGCTCCCTCAGCGGGGCTGGCGAAGGCCCTTCACAAGCGAGAAGCTGGGTCATGAGGCTTCTAGGACCCCGAGATACTCTTAAGGTGGCAAACCTAAACCTTGGGCCTGTCTGCCCCACACCCTCCGGACGCATGAGGCAGATGGGGCAGGGTGCTGTTCCCCTCTAGGCAGGGCCCCACTGCTGCCCCAAACCAAACCTCTGAGCCACCCATGAGACCCCGACCTGGGGAACGGGGGCCCCTCTGGGCTGTCCCTTGTTGCTGAACACAAGACTGCACCTAGGGGCACCCTGAAAGGCTGAGGAACTGGGGAGCCACACTGGCTGGCTCCTGAATTCCCTCCCAGCCCACACAGCTGCCTCCAGACTGGGACAGCCATGGGCCACCCCAAATTTTGGCAGGTGCTTCTCTGAGGCCTAGTCTCCTCATCTGTGAGAGGGGACACTCCTCCACCTTGCAGAGACAGGGCGTCAATGGTCACCCTGCCCGCACACACAACAGGTTTGCCCTGCTGGACTGCAGCAAGGGAGGGCACTTCCGTGCTGATCCCAGGCCTGGCATGGGGCCAGCCCTGGCAAACACAAGCCCAGTGAAGACTCCAGGTGCATGGATGGATGCATGGACAGACAGATGGAGCTGATGTGTTTCAAGAGGCCTGAACTCTTGCCCGGGCTCCTTTCTCAATACACCAGGCCCGTCCATGTAGGTCTGCGCTCTGGGATTTCCTCTCGGTGGTGATTTCTTTGAAGGCAGGACAGAATGTGCGGAATTGCCCTCTGATGGCAGTGACCGAGCCCCTCGTGGGGCCCCGAGGGGGACTAACCGGCTCAGCCTTTCCCAGAGCTGGGATTGGAGGCCCCTCCGCCCCCACACCCCAAGTGGCTGGGGCCTAACAATGCCTGTGCAGAGATGAGCTCCTGGTGGCCTGGATGCCTGCACGACATGCTGGGTGGGGGTCAGGGGAGGAGACATGAGGGCAAGGGCTGTGCCTTTAAAGGGCTTGATGGGGGCAGGGGGACTCAGTGGGAGAGAAAAAGAACTTTCGCGGCTGATCTACACTCAGTGAGTAACCCAGGGTAACCCAGCCCGGGCTCCGGGGGCCTGCCATCACCCACATATGTAGATCTGGCTGGGACACTGGGGCTGGTCCTGGAGGTCCGCCCTGCCTTTGACGAGGGCAGGCGGAGCTGATCTGAAGCAGGCAGTGCAGGGCGCGGGAACCACCCAGGGTCAGCCTGGAGGGCAGAGCCTCGGGAGGGGCCGTCTCTCAGGCCCCAGAGGCACTGCGGGGAGGCTGGCTGGTGGGCTGCTGGGCCAAGTAAAAAGACAGTTGAGATGCGGGACAAGAGCTGAAGGCTAAAAAGGCCCTGTGCCTCTGATGCAGATGTTGCTGGTGCAGGAGTTCGGGAAACGTGCAGGCTGGAGCTGCTCAGTCTCACCAGGCAGCGTGGCTCTGGGAGGGTAGGGCCCAGGCGTGGCGTTCCGGTCCCGTCCAGGACCGGCTCCATCTTGGGCAATCAGCCTCTTTGCACCTGCTTCCTCGTCCTGGAGATGGGGCTGACGACAGCACCCCCACCACGGACTGGGCCGGACTGGAGGGACAAGGCCCCTGTTGCACTCAGATGTGCACATACAACGTGCCTCGTGACTATGGGCGATGGACCCTTCTAGAAGAAGGGGCTAGCCCAGGGACGTGGAGAGGGCCCCCACCGCCCAAAGCATCCCCAAACCATCACGGCCACCATCCTTCTGCATCACTGCCTCGCATAAGCGCCAACTCTCAACCTGCCCCTCACTTGGCCTCTTCAAATACTGTGAGTAACATGATTTTCACTCCTGTGTTTGAGATGGCAACACTGAGCTCAGGGGAGTTAGGTAACTGGGGTCAAGCAGCCAGTAAGAGCCAGAACCAAGGAACGATGTGTCCCTGGAACGGGGGAAACTCCTGGAGAGGTAAAGGGCTCATTATGTCCCCTGGCCTGCCCCCACCTCCTCCCACATGGGGATGAACCACTAGTCAGGTCCGTGGGGAGGGGTGAGCACCAGCGGGAGAAGCCCTCAGGCTCCACAGGTGAGCACCCCAGAGTGGAGGAACTGGGGGGGGGTGACAGGAGGCACCACCATTCTCTTAAAGCTTGTGCCCCAGGGGACCAACAACTTGGGCCGCTCAGATTTTTCTCTCCAAGAGGGAGGGAGTAGATTAAAACAAAACAGGACAACTCGGAAGCCCCTATCTATCTAGGCTGGCTTTTGGGGGTCCGAACACCCTGGACGTAGGAGGCGATGCGACCTGGGCCTGCCTGGCTTGTCCCCGTCAAGGCCTTGAAGGCCTGGCCACGCTGGTCTGGCTGGAGCATCTGCTCGCCTGGAGGAGCAGTCCCAGCGAAGTCGGAACCGCTCTGCTGTGCACAGCCTTCGGCATGCAGGCCAGCAGCCACCATGTCACGGAGCAAATTAGGTTTTCAGTCCAGGCTGGCTCCTGAGGGGGTTTCTGTGATCTGCACTGAAGGGGGCACCTGGCCTGAGGGCCGACTTCTCAGAGCTGCCAGAGAGCTGCCAGGGGGGTGCAGAGGCTTCCGGGTCAGCCTCAGAGCTGTGACTGGTCACCAGCCCTCCTGGGTAAGGAGAGCTGGCCTGTGCTGGAGGCAGAGCCTGGGATCTCCCACCGCAGGCCCCAGCCTCTCAGAGCCCCTGGGACCCATGCCTCCTTGCCTCCCACCCCAGAACCTGCTGCTCCTGTCCCAGGTGTGAGGGGTCCAGGAGGAGGACTAAGGGCTGGGACACACAGCCTGGCTTCCCCAGGGCCTGACCAAGGAGGATGGAACCAGAACTCAAACCTTTCCCTTGTGTCTACAAACCCACCAGCCCCTATTCCTGAGCTCCCTGACAGGCTGGCTTGGGACACCCTGATCCAACCTCAGGACTGGCACTGACCCTGCCCCTCAAAGAGGCCAGTCTGGATAAGCTGGTCCTTCCCTCCACTTGACTCTGCACCTGCCCTCAGGCCTTGGGCAAGTCCCTCCTTGTGTCCCCCCCATCCCCCCAAATGGCACCTGTGCCCCTTAGCCCCCAGCATCCAGTGTCACCTCCCCCTTGGGTGAGGATCTCCTGTAATAATGGCACTGAGAACAAGGGTAGGAGCAGTACCTTGGGCAGCGCTCTGCAGCCGTCCTGCCCGGCCATGGTTCCCTCCTTCGGCATGCCGCCCGCGCTGAGGTGGCCTCTCACCACCTCGCAGGACAGGAGCACCCCGCTGCCTCCACCGGGGGCCTGGCCCCACAGCTCCAGCACCCCCCTGGCCCCTTGAGCCCTCTGCCCATCAATCATGTTCCTCACAGGTCCCCGGGGTGCTACTCACGTGTTGGATACACGCTAGAGTCGCCTGGTCTGGGGTGTGGTGTGGGCTTTAGCATTCGTGTTGTAAAGAGGTCTGGCCTTTGCCCCTGGCTTCTGGGAGATGATGGGTCATACCCATTAGACTGTCTCCACCTAAGGCAGGATTTGGGGTGGGCACATCTGCGTGACTTAGGAAAGGGGCTCTGGGTCACGCTGTACCAGCTGACCTGGAGGCAGAGTAACAACGTGGGCCATCAGTCGAGCCTACGTGATGGGGCCCCGGTAAAAACCCCGGACACCTGAGCCTGTGTGAGCCTTCCCGCTGGGGAATATTCTGTACGTACGGTCAGCCACTGATGTGGGCACAGTGACACCATCCTGACCGCGTGGGGAGAGGACCCTGCCCTGTTCGTCTCTGTCCTTGGCTGACCTCAATCTGCATCCCTTCCCTGTACTTGACCGTGACCGTGAAGAGGATGCCCTTATGTGGAGACTGCCCTCGCACTTGGCCGGCTGGCCTCAACTCCACGTGGTGTTGTCTGAGGACTCCAGTGACTCTGACGTGCAGCCATGTCTGGGAAGCACCACACCTGTCTGAGGTGGCTGTCTCCACGTGGCAGGGGGCTGACATGCTTTGCTCAAGGTCAACTGCAAGCAAGGGGCAGAGCTAGGCTGTAGCTCCAGACCCAGAAAGGGGTCCCAGAGCACCCAGCCACTTGCTGCCCTATCCATCGTCCCCTGGAAGGACACAGTGACCCTGACCCAGGTGGAAGGACACAGTGACCCTGACCCAGAGCGGGCCCGGGCCCCGGGGTGCTGGCGGCTCACCTGGCTGGGCCCTGCATGCGCTCCTCACGAAGGCAGGTGTTTCCAGGTGCTGACAAAGGCAGTGGGGATGAGCGAGTAGGGCACCGTGGTGATGCAGTTCCACGTGTCCGACGTAGGGTCATAGCAGTCCAGGGTCTTACACCTCTGGGTCCCGAAGTAGCCCCCCACAACGTAGAGCTTGTTGCCCGAGGCCAGGGCGTGGCAGGACATGCGTTTGGCGGTCATGTCTCCGATCCGCGTCCACTGGTTGGTCTCACAGTCGAAGCGGTAGGCGGAGGCGGCCGTGAACTCGGTGTCACCGCCCATGATGAAGATCTGGCTGCCCAGCACGGCGGCCGCCGTGTACCGCCAAGGCTGGGGGCACTCGGCCTTGATGCTCCACCGGTTCTCCGAGGGGTCGTAGCACTGGACCTTGGACACCATGTCTCGGTGGATGCTGGTCCCCCCGAAAACAAACAGCTTCAGCTTGGCGCTCACCACCGCGGCATTGCTGACGCCGTCCCTCAACGGGGCCACCATGGTCCACTTGTTAGCCCCGGGGTCGTACTTCTCCACCTGCTTCAGGGAGACAGACGGGGAGGCCGGGAAGACGCCTGCCAGGGACGTGTGTCCCCCGACCACGTAGAGGCAGTTCTCCAGCTCGGCAGAGCCGTGGCCGAAGCGGGCAATCAGCATGGGCGCCGCCTTGGACCACTCCTCGTGGACGGTGTCATACACCCACACGTCCTTGGAGACCCCGTTCTCGGAGCCCCGGCCCCCGGTCACGTAGACCTTGCAGCCGATGGCTGAGGCGCTGAACTCCTTGCGGGGGCTGGGCAGGTCCGCCTTGGGGATGATCTCCTTGGCCTTGTGGTCCACCTGGTAGATCTTGTCGCACATGAAGGTCTGGCCCCCCAGGATCAGCAGCGTGTGGCCTGCCTTGCGCGGCCGGGCGCAAGGGCTGGTGACCACCCCGTCGTTCTGCAGGATCTTGGTCTTGCAGCGGAGCGCCTCGTCCACGATGAGCCTGGTACGCTCGTCGGCCATGAGGAGGGCCTCGCCGGAGACGGCCTCCTTGAGGCAGTCGGACGGCAGCAGGGCCAGCCGCACGCTGCGGAGCAGCTCGGGCAGGTGCACCTTCCGCCGCTCGAGGTCGTGCTTCACCCACTGCAGGATGGCCTCGAAGACCACGCGCTCGTCCTCCGTCTCCAGCTCGTCGCTGGAGATGAGGTCCAGCAGGGTGTCCTTGGACAGGCTGTTGAAGTCCTCGCTCTGCCGCACCGCCTCGAAGTGCACCAGGCACATGCGCCACGAGAACTCGTACAGCCGGCGGCACTGGTGAGCGTCCGACAGGAGCATCATGCCCAGGCAGTTGGAGGGGAAGAGGTTCTTCTCCAGGAACTCGGCGGCGGCGTCCCGCACGTCGTGGAACTGCAGCATGTCACCGGCCTCCAGCAGAGACTCGGCGTTCTCCTCGTTGATGACGATGCGGGACGAGTAGGCGAAGTCCAGCAGCAGCTCCAGCACCTCGGGGTGCAGGTTGTCCTGGAAGTTGACCGTGTCGTCCCGGCTCTCCCGCAGGCCGTGGCTGAACATGGCCTCGAAGTAGCGGCTGGAGGCGGCCAGCACGGCGCGGTGGCAGGGGAAGGCACGGTCGCCTGCCCACAGCGTGACGTCCGTGAACATGCAGTGCTTGCGCAGGGTGTTGAGGTGGGCCAGCACGCAGTCAGGGTGGGAGGCTTTGTGGAAGAGGGTGATGTTCATGGACCCCGTGCTGCTCCGCGACTTTCGGGTCTCATGGACGCTGACCGACATGCTGAGGTGACCTGCCAGGGGACAAGGCCACACAAGGTGAGAGGGGCTGGCCCTGTGCTGGCTCACCCTTCAGCCCCTCCTCTCTCAGCTCCGCCCCTCCCCTTGACCACGTGGCCAGAGAACGTGCGGGTGGCAGTGGCTGGTCTGACCTCTGCCCTTCAGAAATTGCTTTTGTTGATTTCGGACCAGCTGTGGAACCTAACATCTCTCTGGCCTGGAGATGAGCCACGTCTGGGTGGCTGTGAGCTGTGGCTGCCCACCCCGGGACAAGAGAACATGCAATATGGTGTCCCTGGGCCACTAAGCAGATAGCAGGTCGGGGCGGTGCTAAGTAGCCTGTGCCCTGGGCCACATCCCACCCTCAAGCTGCCCTCTGGGGCCGAGGCTCCCGTGGCCCGTTTCTACAGCTGGGGAAGCCAAGGCTCAGAGAAGCAGAGTGGCTGGCTGCCCAAAGTGCTGGAGCCAGGATCCCCATGTGGGCCCTCCAGCTCCAAGCCCAATCTCTACTCTCCACAGGCCCAAGGAGGCTGATTCTTTCCGGGTTTTCTGTGGCAGACTGGAAACAAGGAGCCCAGGGAGCCATGGAGCCCGAGCAGGGCCTCACATGCCACCCCCCCTCCCCCACCCCCATGCTCCCAGCAAGACCTGGGCTGAGCTGGACTCCTAGCAGCACTGGCCAGAGTCCCTCACCAACCCTGCCCTTGGGAAGTTCCCAAGAGCCACCGCTACAGCCTAAGGGCTCAGTGTAGACACGTTCTCCAAATCCAGGGTCTTCAGAGGCCACCTGACCCAGTGGGGATGAGCAAGGGTTTGAAGGCAAAGCTGGGCCGACAGCGGCTCACCTGAAAGACACCGGCTCAATTCTGAGGTCCCAAAAAGCAAGCCACAAGAAAGGCCCAGGTGACAGCAGGGCATGCTGACCACTAATGCAATCCAGATTTGCCTCAGCAACTGAGCTTGCAAATGAGCTTCCCTAGGCCCTACAGGCGACTCCAGGATCTTGGGCCATAGTGAGTGTCTCACCTGCCTCCCTCCTATGTCCTCCTCTGCCCCACCCAGGACTTGGCCCTCAGAAGGCTGCTCTGTGTGGGCAGACACGGGCTTGTCACACACTTGAACGTGCGGGACTCCAAGGCATCTTCATTAAAGTCCAATAGACAGGGGCACCTGGGTGGCTCAGTCGGTTAAGTGTCTGAATCTTGATTTTGGCTCAGGTCATGATCTCATGGTTTGGTGAGTTCGAGCCCCACGATGGGCTCTGTGCTGACTGTACAGAAACTGCTTGGGATTTTTTTTTTTCTCTCTCTATCTGTCCCTCCCCTGATCATGCTCTCTTGATCTTTCTCAAAATAAATAAATAAAACTTAAAAAATATTAAAAAAATTTTAATGTTTATTCATTTGTGAGAGACAGAGTGAGCAGGGGAGGGGCAGAAAGAGAGGGAGACACAGAATCCGAAGCAGGCTCCAGGCTCTGAGCTGTCGGCACAGAGCCTGACACGGGGCTCGAACCCATGAATTGTGAGATCACGACCTAAGCCGAAGTTGGCTGCTTAACCAACTGAGCCACCCAGGTGCCCCAAAACTTTAAAAAATGTTAAAAAAAAAAACCCCAAACCTAGCCTTTTTTCCTCTTTAATTTTCAAAAGTATATAATTCTCCCAACCCCCACTCCAAGTCAATTTTCTGCTTAAGTAATAATCTGGTAAGGGAAGGAAGCGATTTCATGCTTCAGTGAAATCGTAAATTAGTGTCCAAGTACAGTGCTGTCTCTCTGCCTCACTCCTCCCCTGGCAAAGAACCAAGTAAACCACAAACTGACGTGATCCGAGCTGCCTGGGCAAGGCCCCTGCTCCCTGGGCCCGGGCTGGGTCTGGCTCTGCTGCTCTGGCCCCCAAGCTCCAGGCAGACCTCGAGTTGATGATGCACCAGAGACACCGCTGTGCACACCAGCCACTGGGCTCTGGGGTCATGAGGTGAGCCCACGGGGATGGGGGGTGCAGCCAGCACAAGAGTAAGAGAGGTGGGCCAAGGCTGGACACGATAGTTCCTGTTCGATCGTCATCCTGGGGCACCCCTTCCCTGCAGCTCGGTGTTCTCTTCTGTAAAACGAAGTCCCTGTCCTGCTCAGGCCTCAGGGGCACTCAGCTGTTGGCAAGTATTTACGGAGCGTGACCTCTCAGCCTGGCCCTGGGGCTGGGTGGCACGGGGATCGGGAGGCCTCGGTGGCTTAGCCCCCTGAGGCTTTCCTGGCAGCTTGGCACGTACCCCAGATCTGAATTCCGGACCCTGCACCACGTTTCCCCGAATCTTGTTCACAGACATGTTCCCAAACATGGACGTTCACTGAGTTGACTCTATCCATCCCGTCCCCACTGTGTCTGGGCTGAATAGGAGCGATGGCCTTTGACCTGTACGCCACGCTGGGGGTGTGGCCCCAAGGACTCCAACTCAGGGGTCCAGGTGGAGACTCCCTACGGAGGGGGTTAAGGACGGGACAAAGCAGGACTCAAAGAATGAGAAAGCATCAAAAGGCAGGGCAAACCCACAAAGAGCAGCCACGTTTGCCCTGGGAATGAGGTCAAGTGGTGACAAGGCCAGTGCTGAATGGGCAGCCCAGGGCCCCAGAGCTGACTGATGTCTTGCTTAGCACCAAGATGCCTGCCCGCTGACGCAAATTCCCCGCACAGGCAAAGAGCCAGGGATGGGCGTACACACCCAAGCAGGTTCCCACCCCCAGATGGCTGCCTGTCTGGGCACCTCCGTGCCGAGGGCAGAGGCACCTGCCCGGCTGTTTCCTCAGATTGTCCCACCTCCTTGTGAGCAGTGCCTGCATCTGAGCCAACCTCCCAGAGACAGCAGCCATCAGTCATGCACGGACCTGCCCCGGACCGTGAGGTGATGTCCCAGAAGCATCGTGATTCCAGAAGGTGGAGGGTCTCATCACCCCAGTTTACAGATGAGGATGCTGAGGCCCAGACACAGGAATGGAATCATGTGAGCTGCAAACCTGTACCCAGGTCCCTGAGGATCCCCAGGGCTGTGCCTCTGCTCTGGGCTGGCCGGAGTGGGAGGACCGGCCTAAGAGCCAGAGGCCCTGGGTGCTACTCGCCCTGTGTTGGGCCCCTCACCTCAACCACAGGACATCTGGAAGCGGCTCGCCTTGACCGTCACGCGTCCAGGAGAGCCCTCAGCATTTCCTCCAGACCCGCTGCTCCCCAGGCCAGGCAAACGGGAAATGGCACCAGCATGCTCCTTCTTATTCAGGCCAAATGCCCAGGCTCCCTTCGTCCCTCCCCGGCACCAGCACCCGGCCCCCACCAAGTCCTGTGGCTCCTAAGTGAGCCCCGACTCTGATCCTTATCCCCACCTCTGTCCCTCCCTTGACCTCTGGAAACCCCTGACTGGCTTCTGCTTCTTTCTCCACGATCTGTGCTCCATCCAGAGACCAGAGTGATGATCCCATCACGCCCAGCTCGAAACCCTCCAGGGGTGTCCCAGCGCCCTCAGTGAAATCCTAAGTTCTCACCGTGGCAGCCAGGTCCCACATGAGTTGACCCCTCCTCACTGGCTACCCCTCTGTCATCACATCCTGCCACTTTCCAACTCGCTCGCCCCCTCAGGCCACACCGGACTTCTTACTGGGCCTCAGGACCTTTTCACAGGTTCCCTCTCGGACTGGAATGCTCCCCTGCCTGTCTACATGGCCCACTCCGTCACCTCCTCAGAGAGTGACCTGACCACCTTTTGGGGTCACCTCCTCTCCACACCTCACCCAATTCTGCCTTCCTCACAGCACCCACTGCTATGTAACACGCGTTCGTCCCCAGTCTCCCCAACCTGCTGAAGGTGGACACCACGGGTAGGGCTAACTGATGCGACCCCAACACCCAGTGGGACCTGGCACAGAGCGGCCACTCGCCTCGACTGAATGAACCCCGCCTTTGCTCATGACGAAGCCTGGAGACACATACAGTGCATGGAATCCCCTTCACCTTGAGCACTCGTCCAGCCGCCCCAGAGAAGACGAAGGCTGGGCTGAAGAAGGCACTCGAGGGGGCCGCCACGATGGACGCGTGCGGTGGACACTCACAGCCTCGCTCGGGTCAGCGCTCGCAGAACCCGAGGCTGGGCATTTGGGCCCGGCTGGCCAAAGCGGCAGATCACCGGGCCCTGGCCCTGAGCGTGGAGCCCGATCCGTGTGCAATCCTACCGGCCACCGCGATGGGCCAAGCAGACTCTTGTCTGCGACGTTTCCTGAACTGCAGGGGAAGGTAGAGGTGCCAAGAGCACTGGGGCAGGGCAGGGGCGGCAGTGGTCGGTGGCCGTGCCACCCAGGACGGGAGCTGCACGGAGGAGGCAGAGCCCACGGCCAGGCTGCCCTTCTGCTCCGAGAGGGCTTTCCGTCCCTTGTCACCTAGAGCCGCAAGCAGTACGAGCACTCACTGCACATCAGTTCCTGGGGGTCAGTGACCAGGGGCTGCTCTCCTTGCTAAGGGGTCTTCTACCTTCTCCACCTGCAGGGAGGGCACCCCCCCGCACACCGAAAACGGGTTGTATGAGATGGTTTTCCGTGTTCACTACCAGTCACACAGGCAGCCCCACGCAGGGCGGAGGACACGCAGGGTGCAGGACACAGGCTCCCGGCCAGTGGCGGGAAGGGTGAACGTGCCAGAGTGTGTGTGCCCAAAAGCGTGTCTGCCCAGAGCCTCCTTGGCTCCCTGCCTCGGGGGCCACGATAAATCAGACGCTCTCATGCTGTATCACAGAACTACTCTGACTACCTAAGCGTTGTCCTGGGCTTTGATGGATTTAAGGCACGTGAAGTAATAGCCATGCTCCAAACGAGCAATTTCTCATCCTGCTAAGAGGTACTGACCCGCCTCAGACCACACTTCTGCTCACACTGCGATCCTCACCTGCACAGAAGCAGTTAAAGTGCACCCAACAACAATGTGCCCGGCTCATTTCTCCCATCACCCTTGGAAAGTTGAAGAAACACACAAGGAAACAAAGTAGCCAGTGGTGAGACCTGCAGAAGAAACTTGCCTGTTCCCCAGCCACGAGAAGCTGAAGGCCCCCACTCCCAGGGAGAAATACGCCACGGGATCAAACTGCTGCCACTGTCCAGAAAGCCCGACTCCATCTGGCCGCAGCACCGACCCCCTCCCTGCCTCCCTCCACCTGCCAGGGGCCCGAGTTCCTCAAAATCAGGATGTCAACGCTACTGCTCCTTGCGGGGGGCCAGAGGGAGCGGGAAAGCCCAGGGCCCCGCCGGGGGGTTGCAGGTAATGTGGTTCTGACTCACTCAACAACCATAAGCTTCCCGAACAATCCCCACGTGCTATGTACCAGGCGTGGGAGACAGGGACGGACACAGACAGGTTCCTGTCCCCGTGGGCCTGCGGTGTGGGAGGCGGACACAGACCAGCAGTGAGGAAACAAAACAGCAGTAGGTCACGGTGACAAGAAGATGGTGGGGTCACTTAGGCTTCTGTGAAGAGGGGACACGTGAGCTGAAGCTTAACCAATGAGCCAGGCTATGACGACAGGGGAAAGGACGCTTCCAGGTGGCAGGGCTGCGGACACAAAGGCAGGGCAGAAACAAAGTTGGCCCGTTGAGGGAAGAGAAAGGCCAGGCCGACAGGTAGGGGCACAGTCACATGGGGCTGGGGGACGACTAAAGATGCCCACAAACTGTGACACGGCTTCCACTGACAGGCGGGGTCTATGTCCCCTCCTTTCGAGCAGGTTCTGTGACCGACCAAAGGGAGCCGGAGAGACGCTGTGCCCATTTCCGGGCCCAGACCTTCAGACACTGGCAGCTTCCACTCTTGCAGTGCCCCCTCCAGGGGAAGCCAGACAACGGGAGGCCTGACCACACCTCGAGGAGACGGCAGCCTGCCACGTGGAGGAGGGCAGCCTGGCCGTTCCCCCTGCCCTTCTGGCCACGGGAGCCCAGGCACCACACACGCGAGTGAGGAAGTCGCCTTGGACAGCCCAGCTGCAGCAGGTGGGCCCCCGCCAGCAAGTCGGAACCGGGGCCCCAGACACTGGCCCCAGGGACCGCAAAGGTCACGCATCACCCAACCTCAAACCCTGAGACAGATCCTGACTGAGCAACTGCTGGAGGCCAGGCTACGTTGAAGGCCCACACCAAATCAAGATGGCGGCTCTCACTCTTGATCTCGGGGTCGAGATCAAGACACACGTAACAGAAAGGCCAAGGTGCGAGCGAGGTGGGAGGGGGCCTGGGGGTGGGGAGAGAAGGCAAGTATTCTGCAGATGCCTCTCTGGTGGCGGCATTCTGACGGCTGTGACAAAGTGGCCTGGAGGGAAGATCAGGGTTCCTCAGGGACGGCAGACAGAACGGGGTCCCTGAAGACCACAGCCATGACCGTGTGGTGCTGGGAAAGTTCACTTGTCTCCCTGGGTCTGTTTCAACCACAGAGTGACGCTAAAAGCAAGTGACAAACCAGACAGTACATGACACGCGCTTCCAGTGGCCTGGGCCTCTAGCATATGCTCACACGGCCAGCTGTTCCAGCATTGCTGTTACTACCACGTCCGCTGAACAAAGAACGGAGCAGACACTCCGGATCCTGACTCCATCCCTCCCCTCCGCTTTCTGGTTTCGTTTTGTTCTGTAAGTAAGCTCTACGCCCAACGTGGAGTTTGAATTGACGACCCCGGGATCTAGAGGCACCCGCTCCACTGACAGCCAGCCGGGCGTCCCTCTGCTTTGCTCTGAATACGGCAGTGCTCACGGTCTATTCGTGTTTAGGTTGTTCGGATTTTTTAAATGATTGTATGATATTGTTGCGATCAGAAAAAAAAAAACGCTAAAGGTTTCTGTCAAGCCTGTGAGGTCTGTGAAAAAGGAAGGAGTTAAATGCTATGAAACACCACATAAGCGCAGGGCTGTGTGATTCAACACCCGTTCCCAGGCAGGGATCTCGGGACTGACGTGTGACGCTGCGGCCCAGATGCCTGCCCCACCCCACCCCTGCGTCTGGGGATCCAAGCACCTCAGGGAGCCTGCAGGGTGCAGGGGTATCCTTCCCCTTGCCAAGTGGAAAGCAGACTAAGCGCCCTTGTAGAGCACACAAATCTAATTGTTAATTGAAAGCAAATCAGTATGACCAGGGTAACCGAATCAGAGGCGCAGATCATTCCAGATACGAGTGCACTATCACACAAAGGGCCCTTTCCCTAAAAGCCTCTGCCTTTCAATGGTCCTTTCTTTAAGAAAGTAATAAAACTTTATGTACATTCAAAAAATTGTAGGTACCTTTTTATTATTTTTATTTAAAAATTTTTTATTTTTTTGACAGAGCGAGCATGCACTCAAACAGGGGAGGGGCAGAGAGAAGGGGAGAGAAATCCCAAGCAGGCTCCGTGCTGTCAGCACAGAGCCCGATGCGGGGCTTGTACCCACGAACTGTGAGATCATGACCTGAGCCGAAATCAAGAGTCAGACACTTAACTGACTGAGCCACCCAGGCGCCCTGTAGGTACCCTGTTTTTAATTTAAAATGCAAAGGATTAGAATTATTTGTATTTTTGTGTATGTATTTTGATTTTGTTTTCCATCTCTTTATTGTGCAAGATTCCAATCCTGCAGTAAAGTCATGATAATTGTGTAACACACGCCTTGTGTCGGCTAGATGCAACTTTGCCCCACACCAGCCCACAGCCTCACCCCATCCCTCCTGCAGGGGAATGGGCTGGCTGTAAGGGCGGTTCGAGAACGGAGCCTGGCTCAGGGAAGGGGTGAGGGTGTTGCTTCACCCAGCACTTAGTAACAAATGAGGTTCCTCTTTTGGTGGTACCCAAATGACTCTGCATCGGATGGCTCCCCATGAAACGCAGAGAGCAGGTCGGTTCGCCCCTGAGCTCATCTCACGGGGCAGATTTCCAACTGCCTTCCACAACTCTGACAGACCACACTGCAGGACAACCCGCTTCTCGCCTGCTATCTGAGGTCTCGATCACCAGTGCCACAGCGCCTCCCCTACAGTGCCCCGTGGTAGGCGGTTAGTCCTAAGGTCCACCCGTCCACCTGCAACCAAAGCCTGGAAGGGGATGGGGATCCCAGGAGACCCGGAGGGTGGGCAATGGCTTCAGCACCTTCTCCACGTGCTCTTGCCTTTTCCCTCGGTGCTCCCGCAGGTTAAGCACAGTTGAGGAAGGACAGCTTCTTTGGCTTCCAAGATTGAGCCGGGATCCAGGCTGCTTCAGCCTCTGCTAGCCAGGAGGCCGTGCTCTTATTACAAGCTGATAGACCTACCGAAGTGGAAGCCAACTCTGCTAGTGTACAAACGCTGCTCTGGGGAAGGGCTCGGGGGGTTGCTCTGTGCTCGTTTACCCAGGGGAATAGGCCCCTCCCAGAGGAGGCACAGGACAGGAGGTGAGGGGTCAAGGCTGTGCAACCCTCCTGGACGATGAAGCAACACTTGTTGCAAACGGTAGAGAGTTCTGGTCAGGAAGGGAGCCAGACGAAACACATGACCACCAGGGGCCTCTGCCGTGCTGGGTGTCGCACGCAGAAGGGGTGGTCCCCCAACCACACCCGGCCGGCTCAGGCCTGTCCGCTTTAATCAGGATGGGCCAGGTTCTGCAGCATCAACAAACACCCCTGTAGCTCAGAGGCTTCGGAGGACTGCGATTTCTCTCTGGCTCATACCACTTGCATCATGGTTCGGGGGTAGTGGGGGGTGAGTGTGAGAAGTGTCCTTGTCATCACTATCGGCCCCAGGGACCCAGATGACAGAGCAGCACCCCGTCACCAGTCAGTAAGCCACAGGGAAGAGAGAGGGCGCTTGGGAACCCGCACACGGCCTGGAAGACACACACGTCTTTCGCTCCCATCTCCTTGGCCCAAACCAGGCACATGGCTTCACTCACCCACGAGGGCCAGAGGCACAATCCTGCCACCTGCCCCACTGTTTCGGTAACCTGCACGTGGGAACGGGAGCTCCGAGATTAATGGCAGTGACAGTTCCACCAGCACTAAGTTATAGTTACCAAGGACTTGCTCCATTGCGGGCACTGCTCCAAGTGCTTTCTGTGTGAACGCGTGCAACCCTCACCACGGCCTTATGTCCAACCCTCACCTGCACCTCACGGGAGGGACGCTGGGCAAAGAGCTCCCACCCCTGCGCTTTGTGAGCCCAGATCTGTATCATTCTTTCCACACACCAAAGGGACAGAAGAGAGGCTCTGGGGGCCACAGCCCGGGGCTCCAGCCACTGGACACCCTTCTCCGTATCCCCCTTGGAGTAACCCTTGTCAACCCTTCTGCGCACCTGGAACAGCGCCATCTCGAGGAGAATGAAGCCTCCGTGCTCCGAGACACCCAACGCGGGTAATGAATCAACTTTTCTCCTGTGCGTGGCAAAGGGTCCTAGTGCGAAAGCGGCCTCTAGGGTCATTTTCTGGCTCCTGTTCAGATGAGGACACCAGGCTAAGCAAGGCCACCTCAGGGAAAGGATCTAATGGTCCCCCACGCTGTGTCTAGCTGCTCAAAGACAAGGTCAGGGTTCTGTCAGCTCCGCACCGGCCAGGTTTTGTTCTTTCAGAGAAGCCATCTTGCTAAGGAGAGAAGCGAATCCTCAGGAGGGGCTGTGTGGGCCACGTACCCAGCCCACAGCAGCCACGGCCACGGTGCTCAGCACCCTGTTCTCTGCTCAGAGCCCTGCCTTCTCAGTGTGAGCTCCATGGACCAAGTTAGACAGGCCAAGGGGCACACCCAGGAGCTCAATCATTTTTACTGACAAGACAATGTAGGATTGAAAAGCACAAGATACAAAAGACGCAAATCCCCTGGAATGTCAACCCAGAACACAGGCATTTTCATGAGGGTGAGGGGGGGAGGGAGATGATGGCTGGGGACACTGCCCTGCGGGGGCAAAACCTCATTCTTGGGGGGGGAGGTGGAAAAGATCTTGTTGTTTTTATATACAAAGCATATGTACACAGCACACAGACTTATATCTGGTATTAACATTTATGGGAGGGTAAGGAGAATCGGGGGGGAAGTTCTAAGAAAGTTTTGGGGGAAGGTGACAAGGTTAAGCCAGTCTCTGAACAGAGTAACTATTTTTGTGTTGGCTCATTTTTGCCTTTTATCCCCAAACGTTTTACATTGTTGCAGTTACAGAATGTTATTTTACATTGTTTTTACCTATTTACACAGTTTCCATATTCCTATCCTTCACTCACTACTGAACAAAGGTGGATTGAGTGCCCGTGGGGTGCAGGCCCTGGCATCCAGTCTTCCGGGCTCCCTCATGAAACGGCCCAGCGTCTGTGTGGTTGTCACATGTAACTTTTGGTGTCTGTGAAATGCAGAACAACTATGACTTAGGAAGTCATTCATCCACAGTTCTAAAAGTTTCTATCAAACAAATCACATCTCTGCTTATGTTGAATTACTGGTATTCTCTTGAGATACAATCTTGGGAGAAGAATTCTAGATGTTTGATGTCACAACATCCTAAAAGTTGTTTGCCATGCTTAAACCACCCCTGCAACAAGCCGACTTCTTTCAGCTAAGTGGGGGGGTGGGGGTGGGTGGGTGGTGTAGACACCTCCAAATTCATCAGGGCAGGGCAGACAGAAGCTACCACTCAGCTTCTTCTGCCATATCCTGTCCCCCCTCAGCTCGGTGGGGCCGCCTGGACCATCTCTGGCCCCCGAAGCCGGGAGTCTGCAGGTCTGGCTGTTGGCTCCAGCTGGGATCAGGGCCAATGTAATGGATACCACTGCTCTAATCAGAGAGGGGACAGAGAACTCGGCACTCAGGCTCACCCATCTGTTGAAATAACTGGTTTCCTTTCACTTATCCAGAGTGACACAGGGAGAAACAAAGGGGGCAGAGAGAACAGTCCCCTCCAAAGCAAACATTGCATCATGACCCCGGGCTCCTCCCTCTTCAGAAGGATTAGCCTGGCCCTCAGCAAACAGAGCGGGGGCTGGGGACCCAGAGGGAGGCAGTCTCTTTTCCTGTCTGGTCCCTTGAAAGGTTCAGAGTCCCACAGATGGAGCCGCTCAAAGCACTCTGGCCTAGATATCACTTTCAACGAGCCACCTGGAGTCTTGGCGGCAAATGGAGAAGAATACAACAGGAAAATAAAAAAACACCAAGAGTAAAGCGCTAGCCATTTCCTGGTGTGGGTCCTTCTCCCTGTTCATTCTTCTCCAGGCTGTCAGTGCTGCTGTGCAACTGCAATCTGAGTGCTGTTCAATTCCCAAGGCCCAGGATGCAGCTCTGTCTTCTCCGCGGAGCCGGAGAGCGATTCGGAGTATCTTTCAAACTGACAGCTGCAGGTGCCCTCGGCCCGGCATTTCCACTCCAAGGAACCTCACCTTCAGTCCTACTTGCACATGGGCCTTTGGCTGCAAGCAAAAGGCTGGAAACAACTCCATATTCATAAATAAGAGCCCTAGTCAAATACACCTTGGTTCGTTCATCGAGTGGAACACTGTGCAACCCAATATATACACATGTATATTTTTTTAGAAAAATTTTTTATTATTTTTTCAATGTTTATTTTAGAGAGAGAGAAAAAGAGAGAGAGAGAAAAAGAGAGAGAGAGAGAGAGAGAAAGAGAGACAGAGCATGAGCGGGGGAGGAGCAGAGAAAGAGGGAGACACAGAATCTGAAGCAGGCTCCAGGCTCCAGGCTGTCAGCACAGAGCCCGATGCAGGGCTCAAACTCACAAACTGTGAGACCATGACCTGAGCCAAAGTCAGACACTCAACTGACTGAGCCACCCAGGCGCCCCCAAATACATATATATATGTGTATATATATATATATATTTACATAAGAAACCAGACTGCCTATGCTCACACACACAGAGACATGCTATACACACACCCGTGTATACGTACAAGGGGTATCTCCGGCAGGCTGTGTAAGAAACATTAGTGCACTGGGGAGAACAGTGGAAACCCCGTACCCCTCTGAACCTGCTGAATTCCATGCCAGATACAGTATCACTTTTTCAAAACCCTGTCATGTGTGAGCCTTTGTGCTGGGTGCTTTTTTTTTTTTTTTTTAATTTTTTTTTTTTTCAACGTTTTTTTATTTATTTTTGGGACAGAGAGAGACAGAGCATGAACGGGGGAGGAGCAGAGAGAGAGGGAGACACAGAATCAGAAACAGGCTCCAGGCTCTGAGCTGTCAGCACAGGGGCCCGATGCGGGGCTCGAACTCACGGACCGCGAGATCGTGACCTGAGCCGAAGTCGGCGCTCAACCGACTGAGCCACCCAGGCGCCCCTGTGCTGGGTGCTTTAAATGCATCCTTTCACTTAATCCTTAAGACACATCTTCAAGGTCCCAATTGTAAAGATGGGCAAACTGAGGCTCACAGAAGATAAAAACAAAAAATGCACACACATCTTCAATATTCAAACCTGTTTTGCTCCCAAGTCCCTGCTCAAATGGCACAATGGGGGCTATTTACGAAGACAAAGAACCTTCCTGGCTACAAATACTGGGTACATACAGCAGAATGGAAGAGCATATTTTATTTTTTATTTTTTATTTATTTTTTATTTTTTTGGGACAGGAGAGAGACAGAGCATGAACGGGGGAGGGTCAGAGAGAGAGGGAGACACAGAATCAGAAACAGGCTCCAGGCTCTGAGCCATCAGCCCAGAGCCTGACGCGGGGCTCGAACTCACGGACCGCGAGATCGTGACCTGGCTGAAGTCGGACGCTTAACCGACTGCGCCACCCAGGCGCCCCTGGAAGAGCATATTTTAAATGAAAACCCCTGATTTCTCAAGCACCCCTCCTGCACTTAGCAGACCTGCATCCTCCCTCCCGGGCTTCAGGAAAGGAGGAAGCGTATGGGCTTAGTAAAGCCAGAAGGGTGCCAGCTGCAGAGGACAGTGGATGACTTGGGGACACACCAGGTCTGTGTCACAGGCTTTCTCTCAGGGGCCTGCCTTCCCCCTTGCCTGGAGAACAGCCACATAGGTCTGGGGCCTCCCCTCTAGCTGGCACTGCCACGACTGTGCTGTAAGACCTGTGCCTGGTATTCAAATGCTCTGGGCCTTTGTTTCCACATTTGTAAAATGGGGATGAAAATAATCACACAACCTCACAGGATCGCTGAGGGGGCTAAAGGCTGAGAGCCTTTAGTACTGAGAGCTGGGCTCATGGCCTGGTACTCAGCTCCCGGTTTACAGGTGCATGGGGCAGCACAGTGCTTTCAAACGGTTTGGTCTCAGGATCTTTCTACAAGTTAAAAATGACTGAGGACCCTAAGGGGCTTTTCTTTATGTGGTTTTGCCTAGTGATAGTTATCAAAATTAAATTTTAAATGTTTTAAAATTAAAACTGGGAAAAAACTTAAAATGTGTATTAGTTAACAACAGGGGCACCTGGGTGGCTCGGTCAGTTCGACGTCTGACTTCGGCTCAGGTCATGATCTCCTAGTTCATGAGTTCAAGTCCCGCGTCGGGCTCTGCTGACAGCTCGGAGGCTGGAGCCTGCTTCACATTCTGTGTCTCCCTCTCTCTGCTCCTCCCCCACTCAAGCTCTGTCTCTCTCCCTCTCAAAAATAAACATTAAAAAAAATTAGAAAAGGGGCGCCTGGGTGGCGCAGTCGGTTAAGCGTCCGACTTCAGCCAGGTCACGATCTCGCGGTCCGGGAGTTCGAGCCCCGCGTCAGGCTCTGGGCTGATGGCTCGGAGCCTGGAGCCTGTTTCCGATTCTGTGTCTCCCTCTCTCTCTGCCCCTCCCCCGTTCATGCTCTGTCTCTCTCTGTCCCAAAAATAAATAAACGTTGAAAAAAAAAAATTAAAAAAAAAATTAGAAAAAAACAATCAACCATTATATGTTAACATAAATAACAACTGTGTTTCATAAATCTATTTTCAAAAAAAACTTTTTAAAAAAAATTTTTAAATTGAGAATACTGACTGGATCCCCATATCTGCTTCTGCATTGTTTGCTGTGAAACGTTTCCACTGAAGAATGTGCAGAGAACCCAGCCTCACGGGGACAGGTTGTTAGAAGAGGGTGACTGCAAGAGCCTTTTCAGATAATTTAGGATGTTCTTCTTGGATACCACACCAAGACCTGACAAGTGGTAGTTTCCTAGAGATTCACTGCGGTGTGGAACCTGAGCCTGAGTCAGTGAACTTTTGTACTCTGACATTCCGACCTCCTGGTCTACCCTGCACTTTGAATGGACTGTTCCACATTGTTTGGTAATACCGTGCAGTGGTCACTGGGAAAACATCAGCTCACTAAGCTATGTGCTCTGAATCAGTGGAAAAGGCAAGTAACACTTTGGCATTGCCATGGAAACAGTTTTGACCTTGTGGACCCAAAAAGAGACTCCAGGATCCTCCCGACCACACTTTTAGAACACCGGGTTAGCAGAATTCCCTTACCCTCCACGTTAGCCATGCTTTTTGGGAAGAACTCAGAGGAAGATTTCTGTGGAGAGCAGGGGGTGACGGACAGCTGAATCACCTGCCCCTGCTGGTCTTGGTCCCCTGCCTGTTGCACAGAGGAGCAGTCACATGGGCCAGTGCCCTCTAACCCAGGGCTGGCTGGCCTCCCCACCTGCCCTGCTCCTCCCCCCTTCACTACCAGCCACTTGTTTCTTACCACAGGACCCCCTCCTTTCCCCCCAAAGTAACAGATTTGGGCACCTTGTACTGGGCAGGGCCTCAGATAGCAAAGTACAGGGGCCACGCATGGGCTGCTGCCCTTGGGCTTTGCAGCTGATAGTTCTTGGTCTCCTGAAATTACATATGTGTGTATATTTATAGCCAAATGCACGGGTGCCCAGAAATCACGACTCACTCATATACATTTTTAGCACATCGTTTGGCCACCAAGTTCTATTAAATCTTCCTTCCCGGTCCATTGTGTCACTGGTTCTATGCTGCAGATAAGGTGAGGCCTTCACCTCTGCAGGCTGGGCTACCAGAGGCCCCGGCCTCTCCCACGCCCAGCAATCTGAGGCCAAATGCTCTGCTCCTGACCACCAATCTCTCCTGCTCAAAAACCTTCAGTGAGGGTTGGACATCCAAGCCTTGGCCAGCCTGTCTCCCCCTCCAGCTTCGTCGCCCGCCCCAGCCCCTCTCCCTGCCTCATGCAGATACAGGCTGGCCTTTCCAGCTCTCCTGCCAAGTCTCAACTCCTCCATGAAACCTCATGTCACTGTCACGCCTTTTTCTGGCTGATATGTAGGGGGATTGCATATACATGATGCTCAAAAAATTCACGGGACAAGTAATCTGAGTACCCACTATGTGCAGGGCCCTGTACTATGTACCAGGGATGTGGCCATGGTAAATACACATTTTTGTCTTCTTTCCTGCAGCTGACATTCTGATACCTGTGGACCCTTTCCTACAGCATTGTGATGTTTCTTGTCCGGCACTCTTATTCCTTCAGGTCATTGTGTGTTGTGCCCTTATTTTAATTTCCAGCTCCTCCAGGACAGTATTCTGTGTCATCTCTGCTGCCTAGAATGTATGCGATGCTCAATAAATACTGCTCAACGGAAAGTGGATAAGCCACAATACCCACTGAATAAGAATCAGAAAGGTCCAGACATCTGTCAAACCCAGGTGAGATGTTCCTGATGTCTGTTGTATTAACTTGCAGTATGGTTGACAGCTTTCATGTTTAAATATCTTAAGTGCTACATGGGAAAGCGCTCTGCCCTGCCCTCAACCCTGCCCTGGACGGTGTCTCATAAATTGTAGGAATCAAACTGGAGAGGCCAATGAGGTGGCTAGGCTGGCTCTAAGCCTCTGGTTGCAAAGCCCAGTACTGCTGTCTGTACCCCAGATATTTATATTCCATGATCTTCGGCTTTCCATCTGGAAAATGGGGGTGAAAGGAACTGTCCCTCTGTGAACGTACTATCCTGGGATTAAAGGAGAGAATCCATCTGTCTCTGTCTCTCAAAAATGAATAAACGTTTAAAAGAAAAAAGGGGGGTGGGGTGGGGAATGCCTGGGTGGCTCAGTCGGTTAAGTGTCCGACTTCGGCTCAGGTCATGATCTCGCCGTCTGTGGGTTCCAGCCCCGCGTTGGGCTCTGTGCTGACAGCTCAGAGCCTGGAGCCTGCTTCGGATTCTGTGTCTCCCTCTCTCTCTCTGCCCCTCCCCTGCTCATGCTCTGTCATTCTCTTTCTTGCTCTCGCAAAACCATTGAATTTTTTTTTTTTTTTTAAAGGAGAGAATCCAGGTAAAGAGCTTAGCCCAACAGGGCACACATTTACTCAGCTCATGAGAACTGCTATTCTTAATACTGTCCGTGTGGCCCCTGGTGGCATGAGCCCTGTGGCAAAGATGGCTGGCCCCCTGATCTCCACCCCTGGCTTTCCTCCTGCAACCTACATGGCATGCGTGCCACTGTCACCCACGTGGCAGAGGAATTGTAGGTATAATTAATGATGTTACTAACTAATCAGGTGACCTAGAAACAGAGAGCTTATCGGGGTGGGCCTGACCTAATCACAGGAGCCCTTTACAGCAGAGTTTTCTCCAGGTGATCACAGACGTGGATGCCAGAGATGTGAAGCAGGAAAGGATTTGATGCCCCACTTTGGGTTTGGAGATGGAGGGGAACATGTGGCACAAAACATGGCAGCCTCTAGGAGCCAAGATCAGCATCCAGCTGACAGCCAGAGAGGACAGGGGACATTAGTCCTACAACCAACCACCAGGAACTCGACTGTGCCAAAAACCTGAATGGCCAGGAAGTAGATTCTACCCCGGGGCCTCAGGGTAAGAGCTCAATACCTTGACCTTGGACTTATGGTCCAAGACCTTAAGCAGAGAACCCAGTCCAGCCAGCTTAGGCTTCTGCCCTACAAAGCTATGAGCTAATAAATAAGTACAGCCTAAGCCACTAAGTTTGTGGTGATCTGTTATGCAGCAAGAGAACTTAATATAAGGCCAGCTTGGCCTTTAGCCATAATGCACATAGAGGAAAAGCATACCAGGTGCTTGTCCAAAGGGTTTGGGGACCACTCGCACCTTCTGTCTCCTTAATTGCTGCCATATGTGATGCTTCAGAGTCAGGACTGTCTTACTCATTTCCACCCCTCGCACTTAGCAGTGCGGGAATCGTGTAGCAGGCTGTCAATTTCACTGAACAAAACTTCAACTTCTAGGGCAGTCAGGAAGAGAATGGCTTAGCTGGTTAGCTTCAGTCCCACGGCCAGCCAATTATAAGGTGATGGGGTGCAATTATCTGGGCAAAACCCAGCAAAGGCCTCTTTTTTGCCGAGAGGAGAAGTCCAGACCCTGCAAAGAGTTCAGAGGAAGCCACTCCCAGCAACTAGGGGAGGTATGTGTCCACGTGCAAAGTGTCTTGCTTTACACACCAACCGACCATGCCGTGGTTCCTGCCTCAGCCTGCGGCAGCCTCCCAGGGCTCAGCTGGCCAACCAAACCCTGACATTTTGCTTGTAATTGTACCTTCCAGTAAAAAGTCCTAGTTGCAGTAGTAAAAATAGCAACTACAACTTCCTGCAGCACCGATATACCAGTCCATCTCAGTGCTGGAAAGGAAACCTGGGGTCTGAGCTCACTCCAGCTCCATGAAACGCCCACAAGCTGGGCTCAGGATGGCAGTGGGTGGGACCCAGCAAGGGCAGCCCACTGGTGCCCCTGACCCTGTGAACCACCCTCAGATCAGCTCCTGAGATGCTCCCCTCACTCCCTTCCTGAAAAACCCAACCCTCAGAATCAGAGGATATCTGAGAAATGTAAAAAGTTGCCAGCAGCCAGGCTTCCCACCTTCTTCTCCTCCTACTCACTAGCTGCCAAGGTACAAAGAGGGGAGGCCCTCCACCAAAGCCCTTTGGGGATTCCAAGGTGCCCTTGTTCATCTGCTCTTTATTACCCTCCCCCATGTGTGTCTACCTGCCTGTCTGTGGCCCACTGTCCCCTGCAGCTGTCTTAACCAGGTCAAGATGGAGGGGATAACAGAAGCCTCCACCAGGACTTACGTCTGAGTCATCCCCAGGTGGCAGGGCTCAGCCCAGCCTGGATGCTGTCCCCCAAGAAGTGGAGGTGAGCTGTTAGAGCCGACTTAGGGAATGACAGGAGAGCCTGGCTAAAATGCCACCAGGCACCAGAATCCCAGCAGTCAGGTTGCCTGCCCCCTGAGGGCCCAATACCACCCAGGAACCACATGGGTGAGGTTCTCCCTGGCCCCAGATTCCTCCTTTCCTCATCTACCAATCTCCAGAGCTTCCCATCCTTCTGTCTCTGAATCAAGTGCAAGGGCCCTTTTGTCAGTCTTTTACTTGTTTTAAAGCCTCCTGTTACAGGAAAACTGACCAGGACCCCCAAAGTAATAGAATCAATAAAGTTCTAAGGGCCCCAGCCTTCGGTCTTCACCAACAGGTAAACACGGGGCTCAGCCTGTGGTGGCCAATGCCCCTTTCTGAGTCTTTTTATGGACAGGCTAGAGAACTTTCTCTACCTTCCTGGCTCATTTCTCCATTCCTGCAGGTGAGACAGGGAGGAACACACCTACTCGGCTACTCTGACTTCTCTCTCAGGCCACGTGGTGGATGCCAGGCAGGTGTCCCACCTAAAGCCACCCCAGCCCTTCCTCGAGACACACTGGCTGTTTAGAAACACTCAGATTCACTCACGTGTTCTAGGCTTCAGATATTTCGCTCTCACTGCTAAACCCCATGATGTTTGTAGAACTTTTCAGCATAAAATGAACTTTCAGGAATGTTTTCCCAAGCGCAATGCACAGCAGCCTGGCTGGGGCGGGGCGGGGATTAAAAGGGCCTCATTTCACAGATGAAGCTTCGCTGGAGGTCAGGAGACCAGGCACAGGCAGAGCCAGCAATCACTAAACCTTGATATTCTGGAAAAACAAAGATGGATGAAAACAAAAAGAGAAAGCCTGGATAAACTGGATCACTTTTGTTTTGTTTGCTTGTTTTAAAGGAATAATGACATCATTCCCTCCCCCATCACATGAGCTAAAAGTGAAAACGTGGATAATATCAAGTATGGGTGAGGACGTGGGCAACCGGACTCCCAAACACTATCAGTGGGCGAGTGATGTGCCTAAGTCTTCGGGAAAGGCATTTGGCTTTGACGACGAAAATTAAAAATCAGAAACACGCACGATCAAGGACGCACAAGACTTCATGGACTATATGAAGGGAAAAAGAAAAAATATCAGACATGACCTAACATCTCCCGGGGGACAGGGTAAGATGAAAGATGGTGGCTTGTGTGGCTGTGCCATGCGGAGGGGTGCCACCACAGAGTGACATAAACACAAAATCTGTGCAGGAAAAGGGGGACCAGAACGGTATGCACCAAACCACCGATGGATACCAAGGACGAGGGGGACCTCCACACCAGGCTGCATTTTTTTCCTACGGGGTTATTCATTCATAAAGGAAATCTACTGATGTATTACCGAAATGAAAGAAAACAAACAACTTTACATGTTTTCTGTAGCCTCCGTAGGGATCAGAAGATTCCAGAATGTGATGGCTGTCGCCTATCTCTGGCTGCATCCCCCTCCGCGGCCCACGATGTTCCCGGCCTACACACTCACCTGCTCCCTGGCTGGCAGGCCCTTCCGCAGACCTTCCCATGGGCACCTCGGTCCAGTCTTGCAGGTCTTGGCTCAAATGTCACCAGCCCAGAGAGGCCTTCTCTAGGCCCCCTTGAGCTCCCACCTTGACTTTTTCCTCCCCACCCACCTCCAGCAGCCCTAATGGCAGCTGTATTTATTTTGTCCATGTGGTGTCTGCCTCCCTCGGTTGAATAAGGCCTCCAGGACGGTGGGGACCTTGCCCTGTTTTCTGCTGCATCCCAGAGCGTGGTAGAGAACAGGTGGCAAAAAATACTCACTGGATACACTGGGAATGGGGATGCTAAAAATAGTCTACTTCCTCACCTCTCAGTGGGGAAACTGAGGCAGGCTCTTGCCATGCCACTCACACCCTAGCAGTGTGCTACAACCACCTGACTACGTGTCTGCCTCACATGTCAGGGGCCAAACTTGCTAGAAGGGATCCTCTGAACTCCACTTCTTTTTCCCAGTTTCTAGTTCAGGATGAGCCATTCAGACAGTGCTAAACAACTACGTGTTGCATGAACGCAGCTGCAGGGGTTTCTCCTTTGCATTTTCACAGCTGTGAACAACAGAGGCATTCACAGGTTAAGGGACTTGCTGCCCAAGGTCTCACAAGCCCCACTAGGATGCCGCAGAACTTGAACTCTGGATGCTGGATGTAACTGCTACAGCTTTCTAGAAAAAGAACTCCTGCGTCTCTTGGTCCTCACTCCTGCCCAGACAAATCTGGCCTGGCCAACTGCAAACCTGGCAGGCAGCACATCCTGGAATTGAGTGAGCAAAGCGCCTCTTAATTAGGAAATTAATTCCATTCACCCTAGATTGATCTGTGGTCAGCCTCTCCTTGGGGGCCCAACGGGAACAGGTAGATAATAAGCAAGGCTGTTTGTTTCCATCCTATGCCTGCATCCTACCCTGATGGATCGGCTGATGGTCCAAGGTTTCTTCTTGGCACATAGAGGTGGGTGGGAAGTGACACCCCAGGCTAATGTGGTCCTCCCTCTGGCAAGAGACAGTTCTCCCACGGCCCTGCTCAGCCCCTGCCTTCTTGCAGGAGGAGCTATCCCACAGGTCTTGCGGGCACCTCCTGGGCAAAGCCTGGTGTATCGGGCGCCTCAGATCCTCCTGCACCCCTGGGCTCCCTCCTGATCCCTCCTGATCTCAGGAGATCTGTGCCTATCTTTCTTCTTCAAAATGGCCCTGGGGACACCTGCAGGCTAGGTCCTACCCCATCCATTTCAGGATTTGGGGGGTGGGGTAGGTGTCAGTCTAAGTGCTCCCACACCTGCCGCCTGGCTCCCTGCCTGGGACCAGCCAGAGCAACCTTGAGAAGTAAGTCACCCACGTGCCACCTTCCTTTGGGCCCAGCTTGGTTCTTCTTTGGCCCAGTCCTCTGGCTTCACCAGTCCCTCATCTGTGGGCACCAGTGCCTGTAGGCCCTTCACACCTGGGCCCTGGGCTCCTAGCCAGGGAGGGCAGGAGAGGCAGGGAGCCCAGGGAGGCCTGAGAAACTGGGAGAGTCAGACTTGGTTTCCACTCACCAAGAAAGGAAAGAACACTGGGAGCTTGCCTACTGTATACCCTTCTCATTCTCCAGGAGGAATAATTAGGACCCAGAGAGGGAAACTGACTTACCTGGAGCCCCACAGCACACACCAGAGGCAGAGCTGGAACTAGAAGCCCAGACTCCTGACTTCTCATTTGCTCCTCAGCACTCTACTGGCTGCCTATCTCTTCCTGCCCATGAGGGCTAGGCAAATAACTCAAGCCTATAAAATTTCATGAGGCTGCAAAAACTTCTGGGAGTTTACAGCAAAACATTAAATAGAAGCACTGTACACAACAGCATCCACCCATTTTAGAGAAGAGCAAGTTGAGGCCCATAAAGGTATGGGGACCTCCATGAAATCACACAGCCAGGGAGAGGCAGAGTAGGACTTCCAGACACCCCCCTTAAGTGGTCTTTCTGTCAACAGGCTCTAGGTGTGAAAGGTCCAACTGTGGGATGGTGAAGAGGGGGAGCTGACCCTGAGCCTTGGTCACACACTGAAATGAGGTGTGGCCCAGAGAGCCTGGTCCAGACTCTGTACACATCCCAAGGGTGCAGACCACCATGGGAGAAAGAACATCTGAGTAGACTTTTATGTTTTTGCAGAAAACACGGTGAAACTTCCCCAACTAAACTGGATTTCTCAGACCACAGAGCCAGCACTTAAAAAAAAAAAAATTTCTTTAATGTTTATTTACTTTTGAGAGAGAGAAAGAGCGTGAGTGGGGGAGGGGCAGAGAGAGAGGGAGACACAGAATCCGAAGCAGGTTCCAGGCTCCGAGCTGTCAGCACAGAGCCTGACGCAGGGCTCGAACCCACAAACCGTGAGATCATGACCTGAGCTGAAGTCAGACGCTTAACCTACTGAGCCACCCAGGAGCCCCCAGAGCCAGCACTTTTAAAAACAGGCCGGTGAGCCACACGTGCCTACCTTTTTTCATCCAAAGGGCATGGTCCGGGCTTGGAAGGAAAGGTTCGGCAGCAATAAAGCACAGAGTCTACTGGCGCCAGAGGGAGGGGATGAGGGTGGGCGGAGGTGGCCGGGGGCCCAAGAGATGGCTGATTACAGACACACAGGCAGCATCTGAACGCAAGTCTGGTTCCTGAGCCTGTGCTCTTTCCCCTGACCTGGTGTTGAGGAGTCTTAACAGGAGGCCCTCCCATCTTTGAGCTCTCTCTCGGCTCCCACCATCTCGACCCCAACAGCTGAGGGGTCTGGAGTCAGTCCTGCAAGGCGAGTGCCTGAAGGGGACAGGTCACAGCTTTAACCGCTATCCACTGGGATAGTGGCAGTGATGCTCAGGGGCCAGGTGGTCCTCCAAAGAGGCTGGCACCTTCTGTGGAACCAGGGCTGGATTCCATCACCTGGGGACAGACCCAGATTGCTAAGGGGGGAGCCCTGCTGGGATGAGGGGAGTAAAGGCTGTGGAGGCACATGTGCCCCCCACCTCCACCCCCAGCTGTCCCAACTAAGTGCTTTCTGGCTGGGAAAACGCTTCAATGGCTCTGGCTGCCTGAGGCAATTCAATTATGAAATTTACCACTTTAGATGAAAACCGGCATCTCAATCAGCCAATTCATTTGCATCTGGCCACTCTGTTTTCTCCTGCCAGCTCTGTTCACCCCTCCCTGGCCAGGCCACACTGTAGGCTGGTCCAGATGGATTAGGGCTCAGGTGATGGGCAGGTCTTTGGAGCTCCTGGGGCTGCTATTCCCTAGGACCCCCTGAGCAGAGAGGCTGCATCCAGAAGCCACCCATCTTCCCAGAGACTCTCAGGACTGCTGACTCCACAAGCCAAAGCACCACGGTCTCAGGTGAACCTTTCTATCACCTCACACCCACACTCTTCTAACCTCAACCTGCACCTGCCTTGAAGTTGCACGGGTGGTGGGAGAAGGCGGCCACCCAGAGCCTGGAATCTGGGCTGTGTCATGCCTTTCTCATCTTTATTTTGCCAAGGCATCATCTCCCCAGAAAGCTTTGCCATCCATGCCCCTCAGCTCCCCTTGCTGCCTTTATCACTGGGGTATTGTGCACACCTAGGTGTGTCTGTGTATCCAGGTCCCAATCCATGTGCCCACACACCCTGGTCTAGAAGCTCCCAGAATACAGGGTCAAGACCCTTCAAACAATGACTCATTCGTCAATTAACAAAAGAGTGAACTAATGAATGAACAAACCACTCACAGAATAACACTCCCACCCCCGCCCCCGCCCCCTGGCGCATCACAGTGGTTGATGAGAAGCCTGCTTTTACTGCAGACCACGAAGTCCCAGGCCTGGGTAATCTTCTCCTCCTTCCGGCTCTCCTCCCCCACACTGGGTGCCCAGAGGTTTGAGAGGCCATTAAGGGGCATCGGGCTGCAGAGGCTGTCTCCGATACTGGGGGTGCAGCTCGGCCACAGACCCTCTTTCTGTGCACCACAACCATAAATCCAGCTGCAGCCCGAGCCCCAGGATGAAGGTTTCTACCATTTCTCTCTACCTTCCTTTTAAGAGCCTCCCTGGAGTCACTTCCTGACAAACGGAATGACTCCAGACCAAGAGAGCTGCCAGGCCCAGAAGACTGACTCCATCAAACTCCTCAGGCACAGCTTGGGGATCTAAGGACCTCTGGTCTCAGAAGGATACCAAATCTGCCTGCACTGGGGCGGACCTTGTGTCCTACTCCACCCCCACCCCCAGCCCCCAAATGCAAGCCGTTACCAACAACCCCTAGGAAACTGAACAGCACACTGGGGGCCACAGAGCACCAGTCCTACCTACGAAGGGGGAGACTGAGGTCCAGGATCCCAAAGGGAGTGACAGCACATTGCTGTCATCACAGCCCAGTCCATGATAAGAATGGGGGGGGGGGGGTTCCCACCTCCTCCCCCCAGTGCCACATGGCCAGAGTGAAACCAGAGGCCCAGACACATGGTGTTCTCTGCCCTGCCTCACCAGGGAGGGCCAAAGCTCAGGGAGCCTGTCTCCTGCTCAGAGGAAGTCAGCAGGACCAGAGTGCCCAGATTAAACCCGCAGGGGCCTAGAACGGCCTCTACCCCAATCCCTTTGATGAGATCTCTATAAAGATTTTTCTTTACTCAAAGAGAGCTATAATGCACCTTGGGGACTTTGAAGCAGCAGCACCAAAAAAGTGTAAGGTGCCCCCTGGGGGCGAGGGGAGGGGTCCAATCTCTCAAAGGAAAAGCTTCCCAAGCAACTAGAGGAAGAAAAAGAGCAGTGGGGGGCGTGCCCGAATGGGGTCCTGTGCCAGGCAAGGGGACAGGCGGGCTAGTTGTCTAGAGAAGACTTGCTCTGAACCTGCGTGGGTGGCGCCACCTCGGTGGGCAGGTGGGTGGGACTTAACCACTCCTCCGCTGTTCTCCAGCCCTCTAAACCCAGAGAAGGGACCCCCGTCAGGCGGGACGTGAACGGCCGAGGGCACCGGGGGCGCCGGACCCGGTCCCGGCTCGCGTGGACAACAGCCCCTGGCTCGACCCCGGGCCCTCGCTCCGCACGAGGCAGGCGGCCATCTGGCCCTCGGCGTCAAGTGCGCGGGGACTTCTCCGGGCCCGGGCGCAGAGCCCGACCGCTCACATCCTCAAAGCCGAGCAGCCTCCTCTTTCCAGGATCGATAGTAATTTTTTAAAAAGAGAGTCTGCGGACTCAATGAATCAACCACTCCCAAGGGAAAGAGTTGTAGCTCCCGCGCGCTACATCCATTTGCAAAAACAATTCATTCCCTCGCCCGGAGCTCTCTGCAAGTACCCTCGCCGGGTCCCCAGGCACGCGCGGGGCGGGAGCAGCCGCGGGGGCTGAGGAGGCGGCGGCGGACTGCGGCCACCCCTCTCTCCACCATTGTCCCCGACTCCGCCGGCCCCCGAGACCCTGCGGCGGCCCGGGAGCTCCGGGGACCCGAGCAGCGCTGGGCTGCTCCCGGGGCGCGCAGCCCCGCGGGGGCTCTCTCGGCCGGGGGGGGGGGGGGGCTCAGACGGCGAGGCGCGCAAATCCCCGCACCCTCCGGCCCCGTCGGGGGGGGGGAGGTGACAAGTGTCGAGCCGGCGGCCGGGCGCGCAGCCAGAACAGCCCGAGGCGGGCGCCCCCAGCCCGGCCCAGCCCCGCCACTCACCGCTCGGGGCGCCGCCGCCCGCCGCGCTCAGAGGCTCCTGGTCGCCCGCGCGAGGCTCCACAGCCCCGGCCGCCGCCGCCGCCGCCGCCGCTCCCCTCCCCCGGCTCGCCACAGCCGGAGCGCGCTGCCGCCGCTGTACAGCCCGGGCGCCGCCAACAAACTAGTTTCTCAGGCCTTCCCGCCCCGCCTCCCGGCGCGAAGCCAATCAGAAGCGGCGCCTCTGTGACGGATGGGCGGCCGAACCAGTAGTTCAGTCGGCGGTGGGAGAAAGGGGTGGGCGCCCGGGCCCCGCCGGCACGGCGAGGGGGCGGGGCGGGGAGAGGAAAAGGACTTCGACCAGATTCTTAAAGGCACAGGCTCCTGCCCGTCCCCGCCGCCGAAGTTGGGGGATAAAACCCGACGGTGTTCTAGAGCTTTCCGAAGGAGGCAACTTTATAGATTGCAAATGCCTCTTCTGCACCGGGTGTGCGGAGCCACGCTTTTCGTTGTGAAAGTGTTAGGGAAACCCTTTCATTTTGATCTGGGCTTGTTTCAAAGTTGGGGATTTTCTGCAGCCACGAAACCCCATTAGTACTTGGAATATGTACTTTTCAGGGTACTTCAGCTCTCCCTCTCGTGCCATTGCTCACTAAGTTTTTTATGTAAGCCAGTCTTCAAATATTCACATATTCATCCATTCATTAATTCCTTGCACACACGTTTACCGGACGCCTGCGCGATGTGCTAGTTTCTGAGATGATCTATAATTTCTACTTCTTAACTTCTGGTTTTGTATCTCGTTCCACCACTTCAGGTTGCTGTGTATACAATTTCTTCATCTGTAACGCGGCAGGTAAAAAGTCCTAATGGGATCATTTGCGGCGTGAAAGGAGACAAACTTCTATGACAAGGTAAGTGTGCAATAAATGTGTTTTCTTTTCTCTCTTCCCCTGAAAATTGATAATAGGGTAGGTTACTTAAGGATGCAAAAAGCTCTGGTAAAGTTTATAAAGTCCTAAGTGTTGTAGGAGCCAATTATGGGGCGGGGAGAATTCCCAGGAAGCAGAGGTCACCGGGATGGGAGGTGCCAGGAAGGTTTATAAAGGGGGAGGGGAGCGCACAAAAGATTTGCCAGAGGGTGGGATTTTAACTCGTGGAAAGTGGAACGAAGAACCCATGCCTAGAAAGCTGTTTAGACTGGACAAAAGAGATTCCAGGCTTAAAAGGGTGTGAGATGGCAGGGGAGGCGTGTCGGGGAAGCAGCATGGTGCACAGGGGAGCGGAGGAAACCCGATCTGGGTTTGGATTCTGGTTCTACCCCCTCAGGAGCTGTGGAGGACTGGAGGCAGATTGCTCAGGCTCTCTGGGTGTCAAACTCTTACTGGCAAAAGAAGGATTCTAGAACCTATGGCAGGGTTGCTGTAAAGATTAAGTAAGAGAATGGACGTAATAGACCTAGCACTTCGTAAGTACTCAATATAGTTTTGTGTCTCCCTTTGGCCTAGATCTGGAGAGAGGCTTCTGGTATTTAAGAGCAGTCTTGGCCAGCAGTAAGCAGTTGGCCAAGTGTGCCGTTCAGGTGCCTTCCAGGGGGAAAAGGCCGCATCAAAATAATTGGCGCATTAGAGAAATGGCACAGATCACATTTGTAGTTTTAGCGTCCTGCCAATTTTGCGGAGCTGGAGTATTTATATAATTGTTGGTTGGATGAAGCTCCACATGCAAAATTGATTCTTCGCAAGCTCATAACCATTGCTTAGTATTCCATTCAGGTTCTCTGAGAGATTATAAGTGCCAAGCATCTAAAATCTAGCTTGCGTGATCATTTCTCCCCTCTTCAACTCCACGGCTTAAATTAGCTACTGGAATATATTAAAATCAAATGCCAGCAATGGAACCAAACCAGACCAAGAACACGTGTTGAGTTATTGAATTTAGATGTGATTTGAGAGGAAAAGAGGAGATGAAGCTTGCTTTGCTCGGTCCTCACTCTAAACCCTGGGGCATAACCACCGTCATAGCCCCTACCCCTGTGCTGTAATGAACCACTTACGACCTGTTAGCTCACCCCACTGCGCAGGGAGTTCTGAGAAAGTGGGGATCACGACATCTCTGAATCCTTGCTTCCTCTTACAAGTCGTCTGCACAGTTTTGAAATCCTATGAACAAATCTATCAGATTTCGCTTTTGCTACATGTGACAGAAATAACTGTGAATTTTAAAAAGGTAGAAGTTTGTTTCTTGCCCGTGCGAAACAAAGCTGACATTAAGTAATCTGGAACTGGTTGGCAACTCCACAGTTACCAAGTGCATAGGCTATATTTCCACTCTGCCACCCTTAATGCTTGATTTTCCTTTCCAGTTGCCTCATGTTCCAAAATGGCTGTTGGAACTCCAGCAATAGCACCCACATTTCAGAGGCAGCATGGGATAGAGTAGAAGAGCAGATATGTGCCTCCCAACTGTGTTCGCTCCATTTAAGCAGAAGTCCCACACATACTTCCATTTACGTTTGTGAGTGTATTGCCTCTCCAAACAGAGTCAGGGGTCTTTTACTAAGAAAGAAAAGAGGGAATGGGTTCTTCATGTCAACCAACAGTTCTGGCCCACACCTCTTTCTTTTCCTCCTGTCTCTGGCGTCTTTCCAGTGTTCTGGTGGCTCAGAATCTAAAGTCTTAAAACTTCTCAGATGATGTGCAGAATTCAATGCAAATTTGTTAATAGATGATTGAACTCTTGGTTCGTCTGCCTTCTGGAATGTTCCTTTTCAGTTTCCTCTGCTGATTCCCACTCCCTTCCAGTGCTAGGCACTGGGGTGCCTAGCAAGTGAGTGCAGGGCACTCTTATCTACCCATATTCTCTACCCATATTCACACTCCAGGTGATTTCACTAAGGCCCGTGCCTTATGTGTGCAAAAACTCTGGCAACTTCCTGATCTGTTCTTGCCACCCCCCCCCCATTCTGCATAGATCCTGGCCCACAGGTACAACTGCTTACTCCATGTCTCAGCTTGATGTCTAAGGGCACCTCTCCCTCACATACCCCCCTGAGCCCCTGATGAGCTACCCTGCAAAAAATATGCTGTTCTCCCTGTCAGTGACGAGTGTTGTGGGTATAAAAAAATTTTTTTTAATGTTTATTTTTGAGAGAGAGAGAGAAGAGAGACAGAGTATGAGCAGGGGAGGGTCAGAGAGAGAGCGAAACACAGAATCCTAAGCAGGCTCCAGGCCTCGAGCTGTCAGCACAGAGCCCTAGACGGGGGTGCGAGCCTCAAACCCACCAACCGTGAGATCGTGACCCTGAGCCATACACGGAAGCTTAACTGACTGAGCCTCCTAGGCGCCCTTTGTTGCACTTATGATTTCAAGACACCCTTCAGCAACAACCATCAGAAATTTTGAGAAAATAATATTACTTACAAAACCTGGAAATTACACAGCACCCTTGGGGCCACACAGCAAGGTTGCAGGTAGAGAGAGAGAGAGAGCATGCAAGTGAGCATGGGCCTGGGGTTCTGTGTTTACTGAGATAACACAGTAACACAGAACCTTGGATTCAGGGTTGGGGTCTAGGGTTTCATGGGCTGACCCTTTACTGGTAAGTTCAAAACATAAGAGCTGGAATTTCAAGAGCAGGAATAGAAAAAATGTAAGTAGCCCAAATGGTCAGTTATTGAAATCAAACAAGATTTCCAAAACAAAGGAGCCTTAGTTGGGGGCTGGGGGTAGCCTGGGTCTGATCTCCAGCCAGTGTGTGGCCGGCCATGTATTTATTCCTGATAGCCATCTTTGAAGTCTATGCCCTTATGGTCAAAGAGAAAAAAAGAGAAAACCCAACTGTCAGGGCTCACACTACAACAACTCGGTCTTTTGCTCAAATGAAGTCTTGGCCCCACCCTCCCTTACCGACCTCTAATCCTTGTCAAGTCTGAGCGAATGGGTCTCACCAAGTTCACCGCTACCACCAGACTGCTCCAAACCACTGCCGTCTTTCCCCCGGGTCATCAGAGCAGACACCCAGCTCACCTCCCTCCTTTCCCTCTTGTCCCCTAGATTCTGTTCTCAACACAGCGGCCAGAGGGATCTTACCACATGATGTGTCGTCAGGATCCTCTCATCGCAGAGTCGAGGCCAGAGTCCTTCTGTTGGCCTGACCTGATCTGGCCTGGACCATCTCTCACACATCATCTTCCACTCCCCTGTCCTCACCCGCTCTGCTCCAGAATCCCTGACCCCTTTGCCAGGCCTCAAACAGGCCAAACGCATTCATACTGCGAGGCCTCTGCCTTTGCTGGCTGGCTCTACCCAGAAAGTTCTTCCGCTCCGATGGCCACACAGTTCACTCCCTTGCTTCTCTAGGTCTGCTCAAATGTTACGTGACCACATAGGCCTCCCTGACCGCCTCTCTAAAGTAACCACATTCCCCATCCTGGGAATCCCTAGCCTTACTCCACAGAACTTTTTTTCTGCCTGAAATTATATTTATATATGTATATATTTTTGGGGGTGGGGGAAAAGTGGGAGGCAGTCCTGACATCTAGAAACTGGACCTGCGTATTGCATGATGTTCTCCTGCTGAAAATAAAGAATCTCACGGAGGGACACCTGGGTGGCTCAGTCGGTTCAGCGTCCGACTTTGGCTCAGGTCATGATCTCGCGGTTTGTGGGTTCAAGCCCCGCGTCAGGCTCTGTGCTGACAGCTCAAAGCCTGGAGCCTGCTTTGGTTTCCGTGTCTCCTTCTCTCTCTGCCCCTCCCCCGCTCACACTCTGTCTCTCTCTCTCTCAAAAAGTAAACATTAAGAAGAAAAAAAAAAAAGAATCTCACAGAACATCAGCATCAGACAAGGCTTCTCTTGGCCGTGATAGGTCAAGACAAAAAACAAGACTGCTTCCTAATAGTGTCTGAACACAGCAAATGTAAGCATTGTCCAGGTCACAAAATACCAAACATCCACCTCTCCTAGTTAGTGTAAGTACTGTTTATTAATTACAGCTGTGACCTTGATCTGGCCTCCTGTTTTTCAGATAGGGTTTATTGAGCAACACTATAATAGACTCATCCCTGCTTTCTGACAGCACCCAATCCAGAGAAAGCCCCGCTTCCTTGGGCCCTCTCCCAAACCACCCACCCAAAGCCTAGATCCTAGGCAGGCTCTTCTAACACCTTTGGACCATGGTTCATGGTCTCCGTCGTGGCAACAAGTGCTGAACCCAACCCACTCATCTGTGCACGTTCCTGGCGGGCAATACGGACCCACACACATCGACGGTATAAATACACACGTGCATACATACATACATTTTATTTGGTGTGGGGATTTAATTGGCTGGCTGCTCTCCCAGAATGTAAGTTCCACAAGGGCAAAGACTTTGTCTTGCTGCTCTGTTTACAGACCTAGAAATTACGTGGCACATAGTGGGCTCTCAACAAATATTTATTCAATGATTTCAGTGTGTTAGCCACCATTAAGTCAGTGGTTTCTTTTTATTTTTTTTAAATTTATTTACTTTTGGCAGAAAGAGAGAGAGAGAGAGAGAGGGAGAGGGAGGGAGGGAGACAGAGAATCCCAAGCAGGCTCCCCGCTGTCTGCACAGAGCCTGACGTGGGGTTTGAACCCACAAACTGTGAGATCATGACCTGAGTGGAACTCAAGAGTCAGGCACTCACTCAACTGACTGAGCCACCCAGCTGCCCCGTGCCAGTGGTTTCTGATCTCAGTGTTGGATACGTTCAGCCAGCTCTTCAATTTTGGGTGAAGCTCCCTAAAGATGGAACCCCTGGTCAGATGGGGCCTGCCCAGGGCAGGGCTGGGGATGGCTTTGTCAGCTTCAGTTCCCAAGGGAGCGGCCGGGTGTCAGTGATTGCTCCTCTGGGGGAGCAGCTGGGATCAAGGTCACCAATGAGTCACCGTGTAGGCTGTGGGTGCATAAAGGAGCAGGGCAGGGCTGGGTCTGGCAGGAACAAAAGCTGTGGAAAACAGACCGTGTCCTGCCTTCACCTGGTGGCAGTGTGGGCACTGCGTGAGGAAGCAGCCTTTCGGACTTGGCGGCTGCCTCCACCCCAGGAAGCAGCAGCCACGTGGCAGCGGTCCCCCTTCAGCGGTGCCCATGAAGCCCCTTCCCCAAATGCACTCTCCCTATACCACCCGGAAGGCCATACCTTAGACCTTTATTGGCTAGCAAAAGCATACTCACGGGGCTCCCGGGTGGCTCAGTCAGTTAAGTGTCTGACTCTTGATTTCGGCTCAGGCCATGATCTCACGGCTCAGGGGTTCCAGCCCCACGTCAGGCTCCGCACTGACACTGTGATGCCTGCTTGGAATTCTCTCTCTCTCCCTCTCTCTCTCTCTCTGTCCCTCCCCTGTGCACCTGCATTTTCTCTCTCTCTCTCTTCTCTCTCTCTCTCTCTCTCTCTCAAAGAAGTAAACATTAGGGGTGCCTGGGTGGTTCAGTCGGGTAAGCATCAGACTTCGGCTCAGGTCATGATCTCATGGTTCGTGAGTTTCAGCCCCGCGTCAGGCTCTGTGCTGACAGCTTAGAGGCTGGAGCCTACTTCAGATTCTGTGTCTCCTTCTGTCTCTGCCCCTTCCCCACTCGTGCTCTGTCTTTCTCTCTCTCTCACAAAAATAAACATTAAAAACAAAATTAAAAGAAAAAAGAAGTAAGCATTTAAAAAAAGCAAACTCCTGTTTCTGTGCCATACAGTCCAATCTAGCGGTATGGGAAGGCCAAAGGGGGTGACAGTTTCGGTCTGCGGGTCGGGGCACCTGCAGAGACACCGGGAAGGAGATTTAGATGTCCAGAGCCCAGCCTGTGATGCCAGCAGTGGGGGAGCTGGACCCAGGGGGTGGGAGTGAGCTGTAGGAAGATAAGAGAACATCACAGAACAAACGCCTCCTTTTAGAAATGTAGGCTGGGGCCTGCCCTGCTCCCTTGCTTCCCAGAAACCAGAAGGCAACACACAGTATGGAACAATGGTTAATGAACAACTGTTGAAATGCAAAACAGTGTGTGTACTGTGCTATCTTTGGAGCCCGAAGTGGGAAAAATCAGCAAGTTCGCTTGTAAAGGCGTGTATGTAAATGAAGATGCTCTGCAAGGGCGATCAGAGAATGGACCCAGTGGTCCCTGTTGAGTGGGGACAGCCGGTGGGGCCGCTGAGGGACCGAGGTCGAAACAGCGCAGGAAAGTCAGACGGTTGGATTTCTGAGCTGTGGGAATCTATTGCTTTTTTCTTTTTTCTTTTCTTTTTTCTTTTTTTTTTTGCCGCTGGGGGGGGGGTGGGGCATGTAGAATCTATCACCTAAGCAAAAACGAATTTAATTTTTAAGTCTATTTATTTTGAGAGACAGAGAGGGAGGCAGGCAAGGAGAGAGAGAGAGAATCCCAAGCGGTCTCTGTGCTGCCCGCACAGAGCCCGACGCAGGGCTCAAGCTCACGGACCGCAAGATCATGACCTGAGCTGAAACTGAATCAGACGCTTAACAGACTGAGCCACCCAGGCGCCCCTCAGAAGAGAATTTAAAAACAAAGTCAGAAGCTTAAATCCCCTCCAGTTGGTTGTGAGGGGATGGCCTCCACCCCCAAGGCCCTCTCCCTGGCATTCAGGAAAGCTGTGAGGGGCACAGGCAGGGCAGGACTCCTGGGCCTGGCCAGAAGAGCTTCTCTGGGAAAACAGACACTGTGCCCCGTGCAATTGAGATCCTTGCTCTTATGGGTCCCTGCATAGCTGAGTGGCAGTGAGACAGAGGAGTTTAAAGGCCAGAGGCTTTGTTCATTGACATGTTGATTTCAAAACGTTCAGCATGTTCTAGGCACGAGGAATAGTTCCTGAGGGAGATGGGGCTCTGAGGTGAATAAATCATCGTTCTTTATCCTTAAAAAGAAATCGTGCCCCATAGAGCAGAAAATACACGAACCACAAAATAAAACTAAGAATGTTGCTGAGATTCAGATATAATGCTACGACAGGGCGGGAGAGGGAAGGATCAGTCTTAGAGGCATTTGGACCTTGCTGGGTGAGTAGCATTTAACAGGGGGCAGAGAAGGCATTCATTCCAAGGCAGAAACAAAGAGCCGGCATGGGGAAATTGCAGGGACAGATTCTGGAAAAGAAGAGATGGCCCTGGGAAGACTATTGTGTGTGTGTGTGTGGGGGGGGGGGGGGGGTCATGGGGGTGCTGGCAGAGATGAGAAGACCAGAAGGAAGAGGAAAAGCCGGGACTGACTCCTGGTTACTGTCCTGCTGTAGACCCTACGAAGGCCTATAATAGAACTGGCTTTCCTACCACACAAAGAATCAGTGGAGCAGATAAAGTGTTCGTGTTTATTCACACAAAGGGTTACAGCACAGCCTGTTGACAGCAATGAAGTATCTTTATGTGTCAACACGGATATATCTTGAAAACTGAAATGTTGAGTGAGAAAAAAAAAAAGCGATTTGCAAATGGACACCAAGAGACCGTCACATTTATGAACATTATGAAATCTTACAAAGCAATGCAGGTGAAGTCCATGCTGTTTGCAGATAGTTGTTCATATCGTATAAACGTTCAAACACCATGTAGGCCTACACCCACAATGTGCTGAGGTGAAACAGAACACTTTGGGAACCCCAATGATACTGAAGATTTTCTGAGAAAATACAAGTGTTAAAACTACCTCAAAGATATGTGCGGGGGGCAGGGGCGCATATCAGTTGCTCAGTTGGTTAAGTGTCTGACTTCGGCTCAGGTCACGACCACATGGTTTGTGGGGGCTCTGTGCTGACAGCTCAGAGCCTGAAGTCTGCTTCAGATTCTGTCTCCCTCTCTCTCTGTCCCTCCCTCACTCATGCTCTGTTTCTCTCTCTCAAAAATGAATAAACATTTAAAAAATTTAAAAAAAACATTAGAAAAAGATATGTGGAAACCGTGAAAGGCTCGATGCCAATAAAAGGAATTTTAGGGGCGCCTGGGTGGCGCAGTCGGTTAAGCGTCCGACTTCAGCCAGGTCACGATCTCGCGGTCCGTGAGTTCGAGCCCCGCGTCAGGCTCTGGGCTGATGGCTCAGAGCCTGGAGCCTGTTTCCGATTCTGTGTCTCCCTCTCTCTCTGCTCCTCCCCCGTTCATGCTCTGTCTCTCTCTGTCCCAAAAATAAATAAACGTTGAAAAAAAAAATAAAAAAAAAAAAGGAATTTTAGGGGCGCCCAGGAGGCTCAGTCGGTTGAGCGTCTGACTCTTGGTTTTGTCTCAGGTCATGATCTTACAGTTCGTGAGTTTGAGCCCCTCATTGGGCTCTGTGCTCAGTGTGAAACCTGCTTGGGATTCTCTCTCTCTCCCTCTCTCTGCCCCTTCCCCGCTTGCTCTCTCTGTCTCTCTCTCAAAATAAAAAAACGTTAAAAAAAGGAATTTTAAAAGCTATTGATAAAAAGGGTCAATCCACCAGGAAGATGGACAATATCATGGCTCTAAATATGTGTGCACCACACATCAGAGCCTCAAAATTCGTAACGTAAAAATGGAGAGATAAGTCCACCACTGTGGTTAGGGACTTCAACACTCCACTCTCCTCTGATAGAGCAACTGATAGAACCACCAGACACAAAATCAGCAAGGATGTAGAAGATCTAAAGAACACAATTACATTTACAGAACACCCCGGCAACAGCATAGACATTCTCTTTCAGGTGCCTATGAGACATTCCCTAGCATTAGGTCTTGGACCAGAGAGGAACGTCAACGAAAAAAAGAAATTGAAATCATACAGAGTGTGTTCTCTGACCATAACGGAATCAAAGTAGAAATCAATAACAGAAAGACAAATAAAATCTCTAAACATGTAGGAATTAAACAACACGCTTTTCAATAATCCATGGGTCGAAGGGAAGTCTCAAAAGAAATTTAAAAAACAAAACAAACCAACACAGTCAATCTCAGCAAGGCATCTGTCAAGATGATACCATATTAAAAGCCACAGAGGTCCAATTCCCTATAAAACCTGTTGTAAGCAGAGACATGTGAAGGTCTTCACATGATGCTGTTTGGCAGACTTAGAAGAAGACTGATTTGTCATGCACCAGCAAGAATGTGACCTGAATTTTCCCCCTCGCAGAAGAAAACTTACACACAGCTGGCCAACAGCGTTCCCTACACCCCCTTCTTCCAATATAATTAGAATATAATTTAATACAATATAATTTCTTACTGACTTTCCTCCAAGATTGGTATGATGTCTCAGATGTGCACCTGAGTTTGAAAGCATTTCTCTGTGTTTTTATTTTCCTTTTTTTTTTTTTTTTTAAACACAAGATGTGGTTGAGAACTGTCTGTTCATTGAAGTTCATCATTTGTATAAGAGTGGGTCATGGGCAACGAATCACGTACACTTCTGACTATTAATGATGACACAACTGAATATGAATAAAAATACAACATATCCCAGTATGTGGGATGCATTGAGGCAGTACTAGGGGGAAGAAAGTTATCACTAACTGCTTCCATTAGAAGAGTCGCAAGTTAATAACCCAAGTTCCCACCTCAAGGGACTAGAAAAAGAAGAGCAAAATAAATCCAAAGCAAGGAGAAGGAAGGAAGGAATAGAGACAGGAGAAGTAATCAATGACATGGAAACTAGGGAAACAACAGAGAAAATCAATGGAGCAAAAATCTGGTTCTTAAAAAAAAATCAATAAAATTGATAAGCCTCTAGTAAGAATGACAAACAAAGAGAGAGAAGGCACAAACTATCAATAGCAAGAATGAAACGGGATATCACTATAGATTTGGTCCCTCTGTTAACACACAATGTTGTAAAAAACTCATTTTTTTATTTAAAAAAAATAAAGATCAGTGTGGCATGTTCCAGAAATAATTAAAGGAAAGAAATAATAATCAGAGAAGTTATAATGCTTGTTTGAGGCTCCAGAATTATAATTAAAAAAAAATCACTGCTTCCGTGTTCACAGGGTACACACCTTGATGTATCCTGTGAACACAAGTTTTTAATACTAAACAACCCCCAAATAAAAACGAATTTGAATTATGGCAGTGCCATATTACATAAGGCAGTTGTTGGTATATGTCGTCTTTAAACTGCATTCCAGACTCTAGTTCTTTTGTAACATACAATACAGTAACAAATTTTTTCTCTTTTTTAAAAATAAGGGGCATTGTAGGGGTGCCTGGGTGGCTCAGTCGGTTGAGCATCTTGACTTCGGCTCAGGTCATGATCTCACCTTTTGTGGCTTTGAGCTCCACGTTGGGCTCTGTGCTGACGGCTCAGAGCCTGGCGTCTGCTTTGGATTCTGTGTCTCCCTTTCTGTCTGCCCCTCCCCCGCTCGTGCTCTGTCTCTGTCAAAAATAAATAAACATTAAAAAAAATAAGGGGGGCTGTAGATCTTCTACTACAAAGAGAATAGCAGTATACTATAAACAACTTTACAGTGATAAATTTGACCATTTCCTCAAAAACTACAAACTGTCAGACTCAACCAAGATGAAACAGTCAATCTGACTCCTCCTATAACCATGAGAAAAACTGAATTAGTAATTTTAAAACTCCCAGAAAAAAAAAATCTCCAGGCACAGATAGTTTCACTGGAGAATTCTACCAAACGTTTAAAGAACGAATGCCAATTCCACATATTTTCTTCAGAAAATACAAGAGAAAAGAACACTTCACAGTTTATTTTATGAAGTTAGTATTACCCTGATGCCAAAAGCAGTAAAAAAAAAAAAAAAAAAAAAGAGAAGCTATAGAATGATCTTTCTCATGAACTCAGACACAAAACTCTCCAACAAAATATTAGCAACTAGAATTTAGTGATGTATAAAAAGAATTAATTGAGGTGCCTGGGTGTTTCAGTTGGTTGAACATCTGACTTTGGTTCAGGTCATGATCTCACAGCTTGTGAGTTTGAACCCCACATCAGGTTCACTGCTGTCAGCATAGAGCCTGCTTCGGATCCTCTGTCCCCTTCTCTCTCTGCTCCTCCCCTACATGCACTCTCTCTCCCTCAAAAATTAAAAAAAAAGGCATTAAAAAATTAATTATATACCATGACCAACTGGGATTTATTACAGGTATTCAAGGCTGGTTCAACATTTAAAAGTCAAACAGTGAAATCTATCATACCAATAGGCTAAAACACAAAAATTATACGATCATATCAATTAATTGATCCATAAAAAGCGTTTGAATCCAACACCCACTTGTGATCAAAACTTCCAACAAGTTTGGGATCGAGGGGAATTATCACAACTTGATAAAGAGCATCTACAAAAATCATACACTAAACATTAAACTTAATGGTGAGAGACTGATGTCCTGCTCAAATGGGGAAAGAGGCAAGGATAGCCACTCATCACTGTTACTCAGTCTAGTACTAGAAGTGCTAGGCACTGCAGAAATGTAAGAAAAGGTAAATTAAAAGCATACGGATGAGGAAGGAAGAGATAAAACTATCTTTATTTGCAGAGGACGTGATTATTTACATAGAAAATCCCAAAGAACCCATGCAAAAAATCCTCAGAGACTAATAAATATTTTTTTCAGGATCACAGCATACGGGATCAACACAAGGCAATCAATTGAATTTATATACAATCACAATGAACATGCAAGAAAGGAAAATAGAAACCCAATGTCTACAGTGGCTCTAGTGAAAATGAAATCATTGGATTATACATGTAACAAAACAGGTACTTTATGTGTACAAAATTGATGAAAGATATCAAAGAGGAAATAGGTAAATGGAGATACACTGTGTTTATAGATTGTGAAACAACCTAGTAAAGATGCCAATTCTCCCCACATTGATTGATAGGTTTAATACAATTCTTATTACTACATCAGCAGGGTTTTTAGAGACATAAACAAGCTTATACTAAAATTCATATGAACCCCACATGGGGCTCTGTGCTGACAGCTCAGAGCCTGGAGCCTGCTTTGAGTTCTGTGTCCCCCTGTCTCTCTGCCCCTCCCCTGCTCATGCTCTGTCTCTCAAAAATAAATAAACATGAAAAAAATTTAAGTAAACAAAAAAAGAATGTATAGAGACATTTAGACACTGGGGAAAAACATATTTGCAAACCCACATCCAACAAAGCACTAGTTTCTGGAATATAAAAAGAAGTCTCAAACTCAACAATCAAAGCGTTAGCAAATAATCCAATAAGAAAACAGGCAAAAGACATGAATATTGGATTTTATTGAAAAGAGTATGAGATGACAAATAGGCACATGAAAAGATGCTCAACCTTATTAGCCATCAGGGAAATGTAAATTAAAACCACAATGGGGTGCCTGGATGGCTCAGTCAGTTGAGCGGCCAACTTCCTCTCAGGTCATGATCTCACAGCTCGTGAGTTCAAGCCCTGCATAGGGCTCTGTGCTGACAGCTCAGAGCCTGGAGCCTGCTTCGGATTCTATGTCTCCCTCTCTCTCTCTGCCCCTAACCCACTTGCATTCTGTCTCTGTCTCTCTCAAAAATAAATAAACATTTAAAAAAAATTAAAAAAAAAACCCTCAATGAACTTGGAAACTTAATATAATGTCATATGTCCATTATATCTCAAAAACAAAAACAAAAACAAAAACAAAAAACCCACCCACCCCACAATGAGCTCTCACTACCTACCTATCAGAATGGCTACAATAAAAAATAGTGACAACACCAAATGCTGGGGAGGAAACACAGAAACATGGATCTCTTATACATTTGCTAGTGGGGATACAAAATGGCGTTGCCACCCTGGAGAACAAGTTTGACAGTTTCTTATAAAACGGAATATGCACTTACCATCTAACCCAGCAATTGAGCATTTATCCCAGAGAAATGAGAACTTATGTTCTCACAAAAACGCATATGCAGATGTTCATAGCAGTTTCATTTGTAATAGCCCCAAACTGAAAATAACCCAGGTGTCATTCAGCAGATGAACAGTTAAACCATGGGTCATTCGTGTCATGGAACAGCACTCAGCAATAAAAAGGGAAAAAACTATTGGTTCAGGCAACAACTTGAATGAATAGCCAAGGACTTTGTTTTATTTTATTATTTTTTTAAAGTAAATGCCTTTGGCTCAGGTCATGATCTCACAGTCTGTGGGTTCGAGTCCTGCATCGGGCTCTGTGCTGACGGCTCAGAGCCTGGAGCCTGCTTCAGATTCTGTGTCTCCCACTCTCTCTGACCCTCCCCTGCTCATGCTCTGTCTCTCTCTCTCCCTCAAAAATAAATAAAAACATTAAAAACAATTTTTTTTAAAGTAAACTCTACACCCAACATGGGGCATGAACTTACAACCCTGAGGTCAATTGTCACATGCCCCACTGACTGAGCCGGCCAGGTGCCCTGCCAGGGACTTAGGCTGAGTGACAAAAGCCAATCCCAATAGGTCACACACTGGATGGTTCCATTCAGATAGCATTTTTATTTTTTGTTAAAAATTTTTTTAAGACATTAACATCTTTTTTTAAAAATAAATGTCTTTTTTATTAAAGTTTATTTATTTATTTTGAGAGAGAGAGAGAGAGAGAGAGAGAGAGAGAGAGAATCCCAAGCAAGCTTCACACTATCCATGCAGGGCTTGAACTGACGAACCGCGAGATCATGACCTGAGCCTAAATCAAGAGTTGGATGCGTAACTGATTGAGCCACATCCAGGTACCCCAATATCTTTTTTATAAAATATTTCTTATTTTGTTTCGAGAGAGAGAGAGAGAGAGAGCGAGCATGAGCATGGGCAGGGGGAAGGACAGAGGAAGGGTGACAGAGAGAATCCCAAGCAGGCTTGTGCTGTCAGCCCAGAGCCTGACACAGGGCTGGAACTCATGACCCGAGCTGAAATGAAGAGTGCAATAACCCAACCAACTGAGCCACCCAGGTGCCCCCATATAACATTTTTTAAGTGAAAGCATTTTGAAATGGAGGACATAGTAGTGATTTTCAGGGATGAGAAGTGGGTAGGGGAAGGGGTGCCTGGACGGGTGCGGGTGTGACTATACAAGGGCAGCATGACGCATCCCTGTGATGTAGGGGCTGTTGACTGTTGCGTAGCTTAACTGTGGTGGTCGATACCTGAACCCACAAAATTGTATATTTCTTAACACACACGCACACACAAGTACAACTAAAACTGGGGGAATCCAAATAAGACTGATAAATTATATCGATGCCAATATTCTGTCAGCTTACCATAGTTATTTTTTTTTTTTTTAGTTTTGTTTTTAATGTTTATTGTTGACAGAGAGAGACACAGAGCACGAGTGGGGGAGGAACAGAAAGAAAGAGAGACACAGAATCCCAAGCAGGCTCCAGGCTCTGAGCTGTGAGCACAGAGCCCGACGTGGGGCTGGAACCCACAAACCATGAGATCATGACCTGAGCTGAAGTCGGACGCCCAACCGACTGAGCCGCCCAGGTGGCCCATACCGTAGTTTTGAAAACATCAGCATTGGGGAAAATTGGGCAGAGTGTACAAGGAACCTCTCTGTATTATTTCTGACAATTGCATGGGCATCTACAATGGTCTCAATACAAATTTCAATACAAAAAGTCTTCAAAGTTACTGACCCTCTTACTACACCCCCCCACCCCCCAATTAAGAGGACCCAAGTCCAAATGATTTTAAGGAACAGACTATTTCCCGTGCCTATTTCAAGTGTGTCAGGATATATGAAGAGATGGAAAACCACCGATACCTTTCACTCCAACGTGAATACTAAAACCACATGTAGAAGCCCCATGTGTGAAGGAGGTTTCGAAGAATGAAGCATCTCCAGCTGAGGCAGAGCGGAGAGCATGAAGTCTCTTACCTGCATTCACCGCCCTCCCCCCTGGCCTCCTCCCCGCCCCCAGCTACACTTAGGGCCTCCGTGGAAACCAAGGGCCCTACAGCTGACTGTTGGAAAATCACTGCTTTGCAAACCCCTAATTATTGACAATCATAGCTGTGAAAATCCCAAACAAAACACTAGCAAACTGAATTCAACGGAAAACAATTATCTGCTATCACAAGGAAGTAACGTTTATCTCAGGAGGGTTAAAATGGCATACAAGGGGGGAATATGTTAATATGATACAGCATATCAGTAGATTCAGTAAGAATTCTACCTGCTGAGTTTTAGAGAGGCAAGAAAAAGAAACTTAGTAAAATTAATACTTTTCGTTAAAAAAAAAAAAAAAAAAAAGAGGGGCGCCTGGGTGGCTCAGTCGGTTAAGCGTCCGACTTCGGCTCAGGCCATGATCTCATGGTCCGTGAGTTCGAGCCCCGCGTCGGGCTCTGTGCTGACAGCTCAGAGCCTGGAGCCTGTTTCCGATTCTGTGTCTCCCTCTCTCTCTGACCCTCCCCCCGTTCATGCTCTGTCTCTCTCTGTCTCAAAAATAAATAAACATTAAAAAAAATTAAAAAAAAAAAGAAGCCTGATTTGCTAATATAAGGCAATTTCCTTAACCCCTTAACCCCGACTATCAGGGGTAGGGGAATCTCTGTGGCTCTTAACGATATGGTCTGCAGCGTAGGAAGCCTCAGTTTGTGGAGTGTATGTGGGTAGAGGCTCCAGGTGGGGAGACCAATCAGATGCCAGTTGCGGAGTCAGGATAACAGGCTGGATGGAACAGCAGTGCTTGCCGGGTAGAGACGGGGCACCGTCGGTGAGGCACCTGACAGTGCCTGGAACGCTGATTTCCAGAGAAATCGAAAGTGCCTCCAAGGTTCAGAGGGTGACTCAATGAACAATGTCAGACTCAGAAATGGAGCAGAGATGGTGGAGAAGCAGGTTTGGTGAGCAGTGAAGGAAATTTCTATTTCTGTCTATACCTCTGTAACTGCACAGAAGGTGATGTGAAGTGTGAGGAAATATTAGCTCCTCCGAGAACACCTGTTGCTTTCTTCCTGACTTGAGGTCTTTTAACACTCCAGTGAAATTTTTGAAACTATGTTTTGTGAGAAAGAGAGACAGAGACAGAGACAGAGCATGAGCAGGGGGAGGGGCAAAGAGAGAGGGAGACACAGAATCCGAAGCAGGCTCCGGGCTCTGAGCTGTCTGCACAAAGCCCAACGCGGGGCTCGAACCCGTGAACTGTGAGATCATGACCTGAGCCGAAGTCGGATGCTCAACCGACTGAGCCACCCAGGCGCCCTGGACATTTTTTACCATAAACAAAATTTTGATTAATCACATTGTTCTCTAGTAAATGCTAGAGATCATAAATATGGTTTTTAACATGCAAACAGCAGCTGGAGAAACCCCAGATAGAAGTGTGGTCTTGCAGTGCTCTGCTTCTCATGGCTGCGCTGTCAGCAGACTGGAGGAAGTTGGGTCAATAATTAGTGTCATAATTATCATTACCATCCTCTGCCCATGAATTAACAGTAATGAGAGAATATCCTGCTTTGGATGAAAGGAGCTTTCAAACTAAAAAGATAGGGAGGAAGACAGGAAGAAACACCCCTCTTCCTGCATCATGGAGAAAACTAAGAGCTAAATATTCCAGGAACATTTTAAGGGGTACGGGGAAGGGTTCCAAGCAGGACAGATGACAATGGAGAGGGGACATTGGGGACACTTACTCATCCCGAGATTTGCCCCTGGGAATCCAGGTCCCAAAGCCTTCCTCAACTGGTGCTTCCCTTGGCAAATAGTGTAACACCATGTGTGAGACTTAGAAAAACCAAGTTTCCGTGGGGCACAAGAAATGACAGAGAATTTCCCTTTGCTTGCGTTTTGTCTGGGCCCGGGTAGCAGATTTAGAGTGGGATTGAGTGAGCAGAGAAACCGGAGTAGGAGGTAGGGGTAGGAGTGTCTCCAGGGAGCCATGACTCATTCTCTGATCTTGAAAAAGGAGAGGATAAAGAATGACAGAAGAGGTCCTCAAAGAACCTTAAAAAATTTATTGGCATTTGTGCAGACACTTCTTTCAAAGCACTTGAATTTCTGTGCTCTCATTTAATCTTCACCCTGTGAAACTCCTGAAAGGTGTCCTAGTCTGCAGATCCACCTTGGGAGTTCTGGGGGGGGGCCATGTAAGACTTCGGAAGGGCAGGGGTGCTGCTCAATTTAGAGACTGCACCGCCCAAAACACATGGAAATGAACCCTGGAGCCAGACTGAATGTAATTCATGCAAAACCAACGAATAGCTGACTGGAGTCGCAATCGATTAGCTGCCTCGTGTTACATTTGATAGACGTTTAAATATGTATTTATATTGATTTTTTTTTTTTTTTTAATATTTAGAGCGCATGTGTTTCCCCTGGTTGCTAACACTACAGTAGGTCCTCTAAAAGCTTGTCAACCTTAGTCACCTCCGCCGAAGTGCCCTGTGGGTAAAAGGTCCTGGAGTCTAACATGTCAGGCAAGACAGGCTTCTAAAGTCCCCAAAGAATGTCCTGGCAGAACGTGACAAAGTGTGGGACGTATGGTTGCAACATCACACTTTGAAAACTTATTTTAGACAAACAAACAAAATGGGGCAGTTGGTGAAATCAGTGGAGGCTGGGAGGCGAGGTGCCAGGGCTGTGGGTACGGTAGTGGGTGAAAGTGCTCGAAGAGCTTCCAACCAACCCCTAGGGAACTTCTCCAGGATCCCTTGGAAGTGACACAGCTTCCTTCTCCCGAAGGTGAGAAAAGAAGTCGTCTCCCTTTTGACTCACAGAGATGTGGAGCAGATGCGATTACCACCGTGTTGATGGTTGGTTGAAGGTGGTTGAAGGACAGAGGGGCCGGAGCCTCTCAGCCTCCTGCTCCGTCATTAGGTTTGTGACATTTCTTCACTCTGCTTTCAGATCCTGGCTGCTCTGTGTAGTTCCCGTGCTGGATCCCGGAGCGTGCTTGGCTTTTCCCCGGGAGGCCTCCAGAAGCAGTCTTGCAGCATTATTTCTACCATTAATTATTTTTCTTTCTTTTTTTTTTTATTTTTATTTTTATTTATTTATTTATTTATTTTTTTAAATTTTTTTTTTTTTCAACGTTTATTCATTTTTGGGACAGAGAGAGACAGAGCATGAATGGGAGAGGGGCAGAGAGAGAGGGAGACACAGAATCGGAAACAGGCTCCAGGCTCTGAGCCATCAGCCCAGAGCCTGACGCGGGGCTCAAACTCACGGACCGCGAGATCGTGACGTGGCTGAAGTCGGACGCTTAACCGACTGCGCCACCCAGGCGCCCCAATTATTTTTCTTTCAATCCACATGGCAGGTCTCACCCTATGAGAGAGAGAGAGAGAGAGAGACTCTCACATAGATGGGATCTAGACCCTGCCGGGGAGAAATACACAACATGAACAAAGTGAAATGGAAATGGAAATCTACAGCTCCAGAACCCTGAGTATTTTTGTTTTGTTTTCTCTTTTTAAAAATAATCATTTTTGAGCTATATGTTCTACATCCATAGGCTCCAAAGCCAGGCAATGTTTGATGATTTTGATGCTGTCCTAAAAGGAATTTATTTTAATTTTTTTAATGTTTACTTTTGAGAGACAGAGAGAGACAGAGAGACAGAGACAAGGGGGAGTAGGAGAGGGGCAAAGAGACAGGAAGACACAGAATCTGAGTCAGGCCCCAGGGTCTGAGCTGTCAGCACAAACTGAGATCATGATCTGAGCCGAAGTTGGACACTTAACTGACTGAGCCACCCAGGTGTCCCTAAGTGGCATTTATTTTGAAATTTCGTTTTGAAAGTGTTTATTTATTTATTTTGAGAGAGAGAGAATGCGCACTTGTGCAGGAGGGACAGAGAGAGAGGGAGAGAGAGAATCTCAAGCAGGCTCTGTACTGTCAGCACAGAGCCCATGAGATCATGACCTGAGCCAAAATCAAGAATCAGACGCTTAACTGACTGGGCCTCCCAGACATCCCTAAAATTTCATTTTTTATTAGCATGTTGCTCCTATGTGGAAATACAATTGATTTTTTTTCAGTTTTATTTATTTATTTTGAGAGAGAGAGACAGCATAAGTGGGGAAGGGGCAAAGAGAGAGGGGGACAGAGAATCCCAAGCAGGCTCCTCGCTGACAGCAGAGAGCCTGATGTGGGGCTCGAACTCATGAACAGTGAGGTCATGACCTGAGTCATAGTCAGATGCTCAACCAACTGAGCCACCCAGGTGCCCCAAAATACAATTGATTTTTAAACGGACTTTTTTCTCATGGTTTCGAATAAATTCATTATTATTATTTTTTTTAATTATTTTTTTTTCAATGCTTTTTATTTATTTTTTTTTTTGGGACAGAGAGAGACAGAGCATGAACGGGGGAGGGGCAGAGAGAGAGGGAGACACAGAATCAGAAACAGGCTCCAGGCTCCGAGCCATCAGCCCAGAGCCCGACGCGGGGCTCGAACTCATGGACCGCGAGACCATGACCTGGCTGAAGTCGGACGCTTAACCGACTGCGCCACCCAGGCGCCCCTCGAATAAATTCATTATTAATAGTTAATGTATAGATTCTTCTGAATTTTCTAAGCACACAATCATATTCTCCGTGAATAATAACAGCTTTATTTTTTCCTTTCCAATCCTTATAGTTGCTACTTCCTTCTCCTTTACCGAACTCCCTTTGACCCCAGGTTCATTTTTGATACAAATGGAGCTCCTAGGCAACTTTGTTTTCTCTGCAACTTGAGGGAAAAGCATCCAACAGTTCACATTTGAATGTACTGTTTGGTGTAGGTTTTGTACATATTCTGTATCAGAGCCCTCCTATGTACCATCTGGATTCTTTGCCTCAGATGTCCTGTTGGAGCTGTTGCCTCTAGAAGCATCTTTCCATGGACTCTGATCACCATCGTGTGTGCCTGGACAGCACCTCCTTTGTGCCTATGCTATGTGATTCTTCCCCCATGCCCAGAGGCTTTCCTGCTAATGCTGAAGTGGCAGACAATGGGGGTCCCCACTGGGTGCATCCCCAGGGCCACGCTTTGACAGTGGACATGGGAGCCAGTTGATCAGAGCTCATCCCCCCCTTCTCCCCTCCTAGACAGATTGTGCTGAGACGCAGATGGTCTCACAGGACCGTGCACATTAAGGCAATGGCCAGCTGGCTTCCTCCTAATGGCCATCCTCCTAATGGCTCTCCCACTTCCCTGTCTCATTCTCTCTTCTCCAAACTCTAGCTCTTTGAGATTGCCTGAGGCTCTGCTGTCTGGGAGACTCAGAGAGAGTTGAGAACAGGTGTGACCCCAGAAAACAGACAGAATGTCAGAGCTGGATCACAGCCCAACTGAAGTCTTAAGGACCCCACTATTAGTGACAAGGGGGTGATCACACCTGGCATGCAATGGCATCACCATTGACGCTCTCTACCTGTGGTTAATTTGAATAAGGTGTAAGATGGGGAGGGGAAAGTGAGGCATTTGTTGATGCAGTGGCTGGGGGACTTGGACGCTGTGGATCCACAGCACAGGCTGTGGATCGTGCTGGCTTTCGGTAATGGCATGGGGAGCCTTAAAAAAGTTAACTCAGGGCAAGCGGCTGGCTGTCAACTCCAGGCATGCTCTGAAAGTGACAAGCGAGAGACTTAGCCTCTTCAAGTACAGGGAACTCTTGGGAAAATCACTTCTGTCAAATTTTGTTTCGTGTATCTGGGAGCTGTGTTATGAAGCGCACTCAAGATTGTTATATCTTATTTTTCTTTCTGTTTTCTTTTTTCATTAAAAAAAATTCTTTTAATGTTTATTTTTGAAAGAGAGAGAGACAGAGTGCGAGCAGGGGAGGGGCAGAGGTAGAGGGAGACGCAGAATCCGAAGCAGGCTCCAGGCTCTGAACTGTCAGCGCAGAGCCCGACTCAGGGCTCGAACCCAGGAGCCGTGAGATCATGACTTGAGCTGAAGTCATCCGCCTAACTGACTGTGCCACCCAAGTGCCCCAGATTGTTATGTTTTCTTGATGAACTGACCTCTTACTGGAATGAAATGTCCTGCTTGACTTCTTGTAAGTACACTGTCTCTTGAAGTTTACTTTGCCTGTTATTCTTAGGGTCATACCAGCTTGCTGATGCTGGGCGTCTTTGTAGGTCTTTCCTCAACGTTTTTCTTTCGACTTGCTTTCATCTTTATGTTTACAGTGTGTTTTTTTGTAAAGGACATATCGTTATGTCTTGCTTTTTTATTGAGTCTGCTAGTCTTTGTTTTTTAAGTGGGCATTTCAGGGACGCCTGGGTGACTCAGTCCATTAAGCGTCCAATTCTTGGTTTCGACTCAGGTCATGATCTTACGGTTTGTGAGTTGGAGCCCTGCATCAGGCACTTTGCTGACAATGCGGAGCAAAGTGCATTGGGATTCTCTGTCTCCCTCTCTCAGCCTTTAACCCACTCGTTCTTTCTCTCTCACAAAATAAATAAATAAATAAATAAATAAATAAATTAGGTGAGCATTTTAAAGATTTGGTTTCAAGTAAGCATTTAGGTAAGGGTTTTTAAAAATTGGTTTTGTTTTATTCTCCCATTATGTAAAAAGTATAAATACATATTTTTACATTCATATTTCCTCCCTTCTTACATAAAATGTAACATACTCTATAAACAGTGTTCGATGCTTTGATTTTTCCTCCTCTGTTAACAATGTATCATGAATACAGACTCAGCAGTTTATAGGTGGCTTCCTCATTTCTTTGTGGAGTTGCAGGGCTTTGTTTTGATGTCCCAATGTTTATTCAACCCATTCTTACTGATGACATTTGGGTCCTGTTTTTCACTATTACAAATACAGTTGCAAAAACCCAAAAGACTCCACCAAAAAACAAACAAACAAACAAACAAACAAACAAACAAACCCTGCTAGAATTGATGAATGAATTCAGTAAAGTTGCAGGATACAAAATCAGTGCACAAAAATCTGTTGCATTTCTATACACCAATAATAAAGGAGCAGAAAGAGAAATTAAAACATCAATCCCATTTACAATTGCACCGAAAATAAGATAGCTAGGAATCAACCTAACCAAAGAGGCGAAAGACCTGTGCTCTGAAAACTATAAAACACTGATGAAAGAAATTAAAGATGACACAAAGAAATGAGAAGACATTCCATGCTTGTGGATTGGAAGGACAAATATTGTTAAAATGTCAATACTACCCAAAGCAATCTACAGGTTTAATGGAATCCCTATCAAAATACCAACCACATTTTTCACAAAGCTAGAACAAACAATTCTAAACCTTGTATGGAAGCACAAATGACCTGAATAGCCAAAGCAATCTTGAAAAAGCAAAGCAAAGCTGGAAACATCATAATTCTGGACTCAAAGGTATACCAGAAAGCTGTAGTAATCAAAACACTATGGTGCTGGCATAAAAGTAGACACATAGATCAATAGAACAGAAAAGAAAACCCAGAAATAAATGCACAACTGTATAGTCAATTAATCTTTGACAAAGCAGAAAAGAGTATATAATGGGAAAAGACGGGCTCTTCAACAAGTGGTGCTGGGAACACTGGACAGCTACATGGGAAAGAATGAAACTGGACCACTGTCTTACCCCATATGCAAAAATAAACTCAAAATCTGTTAAAGACCTAAATGTGAGACCTGAAACCATAAAAATCCTAGAAGAGAACACAGCCAGTAACTTCTTTGACATTGGCCATAGTAACTTCTTTCAAGATATGTCTCCTGAGGCAAGGGAAACAAAAGCAAAAATAAACTATTGGGACCTCATCAGAATAATCAGCTTCTGCACAGTGAAGGAAACAATCAACAAAACTAAAACATAACCCACGGAATAGGAGAAGCTATCTGCACATGACATTTCCGATAAAGGGTTCATATCCAAGATCTATAAAGAACTTATACAACTCAACACATAAAAAATGAATAATCCAATTAAAAACTGAACAGAAGACATGAATAGACATTTTTCCAAAGAAGATATATATATATCTATATGGCCAACAGACACATGAAAAGATGCTCAATATCACTTATCATGAGGGAAGTACAAGTCAAAACTACAATGAGATGTCACCTCACACTGTCAGTATGACTAAAATCAACAACACAAGAAACACCAGGTGTTGGTGAGGATGTGAAGAAAGAGGAAACTTCTTGACTGTTGGTGGTAATGCAAACTGGCGTGGCCACTCTGGAGAACAGTATGGAAGTTTCCAAAAAAGATAAAAACAGAACTACCCTATGACCTAGCAATTGCACTACAAGGTTTTTACCCAAAGAATACAGAAATGCTAAGTCAAAGGGATACATGCACCCCATTATTTTATTTATAGCAGCATTGTGTACTATAGCCAAATTATGGAAACAGCCCAGGTCTTCGTTGATTGATGAATGGATAAGGAAGATGTGGTGTACATATATGTGTATATCTATATATGTACATATATAAATACACAATGGAATACTACTCGGCCATAAAAAGAAGGAAATCTTGTCATTTGCGATGCAAGGATGGGACTAGAGACTATTATGCTAAGCAAAATAAGTCAGTCAAAGACAAATCCATATAATTTCACTCATATGTGGAATTTATGAAACAAACGAGCAAAGGGGAAAAAAGAGAGAGCAAGAGAGAGGCAAACCAAGAAACAGACTCTTAAGTACAGAGAACAAACTGATAGTTACCAGACAGGCGGTAGTTGGGGGATGCGTTAAATCGGTGATGGGTTTCAAGGAGTACGGTTGTGAAGAATGGAAGTGTTGAATCACTATATTGTATACCTAAAACTAACATTACCCTGTATGTTAGCGAACTGGAATTTGAATAAAAACTGAAGAAAAAACCCCACCAAATACACTCTTTTCTAGTGAGGGCTTATACCTTTTTAAAATACAGTTGTAGCGAATAGCCTTATGCATGGTTTTGAGTATGTATCATTCGGTAAATTCGTGGAAGCGGACTTGATGGTCAGAGAACAGGTGCATATGTGATTTTGTTCGGTATTGCTACATATCCCTTCAGAAGGATTACATCCTTTTGCGTCTTGTAGGTGGGGCTTCTCGAATGGAAGGCTTTGTCTCAGGGGGATCAGGAAGACTGCTCTCTATTATCTTGGGCCTCTCAAAGCCAGAGCACAGAGTTCTTTTCCCTGGAACATTCAATTGCTTTAAGGAGAAGTTGTCTGATTGTTTGCCTGGAGGGAATTTGTATTGCTTCCAGGTGTCTGTGTTTCTACATGTGTGTGTGAGGTATGGTGTCAGGGGACAGTGGTGGTGAGGTCACTAGCTCCATATATACATCTTCTGAAATTCTCCGTGGCAGCCTCACATGTCACTTCTACCAAGTGTTTCTGAATGTCAAGCCTCTCTGTAGGCCTTCAAGGCAGGCTGAGAGCCTTTCTGAGCGTAATGCCGGCCACGCCACTCTTGGTCGGGACTTCTGCTCGCTCAGTAGTTGTTCTTGTGGGTCCCTCCAGGGGCTACCCATCTTGCAGAATGCTGCTGAAATCTTCTATTTGTGTCCTGCCGCTTATTCTCTTTTCTAGTGAGGGCTTATACCTTTTTTTAAAATGAATTAAGGACTGTTTTACGGGTTGGGGGCGGGAGAGATCATTTGGTGGTGTGATTCCACCACTTTGATCCGGAAGCGTGCCGGTACTGAAGCAATGACAGGAAAGCGAGGGAAATGGTCAGGAAATGGTCAGGCCTTTCTAATAATGGCTTCTCTGGACTGTATATTAAAGTTCCACTTCATGGTTTTTGAGAAACGTAAATGAAGGAGTTAAGCTTATTTTGAAATCGCTTTTGGTTGCCAGATGGCGTATCTTTGGCTGGGCCACCCTGGTTCTTGATACATAAAGGATTAATGAATAACTGACTTAATTCTGAAAATAGAGCAGATCTTATGCTTAAAATTCGCAACATGCTAAAATATTTGATTCAGCCATTCTGCTTCCTGACATGCATATGAGGCTTTAATTTTATTATAAAGCAATAAAACAAAAAAAAAACCCTGCAAGGCATCTGCAGAATTCTCTTATGCTCTGGCAATTCACTGGGGCCTCTGCATATGCCATAGGTTTTCCCAGACACCTGGCTTCCTCTAGGACTAAGGGGTGAAATGAATATTTGCCATTATAGACGGTACATACCTCGCTTGCCCAATCAATGGTCTAACTGCCATCTATCTGGGGTCAGCCTTGTATCAGGTACTGTGCTCGGGGCTGGGGATAAGACAATCGCTGTTGTCAGGGGATCTACAGTCTGGTGGAGGAGGAAGGGGAGGTGGGCCAGCAAAGAGACAGTTATAAGATGATGTGATGCGTGCCGTTATAGCAGAATGTAGAGATGAGTCCAGGATTTAATTATCATCGCTAACAATGTTCATTTTTATATATGTTCCCTTTGACAGTGCATATATTAAAGCTGAAGCAATACGGAGAAGATTGGCTAGGTTTCTGAGCAGAGATGGCTTGGAAACTCATGAGGCACTTATATTTTTGTTAGGCAACCTGTTATAGTAGAAATATGTCTGAACTTGGTCTCCGAAGGCCTGGGTTTGATTCCTTTTCCTACCTTTAATTTCTACTAAACAAGTCCCTTAACCCTCTTAGGGCCTCCATTTCCTCATGTTTAAATGCAAGGGGGAGAGAAGAAATGATTGCTGAGGCCTTTCTGTGTCAAACATCTCATGGGGTGAATTCCAGCTACTCTCTGATGTGAAACTAAGAGCCTGGTTTCAATGATTCTATTACAGAGTTGGACCAGATGTGTCTAAATAACCAAAAGGGTCTTTGTCAGGTGTTCATGGTAGCTTCATGAGGTACCGTGTTGCCGAACAACCTCACCAAGTTTAATGCCAATGGGGTGATGTTCTTTATTTCTGAAACAAAATGCTGTCTGGAATAAACACGCGGAACAGAGAAAGCGCACAGTCCCAAAAATTCATGGACCAGTTCAGGTTACCAAGTCTAGCAAAGGCTGGAGAACCCATTCCAGGGCTGTTAAACAGCCTGACCACTGGAAATTTGTTGATAGAGGCCCAAACAAGTCTTTAGGGAATCTGGTGCTCAATAAGATTTAGTCACTTGAAAGATAAAATGTACATTTTGGTTTAAGAACGTTTTTAAAAAAAGTGTTTATTTATTTTGAGAGAGAGAGAGTGTGTGAGCAGGGAAGAGGGGCAAAGGGAGAGAGAGAGAGAATCCCAAACAGGATCCACACTCAGCACAGCTCAATGTGGGCAAAAGTTGGACGCTCAACTGACTGAGCCACCCAGGTGCTCCTGGTTTAAGAGCATTTTTGTAGATTGTTCAAGTTCATGCTCAGGTCGACTGGAAGGTCAGAGATAATCCCAGGTCTATCTCATTTTCAAGGTATATGCTCCAGTCGGGGCAAGGATTGAACAATGCCCTCAGTGGGGCTTTATTTATTTGTTTCGTATTTTTTAAACTTTAGTAAAATGCACCTCACATACAATTTGTCATCTTAACCATTTTCAAATGTACAGTTCCACAGTATTAAGCACATCCATATTGTTGTGCAACCAATCTCCAAAACTCCTTTCATCTTGTAAAACTAAAGCTTTGTGTCCGTTAAAATAAGTCCCCATTCCTTTCTTTCCCACCCTCAGCCCCTGGAAACCATCAATCTACTTTCTGTCTCTATAAATTTAACTACTAGTTCCCTCCTAGAAGTGGAATTATACACGGTTTGTCTTTGCCACTGGTTTATTTCACTCAGCACAGTGTCCTCACGATGGATCCATATTGTTGCAAGTGTCAGAATTTCCTTCCTTTTAAAGGATGAGTAATTGTCATGAAATGAATGTTTGTGGATGGTATAAGGGTAGGACCATGATCTGATAGGATTAGTGTCCTTATGAGAAGAGACACCAGAGAGCTCAGTCTCTGTGTCTCTGTGCAAACATCAAGGAAAAGCCCATGTGAGGACGTAGCAAGAAGGTGGCCTTCTGGAAGCCAGGAAGAGAGCTCTCACCAGACCCAAACTAGCCAGAAACCTGATCTTGGAGTTTTAGCCTCCAGAACTAGGAGAAAATAAATTCGTGTTGTAGATGCTACCCATTCTATGGCATTTTGTGATGGCAGGCCGATAGAATAATATTCCATTGTTTGCAGGCCCTGTTTTGTTTATCCACTCATCCATTGATGGACCCTTGGGTCTCTTCCATATCTTGGCCATGAACATGGCGTGCAGATATCTTTTTGGGACCCTGCTTTCAATTCTTTTGGCTATGCACTCAGAAGTGGCATCGTTGGATTAGATGGCTATTCTAGGTTACTGTTTTGAGAAACTGTGATATTGTTTTCCACAGTGGCTACACCGTTTTACATCCCTACCACAAGCGTTCCAATCTCCCTGTCCTCAACAACACTTGCTATTTTGTTGTTTGATAGCAGCCATCCTAATGGGTATGAGATAGAGGGCTTTATTTATTTATTTATTTATTTATTTATTTATTTATTTATTGTGCAAGCGGAGAGGGGCAGAGAGTGAGAGGGAGAAAGAGAGAATCCCAAGCAGGCTCTGCACCACCAGCACAGAGCCTGACGCATGACCTGAACCCACGAACCGTGAGATCATGACCCGAGCTGAAGTCAGATGCTTAACCGACTAAGCTACTCAGGCACCCCAGAACAGCTTTCTTTTTTTAATTTTTATTTTTTTTCATTTAAATTCGAGTTAGTTAACATACCGTGTAGTCTTGGATTCAGGAGTAGAACCCAGTGATTCATCTATTACATACAGAAGGAATTTCTTTTTAAGAAATAGAAGCTATGGTAGTTCTTAATCTTTTCCAGAGCAGGGAATCTGAGAATCTGGTGAAAGCTTGTGACTTCTCACAAGAAGAAAGCATAAAGAAAATGCTCATAAACATACGATTTAATTAAGTTCCTCTAAGGAGTCATGAACTCCAGATTACAAATCCGTGATCTATGCTACGAGTGTCACTAGAAGGTACTTAATGGCTGGTAATACTTGCCCTGGTAATGGCTTTTCTCATTCTCTCTCTTTTTTTCTGTTTCTTCTCTATACAGGTCTCCCTGGCTATCTGAAAGTAGAACATTCCTATGAAAACTTTCGTAAGTTGAAATAGCATAAAGCAAAGAAGCAATTACTATTAATTTATATGGAAAAGGTTTTGAGTGTTCCCAGACCCAAAAAGTAACCTCTGAGGTTTTTCTGATACCTTAGGACACGTCTTGCGAACGGATGCACAAAATAAATCGAGATAAAGCACAGGTGCTCGCAGACACAGTTCAGACCTCTGCAGGCTGATGCTGGCATATGAGTGCGGTTCTGGGAGCAGGGGCTTGGCGGTGGGTGCTGCCTCTACAGCGGTTTGCCGCAAAACAAACATTCAACACGGTTTTTGCTTTTCGCCTTTTTTTTTTGGTAAAAACAAAAATATTCTTAAGTTTCTTTTGGTTAGCAACAGCAGGTACCAGTGTAGGTTTTTCTTAAAAGCAAAGTGGCATGTTTAAAAAAAAATAAAAAGTAAAGGGGGTGCCTGGGTAGCTCAGTTGGTTAAGCATCCAACTTTGGCTCAGATCATGATCTCTTGGTTCCCCGAGATCTAGCCCTGCGTTGGGCTCTGTGCTGATAGCTTGGAGGCTGCTTCAGATTCTCTGTCTCCCTCTTTTTCTCTGCCCCTCCCCTGCTCGTGCTCTCTCTCAGAAACAAATAAATAAACATTTAAGAAAAGTTTAAAAAAATGTAAAGTGGCATAATGCAAACTTTCAAAGAGCAGGGGCTACCTCTGTTGGGCATTTACCATTTGCCTAATGCTGTGCTAAATGTTTAACATATACTTTTCCACCTCACAATAACCTTATAGGGTAGATACAATTATTTTTTTAAAGTTTGTTTATGTTTACTTATTTTGAGAGAGAGAGAATCAGAGTATGAGTGGGGGAGGGGCAGAGAGAGAGGGAGACACAGAATCTGAAGCAGGCTCCAGGCTCTGAGCTGTCAGCACAGAGCCCGACAAGGGGCTCGAACTCGCGAGCTGTGAGATCATGACCTGAGCCGAAGTCGGATGCTCAACCGACTGAGCCACCCAGGCTCCCCAAGTAGATACAATTATTATTCCCATTTTACAGATGAAGGAACTGAGGCTGCTCAATTTTCTCACAGGTAGTCCACAGAGGAGCTGGGATTCTTTGAGCTTAAAGATTTTGGTGTAACTGGGGAAATCTACAGATGTTGGATGAAGGCAGCACCCATGTCATATGCCTGGGGCTTAGTGCACAGCCTCTCATCTCTTCTGGGAGGAGGCAGATGTAGCAATACTTGACCTTGCCCAAGCTCATCAACAGATGCCCAATCACTGGTCTTGGGATACTTTCAGGAGTCCCTGTAATTCCTAAAGTTTCTTGATGCTTTATAACCTCTCCTCCCAGGATTCCGAGGGGATAGCAAAGTGTTTCAATGATGAGGTCAACAGAGGAAGACCACCCAGAACCAAGTCAGGATGCCTTGTATCACTGAGATATATCAGACACAGAAGTGGAGAAAAAAAGGAAATAACAAACAATGGACTTCCAGGTTTTACTTCTGCTGCCATGACTACCGTTCAAGGGCTCACAGCTCCTAAGGAACAGCTCGTGCAGTCTATGCTGAACCTACTAAAACTTAAAGCAAGTGCCTGAAGCCTTCCCAGGGCTACTCATTTTCTTTTGCATTTATCTTTACAAATGGTAGCTGTTGCTGAACCATGTTACGTTGACTAAAAAGGGGCATTCCCTGGCCTTGAACTCAGAGCATCAGGGGTTGGGTGGGGGCTGGGAGCGTCAAGCAGGCTTTTGGCTTCCCAGGAGAGGTTAGTAGATTTCCGGGAAGGCAGCCCCTATGGATTGCTGTGGTTGCTGCACCTTGTGGGTCTGGAGCTGTATTTGGCCACAGAATGTTAGGTACCAGCTTCTTCTGCCCAAGAACACTGTCGTCTAGAGATTAGGCTGCTATGGAAGTGCAAGGAATTATCCTGGATGTTAAGAAAGAAACTCCATCATTTCAAATAATAAGAGCAGTTAACATTCATTGAGTGCCCATCACGTATCAGGCGCTGTGCTAAGCACTTCATGTGGATTGTTAGCATCTCAAATCCTTCCAACATGTTATCTTTCTGCTTTCTGGGGACTCTTGTAAGAGCAAACCCACATGTTGAACTACGGCACTGCTTTATGGATCAGGGGACTCTTTCCTTCTGTCCTAATGATGATATTCTGTTTAAAAACTCTTGAAGAACCATAGTGAATGTTGATCCCCAGCCCCCGCCCCTTTACACTGGACACTCTCTCACAGTGGGCTCCCCCAAGTCTACAGGATGCTGGGATGCAGAGAGGATGAAATTTCACAGTTACTGCCTGTGTAATGCGAGATCAGATTGTGTCTCAAACTTGGTGTGGAGAGGGTGACTGAGAGAGAAACTGCCTAAAGGATGTAAACTACTCACTAATGAATATGGATGATCTGCCCACAAAGGATGCATTTCATGCGGAAAACTGTTGTCATTTCAATAGGTTTTTATCACATTATCTTGGCCACTTTGTAGCAGTGTATTGGGGCAGTTATTGACAGGAAGGCATCTATGTTTGATCTCAGGATTGGTCTGCCATGGAAAAGGCTGAAATTAATGGTGACTGTAGGCTGCTTGAGAAACCCCACCAAAGGAACTTACTTTGCCACAAGAAGAGACCCGGAATATCTTTTAAAAATCACACCGATTATGCAGGAATACACCTGGGGAATAACTTGACTTTTCAAAAGGGCTCAAAGTAGTTCTCAAAAGTCCCCTTCAGTAACCAAGGCTTTGTACCAGTTATTTGTAAGCAATATGGGTGGCTAGACAGGAAATTTTGTGGTAATGATTCTACAAAGTTGTGAAATTTGCATACAGAGATTTGATGAGCCTTCACCAGTATAGGTTATTACCCAGCAGCCCAGGAAGATGGCCAAGAAGTTGCTAAAAGTTTCTTACCTCTCAGTACGTCACTGGAGTTCTTCTTGTGGAAATACTAACCAACCAGCCTCTGAAGACTTGCTTCAGCCATTTCCGTGCAGATCTGGCCGAGACTTTCTAAGATAAATGTGGGCATATTTTGGCTGTTTATCTGTATCTACTCAGTTTTTTTATCATGTGATTCTGTCTTTGCCAGAAATAATGAAGTTGGACAAAGTGGATTCACTGTGGAAGTGTCTGATAACGTGCCTCAGTTTCCTCACTGTAACTGGGAAATGTCTGCAGAGATGAAGATTCAAACAAGAGCAGAGTTTTATTTGGCCACTTCTATTTTATTTTATTAAAAGAATTTTTTTGAGTAGGTTCCATGCCCCATGTGGGGCTTGAACTCATGACCCTGAGATCAAAGGTCGCATGCTCTGACTGAGCCAGCCAGGTGCCCCAATTTGGTCACTTCTTATCTCCCCTTGCACAGAGCTGAATACCATCCACTCATGATTCTAGGCAGACAGCGCGGGGTAAGGACAACCAATTATTTACTTACAATTGTGTCATTAGCACTTCCAAAACACTGGTGACCATCCTCAAGCCTTTCATAGCTCAGCCTAGACTTGTGGCTTTTTAAGAATCAGTTTGCTTTCTTTCTTTTTCTACCCCATTGTTTGTTGATAGATAAGCTTGAAAACACCCCCTTCCTCGGAGCTTGATTGGCAAGTGTCAAATCCGCAAGCTTTGGCAGCTATGTGCTATGTGGCTGTGTGGCAGCTACGTTAAGGAGGAGTGAAGGAGGACACGGGTTGGTCTGTGGCCAGAGGGAAAAGAGAAACCCATATAACCAGGATGAACAGACGAGTAGAAGGTGTGCGTAGTAGTTCCCTGGGGCTGCCCTAACAAATCACCGCAAACCTGGTAGCTTAAAACAACAGAAACTTATTTTCTCACAGTTGTGGAGGTTAGAAGCCTGAAATCAAGACGTTAGGGCCATGCTTCCTCTGAAGGCTCTAGGGGCAGGTCCTTCCTTGCATTGTTTTCTGGCTTCGGGTGGCTCTTGGCACTCGTTGGGTTTTCTTGCCTCGTGGACTTAGCACTTCAATACTTCTACCTCTGTCGTCACATGGCATTCTCCCGTGTGTTTTCACACCACTTCTCTCTATGTGCCTTCTGCATATCTTCTTATACAGGCACCAGTCACTGCATTGAAACTCCACCCTAACCCAGTATGACCTCATCTTAATTTAACCAATCACATCTGCAAAGACCCTATTTACAGATAAAGTCACTGAGCTTCCACGCAGACACAAAGTTTGGGGGACATTATTCAACACAGTGTAGAGGGGGTGGTCTGATGGCATCTGGAATGTGGATTTGAATGTGTTCTTTAGACCAAATCACACTCTGGGGAGCCTGGGGTGCTCAGTCAGTTAAGCGTCCGATCTCAGCTCAGGTCATGATCTCACGGTTTCGTGAGTTCGAGCCCTGCGTTGGGCTCTGTGCTGACAGCTCAGAGCCTGGAGCCTGCTTTGGATTCTGTGTCTCCCTCTCTCTCTGCCCATCCTCCATTCACACTCTGTTTCTCTCTGTCTCTCAAAAATGAATAAATGTTAAAAAAAGAAAAAAAAGACCACATCACACTCCAAGCTTTGAGTGCTGTGAGACAGGCCCATATCCTTATCATTAGTTCTCATTTGTGTGTAAGCCAGGTTCAAGTTGTGTGACTACTAATGCAACCAAAAGAATTTTTAATATATACAAAATAAAAAGCACCCTATTATTACGATTCTATTAGCTGCCACCGTAGGTCGTAGGTCAAGGAATATGATCTTTTTCTATATACCCCAGTATGGGTGGGTGCCATATTTATCAACCATGAAGGTATTCTTCCCAGGGCAGCTTGAGGAAAGCAAACTGTTTTTATACATTGTAGAAAATGAGGCCCGGAGAGACTTGACCAAGCATACTTAGTATATCAGGAGGGAGCCTGCACGGCCAACCTCAACTCAACTTCATAGGAAGGTCATAGGCAGGACAAGCCCAGGAGGTTGCTGGGCTCCAGTTCTCTGCTTCTCTGTGAGTCTTTGGGCTCTATGCCTCTCCATATGTCTGACCCACCCCGAGGCTAGAGACCAGGTAGCTGGCACAGGTCCAGACATCATATTCAGTCACAAGGTCCTGAAGCAGGAAGAGGTTATATCTGGTTAGGTCTCTTCTTAAGGGCAAGGAAAACATTCCCAGGAGTCAGCCAGTAGACCTCCCTTTGTGTCCTGTTGGCCAGAAAGATGACAGGTGCCCGTATCTAAATCCATCACCAGCAAAGATTTGGGAATCCATGACTGACCGAGACTTCTCTGGACTCGCCCCTCAGCCTGGGCTTATATGGAGCCCTCTAGAAGCACAAGGCTGAGTGAAGGAGGGCAGATGCCTGTTCTGAATTAAGAGGAAAGGAGGGTGGGCGAGAAATGCGTGCTGAGTGGGCAACCAGAAGCGTCAGCTACACTTGGCAAGCTTATGTTTCCAAAATCCCAGATGACTCCAGGGCTCTTTCCACCAGACTTTTTACATCACTCCTAAACAGCCATCCATGTGTGGTCGGCAGAGTCTAGCACAAAGTGCCAGAATGTAGCATCCCACCAATGTTCTGATCTGCCTGCTGTGCCTCTGACGTCAGTAGCACAAAGGGCAAAAATCGGTTCAGCTTTCCTGATGGCTCCACAGCCCTGGAAGTGGCTCTATAGAAGGTGGTTTTAAGGGACCCATAAAAGAACAGACATACTTCACTGCTGTGAGCCCACAGACTGGGCTCCAAGGTGACGCCAGCTAGCTTTCTTGGCTCAGGGCCCTTCCGATGCCCTCCGTGTGGGTCCTACAGCAAAGAATCCTGTTCACTAAATTTTCAGCTGGGAAAAGGGTGTGAGAGGGTGGTTCTGAGTAGGGCGGTTGGTTTAACCCCGTAAAGTCATGTGTTAAACAATTGCTACATGCAAAGATGCACCAAATCTGTCTGTTCTTTGTGGCCTCCATCCAAGGGCTGCAACCTCTCAGTGAGCACCAACATAGCACCCTAAGCCTTGTTCGGTGAAGTTGTGGAAAGCCATGGAGTCCTGGGGCAGCAGGAAGCGGTTCTCCTTTAAACCCAGTGCTTACAGGGGAATCTCTGCTCAGGTTTTCTGTGATCTGTAGGGCTGGGGCAGGGGTCTCTGAGCTGGGGCAGGGGCAGTCACTTGGTGGAGGGTGGTCAGGGGTCCGAAACTTGGCCCATGCCTCATCCCATCCTGGAACCTTCCTGTCACTCAGCAAAGGGGAAGGAAACTTTTCTGTTTGTTATCTCATGGACTCATCATAGCAGCCAACAGTGTGGGTGTTAGCACCCCCAATTAACATTTGGAGCCAAGGGTTCAGACAGGGTGAGATGTATACTCAGGTCACACAGCCAGTGAATGAATTCAGAGCCCACCAAGATCCTGAGGGAATGGGGTGTGGAGACAGGCACGTGATAGAAGACAAAGCGCTCGGGGAGACCTGGGAGGCTATTTGGGAGGGCAGGCTGAGTCCCAGATGTAGGGCGTAGCCTGGGGGGGGGGCACAAGAGTTAGCATCTGGCAGCACCTGGGGAGGAGGGAATCGCAAGGGCCAGGAGGTGAACGGCCCGTTGCTAAAAAAATACATGGCACACCAAGGGTTCGGTTCTTCCCAAGGGAGCCCAGCTGGCTGGCAAGGGGGAACAGTTCTTGCAAACATAGGAAACCACAGGGACTGCCGGGAGGTGGGCAAAGTGTTACTTGTGGTTACCTTCAGATGTGGGCGTCCCCCAGGTGGGGATTCCACGTGCAGAAGTGAGCCTGTGCAGCGGGGTTTGGAGCACAGGCCCCATCCCTTCCCCACAGCGGGAAGGACAGGGAGAGCGAGCAGCGGGCAGGGACTTTGGGCCAGAGGGCTGGCTTCCCTGTTGTCTGAGACGAACAAAGGAACTCTGGGACCAAATGGAAACTCGGTTCCTTTTCTGTCAGTGGCCGAGGGACACCTTTAATTGTAAAATTCAAGACCAGCCCTTGATGGAAATTGCAACAAGGCCAGGCCATATGGGAACGTTTCGATGGAAATGAGCATCTGTTCTCTATAAGAAATGCAAATGATGCTTAATTGCGCCTTCAGAGGGATCTGTCTCTGTCCCCAGCAGGGGGCCCATAGGTGGGGTTATCTGACCGGGGTTCAAAGTCCCCAGCCCTCTCCCCACAAGACAGAGGTAGCCAAGAGAGCACATGAGAAGTTTCCTACTTGGAGTGACCCCAGACCAGCCAGTGGCCTCCGGTGACGTTCCCTCCAGGAACATCTGTACAGAAGGGGACTCACGCATACTAAATCCCTACGGTGTTCCAGGTTTCACTTGATGTGGGCATCCTCCCCCCACCCCCCATGCCGTGGGATCCCCTGCTTTACAGATGAGGAAACAGAACTCAGAAAGAAAATCATGCCGTTTGTCTGGTGTGTCAGATAGTGTATGGTGGGACAGATTCACAGCCAGGACCGACAGTTTGAAGAGCCCCACGGACTTCTAACATCGACTGAATGCCTAGGTCATGTCTTTGGCAAACCTTCTCTTACTCTGTCTGGCTATCTCTCCACTCCCCTCTGAAGAGCCGAATAAAGGGGGTCTGCACAGGAAAGGGTTATTCCTTCATAATTCCCATGTCACTTCCAGAAACACTACAGACGTCTTACAACAAAAAGCACTTAAAATAGGACTGGTAAAATGAAAAGAGAAGACTGGAGCCCGCAGCCCCTCCCTGAAGGGTGCTGAGGAGTGAAGTTTCTACACCATCACCTCAATCATCATCAGCAGCAGATTTGATGGTGCTGTGATCAGGGACACCTGCTGCAGTTCACGGCTTCTGTAAGGCCCCTGAGCACAGGTCCTGGGCTCCAGGACTTTGCTTCCGGTGTAGGAGGGAAGCCATTTTCTCCTCGGTGCTCCGCTTCTCATCTGCAAGGTGGGATGATAGTTCCTCATGGGTTGTTATGAGAGCTAACGCGTTCACGCTTTTAGAATGGCACCTGGCCCATACTGAGCGCTTAAGAGGTGCTAGCTGTCACTACTTTCCCAGATCTCACTGTGAACCCTGCACGGGTTTGAGAACTCCCCGGAGGTGCTGGGTTGAGGTGTGGTTGCCGCCCTTGCTTCTGCGACCAGAGCCACCACAGGCTTTTTACCTTTTCCAGACCTCAGGCTGCCTACAAGATCTTTGAAAAACTGCCTTAGAGGGGCGCCTGGGTGGCGCAGTCGGTTAAGCGTCCGACTTCAGCCAGGTCACGATCTCGCGGTCCGTGAGTTCGAGCCCCGCGTCAGGCTCTGGGCTGATGGCTCGGAGCCTGGAGCCTGTTTCCGATTCTGTGTCTCCCTCTCTCTCTCTGCCCCTCCCCCACTCATGCTCTGTCTCTCTCTGTCCCAAAAATAAATAAACGTTGAAAAAAAAAAAAAACTTAAAAAAAAAAAAACTGCCTTAGATTATAGGGGCCATCTTGCCCCTGAGCTGCCAGAGGAGCAGGGAATATTTCTTGCCAATGCCGTGTTACGGGCTGAATTGTATCCCCCGTAAACTCATGTGTTGAACCTCTAAAGCCCGGTACCTCAGAAGGCAGCCGTATTTGAGAATGAGGTCTTAAAAGAGGTGATAAAGTTGCAATGGGGCTATTAGGGTGGCCCTTAATCCAATATGGCTGTGTCCTTATAAGAAGAAGAAGAGACACAAGGGACCATCCTGCACGGAAGTAATCATGTGGGGAGGCAGCAGGGAGGTGGCCGTCTGCCAGCCAAGGATAAGAGCCTCAGAGGAAACCAACCCTCCGGCACTTTGATTTTGGACTTCCGGCTTCCAGAACCATGAGAAGTAAATGTCTGTTTAAGCCAGCCGGTCTGTGGCATTTCATTTTGGCAGCCCAAGCCACGGCAGACTGTGTTCCAGGTGCCTAGCGGGGAGTGGATGCGAATAAATGCGTGCTGAATTGGCTGAACTGGATGCATGTTCATTTCCCATGAAATGAAAAAGGAGGCCTGGGTCCCAGGGTTTGCGACCCTTTGAAGACAGATGCCCTTCCAGGCAAGTCTCCTGCAAGATCCCTGACTCTGTCCACCCCCCGGGAAGGAACCAAAGTCTTTCAGGAGCAGTAAGATCCAGCTGTGGCAGTGAGGCCAGAGGGAGTGGGGGCGGAGCAGGGAGAAAAGAGAGGAAGTGGGGCCAGTGTCCTCAGAGGGGGTAGGCGGGAGCAGAACCTGGGAGGACCCCTTGGCTCTGTGTGGCTCACGGGAGGATGAGAAGTTGGTGCTCCGGAAAGGTGGGTCCTCGGGTACCCCAGGCGGTGGGGGTGGGGTTGCTAATGGCAAAACTGGTCCTCTATGGGGCTTTCCTTCTCTGAAAGGGGAGGGGCTGCTGGTGCCTGGAAGCTGTTGGCCAGATACCGAACGAGAACATGCTGGAAGAAGGCCTCAGTAGCAGCAGCTACTCTCACCTCCCCAGCTCCGTCCCGCCTGCCACAGTTTGGGGGAGGAGAAGCCATGGCCCTGAGGTTACCACTGGGATTCCCGGAGCTGTGAAGACTGCATATTCAGAGTATCATTCTTCAGAGGTGGGTGAAGGTGGTTGGGGAGGGGTTGAATAAACAGATCTCCCCTTGCTGGCCCGAGGAAGAGAACGTTCTCTTCTTATAGATGAGACTCAGAGATACCGTGGCTTGTCCAAGGTCACATAGATGGGAATTTCCGAGTGTGCCAGAAACCAAAATCTGGGCAATGTTTTTTTCTGCACACGAGCCAGCACTGCAAGCTCTCAGACCTGCCGGTTTGTGTGATGTTTCTCAGGCCCCGCCCACCTGGAGGGATGAAAACCCTCTAGCAGCGGCAGCACGTGCCCACCCATTCCCGACGTCCTCACGGTGCCCTCTGGACTCTCTCACCACGTGGGTTCCAAGCACTGAGCTCCCCCAGCACCAGAAAGCAGAGATTTGATGAAATATGGAATGCATATGCCACTGGGCCTCACCTGTCCACGGGTCTGGGATGGCAGAATAAAGCCCCGCTTACATGTATGACAGAGGCTCTAAACCACTGATCTCCCCGAACAAGAACGTTAGCCTTCCCTACCCTGCCCACTCCCCCCCCCCCACCCTCCCCAACCCCCCCACCTGCCTTCCATCCATCTCTAGCCATCTCAGGGAGATCTCAAAGGCAGCCTCCCACATACTCTATCAGCTGCAAGGCTTTCCTGCCATTACAATCATGACAGGGGACCATGAACAATGATGCTGTGCCCGTGTCTGGCAGAGTCCATGCTGATGACGCTGGTCCAGGGCTGGGAGGTCCTCCACTGTTGGCAGAGTCTCACAAAGGCTGTCATGAAGACGGTTCAAGCCCCATCTCCAAGGTCTCAACTAACACTTGCCCTGAAGGCCAGCCTGGGCACAGGTGCCTCCAGTTTCCAGACGGCATGTCATGGTGATTGCATTCTTTTCTTTCCCTTGTCCCTTGGTTTTTGTTTTTAAGTTTTAAGTTTTAACTTAAGATTTTATTTTATTTTTTTAAAAGAAGTTCACTCATTTATTTTGAGAGTGTGGGGAGCCAGAGAAAGGGGAGATAGAGAGAATCCCAAGCAGGCTCTGCATTGCTGGCATGGAACCTGCCTGACATGAGGTTCAAGCCCACAGGACAGCGAGATCATGACCTGAGCCGAAGTCGGATGCTCAACTGACTGAGCCACCCTGGTGCCCCTGCAATAAGGTGTTTTGAGAGAGAGAGAGAGAGAGAGACAGACCACAGACCATATTCATGTAACTTTTATTAGAGTATATTGTTATAATTGTTCTATTTTATTATTAATTGTTACTCTCTTACTGTGCCTAATTTATAAATTAAACTTTATCATGAGTATGTATGTATAGGAAAATCAGTATATACAGGGTATGGTACTATGTGTGTTTTAGGCATTCACAAGGAGTCTTGGGACATATCCCTTCAGATAAGGGGGGGACTACTGTGCACCTGGATATGCAAATCTGTTTACTCAGATAGTCTATACATATAGCACATAAAAGCCATGAACAAAGTAGAAATGTACAAGGATGATATTTTTCATAATATGGAAACATGTATGTACTTATGTTATGCTTTTTCTCCCATGTGTTATGTTTATGAAAACCATGTATAAAAATGCAAATGTAAGAAGAGATACATGTAAAAGAGATAATGAGATACATGTAAAGAGATACATGTAAGAGATACATGTAAAAAAGTTCTTATTTCTTTTCTGCCTCCACCCCAGTGGTTGTCTTTAAAAAAATATTTTTATTTTTTAATACAAAAAAATTATATTAAATTTTGTGAGCCACTGGGTGGCTCAGTTGGTTGGGCGTCCGACTTCGGCTCAGGTCGTGATCTCACGGTTCACGAGTGAGTTCGAGCCCCGCGTCGGGCTCTCTGCTGTTGGCACAGAGCCTGCTTTGGATCCTCTCTGCACTTCCCCTGCTCATGCTTGTGCTCTCTCTCTCAAAAACAAACATTAAAAATATTTATTTTTAAATATTTATTTTTCATTGAGGTATAACTTACATATAACATTGTGCATATTTCAATGTGCAACATAAGGATTTGATACATGTGTATATCGTGGCATGATTACTACATTAAGTCTAGTTACCGTCTATTATCATGCATAGCTCTTATGATGAGAACTTTTAAGAACTATTCTCTTAGCAACTTTCAAATGCAAAATACAGCGTTATTGACTGTGGCCCCAGTCCTGGTCTTTCCTCCCGTCCCCACTCCCAGGGGCATGCACCTCGTTCTAGAAATGACTCTCTTCTTCAACATCTGCACACTCACTTAGACATTCACATCACACACACAATTTCACTCCCACTTCATTGCTGCCCTGGGTGGAATGTGTCTTTCCCTTGGTTTTGCATGTTCAGATCAGGAGACAGGCCGAGAGAGGCTGAGTGACTCATTTGGGACACGGTGAGGAGGTTTGGAGACTGAGGTCCATCCATGCCTGTGTTTGTCAGCCCAGGTTGCTATTACAAGATACCTTAAACTGGGCAGCTGAGACAACAGAAAAGGATTTCCCACAGTCCTGGAGGCTGGACATTTGAGATCAAGGGGTGGGCATGCTTGGCTTCCTCCACAGCCTCTCTCCTTGGCCTGCGACGGCCACCTTCTTCTCCCTGTGTCCTCACAAAGTATTTTCCTCTGTGCGCACAAACCCCTGAGGTCTCTTCTTCTTGTAAGGATGACTGTCCAATAGGATGAGGGCCCCACCCTATGACCTCACTTAACCTTATTACCTCCTTAAAGGCTTTGTCTCCAAATACAATCACGTTGGGTTTTTTTTTTTTTTTTTGATGTTTATTTACTTATTTTTGAGGGAGAGCGAGCATGTGCCAGAGGGGGAGGGACGGAGAGAGGGGGACAGAGCATCTGAAGCAGGCTCTGCGCTGACAGCAGCAAACCCTATGTGGGGCTTGAACTCATGAACCATGAGATCATGACCTGGGCTGAAGTCGGATGCTTAACTGACTGAGCCACCCAGGGGCCCCTGCAATCACCTTCTAAGGTTCTGGGGTTAGCTCTTTAACATATGAATTCTGGGGGGAACATAATTCAGTCCGTGATCGCTCTCAAGCCTGAGCTCTCTAGTTAGTAGACTGCCCTGCGGGGCTGACCTGAGTTTGTGACCTGGGGGCACTCACCCAGAGGGCACCCTTGGTGTGACCCTCCCAGGGGACGCTCCAGCAGAATCTCTGTGCTCCCAGCCGGCGTTCATTCATTCATCCCCACTCCCAGGATGCTGTTTCGCCAACCCCTCTGCCTGGATTATCCCACACTCTGCTCTCAACAGCCCCCTTGCCACCCACCTCCCCCTCTCTACCTGCCCAAATCCCACCTGTCCTTTCTGCACACTCAAATGTCACCTCCTCCATGCAGCACCCCCCCATGGGGAAGCAGGCTGAATCTGGCACTAGGTGACCAGCTGAGGGCCTTTCACTGAGAAGGGGGTAGTGTTAAAAGCCAGCTCACTGTTTGTTTGCCAGGCCCTGGGCTCAGGGAGCTGGGTTTGCAAGGCAGAAACTTTCTTCCGATTTGCAGCAAGGCGCCTCCTGGCTAGGAGGAAAATTACTTGTCTTTTTCCTTCACTTCTACAGAATTTCATGGAGCATCTCACATGCAAGCCTATAACATAGGTATTTTTGCATTTGAATCACCTTCTCTAGAGGTGACTTCTGAGTATGCTGAGTTTCTCTCTTCTTTCAGTCTTTTCCTGGTGTTCAGTACTTTGTCCTTCCTTCCTTCCTTCCTTCCTTCCTTCCTTCCTTCCTTCCTTCCTTCCTTCACTCGTTTCTTCATTCATTCCTTCATTAGTTCGTTCATTCATTCATTCATTCATTCCATAAATATCCCTGAGACTTGGTTGTATAAATTCAGTTGCAGTTTGTTGAATGCATGTGTGAGCGAGATGTCCTCTCTGCCTGGGTATCCTGTCCTGTTCTTCCCGTGTCCTGTCCCCTCACTCCTTCCTGCTCTTTCAGCCAGTTTCCAGAATTAGACCTCCCCAGCCTCAGGCGTGGGTGGCCAGGTGGCCTCCAACAGGAGCACAGGGGATCACACCTGGGGCTCCTGGCCCCTTTATGACCTGAAAGTGCACTCTTTTTTTTTTTTTTTTAATAAGATTAAAAAAAAAAATGTTTATTTATTTATTCTGAGAGAAAGAGAGGAAGAGAGAGAGCGTGTGTGCACGGGGAAGGGGCAGAGACAGAAGGAAAGAGATGGGGCTTGATCCCATGAATTGTGAGATCATGACCTGAGCCAAAATCAGGAGTTAGTCACTCAGCCGAGCCACCTGGGTGCCCCCAAGTGTACTCTTTGCCAAAGCCCACCGACCCTCATTCTCCAGGGATATTCTCTGTCCCACTCCACATTCCTCTCCTTCCCCATAGGACGATCGGTTTGACCAGGCTCTGCAGATGAAGCCTATGCAGCCCCATGCCCCCTCAAATGGCAGGTAACAACTCATGGGGGTAGGAGCCAAGCTCCGAAGGAAGGAAGTGGGCAGAGAGCTGGGCTCCGGTCCTGTAGCAGAATCTCAGCTTTTCCACCGGAGGGCAGTGCTAGGAATGACCCCAGCTGTAGCTCCTAGGAGAGAAAGAGCATCCAACTCGGATTTAAGAAAGATGTGCTTGGGGCGCCTGGGTGGCGCAGTCGGTTAAGCGTCCGACTTCAGCCAGGTCACGATCTCGCGGTCCGTGAGTTCGAGCCCTGCGTCAGGCTCTAGGCTGATGGCTCGGAGCCTGGAGCCTGTGTCTGATTCTGTGTCTCCCTCTCTCTCTGCCCCTCGCCCGTTCATGCTCTGTCTCTCTCTGTCCCAAAAATAAATAAACGTCGAAAAAAAAAAAATTAAAAAAAAAAAAAAAAGAAAGATGTGCTAAAGCCAAAAAATCCCCACTGAATACAAAACCGAACAAGTAAGTACAACGATTTTGTTCAGGCTGTTTCAACAGAGACAACTCCCCAGATCCAAAGATTCTAGAAGCTCATGGGGCAAGGTAGTTTTTTGCCTTAGACTTTTCTAGGGAGAAGCAGATGAGTTATAGATGAGGCAATTTTGTAGTCAGATGGCTTTTGTGATTGGGTGGGGAGGGTCTCAGTCAAAGTGTTTATCTCTGTGTCTCGCTAGTTTCGGCGGAAAACATTCAGCCAGTCATTTATGGCACAGGAAACCGAAGGTTGGAGGGGCTGAGTCCTGCCTGGTCACAGACAATTAGGGGTTCATCTGTGAGTATGGGAGTCAGAAGGAAGAGGGGACTTCTCTGTCGTTCGGGAAAGGTGGTTCTCAGCGGCAAGCTGTTTCCTAGAACACAGAAGGATGGGAGGATCTCGGAATACACAAGTTTGGGGGGGAATTTCTTTACCATTTCTGTTTTCTGGGGAAAAGGGGCTCGAGTGAAGTTCAGTGTTGTCCAATTCTCCCAACAACCTTGTCTGATGGGTGTTACTAGGCTATTTCTTAAAAATTCCGGTTTGCTGTCTTTTTAATTTTAATTAATTTTAATTTTTTTTATTAATTCTTTTAATTTTTATTTTATTTTTGAGAGAGAGAGATACCTAGCATGAGTGGGAGAGGGACAGAGAGAGAGGGAGAAACAGAATCTGAAGCAGGCTCCAGCTTCCGAGCTGTCAGCAGTGAGCCGAACATGGGGCTCAAACCCATGAACTGTGAGATCATGACCTCAGCCAAAGTCAGACGCTTACCCGACTGAGCCACCCAGGTGCTCCTATTTTTATTTATTTTTACAAGTTTATTTATCTATTTTGAGAGAGAGAGTGAGCTGCGGAAGGGGCAGAGAGAGAGAGAGGGAGAGAGAGAGAATCCCAAGCAGGCTCTGCACTACCAGCACAGAGCCCAATGTGGGGCCTAATCCCATGAACCTTGAGATCAAGTCCTGAGCTGAAACAAAGAGTCGGATGCTCAACACACTGAGGTACCCAGGTGCCCCAAGGCTATTTTTTTTTTTTTAAGTAAACTCTACCCCTATCTTGGAGCTTAAACTCTTGACCCTGAGATCAAAAGTCACATGCTCTACTGACTGAACCAACCGGGTGCCCCAACCAGGCTAATTTTATACCAGGCCTGACAGGTCTCGGGACCCTGATGCTCTGAAGGCCTCTTCTCTTTGCTGCTGAGGAGGGCAGCTGGCTGGGGGACAACCTCTGTTGTGCTGGACACAAGGAGGGGAGTGCATTATTTGGAACCAGCCAGGAAAGAGGAAAATGCAGGAAGAAAAGAGGGCTTCTGTTGAATTATCTGTACATTTGTTTGAATTCTCCACTGACTCCCACCCTGTGGTGTTAATCTTTTTTAGTGGATAATTTTACAGAGAAGTGGATTGAAATTTTGGTGCAAAGAATTATTTCTTGCCAAAGGAGTGTAAAATCTCTGAGTCTTAAATCAGGCTTGAGGGTTTGGATTTGAGGTAGAACTCAAAGTTTAGAAAGAAGGTTGTAGAGGACATTTGTCAATATGTATCTGACCTTGAAAATGTGGACATCCTTCCACCCAGGACTTTCATTTCTAGGAATTTATCTGAAGGAAGTAATCAGATAATGCTCAATGATGTTCACAGTAGGGGTGCCTGGGTGGCTTAGCTGGTTAAGCATCCAACTCTTGATTTCGACTCAGGTCGTGATCCTACCGTTTGTAAGTTGAAGCTCCACATCAGGCTCTGAGCTGATGGGATTCTCTCTGCCCCTCCCCTGCTCACACACATGCTCTCTCTCAAAATAAATAACATTAAAAAAAAAAATACTCAATGTAAAAGGACTCCCCCTGCATTGTTTATACTGTGAAGAATCAGAAACAACTAGAAGTCCAGTAACAGTTGGTTACATGAATTATAGGAACATCATCATAATACAAAAATATGTAACCATTAAAGACAGAGCACAGAAGCGTTTATTGACATAGGGTAGGGAAAAGAATGTGTACTTCCGTTGAAAACTGGGCACTGTGCAGAGCACAGCCACTTGGGTTAGCGGCTTCTTCACCTTTTTCTGGCCTTCAAGCTATTTTATAGCTCCATAAATTATAGAGAACTGATAGCAATGCAAATTATCCTTTATGGACATGCAAATAAATTCTGTCCAGTGGAAGTTCATTTGACATCCCTGTCCCAGGAGAGGAAACCACATCTGTGTTCATCTGAAAATCCATTTCAGTATTCTTGATCTATAAATGTCTCTTCTTTTTGGAATTCTTTGAACCTGCGGTAACGCCTTCATGATTCCCTCATTAATAACAAGTTAAATAAAATCTTCAACATGCTCTCATTTTTTTTTTTTAAATATTTTTTTTCCAACGTTTATTTATTTTTTGGGACAGAGAGACACAGAGCATGAACGGGGGAGGGGCAGAGAGAGAGGGAGACACAGAATCGGAAACAGGCTCCAGGCTCTGAGCCATCAACCCAGAGCCTGATGCGGGGCTCGAACTCACAGACCGCGAGATCATGACCTGGCTGAAGTTGGACGCTTAACCGACTGCGCCACCCAGGCGCCCCAACATGCTCTCATTTTATATCTGTAGGAGGGTCATGATTTTGCCTCAAAAAATTATTCCTTAACTATTGAAAGATACTTATTTTATTTATTTTATTTTATTTTATATGTATAGAGAGAGAGCGTGCACACAAGAGGAGAGGGGTGGGGAGACAGAGGAAGAGAGAGCCTGTTGAGCAGGCTCCACACTCCACGTGGAGACCCATGGGGACTTGATCCCACCACCCTGGGATCATGATATAAGTGGAAATCAAGGGTCAGACACTCAACCAACTGAGCCACCCAGATGCCTCTGTCATTATTATTAAATGATAAAAATGAGTTACAATAGTGCATTCAACATCATGTTTCAGAAAAAACGACCTGTGAATCAACAGGTGCACAGGAAGAAAAAGTTCAGTGGAATCTGTACCAAAATGGTAGGAGTGTTTACTTCCATGTGCGTTCATGGATGAATCTAATTGTCTTTATGGTGTATTTTATTTCTTAGGCTGACATATGTGACTTGTGAATAAAAATATCTAAACAGCAAAGAAACACTAATCAAAATCTGGGAGATAACACCCTTTCTAACCAGATTCCCACAAGATTTATTCAGATCCCTCCTCCTCCCAATCTGGCAAGTGGAAAGTCAGAAAGTGACAGTTCAGTATGATCCTGCTTCCTTACCAAGGGGAGACGGGGTGGCTAACATTTAGAGAGCTCTGAGGAGCTTTTGTGGCTGGGCTCCCACCTGGGCGCAGGCCTCGGAGGCTCGGGCTGGCCTGCTGCGTGGAGAGATGGGGGCGTGTGGCGTCGAAGAGCCTTAGTTAAGACATTTAGGCTGTGACTGTACAGAAAAGAAATTTGGAGGAAACCACTGGTTTGTACAGAGTAGCTTTGAATGATTATGATTTTGAAAGATTGAGCAATTGAGTATTCGTGCCTGAATTTCTCAGGTGGCTAAGGTACCAGACAGACAGTCTCAAGAAATACTTGGGTCAGTGGGAGCAGTGGGTGGTTTGAGCTGAAGAAGGAAGGGTTCAAGGTTAACATACTCTTCCGATGTCACGTGAAGAAGCTGGTGGGCAGACCTGGGAGGGGTGGACAGGCTCCTTGAGGATGCTGGGTGAGGTCATAGGAAGCTGCTGCAGGTGCTGTCTCAGCCCCGGTGACACAGTTACCCTGAGCCTCTCAGCTCTCAGAGCAAGGAATGGGGGATGTTACTGCCTGGAAAAGCTGCGCTGCCCTGGGAAAAGCAGGGTGCCCCTAATTGGGCAGTGTCTGCCAGGAATGAAATGCACATCCTTTGCACTGCAACCCCTGTTCTATTTTCAGACTGATTCATGACTAAAACATGAACTAAGTGATGTGAAAGCATTCAGCGCTGTCTGACACTTGCTCAGTGCACATTACTCTCTTCCTTCCTCCATCTCCTCTTCATCAGATCTCTGAGGGGCCAGTCCGCAGGTGCTGACTCTCAGACTCCTGTTTTTCTCAGGTACTTGCTGAGGCAGTGGATCCCAGGCCCTGCTGTGGGGGAAGGAACCTGGTTCCAAGTACCCACCTTGGAGCTCAGGACGCCACCAGCGCGCCCTCTAGCGGCAAAGTCTCAGCCTTCCTCAGGGGCTTAACTGCAAAGCTTCCTGCCCAGTGAGCCCAGTTGTCTTCAGGTCACCGCACAGATGACCCGCGTCAGGTTAGGTGGCTTGCGTCCCCACTTTAGACCCAGTCACTGGGCAGGACTGCAAGGTGGCTCGCTATCGCAATCAGACAAGAAAGGAGGGCATGTGGATCTGCAGAGGGAGAGGAGAAGAAGTTTCAAATTTCTTAAAATGTGAGGGGCACCTCTTGCACCGTTCCTCAAAATTTTATTGTGGAAACTTTCAAAGACACCTAAAAGTTCAAAGAAATTTTCAGTGAACACACATATCTCCATCGCCTAGCTTCTTCCATTAACATTTTACTCAATGTGTCTTATTGTATATCCAGCCATCTATCCATCCACCTCCCTACCCATAAACCATCTTATTTTTCTACATTTCTTTGCATAGTAGGTCGCAGACATCAGGACCCCTCTAAACACCTCAGCCCTCAGGAGCAAATGGGAGAGATAGCTACTATTTTGCTACATGGTTTGCAGTCCTATTATCATCTGTGGTTGTTATAGTCCTACTCGGTAGGCACTTAAAATCCCATTTACGGTCGTGGATGCTGAGGATCAGGAAGGGCAAGTCATTTGACAGGCCTGGGACTCAATCCGTGTCACCCTTCATGGGAGGTCCCTCTTTTCCTTTCTTTTGATGCTTCGTATTGTTCTTGGAATAAAAGCAGAACTCGCACCCGGGCATCCAGGACCCTGGGTCCTCCCTGGCCTCCCCTCCCTTGCCAAAGGCTTCCCTCTCCTTGCAGATACACTCCCAGACCGTCCTGTCTGGAGTCGGCCCCAGTGATGCTATATTATTGCCAAATTTTCTTTCTTTCTTAGTACTTTTCACAGTAAGGAATTACCTCGGTTTACATTTGTTCACTCATTATCTGATTCTCCAGGAATGGAAGGAATGCATTCGTTAAGTGGGTCAGTATGGTGTGGTGCTCAGACCACTTCTCGTGGTTGCTGGTCTCCACCGTATCAGCTCTTGGAGTCTCCATGACATGGTAAAAGGATGAAGTTCAGAACAGTGTTGCTGGCTAGATAATGCATCACTTTTGGTCACAATAATTGTCCTGGTCATCCGCATGGTGGCTACTGAAAGAAAATAATGGAGAAAACAACCCGGGCAGGGAATGTGACTTTTCTACTCTTTTGCTCCAGTGGAAATGAGACTTAAGAGGCTTCCGAGGGTAGGGTTGACTGGGTGGCTCAGTCGGTTGAATGTCTGACTCTTGATCTCGGCTCAGATAGTGAGCTCGTGGTTCATGGGTTCAAGTCCTGCATCAGGCTCTGCTCTGACAGCGTGGATCCTGCTTGGGATTCTCTTTCTCCCTCTCTCTCTCTCTGCTCCTCCCCTGCACATGCTGTCTCTCTCTCTCTCTCTCTCTCAAAATAAATAAGTAAACTTTAACAACAACAAAAAAGAGGCTCCTGAATGTATTGATCAGTTGTGTTGAGGTTCCCCCAGTCGCTCTTTGTAGTAGATGTTGTCCTGCTGAGGAATATTCTACTATTTGCCATTGTTTCCAGACACTGTGACCTGGAAGCTCAGAATGATCCAGGTCAGAATGATCCAACCCCTGCTGTTGTGATTGGCTCTGGGATGAGCAAGCGTGAGCCAGTCTGCACTTGGTCTTGTTCTGGCCTTGGCTTCTTTGAGGAGAGGGATGTGCCCTGTTTCAACACAGGCAAGGAAGAGGCACTTGTTGGGTATTTCTGAGAAGGAAACTACCAGCTCTCTTGAGACCATCTGGAAGTTGCCCTTTCTCTTCCCGGGAACATTGGGGTGCACAGATGTCAGGAGTACAAGTGCTGCTGCCATTTTGTTTCTTGTGGGAGAAAGAGCCAGCCCACAGAAGGGCAAAGGCAAGCAGGTTCTCTGACTGGACCTCCTGGTCCCCACCCTCCTCTAGGACCTGCAATTCTGTGGACCAAGGAGTACTTTCTTGTATCAACCAAGTTGAAAAATTTCTGTTATTGGCAGCCAAAGGCATCCTTCACTGTTAGCTGACCACTTACTATGTACCCCTTACTTTGCTTAGAAGTTTAGACAAAGCATTTCCGGTCTTTATAATGTTGGGGCTGGGACTAGAGTGGCTTTGTGAGAATTGGTAGTAGTTGACCCCCGGGCAGGGGTAGCCTCATGGACCCCACTCACCGTTTGCTGGGATGTCTTCGGTGAGAGCGCAGCTTGAACCACACTCCAAGGTGGTGCTGGTAACCCTGCAATGTAGAAACCACTGTTCCCATTTTGCACTGGAGGAGACACAGGCTCAGAGAGAACAGGCGATGACGTGCCTGATGTCATGTGGTTTGGCCATGACAGAACTGGGAATCAAACCTGTGTCTTTCAAAAGATCATACTAGGTTTCAAAAATAATGTGTAATTCTGACTATAACTGATAGATTAGAATTAACATGAAATAAAACAAAAATAAACACTTAGAAATAAAGGTATGGTACTTGGTTCTTTCTTCAGGCAAAGCTTACCAAAATATTTTCAGTATTTTAAAAACGGATTTATTGAGATACAATTCATATCCCTTACAGTTCACCCATTTAAATTGTATAATTCAGAGGCTTTCAGTATTTTCACAGGATTGGGCAGCCATCACCTCAGTCAATTTTAGAATATTTTCATCACCCCAAAAAGAAACCCTGTACGCTTGAGCCCCAATGTCCCCTCCCCTTGGCCCCTGGCAACCCCCAATCTGCTTTCTGTTTCTACAAGGTTACCTGCTCTGGGCGTTTCACATACATTGAGGTATATGACATGTGGTCCTTTGAGATTGACTTCTTTCACTCAGCATAACGTCTTCAAGGTTCATCTATGTTGTAGCGTGTGGCAGTAATTCATTATTTTTTATTGCTAAATAAGATTATATTATATGGATAGATCACCTTTCATGTATTCAGTCATTGGCCGGTGGGCATTTGACTTGTTTCCACTCTGGGGCCATTATGGATAATGCTGCTGTGAACATTCACGCACAGGTTTTGTGTGGGGGCGTGTGTTCCCATTTCTCTCGGGTACATGCCTAGGAGCAGAATTGCTGGATCCTATGACAACTCTAAGTTTAACTATTTGAGGGACTTCTATGCTGTGTTCCAGAGGAGCCACACCGTTGCATATTCCCATCCCATCAGCAGTGTCGAGGGGTCACAGTTTATCTCTGCATCCTCACCAACACTTGTTACTGTGTGGCTTTTTGATTACAGTCCTCCTAGTGAATGGGACGTGGTGTCTCATTGTGGTTTTGATTTGCATTTCCCTGAAGGCTAATGACATTGAGCAACTTTTCATGTGCTTCCTGCCCATTGGCATGGTCTCTCCTCTTAGAAAACCAGATTTTTTTACATACAGTTTAAGTAGATCTCGATTCAAATAGGCTAAATTGGAGTAGGATGCTCCTAAACCTTGCTAACCCTGTGGGGGAATTCCCTAATGCTGTGGGGGAATGCTTGCTCCCGGTGTGATCTTGAGTAAATTACTTACCTTCTCTGAGCCTCAGTTTTTGGATCATTTTATAGGCTAATCCTCTTGGTCTCAATCTGTGAGTGTTAGATAATAATGAAACTGCTCAATGTGATTGATGCCATGGAAACTAATCATAAAGTGTATCAGAAATGCACGAGGCCAGCTCCTTCGAGTAACTGGAAAGAACAATTTTGTCCCAACACTCGAGCATCATATTCTGTTTTCTTTTTGCTCCAAGTTTCTCTTTTTCCATTCTCTGCCCTTCCCACCCCCTCCAGATGCAGACTCATCAGTTATTGTGATAACATGGGAAAGTGATAGCAGTGCAAAGTGAGATTCAAAGATAATCTCCCACACGAGGGTCAGACTGTCTAGTACATGGAGGGCTTAAAAAGGTGGGAGACAAAGGGAGAGTCTAGGTGTCTAGTAATTTTTGCAGAGAGCTTTGGAATTTCCGCGTGGTGGGTGCAAGATCACCTCAGAATGTCAGCTCAGCTGTTCAGTCTTGATCTCTTAAAGATGCATCCCCTGTAAAGTGACTCCATAGATGACTTGTGTTTGAATCTTCATCATCCAAGGGCATTGGTGTCTGGGAGGTACGTCTCTTTCATGATCTTTCTGAGTCTTATTCAAAGTCATCTGTAGTAACTATAATATGATCTATGGAGTATTTCCAAATATGAACCAATTGATATTTTGGTTGTCAAAGAATGATCTGGGATACATTAATTATTCCTTTTCTACACAGGCCCTTTAGTATTGTCCAGACCTTACCATTACTGACATGCTAACCCAGCCTTTAAGAATAGCTCCTTTTTTTTTTTTAAATGTTTATTTTTATTTTTGAGACAAAGAGAGACAGAACATGAATGGGGGAGGGGCAGAGAGAGAGGGAGACACAGATAGGAAGCAGGCTCCAGGCTCTGAGCCATCAGCCCAGAGCCCGATGCGGGGCTCGAACTCACAAACCGTGAGATCGTGACCTCAGCTGAAGTCAGATGCTCAACCGACTGAGCCACCCAGGCGCCCCAAGAACAGCTCCTTTTTGTTGAGCTCAGGGCCAGGTGCTTTAACTCAGATAGATAAGTGGCATTATCCTTGTTTTACAGATGAGAAAATGGAGACTCAGTGAATTTAAGTGATTTGCCAAAGTTCACCTACTAAGTCATCAAGTTATCCAGACTTCTTGCTCTCTCCATCATACAGTGCTATTTCAAAGTGGTAAAGTAGGAGTTTGTAAGTCTGTTGATTATACAAGTCAGTTGATTTGGCCTTTGATGAATTATGGGCCAATAACTCTCACCTGGGCCATTCAAGCTGTGAAATGTTCCAAGATAAGAGTTTGTAGGCCCCTGACTTTGCACTATTTGTGCATTTGATTTGATGTGCCCAGTACTTTCAGTCTTTTTGTTACGGGTACAATGAATCCTATTCAGTCCCTGAACTCATGCTGCCTTGACATCTATTTTGATGGTCATTTGTGTTATGATTTCCTAAGTGAAACAGTGCAAAGGGCTGAAGATGGGTGCCATCTGACTCAGCTGCTCAAAGCCGATGAAGAGACCCATCAAAGGTACAGAGCGGTGTCTCTAAAAATTCATGGTTTCCGGTCTAAAGGTGGTTCTTGCATTCCTTTTACTGCCAGCTCCAAATCTTCACTGCCTTGATTTCATTTTGCATGATCTTCTGTCTTTCTTCATAAAGAAAGGGCAAGCCAACAGTGGGACCGCTCCTTGCTTCCTGTCCATTTCATTCGCACCTAAAACATGTCGGTATCTTCCAACATTCTTGCCTTGTTTTCTGTAGTCAAAATGGAAGAGGTAGCCCTCACCTGGATGTATCAGTCAGGGTTCACATGGAAAATGAAAATTATTCACATGACTTAAATGAGGTGGTTTCTAACAGAGGGTCTAATTGTAGAGGGTGTTTATGGCATGGGTTTATTTTTTAATTTATTTTATTTTATTTTTTTTTTTCTGCAGGTCGTACACACTTATATATCTTTTTTTTCCCCAATATATGAAATTTATTGTCAAATTGGTTTCCATACAACACCCAGTGCTTATCCCAAAAGGTGCCCTCCTCAATACCCATCAGCCACCCTCCCCTCCCTCCCACCCCCCATCAAGCCTCAGTTTGCTCTCAGTTTTTAGGAGTCTCTTATGCTTTGGATCTCTTCCACTCTAACCTCTATTTTTTTTTCCTTCCCCTCCCCAAGGGGTTTCTGTTAAGATTTTCAGGATCCACATATGAGTGAAACCATATGGTATCTGTCTTTCTCTGTATGGCTTATTTCACTTTGCATCACACTCTCCAGTTCCATCCACGTTGCTACAGAGGGCCATATTTCATTCTTTCTCATTGCCACATAGTACTCCATTGTGTATATAAACTACAGTTTTTTTATCCATTCATCAGTTGATGGACATTTAGGCTCTTTCCATAATTTGGCTATTGTTGAGAGTGCTGCTGCTATAAACATTGGGGTACAAGTGCCCCTATGCATCAGTACTCCTGTATCCCTTGGGTAAATTCCTAGCAGTGCTATTGCTGGGTCATGGGGTAGGTCTATTTTTAATTTTCTGAGGAACCTCCACACTGTTTTCCAGAGTGGCTGCACCAATTTGCATTCCCACCAACAGTGCAAGAGGGTTCCCGTTTCTCCACATCCTCTCCAGCATCTATAGTCTCCTGATTTGTTCATTTTGGCCACTCTGACTGGCGTGAGGTGATATCTGAGCGTGGTTTTGATTTGTATTTCCCTGATGAGGAGCGATGTTGAGCATCTTTTCATGTGCCTGTTGGCCATCCGGATGTCTTCTTTAGAGAAGTGTCTATTCATGTTTTCTGCCCATTTCTTCACTGGGTTATTTGTTTTTCGGGTGTGGAGTTTGGTGAGCTCTTTATAGATTTTGGATACTAGCCCTTTGTCTGATATGTCCTTTGCAAATATCTTTTCCCATTCTGTTGGTTGCCTTTTAGTTTTGTTGGTTGTTTCCTTTCCTGTGCAGAAGCTTTTTATCTTCATAAGGTCCCAGTAGTTCATTTTTGCTTTTAATTCCCTTGCCTTTGGGGATGTGTCAAGTAGGAAATTGCTTCGACTGAGGTCAGAGAGGTCTTTTCCTGCTTTCTCCTCTAGGGTTTTGATGGTTTCCTGTCTCACATTCAGGTCCTTTATCCATTTTGGATTTATGTGAATGGTGTGAGAAAGTGGTCTAGTTTCAATCTTCTGCATGTTGCTGTCCAGTTCTCCCAGCACCATTTGTTAAAGAGACTGTCTTTTTTTTCCATTGGATGTTCTTTCCTGCTTTGTCAAGGATTAGTTGGCCATACGTTTGTGGGTCTAGTTCTGGGGTTTCTATTCTATTCCATTGGTCTATGTGTCTGTTTTTGTGCCAATACCATGCTGTCTTGATAATTACAGCTTTGTAGTAGATGCTAAAGTCTGGGATTGTGATGCCTCCTGCTTTGGTCTTCTTCTTCAAAATTCCTTTGGCTATTCGGGGCCTTTTGTGGTTCCATATGAATTTTAGGATTGCTTGTTCTAGCTTCAAGAAGAATGCTGGTGCAATTTTGATTGGGATTGCATTGAATGTGTAGATATTGACATTTTGACAATATTTATTCTTCCAATCCATGAGCATGGAATGTTTTTCCATTTCTTTATATCTTCTTCAATTTCCTTCATAAGCTTTCTATAGTTTCAGCATACAGATCTTTTACATCTTTGGTTAGATTTACCCTAGGTATTTTATGCTTCTTGGTGCAATTGTGAATGGGATCAGTTTCTTTATTTGTCTTTCTCTTGCTTCATTATTAGTGTGTAGGAATGCAACTGATTTCTGTACATTGATTTTGTATCCTGCAACTTTGCTAAATTCATGTATCCATTCTAGCAGACTTTTGGTGGAGTCTATCGGATTTTTCATGTATAATATCATGTCATCTGGAAAAGTGAAAGCTTAACTTCATCTTTGCCAATTTTGATGCCTTTGATTTCCTTTTGTTGTCTGATTGCTGATGCTAGAACTTCCAACACTATATTAAACAACAGCGGTGGCATCCCTGTCGTGTTCCTGATCTCAGGAAGAAAGCTCTCAGTTTTTCCCCATTGAGGATGATGTTAGCTGTGGGCTTTTCATAAATGGCTTTTATGATGTTTAAGTATGTTCCTTCTATCCCGACTTTCTCGAGGGTTTTTATTAAGAAAGGATGCTGAATTTTGTCACATGCCTTTTCTGCATCGATTGACAGGATCATATGTTTTTTATCTTTTCTTTTATTAATGTGATGCATCATGTTGATTGATTTGCGAATGTTAAACCAGTCCTGCATCCCAGGAATGAATCCCACTTGATCATGGTGAATAATTCTTTTTATAAGCTGTTGAATTCAATTTGCTAGTATCTTATTGAGAATTTTTACATCCATATTCATCAGGGATATTGGCCTGTAGTTCTCTTTTTTTTACTGGGTCTCTGTCTGGTTTAGGAATCAAAGTAATACTGGCTTCATAGAATGAGTCTGGAAGTTTTCCTTCCCTTTCTATTTTTTGGAATAGCTTGAGAAGGATAGGTATTATCTCTGCTTTAAACATCTGGTAGAACTCCCCTGGGAAGCCATCTGGTCCTGGACTCTTATTTGTTGGGAGATTTTTGATAACTGATTCAATTTCTTTGCTGGTTATGGGTCTGTTCAAGCTTTCTATTTCCTCCTGATGGAGTTTTGGAAGTGTGTGGGTGTTTAGGAATTTGTCCATTCCTTTCAGGTTGTCCAGTTTGTTGGCATATAATTTTTCATAGTATTCCCTGATAATTGCTTGTATCTCTGAGGGATTGGTTGTAATAATTCCATTTTCATTCATGATTTTATCTATTTGGGTCATCTCCCTTTTCTTTTTGAGAAGCCTGGCTAGAGGTTTATCAATTTTGTTTATTTTTTCAAAAAACCAACTCTTGGTTTTGTTGGTCTGATCTACAGTTTTTTTAGATTCTATATTGTTTATTTCTGCTCTGATCTTTATTATTTCTCTTCTTCTGCTGGGTTTAGGCTGTCTTTGCTGTTCTGCTTCTATTTCCTTTAGGTGTGCTGTTAGATGTTGTATTTGGGATTTTTCTTGTTTCTTGAGATAGGCCTGGATTGCAATGTATTTTCCTCTCAGGACTGTCTTCACTGCGTCCCAAAGCATTTGGATTGTTGTATTTTCATTTTCGTTTGTTTCCATATATTTTTAAATTTCTTCTCTAATTGCCTGGTTGACCCACTCATTCTTTAGTAGGGTGTTCTTTAACCTCCATGCTTTTGGAGATTTTCCAGACTTTTTCCTGTGGTTGATTTCAAGCTTCATAGCATTGTGGTCTGAAAGTATGCATGGTATGATCTCAATTCTTGTATACTTATGAAGGGCTGTTTTGTGACCCAGTATGTGATCTATCTTGGAGAATGTTCCATGTGCACTCGAGAAGAAAGTATATTCTGTTGCTTTGGGATGCAGAGTTCTAAATATATCTGTCAAGTCCATCTGATCCAATGTATCATTCAGGGCTCTTGTTTCTTTATTGACCATGTGTCTAGATGATCTATCCATTTCTGTAAGTGGAGTGTTAAAGTCCCCTGCAATTACCACATTCTTATCAGTAAGGTTGCTTATGTTTGTGAGTAATTGTTTTATATATTTGGGGGCTCCTGTATTCAGCACATAGACGTTTATAATTGTTAGCTCTTCCTGATGGATAGACCCTGTAATTATTATATAATGCCCTTCTTCATCTCTTGTTACAGCCTTTAATTTAAAGTCTAGTTTGTCTGATATAAGTATGGCTACTCCAGCTTTCTTTTGGCTTCCAGTAGCATGATAAATAGTTCTCCATCCCCTCACTCTCAATCTGAAGGTGTCCTCAGGTCTAAAATGAGTCTCTTGTAGACAGCAAATAGATGGGTCTTGTTTTTTTATCCATTCTGATACCCTATGTCTTTTGGTTGGTGCATTTAGTCCATTTACGTTCAGTGTTATTATAGAAAGATATGGGTTTAGAGTCATTGTGATGTCTGTAGATTTCATGCTTGTAGCGATGTCTCTGGTACTTTGTCTCACAAGATCCCCCTTAAGATCTCTTGTAGGGCTGGTTTAGTGGTGACGAATTCCTTCAGTTTTTGTTTGTTTGGGAAGACCTTTTTCTCTCCTTCTATTCTAAATGACAGACTTGCTGGATAAAGGATTCTCGGCTGCATATTTTTCCTGTTCATCACATTGAAGATCTGCCATTCCTTTCTGGCCTGCCAAGTTTCAGTAGAGAGGTTGGTCACGAGTCTTATAGGTCTCCCTTTATATGTTAGAGCGTGTTTATCCCTAACTGCTTTCAGAATTTTCTCTTTATCCTTGTATTTTGTCAGTTTCACTATGATATGTCGTGCAGAAGATCGATTCAAGTTACGTCTGAAGGGAGTTCTCTGTGCCTCTTGGATTTCAATGCCTTTTTCCTTCCCCAGATCAGGGAAGTTCTCAGCTATGATTTCTTCAAGTACACCTTCAGCACCTTTCCCTCTCTCTTCCTCCTCTGGAATACCAATTATGCGTAGATTATTTCTCTTTAGTGCATCACGTAGTTCTCTAATTTTCCCCTCATACTCCTGGATTTTTTTATCTCTCTTTTTCTCAGCTTCCTCTTTTTCCATAATTTTATCTTCTAGTTCACCTATTCTCTCCTCTGCCTCTTCAATCCGAGCTGTGGTCGTTTCCATTTTATTTTGCAGCTCGTTTATAGCATTTTTTAGCTCCTCCTGACTGTTCCTTAGTCCCTTGATCTCTGTAGCAATAGATTCTCTGCTGTCCTCTATACTGTTTTCAAGCCCAGCGATTAATTTTATGACTATTATTCTAAATTCACTTTCTGTTATATTGTTTAAATCCTTTTTGATCTGTTCGTTAGCTGTTGTTATTTCCTGGAGATTCTTTTGAGGGGAATTCTTCTGTTTCCTCATTTTGGAAAGAACTGTAGGGCACTTCCCCTGTGCTGTCTTGAATAACTCGTGTTGGTGGGCAGGGCCGCAGTCAGACCTGATGTCTGCCCCCAGCCCACCGCTGGGGCCACAGTCAGACTGGTGTGTGCCTTCTCTTTCCCTTTCCTAGGGGCGGGATTCACTGTGGGGTGGCGTGGCCCGTCTGGGCTACTTGCACACTGCCAGGCTTGTGGTGCTGGGGATCTGGCATATTAGCTGGGGTGGATCGGCAAGGTGCACGGGGGCAGGAGGGGCAGGCTCAGCTCGCTTTTCATTCAGAGATCTGCTTTGGGAGGGGCCCTGTGGCACCGGGAAGGAGTCAGACCCGCCGGAGGGATGGATCCACAGAAGCACAGCTTTGGGTGTTTGCACGGTGCAAGCGAGTTCCCTGGCAGGAACCGGTTCCCTTTGGGATTTTGGCTGGGGGATGGGCGAGGGAGATGGCGCTGGCGAGCAACTCTGTTCCCCGCCGAGCTGCACTCTGTCATCGGTGGCTCAACAACTCTCCCTCCCGTTGTCCTCCAGCCCTCCCGCTCTCCGAGCAGAGCTGTTAACTTATAACCTTCCAGATGTTAAGTCCCGCTCGCTGTCAGAACACACTCCGTCCGGCCTCTCCGCTTTTGCAAGCCAGACTCGGGGTCTCTGCTTGGCCGGCGGGCCGCCCCTCCACCCCGGCTCCCTCCCGCCAGTCCGTGGAGCGAGCACTGCCTCGCCGCCCTTCCTACCCTCTTCTGTGGACCTCCCGTCTAAGCTTGGCTCCGGAGAATCCGTTCTGCTAGACTTCTGGTGGTTTTCTGGGTTATTTAGGCAGGTGTGGGTGGAATCTAAGTGATCCACAGGACGAGGTGAGCCCAGCGTCTTCCTACGCCACCATCTTCCCCCTGGCATGGGTTTAAAAGCACAAGAGATGTTGAAACTCCCAGAGCTAGCAATAAGAAAAGATATCACCACTGTAGGATTGATGACACCAGGGTTAGAAATGTTGTCACTGGAGCCCCTGAGATCTGGACCTGTGGGAGGGGATGTTGGTCATGGAGGGGCAGAGATGCTGCCAGATATGTGGGGCAGAGGGAAGTCCTGGCTGCCTTTGGTGGACCCCAACTGGAAGGCAGCTGTGTTAGGGTTCTTCAAAGAAACAGAACCTCTCTTGTTCTGCCTCTTTGTCTCTCTCTTTCTCTATCTCTCTCTCTGTCTGTCTCTACACACACACACACACACACACACACTCACATTTATTACAAGGAGTTGGTTCACACAACTATGGAGGCTGAGAAGTTCCAAGATTTATAGTTGGTAAGCTGGAGACCTGGGAAAGCTTATGGTGTAAGTTCCAGTCTGAGTGCAGGAGAAGTCTGATGTCCCAGCTCAAACAGCCAGGCTGGAGAAGTTCCCTTTTACTCAGTCTTTTTGCTGTATTCAGTCCTTCAACTTATTGGATGAGACCCACCACATTGGGGAGGGCCAAGTGCTTTACACAGTCTGTCAATTCAAATGTTAATTTAATCTCTCAAACACCCTTGCAGACACAACCAGAATAATGCTTGTCCATCTATCTGGGCACCTCCTGGCCCAACCAGGTTGACACATTAAAATTAACCATTGCAGTGGCCATCTTGGGAGCCCATATGCTGCAGTCTGCAGGGATCAGTCTCCAAGAGCCCCAAGGGCAGGGAGGGACAGAGGACAGAGAGTGGATTGGATTAGAGAACCAATGGAGAATAACCAGCATAATTGTTTTATTAAATGGATTGAGCTCTGTAGGAAGCAATTAGGAGACTGGTTTATTTTTTCCTCCTCACTACCTTCAATTATACTCCAACTGATCTTGGGCACAGCCTGTTCTTTTTAGCCACTCTGGGGCCTAATTAGCTTCCTTTTCAGGTGTTACAAAGTCCAATCTGATGTGAAACAAGACATCAACTTCTCAGGCAGTTCAAACATTTTTCCCTCCCCTCCTCACCCAAGCCTGTGTCACCCATAAGGGGAACATGGGCACCTGCCTCTTGCTTCCGTCCTCTTGTTCTGTGTCACACTCTCTGCTTCACTGCTAGCTTTTCCAGGGTGCATGCTGGAGGAGGAATGAGTGGGAACCTGGTAAAAGGTCTCTTGACTTAGAGCTTTTGTTCCTACCCTTAAATGGCCTGTTAAATGCCATCTGTGGGCCACATGGTTTCTATAGGGCACATCATTAGGTTCCTCAGAGGCATCCCATGGGCAGCCTGGACTGTGTCATTTTCTGATATAGGTGATTCATTCTCTGAGATTCTTTTTTTTTCATGTTTATTTATTTTTGAGAGAGAGAGAGAGAGAGAGAGAGAGAAGGCATGATCAGGGGAAGAGCAGAGAGAGAGGGAGACACAGAATCTGAAGCAGGCTCCAGGCTCTGAGCTGTTAGCACAGAGCCCAGCGCAGGGGGCTCACAAACTCACAAACCCAACGAGACCCCCAACTCACAAACCACGAGATCATGACCTGAGCCAAAGTCAGACGCTTAAACGACTGAGCCACCCAGGCGCGCTTCTCTGAGCCTCTTCTGACTCTCTCCTGACTACACCCCTGTAAACCTCCTCTGTTGGGGTCCCCACTGTGCAGCGTGCTGTTAATCTGTATACAGTCCCTTTAGTGCTGCTTTGACTCAGCTTCTCTCTCCATCCTACACCTGGTCTGGGAGATCCCTGAACCCCTCTCTCCCATATGGACCCTTCTGGAGGGGGAATGGACCCATCTGCTGTCCTTTATCTCAGGTGGGCTTTCTTTGGTGCATTGCTATAACCAGGAGACCAAGAGGCTTTAGTTTCTGTACCCCCAAACACCAGGAAGCTCACACCAAACTTTCCCTTCTATTTCTTTCAATTTCTTAAAAAATATTCCTGCCCCATGGGAATCCCCTTTGAATCTATGGCCTCTCTCACATAGGTTGTTGAGGGGGATATCTGCCAATAGGCATGTGCTCTCTTTACAATGTTGTGTCAGGGCTGGGACTAGGGTGAGGCGAATGAGGCATGGGTGTGGATGCAAGATTTAATAAAGTGCCAAAAAAACCCCACCTCAGTGATCAAGATAAGTAACGTCATTCTGCAATATTAAAAAAAAAAATCAAGATCAATGCAAGCAATATTGAAAAAAATATCAAGAATTTAAAGACAGGATCAGAATGGTTGATTTTCCCACTTGCCCAGGCTCAGTTGTGGTTCAGCAAGGCATTGTACCTGACCCTGTCTTTGTTTAAAATTTCAAGATTTTTCTCCAACCCTCTTTGAGCTTAAAATTGAATTTTTAAAGATTGCATTATCTTGATTCCTTAGTGTTTTGGCACCTCCTCCCCCTTTAATTTTACCTCTCAGTCAGTGCCTCACATCTGTACCCTGTGTAGGGTCACCTATCACACTGCCCTGGGCTCTGAGGTTGACTCAAATTCCTGAGAAAATGGTTCAATTTCCATTCCATTGCCTAGTTCATGAAACCATCCCTGCTTTAGAGTTGTCTTGCAATTCATCTTTCCAGACCTCTCTTTTAGCTCCCTAGAACATTCTAGAACATTCTTTCTATTGCACGAACATGCTCTGGACTTCCCTGCCTCTGTGCCTTTGCTCATGCCTTGCCTATTGCCTGGAATGCTTCCTAAACTCCCGAGCTTTGAACTTCTCCTCAGCCTCTGGGAATGGTTTCATCATCTCCTCTATGAGGTCTTCTGTGGCTTCTTTGAAAGTTCTGACCCTCACCTTGTATCTCCTCCCCAAGTGAGGCACAAATACCTCTATTACAGCAATGCTGACACCGGGAAGAGTGTGTTGGCTGCTGTAACAAATCACCACAAACTTAGTGCCTTAAAACGGCTCACATTTACACACTCTTACAGTTTGGAGCTTGGAAGTCTAAAACCAATGTGCCCACAAGGATACATTCCTTCTGGAGGATTCAAGGGGAAATCTGTTTCTTTGCCTTTTCCAGTTTCTAAAAGCCACCTGCCTTCCTTGGCTCATGGTTCCTTCCTTGTATCGCTCTAACCTCCTCCTTCTTGTGGTCATATCTCCTACTATTGACTCTGACCTTCCAGCCTCCTCTTATAAGGGCCTTGGTAATGACACTGTGTTCACCACGGTAACCCAAGATGGTCTTCCATCCAGGATGCTTAACTTAATCACATCTGTTGAGTTCCATGCAGCATGTAGGATAACACAGTCACAGGTTCAGGGCTTAGCATGCAGACATCTTTGGGGGCCATAGTTCTGTCTACTGTAACTATCTCTCATACTGTGATGGCCAAGCCAGAATTGTATTCTTTGTTTTATCCTCGCTACTCAGCACACTGCTGAGTGTGAATCCAACCTTCCAGCGGTCTTGCTGAATGGAAGGGGATTCTCCCAACTTGAGCCTTCTCTCTCTCAACAGCTTTGCTGTTAGTTCCAGGTGGTAGCCCTTGGAACCTTCTACAGGTCAGAGCCCAGTCTCTCTGAACTGGAGTAGGTGCCATTATGGATTCCTTCCCAGGCAGGTTGTGGGGGAGGGAGGTGTTGCAGACTGACCTACCTCCTCCATGTTATCTCGATTTCCTTTCCTTTCCTAGGCCTAACCCCTTGTTTTAAAACCCACCGCATGTTTCTGATGTATTGAAAATAGGTTTGGTTTTATGCTGTGTGTGTCTTCAAAAACTGAGAAAAAGCCCCACACCAAACTTCTCTGGAGCGGTAATCTGGTTTCATGTTCCCACTGTTTGCAGAAAACAGACTCGGAGGAATTCAGGCTGATTTATCCAGCCCCAGAGAATAGACATATCCCAGAACTATCCTTACCCTGCTGGGCACCCTCTCCTGACTTTCCAACCACCTCAGCTCTGTTTACAACACAGGGGTCGACTTGTCCTGCCGGTCTGCAGGTGGGCTGGGAAGACAGGAGCAGAGGTCTCGCTTGCAGCTAGGGCACAGGGTGGGCCTGTCCCTTAGTTCAGGGAGGGCCCTTCTGGGTCTTATATTCTGGGTTTTGGGTCCAGTCCTCTTTGGCAGATGCCGAAGGAATGCCGGAACGGAAGCCACATTTAGCAATTGAGGGGTGATTAACGCTCATGGCAATGTTTGCATGAAATGCCAAATTAATGCGTTCTAAAAGATCCATGTAGTGGCTAAATATTTTGACAAAGATGCGAGAGTAACTGTGTAGACCACTCCATCTGGCTCCCCTTGTTTATTGCCTGAATATTTATACTCCTGTTTTGGAAGTTTCATTGATTCGAGAATTAATGTACAGAAAAATATTCTGTCTTTTGACCAGAATGAGACAAGCTCTTGTTCTGTGAATTTAGGGTGAGGAGAGAAAACAAACACGTATAACCCCTGAAGGCTTCTGTCCCCTCTCCCTTCCTTTTCACTTTCAAGATGAGTGCCATCCCTTCACCTCCCCCCCAAATCCTTAAAAAATTTTATTTTTACTTAGGCTTCACACCCGGTGTGGAGCCCATAGCGGGGCTTGAACTCACAGCCCTGAGATCAAGACCTGAGCTGAGATCAAGAGTCGGGCACTTAACCAAGTAAGTCACCTAGACACCCCCCTCAAGATCCTTTAACAATGTGCTGCTTACAGAGAGAGAGGGAGGCAAACCATAAGATACTCTTAAATACAGGGAACAAACTGAGGGTTGATGGGGGAGTGGGGGAGAGGGGGAAATGGGTGATGGGCATTAAGGAGGGCACTTGTTGGGATGAGCACTGGGTGTTGTATGGAAGCGATGAATCACGGAAATCTACCCCCCAAACCAAGAGCATACTGTATACACTGTATGTTAGCCAACTTGACAATAAATTATATTTAAAAAATGTGCTCCTAGGGGCGCCTGGGTGGCTCAGTCCATTAAGTGTTCAACTCTTGGTTTCTGCTCAGGTTTTGATCTCACACACGGTTCATGGGTTCAGGCCCCACATAGGGCTCTGCGTTGACAGCATGGAAACTGCTTGGGATTTCTCTCTCTTCCTCTCTCTCTGCCCCTCCCCTGCTCACTCTCTCTGTCTCTCTCAAAATAAATAAATAAGGGGAAAAAAAAGAATGTGCTGCTATTATTGTTATTGCACATGTGGTTGCCATTGTAGGAGAGTGAATGGCTGCCGTTGAAAAGTCATGAATAGATGTTTGCAGCTAGTGCCAAACAGAGAAGATATTGCTGGTACTTAAGGAATTTCAGATCTATAGCGATCTGAGAGGAAACACACAGAACTGTTTTTGGAAAGTCAATGGAATATATGTAAGTGGGGGTGGGGGCGAAGTATCAGGGAGACCTGGAAAGGGACAGTTAAAATTTAAAAAAAAAAAATTTTATGCACATTTTATTTATTTTTGAGAGAGAGAGAGAAAGAGAGAGAGAGATAGAGAGCACATTGCAAGCAGGGGAGGGGCAGAGGGAGAAAGAGAATCCCAAGCAGGCTCCACACTTAGCACGAACCTGATTAGGGACTCAATCTCAGGACCATGAGATCATGGCCTGAGCTGAAATCAAGAGTCAGGTGCTCAACTAATTGAGTTACCCAGGCACCTCCTAAAATTTTACGTACATTTAAAAAACTGAGGTATAATTGACATAGAACATTGTATTAGTTTCAGGCATACAGCATAATGATTTGATATTTGTATACCCTGAGAAATGATCACTGCAATCTAGTTCCTATCGGTCACCATACATAGTTAGAAAAATTTATTTTTCTTGTGATGAGAACCTTTAAGATGTACTCTCTTAGCAACTTTCAAATATGCAGTACAGTATTACTGACTAATGATTACAGTATTATTGACTAATCATCATGCTGTACATTACATTCCTGTAACTTATGTCTGTTATAACTGGAAGCCTGTACCTTTGACCCCCTTCACCCATTTCGCCCACCTTCCACTCTGCCTCCCCACTAGCAACCACCCTCTGTTCTCTGTATCTGTGAGCTTGGCTTTTGTTTTGTTTTGGTTTTATTTTTTATTTATTTATTTTTAGATTCCACATATAACCGAGGTCATATGGTATTTGTCTTTCTGTCAGACTTATTTCACTTATCACAATGTTCTCAAGGTCCATTTGCTTTGTTGCAAATGGCAAGATTTCATTCTTTCTTATGGCTGAGCAGTATTTCATATACATATTGTATATATTGTATATATGTATACAATATATACATATTGTATACAATATATACAATATGTATACAATATATACATATTGTATATATATGTATATATGTATATATATACATATTGTGTATATATATATACACCACATACACACTCTATATATACTATACACACTATATATATACTATACCATATATATATACACTATATATACTAAACATATACCATATATATATATGTCTATACTATATCTTCTATATCACTATATCATATCTTTATTCATTCATCAATTGATGGACATTTAGTTTGTCTCCATATCTTTGCTATTGTAAATAACACTGCAGTGAACATGGGGGGGTGTGTATATCTTTTTGAATTAGTGTTTTCATTTTCTTTGGGTAAATACCCAGAAGTGGGATTGCTGGATCATATGGTAGTTCTATTTTCAGTTTTTTTTTTTAAGTTTATTTATTTATTTTGAGAGAGCGAGAGGGAGACAGAGAGAGAGTGTGTGTGAGCAGGGGAAGGGTGACAGAGAGGAAGAGAGAGAATCCCAGGCAGGTTCCACACTCACAGCCCAGAGCCTGATGCAGGGCTCGAACTCAGGTACCTTGAGATCATGATCTGAGCCTAAATCAAGAGTCAATGCTTAATGGACTGAGCCACCCAGGTGCCCCTATTTTTAGTTTTTTGAGGAACTTCCATATTTTCTATAGTGTCTGCACTGATTTACATTCCTAACAGTGCACAAGGTTTCCTTTTTCTCCACATTCTGGCCAACACTTACTTCTTGTTCTTGGATGCTAGCCATTCTAACAGGTGTGAACCGATATAGTATCATGGTTTTGATTTGCATTTCCCTGATGATTAGTGACATTGAGCATTTTTTTTCATGTGCCTATTGGCCACCTGTATGTGTTCTTAGGGAAAAAAATGTCTATTTGGGTCCTCTGCCTGGTTTTTAATTGGATTGTTTGCTTTTTTTTCTTTTTTTTTTTTTTGGCTAGTGCATTATATGAGTTCTTTATATATTTTGGATATGAATCAATCCTTATTGTATATATGATTTGCAAATATTTTCTCCTATTCATTAGGTTGCCTTTTTCATTCCTGACAAAGGGGGAGTTTTGAGGCAGAGCTGGGGATCTGGAAGAGTGAAGAATCTGGTTTAGCGTTTCCACCTGGGGCTGCCCTAACATGCTCTCATGGCCCTTACCTGTGTCCCTGCACTTGAGCTCCCTCTGTCTTCAAGGCTGCCACCTGGCCACCTGGCCAGCTCGCTTCCAGATCTTACCTCAGACAAAAATTACGACAAACAAAACTTTTTCCTTTTTGGTTCTAAACTTCATTTGGTGGCAAATCCTGCCTAAACTAGCTTGAGGTTGTTGACTGGCTTTATTTCACTTTATTCCTCCCGAGTTTTGCTGCAGAAATATGGATGTGACTGATTATGGGTGACATTTGAGACTCCAGTGGAGATATTATGAAATATATAACATGTCGACTGGTTACCTTCCTGAAATCTGACAAATTCAGAGCTCCAAACCCACTCGGCTCAAGCATTTTAATGAAGGGATCATGGGCCTGTGTCTCCCTTGCAGCAAGGGCTTGAAGCATTCCTGTTCTTTGTTGATGAAGTCTTTCTTCTGGAAGCCCATGAGCTTAAGCAAAGTAGTTTATTTTCCTTTCCTTTCCTTTCCTTTCCTTTCCTTTCCTTTCCTTTCCTTTCCTTTCCTTTCCTTTCCTTTCTTTTAGCTTATTTATTGATTTTGAGAGAGACAAAGTACAAGCATGGAGTGGCAGAGAGAGAGAGAGAGAGAGAGAGAGAGAGAGAGGAAGAAAGAATCCCAAGCAGGCTCTGCACTGTCAGCACAGGGGCTCGATCCCACGAACCCTGAGATCATGACCTGAGCCAAGAGCAAGAGTCAGATGCTTAAACGACTCAGCCCCCCAGGTGTCCCCAAAGCATTCTACTTTCATCTTTACTTACCACACATAGCAACATGTTTATACCCATAAGCATGATAAATATTGGTCGACAGGTTATTATTTGGAGATATTTGCTGAGGGTTTCCCTCTTTACTGTGCCCCCCGGCAGTCATGCCTCAGCGGAGGGGGAGAGGGAGGCTGGCTTTGACCATGAGATGCCTGACGGCAGGCCCTGGGTGTAGGAGCACACTCTGCAGTGGGGAAGTCGTGGCCCAAACTGAGCAGACAGACGGGAGTGTGGACCCCCAGGCCCGACCTGGCTCCCAGACTGAGCGTCGTGCGAGTCCTCCGGAACATAGATAAAGTGAGGGCAGGGGCTTTCGGATTTACCGACATCAACTTCCCGCTCCATGATGGGATGGGTAAGTTCATTGATAGAAAACAAAGAAAACCTACTTCTTGCACATCTTCGTTTGTGGATTAGGAAGCCACAAACACTGGCTGAACAAGTGAACAAAATGATAAAAGAGGACTTTATCACTTTTAAGATCCCAGATGAGTCTTATTCTCCTACATGTCTGCTGTTGGCTTATTTGTATCATTTTATGTGCTATCCAGGGGGCCTCTGAGGCAGTTCCTGACTTATTTAGAGCTAGGTATGGGATAGGAGGGCAGAACGTTCAGAAAATGAGATGCAACGCTAGTGCCAAAGCTGACGTTGAGCTCTGTTTCTCCACTTGGGAAGCAAAGAGCCTCAATAAACTTGGTTGAAATAGATTTGGTGGACAGATCCCTAAAAATATGAAGGAAAACACCAGACAAAAAAGCATCCGCTTTCATCCATCACTGTGCGTTTTGGGGACTGCAGAATACCCAATATCCCACTAGGTGGAGCTGCCGATCCACACTTGGAGTACCTAGAGCCCGTCTCTATGGCAACAAGTTTACAAATTTATGGGGAGAATTGGTCTTGTCCTCTGGGGAGGGCGCGCGCGCGTGTGTGTGGCAGCTTTGAGTGTTCAGAAAAGTCAGCTCTGTGCAGCGGAGACTGTTGATATGCAGCTGTCAAAAACATAGAGAATCAAGGAAACCTCGTATTGTGCGAGGCAGTGAGAAGGGAAGGGTGCAGAAATGCTCCTTCCAATACAGTTACAAACTACCTTCGTGGGGCGGCTCGGATTCTAATGTTTTTTAACGCGTGTGGCTGGGAAGCAAGGGTCTGAGGCATGCTGGGAGCCTGGGGGTGGGCTGCAGGCTGCATTGGCTTTTTGTGGAAGATGTCACCGCAGGAGTTCAGCCTGCGAGGGGAGCCTGGGTTGTTGGAATTGTGGTTGTTCTAGGGACGTGGTGATGGAAAATATTACATCCATTTCTACGTGTTACTATATGTCTAGACATTTATGATCGCTGTCTCCTGTTTGTGGGTATCCCACACTGTCTGAATAAAATTGTGTTTCCAGGATGTGGTTCTGCTAGCCCTTGGGATCTCTCTTATTTGATCAAAAGCCCAGCTTCCCGATCTTCCTCTGCTTGTACTTTCTTACTGCAGGGTACTGGGTGCTTCGGATTCACCCTGTGCTCCAGTAACTTCCTGGATTCTGGGCGCAGGTGGGGGGCGGCTCTTAGACCTGGAGGGATCCCAGGTGCCTTACCCTGCAGAGGACGGGTAAATACCACTCTGGAAGGAAACCGCTTATTCTGAATCCTCTTTCTCGGCTGCCAGGGGTCCTAACCTGGTGCCCTGAAGGTTAACGGGTCACAGCTGTTGAGGGCTTATCTCCATGTAGAGTTTATTTGCTTTCCAGTTTATTTGCTTTTCAGGCCTATTCAGTGGGGGCAATCATTCTTTTCGTTTTTGTCAAGAGAAGGAAAAAAGAGAAAAAAAAAAAAAGGACCTGGGCAATATTTTTGTAGAGCTTTGCAAGAGTATGCTCATTGTTGGAGTTTTACCTGGATAGCTGTACTGCATATTTCTAGAATATCTAGAATTTCTAGAATATCAAAACTATTTTGAAGTAATTTCAGGGTACGAAAAAAATTGTAAAACAGTACAAAGAATTGTTATATATCCTTCATCCACAGTTTCCAATTTTGCCTCCTATGATGATATAGGTATTCAACATTTTTTCTAACACTTCTGAAAACAAGTTGTAGACATGATATCTTTTTATATGGGGACACTTCATTCAGTGTTTCCTAAAAACAAGGACATTCTCTCATATGATGACAGTAGCAGAAAGTCAACATCAATCCAATACTATAATCAGTGGACTCTAGTCAAATTCCATCAATTATCCCACTGTGTCTCTCATATCATAAGGAAAATATTTTCACAGTTCATGAGCTGATCAAGGATCACATATTGCATTTAGTTGTTCTGTACGTTGTCTCTAAATGGGGCATCTGGGTGGCTCAGTGGGTTAAGCATCTGACTTCGGCTCAAGTCATGGTCTTACGGTTTATGGGTTCAAGCCCCATGACAGGCTCTGTGCTGACAGTGTGGAATCTGCTTGGAACTCTCTCTCTCTCTCTCTCTCTCTCTCCCTCCCTCTCTCTCTGCCCCTTCCCCACTTGTGCTTTCTCTCTCAAAATAAATAAATAAACTTAAAAAATGTATTTAAGTTGCTTTTTCCTTGATAGTGGCCTTTGATTTTATTTAGTTTTTCCTTTTCTTGCTATTGTGAGTCAGTGGCTTGCAGTTGAATGGTTTTCTGCTCCTGGGAATCATAGCTATTTCTTAAATGGCTAGCAGATCTGGTGATGGAACACACATAAATCCACACACACCTGGATTCAAATCCCAAACTGGCCAATTTCTGGCTGTGTGACCTGGGAAACATCTCGCTTCACTTCTCTGAGGAGTAACTTTCTTTATAAAATGTTGATCAGAATCTGAATGTTTGAAGATCAGTATGAGGATTAAATGAGATAATGTCCAGTCTGCCACAAGGTCTATAATATGCTCCATATGCAATTTCTCAAATCCACAGAGGGAATTCTTTTATATTAAAAATATTCAGAATATTCAAAATATCTGAGGATGTTTGAACCCCAAAGTGGTTTAATTAACTTTTTAAATGTTTCTTTATTTATTTTTAATTAATTAATTAATTAATTAATTAATAATTTACATCCAAATTAGTTAGCATATAGTGCAACAATGATTTCAGGAGTGGATTCCTTAGTGCCCCTTCCCCATTTAGCTCATCCCTCCTCCCACAACCCCTCTAGCAACCCTCAGTTTGTTCTTCATATTTATGAGTCTCTTCGGTTTTATCCCCCTCCCTGTTTTTATATTGTTTTTGTTTCCCTTCCCTTATGTTCATCTGTTTTGTCTCTTAAAGTCCTCATATGAGTGAAGTCATATGATTTTTGTCTTTCTCTGACTGACTAATTTCACTTAGCATAATACCCTCCAGTTCCATCCACGTAGTTGCAAATGGCAAGATTTCATTCTTTTTGATTGCCGAGTAATACTCCATTGTATATATATATACCACATCTTCTTTTTTTTTTTTTTTTTTTTAATTTTTTTTTTCAACGTTTATTTATTTTGGGGACAGAGAGAGACAGAGCATGAACGGGGGAGGGGCAGAGAGAGAGGGAGACACAGAATCGGAAACAGGCTCCAGGCTCTGAGCCATCAGCCCAGAGCCCGACGCGGGGCTCGAACTCACGGAGCGCGAGATCGTGACCTGGCTGAAGTCGGACGCTTAACCGACTGCGCCACCCAGGCGCCCCTACCACATCTTCTTTATCCATTCATCCCTCGATGGACATTTGGGCTCTTTCCATACTTTGGCTATTGTTGATAGTGCTGCTATAAACATGGGGGTGCATATGCCTCTTCAAAACAGCACACCTGTATCCCTTAGATAAATACCTAATAGTGCTGGGTCGTAGGGTAGTTCTATTTTTAGTTTTTTGAGGAACCTCCATACTGTTTTCCAGAGTGGCTGCACCAGCTTGCGTTCCCACCAACAATGCAAAAGGGATCCTCTTTCTCCGCATCCTTGCCAACATCTGTTGTTGCCTGAGTTGTTAATGTTAGCCACCCTGACAGGTGTGAGGTGATATCTCATTGTGGTTTTGATATGCATTTCCCTGATGATGAGTGAAGTTGAGCATTTTTTCATGTGTCAGTTGGCCATCTGGATGTCTTCTCTGGAGAAGTGTCTATTCATGTCTTTTGCCCATTTATTAACTAGATTATTTGTTTTTTGGGTGTTGAGTTTGATAAGTTCTTTATAAATTTTGGATACTAACCCTTTATCTGATATGTCATTTGCAAATATCTTCTCCCATTCTGTCGGTTGCCTTTTAGTTTTGCTGATTGTTTCCTTCACTGTGCAGAAATTTTTATTTTGATGAGGTCCCAGTAGTTCATTTTTGCTTTTGTTTCCCTTGCCTCCAGAGACATGTTGAGTAAGAAGTTGCTGCGGCCAAGATCAAAGAGGTTTTTGCCTGCTTTCTTCTCGAGGATTTTGATGGCTTCCTATCTTACATTGAGGTCTTTCATCCATTTTGAGTTTATTTTTGTGTATGGTGTAAGAAAGTGGTCCAGGTTCATTCTTCTGCATGTCGCTGTCCAGTTTTCCCAGCACCACTTGCTGAAGAGACTGTCTTTATTCGATTGGATATTCTTTCCTGCTTTGTCAAAGATTAGTTGGCCATACGTTTGTGGGTCCATTTCTGGGTTCTCTATTCTGTTCCATTGATCTGAGTGTCTGTTTTTGTGCCAGTACCATACTGTCTTGATGATTACAGCTTTGTAATACAGCTTGAAGTCTGGGATTGTGATGCCTCCTGCTTTGGTTTTCTTTTTCAAGATTGCTTTGGCTATTTAGGGTCTTTTCTGGTTCCATACACATTTTAGGATTATTTGTTCTAGCTCTGTGAATAATGCTGGTGTTATTTTGATAGAGATTGCATTGAATATGTAGATTGTTTTGGGTAGTATTGACATTTTAACAATATTTGTTCTTCCTATCCAGGAGCATGGAATATTTTTCCATTTTTTCCATTTTTCCATTTTTTTGTGTCTTCTTCAATTTCTTTCATAAGCTTTCTATAGTTTCAGTGTATAGATTTTTCACCTCGTTGGTTAGATTTATTCCTAGGTATTTTATGGTTTTTTGGTGCAATTGTAAATGGGATCAATTCCTTGGTTTCTCTTTCTATTGTTTCATTGTTGGTGTAGAGGAATGCAACTGATTTTTGTGCGTTGATTTTGTATCCTACAACTTTGCTGAATTCATGAATCAGTTCTAGCAGTTTCTTGGTGGAATCTTTAGGGTTTTTCATATAGAGTATTATGTCAACTGTGAAGAGTGAAAATTTGACCTCCTCCTGGCCGATCTGGATGCCATTTATTTCTTTGTGTTGTCTGATTGCTGAGGCTAAGACTTCCAATACTATGTTGAATAACAGTGGTGAGAGTGGACATCCCTGTCTTGTTCCTGACCTTAGGGGGAAAGCTCTCAGTTTTTCCCCATTTAGGATGATATTAGCACTGGGTCTTTCATATATGGCTTTTATAATCTCAAGGTATGCTCCTTCCATCCCTACTTTCTTGAGGGTTTTTATCAAGGAAGGATGCTGTATTTTGTCAAGTGCTTTCTCTGCATCTATTGAGAGGACCATATGGTTCTTGTCCTTTCTTTTATTGATGTGATGAATCATGTTCATTGTTTTGCAGATATTGAACCAGCCCTGCATTCCAGGTATAAATCCCACTTGGTCGTGGTGAATAATTTTTTTAATGTATAGTTGGATCCGGTTGGCTAATGTCTTGTTGAGGATTTTTGCATCCATGTTCATCAGGAAAATTGGTCTAGAGTTCTCCTTTTTAATGGGGTCTCTGTCTGGTTTTGGAATCAAGGTAATGCTGGCTTCATAGAAAGAGTTTGGAAATTTTCCTTCCATTTCTATTTTTTAGAACACCTTCAAGAGAATAGGTGTTAACTCTTTCTTAAATGCTTGGTAGAATTCCCCTGGAAAGCCATCTGGTCCTGGACTCTTGTTTTTTGGGAAATTTTTGATTACTAATTCGATTTCTTTACTGGTTATGGGTCTGTCCAAATTTTCTATCCGTGTTTCAGTTTTTGGTAGTGTATATGTTTCTAGGAATTTGGCCATTTCTTCCAGATTTCCCATTTTATTGGCATATTATTGTTTGTATTTCTGCTGTGTTGGTTGTGATCTCTCCTCTTCCATTCTCAATTTTGTTTATTTGGGTCCTTTCCTTTTTCTTTTTGATCAAACTGCCTAGTGATTTATCAATTTTGTTAATTCTTTCAAAGAAACAGCCTCTGGTTTCATTGATCTGTCATACTGGTTTTTTTTTTTTTTTTTTTTTTTTTTTTGGTTTCGATAGCATTAATTTCCAGTCTAATCTTTATTATTTCCTGTCTTCTACTGGTTTTGGGTTTTATTTGCTGTTCTTTTTCCAGCTCTTTAAGGAATAAGGTTAGGTTGTGTATCTGAGACATTTCTTCCTTCTTTAGCAAGGCCTGAATTGCTACTTTCCTTTTATGACCACCTTTGCTGCATCCCAGAGGTTTTGGGTTGTGGTGTTATCATATTCATTGGCTTCCACATACGTTTTAATTTCCTCTTTAACTGCTTAGTTAGCCCATTCAGTCTTTAGTAGAATGTTCTTCAGTCTCCAAGTATTTGTTAACTTTCCAAATTTTTTCTTGTGGTTGATTTAGAGTTTCATAGTGTTGTGGACTGAAAATATGCATGGTATGATCTCAGTCTTTTTGTACTTGCTGAGGGCTGATTTGTGTCCCAGTATGTGGTCTATTCTGGAGATTGTTCCATGTGCACTGGAGAAGAATGTATATTCTGCTGCTTTAGGATGAAATGTTCTGAATATATCTGTTAAGTCTATCTGGTCCAGTGTGTCATTCACAGCCATTGTTTCCTTGTTGATTTTTTGATTAGATGATCACTCATTGCTGTGAGTGGGGTGTTGAAATCTCCTACTATTATGGTATTATTATCAAGGAGTTTCTTTATGTTTGTGATTGATTGATTTATATATTTGGGTTCCTGCACATTTGGTGCATAAATGTTTACAATTGTTAGGTTTTCTTGGTGGATAGACCCCTTAATTATGATACAATGCTCTTCTGCATCTCTTGTTACAGTCTTTATTCTAAAGTCTAGATTGTCTGATATAAGTATGGCTACTCCGGCTTTCTTTTGTTGACCATTAGCATGATAGATGGTTCTCCATCCCCTTACTTTCAATCTGAAGGTGTGTTTAGGTCTAAAGTGGGTCTTTTGCAAACAGCATATAGATGGATCTTGTTTTCTTATCCATTCTGTTACCCTATGTCTTTTAATTGGAGCATTGAGTCCACTGATGTTCAGAGTGAGTACTGAAAGATGGGAATTTATTGCCATTATGTTGCTTGTAGAGTTGGAGTTTCTGGAGGTGTTCTCTGGTCCTTTCTAGTCTTTGTTGCTTTTGGTCTTTATTTGTTGGTTTGGTTTTTTTTTTTTTTTCCATCTTTTCTCCTCTCAGAGAGTCCCCCTTAAAATTTCTTTCAGGGCTGGTTAAGTGGTCACAAACTCCTGTAATTTTTGTTTGTCTGGGAAACTTTATCTCTCCTTCTATTTTGAATGACAGCCTTGCTGGATAAAGAATTCTTGGCTACATAATTTTCTGATTCAGCACATTGAATATATCCTGCCACTCCTTTCTGGCCTTCCACGTTTCTGTGATAGGTCTGCTGCAAACCTGATCTGTCTTCCCTTGTAGGTTAGGGACTTTTTTTCCCTTGCTGCTTTCATGATTCTCTCCTTGTGTGAATATTTTGTGAATTTGACTATGATGTGCCTTGTTGATGGTTGGTTTTTTATTTTTATTTTTTGAGTCTAATGGGAGTTCTCTGTGCTTCCCAGGTTTTGATGTCTGTATCTTTCCCCAGGTTAGGAAAGTTTTCCACTATGATTTGCTCACATAACCTTTCTAACCCTATGTCTCTCTCTTCCTCTTCTTGGACCCCTATGATTCTGATGTTCCTTTTTAAGGAGTCACTGATTTCTCTAATTCTTAAATCACGCTCTTTTGCCTTAATCTCCCTTTTTTTTTTTTCTGCTTCGTTATTCTTTATAAGTTTGTCCTCCACATTGCTGATTCTCTGTTCTGCCTCATCCATCGTTGCTGCCATGGCATCCATCCATGGTTGCAGCTCCGTTATAGCATTTTTTATTTCATTCAGACTAGTTTTTACTTCTTTTATCTCCACAGAAAGGGATTCTCGTCTATTTTTGACTCCAGCTAGTATTCTTATTATTGTGATTCTAGATTCTGGTTCAGACATCTTGCTTGTATCTGTGTTGTTTAAATCCCTGGCTGTCGTTTATTCGTGCTCTTTCTTTTGGGGTGAATTCCTTCATTTCATCATTTTGAAGGGAGAAAAGGAATTAATGAGGTAGAAAAATTAAAATTAAAAACAATTAAAATTAAACAAATATTAAAATTAAAAATTAAAAAACCACACACAAAACTGAATAAATGATGCTAGATCCTAGGTTTGTTTTGGTCTGGCTGTTGAAAGTATTTTGATAGATTAGAGAAAAAAGGGGTGGGGAAGGAAATCGTTTGAAAATTTGAAAAAGTGAATACACTGTAGTAAAGTAAAATATAATGATGGAAGTAAAATGGAATTTGAAAAAATTTGTATAAAAGTAAAAAATATAGTGAAAAATTAAAGGAAAATATTTTAATAAAAATTGAAAATAAAAATGAATTTTTTTTCTTTATTCAAGAAAAAAGAAGTAAAAGAGAGAAAAAAAATAAAATTGAGTAGATGGACCTGCTAACAGATTGAAATACGACTGAAATTATTTCGTTTTCCCCTAGAAGTCAGACTATGTAACGTTTTATAGTCCACAAACTAAGCAGGTGGTGAGACTTGTGTTCCTGCAGAGCGAAGTTGGCCCGGTTGGGCGGGGCTAAGTGTAATGGCTCCACTCTCCACTAGATGGCGCTGCTAGGGTGGATTGTTGCCGCACTAGTAGGTGCATATGCGCATGCGCAGGGGCGGTGAGGATGCCTCCACCCAGCCACCCAGTCTGTTCTTTCCGTTCAGCAATCGCGCACTCGTCCTCTGTCTTCAGCTCTCGTCCACTCCCCGCTTTTTCCCTCTCCGTGACCAGGCCCCAGGCCGTACCTCTCTCCCGAGTTTTGTCTCAGACATGGCTGTTTTCCCCGGCCCCTTACTTCCGAAGGACTGCGGCTTTGACCCGCAGGACTGCGGCTTTTGCCCCTCTGCGGGAGGGTCTCACTAAGCAATGGCCGAATGTCGGCTGCACCCAGGAACGCCTGCCGGACCCTGCTGCTGCCGGTGCCCCGAGACTGCGGCCAGGTGCCAGCCCGCCCCAGAAAAAGTTCGCGAGATAGTGTAGCAGCACCGTCTCAGGGATTATGGAAAATCACAACACACGCCTGGCACCAGGCTCTACCCTTAATGACCTTGTTCCAGCACCAGCGAATGTGGCCGTTTTCTGGGGTCTGCTGGGACCGGGTGGCTTCAAGAGTCTCTACCGAATGTCCTTCCAGCAGTGGAACCGCTTTTCCCCGTGTGGCCCGAGAACCTCCCGGATCCCACTCTGCTCCTGGGGATTCGCTCTTCCCACCAGAGCAACACCAGGTACCTAGCTGCAGGGTTGCAGCCTTTGCGTTCCCCTTTACAGTCTTAATGGAATTTAGACCCTCTCCTTTCTCCTTTCTCCCTTTTTAGTTTAGTCCATTTGGCTATTTCCAATTTTCCACTTTGTCTCCAGCTGCTTTTGGGGAGGGATGCTTTTCCCATATCCCGCCCCCCCCCCCCAATCTCCATCCTCTCTCTGCCTGCAAAAGCGGCTCCCTGCCCACCGCCGACTTCTCTCTCCCCAAGTTCACCTCTCTGTGCTGCGCACCTGCTGAATTCTTTGGTTCAGGTTGTGAAGATTGTTGTGTTAACCCTCAGGTCAGTTTTCTAGGTGTGCAGGATGGTTTAGTGTTGGTCTGGCTGTATTTTATGGATGCGAGACATACAAAAAACTTCTATGCTGTTCCACCATCTTGGCTCTCCCCCCCTGTTTATTTATTTTTGAGTGAGAGAGAGAGGGATACCGAACAAGTGGGGGTGGGGCAGGGAGAGACGGAGACAGGATCCAAAGCAGGCTCCAGGCTCTTAGCTGTCAGCACAGAGCCCAACACAGGGCTCAAACTCACAAGCTGTGCCATCATGACCTGAGCTGAAGTAGGATGCTTAACCAACTGAGCCACCCAGGCACCCCAGTAAACTTAAAAAAAAAGTTTATTTATTTATTTTGAGAGAGACAGCGGGGGGGGGGGGGGGAGAGAGAGAGAGAGAGAGAAAGAAAGAGAAAGAAAGAAATCTCAAGGAGGCTCCGAACTGTCAGCACAGAGCCTGATGCAGGGCTGAAACTCATGAACCTGATCATGACCTGAGCTGAGATCCAGAGTTGATGCTTAACTGACTGAGCCACCCAGGACCCCCTAAACAATTTTTTAATTTGAGTATAGGTAACACACAACATTACATTAGTTTCAGGTATACAACATAGTGATTCCACATTTCTGTGCATTGTGCTATGTTCACAAGTGTAACTACCCCCGTTACCATACAACACTAATATATAATATCATTGGTTGTATTCCCTATGCTGTTCCTTTTATTCCCATGACTTATTCATTCCATGACTGGAATGGAAGCCTGTATGCCTCTCTCCCCTTCACCCATTTTGCCCATTCCCCCACAACCCCTTCCCTCTGGCAACCATCAGATTGTTCTCTGTATTTATAGGTCTGATTCTGCTTTTTGTTTTTTTTCATTTTATTCATTTGTTTTGTTTTGTAGATTCCACAGATGAGTGAAATCATATGGTATTTGTCTTTCTTAGTCTGACTTCTTTCACTGAGCATGACACCCTCTAGGTCCATCTGTGTCATTGCAAATGGCAAGATCCCATCCTTTTTTATGGCTGTGTAATATTCCAGAGTGTGTATATACCACATCTTCTTTATCCACTCATCTGTCGATGGATGAGTAGGTTGCTTCTGATGTACCACTCTCTTTAGTTTTCTTGTTAGAGTTTAGTTCACTTGAGTTTAGTTTAGTTGGCCACATTAAGTCAATAAACTCTTCCAGTCTGGAAAGTAGTTATAGAGAGCTGTGTTTCTACCACAAGTGCCACACTTGAAAACAAAAATTCTTTTTTCTTTCTTTCTTTCTTCCTTTTTTTTTTTTTTTTTTTTTTTTAGGATTTTACTTGTAAGTAATCTCTACACCCAGTGCAGGGCTTGAACCCACAACTCCAAGACCAAGAGTCACATGCTCCAGTGAATGAGCCAGCAGGCACCCCCAACAAAAATTGTTTTGAAAACCTTATTCACAGTAATGAAAGATCAGAAGTTCTACAATTTTATTATTTTCAAACAATGAGATAATTAAAAATAAAAGCAATTCCCAAGAAACAATACTGTTGCAATATTAAAGTTTTCCAAGAATTGTTGAGATATCATTCTGGAGTGGTGTCTCTGACAATATGAGGTGTACATAATTTTTCTCAAAATTTCTGATTGTGTAAAATTAAGAAAAACAAAACCAGGAAGAATTGTCTGGCAAATTCCATAACTGTCTCTTAGGTTTTGCATTTTTTTACACTTATACCTTGCATTTCCTTCCGTTAGAAAGTCAAGATTTAAGAAAGGCACCATCAGCCCCAAGTATAAGAGGCTATAAAAAAAAAAGCTGTGATTGGCAGATGCATGTGGGGCCATGAGGCTACCATGGCCCAGCTTCAGACTTATTATAATAATACATGATGTAAAAAGTTATGCCACTGTAAAACATTTAGCACTGAAGTGAATAAATGAAATATTTATAAGTAGACATTTGACTCTTCCTTCCACATTCCTAGAAAGTTTGCATATTCAAATTGACCCCAAACTTTTTTTTTTTTTTTATAATATATTCTTATTAGGAAAATAAGAGCTCTCTCTCTATTTGGCTGTCAGGGAGGCTTGCCCCCTTCCCTGCTTTGGGATGAGAATTTAAATACCTCTTCTATGGCCATTTAGCTTCCAACAGAGCAGAGTTAGTATGTAACAAAAAAATGTAGACACAAGACCCAGGTTGGGAACAGCTTTGCATTAGACCTTCTCTGAACACCTTGCGTTTGCAATTTTTAGGATGCCCTAGTTGATCTGCATGAAGGTAATTTGACTGTGGTTTGCTACACATTCCAACCTGAGGCGTGTGTAAGCTATACTTTTTTTTTTCCTTATTAGGGTTCTAATAATGTAATTTATTTTCTTTATTAGCATTTACTTCTGAATGCTAGTTCCTGTGCTGCCTGCTGCCCTTGGGGTAGATCTGGAGCCACCGACAGCATGGGCTTTGTCTTTGCCACTAGTGAAATCAGTGGCCCTGGGTAACTGACAGTCTGTCTGATCACCAAATTTTCTCATTAGTGAGAATGAAGGTAACAGGGGGAGCCTTGGTGGCTCCACTGGTTGAGCGTCCAACTTCGGCTCAGGTCACGATCTCATGGTTCGTGGGTTTGAGCCCCACGGCGGGCTCTGTGCTGACAGCTCAGAGCCTGGAGCCTGCTTTGGATTCTGTGTCTTCCTCTCTCTCTGCCCCTCCCCAGCTTGCTCTCTGTCTCTCAAAAATAAGTGAACATTAAAAAAAAAAGAATGAAGGTAACGGTATCTTCCTCTGGTGGATAGGTGGCAGGTGTGACCTAGGCTTGGGCAGAGGGGGTTGGCAGGGGCCGTTTACCTGACCTCTGCCTCCTGATCTCTGGGCTTCTGTCCAGCCCTGCTTCCTCCTGAAGCACACTCCCTAATGGATGGAGAAAGAGCATGTGTTTCTTACTGCCAGTTCTTTCCCAGAGTTCCTGGCAGTGTGTGTGTGTGTGTGTGTCTGTGTGTGTGCACGCGTGCACATAGCCCTAGTGGCTAAGTTCTTTCCTTAGAGCCCAGCCCTCTTCTCCAGACTGTCAGTCCCTGAGGGTGCAGGTGGAGACAGTGATGGTCTGGCCAGCCTCTTGCTGTTCATGGACTGTCTACTCCAGCTTCCCGGCCTTGCTCTCAGCCACACACCTGGGCTGATTCTTCCTTTGAGCCTCAAGGTCGGGCCTCACCAAGGGGGATCCCCAGCCCAGCAAACCTTCTGTACATGTCTGAACCCCTAAATGTGAGGCACGTTCAGATATGTTTTCACAGGGTGCCAGAACTCCATGTACATCAAGATGGTGGCTGCATCTTGGCTGCATCTCCAATATTCAGGGACGGGTCTCAGTTGGCCTCTGGGGGATCAGTGTTGCTGGACTCAGGCCCCCAGTGCTCTGCTACTCATGTGGCCTTTGACAAACCACAGTTGCTACAGGATAACAACCCTGATCACAGCTGTTCCAGCTGTTATGGTTACCCCATTGCAACCCCAGGTCAGAAACACCTTCCTACATCGGAGCCTGGGAATCTCTTAGCACTTAGCATCTGGAAATCTCGCTTGGCATGTCGCGTATTCTGCCTTGATTGTGGTTTTTGTTTTTGGTATAACTTATCCCTATATTTGGCTTTACGTTGCTGGAGAGAAGGGATGTGTAAGTTTTCTTTGATTCTTGACCATCTCTGCCCCCCAACCCCCAAACACTAGGTCTGGAGCAGGGTGTCAGTGTGTGTTTGCTGATGATGAGGTGATGGAGGCGGGGGCAGTGATGTGGAGACTGAAAGTGAGGCCCAGGGGCTGCTCGGTGCCTAGTCATTCCTGGACATGCCATGCCTATTCCTCACTCCACAGCAGGGCCCTCCATCCTGACCCTCTCCCCACCTTTATGCTCTCTCCGTCTGTTTCCTTATCTGTCAAATGGAGATAGTACGAACTCGTATTCACCTCACTGCCCTCAGTTTGAAAAGGACACACTTTCCCCACAACCTCTTTAGGTGCTGAAGGCTTAAAAGAACAGTCAAAGGTAGCAGCTGGGGCTTGAAGGCTCCAGAGATGATCCAGCATCGTTTGGAGAGCCTCTTGCTTCAGGGATAAGCATGCTGATGGAGGCGACAGGCTGTGTACACAGGGAGGCACTGAGAAGACCGTATGGGGCTTCTCTGGATCACTGATGGTCCCTGACGCCCTAGGGGACCATACACCTGCTAATGAAAATGAGGCCTGGTGAGGATTCCGGGGCAGAGCACATTGCCCTAGACCTTGAACTTATGGTCATGGTTCTTTGACCTTGTGCTTATATACTGTTTTGTGACTTTCAGAATGCTCTCAGATCTCATTTTCTCCTAGATGTCACATGGCCCGCTGTGGCAGCTGGCTCATTTGACCAGGAGACCTATCTGGAATCTCAGAGCTGGTTGATGGAGGAACCGGGACGAGAATGTGAGCCTCTCGACCCCTTCTTCTGTGCTGCTGTCTCGCAGGTTCACGGCCTGCTCAGAAGTGCACACTCAGGACAGGAGGGCAGTGAGTGGGTGCCTTGGACCACCCTAGTGGTGCCTTGCCTCATCGCTGTGTCCCTGGCACCTACAGGAGTGACACTTCACCATTCTGTGGCTTCTGAGCTGGCTTGTTACTCAAAGTGTGGTCCACGGACCAGCACCAGTGACATCCTCTGCAGTGTGCTAGGGATGCAGGATCCCGGGTCCATCCCACACCCACATCAGGCTCTGGTGCCCTGGCACTCACTGTGCGCCCTTATCTCAGGGTGCTGCCATTGTGTCGTGGGACCCATGGGGTCAGGGACGGTCCATGGAGTGAATAGTCATCCAGGTGTGCCTGTCAATGCATCCAGGAGCTTCCCCTTCCTGGGCACTCATGATAAACATGGGGACCCCCACGTGGGCAGCCCCATGCTTTGAGCTCTGGGCTTAGATTCCCTGCACGATAAACCTCACAAAGGCCTCCTTCAGACCCATGGGGCCAACTTTAGACACAGGTAGAGGGCACTGAACCCCAGTGGGGCCCACAGCCCTGAGAACATAGTGTGTGTGGCATTTCCCCCATTCATGAGGCCACTTTCAACCCTTCCTCTGGGCACACCGTGGTCCACAGTGCCAAACCACACCAGACACTCAGTTGAAAGTCTAGTCATTTTCCCTAATGCAAAGACAAAGAAGCCTGCTTTATTGATAGCATACATCCAAGAGCAGTTTCATCTTCCAATTTAACCCCAAAGCACTGAAGGCCCAAGTGTTCATAAAAGCACTCTCAAGATGCGCCAGGAGCCCCTCGACCCTTGGGGACACCTCTTGTGAGCACACGCGTGCCCATGAGTGGAAAGTATTGTCTTCGAGGGAACGATGTTAGCTTGAACTGAATGGAATTTGGCATAATGCAAAATTCATGCCAAGGGATGGCAAATGAAAGATGGCTTATTAGTGCAGCGTATTCAAGATGGTGAGGAAATGCTTGCGAGATTGGGTCAGCCCGTGAATATTCTTCATGCTGATCGGAAATGTATTTCAGGGCTGTGCTGGGCAGGGGCAGGGGCAGGACAAGATGGAAAGTTCAAAATCCCCTTTGGAATCACAAGAGTTGTGTCCAGCCAGGAGCTACAGGCTTCTGCATTGGCCACCTCCTGATCAGGGCCCAGCTAAGTGAGGTGTGTCCTTGTCTTTGTCCCCGATCCTGGCAACTGGGCTGCAGTCCAGTGCTCTTTCTAACAGCTGGTCGTAGGAAGCATTCTGCTCACAAATAGGCAAAAGCAGGATTTATAGGGACAAGTCTCTTGCTGAGGAATCAATGACAATGGGGGGGGGGGGGTGGTCAGAGTAGCTCTGTATCTACCAGCCTCATGGTTTCAAGGACATTATTTCTCCCTTTTCCCCATCAGCTTTAGTCTCTTCATTTTTTTCTTTAAAAAAATTGTTTTAAAATGTTTATTTATTTTTGAGAGAGAGAGAGAGAAAAAGAGAGGGAGAGAGAGGGAGAGAGAATGGGGGGGAGGGGCAGAGAGAAAAACACATAGAATCTGAAGCAGGCTCCAATTCTGAGCTGTCAGCACAGAACCCGATGTGGAGCTTGAACTCACGAACTGTGAGATCATGACCTGAGTCGAAGCTGGATGCTTAACTAACTGAGCAACCCAGGCACCCCTTTTTCTTTTTTTTAACTGCAAATATTTTCAGGTGTATCGAGATATAATTGACATACAACACTGTATAAATTTAAGGTTTGATGTGCTTATGTATTGCAGTATGATTACCACCATTACCTACATTACTAACACCTCCATTATATCACATAATTACCATTTGTGTGTGTGTGTATGTGTGTGTGTTGAGAACATTGAATATCAACTGTCTTAGTAACTTTCAAGTACCTAATATAGTATTATTCACCATAATCACCATGCTGTATGTTAGATCCCCATAACTTATTCATCTTCTGACTGATAGTTTGTGCCCTTTGACCAACATCTCTGTATTTTCCACCACTTCCCAGGCCCTTGTAACCACCATTCTACCTCCTGTTTTTGTGAGTTCTTTTTTTTTTAGATTCTGCATATAAGTGAGATCATACAGTATTTGTTTTTCTCTGTCTGACTTATTTCACTTAGCATAATGCCCGAGATTTCCTTCTTTCTCGTGGTTGAATAATATTTCATTGTGTGTATCTATATTTATGTGTGTATATCTATCACATCTTCTTTATCCATTCATCCATTGTCTGACACTTAGGCGGTTTCCATATCTTGGCTATTGTGAATAAGGCTGCAAAGAGCATGGGTATGCAGATTATCTCTTTGAGATCTGATTTCATTCCCTTTGCATATATACCCAGAGGTAAGATTGCTGGATCATATGGTAGTTCTGTTTTTAATTTTTTGTATTTTGCATTTTTCACAAGGCTGTTCTAAGGACTATGTGAATTAGCATGTGCAGCATTTGTAGACAGGTGTCAAGTGAGTACTCAAAATATGGTGTCTGTGGCAGGCCACCTTCTAAGATGGTCCCCAGTGATTCTCACCTCTTGATATTCACACCAATGTAAGAGCCCCTCTCTTTGAGTATGGCCTAGGCTAGTGATTACTTAAAAAAATTTTTTTTAAATTTTTTAATGTTTATTTTTGAGAAACAGAGAGAGAGAGAGAGAGAGAGAGCGAGAGAGAGAGAGAGAGAGAGAGAGAGAGAGAGAGAACACGAGTGGGGGAGGGGCAGAGAGAGAGGAAGACACAGAATCTGAAGCAGGCTCCAGGCTCTGAGCTGTCAGCACAGAGCCCGATGTAGGGCTTGAACTCATGAACTGTTAGATCATGACCTGCGCTGAAGTCAGACACTTAACCAACTGAGACACCCAGGCACCCCAATTAAAAAAATTTTTTTAAAGACAATTTTTTAGAGCAGTTTCAAGTTCACAGGAAAACTGAGGGGAAGCTATAGAGATTTCGTTAGGTTCCCTGCCCTTACACATGAACAGGACTCCCCACTCTCAACATCCCCCACCAAGGTAGTACATTTGCTACAACTGATGAACCTACATTGACACATCATAATCACCCCAAGTCCATAGTTTACATTAGGTTTTACTCTTGGTGTTGGAAATTCTATGGATTTAAACAAATGTATATGATATTTATCAACCATTATAGTATCATACAGAGTATTTTCACTGTCCTAAAAATCCCCTGTGTTCCAGGAAACAATAGATGTTGGCAAGGATGCCGAGAAAAGGGAGCCAACCCTCTTGCACTACTGGTGGGAATGCAAACTGGTGCAGCCACTCTGGAAAACAGTATGGAGTTTCCTCAAAAAGCTGAAAATAGAACTACCCTATGATCCAGCAATTGCACTACTAGGTATTTACCTAAAGGATACAAAAATACAGATTCAGAGGGGTACATGCACCCCAATGTTTATAGCAGCATTATCAACAATAGCCAAACTATGGAAAGAGCCCAAATGTCCATCTATTGATGAATGGATAAAGACAATGTGGTATATATATTCAATGGAATATTAGCCATCGAAAAAGTGAAATCTTGCCATTTGCAACAATGTGCACGGAGCTAGAGTGTATTGTGCTAATGAAATAAGTCCATCAGAGAAAGACAAATACCATATGATTTCACTCACATGTAGAATTTGGGAAACAAAACAGATGAACATGTGGGAAGGGGAAAAAAAGAAAGAGGGAAGCAAATCATAAGAGACTCTTAACAATAGGGGCGCCTGGGTGGTGCAGTCGGTTGAGCGTCCGACTTCAGCCAGGTCACGATCTCACGGCCCATGAGTTCGAGCCCCGCGTCAGGCTCTGGGCTGATGGCTCAGAGCCTGGAGACTGTTTCCGATTCTGTGTCTCCCTCTCTCTCTGCCCCTCCCCCGTTCATGCTCTGTCTCTCTCTGTCCCAAACATAAATAAAAAAACGTTGAAAAAAAATTAAAAAAAAAAAAAAGAGACTCTTAACAATAGAGAACAAATTGAGAGTTGGTGGAGGGAGGTGGGTGGTGGATGGGCTAGATGGGTGATGGGTATTAAAGGGGATATTTGTTGTGGTGAGCACTGGATGTCGTATGTAAGTGATGAATCATTACATTCTATGCCAGAAACCAATATTACACTATATGTTAACTAACTAGAATTTAAATACAAATTTGGAAAATAAAATTGCCTGTGTCCCATCCATTCATCCCTCCCTCTCCCCTAACCTTTGGCAACCAGCGATCTTTTTATTGTCTCCATACTTTAGCCTTTTTCCAGAATGCCATATAATTGGAATCTACAGTAGGTAGCCTTTCAGATTGACTGCTTTCACTTGATAATAGGCATTTACGTTTCCTCCATGTTTTTGCATGGCTTGATAGCCCATTTCTTTTTGGTGCAAAATAATATTTCCATTGTGTGGATGTATCCCAGGTTTTTTGTTTGTTTGTTTGTTTTTTACCCGTTCACCTACTGAAGGACATCTTGGTTGCTTCTAAGTTTGGCAATTATGAATAAATCTGCCATAAATATCCACATTCAGGTTTTTATGTGGACATACATTTTTAACTGCTTTGGATAACTACCAGAAAGCATGATCGGTGGATCATATGGTAAGAGTATGTTTAGTTTTGTAAGGAACCATCAAATTGTCTTCCATTGTGGATGCACCATTTTGTATTCCCACCAACAATGAATGAGAGCTACCGATCCACATCCTGGCCAGTGCTGGTGTTGTCAGCGTGCTGGATGTTGGCTGTTCTAATAGGTGTGTGGTGGTATTTCTTGTTTTAGTGACCTGCTTTTAATAAATAGAATACCACACAAGTGATGGGATGCCCCTTCTGTGACTAGGTCACAAAAGACTATTACTTCCATCAGGTTAGCATTTTCTCTCAGGCTTGTCCTGATGAAGCCAGCTACCATGTTGTAAGCTGCCCTATAGAGAGGTCCGTGTGGCGGGGAACAGAGGAGGGTCTCTAGGCAACAGCCAGTGAGGAACTGAGGACCTCAACCCAATAGCATGAGAGTGATGAATCCTATCACAAATCACTTGAGTGAGCTTGGACCCAGGTCCACCCCATGGCCAAGACCAGAGATGACTGCAGCCCCGGCTGACACCTTCACTGCAGCTTGGGAGAGACCCAGACCCAGAGGATCCAGCTAACTCATACTTGGATTCCTGACCCACAGAAACTGTGAGATAACATTTTTTAAAGACTGGAATAATTTATTATGTGGCAGTGGATAACTAACACAGTAGCCATTAAAATATATTTATTATTATTATTATTTTAATGTTTATTTACTTTGAGAGAGACAGAGTGTGAGTGGAGGAGGGACAGACAGTGAGGGAGACGCAGAATCTGAAGCAGACTCCAGGCTCTGAGCTGTCAGCACAGAGCCTGACATGGGGCTCAAACTAACAAGCTGTGAGATCATGACCTGAGTCGAAGTCGGATGCTCTACTGACTAAGCCACTCAGGCGCCCCAAATATGTCTATTATTTTAATTGTTCTTCCCCAGGTTAGAGATACAGGTTGGGTACACAGCAGAATCACAGGGAATGGGAATTTCTAAAATACTGATTCTCAGCCCCAAACTGATTTTGTATACCTGGGTTGAATCCCAGATGAGGCTGATATACATCCTGAACAGAAGAACATTATTGTAGGTTGCTGGCTGATTTTTGAAATTAAGCAGGCATCTGGGAAAAAATGCTGAGTTCTAGGCTTCAACAAAGAAGATTCTGTTTCAGTTGATTAAGGGTCAGGTCAGGGATCTGAATGTTTATTTATTTGTAAATTTATTTAACTCCAAGTTAGTTAATATATAGTGTAATAATGGTTTAAAGAGTAGAATTCAGTGATTCATCACTTACATATAACACCCAGGGCTCAGCCCAACAAGTACCCTCCTTAATGCCCATCACCCATTTAGCCCATTCCCTCACCCAACACCCCTCCAGCAACCCTCATTTTGTTCTCTGATTTAAGAGTCTCTTACAGTTTGTCTCCCTCCCTCTTTTTATTTTTCCTTCCCTTCCCCTATGTTCATATGTTTTGTTTCTTAAATTCCACATATGAATGAAGCCATATATTTACCTTTCTCTGACTGACTTATTTCATTTAGCGTAACACACTCTAGTTCCATCCACATCGTTGCAAATAGAAAGATTTCATTCTTTTTGATGGCTGAGTAATATTCCATTGTATGTATATATCACATCATCTTTATCCATTCGTCAGTCAATGGACATTTGGGATCTTTCCATAATTGGGCTTGTTGATAGCACTGCTATAAACATTGGGGAGCATGTGCCTCTTCAAATCAGCATTTTGTATCCTTTGGGTAAATACCTAGTAGTGTAATTACTGGGTTGTAGGGTAGCCCTATTTTTAATTTTGTGAGAAACCTCCATACTGTTTTCCATAGTGGCTGCACCAATTTGCATTCCCACCAACAGTGCAAAAGGGTTCCGCTTTCTCTGCATCCTCATTAACATCTATAGTTTCCCAGGTTGTTAATCTTAGCCATTCTGGCAGGTGTAAGGTGGTATCTCATTGTGGTTTTGATTTGTATTAGGGATCCAAATTTTAAAAAATGTCTCAGATGTTTCTGATGATCCTCCTGCTGTGGGAACTACTGGTTTAGGTGACGTCTGTACTATTTAGTGAACATGCACATTTCCTGAAGTGTTTGCCTAATATTAGACCCGTGATTTTTATTCCTGGCTGCACATTATGATCACCAAGGGAGCTTTTAAAAAAATACTGTTACCTGGGCCCCACCCCAGACCAATTAAGTCAGAATCTCAGGGGGTTGGTTCTGGCACTAACATTTTTAAAAGCTCCCCGGTTGAATCTAACGTGCAACTAAGGTTGAGAACTTTATGTTAAATCTTTAAAGAATAGAATTTTCTCATGAACTGCATTTAGAGGCTGCATTGGATTATTGTCTGTTTTTAGTCTTTCATAGAGTTAATTTATTAAAAAAGTTTTCCAGTGTGATCTGATCAATGCAAACCTACTGCATCTGTATCTTCCTTTGATCTGAGTGCTCCACTTCTATAAATGTGGTTGAAGGCAGCTTTAGCTTAAATTTTTTGTTTGGTTTTTGTTTTTGTTTTTGTCGTTTTGTTTTGTTTTTTTGGGGGGCAGCATCACCACTCTGTTGTTTCACTGGGCCTTGAAAGAACTGGATCTTTAGGTCTTCTTCACATTTGCTGCCGATGAAATGGTCTCCTCCATCAGATATGTTTCCTGGAGGTCATTTTGGTGCCTGTGGCCAGGGATAGATCAGGCTTAGGTCCTGGAGAGGCAACGGGGATGACCTTTCAGGGCAGGTAAATAGCAAGGGGACTGATCCATTGGCCTGAAGACACACATGCTTGGGCTGAAGCTGGCTTTCAGCCTCACTCACTCCTTCAGCCACATGCCCCTGTGTGGGGCACAGCCCCTAGTGGCAAGACTGAGACCCATGTGAACCACGTGGACTGGAGCAGTGGAGAGTGGTTCCCCAAAGATGGGCCATGGATGTTGGGTAGGCAAAATTAGTGCTGCCCTTAAACCCGGGCAACAGGAGCCCCTACCCCAGGCCCCGTGCTTTAAAGGGCCCTTCTCAGGTCCTGCTCGGGGTGGGGCCCCACAAGGTTGGGCTAAGGAACTGTGTCCATCCATACCTGTGCCACACCACTCTGTGCCTGATATCACTCACCTGGTGGCTGGAGGCTACTTTCAGGGCCTATGTGCATCTCTACCCTGGGCCCAATTCCCGAGGGCCAACTATACTTCCAGTGTGGGTACCCTAGGCCTGTGGGGTGATCTAGGGGTGACAGGTGGTAGATGGTATAGATGGAACTTGGACATGTGGGCTGGGGTATCCATTCAGTGCAAGTGTGTAAGGCCCTTTGAGGTGTAGGGCAGAGCTAGGCTATTAAGAGCAGGAGTGGGCTGGGTGCTAATAGCTAAGGGACTGAGGTACACGGGTTCTCCCTAGGCTGCCATATTCCAGGAAACATTACTAATAAGTCCAAGAATTTGAAAGTCAAACCTGGCCTTGCAGGTAAATGTGAAGGTCATTTGATTGCTTTTTGGCTTGATTTCTAACGTTTAGGTATATAGATATGTGGTACGTGGGCCCTCATTTGGATTCTTGACCATGTGTGTGACACCACACATGTGAAGGGTGAGCTTATGCAAAACCAACAAATGGATCCAAAAGATGTCCATCCAGAATGAGCCCAAGGGAAGGATATCTTGAGCTGGAGGTCAAGGTGAAGAAGAGGGATCCTGTAGACGATGGGGAAGTTCTTGGATAATTTGAGACCCTTTCTCTTTATTAAAATCTCCTGGAAGGACCCTTAGCAATTGATCCTGCTAGAACCCTACAGTTTCCTTTGATTCTTGCTGATTGACTGGGCTCCAAAGACCACAGAGATGGCCAAATGTTTCCTTCCTTGCTTTATGGCGGCATCATTCCAGTCTTTGCTTCTGTCTTCACATGGCTGTCTTCCCACTGAGTGTCTTTTTTTAAATGTTTATTTATTTTGAGAGACAAAGGGAGTGTGAGCAGGGGAAGGAAGGTGAGAGAGGGAATTCAAAGCAGGCTCCACACTGTCAGCATGAAGCCCGACATGGGGCCTGATCTCATGAATCCTGAGATCGTGACCTGAACCAAAATCAAGAGTCAGACGCTTAACTGACTGAGCCACCCAGGTGCCCCTCCAATGTGTGTCTTTCTGTGTATCTCCTTCTCTCCTGAGGACACTCTCACTGGATTTGAGACTTACTCTAATCTGCTATTGTCTCATCTTGATCCTCACCTACACCACATTGGCAAGGACCCTGTATCCAAACAAGGTCGCTTTCTGAGATTCCATGTGGACAAGCATTTTTGGGGGTCCACTCCACTATGGGCTACAAAGTGTCTTTAGGAAGGACTTGGCTGCATGCTCTTGGAGATAACTTCAGTCTCGGAAATGCTTGTGTCAACTCTAAAGTCGGTGCAGGGGTTGTGTGGGATGGAATCGGGGGAGATGACAGGTGGACATTTATGGACTGTCAGCTCCTTGCTAGGTGGTTACCTGATGTTTGTGGAGTTTAATCCTTAAAACAATGGTTCTCAAGGGATGACCAAGACCAGCAGCATCAGCGTTACCTGGGGGCTTGTTAGAAATGCACATTCTCAGAAAGGGGACCCCTCTTGCACTGTTGGTGGGAATGCAAACTGGTGCAGCCTCTCTGGAGAACGGAGTGGAGTTTCCTCAAAACACTAAAAATAGAACCACCCTGCGATCCAGCAATTGCACTATTAGGTATTTACCCAAAGGATACAAAAATCCAGATTTAGAGGGGTACATGCTTCCCAATGTTTATAGCAGCCTTAGCAACAGTAGCCAATCTATGGGAAGAGCCCAAGTGTCTATCAACTGATGAATAGATAAAAACCATGTGGTGTAGGGCACCTGGGTGGTTCATTTGGTTCAGTGTCTGACTTCAGCTCAGGTTATCATCTCACAGTTTGTGAGTTTGAACCCTGCATCGGGCTGTCAGCACAGAGCCTGCCTCAGATCCTCTGTTCCCTTTTCCCTTTGGCCTCCCCTGCTTTTGCTCTCTCCCTCTCTCTTGAAAATAAATAAACATTAAAAAGAAGAAGATGTAGTGTATATGTATGGTGAAATATTACTCGGCAATCAAAAAGAATGAAATCTCGGCAGTTGCAATGACATGGATGGAACTAGAATGTATTATGCTAAGCGAAGTAAGTCAGTCAGAGAAAGAAATATGATATGATTTTACTCTGACGTGGAATTTAAGAAACAAAACAGGTGAACGTATGGGAAGGGGAGGTGGGAAGATAAGAGAGAGAAACAAACCACAAGAGACTCCCAATAATGAAGAGTAAGCTGAGGGTTGATGGAGGGATGCGGGTAGGGGATGGGCTAGATGGGTGATGGAGATTAAGGGAGGCACTTGTGATGAGCACTGGGTGTTGCATGTAAGTGAATCACTGAATTCTACTCCTGAAACCAATATTGCACTGTATGTTAACTAACTAGAATTTAGATAGAGTAAAAAAAAAAAAAAAAGAAAAGAAAAGAAAGAAAGAAAGAAAGAAATGCACATTCTCAGGCCACCTGAGACACAGTGAATCAGAAACTATGGGGTTGGGGCCCAGCAATCTGTGTTTTAACTCACAGGTCTTCGGGTGCTTGGTCAAGTCTGAGAAGCACTGCCTGAAAACATCCTTAATCCTTAAAACAACCCTATGTGTTATCATTACCATGCTGATGAGGAACGTTCAGGAAGGTGGTGTATCCAAGCTGCCCCAAGAGGGAAACAGCCCTGCAAAGCCAAAATGCTCACCCACGTAAGCCCACCCTTGAAATTCTCAGGGCTTGCACTACATCTATCCTGCATGCAAGGAAAATCCAGAATCTAGTACCCCACCGACCCCCCAAATCCACTTTTATTCCCAGCTGCTTTTAGCATTCTCTTTGTTCTGGCAAGGCAGTCTACCCCCTTCTCCTTCCTTATTGCCTTCCCAGACCTGCTTTTAAGTTTTGTCTGTGAATTAGAGTTTTGAAAAGGCACTATCAAAAACCCCTGGTCTTGTTTTTAGTAGCCTTGTGACTAAGAATACAATGCCAACAAGTCAGTATTGTGTGCAAACGGCAGTAAAATGCCCCTAAATGGCTCCCTCACTCCAGTTTTGTAGAATGAATCAATGGAAATTTTATTTTTATTTTTATTTTAAAATAAAATTTTAAAAATATAAAAATATAAAAAATTTAAAAATAAAATTTTACTTATTTTAAAAATAAAATGGTAATTTTATTTTTATTTTTATTTTTTATTTAAAAAAATTTTTTTAACATTTATTTATTTTTGAGACAGAGAGAGAGCATGAAGAGGGGAGGGTCAGAGAAAGAGGGAGACACAGAATCTGAAACAGGCTCCAGGCTCTGAGCTATCAGCACAGAGCCCGATGCGGGGCTCGAACCCACAGACTATGAGATCATCACCTGAGCTGAAGTCGGACGCTCAACCGACTGAGCCACCAGGCGCCCCAGGCCTGGTAATTTTAAAGGCAAAAGACGCTGTGCGTCCAGGGAGCCCGGCGGGAGGATGGAAGCTGTGTTTCTCCATTACTCACTATGGAGGAGGCTAACACAAACGCTTAAACCTTTAACCTCCAGTGTGTTAGCCATCAGGCGGTGGAGGGTAGCTCATTAGCATCCGGTGACCCTGAATGTCTGGCTTCCACCCTCACTGAGACTCAGAGAAGAGATCCACAAGATGGCAGTAGCCACTAGAGCATGGCATATATGGTCCGTGCTGCTTCTGGAATTTCCAAATTAAAAAAAAAAATCTGCAATCTGGAGGGAGACCACGAAGGATCATTCATCCAAATCCTGCCTCCCATCCTTCCAGAGCTGCACCCGTCTGAATCAGTGTGAGCCAACTGCTCATAAAGCTCTCAGGGAAAGGGGCTCCCTGAATCCTGTTTGTTTAATCAATGGATTAATCAAATTGTTTACATATTTCCCATTGTCCCAACTTTTTATCCTGAAAAATCCAACCTGTAGGCAAGCTGGAAGATGAATACACCTGCTTGCCTTTCTCTCGGACCCATCGGTTGTTATCATTTAGCCACATTTATTGTATCTCTGTCTTTCTCCCCTTTTGGGGAAGAAATGCTTGACAGTAAGCTGCAGACATCCTGATGCTTCAGCCCTCAGTCATTCAACATCAGCGACAATGAAGACCTTTTTCCACATAAGCACAACATCATTATCACACTCTAGAAGCTTAACGTTGATGCATTAATATTATGTGCACTCAATCCATATCTAAATTGCCACCATAGTCCCAGTGATGTACTTTATAGGGATTTCCAATCCCTCCTCCATGGCCCATTTGGGAATCACATACTGCATTTAGCGGTTGTGTCTTTTTATCCCCCCGCCCTCTTTTTGGGGGAGGGTTTTCTCTTAAGACTTCACATTTCTTAACAGCCCAGTTCCCTGGTCTTGTAGAATGCCCGGCCCTCTGGATTTATCGTCATTGGTTCTGTGTGATTCGACTGAAGTTCAGTATCTTGGCAAGAATTCTACCTGAGTCGTCTGGTGCCCTTCCTGTTGAGTCAGCTCAGGTGACCCGTGATGTCACGCAGTCACCATCTTGGTGGTGCTGAGCTGGAGCACCTGGCTAAGGTACCAAACCTTATGCAGAGCCCTCTTTCTGTGACTATGGCCATCCTGGATGGTGGACTGACTTTCCACAGGCCGTTCTCTCCCCACAGCTGTCAGGGACTGTTCTCACAGTGCCAATAAAATCAGGACATTCCTTTGCCTAAACTCTACCTGTCGCTTCCCACCACGCCCAGAGTAAATTGCAGACCTCCTGGCATGGCTTTTATATCCTGCAGCATCTGGCCCCTGCCTCCCTTCTGACATCATTTGGTACCAGTCTCCCCTGCTCACTGTGCTCCACCTACCAGGCCTTTTTTCTGTGTTTTCCAGACACCAAACTGTGCACTTATGGTTTCCTCTGCCCTTAATGCTCTGGCATGGCTGGCTCCTTCCAATCCTTCAGGCTTCTGTTCAGGTGCTACGTTTCCATCCCTATCCCACTTTTCTTGTTCTTTTCGTCTGTGAAGCAGTGATCACCACCTGAAAGGATCTGTTTCCTTATTCTTTCACTTCTAGTTTATCGTCTGTCCCTTCCCACAGGCCATAGGCTCCATGAAGGCCAACGCCTGAGTTGGATTGCTCACCACTGGGTTGGCACTCCAGAATAAAACCTGGCACATAGTAAGTGCTCAGTAAATGTTGGTGAATGAATGAATGAATGAATGATTTTGATTCTGCATTGTTTTCGGTTCTGAGACAGAAAAATAAAGATATGGCCTCTGCCCACAGGTGGCTCCTGGTTTGGTGACTCACATATAAAAAGACAACTGGAGTCCCATCAGGCAAGTGCTGGGTGCTCTGGGCAGACAGAGGAGAGGGTGGCTGATTCCCCTCTGAGGAAGGGGAGGTGTCTCACCAGGGGTGACTATAGAGCTCTCTCATTTGTGTGCTTGTGACACAGATTTTCCCTTAAAATGCTGTGGGTGGCAGCATTTGGAACAGTGTCCTGGGAGGCAGAAGACGCAAGTTCTGAGTCTGAGCTGTGTGACCTCACAGCAGACACTTAGCCCCCCCCCGGGCTTCATTTCTCTTCCTTGTACCATAAAAGGTTTGAACCCCAGTCACGTTTAGACTGCCTTGACTCCAGTGTTGTCTGAGACTACATTCTACTCTTTGTGAGCAGGTGACCCTGGACAAAGGTCTTCCCTTTGTGCCTCACTCACACCATCTGTAAAATGGGATCAATGATACCCATCTCACACAGTTGCTGTGAGGAACATTGCGATGGCAAAGTGACCGAACTCAGCCAACTGTACAACACGCTCTCCAAAATTAAGGGGCTGTTCTACTTCAGGGGCAATTCTCCTGAAATATATGTCTCACTGGGATGCCTGGGTGGCTCAGTCGGTTAAGTGCCCAACCCTTGATTTCAGCTCACGTTATGATTACACAGTTCGTGGGTTCGAGCCCCGTGATGGGCTCTCTGCTGACAGTGTGGAGTCTGCTTGAGATTCTCTCTCTCTCTCTCTCTCTCTCTCTCTCCCCCTCTCTTTGCTCCTTCCCTGCTTGCATGCTCTCTCTCAAAATAAATAACCATTAAAAAATATATAGAAATCTCAGATTCTCTGTGTCTTCAGAACTTTCTTTCTATAGCTGTCCCAGCAAGAAAAACTCCTTTTTTTTTTTTTTTTTTTTTTAACCTGAAATCCTTCTCTGGAAGTCTTGGCACTTTGAGTCGAAGGGTCATTAAAAGACCAGATGGCAGAGAAAGCCTTTAGGTTACTGTTTCCAGAAGCTCTGTGGTTCAGTTAGAAGCCCCAGTGCCCTGGGAGTGCCCTGCAGAGATGAAGGTCAATAATGCCAGCTCAGTCAATGCATCTGGTGCTCTTCCGCACTGCAGCCCCTGCCAGTGCCTGGCACCCCTGCCCACCTGCTGTACTGGAGACGAGAAGCAGAAGCCAGGCATGGACCTGTCTACACGTCACCGCGACGACTGCCTGTGTCCCCTTGCTATCCACCAACCAGCTGTCTCAACCCAGGGGTGAGGGACCTATGGAGGGGCCGATGGGGGTGGCAGGGAGGTCTGCGCAGGTGTGGGAGGGTGTGGGTGGGGTACAGAGAGTCAGAGTGTCAGCCCTTCCTTCCTTCTTTCCTTAACCCTTCTCTTTTTAATTTCTTTTAATGTTTATTTATTTTTGAGAGACAGAGAGAGAGACAGAGTACCAGAGGGGGAGGGACAGAGAGAGAGGGAGACACAGAATCCGAAGCAGGCTCCAGGCTCTGAGCCGGCAGCACAGAGCCCCACGTGGGGCTCGAACCCACAAACCGCAAGATCATGACCTGAGCCGAAGTCGGACGCTTAACCGACTGAGCCACCCAGACGCCCCCAAATCCACCCTTTGAAAGTGTATAAAGTTCAATGGTTTTTAGTCATTCAAAGGTGGTACGACCACCACCACTACCTAATTTCACAAAAGGAAACCCAGCCACTCTCCATTCCCCAGCCACGTCTCCGTGGGTTTCCCTATTCTGGACATGTGATCTAAGTGGAACCGTGTCGTGGTTGCCCTTTTGTGCCTGGTCCCTTTCACCTAGCATGATGTTTTCGAGACTCATTCACACTGTAGCATGTGTTAGAATTTCCTTCCTTCTTCAGGCTGAATGATAGTCTGTGATGTGGCTACATCACATTCTGTTTATCCGTTCTCTACTGATGGATGCTCAGGGCTATTGTGAGTAATGCTGCTGTGAACGTTCACGTGCACGTTTTAGGGAGAGCACGTGCCTTCATTTCTCTTGGGTTTATACCCACGAGTGGAATCGCTGGCTTCTGGTCCTTTATTCTTCTGCCACAACAGGATTCTCATGTTGTAGGTGTAAAAAGGGAGTGTCGGATAAGAGGGCATTTGAACCCTCTGACTTGTGAGTTCTGCAGGCAAACGTGAGCTAGGTATTCAACAAACAACTTATTTCCTGTGCTGCTAAGGCACACGGCTGTATTTTCCTGCCTCCCTGAAGTCTGATCCAGCTATGAGATTTTGTTCCAGCTGGTCATGAAGCCCATTTCCAGGCACTCTTTGCCTCTCTCCTCCTGTGTCTGTGATTGAGCTCAGAGGACCCGGTGGTTGGGGGGGATTCTGGCCTAAGGGGTCACAAAGCTATCCACTGAAGGGCCCACACGGCTGAATGTGGAGCAGAGCCTCTCTGCCAGCCCACGTTAACTTGTCATATAAGCAACAAATAAACAATACCTTAGGACACTGAGATCTGGGGGCTATTTTTAACCCCAGCTAGTCTATCCTGCCTCGTACGGGCTCTTTATGTAAGAAGTGACTGTTCAGTTTTGAGAGCAGTCTGAGGGGCTTCCGGCCCTGCCTCCAGCTTCCTAACACCTTTGCCATCCGCTGGTTCCGTGGTGGGAGTTTCTGCACGGACCTCCCCTTGGACTTGGTGTTGTCTAGTCAGGTGACCAGCTGTCCTGGTGTACCTGGGAGTGAGGGGATTCCTGGGATTTGGGACTTTTGGTTTTGAAACTGGGACACTCCAGGGCAAACTGATGCTCTTACCCGTCTCTGATCTGGGACGTGGGCTGAACTCCACTGCCCTTGGCGCAGCAGGAAAGAATGACATGCCCGTCACAGGTGAAGTTTTGGGGGGGGGGGGAGGGGGGGGAGTGGTGCTGAGGCGTACCCTTGAGGTGTTTGCCATTCCCGGACAAGAGCTGGGATTGTTCTGCACTCTTCTGGTGGTGACATCAGCCCTTCTCAGGCACTTGTTTGGAACCTCAGCCAGGCTGTTTACGGGGCACTGCTGCTGTATGGCAGTCCCTTAGGTCGTGATCTCGTGGTCTGTGAGTTCGAGCCCCATGTCAGCTCTGTGCTGATGGCTCAGAGCCTGGAGCCTGCTTCAGTTTCTGTGTCTCCCTCTCCCTCTGCTCCTCCCCCACTCACACTCTGTCTCTCAAAAATGAATAAATGTAAAAAAAAAAAAAAAAAGATGTGCTAGGTGCAGTTTGCTGTGAGAAGGGGGGAGGCCACTCAGCGTTTGGAAAATAAATTAGGAGATATAGGATGGGGAACAATAGTGGGATGGAGAGAAGGGGAGAAGACAGACACGGGTGGAGGGCGGGAAGCAGGGTGGACAGGAAGGAAGTGGGTCCAGATCTATGTCCGCGAACGTGTCCCACCTCCCCGGGTGTTGCTCTGTGTGCCGCTTGGTGTGCCCAAGGGCCTGGGACTGTGCTCTCCTTCAGCTGTGTATGCCGTTTGAGACTTCTGCTGTGTCTCTGGGTTCAGTTTTGTTCCTAGTGTTCCAGGTCTTCCAAGGACCACCCCACGGCAAGGCCAGGAGGACACCTGTGCTGCTTCTCTGGGCAAGAGGACGCACACCTGCCCTTGTGTGGTTAGAGGACTCACACCTGTCATCTGTGGTTAGCGCTCAGTGGGGAAGCACCAGAGGGCAGGCGTGATTCCTGCACATGCGCGGTGCGGCGCGGCACGCCAGGCCTCAGCTTCCACCCCAAGCTCAGGCTTCCGCCTCATTAGTGCCTACGTCTGGTGGCAGGGAGAGCCTGGAGGGCCGGGCAGACCTGCACCGTCCAGCGGCACCATCGGAAAACAGTCTCAGGCTTCTCCGTTCGTGAGCCAGTGGCATGAAAGATAGCTTCTCATTTGGCTCTGCTGTAAGCCAGAAAATGAGCAAATTAAAGCTCTCATTAAGGTCCTCCCGTGACAGAGACGAGCTCTCCCACTGGCCATTCACCATTACAAGCGAATAAGACCATCCACAGAGTCGGATATTAGGCTCGAGTTCCTTTCTCTAAGTGCTAAAGGGTTTTTTTTTTTTTCCTTCTTCTGGATCATGAAAAATAAATGCCCATTTCCCTTCAATCCAGTCAGCACGAGGGATCTATGGGGGAGAGACTCACTGTTCTCACAAAGGAGGATTTTCTGCAGCTGAATCTTTTCGAGGTTGTTCTCTCCCTCCCCACCCCCACCCCCCACCTCCCACCCCCAGCTGGCAGGAGGAGGCACTGCAGTCTGGGGTCTGGGACGCGGTCCGGAGCTGTGAGAGCGAGCAGTCCTGCCTGGGGGTCTGGGGTGAAGGAGCCACAGCCAGCCACCTGCTGACTCCTACCAGGTATGTGCCACAAACTGTGCCAAACACTTCAAGTGCCTGATGTTCTTTGCATTCTCCTGGCAGCCATGTGGGGGCAATTTACAAACGGAGGAACTGAGGCTCAGAAAATGGAGTATTTTGCCCCAAAATACAGACCTGGGATTCAAACACAGTTCTGTCTGGTCCCAAATCCGGCTTTGGAATCCTCAACGGCCATCCCAGTCTGCCCCCCAGCTGTGGGATATTAGGTAACTGGAAGGGATACTTTCTAGAAGCAGTGCCAAGGGGAAGCCTAAAGCTGGGGATGGTTTGGGAAGGGGATAGAAATAAGAGGAGCAGCCCAGAGCACGGGGCCAGTCACGGGGACAGACACAGACACAGGGAACAGGACTCTGTTCTGAGCATTCACTGTTTGGGGGTCCCGGTCAATGACAGGATGGAGAAAACAGTGGAGGACCCTGCCGTGGGTAAGGCAGGGGGTCTGATCACCAGCTGACAGTGGAGGCTAGTTAGGAAATGCAGAAGCTTGCTTGAGTGGACTTATCCACAGGACAGGGCTTACTAAAGCTGGGAACCAAGGCTCTGTGAGATGCTAGGGCTCCCTCTTGGCTCTCCCAGACACTGGGTTTGTGGCGCTGTGATTTGTTCCAGACGATATCCAATTATCCTCCCTTTGCTGATAAGGCAAGGCAGGGCTAAGTGACCGGACACAGGGTTGGTTTTCTTTCCAATGTATCGAGAGCCAGAGTTTCCGAACTTTGGCAAGCCTCACAGGACCTGCCTCAGCTCTTTGCCATAATGATGTTCTCCCTCATTGTTCTGTGTAGAGCCCATGGCCACATTGTGCACTTGGATCTATAAACACGATGGGAGACTGAGCTGGTAAGACACATTTGTGTGACCTTGGGTAAGTCACTCCCTCATCAGACGTAGTTATAGAAATTGACAAGCTGGTTCTAAGACACACAGGCAAAAGCAAATGGACTAGAATAACCAAAACAATTGTGGAAAAAAACAAACAAAACAACCCAAAAACAAAGTTGGAGGATTCCCACTACCTGATTTTGAGTCAGACTATAAATCCCCAGTCATCAAGACCATATAGTATTGGAAAAAGGATGGACATATAGGTCAATGGGATAGAATAGAGTCCAGAAATAGACTGCACATGTATGGTCAATTGGTTTCAACAAAGATGTCAACGCAGTTTGATGGAGAAAGGATGATCTTTTAAGCAAGTCATGTAAGAACGATTCGATATCTCTATGTGAAACAAACAAAATCTTTATAAAACAAACAAAAGCCAGCCTTGAAGTTTTGCACCCCCCTATGCAAAATTTAACTCAAAATGGATCGTAGCCTAACACTATAAAACTTCTTGAAGAAAACAGAAGAGAAAATGTTTGTGACCTTGGGTTAGGCAAATATTTCTTCTAGAGGATGCAAAAAACATGAGCTATGAAAGGGAGAAAATGAACATTGGACTTCATCAAAATCAAAAACTTAGGCTCTTAAAAGACACTGTATGAGAAAATGAAAATGCAAGGCGGCCTTGGAGAAAATATTTGCAAAACACCTATCTGATAAAGGTTGAGGACCCCGGTGTTAGATATTAACTTTCTGAACAAAGAACTGGAATGAAGAACTTTCACAATTCAGTAATAAGGAAGCAAATAACCCAATTAAAAAAAAAATGGGCAAAAGACTTGAGTGGGCACTTCATCAAAGAGGATGTATAGATAGGAAGTAAGCACATGATGGTCACCTGAGTGGCTCAGTCGGTTAAGTGCCTGAGTTCTGCTCAGGTCATGATCTCGTGGTTCCTGAGTTCGAGCCCTGCGTCAGGCTCTGTGCTGACAGCTCAGAGCCTGGAGCCTGCTTCGGATTCTATGTCTCCCTCTTTCTGCCCCTCCCCTGCTCATGCTCTCTCTCTCTCTCTCTCTCTCTCTCTCTCAAAAATAAACATTAAAAAAAAAAGTAAGCACATGAAAAGATACTCAGCATTAGCAGTCATCAGGGAGAGGTAAATCAGATACCATCCCAACAGAGGGGCCGCCCATCTGGCAATACCGACTTTGGCAGCAATGTGGAGCTGGTCTCTCAAATGCTGCTGTTGGGAAAGGGAAGTAGAACAACCACTCTGCTGGAAAATCATTTGGCAGTTTTTTTTATAAAGTTAAATACATTTATTTTACAACCCAGCAATCCCACACAGAGGTATTTACCCAAGGGAAATGAAAATATTCACCCACACAAAAACCTGTATGCAAGGTTTTATTAATAACCATCTCCAAATGGAAACACCCCAATTGTCTATCCACTGGAATGGATAAAAAAAAAAATGTGGTGAATCCAAACTGGAATTTTGCTCATCAATAAACAGGAACAAAGGGGCACCTGGGTGGCTGAATTGGTTAAGCGTTGAACTCTTGATTTCAGCTCAGGTAGTGATCTCTTGGTTCGTGGGTTTGAGCCCTGCAATAGGCTCTGTGCTAACTAAGGGGAGTCTGCTTGGGATTCTCTCTCTCCTTCTCTCTCTCTGCCTCTCCTGCACTTGAGTGTACACGTGTTTGGGCATACTCTCTCTCAAAATAAATAAACGTGAAAAAATAGGAATAGCTACTAAAACAAACATACAACAACATGGATGAATCTCACATGTATGATGCTAGATGAAAGAAGCCCAAAAGGCCATCTGCTGTAGGATTCCATTCCTAGGGCATTCTAGAGAAGGCAAATCCATAGGGATGGTTGCCAGGGCTGGGCATGGGGGATGGGAATTGATTCAGAGCAGGTGCGAAGGAACTTTTTGGGGTTGTGGCAGTGTTCTAGATCTTGATTGTGGTGGTGGTTACGTTTGCCAGAGCATTTGCCAAAATGTATAGAAGTGTGCGTGTGTGTGTATGTATATAGATTTGAATTTTACTGTGTATAATAAACCTGACTCATAAAATTAACACTTTTCTTGAAATTGCATTTTTTTGTGAGTCAAAAACCAGTCTATGTCATGTGGTTTAAGGCATAATGTGAGGAGTCACACTAGGGCACTGTAAGAGGTAAGGTTCACGTGAGCTCACGTTAGGTGACAGTGCTTTGTAGCCCATAGTCCAAGGATGACTCTGGAGCCATCCAGCTGGAAGGGAGGGAGTCCTCTGTTCATCAGAGTCAGAGGGAAATGCTGCTCGGGGTTCCAATTTCCCCACAGTGGGGTCTGGTCACGCAAACACATCTTCTAGTCTTTTCTCCTAAACCAGGTCCCTCGGCCAGAGGAGACCAGCCCTCGCTGGAGCAGAGGCATGAGTGAATTCCGAATAACACCATTCCCTCTGGACTCCAAGCTCCACATCTCGGTGCCCTTTTGTCTGCCAGCCGCTTCGGCTGCCAGTGGCATCACATAGACGTTTTCTCTGAGCTGACAAGTAAAAAGCCAATAATTCTCTGTCAGGCTGAGGCTTCTCTCATAGCAAATCATTGAATGGTCATTTCAAAAGGGTAAAGAATAGAAACCATCCTTAAAGCTCCCCTGACAGGAGAGATTTAAGAACACGAAGGGTATTATTGGGCTGTACCATTACTGGATTCAATGACAGGCATTACATGGCTGGCGATAAAATCACTAATATCTTCACGCTTTGCCTCCTAGTGGATTTGATTCTTCCACGGCAAAGTCCCCATCAAGAACTGTTTCTTTTCATGAGGGTAGGCAGCTACACAGAGTATACCTTTGTCTTCACAAAAATAGGCCCACTTTTGAACTACTTTCTTCAACACTGATAAAGAAAAAAGTCCTTTTATCTCCCGTGAAGGGCTTCAGCTTCCAGCTCAAGTTAGCTAGATTTGCGACATTCTCTGACCCCACCAAAACCACGCTGGCTGCTGAGGTCTCGAACAGAAACCTAATATAAGGCAAAGAACAGATACAGCCCTCAAAACTCTTCCCATCTTGAAGGAGTCTTTCTTTCCAGACTCATGAAAGTGTCTGAGGGATGTGGTCCCAGGAAACAGAAAAGACATCTCTGTTTGAGGAGAGCATCTATTTAATCATATTTTAGTGCAAAATTGGGGAAGAAAAGGCAGTCACTCATTGCTTTTCCTTTCTACAGCTTCCATTAATTTTCTCTGAGGGATCTAGGACTTGAACTGATACATTATGGTTCTTATTCCACCATCCTGAACATTTCCCGAGTGTCTCATTTATCTCTGTATTTCCAGAATGTATCATAGAACTTGGAATGTAGTGGGGAGAGGGAAGGACATTAGTATGTATTGGGCATCACTATACACTGAGTTCTGTGAGAGATAACTTCATGCATGCGTGCGCGCGTGTGTATATAAAGGTACGTTGTATTGGTTAGCTGTTGCAATGGTAATGCTGTGTAACAAACCATTCCAAAATCCAGTAGCTTGAGAAACCTTAAGCATTTAGTATTGCTCAAATTTGTGCAGTTTGGCTGATCCAAACTGAGCAGAACTGGATTTGGTTGGGTATTTCTTCTTATTGTAGGTCTACACCTTTGCCAGGATAGCTCTGTTTCAGGTGCTAGTCACTGGTGGGGGATGGGGCTCTGTCTCATGTGTCTCACCCTCCTGGGATGAGTCATTTAGCCATGGCAAGCTCTTCTCTTGCCTATGGCAGAGGCACAAGAGAACAAAGGGAAAAATGCAAGGCCTCTTATGGTTTATGCTAGGAACTGGTACATGTCATGGCCACCTTGTTCAATCGGTCAAAGCAAAGGACAGGGCCAAACCCAAAGTTAAAGGATGGGAAAGAGGTGGTGGGCAGGGAGGGGACAGCTCCAAAGTCACAGGGCAAAGTGTGCAGGAGAGATGAAAACTGAGGCCAGGAATGCAATCTACACAATATGGTTTTTTAAAAGTTCATTTATTTTGAGAGAGAGAGAGAGAGAGAGAGAGAGAGAGAGAGAGAGAGAGAAAACCAGTAGCGCAGAGGCAGAGAGAGAGAGAGGGAGAGAAAGAGAATCCCAAGCAGGCTCTGCACTGTCAGCCCAGAGTCCAATGTGGGGCTCAGTCTCACAAACCATGAGATCATGACCTGAGCTGAAATCAACAGTTGGGGATGCTTAACTGACTGAGCCACCTGGGCACCCCTACACAATATGTTTAATCTGACAGCAAACCTCTGTGCTAGATCTGGTATTACTCCCATTTTCCTGATGAGGAAACTGAGGTCGAGGGAGGCCAGACCATGGTTCCAAAGCATGTTTTCTTTCTGGCATAACCGTGTTCCCTCTGCCCGGTGTTTCCTGGGACTCAGTGAATAAAAACCACAAGTCTGGCTGAAAGTTAAAACAAGCAAGGATCTCTTTTACTGAAGTAAATTCTAGTTTGTCTGTGGTTTTTCTCATGCAGTGATTCTGGCTGTCTGTAACTCCCACATCCTGCTGTTGTCCAGACTTGAATCAGCTGGGCTGTGTTAGATCTTTGTTCCCGCCCTGCTCTGTCTGGAGCAATCAGGCAAGAAAGCAAACAGACCAGGGGCCTCTGATGCAGAAAGGATCTTCTGTACAGAACTTTTTTTTTTTTTTTTTTTTTTTTTTTGCCAGAATGCCTCTGTTTGCTAGAGAATCCTGGTATGGTGATTTCAAGCCTGCTCTGGATGGATTTCTTTTTCTTTTCTTTTCTTTTCTTTTCTTTTCTTTTCTTTCTTTCTTTCTTTCTTTCTTTCTTTCTTTCTTTCTTTCTTTCTTTTTTTAAAGTTTATTTTAGAGAGAGAGAGTGAGAGCAAGAAGGGGAGGGGCAGAGAGAGAGAGGGAGAGAGAGAGAGAGAGAGAGAGAGAGAGAGAGAAGCCCAAGCAAGCTCCCCACTGCCAGCATGGAACCTGATGTGAGGCTTGAACTCACGAACTGTGAGATCATGACCTGAGCTGAAATCAAGAGTTGGGGATGCTTAACCAACTGAGCCTCCCAGGAGTCTCTCTGGATGGATTTCTTAATCAAAATTGATTATGTCCAACATAAAGAAATGTTTCCTTTTAGGTTAGCTGCCAAATTCCCCCATCATTTCACTGACCCAAGACTGTCGTGTGGGTCATGCTGTGTATAGGTAGCAAAGTGGGAATAAAGAAAGACAAAACGTCTCCCAGTGGCCCCTGGTTGTGTTGTCACTGAAGAGCTTGTCAAGATCTGAGGAGGGGATTTTGAAGAGCAGCTGAACCAGCTGCCCAGAGCAGCCCTGGTGATTCAGGAGGTGACATTCTCCTCTCTGAGTCACCGGGAGCCCCTCAAGGCACCCTGTGGGGGCCCGTGTTTGCCAGACACAGACATCATGCTTTCCTGTCAGCGAAGGTGTTTGTCTGCCCTCAAGGGGGTCACCAGAAGGCTGTTTTCAGCATAGGTGCCATGGAAAAGGGAACCGAGGCTCAGGCTCCAATCACAGCACAGACCTGTGGGATAGAAGCATCTGGAAGTCAGGGGATGGAGGTACCTCATGAAGGGCCCTGTTTGGTGACTTCTAGCGTGAACCACTACAGTCATTGTCAAATTTTTGAACAGCCCTCCGGCATCCCAACTAGATCTGCAAATCACCGGTCCTCTCATCTGTCCCTGTCTGTTAACGTCCTGCAGTATTTCTGAGGCAGTTAAGTGGATGCCATGTTTCTTATGAAGGGATGGTGGTGATCCCATCATTTCACAGAGGAGCAAGATGCCTGTTTTGGGATGAGATAACATGTGGTTTTGGGAAAATTTCCCTGCAACTTTGAAAATGTTAGATGAACGTCACTCATCTTTGTGTCCTGATTCCCCACCGCTGCTTGTCACAATCCCTCAGAAGCTGGGGATGACATTGGCCTTCTAGGGATTTCTTTACACCCTGGATAGAGTTCCTTTAGGATTATTTGCAAGCACTCACATCTTTGTCAGAGTTTGTGTGTGATGTCCTTCTGGGGGAGGACACATGAGATTTTATCTCATTTCCAGGGCTAGGTTATTGGAGGGAGGGATGGAAATGAGAAGGCAGGAGGGAAGGGTGAAAGGAAATAGCACTTTCTGAGCACAGATCAGATATTTGACACATTTATGTCTATCCTTCTGTGAAGTCTTAGGGGCTGGGCGCTTTGATCCCCATTTCTCAGATGAGGAAGCTAAGCCTTAAATTGAGATACCGGCCAATAATCTGGTGAGTAACAAGAGTGAGGATTCAAGTCTTTCTGAATCCAAACCTGGTCCACGCTTGCTCTTTCCTCCTCGCCAGCCTGTCTGGACAAGCTTTCCCTCCATTCCATCACCGAAATGACCACAGCCCTGATGCCTCTCCTGCGGGCCAAATGGCTGTGGCTTTGTCTCCACCTCATCTATGCTTTTCAATATTCAACTCCTCTTCTGAATGCTTCCCTGGAGTTAGCTTTGGCCTTTGAATACAGGAAAATCGTGATTTTCCGCTGTAGGTGGCCAAGGGATGTTCTTAACTAGCGTCTTCCCAGCCCCTGAGATGGTTCCCTTAGCTGCTCCCAGCCCTTTATCAGCAAAATCAAAACGATGCTGTATAGCCCATGGGCCATCAGGGGGCCATACACAGTGATTTAACCCATATGGTGGATTCCAGAGCTTTCTATCTCAGGCAGCATGGATCCCGAAGCACGGGCCACAGGTGTATGACCAAACAAAAGGCTGCACAAAACACTCGATAAATAAAACCTTTACACCATATTCAGGAGAAGCGAACTGAACAGAGATTATTTTGGAAGTAAGATCCCAACGCAGGCATTCACACGGCCCTTTATCTTAGGGGAGTATAACATTACAAAACAGAAACATTTCTTAGAGAGCATGTATTCTCTTTGCAAACTGGCCTTCGAACTGGTTTATTTTTCTACGTGCCCCATGTCCAAAATCTATCTCTACCTTTTTTCTTATTCCAGCTTTTTGCATAATAAGTGCATCCACAATGCGAAGCCACAGCCAACCTTCCGTGGGTGACAAGGTGGCCCCAGATGTTTCTCACCCTTCTCCCTTGGGTTAGCTTCATGGCTTGCACTGCACGTCCTACTGTGTGGCATGGACACCAACTCTGCCCTGTTCCTCCCTCCATGACTAGAGGGCAGTGCTGTCTCTTCTCTGCCCGGCTTCCAAGGATTCCATTTTCCTTCCACTAGTCCTTTCTTATTTTAGTGGGAATTTGAGAGGGGGGCAGGGGAGGTTGGTGTTGTTGTATAGGCAAGTGGGAGCCATAGAAGATTCGTGGGCACGAGGCTGACTCTATCAGTAGGAACCAGAGGACCTGGGGGTAGTGGGGTGGGGTGGTGGGTGGCGAGGGGCCAAACTGGTGACATCATTTACAGTACTACTGTGACAGTCAAGGGAAGGAGAGAGAGAGAGAGCTATGGTGGGGTTGGGGGCGGGAACAGTTATAGAGCTCCTTCTGGGATCCGTAAGTCCCCAGATATCAGAAGGGACACCAGCCTTTACAGTAATGACAGCCAGATTCCAGCTTTCGTATGAAGCTACCAGCTGCCTTGGAAAGGACCCACAGATAAGAGGTATATAATTCCTGGCTGTGTTGTGGGTAATGGTTAGCCTTGTACAACACAGAAGTCCCAGGAAGGAGGTTTTGGTCTCCGATGAAGGAAGGAGAGAAAATAACCCAAATTATTATAAATGAAAGAAGAGATCTCAGAGTTAGGTTAAGAAAATGGGACAAGGAGGCATGATCAAGACTCTTCAAAGGGTGGAGTGGAAAGGAGGAGGACTGCGTGCTCCAGTGGAGCAGAACTGCATCCGATTTCTCTGTCTTTTCTGTCTGTTTTAGTTGACATTGGAGTTACCATGAGGAAAGAAAATGTTTTATTTAGAAAAATATCTTGCTTGGTTTAGAAGAGGAGCTGTTGCAGGCAGACATTAGTGAGAGTCAAGAAACAAGCTCTGTGCATTATAAATAAGCAGCAGGTGGGTGATGAAGGGGCGGCAGAAAAAAGGGAGGGAGGTGAGAAGGGGAGGAGAACGTCAGAACACTATGGTAGGGTCTTGCTTTTTAAAAAAAAAATTTTTTTTTCAACGTTTATTTATTTTTGGGACAGAGAGAGACAGAGCATGAATGGGGGAGGGGCAGAGAGAGAGGGAGACACAGAATCGGAAACAGGCTCCAGGCTCTGAGCCATCAGCCCAGAGCCCGACGCGGGGCTCGAATTCACGGACCGCGAGATCGTGACCTGGCTGAAGTCGGACGCCTAACCGACTGCACCACCCAGGCGCCCCGGTAGGGTCTTGCTTTTAAGAATGGGGTGATGTTCCGGATGGCCAACAGGCACATGAAAAGATGTTCAGCGTCGCTCCTTATCAGGGAAATACAAATCAAAACCACACTCAGGTATCACCTCACGCCAGTCAGAGTGGCCAAAATGAACAAATCAGGAGACTATAGATGCTGGAGAGGATGTGGAGAAACGGGAACCCTCTTGCACTGTTGGTGGGAATGCAAATTGGTGCAGCCGCTCTGGAAAGCAGTGTGGAGGTTCCTCAGAAAATTAAAAATAGACCTACCCTATGACCCAGCAGTAGCACTGCTAGGAATTTATCCAAGGGACACAGGAGTACTGATGCATAGGGGCACTTGTACCCCAATGTTCATAGCAGCACTCTCAACAATAGCCAAATTATGGAAAGAGCCTAAATGTCCATCAACTGATGAATGGATAAAGAAATTGTGGTTTATATACACAATGGAATACTACGTGGCAATGAGAAAAAATGAAATATGGCCTTTTGTAGCAACGTGGATGGAACTGGAGAGTGTGATGCTAAGTGAAATAAGCCATACAGAGAAAGACAGATACCACATGGTTTCACTCTTATGTGGACCCTGAGAAACTTAACAGGAACCCATGGGGGAGGGGAAGGAAAAAAAAAAAAAAGAGGTTAGAGTGGGAGAGAGCCAAAGCATAAGAGACTGTTGAGAACTGAGAACAAACTAAGGGTTGATGGGGGGTGGGAGGGAGGAGAGGGTGGGTGATGGGTATTGAGGAGGGCACCTTTTGGGATGAGCACTGGGTGTTGTATGGAAACCAATTTGACAATAAATTTCATAAATAAATAAAAAAAAACAAAAAACAAAAACAAAAACAAAAACAAACAAACAAAAGAATGGGGTGATGTTACTCAATTACAAATGATTTACATTTTTGTGACATAGTCCCTTTCCACAGTAACTTTGGAAAGTCTGCAGCCTCTAAAATCCTATGACAGGTTTTCCTTTCCTCCCCTTCCCTTCCCTTCCCTTCCCTTCCCTTCCCTTCCCTTCCCTTCCCTTCCCTTCCCTTCCCTTCCCTTCCCTTCCCTTCCCTTCCCTTCCCTTCCCTTCCCTTCCCTTCCCTTCCCTTCCCTTCCCTTCCCTTCCCTTCCCTTCCCTTCCCTTCCCTTCCCTTCCCTTCCCTTCCCTTCCCTTCCCTTCCCTTCCCTTCCCTTCCCTTCCCTTCCCTTCCCTTCCCTTCCCTTCCCTTCCCTTCCCTTCCCTTCCCTTCCCTTCCCTTCCCTTCCCTTTCCAACATGAAACCACCAGTGGGATGGATCCCTACCCACAGGATGCATGCAAGGGTGAATGAGGTTATCTGACTGCTGACCTGATCTATAGGAACCCGAACCTGGAAGAAACCCTGAGATCAGAAACTTTGCAGGAACACCCAGAAATCTTGAGGGAGGATCCTAGGATTTCCACGGGTCAAGGAATGAAGTTCTGGCTGATCAGTCCTGGTCCTTAAGAAGGGCAGAGAGCTGCCACGTGGATGATACACCTCTGCTTTTCTTTTTTCATCTGGGGTCCAGCTTACCTAAGTAGGGTACACTAATATGGAATGATCATTACTGACCAGCTCAGGTCTAAAGCTTGGGACTCCCAGGGCTGGGGAGAAGCCTAGATTCTGGAACTGGTCTCTGTGGATAACTATGCTAAGATGTTGAACAGCGACAGATGCTGCTGGCCAGAGCCAACGTTCTGGATCCTCCTTCCAAGCTGTAATCAGAACGCCTTTTCTGAGATGCCTCCAAACTACCGCCTTCCAAAATGCATAAGCAGTACCCTAAATCCGTGCCACTCAAACTTCACTGTGCTTCAGAACCACCTGGATGGTTCTCTAAAACCGTTTGCCAAGTCCCATCTGCAGAGGTCCAGGAAACAGGGGACTGCCAACTTGCATTTCTAACAAGTTCTCAGGGGAAGCTGCTACTTGTGGTGTTGGAACCACACTTTGAGAACTGTCATCCTACGCTAGATTTTCTAGAACTTTAATGTGCATGAAGTCATCCGGTGATCTTGCAAAAATGCAGATTCTGATTCAGTAGGTCTGGGGTGGGGCCCAAGAATGTGCATGTTGGGTGATGCTGATGCTTCATCTGAGGACCACTCTTTGGGTTGCGTGGCCCTACACCGTGCAGCCTTTAGCCTTTGTCTGACTGGCTGAAGGTCAGGGGTTTCCATCCCACTGGGATTAAGTACCTTTACCCCAGGCTGCTACTTGCAACTGCTTTGTGAGGGTCTGGTTGTCTCTTCCTCGAGCTTCTGCAATTCCCTGAGGAGTCGGCCCCACCCCATGTTCCTGCTGGGAGCTGAGCTGCCTAGTCAGCTGCCGGAACACCTGTTCCAACCGCAGTGCTTGTGGGGACAGTTAAGCCTTGTCAGGTTCTGGCTCTTGCTGGCGGCTGGAGACGTGTGGCCACTCTCACTCCTTGGGGCCTGCTCTGCCCTCACCGTGCTGACAGTGGCCTTCTGAAGTGCCAGCTGATGTTCTGCTCTTCAGACCAGCCACACTTGGCTCTCTCCTGGCTCCCCTGCTGTTCCTGGCCACTCCTGAATGACTCCATGCTCCAATATGCATCCGCCACAGCCTTCACCAGCCACGGCTCTGGGGCAAGGGCAGGAGGATCTGGGAGGTCGTTCAGGATGTGGACGCATTGAAAAGATGGAAACATTGGGGGGAAGGAGGGAGGGATGGGAGTTCATGTATGCCTCATATGAGATTTAATATTTGCATGAAATATTGCAGAAAAAAAGCTCATCAATTTCATCTGCAGCAGGACAGACTCAGGGACGGTTTCTTGTAGGATGGGAGGAGGGAAGAGAAATGGTTTGGGATTCAGGAGACCCAGAGTTCTAGTCCCCATTCTGACGCTAGTCAAGAACCAGCCCGCTGCCCTGGGCCTCAGTGTTCTCATTTAGAAAAAGAGAGGATTGGGGGCGCCTGGGTGGCTCAGTCAGTTAAGCCTACGACTTTGGCTCAGGTCATGGTCTCACAGTTTGTGAATTTGAGCCCCACATCCGGCTCTCTGCTGTTAGCACAGAGCCCGCTTAGTATCCTCTGTCTTCCCCTCTCTCTGCCCCACCCCCCTCACTCTTGCGTGCTCTGTCTCTCTAAAAAATAAGCATTTTTTTTTTTTTAAAAGAGAGGGTTGGATTAAACTCCCTTTGGGATATCACATATCTCAGAGTCACTTATTATTAGATTCATTATCAAGGGAAGCTGGGGAAAGACTTAGGCTTTGGGTTTGGAAAGACCTGACGTCAGTTTCTTGCTTCTCCTTGTCGACAGCTGGGAGGCAGTGGGCACGGTCTCAGCCACTCTGACTTGTTTCTTCACCAGTGAGGATTACATGCTACACCTATGCTACAATAAATGAAAAGAACCTAAAATAGTTTTACAGGTTGATAGCAAGCAGGCATTCAAGAAACAGATGCCAATATTATGACAATCATTAAAAACTGGGACCTTTTCACTGTACTCCATTTATTGGGGCTAGACACAAATACTCAAAAGTGTGTTACTTTTTTTTTTTTTTTTAAACTAGAAATTACTTCTGGGGCGCCTGGGTGGCTCAGTCGGTTAAGCGTCTGACTTCAGCCAGGTCACGATCTCGCGGTCCGTGAGTTCGAGCCCCGCGTCGGGCTCTGGGCTGATGGCTCAGAGCCTGGAGCCTGTTTCCGATTCTGGGTTTCCCTCTCTCTCTGCCCCTCCCCCGTTCATGCTCTGTCTCTCTCTGTCCCAAAAATAAATAAAAATGTTGAAAAAAAAATAAAAACAAAATAAAAACTAGAAATTACTTCAATTCTGTGCTTCTCATGCCTGTCCCTTAGGTAGTCTGTGTCTGCTCAACTCAGCCTCCAAGAGAACATGTTCCAAAACCCTGCGGCAAGAGGGTGGGAACGATTAAGACAACATTTTGCCATACTTAGTAAGTTTTAGGGAATAATTTAATACTGACTCGCAGCAAAACTGACTGAAACATAACCTGTGCCCACCATCCCCCCCCCCCCCCCCAAGGACACTGTAAACCCAAGGACCTGTTTAAGAACAAGGTAGATAGCACAGGATAAAATGATTTTCTATTCTCTTTCTTTGAAGATGGTTGTCTTGGGATCAGCACTAATGGGTACCCACTAAGTGGTTCCTGGTTGAAAGAAGGATGTCCTAGAGGCTTACCTGTCTCACCCCCTGAAGACTGTGGTACACCCCAAATGTGACTGGCATGTTTTTTTTTTATATAGCCTGGAAGTTTGTTTACATTGTTCTTCAGGGCCTCTGGGAGGCAGGCATCTGGTTGTAAGCAACAGGAACAGTCCAGCTAATTTAGGTGGTTAGCTGGAGCTTACAGGTGCTCGCGGAAGGCTGGACAGTCAGAGTTAGTGAAGCAGTAGGAATCTAGACACTTCTGCATGGATGAATCCATTCGGGGACCCCATGTGCTTCAGATCTCTTATCTCTTAAGGAAACAGACCTGGCATTTCCAGGTCATTCTCTCAGGCCCAGCCCCCAAATATGGCCTCCTTCCCTTTCCCCTCCTGCTCCCCAACCCAGGACTCTGAGATCAGCAGCTGGTAAGAGGCTCGGTGGCACATCTGAGGGCCAGCCTGTGTATGACCCCCATGCCCAGCAGTTATTTTGTCCAGCTACACCTGATGGAAGGATATCCATGTGATTCCTACATTCAATATTCAGCCTGATAGACAAATTTGCCTTTGATATTAATCTTTGGGGACTGGGTAGTTAATTTCATATTATACCTGGTGCTATTATTTAGTCATTTCACACTCTGTATGTTTGGTTTTTATGAATATGTGCTTCTTAGCTCAGTGTGTCTGCAAATCACCCCCTATATGATATGTGATAAGCCCAGGGATCTGCATTAGCCAAACAATTATGGCCACAGACAGAATCGTTTTTGTGGTATCTACACATTTCAGAATCCAACTAGGGAAAGACAGCACTGCTGTCTCCTGTGCCTTATTTCCCAATGAAATGGACATAATGGCACTAACATGGTGAATTTATTGCCTTAAATTATATAATATATACACAGTGCCTGATGTATAGGGAAGTATAAAAGGCAAGTATTATAGCTAATTTTTCTTCTGTCTTTCCCCTAATCAGTGACCAAACCTTTGTTGGTTCATATCAAAAGCTTTAAGGCAGCAGGAGGGTGGGAGAAGGGAAGAGGGTGGCCATACTGCCCGGCCCTTAGCTCTCTCCATGGTGAAGATCTGAGTTACTGTATGTAACCCTCATCTCCTCCCTCCTAGGTTTGACTGTCTACATACTCTTAATTCTGATTCAGGAGTGATATAGAATTGTTATTTTTTTTTGTGTGATTATGTGTTATTTTGTGTGAAAATAATGAAGTAGCTGTTATTTATAACAAAGTTCTGATAATTTATCTCTTTCCATGTATCACTGTTCAAGACACAAAGTCCCAAAAGAGAGTAGGAGGAAGAGAGAGAGAGGGAGAGAGAGAAAGAGAGTGAGTTTAATTTGTCTGGCTTTGATGATGTGCCTAACCCTTCAGCTAGGGGAAAGAATGTCGCTCTGGTTTACAGTTCTACCGAGCAAATTAGGGCAAGTTGATTTTCATAAAAGGAAATTGGGTCACAGTTGCCAGAATACAGGGAGTAGATGCAGTGGGGTGGCGCAAACCCCAGATCTCTGTGGCAAGGTTCTAAGCAACTACTCCTGTAAAAAATGTAAGGCCCAATAAACAAACCACTTCATAGCAGCAACTACAATTTGAACAAGAAAGGTAAGAGATGGTATAGTTTAATCATTTTGTATATGACGCACACATATGCACACAAACATAGACATGTAGCTAGGTGTAGAGTGGAATATTTTATATGGACACGGTTCATTAAAGTTACCCATTATCAATGGACATCAATCCATCCACATACTTTGTTCGAGGCTCTCATACTCCCGCCCCCTCCTTCCTGCTCACTGACTGAGTCACCCAAGTCTGTCTGTCTCCTACTGTGTTAAAAAATAGGTCCTGTTCTTGGTTCTGGCACAAAGAATGAGTCCAGGGATAAGCCCGAGTGGCCCTCGTCCTCAGAGAAGGCACATTCCAGGTGGCCTGGGGGCTTGAGGGCACCAGACTTTGGGTGTGCAAGTGTGGCCTGAGCCGGAACACCAGGGACTCTGGCTCCAAGGTTTGTGCCTGTAGCTCTTACTGCACTTGGCTCTGTAGGATTCCTGGGGCTTTTCTCATGCCTTTACTCATTTTCTACCTTCAGTAGCCTGTCTCTCACTTGCACAAACCCAGCAGTCAACTGGCTGGGCCCAATTCAGTGCCCTGAGGCTGCTGTGGGCAGTGGAGAAGGGGTGCTTGGCTCCCTGGGCACCTGCAGCCTGGTCAGCTCCTGCCCGACACAGAGTCGGGTTTGCCAGGAGCAAGGCAATGCATTCCTCAGTCTCATTCCTTCTCTCCTCCTCCAACCCTTTTGCAAGAAGACTCCAGAAGGCCAGCTTGTCACCTAGTTTCTCCAGAAAGCCCTCCCTTTCCTCAGGGGTGGACATTTTTTCTGGCCATTGAGCACTCCTCATCAGTTGATCAGAGACCCACCTAGGAAGCTCCAAGGGGCAGCTTGATCACCGTTCAGGGTCAAAGGGCAAGAATTAGCCATGGCCACCTCTTTCATCTGCCCTTCCTGGAGAGAGGCCAGCCAGAGGAATGTGGAAGGGGTTTTATTTAATTTCGTTTCTGTTCATTTTCAAGTCTCCCAAGCAGTGGAATTGCCTCCTCTGTTCTTGGATCAGGTGCAGGAAGATGATAGAAGTCTGAGTAAATTTGGAAAGTATCTTCTAGAGTTCTGCTTTGATCTCATCACCCTCCTACTCAATAACCTTTGCCCTCTCCCTCTGCCTTCAGGGACTCCATAACCCTTTCTCCGGTATCCCAGGCCCTGTGCGGGAAGTGGGCCACCTATCCAGCCACACTTCCCACTATCCCATCCCCCCTACTCTCTGTTTCAGCCACATTGGGTTACCCTCCATTCCCCCAGACCCTTGTCTGCTTTGCCTGTGTTGGGCCCTTACCCAGAATGCCTTCCTCCCCTGTTTTCACCTCCTCATATCCTACCTCATTCCGACATCACATCTGTCAGGAAGCCTTCCCAGCGTCCCCAGCTGGAAGTGAACTGCTCCTTCCATCTGCTCTCAGAGCATTTGTGTGTGGCTCTCTCTTGCTTTTTCCATTCTAACTTGCATTCTGGAACTTGCACCTTTCGTCACCACATTCCATTTCTTATTCCAGCAATTGATCACTCAAGACACAAAGAATATTTGGGATACCTCGGTGGCTCAGTCGGTTAAGTGTCTGACTACAGCTCAGGTCATGATCTCACGGCTTGTGGGTTCGAGGCCCGCGTTAGGCTCTGTGCTGATGGCTCAGGTCCTGGAGCCTGCTTCCGATTCTGTGTCTCCCTCTCTCTCTCTCTCTCTCTCTCTCTCTGCCCCACCTCTGCTTACTCTCTGTCTCTCAAAAATGAACAAATGTCAAAAAAAAAGACACAAAAAGAAAAATCTTGGGGGCACTCAGAACCCACCTGTGCTACCACAAGCATCCCATCCACCAGAAGCTCTGCTGGTTTTACCTGCTCAACATTTCTTGAGCCCATTCTTCTTCTCTCAGTCATTATCAGCTCAGCAGTTGGGCCTCTCAGAGGTCATCAGAGCAGCCTGCCAACTGGGCTCCTTGCTGGGGTCTGCTGGGCAAAATTCCATCGTCCTAACAGGGCTGGCAGATTTGTTCCTCTAGCTATTAGTCCAGAAACTTCTTGGTAGAAACCACATCCTGGTTTCTAGGGCCTGGTGCATAACAGGTACTTAATAAATGCTGAGATAACGAGGCATGAATAAGTGATGCCACCTGGTGGCGGGGGGGGGGTGCAGAGAATGTCACATAATCATGGGTCCTTGACCCACATAAACATCCTGCCTTCCCTCTATACACCCACTTTACTCATCTGTAATATGACAGTGATGCTTTCATTTCTGAGGTCTAATCAATGACCCAACTTCCTTGCCAATCCCCTTTACGTTTGTCTCACAGTGAAACGAACACCTTAAGTTGTGGTGATTTGGGGGACACTTTGCAAGAGATGATGCTTCTCTCATTAAAAAATGCTTTTCTGTTTATATCAGCTCGTTCCCTAGGCCAAGATAAACATTAATTTTCCTTCAGAGTGGACATGGGCTATTGCTAGCTGGGAAGAATGCAACCAGAAAGCGTTCTAATCCGGTGTGTGACTCTTTTCTCCTTCATCACCTGCTTGGGTCTCTCTGATGCCGTGATTCAGAATCAAGTTATAGATTGTCTGAAAAATCTGCTTAGACATAAAAATCAATAGAAGAAAAGGAAACAAGACTTATTTCGAGCTACAAATCATATAATTCAGGGGCTGGGCACACATGGCTTCCTCCTTTGAAGACTGTGGAAGGTGGAACTCTGAAGTGTTAATTCAGTGGTTGAGGGAAATGACAATAATGATTATGCCAGGAAATTTCTACCTGTGTAATAGGAAAATGTGCTCAGACAACAGAAGAAGTAGCCATTAGAATCCCCCCCTCCCAAACTCTTCCTCAATTCATACATTCTGTTCTCTTGCTCCCAGAATTCTATCCATTCTGGTCAGTTCAATTAGGGTAATGTGGTCAGTGCATCAACAGGTCTTGTAAAGTTTTGGTGAGATTATACCTGGTTTGTCTTGTCTACCAGAATAAAGTACATATCACATTAATAAAGGCAGGGACTTCATAAATGCCTCCTGGATGTATAGTTCCAATTTCCTTATGAAACATCTCTACTTGAAGATCAATCCAAGTCCCAAAGTCATCATTTTCCTGGAAAACAGAATGTCTTACGTGGAATCCCATTTCATTCAGTGGTGCTTCTCAATGAGACGGGGCCTCGTGGGGGGCAAACAGATTGGTCTGTTGGTTGGGGTAAAGCTTGGGAAAGTAGTTGAGCGGTGTTTGGACAAAGGGAGTTGCGTTATTATGCTATTTCTGCCAGGGAAGTAAACTGTGAGCGCAGCTGTGTAGGACAGAAAAACATGGCAGACCAGGGGCGAGACGGTAAGTTGTTAAAGGGAAACACATGAGTGTGATACATGGCGATGACCCTTGAGAAGGTGAAATGTCTAGGTGAGTATTCCTTTGTGAGCACTAGCGTTTACCTTCTGTAGCTTTCTGTCCTCTTAGCCATGTTGTAGCCCTAGTTTTTCTGTTCCTGTGCCTTTCACCATTTTATTAATAACTATGTCATGGCAGATATTGGGAAATCAATATGACCCCACATAATCCCTGTCCAAGGTGGAATGTGTAGAGCAGTGGAGAACCAGTTAGGTCAAATGAGTTGATTGAAGAAAGCCAGTGATTTTGACCAGGGAAGTGGATCCATGGAGCCAGAAGGTTGGGGGTGGGAAGGGAAGATGGTGTCAGGGACCTGTTTTTCAATAGGTAGGAAGTCAGAGAGTCACTGAGGTCAAGGTGGTGTCCAGGTCAGGAAGGGGTCTGAGCATCTGTGCCCCTAGTGGTCAGGAGGTCAGAGTACAGCTAGGGAGTTAAGGAATTCCCCCCCCCAGCAAGAGGTGGGATTGCCTATCCAGAGACATGTTGTCTTGGAACAGGTCTCACAAGTATTTTGTTATAGCAATAGGGAAAGAATCAGTGCTGATAAATTTTTTAATGAATGGAAGCAGATTCAAGATGATCTCTTTACAAAAATTCACTGACTTGCATTCTGGTGTGTTTTCTTGAGTAGGAGAAAAATGATCACATGTACAGATAGCACACCAGGAACCACAGGACTATCCTTCTGTTAGTACCTGCAAAATAAAATATTATCCAGCATTTTACTATTAATACCTGCAAAATAAAATATTGTGCAGCATTTTACTTCCACCAAAAATTTTTATGTGTTTTCATCAAAATCTGAGGAGCATATTATATATGTAAATAACAAATGTCAGGTGCATTGCTGAAGGGAAAAGGTTGAGAATTGCCAATTTAGCGTTGCTGAGCTGTGGCAGTGGAGGCAGAACAGGAGGAGGTGGGGAACAGGTGATTCTTTCTGCTTTTGGGTTTCATGATCTTGGAGTTCAGCACTGGCCAACATCTGGGTCATAGACCAATCGGGAAGGCCAACAGCTGCACTACTGTCTTCTCTTCCAGAACATAAATTTCTGAGGCTTTAACTGTTTCCCTCGTTATGGTCTAACATGGTCTCTGCTGCTCCTTGCTACTCAGTGTCCAGGAGTCTGGCCACCGCTTCTCTGGTAGCATCTCTCCTGTCAGCTGCCCTCAGTTCTTCTGTGCCTTCCACCCTGCCTCTCCGCCAATCCTCCTAAACTGTCCCTGGTGTCCTGTGCTTCCTGTGTTGGAAAACATGAGCAGAACACAGTGTGATGACACAGCATCCACCAAGGCACATACCTAGTTTCTCGCCCCCTTGGCTCCTTCTCCCTGGGTCCCTGAGCAAGTAGCTTACAATTTCAATGTCTCAGACTCCTCCTGGGTAACATGAAACGATGCAATTAGCAGAATATCATGAACTCCGATTCCTCTGCTTCAAAGCTCCCCAACTATGCCCCCCCTACAGTTTTAATACAATACTGATTGCTATTTATTACACACATTTATGTATTCATTGGAGAAATTTTGGAAGTGCAGAGGAGCACAAGGGAAAAAATTGGAAAGTTACTGCAGTTAGGGAGGAAATTTGCTTTTGAGAGAGGATGGGACCACATCTCTTTGTGTGTCTCTCTCTGCTTCTACCTTTAACTCTTTTTTTTTTTTTAAAGTTTACTTATTTATTTTGAGAGAGACAGAGACAGCATGAGCAGGGGAGGGGCAGAGAGGGAGAGAGGCAGAATCCGTGCTATCAGCAGCGAGCCCGATGTGGGGCTTGAACTCACGAACCAGGAGATCATGGCCTGAGTCGAAACCAAGAGTTGGATGCTTAACTGACTGAGCCACCCAGGCGTCCCTCCTTTAAGTCTTGATTTAGCGTGGCCTCTGTCTCCTTTGGCCTGTCTCTCTCTGCTCCATGGAGGATGGTAACATTATGGGAGGCTGAATAATAATTAGCATTAGCTGTGGTTAGAAAAACTGGCATTGAAATCAGAGCAGCTGATGCCTAATTTCAGGGTAGCCTGCCTGAACCTTGATGGCAATGTTTCTAAATGTCTGTAAAATGGAGTTAATGATTGGACCTGTCTCAAAGCCTGGTGAGGGATTTATTGTATGGCCTGGTGCACAGTAATAACTAAATAAATGTTTGCTTTGAATAAGGCCCAGCTCGAGCCTTCTCTTCTTTATGCAGCTTTTTCTAATCTGGTCTTTACTGACCTTCCAGCGACCTTCCAGAATTGTTACATAGTTTGCATTCAGTTTTCACCTAATCCTTAGTCCTTCCCCAACTCCCCCCCCCGCCCCCCCCCCCCGGCCAGCCAAATGGGAAGTCCTTTGGCTGTGGACCCCACTTCTATTTCTTTAGTTTTCTCCAGGACAACCAAACAAAATGCTTGCCAATAATATTTTTGGAACACTAAAGTGTTAACACTGGTTAGATGTTATGGGATTTATCCTAGAGCTCATTAAAAGTTGGTGAAATTGTCCTTCCTGGGTCATACCTCTGTGCCCGCCACTATGCAGACACTTCTGTGACACCCAGAGACTCGTGAGATTTGGGATTGGGTGACCTCTTAGAGTGGCTGTCTGCACTGTCTCAGTCACCCAGGGCTCTCTGCCTCCCAGCCAGGTGCTGTCTGCATCCTTCCAACTCATGGTGACTTTGGGAATGGCCGTCCAGAGGCTCAGGAGTGGAGATGCTGCTGTCAGGCACGGAGGGTAAGTAACTTTGGAGTGAAGTCTGTGAGCTTGTTAGCTGTCCGTCACTTGCCATGGGCCACTGGAGGGAATGACGGTAGGTGTTTCATTCACCATCCCCAGTGTTGTGATAATAGTTGTACTGGAGGATGGGTGGGGAGGAGATCTTTCCCTATGAACTTCAGATAAACCTCCCATTAGCCACCTGCCTGAGGATCAAAATCTCACTGTGGAGTATTTGGGTGTCTGGGCAGAAGTTGACCCCAGGCTGCGCCAAGCAGAAGGCCGTCTCTTGCTCTGATCTTGCTCCCTGACAGCACGGTTCTGTCCCGCTCCCCGCAGGAAGCCAGCATGTGCCATGCGATTGCTGGCCTTTCCTTCCAAGCACATCAGATGGGCTCTGTTTGCAGGGTCCGTGCATCGCCCCATGTTGCTGTGTGGAACCTGGCATTCTCCAATGCCTGCAGCTGTCTCCAAAGTATTTTCAGCCCAGCTCAGTGTGTACCCAAAATCCAGGGTGGGGGTGGGGAAGCAACACAGGAACATTTGGAGGAACCAGAACCCAAATGGAATTATTAACATTTGAGGTGGGGGTGGCGATATCTTTGCTCAGGATCTGAGCGGAATGGAACCCAGGGACACGAGTGGATTATTTGGTCTCTGGGAGACCCCTCCAATTTTGTGATGTTCTAAGTTCTAATTCAGAATGAGAATGGCAAGGGGCAGGCCAACCAGGTAGAAATTTGCTCCTGTTTATTAGAAATGGAGATTCAGAGTCGTGGAAGGGAAAGGAATATTCTTAGGTCACAGTGGCTGTGCTCCCTCAGGCGTGCTGGAGAAGGGTGTGGTGAAGCTAGAGGGCTGTGTGGGGCCAGGGGGTGCGGGAGCAGAGGGTACCCTGTGTGTGGGCAAACGAGAGCAGACTCAAGACTGGTGTTACTGACAGATGTGGGCTCCAAGGCCCTGACACTAATTCTAGACCCATCCTCTTGAAGGTCTGAGGCCACCTGCCTACATATGTACTGTTAGGGATTGGCTCTGAAGGCTGAGTTTTCCAGGGACGTTATCAGAGGTGGCTTCTGGCCATTGTATTAGTTCAAGGCTGTGGAACAGGTGCCATTCATCTTCATACAGTGTTCTATTCATTCTCAACAATGCTTCACTTCTCCTAGGTGCCACTTTCAAGGTTGTAATGACCCCATTGGATAAGACATGCATTTCCCCCTGCCCCCCCACCCCCTTTCATCAGGATCGCTGGTTTGCTTGTCCATGGAGAATGGTCATGGTATGAATGTTTACGTCTGTTTCTGGAATGCATTGCTATCATATACTTGGGGAGGGATGTGAGGGGCAGGTTTTGTTCTGTTAGCAGGAGCTTTATTAGCGTCACAGAGCAAAGGAAGTTCTGCAGAAGTGCTATCAAGGGGAGCTCATAAGAAGAAACCCCTGTGAGGATTCTCATATGTCCTAATGAAGGGGGTGGTCTCCTCACTGAGTTACAGAACTGCAGTCAGCCACTGTCACCAGTGGACAAGTTGAAGCATGTAGCTGGGAAATACCATTTAGCCACCTCTGGGGTTAACAGGGATTAAGGTCGTTATCCATGCATCACTTGAAGTGATGTCCTCTATGACATCCTGCCACCGTATCCTCACCTCATTGTATTTTTAGAGGTTCAAGAGTGCCTGGACTCCAGCACCCAAAATGAGCAGGAAGGCCCAGATGAAGATTTCTGTCAGGACATACTTTTGCTCTGAGAAGAGTAGCAAGTCTTGAACCGAGGTCACGGGTGTCTTGAGGTGTCTGTTCCAGCTTCATAAATATTAAGCATTATTTTTCACATGTCTTATACATTTTTGTGTAATCCCTGTAATATAAGGGCAGGAATAATTGTATATTCTTTATAAAATGTGTGACAGATACAATTAGCCTTACTTTCTACATGGGGAGACTGAGACTCGGATGAGAAAAGTCAGTCTTTCAAGTCACACATTTCATCGCCGGCGGAGTCTGGGGCATGAGTTCCTATCTCCTGATTCCCAGGTACATGCTGTTTTTGCTAGACTCAAAGTATTAAAGAATCCAGACTCTTTGGAAGTAATGAGGGATTCCAGAAATAGCCTTAGCAGTGCTTAACAATTTGAAAGACCAAAGGCACTGAGGCCAAAGAAGATTGAGACAGGTGAGCTGTTTCATTGTATAAATTTCCATTAACTTGGTTCATAATAATTGAGGCCACATTTGTGCATTTCTATATTAATTAAAAATAGTTGAGATCTGATACAGGGTCGAAAATGACACATTGAATTGTCTCTCAAATTGTGCTCATCCCAAATGAGAATCCCCTTGTGACCATGATTTTGCAGACTTGATTAGGTGAGAAGAAATGCATTCAAGTGTCAAAGGCTACATTTGCTAATGAGCTTGACCTCTCAGAGCTGCCTGGCTGGGCAAAGTTGGTGCACAGTTGGTGCTCAATGAGTGCTGATGGTTGGCTGGATGGACTGAGTGTTCAGTTAGCCTCCCATCCCACGGATCGTGGTGCTTTCATTGTGTCAGCTAGAGTGACATTCCAAACAGAACAGCCTATAAATTTAAAGACACATTTGGAAACTTTTCAAACCTACAAAAGGTAAAGAGAATAGTATCATAAACTCCAAGGTCTTGTTTTCCAGATTCAATACTTATCGATATTCTGCTGTTTTCATTTATTGATTCCCCTCACACACATACACACACACACACACACACACACAGGCACACACAGGGTGGGAGAAGAGAGAGAGAAAGGGAGAGAGAGGGAGAGAGAGTTTCTTTTTGGCTGAGATACTATAAAAAAATTTTCCAAATATCGTATCATTCACCTGTGAATACATCTGTATATATCTGCAAGAGAGAATGATTTAAAAAATATATACAACTACAATATCATTATCACAATGAAGTCACAATCATTTCTTAATATCATAGAATACCTCTTTCATGTTTAATGTTCCATGATTGTCTCAAAATGCCGTTCTGTTCTTTAGATTCTTCAAATTAGATTTCAGACAACGTCCACACTGTATTTAGTTGATTCAGCTTTTATATCTCCTTCAGTGTATGACAGTTTTTCCTCCCCTGTAAAGAAAAAAAGTTAGGTCAAGAGACTTAACCAGATTCAGGTCTTTTTTTTTCTTTTTGAAAAATACTTCATAGGCAAAATTGTGCACTTTCTTTAACCTACAATATTTGGAAAGAATTCTGTGTTTCTTTTTTTTTTTTTTTTAATTTTTTTTTTTTTCAACATTTATTTATTTTTTGGGACAGAGAGAGACAGAGCATGAACGGGGGAGGGGCAGAGAGAGAGGGAGACACAGAATCGGAAACAGGCTCCAGGCTCTGAGCCATCAGCCCAGAGCCCGACGCGGGGCTCGAACTCACGGACCGCGAGATCGTGACCTGGCTGAAGTCGGACGCTTAACCGACTGCGCCACCCAGGCGCCCCAAGAATTCTGTGTTTCTTAAGTATGCATTTATTCCAGGTCCTGATTCGTAGACAAAACTCATAAGGTGAGGAATGTTTTGAGGAAATGATACAGAATGGTCCTTTACCACACATTAGAAATCAGACTCTTGCAAATCGTGGCCATCTAGGACACTGCTGCTGGGTAATGACCATAGGCTTCCGAATGCCTGACATAACTGTCACATACTCCCTTTTAGGAAGGATTTTAGGGCAGAGCAAGGCCCCAATTCAGGGCCTATGTTTTCTTGCTTTACACACAACTCTAAGAAGCTTCATTTATTTTGGTACTCCACAGGAAATATGAAAACAAAATTAGAGGGAGCGGGTGGGCTGGAAACAGGGAGAGGGATGGCTGTCATCTGAAGAAAATGGAGGAAAAATGAAAAGCAAAAACAAGAATGAGAGAAGACACAGAGTCCGGGATACACTGACAGAAAGGCCGAGAAACTTCCTCTTCCTGTTAGAGGATACCTCATGCCTGCCTGTTTACGTACAGTATCTAATTTATTTTCACATCAACCTTAGGATGGAAGTACTCTCTTGTTCAGTCAGCTGGATGACTGAAAGGAAATCCCTAAGAACATTGTCCTATTGCCCCACGATCTAGTACTGGGTGAGCCTATGCGTTCATGAGACAGAAAGCAGGATAATTGAGGCCCTGCCTCTCTTGGTCAAACAGGTAAGACACCACATGGTACATTTTTGAAATCTACTGACTTTCACACAAGACGGGAAAAATGAAAAGTTTGTAATCACGTTATACAGCTTCAAGTTTCTAGAAAATTTATATACATCGAAGTACAGATTTAAATGTTTAGGAGTTGGACTCTCCAAAATTTTACAAACCAGAAACACAGAGATGTTACAGCAGTAGTTAAATTAATGGATTGGCTTATCTTGAAGTGTTATGTGGTAAATTTTCAATAGCATTGATGTTGCCTATTCTGTCCATCAGCCTGGACTATTTCTGTGGTTTTCTAGAATTTTCAGTGAGGCAATTGACTGCCAGAGCCAGCAAGCTCTACTCAAGAATCTAATTTTTTATCCTTCCTCCTCTGTAACTCAAGATTGGATCACCATCACATCCTACAAGTGGCAGTGATTATCAAAGAAATGATGTGTGTATTTCTCTCTTCCTGCAAAAAAACGAACCTGATGGGAGCCCTTAGACTGGATAAATTCTGCATGATGACTATCTTAACCAATTCTTACTGAGGGTTAGGGATTTGGGGAAGGTAAATGCTTCATCATTAGAAATGACACTTTGGGGGCACCTGGCTGGCTCAGTTAGAAAAGCATGCGACTCTTGATCTCAGGGTTCTGAGTTTGAGCCCTACGTTGGATGTAGAGATTACTTAAAAATAAAATCTTAAAAAAATAAAAAGAAATGAAACCTTGAAAGTCACCTAGCATCGTGTTACCTGTCTGAGACTCAATCTTCGGGGGCCCACCTGAGAGTCAGAAAATAGAGAATCCAAGTTAGGAGTCACGGTCAGGCACATCCTATACAATCTGGGGCGACTGATGGAGGGACAAATAACCCTGCCCAAATGGTCAAGGCCTCAAGCCTTTGGTAAGTAACTTCTGGTTCTCCTAGCGTGGACTCCGAATGAGTGAATGATTTTAAATATGGACATGGTTAAGATAAAGAAAAACGTTTGCTGCTTAAAGAACTTGCCTTCAACTCTGGAAAACTTAGCTATCCAGCAATTATTCATTTCCTGACCATTCTGGTAACCCAGGTTTTATTCTATTGAGCTTTCGGAAAAAAAACTTTTGTTTCACCAGCAGAGAAAAGTCTGGACCACATGAACTAGTCTCACCTGGCATGACATTTCTCCTGTGCCTTCAACAATTTCACAGCATATTGATTCTTCATTTCTTTCTCAGACATCAGTTAATTAGCTAACCTGGGTTTTGATTCACACGTATTAAACACCATCTTTTTTGAGCACACAAAACCCCTCTTATGTGACACAAATGACATTATGTCCAAAAGAATAGTGTTAGATTGTCTTTTACCCTGGAAGAAAAGGAGGTAATTAGTTTGATATATATTTTTTCACTGGCGAATGTTAATGCCATTTTCACTGCCGAAGGAAAGGTGAATGGCTGTGCCCAGTCACTGCTCCTGGTTTTTGTGGCTCTGACATTATATGAAAGGAGTTTGGGGGAAATGGAATGGAATAGAAGGGCCTCAGTTGAATATGTGGATAAGTAGTGTTCTTAATACTTCAACAAAATCTAAGAGAGTTTGCAATTCATATAGCTTCTCTGAAAGGCTGCCAAGAGGGATATTTTCAATAGATTGGTGGAATGAGGAATTAAATGTAGATTATTCTGGAAAAGATTGGAATTTAATATAACATTTGAACAGGTTAAATTTATATCAATAAAATACCAGATGGAGAATGGGACTGTTTAATTTCCAGCACACAGAAGACACATAATGGTTCTAGAAAGGATGAACGCAGCGTCGGCTGCTGTCTGAGGCTTCTGTGTTCCTTTTCAAAAGCAGCCTGGGAAATTTCTGCCATTCTTTGAAATTCAAGGCACTGGCAAAACTGCGGTCAGATGTGATGGATTACGCAGCCAATTTGCTTGAAGTTTGTGGTTCATTAATCCAGCTCTTTGAAATTCAAAGAACTGAAGTGATGTCATTTGGAATGTACATCACAGAAAATTAATGGGGTTCCTTGGTCAGAAGTGAGAAGGAAGACAATGTGACGAGGGAAAAAAGGGGCTGGCGAGGGGTGGGAAGCCTGGTTTCCAAAGGGAGAAACTGCCTAGCCATTCAGAGCCCCTCATGGTCCCCCCACATAGGCTTTGAGGGGACCCCCCTCTTTGTGGGTCAGCCTTGCCAGGAATAAGAAAACACAAAGTGTTGCTTATTCAAGCGGTTCCCCAGAATTCCACAGCAGTAGCTGCTGTTAAAAGTTTTAGTCTGTCTGATTCAAATCAGCTGATCTGACTGGTTCCCCCGTCTCTAGTGCCCCAGGGCCACAGTTCCATCGGGGTCTCGCTGGCTGGGCTGGGCCAGGCTCAACTGATGCTGTGCTGACATTGGATGCTCCCAGCGTGGACCAGGCTTCAAGGCCTGAGGCCCTGGTGGCAGGAAGGAGACTGAATCACTGCCAAGGAGGCGGGCTGGGAAAGTGGGCTGAGAGGTCTCTGGAAAGATCCAATGAAATAAATGAATGGAAAAGGAATAGATGTTTAAGGAGCTTGTACTCTGCCAAGCTGGGAGCTGGGTGCTGTCACAGTTCACTGGATCATCATAGCAACTGTCTGTGCTCTCAGCAGAAACAATGCCCTGTTGCAAAGTGGTTGCCCCACAATTTTTTTTTTTCTGGATAAAAGCAAAGTAAAACCAAACCAAACCCCTAAAAACAAAACCAAAAAATCCAAACCTAAACCCCAAACCAAAAAAAAAAAAAAAAAAAAAAAAAAAAAAAACAACCTGAAAAACCCAACACTATTCTTTAGCTGGATAGTAATATTGTCCTTCCTTTTCAAATCAGGACACAGACCTACTTGAATAGCAAGAGAGTTCTGTTCGTACTTTGTAAACTGCAAAAATGCTCTTCAAATGTTAGCTTCCATTATGGTATCCATGAATAAGCCCATTTCCTTAAAGCCCTCGCTTCTGGAAGTGGCTGGAGCATTGTAGCAATTCAATACCTGTTTGTTGATTAAATGACTCGTTGACCATTGGGCAGGAGGGTCTGATGGTACCTTAATGGGATTGCTATCTCACAGGAAGAGAGATGAGAATTTACACACATATATACAACCCACTGTGTATGGCGAGTTTCCAATACTGTGTAAGGAAGTTGAAGTTAGCTGTTTATTAAAAGAGGCAACGTGAACATTTTCAGAATTATTTTCCCCTTGGAAATCTTAACTTTGGCTTAGACCCCTTGAAAACTCCATTAGGGCTCAAAATGTACCAGTATTTTTATTGGGTAACAATATAATCTGAAAGAGTGAAATATTTTGTGTTTGACAGAGCAGATGGCGGTTCTATTTCATATTAATAGTCGAATCTAATGTGGATAGTAGTTTTTGTTGCCTATATGTTTATTAACGTTTGAGTGCGATTTGAACTTGATCGCATGTTTTATTGCTTCCTCCAACAGTAACTACTCTTTCACTTTAAATACATTTACGATATTACACATATATTTCGAGGCATAATAAAAGTAAATTTATATGAAAAAATTCCAAACAGCTTTATGCATTCTTATTTCTAGCCCTTACTTCCACTTAGAGTCTGAGAGTATTGGACGTAGCCACTAAAAGTTGGTCAATGAATTGCAGCTCTCAGGAAGAGTAAGCTTTAAAAGAGAATCCCACGACTTTGTGTTCATTCTCTCCTGGTGCCATCTTTCTCCAGGTGGAGAATACCTAGATTTTCTTAGTCTGTGCTGAGCTCCCATTTGCTGACTAGAGTTGGGATCCTCACTAGCTTTGATAGGGTTGAATTTACCTGTAGGTAAAAAGTCTCTGTATGTTTTTCACAGGTTAAAAACAAATGAACAAACAAACAAACAAACAAATGAACAAACAAACAAAACTTTATAAGGTAAGTTTTGCTCAATACAAAATGTAGAGAGAACAGGTTTATGGACCTCCCCCTCCAATCCCAATTCACCAATTATTATCATTTTCCTCATCTTGTTTTACCTCTTTTTCCTATTTATTTATTTTGCATTATTTTTTTTTTAAATTTTTTTTTCAACATTTATTTATTTTTGGGACAGAGAGAGACAGAGCATGAACGGGGGAGGGGCAGAGAGAGAGGGAGACACAGAATCGGAAACAGGCTCCAGGCTCTGAGCCATCAGCCCAGAGCCCGAGGCGGGGCTCGAACTCACGGACCGCGAGATCGCGACCTGGCTGAAGTCGGACACTTAACCGACTGCGCCCCCCGGGCGCCCCATATTTTGCATTATTTTTAAGACAAATCCCATATCATTTCACCTGTAAATAGTTCAGTATAAATCTCTGTTAAGGACTTTTTAAAAACCGCCTTGCGATTATCACACCCAAAGCAGTTAACCGTGGTTTCCTTAATATCTTCTACTACGCTGCTCATGTTAAAATTTCTCTGATTGTTTTAAAGGTGTCCTTTGTGGTTGGTTTGTTTGAATCAGGATACAATTACTGAATGTTTCTCCTAAAGCATAGATACTTCCCTGGGGCTACCTCAGGTATCTTTAGAATTAAGATATTAAGGGAAACTTGCCCTCTAAGGCATTAGGGCTCCATTTGCTAGTCAGGGCTGAAGGGAGGGGGAGGTTGCAAGGGAGGACTAACGTGGCCTCTTGGGCTGGATTGGGTGGGAGAGGGCACCCAAATGGACAAGCTACAACTTTAAAGGGGCAGAGCACTCCCATTCCTAATTCTAGAAGTGGTCTATGCCAGGTCATTTTACCCTGTGGCCGCAAAGTCAGCAGTGGAATCCTTTGGAGCCTGGTGGGAGATATCAGTCATTCCAGGAGATTCAGCTTAAGAAGGTAGCAAAACACCAGGTCTTGTGAGTTGGGGAGGATGGTCCCTGAACCTCAGCCAATTAGTATTTGGAGGCAGTGGGATAGAAGGCAGAGAATAAAACAGAAGGAACTGAAACAGAGATGGTGGATTTATTACCCATGTTGGAGAGAAGCAAGAATGTGTACGACTGGTTCTATGACTCTTCTAGGACAGTAGGTATCAAGTGTGTTTGGAAAACAAGATTATTTGGCTCATGTTGGTAGGAGACCAATAGTAGGATCTGGTCATTAGATCCTAGTCCTGGAAACATAACTTCCTTTCAAGTCCCACTGGATGGGGGATGTAGGAAAGAGGTAATCCATGCATCTCCTGCCCATGCTGAGATTGTCCTGGAAGGTTTTGGGGGAAGGGCTCTGACTGAGCCACACAGGCAGAGGAGAGCACTCAGGTGGGGTTGACATAAGGTGTTATTTAGTACAGAAGCAAGCATCCCAAACGATATGTTCCTGATCTGAAAGAATTAGGTCTTGTCTCCTCAGATTCATTGACATTCTTTGTCCATATTACTGATGGTATAAATAATATCACTAGGTGTAGAAATAATGAAAATGGACATTTGGGTTGTATTTCATAGAGCTTGACACATTTTAACAAGCATTATGTCCTTCATCTTCACAAAAACTCTGTCCATTCAAACTTGGCTGATGTTCACTGAGCTCTTACTATATACCATAATCTGTGCTGGGTGCTTTTATATCTGGTGTGGTCCGCTCCAGATCCCTTCTTTAAGGATTGTGTCTCTAAAATCCTTTGTTGCATTGAATGGGGTTCACCCAAAGAATCAGAATAAATATATAATTTATTTTCTACAAGGAACTGACTTGTGTATTTGCAGGCATAGGCTAAGCAGCCCCCACGTGCTGCTAATTAGTCTAATGCTAGAGCTTGAAGCCCCCAGGTAGGTGGTCAGAAAGGAAAGAAATCACAAGCCCACTGGACCTCCACGTGCATAAGCTGGAATCCCAGAAAGACCAACTGAACCCTGCATCTGTTCTTGTTGTCTCTGACCTTGATGATGAGGGTATCCTACAGGGGCCAGAGTGTTTCTTCATGGAACTGGACACACACGTACCTGGCCCCAGGGTCAGAGAAAAGGAAGAGAAATCCAGGGGGAAGAAGAGAGCAACTATAAGACCAGCTAAAGAGGCAGTCAGCAGATCAGCAACAACATAAGTACTGCAAAATAGCTACAAAACACAAGTGTTACAGAATCCCAACTCCTGGAGAATCTTTCTTGGGGCCGATGCTAACAAGAAACACACAGATGAAGGGAATTCTGGGAAATGTAGTTCAGCCTAACCAACTGGGCACAGAGCCAGCACACCTGTTCTATGTAAAGCGGGTTTGTTTCCGGTATTAGGGCAGGGAGTGGGGCTGGACCTGCAGAAGGCAGGGCTGGTCTGCAGCATGCAGAGAGAACATAGGGTCAACTAGACCTTAGTGACCATGCAAGACAGGAACTTCATGTCTTAGGTAGGGCTCACTTTGCTGATGCATTCTGCTAAATTTTCAATGAAATGGGGCAGCATGTCTTGACCTTGAACAATTAGCAGGGAAACATGGAGTGCTGCCTTACTTAAGCTGATGGGTCATTTATTCACGCGGCATTTATTTGTTGGCTGTGTGGTGGTGTGGTTCTGTTGTTTTGTTTCACAAGGGACATTCCAGCATCACATGGGGGAACAGCTGAATCCTTTGGCATCCCAGTTGGAAGCAGCTAATTGTCACATACTCCTTATCCCAGCAAGCCTGTGCCTGGCAGACTGCTTGCCTCAACCAGGTGGGCACCTGGCCACTCGGGGCATGTTCCCTGACATGCGGAAAACGTCTTCCTTAGCAAATTTGGTCTCAGGTAAAGGACATAACTGGGTCAGCCCAACCCTTACCTATTTAGACTCAAACCCCAACAACGTGTACCTCGAGCAATGTGCTCTTTGGGAATCTATCACTATGCACCCTGCAGGGTGAGGGGAAGGACCTCTGTCTTGGCTCGTCCAGAATAGCTGGAATGCACACTTACTGACAGTACGGTCATCTGTCCAAGCTGGGATAGGCAGCATGGAGCCACTTTTGAAATTAAGAACAGAGACTAAATGTCCTGGTGGGTGACAATTCCTGAGGATGAGCGTGGGGGCGTTTGGATCAGCAGAACCTATTACTTGGTCCAGGAATCAAATCCACTGGGCCAATGGCAGGTCTGAACACCTGGAACAAGATTACAGGCCCTGCCAAAGTCCTCTTCATGGAGCTGGGCTCTGATATCGATGTGTTCCCTGGGAATTTCTTGCCATTTTTAATCTCTGTTCTTTGATCTTTGCTTAATGGGGGAAATAAAAAAGCTTTGTGTGTTCCAACTGGAGAGACTGGACTCCCAGACTAGGAAGTGGAGCTCAGGCAGGCAGACCAGAAAGGCAGAGCAGAACCTGTCTAGGGCTGCAAATTAGTATATCCCCCTTTGCCAGCAGGCTTTCTTTAGCCAAGGGCAGGTGATGACTTTTTAGGCTTTTTCTATAAATCAATCTAGATAATTTTATCTAACGTCTCTGTCACAGAGGAAGGTAGGGACGACTTTCAGAAGTTCAGATACGTGGTTCAGCCCCTGACAAGTAGGCTGAGCCTTGGGGCCCAGGAGGAGGAAGCTCCAGACACCAATGTGGTTGTTGGCAGGGCAAAGGTTTGATCTTTAAAAAAAATTGATTTCCTTTTCTGAGAGGATTTAGTAAGTTATTTTGTGCATTATCGCTGAACTAGTCAGCTGTGTCCCTGGGCCTCTGGAATTGCACTGAGAACCAGTGGGGACATCTGAGAGAATGAGTTCTTTTTGGATCATTTGGGTGGTGAACTTCTTCCAGTTCATGGCAGTCAGCTTGTGCGAAGTCAAAGACAGAAGATCCAGCTTGAGGATTTCCTGGACTTTTAAGACCCTTTACTGGTTATGAGCAATCCTACCTCCCTACCACTCAAAGACATTCCAACCCATCAACATCCAATGAATCAGATCTACTCTAAAAAAGTGTGTGTGTGTGTGTGTGTGTGTGTGTGTGTGTGTGTGTGTGTGTGTCTTTCATTTCCCTGCTTAAGCAGGGATGTTAGGACCTGGGTGTATGTCATGTAGAAGATGCCACGCAGAATGTGCTCAGGGAGACACATCTAGGTGCATTTGCCTTTTCGTCCTGCCAGCCCTGAAGATTCTGATAGGGAATGTGCTTTCAGAATGTGTTTTATCAGTCCACTCCAGCAGAGGGCTTTGACAGAAGAACCCTTGACTCTAGGTCAGGAGTGCATTCCGCACCTGCTCCTTAAAATAGACTGTGTGTCCTTCACTCTATCTTTATGAGTGGTTTAGACTTGATCTGCTCTTTCTGACACCTGTCCTGTGCCTTTCCCCCATTTCTATTCGCTACTCCTGTCTATGCCCTGATGATTCTGGGTCCTATCATTTTTCTTTGAGACCAAAAGAAAACAGTAGCCCTTGTTTTGGGGGAACCAATTCTCTCCCTCCTTCCTTCTTTCTTCCTTCCTTCCTCTTCCTTCCTTCCCTCCCTCCCCTTTTTTTTCCTTCCCCTCCTTCCCTTCTTCTCTTTCGTCCTCTTGTTCTCCTTCCTTCCTCTCTCCCTCCTTTCTTTCCTTCCCTTCTATTCTTTCTTTCCTTCCTTCCTTCCTTCTTCCCGCCCTCCCTCCCTCCTTCCCTCCCTCCTTCCCTCCCTCCCGTAAACCTCTTCTGAATACTAAGAACTGTGCCAACCATGAGGATTCAAAGTCACATATAATGTGGTCTGTACTTTGAGGAGCTCCTAATGTTCTAAGGTTGACATTCATTTATATTCAGTTTAACAGCTTGTTCTATGCATCCAGTCATGTGATTCTCTACTTGCGTTGTATATTTAAACTGTGTTAGCAACAAGACTGCTAAATCCCCATTAACAGAGACTACGATTTTGCATGGTTCCCAGTGCCTGTTTCAGTGGTACAGATGAGCTTCCACATCTATAAAATGGAGATAAAATGAGCTACTTCCTGGTCCTGTGGTGAACTTGAAGTTCCATGATGTCTCTAAGTGCACAGCCCCATGCCTGGCCCAGAGCAGGTCTCGATAAGTGATAGCTATTATGGTCTGTGGTTAGAGCAGCTCGGTAAATACTCCTGCAACTCATTGGAAATGTGTTGACTTGACAGATGGGCAGAGACAGGAGGTGAAATTCAAGCCCACTGACTTGTTAGTAGAGTAGCTCCAAAATTGGATACCAGACAGAGCAGAGATATCCTAATGCTGCCTTTGTTCTGCTACAAGTTGAAGCACATATGAAAAGTTGACTTCTCAGGAGAGCATGTGGAACTACGAAATTCACTGTCAACAGCAGGATCAATCTGACTCTGGATTTGCTGAGATGATTGTATACATGATGATGCACGTATGACCTGCATTACCATGGGAGCAAGAGCAATGCTGGAGGAACACTTATGAGAATTAGACCTCACTTTCATACAGACTGCATTAGTTTTCCAGAGCTGCCCTAACAAGGTACCATGGATGAGGTGGCTTAGACAATAGATATGTGTTATCCTATGGCACTGAGGGTTGAAAGTCCAAAGCCAAGGTGTCATCAGGATTGGATCCTTACAACACTGTGGGGGAAGGATCTGTTCTGGGGCTCTCTTCTTGGCCTATTGATGGCCATGTTCTCCCGTTGTTTCTTGCTGTCGTCTTCCCTCTATGCATGTCTTTGTGTCCAAATTTCCCTTTGTTATAAGGACACCAGTCATACTGGGTTGGATTGTACCCTCATGACCTTATTTCCACATGATCACCTCTGTCAAGTTCCTATGTCCAAATAACTCCATATTCTGAGATAATGAAGGTTTGGATTTCTTTTTTGTTTTTAATTAATTTATTTAATTTACATCCAAGTTAGCTAATAGTGCAACAATGATTTCAAGAGTAGATTCCTTAATGACCCTTACCTATTTAGCCCATCTCCCCTCCCACAACCCCTCCAGTAACCCTCTGTTTGTTCTCCATATTTATCAGTCTCTTAGGTTTTGTCTACCTCCCTGTTTTTATTTTTGCTTCACTTCCCTTATGTTCATCTGTTTTGTATCTTAAAGTCCTCATATGAGTGAAGTAATATGATATTTGTCTTTCTCTGACTAATTTCACTTGGCATAATACCCTCTAGTTCCATCCACATAGTTGCAAATGGCAAGATTTCATTCTTTTTGATTGCCAAGTAATACTCCATTGTTTATATATATACCACATCTTCTTCATCAATTCATCCATCGATGGACATTTGGGCTCTTTCCATACTTTGGCTATTGTTGATAGTGCTGCTATAAACATGGGGGTGCATGTGTCCCTTCGAAACAGCACACCTGTATCCCTTGGATAAATGCCTAGTAGTCAATTGCTGGGTCGTAGGGTAGTTCTATTTTTAATTTTTTGAGGAACCTCCATACTGTTTTCCAGAGTGGCTGCACCAGTTTGCATTCCCACCAACAATGCAAAAGAGATCCTCTTTCTCCACATCCTCGCCAACATCTGTTGTTGCCTGAGTTAATGTTAGCCATACTGACAGGTGTGAGGTGGTATCTTGTTGTGGTTTTGACTTGTATTTCCCTGATGATGAGTCATGTTGAGCATTTTTTCATGTGTCAGTTGGCCACCTGGATGTCTTCTTTGCAGAAGTGTCTATTCATGTCTTTTGCCCATTTATTCACTAGGTTATTTGTTTCTTGGGTGTTGAGTTTGATAAGTTCTTTATAGATTTTGGATACTAATCCTTTATTGGATATGTCGTTTTCAAATATCTTCTCCCATTCTATCGGTTGCCTTTTAGTTTTGCTGATTGTTTCCTTCGCTGTGCAGAAGTTTTTTTTATCTTGATGAGGTCCCAGTAGTTCATTTTTGTTTTTGTTTCCCTTGCCTCTGGAGACATGTTGAGTAAGACGTTGCTGCGGCAAAGGTCAAAGAGGTTTTTGCCTGCTTTCTCCTTGAGAATTCCTTACATTTAGGTCTTTCATCCATTTTAAGTTTATTTTTGTGTATGGTGTAATAAAGTGGTCCGGGTTCATTTTTCTACATGTTGCTGTCCAGTTTTCCCAGCACCACTTGCTGAAGAGACTGTCTTTATTCCACTGTATATCCTTTCCTGCTTTGTCAAAGATTAGTTGGCCATACGTTTGTGGGTCCATTTCTGGGTTCTCTATTCTGTTCCATTGATATGAGTGTCTGTTCTTGTCCCAGTACCATACTGTTTTAATGATTACAGCTTTGTAATACAGCTTGAAGTCCGGGATTGTGATGTCTCCTGCTTTTTTTTGTTGTTTGTTTGTTTTGTTTGTTTTCAAGATTGCTTTGGCAATTTGGGGTCTTTTTTGGTTCCATACAAATTTTAGGATTGTTTGTTCTCGCTTTGTGAAGAACGCTGCTGTTGTTGATAGGGATTTCATTGAATATGTAGATTGCTTTGGGTAGTATTGACATTTTAACAATATTTGTTCTTCCTATCCAGGAGCATGGAATCTTTTTCCATTTTTTTGTGTGTCTTCTTTCATAAGTTTTCTATAGTTTTCCGTGTATAGATTTTTCACCTCTTTGGTTAGATTTATTCCTAGGTATTTTATGGTTCTTGGTGCAATTGTAAATGGGATCAATTCCTTGGTTTCTCTTTCTGTTGTTTCATTGTTGGTGTAGAGGAATGCAACCAATTTTTCTGTATTGACTTTATATCCTGCAACTTTGCTGAATTCATGGATCAGTTCTAGCAGTTTCTTGGTGGAATCTTTTGGGTTTTCCATATAGAGTATCATGTCATCTGCGAAGAGTGAAAGTTTGACCTCCTCCTGGCCAATTTGGATACCTTTTATTTCTTTGTGTTGTCTGATTGCTGAGGCTAAGACTTCCAATACTATGTTGAATGACAGTGGCGAGAGTGGAATCCCTGTCTTGTTCTGACCTTAGGGGGAAAGCTCTCAGTTTTTCCCCATTTAGGATGATATTAGCACTGGGTCTTTCATATATGGCTTTTATAATCTCAAGGTATGCTTCTTCTATCCCTACTTTCTTGAGGGTTTTTATCAAGAAAGGACACTGTTTTTGTCAAATGCTTTCTCTGCATTCATTGAGAGGACCATATGGTTCTTATCCTTTCTTTTATTGATGTGATGAATCATGTTCATTGTTTTGCTGATATTGAACCAGCCCTGCATTCCAGGTATAAATCCCACTTGGTCGTGGTGAATAATTTTTTTAATGTATAGTTGGATCTGGTTGGCTAACATCTTGTTGAGGATTTTTGCATCCATGTCCATCAGGGAAATTGGTCTAGAGTTCTCCTTTTTAGTGGGGTCTTTGTCTGGTTTTGGAATCAAGGTAATGCTGGCTTCATGAAAAGAGTTTGGAAGTTTTCCTTCCATTTCTATTTTTTGGAACAACTTCAAGAGAATAGGTGTTAACTCTTCTTTAAATGTTTGGTAGCATTCCCCTGGAAAGCCATCTGGCTCTGGACTCCTGTTCTTTGGGAGAGTTTTGATTACTAATTTGATTTCTTTACTGGTTATGGGTCTGTTCAAATTTTCTATTGCTTCCTGTTTCAGTTTTGGTAGTTTATATGTTTCTAGGAATTTGTCCATTTCTTCCAGATTGCCCATTTTTGGGGAGTATAACTTCTCATAATATTCACGTATTATTGTTTGTATTTCTACTGTGTTGGTTGTGATCTCTTCTCTTTTATTCTTGATTTTATTTATTTGGGTCCTTTCCTTTTTCTTTTTGATCAAACTAGGGCTTTATCAATTTTGTTAATTCTTTCAAAGAACCTGCTTCTGGTTTCATTGATCTGTTCTAATGTTGTTTTTGGTTTCGATAGCATTGATTTCTGCTCTAATCTTTATTATTCCCTGTCTTCTGCTGGTTTGGAGTTTTATTTGCTGTTCTTTTCCAGCTCTTTTTTTTTATTTTTTTATTTTTTTTTTCAACGTTTATTTGTTTTTGGGACAGAGAGAGACAGAGCATGAACGGGGGAGGGGCAGAGAGAGAGGGAGACACAGAATCGGAAACAGGCTCCAGGCTCCGAGCCATCAGCCCAGAGCCCGACGCGGGGCTCAAACTCACGGACCGCGAGACCGTGACCTGGCTGAAGTCGGACGCTTAACCGACTGCGCCACCCAGGCGCCCCTTTTTCCAGCTCTTTAATGTGTAAGGTTAGGTTGCATATCTGAAACCTTTCTTCCTTCTTTAGGAAGGCCTGGATTGCTATGTATTTCCCTCCTATGACCACCTTCGCTGCATCCCAGAGGTTTTGGGCTGTGGTGTTATCACTTTCATTGGCTTCCGTGTACTTTTTAATTTCCTCTTTAACTTCTTGATTAGCCCATTTATTCTTTAGTAGGATGTACTTTAGTCTTCAAGTATTTGTTATCTTTCCAAATTTTCTTGTGGTTGATTTTGAGTTTCATAGTGTTGTGGTCTGAAAATATGTGTGCTATGATCTTGATCTTTTTGTATTTGTTGAGGGCTGATTTGTGTCCCAGTATATGGTCTATTCTGGAGAATGTTCCATGTGCACTGGAGAAGAGTGTGTATTCCACTGCTTTAGGATGAAATGTTCTGGATATATCAGTTAAGTCCATTAGGTCCAGTGCATCATTCACAGCCATTGTTTCCTTGTTGATTTTCTGTTTAGATGATCTGTCCATTGCTGTGAGTGGGGTGTTGAAGTCTTTTAGTATTATGGTATTACTATCGATGAGTTTCTTTATGTTTGTGATTGATTGATTTATATATTTGGGTGCTTTCACATTTAGAGCATAAATGTTTACAACTGTTAGGTTTTCTTGTTGGATAGACCCTTTATGATATAATGAACTTCTTCATCTCTTGTTACAGTCTTTATTTTGAAGTCTAGATTGTCTGATATAAGTATGGCTACTCTGGCTTTCTTTTGTCGACCATTAGCATGATAGATGGTTCTCCATCCCCTTACTTTCAATCTGAAGGTGTCTTTAGGTCTAAAGTGGGTCTCTTGTAAACAGCATATAGATGGATCTTGTTTTCTTATCCATTTTGTTACCCTATGTGTTTTGATTGGAGCATTTAGTCCATTGACATTTAGAGTGAGTACTGAAAGATAGGAATTTATTGCCATTATGTTGCTTGTAGAGTTGAAGTTTCTGGTGGTGTTCTCTGGTCCTTTCTAGTCTTTGTTGCTTTTGATCTTTTTTTTTTTTTTTTTTCATCTTTTCTCCCCTTCAGAGAGTCCCCCTCAAAATTTCTTGCAGTGCTTTTTAGTGGTCATGAATTCCTTTAATTTTGTTTGTCTGGGAAACTTTTTATCTCTCCTTCTATTTTGAATGACAGCCTTGCTGGATAAAGAATTCTTGGCTGCATATTTTTCCAATTTAGCACATTGAATATATCCTGCCACTCTTTTCTGGCCTGCCAAGTTTCTGGGGATAGGACTGCTGTGAACCTGATCTGTCTTCCCTTGTAGGTTAGGGACATTTTTTCCCTTGCTGCTTTCATGATTCTTTCCTTGTCTGAGTATTTTGTGAATTTGATGATATGCCTTGTTGATGGTCAGTTTTTGTTGAATCTAATGGGAGTCCTCTGTGCTTCCCAGATTTTGATGTGTGTGTCTTTCCCCATGTTAGGAACATTTTCCACTCTGATTTGCTCACACAACCCTTCTACCACTTTTTTCTCTTTTCATCTTATGGGACGCCTATGATTCTGATATTGTTACTTTTTAATGAGTCACTGATTTTTCTAATTCTTAAATTGTGCTCTTTTGCCTTAGTCTCCCTCTTTTTCTGCTTCATTATTCTCCATAAGTTTGTCCTCTATATCGCTGAATCACTTCTCTGCCTCATTCATTCTTGCCACCGTGGCATCCATTCAAGATTGCAGCTCAGTTATAGCAGTTTTTATTTCATCCTGACTAGCTTTTACTCCTTTTATCTCTGCAGAAAGGGATTCTAATCTATTTTCAACCCCAGTTAGTATTCTTATTATTGCAATTCTAAATTCTGTTTCAGACATCTTGCTTGTATCTGTGTTGATTAAGTCCCTGGCTGTCATTTCTTCTTGTTCTTTCTTTTGGGGTGAATTACTTCGTTTTGTCATTTTGAAGGAAGAAAAGGAATTAAAGAGGTAAAAAAAATTAAAATTAAAAAATTAAAACAACACACACAAAAAGTCAAATAAATGATGCTAGATCCTAGGTGTATTTTGGTCTGGTTGTTGCAAGGAGCTTGATAGATTAGAGAAAAGAGATAGAAAAGAAAAGAAACATTTGAAAATTTGAAAAAATGGATACAGTGAAATAGAATAAAATGAAATGATGGAAGTAAAATAGAATTTGGAAAATTTACAAAATGTGAAAAATATAGTAGAAAAAAATTAAAAATATTTTTAATAAAAAGTGAAAATAAAAATAATTTTTTTCTCTTTCTGTTTTCAAGAAAAAGAAAACAAATGAAAAAGAAGAAAAAAATGGAATAGATGGACCAGTGAACAGACTGAAATACGATTGAAATTGCATCGTTTTCCCTTAGAAGTCAAACTATGAAGCACTTTATAGTCCATAAACTAAGCAGGGGGAGAGACTTGTGTTCCTCAAGAGTGAGGTTGGCCCAGTTGGGTGGGGCTTAGTGTAATGGCTCCATTCTCCACTAGATGGCGCTGCTTAGCTTACGGGGTAGATTGTTGTGGTGCTTGTAGGTACGTATGCGCGTTCGCGGTAGCAGTGGCAATGGCGTCATCCATCTACCCAGTCTCTGTTACTGGAACCCTGTTCTCTCTGATCAGCAATCGCGCAACGTCCTTTGCCCCCGGCTACCCTGCACTGCCCGCTTTTACACCCTCCGTGACCAAGCCGTCAGGTTGCCAGGTGGCACCTCCTTCCTGAGTTTTACCTCCGATGCGGCTGTGTTTCCCCACCCCTCACTTCTGAGGGACCGCGGCTTTGACCCGCTCCGCTCCGCCCCTCTGCGGGAGGGTCTCACCCAGACGGCCGGGTGCCGGCCGCCCGCAGGAACGTTTGTGGGACCCTGCTGCTGCCAACGCCCAGAGACCTCGCTGGGTGCCAGCCGCCCCAGAAAAAGTTCCCGCGTTTGTGTAGCAGCAGCGTTTCAGGGACTGTGGAAAATCACAACACACACCTGGCACCAGACTTCACCCCAGCGACCTTGTTCCAGCACCAGCCAACGTGGTTGTTCTCCGGGGTCTGCTGGGACCGGGTGGCTGCACGGCCTCTACCGAATGTCCTTCCAGCAGGGGAACCGCTTCTCCCCGTGTGGCCTGAGAACCTCCCGGACCCCACTCTGCTCCTGAGGATCCGCCCTTCCCACCAGATCTCCGCCAGGTAACGAGCTGCGGAGTTGCAGACTCCGCGCTCCCCCTGTTTATAGTCTTAATGGAATTTAACTCCTCTCCTTTTTCCCTTTTTTGTTCGGTCCCTGCGGCTTTTCCGCTGTCTCTCCAGCTGCTTTGGGAGGGGGATGCTTTCCGATACTCTTCCCTCCCCCATCTCCGTCCTCTCTCCACAAGCAGAAACAGCCCCGCAGCTTCTCTCTCCCCCAGTTCACTTCTCCGCACCGTGTACCTGCCGAGTTCTGTGGTTCAGGTTGTGCAGATTGTTGTGTTAACCCTCAGATCAGTTTTCTAGGTGTGCAGGATGGTTTAGTGTTGTTTTGGCTGCATTTCAGGGATGCGAGACACACAAAAAACTTCCATGTGTTCTGCCATCTTGGCCTCTCGATCTGGATTTCAATATATGAATTTTGGAGGATTGGGGGACACATTTCAGCCCATAATACAGACTGTGGTTACTATTATTTCCCATCCTTTAGAGAAGGGGAATGGGGGCCCAGGGAGCTTTGGGATGGCCTAGCAATGGACCTCAGATTTCCGCTAAACTTGTAGGTCAGTGGGCTCCCGCAAAACTGGGGCATATCAAGTAGCTCTGAGGCCTTGGGGTTAGGGTCCTCCAAATAGGCATGGAGTTGGTGTGAGTATGTATCCCACCCAGGAAGTGTGTTTGGATTTCAGGCCAAGTGGACATGTTATTCAGAAATGCAATGAGGCTTTTCCCTTCTTCTTACTTATCCACTTTCAGGGTGATGATGGTGCCAATGGTCACGGTTACAACCACCACCATCGCCTACATCTGGCTGGTGGTTTGTGATTCTCCAAGGCTCTTTGTACGCATTACCACTTTTCATCCTTACAGCAACCCCATGGGATAGGCTCAGGTTTATAAACCCTCATCAAAGCTCCTGGGGCCAGAGGTATTCTGGAAATTCTGAGTTCTGCAGACTTAAGAAAAGCAACCACGGCACACGTCCTGTTTATGACAGAACAGCCTTCGTGCGGTCAGGGGCAGCACTTGAAATCAAACAGCAAAATACATAAAACTTCACACCAAGTTGTATCAGGAGTGATAACCAAGAGTCTCTTACCCATTTGAATCAGGTTCCACTGTTGACCAGTTTTGAAAAACCTTCCGTTTTCAGAGCTTCATGAATGTGAGTGAATTTCAGGCTGTGGCTAGGGGATCACAGGCCTGTTGCCATTATGATCCCTTTGCCAGATGAGCAGGTGAAGTCACAACCTCTCTTGTGGAGATGAGTCAGCCGGGCCTTGAGGAGGAAGCCTGAAGGCCTGTGGCAGAGCGCTGTCTGAAGGACATGGGCAGCGGGGCACCAGTTCCAGGCCTCCTGCCTCGCTGTACCCCTCTCAGTGCAGGCTGGTGCTTGGTTGTGATGTGTGCTGCCTGTGCAGTGAGAATGGAACCAGCCAGAGGGGTGGCTGGCCAGGGAGGTTGGTCTGGGCTTTGTGGGGTTCGAAGCTTGTGAGACGTGGAAGGTGCTCTTGAGAAGAGGGGTACAAAATTACAAACATAAAGTTAGGTGCAAAATGAATTTTTTCGTTAAAAATTTTTTTTAAACAGTGGGTGCCTGGGTGGCTTAGTCGGTTAAGCATCCGACTTCAGCTCAGGTCGTGATCTCGCAGTTCGTGAGTTCAAGATCCACATATGGCTCTGTGCTGACAGCTCAGGCCTGGAGGCTGCTTTGGATTCTGTGTCTCCCTCTCTCTCTGAGACCCCTCCCCTGCTCGTGCTTTCTCTCTCTCTCTCTCTCTCTCCTCTCTCAAAAATAAATAAACATTAAAATTTTTTTTTTTTTAAAACGCTGTCAAATTGGGTTCCTGGGTGGCTCAGTCTGGTTAAGCATCTGACTCTTAATCCTGGCTCAGGTCATGATCTCATGGTTTGTGGGTTCGAGCCCCATGGTGGGCTCCATGCTGACAGTGCGCTGCTCAGGATGCTGTCTCTCCCTTTCTCTCTGCCCCTCTCCCACTCACTCTCTCTCTCTCAAAATAAATAAATAAATGTAAAAAAAAAGCTGCCAAGTCACCTGGAGTATGTGCGTGAGGGGGTTTATGGGAACTTTGTGTATTTTCTGTTCAATTTTTCTGTGGACCTAAAATTGGAAACAGTGTGTTAATTAAAAACAAAACAAAACAAAACAAGCTACTGAGTAGCTTAGATATCACACAATCTAGAAAGGGAACATGGTATTTATTTATTTTTTAATTAATTACCTACCTGCACACCTCCATCATGTTTTTCTTCTCTACCTGTTGTGGCTGTGCATTCTTTAATTTCCTTTTCACATGACAATGATTTTGTAATATTTTTAGAGAGAGACCATAAAATCATATAGGACGATGATTCAGTCTTCCCTGCAGCAAGATGGATCAAATTGGCTTTTCATTATTGAGAGCTTAGAAATGTTCCTTTCAGCGTCGCAACTCTTTATTGGTAACATCATGCAAATTGTTAAGATTGTTGACAAATTTGAGATAGCTCTGCCAGGTTTCTTGCAAATATGCACCTTTGTTTAACCATGGGGACAGCCTCGCTGGGGAGAGAAGATCCCCCCTGCAAGTGAGATTTCTGAGCAGCCTGACGTGTGGCGGGTAGAGAAGCTACTCACCTCCTGTCTGCTTCTCACGAGAGCAGTGATGCTGTCTGTCATCCTACTAGAGGGCCATTCCTGCCCTGGCTTCCACACCAATCCTTAGGTAGGAGGAGTTTTCCCAGTCCTGTCTTCCCAAAGCACTGGCTCTCATTTGGGTTCTGGAACTACGGTTCAGCCGGCTGGGCCTCTGTTTGACTTGGATATGGTGCCTCACATCCCAGCCCTAGAAGGCAGGCTCTGTCTGGCCCTCTCCTTGATCCCCTCTCTGACGACCTCTTTGTGGAGGGCACTCTGAGCTGCCTGCCTGAATTTCTGAGCATACTTCTCCCTCTCAAATATGAGCTCCCTGGTATAAGAGGTGTGTATTTTATGCCCCCATGTTTGTGACCCCAGCAACCAAGATAGTATCTGGCATAGAAATGGTACTTGGAATGGGGCATCTGGGTGACTTTGTGGGTTAAGCGTCTGAATTCGGCTCAGGTTATGATCTCACGGTCTGTGAGTTCCAGCCCCAGGTCGGGCTCTGTGCTGACAGCTCAGAACCTGGAGCATGCTTCTGATTCTGTGTCTCCCTCTCTCTCTGCCCCTCCCCTGCTCAAGCACTGTCTGTCTCTCTCAAAAAATAGATAAACATTAAAAAAAAAAAAAAAAAAAAAGAAATGGTACTTGGGAAATTTACAAGAATGGAGGCATGGATGAGTCATAGAGGGCTGGGCTTGCTTGATTGCCAAAAGGCATCTGGGAGCCCTCTGAGCAATAGGTATAGATGCTCCTAGGCTTGACAGAGAGGGATTTGAGGGGCTGAGGGTGGGGTGTGTGGAGCACCTCCATATTATCCTGCTGGGGACTGCCATAAGGAAGTGCCTCACACTGGTGGTTTACATAATAGGAAACTATTGTTTCACAGATCTGGAAGCCGGAGGTCTGAAATCAAGATATCAGCAGGGCCGTGCTCCCTCTGAAACCTACAGGAAACCCCTCCTTGCTTCTTCCTACTTCTGGTGGTTTTCTGGCCATCTTTGGTGTTCCTTGGCTTATAATTGATTCATACCCACCCTCTGTCTGACATGGCATTCTCCCTGTGCTTCTTCACATTACTTCCTTCTGTGTGTGTCTGTGTCCCAATTTCCTCTTTCTATAAGGACTTCACTCATAATGGGTTAGGACCCACTCTAAGGACCTCAGCTGAGCTTGGCTAATGTGCAAAGAACTTGTCACCAATTAAGGTGATATCTTGAGTTATTGGGGGTTAGGATTTCAATGCACTTTTTTTTTTTTTTCAGTCCATAATGGATTTGGGTTTGGAACTATTACCTGGATGTTTTGCACATTCCCATGGTTTTCATGGAATCGAGTGAGGGATGGGATGTTCACATAGGCAGCAGCACAAAAATCCTGGGAGGAGTTTCTCAGCATTATCTGGGACAAGGGTTAGTGCTTATTCAATGAAGGAGAAAAATAAAAAGAGAGAGAATGAATGAATGAATGAATGAACACATTCTGCAGAGCAAATCTCCATCATCCTATGGAGCCATCCTTGTGGCTTTATCTTGGACATGCAGGCATATGAACTTGCCCGGACAGATTGTTTCTGGATGCTTTGACTATGTCGCTGGCAGATTGAACTCTCCTGATGCCTACAAACTGGGAGCCAGACAGACCTGGCTCCACTATTTTCTCACTATAGGATGTAGGTCAAGTTTACTCAACTCCAAGAATCTTGGATTTCCCATGTTGGAATGACAATAGTAAGAATCATCTTATAGAATTGTTAAGCATAGGGGGCATCTGGGTGGCTCAGTCTTCTAAGCATCTGACTCCTGGCTTCGGCTCAGATCATAATCTCACTGTTCATGACACTGCGCCCTGCAACAGGCTCTGTGCTGCTGTGGGGCCTGCTTGTGATTCTCTCTCCCTCTCTCTCTCTCTCTGCCCTTTCCTTCTCGTGCACTCTCTCTCTCAAAATAAATAAATAAAACTTAAAAAAAAAAAGAACTGGTAAGCATAAGTATGGTAATGTCCATAATGCAGGTAGCTTTGAGCAGGTAGAGAGTACATGCCCAATAAGATAAGTGGTTTGATGTTGCCATCTCTGGCTCTGTCTTTCCTGTGGCTTCCCTACCTTCGCTTGTTACTCTGGTTCCAGTTCCTCCTACACTTCCCCTTTCTTCGATCCGTAGTTTATCATGCTCTTCCAGCCACTCCTAGAAATAGGGTAATCAGATACAGAGCCCCAAGTTAGGCAGGAGACCTTGCTTCTGGGTCAGATCTTCAATTAAGTGGCTCTTTGGACTAAACCATGCATCTACCTTGTCCCCTGAGCGTCCTCATTTGTGAAATAAAGAGGTTGTTGGGCTGGTCCTCTATATGTCCTGTCAGTACCTACATTTTGTGTCCCTGTGAAAGCAGATGGTAAAAATTATTAGACTATTATTCTAGTGTAGGACAGTGTTTTTATTTTGTGTCGTATTGGTGCTGATGTGGTGTTAAGACCCATGGAATGAAGAGCAATATAAGAAATCACGGATTATAGGGGCACCTGGGTAGCTCGGTCGGTTAAGCATCCGACTTTGGCTCAGGTCATGATCTAACAGTTTGTGAGTTCGAGCCCCATATCAGGCTCTGTGCTGCCAGCTCAGAGGCTGGAGCCTGCTTTGGATTCTGTGTCTTCCTCTCTCTGCTCCTTACCTGCGCCCACTCTGTCTCTCTCTCAAAAATAAACATTAAAAAAAAAAAAGAAATCACGGATTATAGGTGCGCCTGGGTGGCTCAGTCGTTTAAGCGTCTGACTTCAGCTCAGGTCATGATCTCATGGTGTGTGAGTTTGAGCCCTGTGTCGGGCTCTGTGCTGACAGCTCAGAGCCTGGAGCCTGCTTCAGATTCTGTCTTCCTATTTCTCTGCCCCTCCCCAACTCAACCTCTGTCTCTCTCTCTCCTTCAAAAATAAACATTAAAAAAAAAATCACAGATTATAGCATGCCCTAGAAGAAAGGGAACAAAGTGCCTGAGACTCTGCTCTGTCTCATGCACTTTGATCTATGCTTTGTGCATAGATATCACATACACACCAGAGCCTCAAAGCAAGGAACTAAGACTTCCATTTTACAGGGCATAAAACTGAGGTCTGCAGAAATTACATAACTCACTGGAAGTCTCAGTGCTGGGGAGTGGGAAAGCCAAAATTTGAACCTAGGACGGCTGACATTCAGGTCCCTCTGGAAAGGCAGCTGGGCCCCAGAAGGAGTAACAACAGCCACGTGCTGACCACGTGCAGGAGTGGGAGCTGCCCCTGGGCTTGAGCAGTGGTCCGTGGAAATAAGTTCTTGTGGAAGCCACAGGCCAAGACTAAGGACCCACAGATTCTCTGGCCTGCCAAGCTCCTCTGCATGAGAAAGCAAGCTTTTAAGAGGATAATGAACTTGGCCCCTAAGGGAAGTTAGCAGGCAGCTGGTGGAAAATGTTCCTGTGCAGATTTAGCACATCTTCAGTGCCCCTGGCAGCCCGTTTCCGCTGGTGAGGAAATGGCCTCACACCAAGGCAAGGATATCTGTCTTCCTTCAGCCTTGAACCCTGGGAGTAATTATGGCCATCGGTGAGGTTCCCAGCCTATTTTCCTTAAAGTATTTATACTAAGCAGGTGCTTTTCGCTTATGAACTCTTTCTGTTGAAAGGATATTAAAATGGGACTCGCACCTCCATCGCTGTTCTAAGACAGCGAAGGCCAACTGTTCCCATATCACAAAGTCTGCTGCTAGAGGATTTACAGAAGAGATAGTTGCAAACTGGTTTTGGAACCTCAAATACTTACCCGCTGGAGGGTGTGAAAAGGGGTAGAAAGACAGGACATAAAAAGTTGGAAAGGAGGAGAGGGGTGATTAAAATTTGGAGAGAGCTGTGCAATGGTTTTTACCCTTGGCAGCAGAGGACCAGGGGATTCTTTCTTTCTGACCCAAACCTATTGAGAAGAATGTTAATGGGAATTCTCAAAGCTCTTGGCATGCGTCCCCTGGTGCTTGAAAGCCACAGTGGTCTGATATCTATCTCAAATTGGGGAATTTACAGAGCAAGAGCCTGTGGCTGAAGCTGTCTGCAGGTGACTCAGTGAACAGAAGGATGCCTTTGGAAAGTCATTCCACCCCCACTGACTGAGGTCAAATGCGAGTATTTCCTGTGGGCCAGAGAAAGCGAGAAAACCGACAAGGGGTTGTTGCCCAGACGGGAAAAGGGTACCTTGGAAGAGAAGGCTGAAGCTGTACATGCACGCCCAGGAGTCAACAGAGAAATGCTGGGAGAGATGCATTTGCCCACATCAAGGCTACTGAAACAACTTTAAATAGGACTTTTATAATGATAATTCATACTTGGATCGAGTTTATCCAGGGCCAAGGGTTCAAGCCCTCATTCAACTCTCAATAACTCTTTGAAACAGACACGATGATCTCCATTTTATAGATGAAGGAACAGAGAGGTCAAGTGACTTGCCCAAGGTTGCACAGGTAGAGCGTGGCAGAGCTGGGTTTCAAAGCCAGGCGGTCTGGCTCAGGTGTTCACACTTGTGATCAGTTCACCTGTGCTGAATCTTCTAGCGGCAAGGAAGCGGCTACATAGTTCTGTGGAGGACAATGTTCAGTTTCTCTCCTGGAACCCCATGGAGAATGCTGGGATCCCGGCCCCACTTGTCTCTCTCACAGGCAGTGCCCTGAGCCCCTGACTTGTCTTCTCTTGACAGCAGCTCCCGTGTTCTCTCAGCGTGTTTTCCCCAAGGGCATGCTCCGGGGACGCTGGCATCCCTCCTCCTGGCCAACTTGAAACTCTGGTGTGTGTGGAAGCTGGCATTAGCGTCAGATGCCTTTTGTAGGCCCCTCTACCCACTGGGTATGGGAGCATCTCTGTAAGTCCAGTCTCAGAGCCTCAAGGAATTCTGTAGTGTCCTAAGGGAGAAGCTACAGGTTCAGGTGTAGTGCTTTTTGTTGCCAAAGTCAGCTGGGGAGGCTCTTAGGATTTATTTATAAGTGCTCTCTCTTCTTCCACCGGCTTCCAGTCCTCTGTAGCCTGAAATAGGAGATGGCTCTGGAATAGGGGGAAAGCTGTACCTGGACTAGTGTGATCTGGGGGCATCCTGAGCTCTGTACCTGGGAGAACAAACTGGTAAGGTCCAGGCAGAAATGTCTCCCTGCAGCTCCCACCGCTATGTGATGCCTGCTAGAGACCCTTTGACAAAGAAAACCCTAGATGAAAATATTCTTGAGAAGACACAAAACTTAAAAAAAAAGTATATATATTTTTCACATGCACATATATATGTATATGCATAAATACTCGACAATTCTATAAAAATTTGTATTTATGTGTATATGTGTCTGTATGTCTACATATGTGTATATACCTATGCATGTATCTGTCATCTATCAATCATCTATCTATCTAGCTTAGACTTTGCAAGACGCCTAGCAAGAAACAGAGAATTTAAACTTATTGGTGACCCTAGAGGTTGTAAGCCAACCTCTCTATTAATAACTTAGAAAATTGAGACCCAGAGATGCCAAGTGATTTGCCCAACATCACACAGCCAGGCAGTGGAGCTGGGGCTGGTCTAGTCTCCTGCCTCCTTAAAGTGCACTGCTCCTCCCTACTCACCCCTGATTCTGTTTCCCAGGTGCCCAGTATGTGCTTGGGGAGGCCGTAGGCATCTCTGTGCTGTTTCCACCAGCCTCTGTCTTAAGGGTAGGAGATTGGGGGGCAGAATGGTTAAGGGACCCAGACACACAACGGGACCTTCCAGGCCTTTCTAATTCCAGAATCAGAACTCCTCCCGGGACACACAAGCCTCTACCTGGTGTGTCAGTTCCAGTTGCCTGATAGCGGCTGCATGGAGTGCTCGGGGTCTGGGCTGATTCGAAGGCGGGCTTCAGTTTCTGTGGCCCAGGTGTGCATGCTGGCACCCAGCTCCTAGAGGGGAGCCCTTTAGAGTTCTCGATGGAGAGTCTGGACTGTTTTCTGGAGCCTTTGCTGCTGGATGGGCTCCAGACTTCAATGTTACTGCTTTGAAGCTCTCGAGACACCTACGTTTTGTCCAAGTTTTCGGCCAGCAGTCACTATATTGGAAAGGGCAGATGCCACAAGGGGAGATGGTCTTGTGAAGTGATGGCGCCCCCCTGCCTGCACTTCACTGTGTGCTCTTGTGTCATCAAGTCCTCGTTAGCTCAGGAGATCTCTGATGCCTTCACACAGATATTTTAAGTATGCCTCATTCTTCTAGTTGCTTCAGCAAGAGGGGCTGTTTGCCACATGCAAATCCACCCTTAGCATAAGAAGAGCCTCCCTACCTTAGGATGTAACTAAACCAAACCTGCAAGTTCAATGCTAATTGAGTTATTTGAGAAATTAGCCTCCTCCCAGAGGCTCTTCTCTGACCTAGGCTATGCCTCCGAAGCTTCTCCACCCTTCAGCTAGGTCACACTGGCAGTTTGGAGATGGAGCTAGGGACAGCCAGCATTTTTACCCGAAGGACAATGGCCCCATTGCTCTGGTGTTGGGCCCAACAACTCGGCAAAGCTGGGTGAGTTTTACAATGTGGTGTCTGGGCAGATTGGGCTATCTAGGAGAGCGATTGCGTCTCCTTCTATTGTGATGCTTTTGATCCCTGGCTCAAAGCAAGGTGCCCAATGGCCACAGCGGGGCTCAAATAAAGCCTGTTAGGTTGCACTTGGGCACAGGTTGATCAGGCGGGCTGGACTGTGAGCGGATCTGAGGATGACAGATATCTGCCCCCATCTTTCCACTGTCACCCTGCCAAATCTTCCGAGAATAATCTAAGAGGGGCTACTGCTAGCTGTGGGCTGTCTCCTGTTTCTCAGTTTGTTCTAAATGGTCAGAATAGGTAATGATGTATAAAAGGGTTGAAATGGTGACAAAAACGAACCCGTTTGCAAAGTGCTTATACAGTATTTATGACCCAGATACATCATTTAGCACTGTATTTGGAAATTGATGGATGCTTTAGCAATATCCAGTGCTTCGCCTTTGAGGAGCTGGTGACAGGTGGAAAAGGCACAGCCTCGCACTTGGGAGGGGCAGGGTAGCTCTTCCCTCAGAATGGCCAAGGGCAAATGCTTGCCGGGCTGTAGCCCTCACTTGTCCTTCTTGTGACCTTGTGTCTTCATAATTCTGCCGCTTCTCTTTTCCTTTCAGCTCATGAGGCATCCTTGGGGCAGCCACTGCAGCGAAAATTCAGAGGAAGGGCAAGGCATGAGGTGTGATGTGGGCTTAGTGAAGTTGCCAGATCACAGCTCAGGCAATGGGCAGCGGAAGGAAGGCCATGGTCATTGTTTTTTGTTTTTTTGTTTTTAAACATTTATTCATTTTTGGGAGACACAGAGAGACAGAGCATGAGTCAGGAAGGGGCAAAGGGAGAGGGAGACACAGGATCCGAAGCAGGCTCCAGGCTCTGAGCTGTCAGCACAGAGCCCGACACAGGGCTCAAACCCACAGACCATGAGATCATGAACTGAGCTGAAGTCAGATGCCCAGCCAACTGAGTCACCCAGGTGCCCTGGGCCATGGTCATTGCTAAAGTCAGACTCCCTTGGTTGGAGCCCAGCTCTGTGACTCCCCTTTCCTTGACCTGTCATGTAACCTCTGGGACTCTTCTTCATCATCTCTTAAAGGACGACAATCATGCCAGTGCAGCAGCTTTGCTTCAAGAAGGAAATAAGACACCACCTGTGAAGGCTAACATGTCCACATCCTGGCTTTTCCATTTCTCCACCTTCTAATTGTCAGAGAACTTGCCCAACATCACACAGCTGGTGTGTGGCTGCACTGGGAGTCAAACCAGGCAGCCAGGCTCCTCCCTGGCCAGCGTGTTTCTGCTCAGGGTGCGGTGGGGGGCTTGGCTCAACCCCACTGTTTACTGAGAGGTTCCCACCAATTGTGCATAATAAACCCTGCGGTGTAGCACAGGGCATTTCGACCCCCCACCCAGCATGGCTCCTTTGTGGAAAATCTTAGGCTGTGTCCCAGGCAAAAACCTGTCTTCTGCGCTCTCTCACTGTCTTAACTCTTGTTGGTTCTCTTGCCCCAGGCTCCTGGTTTTACAGCCTTCTCTTCTCCCTCCTTCCAACAATTCTGGGTCCAGCAGTCCTGTGACATAGGTGAGATCTTACTATCATCTCCATTAGGCTAGGAGAGTTTAAGTTACTTGCTCATGCCCAGTTAGTGAGAAGTAGAACAAGGATTTGATCTCAGAACTTCTGCTGAAAATATTCCATTCTGTTTTTCCTTGGTGCCGTGTCACTGTCGTTTCTGCCTGTGGAATTCTGCAGCAGGGAGTTCCAGTAGGCTTCATCTAGTGTGATGCTGGCAGATTTTAGCAGTTTGTTGGAGCTCTGTGTTGAGAAGGGCTCTGAGGCTGCATTTAGACCCAAGTGGAGTGAGAGTCCTGATTGATTAGGGATGTGTGCTAAGTTACGGGGGGGCACGCCTGGGCTATTCTTGAATATCTAAGTCCTCTGTTAGGTAACATAATGTGGAAACATCTAGTACAGTGCCTGGGATGTAGTAGAAGCTCAGAAAATGTTCATGAAATATTAGTTGATACGTAGGATTTTTTTTTCCCCTAGGGAGAAGAGTGGTGAAAAATGCTGATTCCTCTAAAATACCCACTTTTTCTCTTGCATTAGATGGGGTTCAGAGCTGATTTGGGAAATAGAAACACTGGAGCGGGTGGTGGATAATCCAACACTGTAGGTGAGGTGGTCTAATGTAAAGAATTGAGACTTCAGGGCCAGCATCTCTGGATTTGAAATCTCTCTCTATGATGCGGTGGCTGAAGCAAGGTGTTCAATCCTTATAAACCTCGATTTTGGCATCTGTGAAGTGGAGGTTGTAATGGTATTTATCAAACAGGTTTGTTGAGTGGATTAAATGAAGTAATGTATGTGAAAATGACATAATGGAAGTATCTCATAAATGTATTGTCATACAGAAAGCGTTCCCAGGGCGCCTGGGTGGCCCAGTCAGTTGAGCGTCTTACCTCCGCTCAGGTCATGATCTCCCGGTTTGTGGGTTTGAGCTCCACATTGGGCTCCCTGTTGTCGGCAAGGAACCTGCCTCTGATCCTCTGCCCCTCCCCCACTCGTGCTCTATCTCTCTCAGAAATAAATAAAACATTAAGAAAAAATGAAGTGTTCCTTAGATGTTAACTATTAATAGCATGACACATAAAACTCATGGGAGGTTCTCAAAATTTTTTCCTTTCCTCCTGCTGCAAGGAGGCAGGCAAGACATTCTCCATCTTCTGTCCCAGATCCTCTGTCTGCAAAGGAGAATCTGCTGGCATCATGTTCAGGTATGCGGGAGGTGGGGGTGTCATGGAGACATCCGTGAAGCTTGCTGTTGCCCAGATGACAAGGGCAAAGAAAAGATCTGTTCTCTTCTTAAGTCATGACCTTCTTCTTCCAGTGAAAAGACATGTACAGACGGTGCCCTTCATAGGGGCGGTGGGAGGCTGTGCCCCCGCCGTGGCACTTATGTGAGATGGTGGCAGGTGTCCACTGCTGGAGTCTGCCGCTGTGCCATCGCTAAGACCTCTTGGTCCCGCCCGGCATTTTCACCTTTTGCTGATCAACTTGTAGTCAGTGCGGGATTGCACTTTGGGCAGAACGGAAAGTCTAGGAGAGGTGGATGGGGCATCGAGAAAGGCGACTAATTGGGAAGTGTCTGGAGAGGTTGAGAAATTTTAAGGACCGATGGACTAAAAACAAAAATAAAATACCTAGAAGACTGGTTAGCACTGTCTTGTTAGCCTTCCCTACTTGAAGAGCCTCCTCATTATCTTGTTTCCTGTGATGTTTTTAGACTTTTGTTTTTTAGGTTCTTATTTGGGACTAGACTTGTATTTGAGAAGTGTGGGGCTTGGTGTTAGAAAGCACAGGTTTATTCAGCCATTTAGATGTGGGTTCAAATCGTGATGCCCTTGTTCTTGCCATTTGACCTTGGACCAATTAGTTAACACTTCTCTGTTCTCATCTGTAAAGTGGGACAGTGATCCTTCCCTTAGAGCTTATTAGTGGGAAGAAAATAAAAGAATGGATGGAGAACATGTATTACAGAACACATCCCAGTGTAGGAGAGGGGGCTGTCATTGACATTACGGCCCAAGCAGAGTTTCTGGGCAGAGAGGGAAGAGCTCTCCTTTAGGACTCAGAAGACAGGGTCTCCTTCAAGTTAAAAGAGCTCAAAACTCACCTACCTTCCAGTGCCCTGTGTCTTATAAAGGTAATAATACAACTTTGTCAGGTTGTTGTGAATCAACAAAGTAATGGATAAATGGTTAAATATAAAGCATTATCCAAGTGGAAGATGATATTTGGGGTGGGGTTAAGGTATATTAATGAATAATTCACATGCAATAGAATTCACCTTTTTATTTTTATTTTTTTTAATATATGAAATTTATTGTCAAATTGGTTTCCATACAACACCCAGTGCTCATCCCAAAAGGTGCCCTCCTCAATACCCATCACCCACCCTCCCCACCCTCCCACCCCCCATCAACCCTCAGTTTGTTCTCAGTTTTTAACAGTCTCTTATGCTTTGGCTCTCTCCCACTCTAACCTCATATTTTTTTTCCTTCCCCTCCCCCATGGGTTTCTGTCAAGTTTCTCAGTATCCACATAAGATGAATTCACCTTTTTAAAAGTATACACCTGGATAGGTTTTGATAAATACCTACAGTGGTGTAACCATGACCACAGTCAATATATAAAACAGCTCTATCTATTGCTCTGAAAATAAAGTCCCTCATGCCCTTTTGCAGTAAATCCCCTCCCCCAACACCCAGCCCTTGACAACTACAGATTGGCTCTCTGGCCCTATAGTTTTGCATTTTGTAGAATGTTGTATAAATGGAATCATAAAGTATATACTCTTGTGTCTGGCTTAACATAATGCTTTCGAGATTCACCCACACGGTTGTGTGTCAGTAGCTTGTTCCTTTTTATTATTGAGTGGTTTCCTACTGTGTACTGCAGGAGGCTGAATTGTGTTCCCCCCAAATTCATATTTTGAAGCTCTAAGCTCCTGTGTAGTGAAGCTCCACTCCGGGGTGGAGTCATTGGGAGACAATTTGGTCCACATGAGGTCATGAGGGTGGGGCCCTCATGATGGGATTAGTGCCCTTGTAAGAAGAGATCCCCAGAGAGCAGCCTCTCTCTACCTGGGCCACATGTGGACGTAGTGAGAAGGCAGCCATCTGCAAGACAGGAAGACTCTCGCCAGAACCTGAGTATGCCAGCACCCTGATCTTGGCTTTCCAGCTTCCAGAATGGTGAGAAAACAAATTTCTGTTGTTTAAGCCATCCGGTCTGTGGTATTTTGCTATGGCAGCCTGGCTGACTAAGACATATGGATAGACATTTTAAAAAAATAAATCATGGCATATTTCAAATATTTACATTTCCCATTAATTCCTTTAACACGTACCAAAATATTTTATTATAAATGTGCTGTTCACAAGATAATCACAGCATTTGAAAAGAGGAATTTGGAGCTCTGTGCTGTAGGGCATAACATTTCAAGTGCTGGTCCTGCCTTGACATCTGTGAGCCTCCCAGGACCCCCAAGGCCTCCACAGATCCACCCTTTGCACAAGGGGGAAAGGCTCCCGCTCAGTTCCTGCTCCTCTAAGCCAGGTTGGCTTGCTCCCTGCAGGTTGCTCAGCCTTAGGGTGTCACATCCCCGCCAACCCAAAGAGTTGTTCAAATAAACCATCATGAGAACCGGTGGTCACCTTACCCTCTTTCCACCTCAAAGCCTGCTGCTGGGCTGTGAGTATGTGTGACTGGTAGGCAGCTGGCAATCTCCAGTGTCGGGTGTGGTGGGTCTGGCCATCTTGTGTTATTTAGTCCTGGGGAATCCCTCTTTTACCAGTGAGGTGAATAAGAACGCATAGCAGATTTCGGGATTTGGTGATAGGACTATAAAGTTAACATCCTCACTGGTCACTTTTCTTCAACCTTTTGCTGTGGCTCTGTTAGGCTGTGTGTGGCCCCACTTGCAGAGAAGGTTAAAAGGGCTTACTTTGTGGACTTCTTGAATAGGGGACCCATAGCAATGATCCTGAGAAGGGGTTGTTTTGAACCATTTTGTATCCCTGCCTTTTCCTGAGATCCACAATACCTTTGGCCCAGGTTTTAGCCAGAGGCTGGGAAGATCTCTCCTGAAGGAAGAGGAGAAAGGTCTTCATGGTGAAAAGAACATCACAGGTGGAGAGAAATCAGTCTGTTCTTCACTCAGTACCAGGATATGATTCTAACCTGGCTTTGCTTCTTCCAGTTGAGTGGTCTCCTTAGCAAATCATGGCCCTTGTGAATCCAGAGAGTATGTCCCTTGAATAAGAGAGTGTCTACTCTAACCACCTGCTTGAAATTCTCCTCATCTCTGTGCTTCTCGCTTCCAGTTCTGGATTGGCTTCCATGAGCCTCTTGGTTCCCGTATTAGGAATATATATGTACATATACACACATACATACACACAAGGAGGAGAGAGGGAGAGAGAGAGAGAGGGAGCAGGGAGAGGGAGATTCTAAGGAACTGGTTGCCATGATTACAGAGGCTGTCAACTCCAAAATCTACAAGCTATGCCATCATGCTGGAGACCTGTGGAAGAGCCAATGTTGCAGTTCAATCCAGAGCCAATCTGCTGCAGAATTCCTTCTTGTTCAGGGGAGGCCAGGCTTTTGTTCAGGCCTTCAGCTGATTGGATCATGCCCACACATGTTCTGGAGGGCAATCTGCTTTATTCAAGGCTTATTGATTTAAATGTTAATCACACACACACACACACACACACACACACACACACACACACACACACAAGATCCTCATGGAAACATCCAGAATAATATTTGACCAAATATCTGGGCACCATGGCCCAGCCAGGATGATTCATATGATTAGCCATCATAGTCCCCGCAGTGAGCTGCTGGACATGGCCAGAGAGATCACACCACAGTGCTGCCTGGATTCACTTTAAATACAAACTCTGAAACTGGTCTGTGTCTTGAGAAGAAGGCAGACTCTCTTCTCCGGCTATCCATGCTTCCTCCTCCATTGCCATTCTCCCCTGATGTGCCCACCTTGCATGTCACTGAGGTCACAGAGGCTCAGATGTGAACTGTGCCCACCTAAGTACCCTCCTGTATTTGGACTGACCATCACTCTTTGTGTCAGCTCCTCTGTCGCCTCCATCATGAACCCCTCCTTTGTACAATCATTCTTGCCTAAGGATTCCCCCTTTTACAACAACCTCAGTGGACACTTGTCCTTCAGCTATCCCCGTTTCTCTGCTCCTGGCATCACCAAACTTCTTGAGAAGCTTCTCCACTCATGCTGTCCTCACTCATCAACGGCTCCACCCTGGTTTCTGCCTTTGCCCCCAAGACTTCTCCCATCAGGGTCTCTAGTCACCCCATTTCCATGGGAGATGCCTCCCTCAGCATCCTGCATGGATTATACTCACCCTCTCCTTAAAGCAATGTGTTCTCCTAGATTTTGGACTATTTTAGTTTTCTTCCTACCTCATTGGCTGCTTCTCCTCCATCATCCTTACTGTCTTTTCTACCTGACCTCCAAAGTTTGGGGAATTCTTTAAATTTTTTTTTTCAACGTTTATTTATTTTTGGGACAGAGAGAGACAGAGCATGAACGGGGGAGGAGCAGAGAGAGAGGGAGACACAGAATCGGAAACAGGCTCCAGGCTCGGAGCCATCAGCCCAGAGCCCGATGCGGGGCTCGAACTCACGGATGGCGAGATCGTGACCTGGCTGAAGTCGGACGCCCAACCGACTGCGCCACCCAGGCGCCCCAAAGTTTGGGGAATTCTTAAGGCTAGAAGCCACATTCTCCTATTTCCTTTCTTCATTCTTTCCTTAGGAGGTATCATCTCTTCCTCCAGACTTAAATATCAACTTTCAAAACAAGATTCCCAAAAGTACATCTCTAGCCAGACCTCTCCCCTGAGCTCCAGACCCACACCCCAAACTGACCCCTTGATATTTTCACTTGAAAGGATTGTATCTCATATCACAGACCTGCCACGTCTACATCTTGGTTTTTGTGAATCCCGTCCCCATGCCCTCTGGCCCTAATCTGTCAATGGCACTACCAGCCACCCAGTAATCTGAGTCACAGATATGTGGGATGCTCAGATTCATTTTTTTCCTCATTACAGTCCAACCCCAATTTTGTCACATGGCTCAATTCCATCCATTTCACCCCTATTTCTCTCTATATTTTTATATCATGTAGTATTTCACCCCGTTTCTATTTTTTTTTTTTTAGATTATGCAGTATTTGTCTCTGATTTATTTTACACTGTATAATGCTTTCAAGGTCCATCCAGGTTGTCACAAATGATAGGGTTTCCTTGTTTTCTATGGTTCAATAATATGTTTAAATTTTTTGACCAACTATCAAACAGTTTTCCAGAGGCTTGCTATTTCTTTTTTTTTTAATTTTTACTAATTTTTTAATGTTTTATTTATTTTTGAGAGAGAGAGAGACAGAGACAGAGCATGAGCAGGGGAGGAGCAGAGAGAGAGGGAGACAGAATCCAAACCAGGCTCCAGGCTCTAAGCTGTTAGTGCAGAGCTCCACGTGGGGCTCAAACCCACAAACTGTGAGATCATGACCTGAGTCAAAGCTGGATGCTTAACCAACTGAGCCACCCAGGTGCCCCTGTTTTGTTTTTTGGATTGGTGGATACCCCTATTTCTATTTCCCACTGACTTAGCCTAAGAAAACCTTCTTGGGAGTCTGGCAGAGCCCCTGCTCTGCTCATATCTACTCTTTCCTACCCTGCAAAAGTCCATGTGTAACACAGCAATAATATAGTTTTGATTATGTATGTGTGATCAGTTCATTCTTCTGCTAAAACTTTTCAATGGCTTCCTATCTCATTCATGATGAAATTGAAATTGCTGAAGACAGCCTGCGTGCTGGTCCTAATCTGCTCCTCCCTGTCTTCTTTCCTTTTCTCCCTATGCTCCAACCACACTGGCCTTGTTTCCAGCTTGGGAACACAACATCCAAGCCCTTTCTTAGCTCAGATTTTCTCATGCTCTCCCTTCTCCCTTCTCCCTTCTTTCTGGAAGGTCCTATCTTCTATTCTTCAAATGGGTGGCTCTTCCTACTGCAGATCTCAGTTTAATTTTCATCTCTGCCCCTATCTGTCCAAAACAAACAAACAAACAAACAAACAAACAAACAAACAGCACTCCCTCCCACATTCCTCCTTCTGTAACCCCCTAGATTATTTCTATCAGAACACCACATTTTGTAATTCTTCACCTGCTTCCTTGGATCCAAGTCCTCCACTGTAAGGTTAGCTCTGTGAGAGCAGGTTTATCCCGTGCTGCTTCTCTGTGTGTCCCTGGCATCCAACACCATGTCTGCTCATACAGCCTGTCCCCAAGAAGCTTGCCATAATAGGGCAGTCCTGGGACATGTGAGGATTGGGTGGGTAGTGCATTTTTTGCGGGGGGAGGGCTCTGTCCTGGTGGGCTGTGTGATCTTGCACAAACCACTTCCTCTTTCTCAGCCTCTACCTCCAGTTGTATGGCAGACACATAACAACAAATACCCTACAGAACTGAGCAAATCACAAGGCAGGGATGAGCTGTTCAAGTGGGGAGCAGCCTGCACTTTTTAATCTCGTTGACCTCCCTGGAAAAATAGCGTCTGAGAAGATGATGTGTTCCCTGCACGGTTGCTACAGATGTTCTCAGACACCATATTGATGAGATCTGTGTGTCCCCAGCCTGGTCACCTGTCTCCCCACTGTGTGTACAGAGAACCCTCTCTTACTATTGTAGTGAATTACCAAGGTGATCCTTGGGGTCTCCTGGGACTGGCAGAAGCCATAAAGATTAGTGGTCATCTACATTATCCCTGGAGGTAATGGGTAGGAAACCCTACCCAGGATTCTGGGCCTCAAATCCAAGTGGGCCAGGCTACAGCACCCTTCTTAAATCATCATTAATCACAGGGCGCATAAAGCTGATGGAAAGTTTTAGGAACAAGAGACAGGAAAAGCTGGAACGACAGCAAATGATACCGTTGCTTAGAGAAAATGGAAGGATAATATTCAGAAGTCTCTAAGAGCCAGAATTAGGAATCAGGGAGGAAAGAATTTTGAATGTGAGAGCAAATGGTTTTAATTGAACCCTTTACTTTAGATATTCTTATTTCTGTGAGAGCTTATCATACTCAAGCAAGATGTTAAGTACATTCTTTAAAGTTTATATAAGAGCTAAGCTTCCTTTTCGAGTTTTTTGGGGGACGTGCCATTCAGGATGAAAGGGGTCAAGGAGAGGAGGTGTTGAGAAGAGTGGGGGGGGAGAGAGAGGTGTGCTTGCTGGAAAAAAGATGGGATCACATATCAGCCACAAACATTTTCCCAGAGAACCCCAGCCTAGAGTTAAAAAATGGGGGCACAGTTGTGTTATATAACTATATATCCCCTATATAACTATATATAGGGGATATGGGATTCCCCCATATCTGCCTTTCTCTGTTAAATGGAAAATTCAGTCCTTCTCAGATTCCTGTCAAGGGGCTAAAGGCAATACATGGGTATATACATGTGCCCCGGGGAAGTTGTTTGCTTGACTCCCTGGGGCTTCCAGCATTTTCCTCCTCTCCTGTGCATGTACTCTGAAGGGAAGGATGTTGTCACCTCTTACATCAAAAGAAGCTTCTCTGCTGCTGATTCTCACAGAGGCAGAAAAGAAGCCATCACCCCTCCCACTCTGCACACCCCCTGCTGGCATCCCTTGTGTGCTGTGACATGGCCCTGATGATGGGGCTGGGCCCCTGGTACCTTGTGAGTGGCCATGAGAATATTTCACATCATTTCTCTTTCTTTCTGTTTTTTTAAGCTTATTTTTTATTTATTTTAAGAGAGACCGAGAGGATGAGCAGGGTAGGGGCAGAGAGAGAGGGAGAGAGAGAGAGAATCCCAATCTCTGAGCTGACTGTGAGGAGCCTGACATGGGGCTTGAACTCATGAACGGGGAGATTATGACCTGAGCTGAAACCAAGAGTCGGACGCTTAACCCACTGAGCCACCCAAACGCCCCTCATTTCTCTTTCTTGGCCGCTTTCTTGGCCCGTGTGCTGGCTGCCTCCCTCCCCTGAGGGTGAGGTCCTCCTAAGAGGCTCTCTGGCTCCTGAGGTAGGTCTGGAGGTGCTTCTTCCATTGCTTCTGAGAGCTGCCAGCTTCTATTTGTTTTTTCAACGTTTATTTATTTTTGGGACAGAGAGAGACAGAGCATGAACGGGGGAGGGGCAGAGAGAGAGGGAGACACAGAATCGGAAACAAGCTCCAGGCTCTGAGCCATCAGCCCAGAGCCCGACGCGGGGCTCGAACTCACGGACCGCGAGATCGTGACCTGGCTGAAGTCGGACGCTTAACCGACTGCGCCACCCAGGCGCCCCGGCCAGCTTCTATTTGAATCCCAAGTAAACACAGCATCAGTTCGAGCTGTGCGGCCTCTCCCAGTGACACTTGGGTTTCCATTTCGTCCTTTCTAAGCCTCTGGAAGCTTTGCTGAGCAAAGAGCTGTAGTGCAGGTATGGAACGGGCAACGGCAGCTGTCCTCCCCTTAGCTGGAGCTTCTCTGCTCCCAGGCTGACTTTGAAGCAGATCCCAAGGGCAAACGGACCCCAGGACCCTGCGGTGTGTTTTCCACCTTCCTCTCCCGTGACTCTCCATGCTGCGTGGACCCTAGAGAGGAGGACGGAAATCGCAGGGAGGAGGGGAGGAGAGAAAAGTTTTTACATAACATTTAAAAGACTAGCAGGCCCTTCCAGGCCACTCCTTGCTTGTTGGATTCCCGCTGCTGAGTAGCACCGACTTTCCAAATCCATCGGTTCCCTTACGCCCGACCCACGGGGACCTGGGACGGTGGAGACAGGGTCTTTCTCATCTTGGGGATGTTGCTGAGCCTAGTGACTGCATTACAGGAAAAGAGCGAGATACATCCCCCTCTGTACAGACCGCCCTACAAGCTCTCCCCTTGCTCAGTGTCCCTCTTCTGCCCGCGCATGATCGCGAACCCTTCCCAGCCTGGCCTCCCATTCTGCTGTATGGGGTTCAGTTCACCTCTCCCTTCCTCTCTGCATGCTCACTGCACACGCAGTATCTACAGAAGTGTCCTGCACCCCCCCAGCTCGGGTCCCTTTGTAATCACCCTGTTGTTCTCCCCTTGTGCGAGGCATGCCTTTCTCCTACTCCTGGCAAAATCACACTCATTCAACGGGCCATCCAACTGAAGAGTGTCTGCCATCAAAGCATGCCTTTGCACAGCCAAAAGTAGCCCCTCGTGTGTCTGTGCCTTCCCATAGCCACCCGTCCCCTTGCCAGAGAGCCTGCTTCCCCTATGTCACAGTTATCAGTCACATCACGTCTCACCTTCTAGTAGTAAAGTCCTTGAAAGGGACTACTGACTGTATTCATATTTTGCAACATACCTTGTACATTGTACTGCCCACAGTAGGTACTTAAAACGAAATAGGTGGCTTAGTTTGCCCCAGGCCATGCACCTCCACTGAGTAATGAACAAGGAGGCTCAGCCATGTACCTGAATTTGCATTGTCCTATGCAGTGGCCAGTTAGGGTGGGGACTCCGACTCGGGGAGCAGTTCCTGACGGTGTCATGAAGTAAGTCTGTTTTGTCACTGTCACCCAGTTAAGCTTTGATCCCAACCTTAAAAAAAGAATAGAACGTAGAGAGAGGGACGTAAAAGAAATTTTGAGACACGTTTCGACTGCTAGTAAGTATTTGGGTTGTGAACAGTGAAGTCCCAAATGGAATTGAATGCTCGTGATTCATTCACTGGGGACGCACTAGACAAATATTTGGTGAGCACCTACTATGTGCTGTACCCTCTACACGAGGTGTGCGGGGGTGACGTGTAGGCATAGACACTGACCTCACAGGGCACATATAACAGCATCTAAAATGTACTAGGTTGTTGTGTCATTGGGCACATGAAGCTGGTCAAGGCAAGTTCCAGCCCCCTTGGGCCCTCACCACGGGGTGTGTAGGGGGAGAGGCAGATGAGCTAACCTATGATTTTAACAGTGCAGTAAGGGCCGGGAGAAGGCTAATAAGCACAGTTCAAAGGAGGGTGCCAAGGAGTAGAAGTGCCTGCAGATTGTGCAGGGTCAGGGTGCTACTCCCAGACTTTGAGGCATTGGCAGGCACTCCCGGGGCTGAACGTCAAGGGTGCCTGCAGCCTGACAAATGGGGACAGAAAACACAGATGCAGCTCACCAGTCAGATAGGCCTGGGTCCAAATCCCAGCTCCATGAATACCGTTAGCCGTGATGATAGTAGTGATCAAACCCAGCGTGCTGGGGAGTATGAGCCAGCAGGGCCAATTTGGGGAGCTCAGCTCTGTGGTCAGGGTGAAGAGTCAGAAGGGTTGGACCCGGAAGTCTGGCTGGAGAAACTGAGAGCGGCCAACGTAACATTCAGCTTCTCTAACATTTCACAGCATCGGTAACAGTGTTTTCGGCCACATTTTCTGTAGTGTTGGCAGCATGGCTGGGCAGGGCAGATGCACCCTTATGGGCCCAGACCTGAACCCCCCCCACCCCATGCCAAGAGCCTGAGCTCCCAGTAGCTGTGACCTCGAGGAGCAGTCGCCTCCCAGACCCTGACAGAGACATTTGTGAAAACACACCTTACTTTGTTCCCGGTTGTGTGGGGCAGAAGTGATCTGCCCTCAGTATCCCATGATCCCCTTTCAAAGCCTGGCTGTGCAGGCCACACTCGGGGGTTACCCTGAGGACACTGTGTTGCTTTTCAGCTGTTCTGTCTTGGCTGTCGCCTGGCTTTGGTTCCACATTAATTTTGAGAGGGCCGGGCCCAGTGCCACTGCCACCAACCCACAGATCATAGGGCTCTCCTCTTGTCTGCACATCTGAAATCTGTTGCGGCCATTTGTTCCCTGGGGAGAGGTGTGGGGGCATTGGGGTGTCATTGTCAGCCCAGGAGTAGTAAAACCCCAGGTGAGGGTTCATTTGGGCTGAGACGAGTCCTTTGAGAGTTCAGGGAGGGAATGGGGGATGGAGAAGGCAGGGGGCTCTCTGGCCCTGGGAATGTCACAAAGAGTTTCACGTTTAGACTTCTGACGTGTTGTCCAAAGGAGTCCGGACTCATGATGATTTCTTTGTTATTAAAGGATAATGGAAGTGTTGGCCCGGTGTTTGTTGGTTTGCTCTGCCCCTTCTCCCCTCCCATGGAGGTGGCCCAAGTCTCCCTGCATGCTTTCTTCAGGCTCACAGGTGCATCTGCTGTGTCCGAGGCACAGCCAACTGAGTGATCACCTCAGGAGACAGGTGAAACATGGGAAGGAGCCTGAAGTCAGGGTTGGAAAGTTGGGTGTAGAAGAAAAGAAGAGCAATGGGGATGGAGAGGAAATGAAGATGAACTTGCTCAGACCAATTTTTTTCTGCTTGTTTTTGCCTGAAGATGCCCCAGGCATCCATCATGGCTATCTGCCTCTGCTGTTTCTGAAAGGCAATTCTTGGGGTATCCGGTCTTGCAGGAGATCTACTGAAGCCTAACAGAGCATTTGGTCCCTCACTAGATGTTGAGAGTAGAAATCAGTGTATCTCCTGACCCCGCACATTGCCAGGGATTAGCCTTGACTATTTATGGATTAAACCTACATATTTGCAATGGATACAAGGGTAACCACTCAACAGCCTCGGAAGGAAAAAGCAGTATTGTCTTACTTTCTTGAACCCAGCATGCAAGTCTCTGGTTTTATTTATTTATTTATTATTTATTTATTTTTTATTTTTATTTATTTATTTTTTTTAATATATGAAATTTATTGTCAAATTGGTTTCCATACAACACCCAGTGCTCATCCCAAAAGGTGCCCTCCTCAATACCCATCACCCACCCTCCCCTCCCTCCCACCCCCCATCAACCCTCAGTTTGTTCTCAGTTTTTAACAGTCTCTTATGTTTTGGCTCTCTCCCACTCTAACCTCTTTTTTTTTTTTTTTCCTTCCCTTCCCCCATGGGTTTCTGTTAAGTTTCTTAGGATCCACATAAGAGTGAAACCATATGGTATCTGTCTTTCTCTGTATGGCTTATTTCACTTAGCATCACACTCTCCAGTTCCATCCACGTTGCTACAAAAGGCCATATTTCATTCTTTCTCATTGCCACGTAGTATTCCATTGTGTATATAAACCACAATTTCTTTTTTTTTTTTTTAATTTTTTTTTTCAACGTTTATTTATTTTTGGGACAGAGAGAGACAGAGCATGAACAGGGGAGGGGCAGAGAGAGAGGGAGACACAGAATCGGAAACAGGCTCCAGGCTCTGAGCCATCAGCCCAGAGCCTGACGCGGGGCTCGAACTCCCAGACCGCGAGATCGTGACCTGGCTGAAGTCGGACGCTTAACCGACTGCGCCACCCAGGCGCCCCTAAACCACAATTTCTTTATCCATTCATCAGTTGATGGACATTTAGGCTCTTTCCATAATTTGGCTATTGTTGAGAGTGCTGCTATAAACATTGGGGTACAAGTTCCCCAATGCATCAGTACTCCTGTATCCCTTGGATAAATTCCTAGCAGTGCTATTGCTGGGTCATAGGGTAGGTCTATTTTTAATTTTCTGAGGAACCTCCACACTGCTTTCCAGAGCGGCTGCACCAATTTGCATTCCCACCAACAGTGCAAGAGGGTTCCCGTTTCTCCACATCCTCTCCAGCATCTATAGTCTCCTGATTTGTTCATTTTGGCCACTCTGCAAGTCTCTGGTTTTAAAACCATCAGTCTTGGTACCCAGAAAGCTAAGGGCCTTCTCACTCACCCATTTGTGGGGGACATGGCTGGGAAAGAGGACCCAGGAGCCCAGTTCCGGATGAGAGGCATCTCACGGTTGGCCAGGACATATGCCCAGCTGAGGAAGGGGCAGAATGAGTAACCGTCTTGCTTTGCCGGGGTCTGGGTGGTTCTAGGTAGACAAGATTTTGACAGTTAAAGCCCCGGAAGTCCCAGGCAAACTGGGCTAATTTGGGACTAAGGGACTCATATGGCTTCTTCAGCTCCAGGGTGGTGGGACACATTGCCTGAGAGCTGAACTTAGAGCCTCCCTTTGAGGTGTGGGGAGTGCTTTGCTGCGGAGTATGGTGGCCTCAGCCCAGTTTTCCAGAGAAAGTTGTTTATATCTCATCCTTATTATAGTTTTGATTTGTTGATGGCATCCGTATTCCAGAATGCATCTCTTGGCCTTCTTTGTGATTTTTTTCCTCTGGTAGTATTGTTTCTATTGACGAGATGTATCACTGGGCATTTCCAAACAAGATTCCTTGTCGTTTTCCCTGTTTGAACAGATGGTGGCCCGCTATGCCCTGTTCTCTGTAAGCCAGTATGTTTCTGACTTTATCTCCACTGATCTCCAGGCCTCCCCTGAGAAGAACATCTATTTAAGCCTTAAAGATAAAAAGATTTCCTTAATTTATTTCCCTTGCCTTCCAGAGGGAAAGGGAGTGTAGAGAGAAAAACAACTGGGGGAGGGGGTGAGAGAGAAAAGCAAGACCAAGGTCTGCTAAGGAGTGTGCACAGGGAAACCACCAGTGGGGTGAGGTGGTGGGGAACACACACAGGTTGAAGGGGTAGGCTTTTGGGAGACAGAGCCCAAATTCTTATCATAAGGCTGTTTTGACATCCTTTCTTTGCCCTAATTGCTCCCTCCCTCCCTTCCTCCTTCCCTCCTTTGTCTTTCTTTCTCTCTTCCCTTCTCTTCCCTTCTCTTCTCTTCTCTTCTCTTCTCTTCTCTTTCTCCCTCTCTCTTTCTTCTTCCTCTCTTTCTCCTTTGCTTTTTCCTCCTTTTCTTTTCTCTTTTCTTTTCTCTTCTTCTTTCAAAAGACTTCAGCTTCAACATACCTCCTTTGTCTTCCTTTCCTTCCATTTGTCAGTTGTGAGTATTTTGCTTTGACTCGAGAGAAACAGACAGCTGGTGCAGCCCTCATTGCTTCAGTAACACCAGGGTGTTTATGCTCACACTTTCCATCTGATGAGTGGAGTGGGTGTGCAGGAAAGCAGCTCAGTGTTCTGAGCCTTTGCGGGTGGATGAGGGATGGACTGTGGTGGCAGTGGCCAAGCGCAAGTTCAAGGTCATATTGGTGAGCCCTAGGGAGGTGTGAGTAATAACAGAGTATGTGTGTGTATGTGTGAGGGAAGGGAAGGCATGGGGGTACCAGGCAACTGAAATCATTTGATATCTCGCATTATGCCAGATGGCTACCTTGAAGAGAGCCTGGGCTGCCATGACTTTGTAGGTAGTAATGGGTAATAAGAAGGGTGATGATTTGGGGGGAACTTCCAACAAGGATAAAGTGAATTCTGAAATTCACCCACCTCAGCAGCAAATTGAGACCTGGCTTCCCTCTCTAACTGTTCTTTGGACATCTCATGACCCCAGAGCAATGTTTTCAGTCGTGGCTGCATATTGGAATTGCCCAGGAGCTCAAACAACTCATGATGCCTGGGCCCACTCCTGGAGACTTTAATTTAGTTGGTAGGGGCTGAGGCTTGCACATCAGGATATTTAAAAGCTCTCCAGGTGACTGCAATGTGTGGCAAAATTTGAGAACTCTTGTCTCAAAGTGTGTCTGGGGAGCCAGCACCCAGCAACACTTAGAAACTTGTTAGAAATGCAGAATCTCAGGCCTTACCCCTGACAAATCAGAACCTGCATTTTATTGAGATTCCCCAGGTAGTTTGTGAGCACAGTAAAGACTGAGAAGCTTTGCTAAATACTATACCCCTGAGCAGGTGGGACTGGCCAGCAGCTTTGCTGATCTATTGTACTAGTTACACAACAGTTTTGTCGAGTTGTTATATTAGTTAAAAGCCATGGAGGGTCCCCTGGGTGGCTCAGTTGGTTAAGCGTCTGACTTTGGCTCAGGTCATTGTCTCACAGTTCGTGGGTTCGAGCCCTGTGTCAGGCTCTGTGCTGACAGTGTGGAGCCTGGAGCCTGTTTCAAGTTCTGTGTTTCCCTCTCTCTCTTCCCCTCCCCTGCTCACAATCTGTCTCTCTCTCTCCCCAAAATAAAATAAAACATTAAAGAAAAGCCATGGGTTGTTTAAAAGCCTGGGTTTTAAGGTTAGCTATACCTGAATTCAAACCCTTGCTCTTCTGATTATTAGTTGTGAGGTATTGGGCAAGGCAATAATCACTTGGTACTTTGGTTTTCTCATCTGTAAAATGGGGACAATATGTATTCCTGTCTCACAGAATGGCTGTGGAGGGAACTACCTGTGAAGAGCTTTCCACAGTGCCTGGCCCATAGCAAGGGCTGTGTGTTAGCTGCCACTGCCACTGGGAAGATGTGCTGATTTCATCATTAGGGTTGAAGGATTATCAAACTTAAGTTCCTTATACAGTGAGTGGATGGGAGAGAGGGTCAACTTTAGTTAAACTATAAAATATTTTGTTTTGATTTTCTGATAAAATCACCCCCCCACCTAAAGAATTTCTAGCAAGCATTATCCAAGACCAGTGGTTACTAAAAATGCAATCCTTTTTCCTTCCTGATGGTTTCAGAGATGGTTTCAGATTCTGGGAACTGGGTGTTGGAACATCAGAGACAAATCACCTCCTTTGAACTGTCCAGGTTATAGCCCCTTGGTGAACCCATTCCCCTCTCCCCAGGGCCAGCCAATCTGCTTCTGGGAAGCTGTAGACATGCTTCTACTATATGGGAGCCGGCCCGGAGCCAGCCTGGAGGTTCTTGGCCCAATAAAAAAAATGCAATCCTCAGCAGAGGCTGCCCTCAATGACTCACTGCTCTAAAGAATATAATTCATATATCTAGATGAGAAGCTCATATATTTGCTGGACACTATTGCAATGGTGGAGTGTTACTGACAGCCAATCAGGATCATTAGTTAAAGTATGACCTCAATTCCACCCAATCAAGCTATTCCCGGAAGAGCTGGACCTTCCACAGGTTTCCTGTTATTTGTAACTCACTTGGAAGACATGGGTCAGGGACGGAACAACCTGCTGGAGACTCTAGTTTCCTTCACTTTATAAACTTAGGGACATAAATGTTTGGAGGAGGGGTTTGCAAAGTGAGGCCAGGAGATACTACTTGAAAAAAAATGTTTTGTGGTTGCATAAGTTTGGGGGCGGCTGCCTATGACATTATTCTCATGGAGAAACATGCTTAGCATATTATAGACTTGGAGCCATCAGGCCATCATGAAAATTCTGCTACTTGGTTTTACTCAAGTTTTTATAAGGATATGTGCTGTGGGTTCAGATTTTTATTTTTAAAAAATGTTTATTTATTTATTTTGAGAGAGAGAAAGAGAGAGAGAGAGAGAGAGCATGAGTGCATGTGAGTCGGGGAAGGGCAAAGGGAGAGAGAGAGAGAGAGAGAGAGAGAGAGAGAGAGAGAGAGAGAGAATCCCAAGCAGGCTCCATGCTGTCAGCACAGAGCTTGATGTGGGGCTCGAACTCATGAGCCATGAGATCATGACTTGAGCCAAAATCAAGAGTCAGACCTTAACCCACTGAGCCACCCAGGCACCCCTGAATTCAGATTTTAAATAATGTCTATTGAACATCTAAACTAAATGTTTCACAGAACAAATTTTGGGACCTGCACAGAGAATTCTGATTCTGCATCAGCACTGCCTTTCTGCTATTTATATTGCCATCAGTCAATCAATCAGTCAATTAATCATTTAATTGAACTCTGGGTTCTGGGGTTACTTTGCATGGCATCATGACAGAGGGCTTCTCTGAGGAGGTTACAGTTTAAGTGAACCTTGAAGGGTAAGAACAAACCAGACTTCTTTTTTTTTTTTTTTTTTAATTTATCTATTTAATTTGAGAGAGAGAAGGAGAGAGAATATGCGAGTAGGGGAGGGACAGAGAGAGAGAATCCCAAGCAAGCTCCACACTATCAACACAAAGCCCAACATGGGGCTTGATCCCATGAACCGTGAAGATCATGACTTGAGCCAAAATCAAGAGTCAGACCTTAACCAGACTGAGCCATCCAGGAGACCTAAGAAGAAACCAGACTTCTGAAGACTCAGGGAGGAGCACTGCATCCAGAAGGAAGAAGTGAGCAAGACAGTGGTGGATACATAGAACTAGAATATGCAGAGCCTTCTGGGCTGCAGTAAAATGCCTGGATTAACCCCTCTTCTCTTCCCCCAGTGTGATGAGAAGTCATTGAAGGATTTCCATCAAGTATGTGACAGAACTTGGTTAATTTTAGAATTATATAACTTTACCTACTGAATGGAACATGGTCCATAGAGCAACAAAACTAAAAGGGAGAGGAACAGATTATATTTTCCAAATATGGCTGCCAACAATAACTCCCCTCCCACATGTTCTTCTAGAACCTTCCAAGATTCAATCAAAAGAGTAAGTCTGAAAGAAGAGAAGTTTGATTGCACTCCTCTGGAACTCAAGCAGATTGTGACTTGCTCATAATTAATAGAATGCTCATAATTAATAGAAATGACTCTCATTTCCCCAAGGCTGCCATGCTGTGGGGAATCCAGAACACATGGAGAGGCTCCATGGAGGTGCTCCGGTCCACAGCCTCAGTGTCTCAGTTCTCCCAGTCCACGTGCCAGACATGGGAGCCAACAGGCTTTTAGATGATTCTAGCTTCCAGCCGTCAAGACACCCTCAGCCTTTGCATCTTCCCAGCTGAACCCCAGACACTGGGGAGCAGAGACAGGTGTTCCTGTTCTGCCCTTTCCAAATCCCTGATCAATAGAATCTTGAACAAGTTAAAGTGGTTGTTTTAAGTGACTGAGTGTTGGGATAATTTGTTATGCAGCAGAACAGGGAATATAGGTAGGGGCTGTTGCAGTGGTGTGGGCAGGAGAAGGTAATGCCTTGAATTCAGATCCCATCATCTGTAGATCACACAAGGAACACAGCTGTGTGTTAAAAAAAAAAAAAAAAGGTAGATTTATTATTGCTGCAGCAAGGGAGGCTGCACACCATGGGGAACCATAGAGTACTCAATAATACCCCATAGGGAAGTGGTACTTACAAAGTTTTGGGGGCTAGAGTTAGTCATAGATGCCCTTAACAGGAATTGACCAGAATTTTGTTACTCTGGAAGCTGCTGTCACAGTGAGAATTCTTATCTTTATTTTATTTTTTTAATTTTCAATTTTTTTGAAGTAAACTCTGTGCCCAACATGGAGCTTGAACTCATGACCATGAAATCAAGAGTTGCATGCTCTCTTGACTGAGCAAGCCAGGCACCCCAAAAGGTCTTATCTTTAGAAGTCAGGAATCTGTATGCAGATTAGTTTATCTCCAAGATCAAGGTGCCTGGTCTTACCTGGAAGATAGGAGTCTGAATGAACTGGTATTAAAAGGGTTTTTGCTTTAGATAGTCTTAGGACCCATACCATGGCTTGGTATAGCACAGATTATCTGTTGGTGAGTCAGGGTATATTTTGCAAGTTGCAGTTTCTGTTTTAATTCTAAATTCTCCTCAACAGCTTTGCCGCCAGCTGTTCATTTGAAAAGTGAGATTGTGATTATGTTAAAAAAAAAAAAAGACTCCTGATCTTTAAGAAATTGAAATGGAAATATTGACAGGACAAACCAGCAGTTTTTCAAATGTTTTGGTCTCAGAACACATATCTATTTAAAAATTATTGAAGACCCCAAAGGGCGTTGTTAATGTGAATTTAGCCATTGATGTTTACTGGGTTGGAAATTAAACCTTAATCATTTTTTAAATATTTAATTAATAACATTTACTTATATGTATTTATAATGCAAGTGACATTTTTATGAACAATAATGACATTTAAAAAGTTAACAAGAGGAGTGCCATGGTTTTACATTTTTGCAAATCTCTTTGATATTCTGGCTTAATAGAAAGTGGTTGGGTTCTCATTTCTGCTTCTGAATTTAGTCTGTTGCGATATGTTGTTTTGGTTGGAGCATGTGAAAAAAAACTTGACCTTACACAAATATGTAGTTGGTAAAGGCAGGAGTATTTTAACAGACTTTTTCAGGTTATTGTGGATATTTTTCTTTGATATTATATCAAAAATGGTAGCTTCTATTTGTAACCATGTCAATGAACTTTTTGTGCTCTGTTAATATTACAAATCCACTGGTCTATCTTGTACTTTAAAATAGATCTTTTGCCCATGTGTGATTTTATATTATCATTAATTGGTCATTTGCAAATACCAGCTTACTGGATGTGGAGGTATTCAAATGTTGGTACATTTCATTATACAGTGTTAATTTTTAAAAACTGTTTATTAATTTTTGAGAGAGTGAGACAGAGCATGAGCAGGAGAGAGGCTGAGAGAGAGGGAGACACAGAATCTGAAGCAGGCTCTGAGCTGTCAGCACAGAGTCCAACATGGGACTCAAACCCAGACTTGAACCCACAAACCATGAGATCATGGCCTGAGCTGAAGTCAGACGCTTAACCGACTGAGCCACCCAGACGCCCCTCATTATACAATATTAAAAAAAATCACATATATTAATATCATCACTGATTTGGAAGCTGTGAAACTTATGGTGGCAGATACAATTTTTCAAAATTCTAATTTTTGCTTTATAGGTTGAATTTATCATTGGCAACAAGTGCTGTCAGTTGCTTTCCTTGAAATGACAAGCTTGCTTTATTCATTTCTGAGAAAATTTGTGTCAAATACCTGAGTCTGTATAACCAGAGTTTGTCTATTAGTCAAACACTCAAGTAGAAATCGTGTTCCGTGGGAAAAAAAAAAAAAGCAGCTAGTTTAGCTGGTCACACAAACATTTATGCAAGTGCTTTTCCTGGAGGCAACTATTACACTTTGTTGTGTAGCATAAGCCCTTTATGGGTATGTACTTCCATTGTGTAGCACAGCATGTGAAACACACATGTAATCAAAAGTTAAGGTTTTATAGAGGCACTTGGGAGGCTCAATTGGTTGAGTGTCCAGCTTCAGCTCACGTCATGATCTCATGGTTCATGGGTTTGAGCCCCGTGTTGGGCTCTGTGCTGACAGCTCAGTGCCTGGAGCCTGCTTCAGATTCTGTGTCTCCCTCTCTCTCTGCCCCTCCCCCACTTGTGCACACACTCGCTCGCGCTCTCTCTCTCAAAAATAAATAAATAAATAATAATTTTTTTTTTAAAAGTTGAGTTTCATAGAATTATTACTAATTCATCAAGGACCTCTTAAGAGAAGCTGGTGTTTGTTTTAATGCGAGTGAGTGGCAGTCAACAAAGCAATGCTCTCCTGCTGCCTTGATCCACATTTGGGCACCAGCAGTTTGCCTACCACTGCTTCTGCACCATTAGCACAAATGTCAATACAGTGAAGAAGGTAAATAATGTCCCAGCGTAATGGTAAAAATAGATTTGATGTTGAAGTTTCTCTTAAATGGTCTTAGAGACTTCTGAGAGTCCATGGACCACACTTTGAGAGGGAGGAAGGGGAAGGGGCTATAGATGAAATGAATGGCCATGAGTTGATAATTGTTGAAGTTGGGTCATGGGGACAAGGGGTTTACTTACAGTATTCTGTTCACTTTGGTATGTGTTTGAACTTTTTCATAATAAGAAATTTAAATGAGTTGAATTATAGGACTCTAGCTTTAGTATCTGGGTGAACAGGAGTGTTGTTACTAACGGGGAAGGTTAGGGGAGCAGGGACAGGTTTGGATGGGGGCATATAATAATTCTGCTGAGGACACATTACATTTGGGGTGCTCTGGTGGGGCATCCAGTTTGGATATATGTATCCAGAGCCTAGAATCTCCCACATATAGCCAGTATTTTAAGCCATGAAACCAGCTCTGGGGATGAGAATGTGGAGAGAGGGGAAGGCCCAGTTGGGCAACCTCCCTCATGCTTTGACTTTGCTGATTGGGCATTGGCTGGTTGCCTCCAACTCTGAGAGCCTGCATAGGCCTTCCTCAGCCCTGGGAATTGGCACTGCCCCTTGGAATTCAACCTCATCCTCTGGCGTTCTGATTATCTCCAGGATTAGGGGGAATTAGGAGAGTGGAGGAGGAGAAGGCAGCTTTTGGATTTCCTTGGAAAGCTCCACGCAGATCTTATCCCCTCCCCATCTGTATGATGGGAGTTATCTCGAGTGGTGAGATCCCAAGAGACTCAATTCACAGAGACTCTTTCAATCTAATTTTGACTTATGTTGGTAAACTCCACGCACCAAAATGTTTGCTGAAGCTGTTGAGAGTTTAGACATTGTCATGTTTGAGGCTAGTCTGGCAGTGAAGAACTTAACCTCCGGAATTCAATCAACTTGGATTCAAGTCTCTGCTCCTCCCCGTTACTGGCTGTGTGACCTGGGGTGAATTTCTGAAGTCCTTCAAGTCCCAGTTCCCTCAAGTCTACAATGGAGAGTGAAAAAAGCACTTCTTCATTGGTTTGGAGGGAGGAATAATGAGGCAATGAATTCAAAGGGATTAGCACTCAGCAAGTAATGAGTTAATGTTGGTTTGTTTTCTCCCCTTTATCTTTGTTCCTCCCTTGTGTGGACTTGATGTTAAGCCACCACTTACATCTTGATATAAGAGGGAATGAAGGGGGAAACAGTGATTCATGCAGGTGACCAGATGGCTTTAGGAGTGGCTGTTTTTTATTGGTCTTCGATCTCCTTTACCACTCTTTCAGCCAAGAGTTCCCAGATCCAGCTGTAAATGACTTATCAAAGAAGAAAACCAGATCCATCTGGAGCCAACTGATGTCCTTCTATCTAGAACATTTGGGGGCCCCTAGCCCCCTGAAGGGCGTCACTGCTTTCCACCTCACCCAGTGTTGTAGAGCTGCTGTGCTGACTGCAGCCCTGCAATGGCCCAGCCCCTGCACAATGTTGGAACCTCATGCTCCTCTCTTCTCTGAGTCATCATCACTTGGTCCTTACCATTAAAAATTTGCCATTGAGGATAGCTAGACATTTGTCTGGTAGGTGTCAGAGAGACCTATACCAATTGGTGCCACAGTGGTCTCTTGTCCAGGCATCTTGGGATCACCTGGTGTGCATTGTGGGCTTTGTCTGTTGCAAAGTCTCTTACTCCACATCTCCTACTGATTGCTGCTCAGAACAAGCGTATCCTCAAGGCTTGTTTTACAGATATAAGTCCTGGGGTAAGCCTGATCCCAGGTGGCACAGCGGGGGATGTCCTGACAATTGAGGAAGACATCAAAGAAATAACTGTCTTTGGTCAGACAGGGGAACATATCAAGGTAATTGCAGTTCAAGCTCACCTGGGGTCACGTTCCCCTAACTGAACCAAGATCCCCTATGCAGTCTCCAAGTTATCTTTTCAATTCTTTTGATTCCACCAGTGCTTGGTGTACATCTTCCCATGTCTGTATTTCTATTTGCTAAGAATCCACTTCATGACAGACTCCGACATAAACACTGACTCCACCCAGTGGGTTGGGTAGATACAGGAGGGTTAGAGTAGGTGTTCCAATTCAAATGTTTACAGGGGCCTGTTAGCAACAGACAAGAGTGTTTGGGGCTGGTGTGAGCAACACTGTCCCCTTAACTCGGCTAAAAGGAAAATCACGGTACAGGTCTGATGACGAATGCCACCTGCCCCCACTCCCTCAGCGGTAGAAGATGAGGTGGGTGTGAGCACGTACCTTCTGAAATAGTGGGAAACTCAGGTCTCCCCGTTCCCCACTGTATCAGCAGGACCTGGTGCCAGCCTGCAGCTGGCCTAGTGCAGGCACACAGTAACTTTGGTTGATGAATAAATGGGTGCCGGGGACAGTGGTGACTTGGGGCCAGCATATACCCTGTAAGGGAGCAGCTGTGACTTAGCTCTGGTTGATTTTGTCACATAGAAATGTGGGCTTAGTGTGATCAGATCTTCTGATTTTTTTTTCCCCCAGCAAGATCCAGAAATCTTGATTATTAGGTGATATCTCCAGGTTTAAAGAAGACTGACAAAATTAAAATGTGCAAGCCATCAGTGGGTCAGTCAAAGCATTGTATCTGGAGGCTACATGTGTCTTGAAGGCTGTTGTTTTTCAGGCTCTGTAGAGACACCTCTGTACTAAAGTGCCACCCAAAGAGGTGAGATTCAGTGACAGACTGACCTGGGCAGTGTGTGCCTCCAGCCTGGGCTGGGGTGGGGAGCCCTGACTGAGGTTGAGAGAAACCAAGGTCAGATCTGGGAGCCTGGGTCAAATACAGAGACCCACCCACAAGAAAATGGGTCTTTTTGTATTATTTGCCTTTTTTGTTTGTTTGCTTTGTTTCTAACGTTTACTTATTTATTTTGAGAGAGAGTAGGGGAGGGGCAGAGAGAGAACATGGAGTCTGCATGTTGACTCCATGTTGACAGCACAGAGCCTGATGTGGGGCTCGATCTCGTGAACTATGAGATCATTATCTGAATTGAAACCAAGAGTCAGACACTTAACCAACTGAGTCACCCAGGTGCCCCTGCCTTTTTTGTTTTGACTTTAAGTCCTGTTTTCCATGGTAAAGGCACCAGAGAAGCATCCAACAGGCATATTTTCCTATGGCTTCCGTTTCTGCTTCTGGCTCATGTATCTGAGGTTAGGCCCCCTGGGAGCTGAGCTGCCCCCCCAATGAAACACATCCAAAGCATGCACCACAAGGCCCTGTTAGATCCAAATGCATTTTTGTTGCACTTATCAAGGAGGAACTCCTTAGGGATGGGGTCTGGAGGGCTGGGATGGCAGGAACAAAACCATTGAAATGCAAGTTGGCCCTGCTTCCCAGAGCCCTTTGAATCCTGAGGCCAGAGTGACAGAGCAGCTCCAAGCAGTGAAGCCAAGTAGTGTGTGAAGAGCATCCGTGCTGGTGGGCACGGTTCCAGCTGGCTGCCCGGAGGGAACTATATTTACACCGGCATTCACGAGGCGAGCTCTGCAGTGTCATGGGACAAGGTGACTGCCGGGCCTGTGGGGAGTGTCTGAGGTCGCTGGTCCTTAGCTGGGTGAGCACGGTGGAGCATTTGTGTACCGCCCTGCCCAGCCACCAACCACCTGTAGGAAAGGTGGGCTTGGAGCATATGCCCAGCCTCCAGGCACGAGGATGGAAGTGAGTGTGGTGGCCAGGATTCTGTGTCTGGGTAGATTGATGAAGCTACTGGAATTTTCTCGAACACCATGCTGTGTTAATTTCAGACCGCCTGTGGCTTAGAATTGCACAGCTTGGGGATGAAGGAGGTGATCAAACTTGTCTCCTCTCACTGCTTACAGGTGGGCAACAATGATGGGTAGAGGCTATCCCTGTCCTTCTGAAGTCTGCGGGGGTGTTCAGGCAGGCTGGAAGAAGGGACACTGGGACTGGGTCCTCTGAATGGCCAGTGGGATGGGTGAGGACGATCAGTTCTGCAGGCAAGACCCTGGCATCGATTCTTGGCTCTTTTACAACTTTTTGGGTCCTAATCTCAGATGCCTTTCCTGCCTCAGTGCCTCAGAATTTAGAAGCTATTTTCCAATCCTGTGGTGCTGAGCACAGTGTTTAATACTTAGTGGATGTGCAATGTTAAAAATAAATAAACAATATTTAGCGCTCACCAGACAGCAGCACCTGAGGTTGGCATATGGCATCCCTTGTCTCATATGATTGGCCCAGGAGTCCTGAGAAGTAACTGTTATTATCCCCATTCCACAGAGGAGGAAGCAGAGGCTCACAGAGATTAAACATGTTTTCAGTGTTATGACAGTGTTGAATTTTACTAGTGCCCTGTTGATCCCGGAAAATAGTGAAGAGTCAAGAAATCCCCCCCTGCTTTGTTCACTCTAATTTACTGTTAGAACCAGACACCTCTACCCATTCCTCCTGTTCATCCTCTTCCCCCATGCCTGGCTTTTCCCAGCCTGGTTCACTCCATCCAATAAAAGAAAAGCTCCTTTCTCACCAACCCTTCAGGCATTTGTAGATCTCGTGGCTGGAATGTTCTCTGGATTGCAATAGTCTCACCTTACCTAAGTCTAGAGTTGTTTTTCATTTGGCAGTAACTAACATTTATTGAGCACTTATTTAGGACCAGCCTGGCCTAAACACTTAATAGGTCATATCTCATTTAATTGTTAAAATAGAGCTATTTGCTAGTCCCCTACCATCACTGCATGCTAAGATGAAGACTGGAGCCCAGGGTGCTTCATCAGGGACTTTAGAGCCAAAGCCAGTCTGGCTTTTCTGTTTTACTCATCATGCCTGATGACGGCCCACAGTGCATTCTTGGTCTCAAGATCAAATGATGGTAATCATCTTAACTTGCGGATTTTGATAATTACATTGTGGTTATGTGGGAGAATATCCTTTTGTATAGGAAGTGCAACACGAAAGAATTTGGGGGTGATGGGGCTTCCAATCCAGTGGTTCAGGAAAAAACCAAACAAACTGTACTTGTAACTTCTCTGTAAGTTTGTGGCTGTTTCCAAATAAAACCGTATTTTAAAAACTTAAAAGAAAACACTAGATCCTGTATGTAAGGCATCTGGCACAGCATTGGGACTGAGAACACAGGGCTCCCTTTGCTGTTATCTTCCTTTACCTCTTGTACTCAGAGCTCTTCCTCATGTGCTGTGTTCATTATGTCCCCTCCTTGCTGCGATTCCCCCCATGGCTCCGTGTGCATCAAGGCCACACTCCCCAGGCTGGTTTTGAAGGTGCTCCATAGTCATTCCTCATTCTGTTCTGCTCGTCTTTTCTTACCTGTGTGTCACAGACATCCTTGCTCAGCTCCATCTTACTACTACTGCTCCTTTCCATCTTGACGCTCTGTCGTGGTCTAGTGGTTAGAAATCGGCATTCTCAATTTGCCCTCCTGGCAAGCCCTGTCCATTCATCCTTCTCGGTCAAAAATGTCTATCCTTGGGGCACCTGGGTGGCTCAATCTGTTGAGCATCTGACTCTTGATTTTAGCTCAGGTCATGATCCCAGGCTTATGGGACTGAGTCCTGCATTGGGCTCTGCCCTGAGCATGGAGCCTACCTGAGATTTTCTCTCTCCCTCTGCCCCTCCTTCACTTGCACATGTGCTCTCTCTCTCTCTCTCTCTCTCAACTAAAAAAAAAGTTTCTGTCCTCTAAGACTCTGTAGGAAGCCTTCCACATTTGGATGATTGCCCCTTGGATGGGTGCTAATGCATTTACCACCTGAATCTTTGGGCAGACATTTAACCATTTGCACAGGTCTATGGGGATTTCATCCTCCCTATTAATTGTTATTCTTTCCCTGTTTTACGAGACTGCTAAGCCTTGGGCCCAGAGCTACTAGAATATAAACTCTGTAAAGGCTGGAATTTTGGTTTGTCTTGCTCACTGATGAACCTCAGAGCCTAGAATACTGGCACATAGTAGATGTTCAATGAATGTTTACGAATTTTGCATGAATGTCATACATTTCATTGCCTATCCCTTAGCATGGAGCATAGTGATCTACAGATGGGTGCTCAGGAAATGCATGTTGAACAAATTAATGGATGCACTGGATTGGCCAGTATGAGTGTCCTCAGCTATCATAGATGGTTTACTGTCTTTGCTCCAGGAAAGCAGGATGAATGATCCGTAACCACATTTGTTTGGTAGCCCTAGGATATGGACTGTAAAGTTCCTCCAGGAGGGTCAGTAGAATCTGTGGCTGACGGTGACAGCCATCACTGCAGTATTTATGGGTTTCTCACATACTGCCCTGGCAGACCTCTTTCCAAGTCATTTGTACATAACTAATTTCCTATCCTTGGATAAGGCATCATCTGGCCTTAGCAGTGACCTGCCTGATAAGACGTCCATCGGACAGGACTATGGGATGTGAAAGGATCTACAGGCAAGCCTTGCAGGTCTATTAGATTCCCCCAGGACCAAGGTCAAGACAAAAGGACCTTAATACTAGAATCTGATCGGGAGCCCTGACAAGTTGTTGGAAAGGCACCTTTGTGGAAAATGGCAGACTGATTAAATGCAGGAGGATTAAAGGGACAGGAATTTGTATTTTTGAGCACCTACTGGATCAAGTGCTATGATAGACCCTTCACATACATTCTCTCATAAACGTTATGAGCTAACAGTGAGTTTTGGGCCATGCATCCTTTGAATCCAGGCATTGTGTCCATGCTTACTGTCTCCACTTCCCCACCTTCCAGTATCTTGTCTGTTCACGCCGATCAGGTTTTGTCCCTATTACTCCCTTAAACAGTTTTTTTTTTTTCAACGTTTATTTATTTTTGGGACAGAGAGAGACAGAGCATGAATGGGGGAGGGGCAGAGAGAGAGGGAGACACAGAATCAGAAACAGGCTCCAGGCTCTGAGCCATCAGCCCAGAGCCCGACGCGGGGCTCGAACTCACGGACCGCGAGATCGTGACCTGGCTGAAGTCGGACGCTTAACCGACTGTGCCACCCAGGCGCCCCTAAACAGTTTTTATCAAGGTCACCAATGACGTAACTTGCCAAGGCTAACTCTCCTCCCTTGTGTGACTCTCTTTCTTCGCAGCATTGGGCAAGCTGACAACGTCCTCCTTGAAACCTGTTCTTTCTGTGCTTCTGTGACAGTCACATGGTTCTCTCCCTACCTCACTGGGGATTCCTTCTCAGTCTCTGTTGAATCCTCCCTTTCTTTCCACCTAAAGTCTAAATGTAAGACAACCCTCTGGCTACATTATTTCCTCGGGGAATCTTACCAAGTCCCATCTGTTTACTGATGACTCCCAAATGTATTTCTTCTACCCAGGCACATCCCTTTTTGCAGGACTTACATATTGACTGCCTACTAGACATTTCTACTTGGATATTGAGTTGATGTCTAACCCTCAACTTGGCCAAAACAGAGATATCGATTTCCACGTTGTATATGATATCCTGCGAATAGTTAGAAGAGTGTTTGATCAGCTTTTACCCATTTCTCTCCTGTTTATCGCCTTCCTTTCTTTTCATTCAAATCAGTGCAATGTACTACAGACTACGGAATCCTGAAATTAGAAGTGGTTGGGGATTTGTTACTCAAATACCTTCAGAGACCCAGAGGCGCAATGATGGGTCAAAGTCTTACAGTTAATTAACCGCAGAACTGAGACTGGGTTTCCTCACTAGTTTTCATTTTACTGGGAATTTTCACTTTCTCTTTTGAGTATCTGAATTTGAAGAAAACAATGTCTTTGGTTGCTTACTCTGTTAGTTTGTCTTCCAGCCTCACACACTGGCTTCTCTCTAGCCCTGACAATTGCTAAGCCTGACCTTATTTTGTAGCATCCCACAGTTTAGATCACAGATGGTAAATACTTGGCCCTTGTGCAGCCACTCCTCAGTTAGTGTCCATGGCAGACATCATTAATTGATCATGATACTTTATCCTGCTGAGCCCTAATGCAACCTTAGAAGGCTTTGCAACATAGTGCTCTGGGAAGCTATGATCAATTGATCAGAGTTGAGTTTCAAGATAAGACTTACTTGTTGCTGATTGCCTGAATCTTTTCCTCTGTACAACCCTAAATTCTATCCATTCCTGTCTGGTCTCATTTTTCCTCCCGAATCTGTCTTCGGAGGCTAGGTAATTTGATCTAGGGTGTTAGAGAGTGCTAGTGAGATATTACATCTTAGTAGTAACACTTGGAAACGATGCCTACCCAAAGACATAGAATTTTAATGGTAAGAACGCGAGCGCCTCAGGGAAGCAGTCTGTATCTCTCCAGTTGCACCAGGTAGACAGATGGCTTCTGAGTCCAAGTTCAACTCCAAGCAACTTACCAGCGGTGTGACTTTGGATGAGTTGCTTAATCTCTCTGAGCCTTACTTTCTTTCTCCACTAAATGCAAGTAACAGCTTACATAAACTTTCATGGCTGCTTTGCATAAATGAGGCTTAGTCCCCAAAGCAATTTATCCTGGGTAAGCCATTATCTTCCCCAAGCTCTCCTTAGTCATCAGGGTGGTTTGAGGCTATATGTGGCCAAGAGGTTGTGGTATCTTAGAAAGAGCACAGCTTTGGAGTCAGGCGGACCTGTGTTTGGTCTTGCATCTGCTACTGACTGCTTGTATAATGACCTTGAGCAAGTGACTCAGTCTTTCTGAGATTCCACCAGATCTCAGTGTGCTTAAGAGTTTTTAGTGCATAGTGGCTGGCACCTAGTAGATACATACCAATGAATGAATGAATAAAAGTAAATAAATCCAACCAATATTTATTGAATATCTACTATGTGCCAAGGATGGTGTTGTCAATAGGGCAATAAACACGACAGCTAGAGAGAGAGCCTTTCTTCATGTAACTCAGGAGCCAGTTTATGCTGATAATGAAGATTTAGTGACTCTTTCTCACAGGCTCTTGCCTTGCTCAGGGCTTCAAGCTCTCCCAGTGTGCTGCACTCCTGAGTAGGGACTCGCACCCAGGAGAGAGAGAGCATGATGTCTACCACTCCCCTGCAGCATGGTTTTGGAGAAGAATGGAGGAACCTGCCCGGATATCCTAGTGCTGAATTGGAGTCGGGCTAGAGAGGTGCTGTCCCAGTATGGCAAAAGACCCATGCTCAGGAAGCTATGTTCTGTGCCCAGCTTTGGCAGTATCCTGGCTCCCTCGGAGGCACATGGCACTGGGAATTTCTGCCAACTTGAAAGCCATCCAAGTAAAAATCAGAACTTCCCAAGAATGGCTTTAATTTCTTGATGGGGAGTTTAATTCTGTGGCGACAGTGCAGGCTTCTCTGGAACGAATATCATGTCCGTGCTATTTAATAATATGGTAACCACTGACCATTTAATTACACGGTAATTGTCACTTAGTGGCTGGGTAATTGCATAGTAAGTACCATCTAATTTCAGGGTAAAGGGTAAATACATGATTATTTCAGGCTCCTTAGGCACAGTATAGGTCACTTAGGAATTAGGTTTGGATTGACTAAGTATAAATTACGTAGAAATCTGTTTTCGGGTGATTACTCCTGTCATCCTTCCCTGACAAAGCCCCTAATGATTACCATACAATTAAAGAGAGATTTCAAGGTATGGGGCCTCAGGAACTTAAAGGGACACTGCTTCTTTTATAGTCTGTCCCTACCTGCTGTGAGAGAGATGTTGCTAGTTTGGGAGACACGGAGAGAGGGTCTTCCTGGTACATCCTTCTCCAACTGGCAGCTGACTTTTCTTCATTTGATGTGGGCGATTCAACACTTGTTGCTGAAACTCAGGACCAACGGTGCCACAAGATGTGAATCTAATGTCGGCCTCCATTGCCTCTTGTCGTGAGCTCTGGACTAGAAAGAGGGATGTCTCTGTGGAAGGCTAAACAGTTAACTCTCCCCCAAAGGTGTGTGCACATCTTAATTCTTGGAACCTGTGCATATAACCTTATTTGGAAAAAGGGTCTTTGTAGATGTAATTAAATTAAAGATCCGAAGATGAGATCATCCTTGATTATCCAGGTGGGGCCTAAATCCAATGGCAGATGTCCTTCAAAGAGACATATGGAGGAGACACAGATAAGAGAAGACAGAGGAGGAGACTGGACACATGTGATACCTGGTGCCATCAGGATCTGGAAGAGGAAAAGACTGGAATGTCCCCTAGAGCCTCTGGAGGGAGCATGGCCCCGCTGACACCTTGATTTCAGAAAGGATACATCTCTGTTGTTTTAAGCCACCCAGTTTGCATTAATTTCTTTTGTTAATTTTTTTTTAACATTTATTTATTTTTGCGAGACAGAGCATGAGCTGGGGAGGGGCAGAGAGAGATGGAGACACAGAATCCGAAGCAGGCTCCAGGCTCTGAGCTGTCAGCAGGTGCCCCTGCATTAATTTCTTATAGCAAGAAATGAACAGAATTGACAAGAGGCTTTGAGGCCTGGCCACCATCAGTTCTTTGCCCCTGGAGCTAGGTTGGTTGGAGTTGGCAAACAGCCACAGAGGAAAGAAAAGACATCTGAACAACTTGAGTCTCATCTCATGTGTTGAAGAAGCAGCTGTCCTCATGCAGACCATGAGCGGGGACTATTGGGTTCTCAGTCCAAGACCCCAGGCAGGAATCAGGGCTGGTCACGCGGGCCATCAGGGGCCTCCTGTTAGCTGGGATGTCATGTGGGAAGGGAATTTACAAAAACAGGTTTGATGTATGTTCTTCATTATAGAAGAAATTTATGACCCATCTGGACGAATACCAAGCACTGTTTAAAAGTACCCCAACTCCCAGAACTCGTATGTAATCACGCTGATCTATTTCCTTTCAACGTCTGTGTTGGTCATTGCTGGTCTCTCAGCACTGCAGCAAACATGAAAATGCAGGCTTTGGAGTCAGGCAGGTAAGGGCTTTAAACCCTGGTTCTATGCTTAGTCATTGAACCAGTGACTTAACTTCTCTGCTTTTCAGTTTTCCCACCTCCCAGCTGGAACAATAATAAAACTTACGCTGTAGGGCGTCAGTTTAATGAGATAATATATGTAAAGAGTGGAGAGTTTGTGCTCAGTCAAGTGTAGCTATTATTTCTATACGGAGTGTACAGACCAGTGTGAAATAAGCATCGTTCATATTATTGTGCTCTCTCCATAGACATTTGTAAATGGCTGCATCACAGACCATCAAATAGACGTGGCAGAGACAAAACTGATGTTGGTGATCATGTTGCCTCCCCAGAGACCCCGAATGAGCTTGCCTCTAATTGCACACTCCACCCTCCACCTGGGAGTTTCACCAGCTGCCCCTCCTCTCTCCCTTTGGTACCTTCTCCCCCTGCCCCCTGCCATGAGCTGATGGGTTTGGGGAGGCAAAGAAATTGGCTACCCTGCATACATACTTTGGGTACCTTGGGCACTCAGGTTTAGACAAGCAAATGCTTGGAGGCGGAGACTACGGCCCCAAAATAGCCCGTCCGAGATTGCACCTAGCTTTATGATCCTACAAGAAGGAGCTATCCAGCCAATAGGAGGATTAACCAATAAAGGATTTAAAAGACCCTCACTAAATAAAAATAACACGAACCATTCTCCAAGAGGCCTCCTGAGTCCTCATTGCATTTAAGTGCTGCAAGCAGAGTTGGGTTTATTTTTATAGGTTTTGAGTCATTTGCTCCCATATCTGTCCTCATTCTTGTAAGAATATGGTCTGCTCCATTCCACGTTGCTTCCTGCACACTCGCCGCTCCATCTCGTCAGTGGGCCGTGGGAAAGATGCCATTACCAAGGGCTGGTGGTAGCCAGGGGGGCGCCCACTTTGATCCAGCATCTCAATGTTTGCCTTGCAATTAGGGAGCGTACCTTGGAGTGTAGTCTCAGAAAAAGGGTATTTCCTAAAAGAAGATTAAGCAGCAAAAATCTTCGTTTATTGGGTTTTTCTACCACGCATACACTTTACTAAGAGTTTCACGTCTACTTTTTTTTTTAAGTTTATTTATTTACTTGGAGAGAGACACACAGAGAGAGAGAGAGAGAGAGAGAGAGAGGGGGAGAGGGAGAAAACCTCAAGCACACTGTCAGCGCAGAGCCCAACGCAGGACTCAAACCCATGCACTGTGAGATTATTACCTGCACCAAAGTTGGATGCTTAACCAACTGAACCACCCAAGCACCCCTCACGTATACTTTTTTAATTTAATGATTACAATACATTTATGAAACTGGCCTTGTCATCCCCATTTGTCTAGGCCACGTGAAGCCTAGACAGGTCCCCAAACACAGCAAAGGGCCATATAGATTATAAATGGAGGGGTTGGGATTCAGAAGAAGCCCCGAGACCAGCTGGGCACATGGAGGGGTAGATGATGAGTCACTTCAGCTCCAGAACACAACCGTTTTGGAGTGATGTGTTAAGTGTTTCTCTACATCAGTACACTGAGGAAACCAATAATTGGCTGGGAGTCTCATCTTCACTCCCCTTTTGTTTGAGTTAATCAAAATCTGGTTGGAGAGGAGTATAACTGTATATCAGGGGGCTTGTCTGCGAATGTGCACTTTATCATTCTCCAGATAACTTGACTGGGCACCAGAATTGTCCAATGTGTCAGATTCCCAGGGGTGGGGCCCAGACATCTGTATCTTTTTAAAGGTGAGCCCTTTAAATGCATATAGATGCATCTAATATGTGGACTAGCATTTGGGAAACACAGCTTAACATGTTGTAGATTTTGTCTCTGGATTAAGCCTCACCATTAGAGAGTTATAAACGAGTTGATGTCCTTTTAGCTTTGAAAATCACAGCTTTTATCAGGCTGCATGGTCATTGGCTAAAAATGAAGGATATTATAAGATACAGCCCTATGTGAGTCAGAACTAAACAGTGTGTTTATGGGATGAAAGATATTGCTGAGGATATAATTCAGTAATCAGACAAGTCTCTTAATTAACTCTCTCTTAGGCTTCAGTACCAGAAATAGCTTTGCTTCTCCTGATAACGTTTTTTTCTTCCTCCATGTGGAAATTGTGTTATGTAACTGATTTTCTTTCTCTCTCCCTTCCTTCCTTCCCTCCTTCCCCTCTTCCTTCCTTCCTTCCTTCCTGCCTTCCTGCCTTCCTCTCTTTCCCTCCTTCCATCACCCTCTGTCCCTTCCTCCCTCATCTTCCTTCCTCCCTCCACCCTTCTTCCTTCCCTCTTCCCCCTCTTCCTTCCTTCCTTCCTTCCTTCCTTCCTTCCTTCCTTCCTTCCTTCCTTCCTTCCTTCCCTCTTTAAATAAATGCAGACTGCCACATGCATTGCCTCATTTGGATGTGTCTGAAGTCTTGGGAGCCTGACCAACATGCATGCTCCTACTAATGGACCTTGAGAGCTTGTGTGGAGGTTCCAGTAGGGGAGCACAGCTCCCCTTGACCAGACAGTGGTCCTCATCTACTGGAGCAGGTCATCCTTTTCTACTGAGTATCATTCAGCTTCAGGAGGGACGCATATGGAGTGGTGGGGGAGAAGGGGGCGTCTGCCTACCCAACCAGATCAGCCAAATCAACCCTAGTGATAAAGAGGGGTGACAGATGTAGCAGCCAGATGGCCCTCACACCTTTGTTTTCTTTCTTTAAATTGGTCATTAGGAAGCCCAGAACAAAATTTATATCTCTGTAGCAAACTATGAAGAATCTTATTATGTTTTCTGAATTTTTCTTTTTCTGTCTTTCCTTCTGTTCTTAACATTGCCACAATTGCCTTACCAAACATACCATTAAAAAAATTGGTATCACGTGGTTATTCAGCCATAAACTGGAGATTTCTTCCTCACTTGAATTTTTCAGAAATTGGGATGAGACCTATGGTTAATGTATGCATCAGATGTGATAGTGTATTAGTTGCCTACAGCTGCCATTAAAAAGGACCCGAAACTGGGAGGCTTAAAACAACAGAAATTTATTGCCTCACAGTTTTGGAGCCTAGAAGTCTGAAATCATGGTGTTTGTGGGGCCAAGCTCTCTCTGATGGCTCTGAGGAAAATCCTTCCTTGTCGCTAGTGTATGGCCATTTGCTGAAAATTCTCAGCATTTCCTGGCTTATAGATAGATGCATCCCTCCAGTCCCATGGCTGTCTTCTCCCTGTGTCTTCACATTGTCTTTCTTAGTGTGTATCTGTCTTTGTGTTTAAATTCCGCCCCCCCCCCCCACCTTTTTAAGAAGTACACCAGTCATATTGGATTAGAGGCTACCCTGATGGCCTCAATTCGATTACTGCTGTAAAGATTCTTTTTCCCAATCAGGTCACATTCTGAGATACTGAGGAATAGGACTTCAGCATGTCTTTTTTGAAGGGACACAATTTAACCCATAACAGTATTGCCTTTCTTCTTCATAGCTTTTTCCTTAATCTTTTGTTGAATATTTTCCTAACGGTCACTTGATAAGGAGAGACTATTGAGTGTCAATATCATTTTTTTTCCCTAAATGAGTTTAATTATCCTCACTTTTCCTGGTACCAATAACCTGAATAATTAGTTAATAATTGTCCATAATACTCTTTAACTCTGCCATTAATATTAGATCAATTCATGAACCTTAGTGCTCCCCCCCGCCCCCCAATGACAAGAGCCATCCCTTTCCTGTCTCCCTGTTATCTGCAGGGGTAATTTTTATTTCTGGAGGAAGGGATTGAATCACTATAGTAGGACTCTGTTACTGTGTAATCTCTTCCATATTTTCCCCACAAACCCAAACCCCTTCTGCAGTGCCCTAGACCAATGGAGACTATAGCAAGAAAACTTTTTTTAACAAGCAAGTTTCCACCACCCAGTGTCTCAAGGGTCTTGGAGTAATGGGGGGAAGAGCTTCCCAGTAACAGTAGTACTCAAGACTTCTTTTCCTCACTAACGCCAGGGAAGTCTGAGCTACCTGCCCGCCACAGCTAGACAGGGTACCTGTAGGATTCTTTCATAGGCTTTTCTGGAGGGTGTTGGCAAGAGCTTTCACCTTTGGTTGCGTCAGCATTTGCATGGGACGAGACAGAGCAAAGCCTTACTGTCACTGAGAAGTTAGGAGCAGTGTAGAAACAGAACCCTCAGTAAATGTTGGTCTGGCTCTGGTATGAGTAAGTGTCTGGTCCATCATAGATGGTCATGGGTCAGCAATGATCTTGGACTGGCATAGGGCATAGAAATGGAGTAGGGATGATGAAGCCAAGAGCTACAAAGCAGTAGTAAAGCCAGACCAGAGGGCCAGGATAGAAATGCTCCTCAAGCCACTGCTGGTGGAATTTCATCAGTATCTGAGAGACGGGGAGGGGCAGTTAACACCAAACCCACACCCATGAAGTAATGTTCATTTTTATGTAAACCAATGTATAAGTTGTTAGTTTAGTAAATTGTATACTATTAATTGTAAAGAGATGAGCATTATATCACGAGAGTGTCCTTTTGAATACTGCTAAGAGGAAGTGCTTACAGTGAGGGATCTCCCTTTTTAGGCACGACCTTGGTCTCTGGGGTGTGCAGAGCAGGGGAGCATCCACCTTGGACCCTGATAACTCTTCATGCCTCTGGACACCTCATGCTGGCTTCCACCTCCATCACTCCACCAAGACAGTTATCTCTGAGGTCACCTGGGTGCCACCTGCTGTTGGAAATCATTCTTTCTACCCTCCTTGTAGTCCTCCTCTTTCATTACCTCCTAGCAGCAATGGATGCCCTTGAAAGCTCCTCTTCCTTTACCTTCTTCTACCCCTCACCCGTCCACGTCTGTTGCGGGCTCATGCTTCTTTCCTGGGTTGTTAAATGTTGGGATAATTCAAAAAAACAGGCACTATTTTCTGCAGCTGCTATTTATGTGCCAGTTGTCATGTGGTGAGTTGCTGGGTACGCTGTATTTAAAGAGCTGGGGATGGGGCAGCCTGAGATATTTCTGAGTTTTCAGAGGAAGTGCTCAGTGACTGTGGATACGGCTCTGATTCTGGGATGCCCTCCTGAGACTGAAACTCTTGTCAACTACCATCTTGCCTGTTCCTGGAGGAAGAAGAGTCCTGAGAGTGATGTTGAGCCAGAAATGCAACAGAGAAAGGAGAAATAGTGCATTCATATCAGAGACTGGAAAGACATTGAGTGGGCCAAGTGCTTAGAGATCATCCAGAAAGGAAGATGCAACAAAATCACCAATTATTTTTATTACTCTTCCAGTTATTATCTGTGTTAGTCTGTTTGGGCTGATATAACAACATACTAAAGACTGGGTGGCTTCAAAATTTATTTTCTTGCCATCCTGGAGGCTGGGACGTCCAAGTTCAAGGTGTTGGCAGATTCAGTTCTGGAGAGGGATCTCTTCCGGGCTTGTAGATAGCCACCTTCTTACTGCGTGCTCCCATGGCCTTTCCTTGGTGTGTATATTTGGACAGAGAAATCTCTCTTCCTATTTTTAAAAGGTCACTAATTCCATCATGATTGTCCCATCCTTATGATCTCATTGAATCCTAATTACCTCCCAAAGGCCTCATCTCCAAATACCATCACATTGGGGGGTAGGACTTCAACATAAGAATTTTGGTGGGGCTCAACCATTCATTCCATAACATTATCCTTCCAATGTTGTTTTCTTGGTGACATCATTAGATTATCACTGTAAAGCACCCATAATTATTCAGACCATTTTTTACAATGGATGGGTATGTCCTTTGATTTTTTACTAGGCTGAAGAGCCAGGCAAGAAATTGAGTTGCTTGAGATTTCAAGCTCTCCATCCTGCATGTTTTATGATGCTAAATAAAAGTTGCCTTCATTGCTTGCTGCAGTATATAAACAAGTGTCAGCCATCTTAGCAAAGAGGCATCATTTGATTTAATTGCAAATTAAAAAACACAAACCACCTTAAACATGGAGCTAATGCTGCATCAAATCAATACAATAATTGCACCAGGGCAATTGAGAGGCTCATGGAGTGTGCACACCTTGCATACTAAAAGAAGCCAGTCACTAGGGGAGTTGGTAAGTCCTAGTGAATGGTGGGTGATCATGGTAAATTGCACTGATTGGCTTTTTCTTTGAGAGTGGACTAGACAGGCTGAGTTTTTCACTGTCAGTGGCAACACAAAGGAAGGGGCTTTGTCCTTGAAAAGTAATTAATAGTTCTTTTTGTGAGTAGGGTTGGACAAGTTCTTGCAGTTCATAGTTGGGGGAAGAGAGGGACATTCCCAGAGCCTTTGTGATGCCTTGTGTTGAGTGTTGATTGTTTCGAGATCCAGCAATTATTTCTTTACAGACTGGACATATTGTGGCAGCTAAATTATGCCAGTGGAATATGTCTGATTGACAGGCCCCAAGTCAGTTGTGCTCTGTTGAGCGTTCAGGTGATGCTGGCCCTTTGTTTAGCCCTGGAGCAGGCACTGGCAGGCTCCGTTCCAAGTTGCCTTTGTTCTCTAAAAGTGGTCGTCAGTCTTATTTCAGGGATGCCCTGGGATGAAAGGTGGGTGAATCAGATAATCCCCTTTTGTCGTGCGGCTTGAAGGGTACAGAGAAGGTCTCTTGTCCCAAATAGCTCTCTTCTATCATCCTGTCATAGTCTCAAAATAACTTCCCATAGACACATTCTTCTGAGTGTCTGAAGTGTCAATTTCAATGCAATTGCCCCTGGGAAGGATGAACAAATCAAACAATTGACAGCTATTAATACTGCAATGTCAAGTCGATTCAGGAGGAAATATCCTCTGTGCCGCCATGAGGTGTTCATGAAATAATGCCTGATAATGTGTCTTGATTAGTTTATCAAATTAGCCAGTCACCTAGCAAGAAGCTGAGGGAATGAGACATTCCGTGAGTATGGACTACATGGTTTCTCCATTGCCCACTCCCTGGCCTTCCTATCTTCCTGGCCTTGCTGGGGGATGCGCTCTGTCTACAGCCTTGCTACCTCCAGCAGGTGCTAAGGTGTGTGTGCATATGGAGCCTGGCTGGGCCTTCATTCCTGGGAGCCTTAACCATCTTCCTTAGCATCTGCCCACCCCCACCCCCCCAGTCTCATGTGACCCCCATGCAAGCTAGGCTTGTGGTCTTACTTGTCTTCCTGATTCCTTCCTAGAGCTTCACTTCTCCTCTCAGTGCATATGGCAGCCCCAATGACTACCTCAGTAGTTTATACCATTTTCTTTTTTTTGATGGCCAGCCCCTGTTCCTTGTATTCCCAGCTACGGTTAGCATCTGAACCCCAAATGAAAAGATCTCTGCCTGGCTGCACACCATCAGCTCCTGACATGCTTCCTGCCCTGCATCAGATAGCAACCTTCCCTTGAGCTCCTCATTGGTTTACGTGGAGCCAAACTCATCACAGGCCTTTGAAACCTATTATTGTTATTTAAAATTTTGATTTGTTTTTGAGTAGGTAAATTGTTTATAGCATAATTTGATCCAAAAGGCACAGAGAGATACACAGTGGAAAGTATGTCTCCTTTTGTCTTCTGCCCCAGTTGCCCAATTTCTGTTTTTGAGGCAACTATTATTACATTTCAATATATCTTTCTGGAGATATTACATGCATGCATATATATATATATATATATATATATATATATATATATATATATATATGTGTGTGTGTGTGTGTGTGTGTACAAATATGTAGTTTCTCTCCTTTCCACCATGAGAGTGATAAAAGAACATTATTCTGACCTTACCTTTTTAAGACTCATTTATTTCTTAATTTTTAAATAGACTTTATGATTTAGAGCAGTTTTAGGTTCACAAAAAATTTGAGAGGAAGGTACAGAGATTTCCCATATATACCCTATACCAACCACCCACACATACACAGCCCCCCCCCCCCCATGACCAGCACCTCCCACCTGAGGGGTATGCTTGTTACAATTGAGTCTACAATGACATGTTATGGTCACCCAAGTCCAAAGTTCACATAGTTCACTCTTGGTATTGTACATTCTGTGGGTTTGAACAAATGTGTGATGACAGGTATCCATCATTATAGGATCACACAGAGTATTTTCCTTGCCCTAAAAATCCTGTGTCCCACCTGGTCATTCTTCCTTTCCTGACCTTTGCTTTTTAACTTAAAATTGTATCTTGGATCATTCCATATTAGCATACAAAGAACTGCCTCATTATTTTTTTTAAGTTTATTTATTTACTTAGAGAGAGAGAGAGGGAGAGAGCACAAATGAGGGAGGGTCACAGAAAAGGAGAGACAGAATCCCAAGCAAGCTCTGCAACGTCAGTGCAGAGCCTGATGTGGGGCTTGAACTCACAAACTGTGAGATCATGACCTGAGCCGAGATCAAGAGTCAGATACTTAACCAACTGTGCCACCCAGGTGCCCCAAGCTGCCTCATTATTTTTAATGACTGCATAGTATTTCATGACATGGATGTACCATAAAGTGTAGGCTGTTTTCAATCTGTTGCTTTGATAAACGATGCTGGAATGAATATCCTTTTCATGAATCATTGGGTACATAGACCAGATGTTTAGGATAAATATCTGGGAGGAGAGTTACCTTCCAAAGAGCATAGACATTTTTAAATTTTAATTGAAATACTGCCAAATTATCGTCTGTACCCTATCGTTTTAAATGCTGCGCACACCAAGCCCATCCGTTCCCAGGCGAGATTCACCTCCAGGTCATTTCCCCAACCCATTCCCTGCCTCTTTTCCATTTGGGCTCTGATTGCATTATGCTTATGGCTAAATCTGTGGTTCAGCAGGCAGACAACTGGTATCTGAATAAGGGGCAAAGGTTTTCCCAGAGTGGAAAAGAGGTCAAGAGGGAAGGTGGGAAGTCATGGTGGGGAGAAGGAAGAGGGAGCTAATGTGCACCGAACATCCACCAGGAGCTTTCTTGCACAGAACCCATCTGAGTCCACAGCAGGCACATCAAGTAGGTCATAGTTTTGTTTCCTTCAGCTGGGGAAACTGAGGCTCAGAGCGGTCGATGAAGTTTACTAAAGTAACTCAACTAGTGTTATGGGTTGAATTGTGTCCCCTTGAAAACTTACATCGAAGCCCTAACCTCCATCTCTCCAGTATCTCAGAATGTGACCCTATTTAAAAATAGGGTTGCTGCAGATATAATTAGTTAAGCTGAGGTCATAGTGGAGCAGCTTTGAGAAGGCATGGAAGGATCCTCCCCTGCAGCCTTTGGAGGGATCACGGCTCTGGCAATACCTTGATTTCAGCACCCCAGCCTCCAGAACTGTGAGAGAATCAATTTCTGTTGTTTAAGCCACCCAGTCTGTGGGACTTTGTTAGGACAGCCCTAGCAAATGAATACAGTAGTAACTGGAAAAACCAGAAATCCAACCCAAGACCGTCAAAATGTAAATCCCAAGCTCGCTCAACTCTGTCACGGCATGATTCTTGCTCAGGAAACATCAATGGGCTTGGAGGTCCAGTTCTTCCTTACAGCTGTGCTCTTCATCCTCCATGACTCACAAGTGGGAGAAGTCATTGGAAGACCAGGTCCCATTCTGGCCATTTGGTGGCTCCTCAGTCTCATGGCAGGCATATTTCATGCGGGCTCCAGAACAGTGGGAAGCAACTCTGTTTCAAATTCCCTGATGGTCAGGACAGGGCTCCCAATAAACAAATCCACCTGCTGTGGGATGGCGTCAGGATTATCAAACTTAATCCAGGCATTGCTAATGTGATACGAGAGGAACGAACAGGCCCCAATTCCTACTGCCTGTCCATCAAGGTTAGGCTATGCCCTTTACAGATGGGCCTCAGGACTGGCAAGGCTGTTTTGTTACTGTTTACAGTGTTGCCAGTGGAAGAAAACAACACCCTGACTTCCACGTTTCCGTGGCAACGGGAGGAAGTGGCCTGACTTCTGCCATGGCATGCTGCTGTCCCTGGGCTGTGGGAACCATATAGGACCTTTGCTGGGCAGAGGTGGGACTCAGCCCCAGAGGGGGTCCCCGAGGATGGAAGGGCAGGACCAGAGACACTGACTTCCGAAGTCCTAGCCCCTGATTTCAGCTGGCATGGAGCTTCCTGACATATGAGAGATTGGCCCCCAGCTTTGGAAGAAGAGAACACGGCGAGTCTAGCAGGGCAGGATCTGGGCCGGAGTCATCTGGAACAGCATCTGTAAGACTATTGGAGCGCAAGAAGACAGTAATAAAACTTGGACTTCGATTTGTGTCTCATCTCTTTAAATTTTTTACTTTTTGTATTTGCTTTATAAAATTCATAATATATTAATAAATTCACACAGTGTAGAAAATAACCCGATAAGTGCTATATGGGAGGTCATAGTCAAGTTTTGACAGCTGAGTGTATGACCAGAGAAATTTGGAGACATGTTTTTTTTTTTTTTAATTTCACTAAGTTAGAGATCTTATCTATCTATCTATCTATCTATTTATTTATTTATTTATTTATTTATTTATTTATTTATTTATTTTAATATATGAAATTTATTGTCAAATTGGTTTCCATACAACACCCAGTGCTCATCCCAACAGGTGCCCTCCTCAATGCCCATCACCCACTTTCCCCTCCCTCTCACCCCCCATCAACTCTCAGTTTATTCTCAGTTTTTACACGTGAAGACATGGTTTTAGAAGATAATGGCTAATGGTCAGGGCACCTCCTCCCTCCTCCCCCTACCTTTGCCACAAGTTAAAGTTCTCTGTGCATGACTCTGAGACTTAGCCTTTGGGTTTTGAATCTTGGATCACCCATTTGCCCTCAATGCTGTACATATATGTGCATAACACAAAGCCTGGCTTTGGTTGCAGAGATTTAAAAGTTCAACTCTTGCCTCTGCTGCATACAAGCTGTGGGACCTATGGCAAGTTTCCTGTTCATATCTATGAGCCTCAGTTTCTCCTTTGAAAAATGATAATAATAATTTTTACCTTTGTAATGTTGGTAGGATGCTTAAAGGACACAATGTGTATAAAGTGTTTGATGTTTTCAAGTAGGGGCTCAAGAAGTATTATTACTACTATCACCATGATTATCTGATTATTTAGTGGTTGAGGATTCTACCTGATCTTCAAAGACACCTGAAGGATCTTCAAGGATACTGTGAGATACTCTCCTGACTTGTGTTCTCTCTGTTCTAGACCCCCTTGTCCCAACTTGGAGAGCACTTGTCTGTAGAACAAACTCGGCACTTTACTTGGATGTTGCTTTGTTATTAATCAGATTTGCAATTTGTTGGCATCATTACCCACTATTTCAGGGACTGGGCCCCATCTTATGCCTGGTCTGTGGGATTGTTGATGGTTCTCAGGTGCAGAGGGTTGGGTTAATCCTTTTCCCCAGTGAGCAGCCCTTTACCTCCTCTGGCCCTTATGAGGTCCTTGGTTTGTATTCTTTCACTTTCCCCTTTATCCCTGTTCCCCACTCCTATCATCTCCTACACGGTTCACTTCTGTGTGTTTGCAATATGCCTAAACATGCTTTTCTCCTTGTCAAATATGTAGTGGTGCTTTGTTAATTTACCTTATTTATTAATATTGTTGATTCACATGAAATAGTATTATGCTAAAATGTCTTATTTCCTTTCTTATATTTTCCTCTCACAAAGCACTGTTTTTAAGCTCTATCCATGTTGCTATATATACATCTATCTAGGTATTTCTAAATGCCACATGCAATTCCTAAATATGCATTAGCCACATTTTGTGTATTGAATCCCTTGGTGATGGACACAGATCTTGCTTCTAGCTCCTTGCTTCTACAATGCCATGATGAGTTTCCTTGTCCCAATAGACAAGGATCTGTGAGGATCTTAAGGCTGAGGTATGTCCCTCAGTGTCTGTGTGATTCTTTCTCTGAGATACAGATTTAGGAATGGGATTGCCAGGTTGTAGGGTAGGAACATACCGAGCAGGGCTGGGACTAAGGTGAGGTACCCAAGGGCATGCAATTGAAAGTGGCACTCGCTCTGTGGGTCATGCATATTCAGAGGTGTATAAAACCCTCCTACTCTGTTTTTCTAGAATGGGTGATCTCATCAGCACCATATCTTCACCAACACTCGATGTGATCCACCTTTCTAAATTTGGCCAGTATGATGGGAATACAGTGGCATTTCATTGCTGTTTCATCTCCTGTTTTTCAGTCTTTTATAGCATCTGTGCTGGTCTGGGCAGACTTTGGGAACCTATTAAATGAGTACAGGATGGCTTTGATGAAATATTCAGGGGATTCTCACTGATATATGATGTGATGGCAGCCAACAGGGCTGAGTGCCAAAAGGTCATCTGACATTCAATGTTCTCACTACACCTAGAGTGTATGTTTCCATTCGCACTGATCATTTTATTATGGTGTACATCCTGAGCTGCACAGAAATGCATGTTTCCAAATGTCGCAATGTGTGTTTTGGGATCAAAAGTTATCGTATTGATAATCATTTGAAATGGATGTGTGTGAGATGTGAGAAGCAGGGGTCATGCCTGATATTGTTCTGTTTCTCCCTCCTGTTAGTTTAAACTAGTCTTTCCTTTGGGGAATGTTCCTATCTCTGCAGCAGTGACTGGGGCCTTTACTGATGAATTTTGGACCTCAACCCTCTCTAAAATCACTTTTTCCAGTACAACATTTTGATGATGGTTAAATAAAAAGAAAAGTTTTGATGCTAAACAAGTAAGCCAGGGGTCGAGTCTGACCCTTAGATTTATTTTGTGTGGCTTGAATAGTGTTGTATACATTGGTAATTTCACATTAAAATCCGGATTTCCACCTCCTTTTGAAAAATCACAAGGGCTGGCCATTGGGGTCTGTGTCAGTGAATGAATCTAACCCTCTGTCTGAAGATGAATGGAGGCAATTCTGTTGGGTGGGACCTGTGGCCTCTGCTTTCTCTCAGTCCCTGCCAAGCCCGCTGTCCTCTTACATCTGGTCTGTGTCATTTGTTTATGGCAGTGGCCTGACCCTTATGGGTATTTGTATTTCTAACTTTTGTTTTAAGCAGTATTTTAAGGATAGGAATTAGGAACTTGTTTGGAAGTTAACGAGCCCCTCATCCCCCAAATAAGGTTGGATATGGGAAGCTAGGCTCTCTTTGTCAGCTCGGGCTACTATACCAAAAATAACATAGACTGGGTGGCTTAGAAACAGCGGGAATTTATTTCTCATGGTTCTGGAGGCTGGAAGTTTAAGATCAGTATGCCAGCACAGCTGGGTTCTGGTGAAAGTCTGCTTCTGAGCTGTAGGCTGTGACTTCTTGTTATACTCCTATATGACAGAGAGCAAAACCGGAAAGTGAGCTCTCTCATGACTCTTCCAAGGGCACTAATCTTGTTCATGAGGGCTCCACATTCATCACTTTATCCCAAAGACCCACCTCCTGCTACCATCATGCTGGGGATAAGGGTTTCAGTATAGGAATTTTGGGACAGCATGAGCATTCAGTCTCTAACAGGGAGCATGGAATGTTGGTGAGGATGTGGGGTAGTTGAGGCAGGATGGGGGTGGGGGGTGAAGTGAGGGACACTTGAAACTTACTCTGCTTTAGATCAAGGAGGAGGATTTTGCCCTGAGCTGTCTTCGGGTGGGGTGGTGAATGAGAAGTCTGACCCTGAGGGCAGATTTGAACTGGAGACATTCATTCAGAGCTAGAGACGGGGTGTCTGGTTAGGAGGAGATGATGTGGATTTACCAGTTTCAAGGGAAACACGATTCTTCTCTTGAATGTTGCAAAGGGCCCAGAGAATGACCCTTCTGCCATGCCCCTCCCCCATGCCCTGTGCTCCTCCTCTCTGTCAGCAAGTTGAAAGAGAGGAGCTCCTTTTTCTGATTGGCCTCCTTGGAGCCATGAGCGGTTGATCTGGAGGTTTACTCTCCTGCGCACTGGAATAAGCAATATTCCTGGCTGCGGTGTTCATGAAAGTTGTGCTCTATGTTTCAGTGTGCTGCATCAGGCTCCCAAAGGTGATTGTACACTCAGAAACCCAAGGCATAGTCTTTGGAGATGCCACAGGTGGAGGTAAGCACTGGGTTTTCTTTCATGCAGGACTGTCCCATGACAAGTGAGTCACAGCAGCCCATGCACATCAAGAACCATATTTATTATTACAGCTGGAGACTCCTTCATGATACTTACAGGGCTCTACCTTAGAAGCTAGTGTCCAAAATAACCATAATAATAGAATAAGCAATGGCCTATCTTATTTTAGAGATTAGACAAACTCTCTTCAAATAGGATTTTGCCAGTAGAAAAGTATATCTAGGCTCAGGCCAATGGTCCTTTGGCACCTGAGTCAGGCTACAATCCAGCTGCACATCCCATCCCTTTATTAGTATATTTTTCACGAACCTGTGTGTTTCGATGGCATTTTGTAATTTGTGGGTGAAGTGGTGGTTTCTGGCATCATATTATAGCTGCAGGGTCTTTTGCTTAAATCCACGGGAGTGGGGCATTTATGACGCTGAAATGTGTAAGGGAGGACTTTTACCATCCAGCTTCTGTGTCTCCAAGCAAGCAATGTTATTCACTCTGTTTACAGTTTCCTCCTCTGTTCTGCATCAGGATGGCTTCTTTTTGTCCTTCAAAAGTCAGCCTTGGTGCCCCCTGGTCTACAAATCTTCCTGACCCTCCAGTGCTCCCCTTTTCCACTCCCATGTTCCTCTGGAACCAACTGCTTTTCTCTATTTTTGCATTTATTAATCTGTAATTGTCTAAGTACCTCCCCAACCCAACTGTCAGCCCCTGAGGGCAGGACTTTGTCTTGTCATTTCATGAAGGAGTTTCCTCCAGATCCACCCACCCTTCCCCACCTACCCCTGCCTAGGTCAGATGGCTCCTTTCTGTCTTCCCTCAATTCTACTGACCCTGATCAGAATCATCTTTTTAAGTGTCTTCATCTAGAGGCAGCTTTCATGCTCCTCTTTGTATCTGATCACCTTGTGTCCTAATGCTTGACACAATGAAGGTGGGTGATTGGCCTGAGACTTTCTGGGTTCTAAAATGCAAGATCCGGGGCAACTGGGTGGCTCAGTTGGTTGTCCAACTTCAACTCAGGTCATGATCTTGTGGTTTGTGAGTTCGAGCCCCACATCAGGCTCACTGCTGTCGGCCTGTCAGTGCAGAGCTCACTTTGGATCCTCTGTCCTCCTCTCTCTGCCCCTCTCTGACTTGCACTGTCCCCCAAATTAACAAATATTAAAATAAATAAATAAATCAATCAATCAATCAATCAGGACACCTGCGCCTGGGTGGCTCAGTCGGTTGAGCGTCCGACTTTGGCTCAGGTCATGATATCGTGGTTCATGGGTTCAAGCCCTGTGTCGGGCTCTGTGCTGACAACTCAGAGCCTGGAGCCTGCTTCAGATTCTGTGTTTCCCTGACTCTCTGCCCTCCCCCGCTCATGCTCTGTCTGTCTCTCTTTCAAAAATAAGTAAACTTAATAAATAAGTAAGTAAGTAAGTAAATAAATAGGGGCGCTTGGGTGACTCAGTTGGTTAAGCATCCGACATCAGCTCAGGTCATGATCTCATGGTTTGTGAGTTCAAGCCCTGCGTTAGGCTCTGTGCTGACAGCTCAGAGCCTGGAACCTGCTTCAGATTCTGTGTCTCCCTCTCTTTGCCCCTCCCCTGTTCATGCTTTCTCTCTCTCTCTCTCTCTCTCTCTCTCTCTCTCTCTCTCTAAGAATAAATAAACATTAAAAACAAATAAACAAATAAAATGGAAAATCTCACCATTGCACTCCTGGGTATATACCTAAAAAAATAAGAAAATGGTACTCAAAAATACATGTACACCTGTGTTTGTAGTGGCATTGTTCGTAACAGCCAAAAGTTGGAAACAGCCAAATGCCCATCAACTGATGAATGGCTGAATAAAATGTGGAATAGCCATTCAATGGACTATTATTCAGCCATGAAAAGCAACAAAGTACTGATACTTGCTGCAGTGTGGATGAACCTCAAAAATGTTATGCTAAGTCAAAGAGGCCATATATAAAATGTCACCGTTTATATGATTCCATTTATATGGAATGTCCAGAACTGGCAAATATACAGAGACAGAACACACGCCATTGGTAATTGTGGGGGTCTGGAGGGAGGAAAATGGAGAGCAGTGACTTAATGGGTATTGGGTTTCCTTTTGAGGTGGTGAGAATATTCCAGAACTGGATGGAGGTGGTTGCACAGCATTGTGAATATACTCCAGGCCACTGACATATTCACTGTAAAATGTTTAATCCTATGTTATGTGAATTTCATCTCAGAAAACAAACAAAAAGTACAAAACCGAACTGGGATGGTTCTATGTCTATCTCTTACAGAAGAGGTTAAGAGAAGATGAGAATGCTTCTTCCATAATGAAGTCAAACCCAAGACTTTTCAAAGATTTTAAAGTGGAATCTGCTAATAGGGGTCAAAGGCCATGTGGTCATGCCCTTCTCCTTTGGGGTTCCCTCCCTGACAGCTGCTGTAATCTGCATCCTGGATCCTGAGGGGCCTTGAGCCTCCTTTTACGTGGGCCCCAGCAGGGACAAAGTTCCCCTCTGGCTTCCCATAGTCCAGCATAGGAGCTTGGAATTTTTTTTCTTTCTTTCTTTTTTTTTTTTTTAGAGAGAGAGTATGAGCAGGGAATGGGCAGAAGGAGAAAGAGGGAGTATCTCAAGTAGGTTCCATGCTCAGCATAGAGCCTGACATGGGTTTCGAACCCATGACCTAAGGGTTCATGACCTAAGTCAAAATCAAGAGTTGGACACTCAACCAACTGAGCCAACCAGGTGCCCCATGGAGCTTGGACCTTAAATACAGTGTTTAGAGGACAATAAAAGGGAAACACACATCATGAGAACCAGAAGGATTTATAGGGCACAGGCTTATGCTTTTATCATAGTCACCCTTCTGGGGCTAGTTTGAAGGCTCATGTTGGCTCCATGTTATCCCAGAGAAATAAGGATATTCCCTAGAAATTTCTAACACTTAATCCTATAGTATCAGAATAAGTGCATTAGAAAAGCTTCCTCTTTCCTTTTGAAGGCTGGGTTTTCCCCACCTCCAGGAAGCAAGACCCTGATGAAGAACCCCAGGGCATGTGTATGGAGAGGTAGATGGGGGCTAATGGCTCTTCTGACCTCTTTGAGACCCCCAGAAAGTCCAGGGAGGAGGAACCCCAGCTATTTTGAGGAGATTTTTCTTTATAGGATTTTACTTTTCAGGTTGGTGGATTGACTAGGAATGATAAGTGAGGACCATGCTGTGAGAACCACGTGAGTGTGGTGGATTCTGGAGGGAAGCTGGTCTGAAGAGTCTAACCTTGGAGACTAGAATGACGCCTGCTTGCATGGAGGCCTGGCTTGTCTTCTCACTCCTGGTCAGGTTACAGGAATCGAGGCCTCTCTGCCCTCACACAGGAAGTGACTGCTAGCCTCTGTCTGCCTTTTCTGACACCTGCCGGTCCACACACCAGCCATGCACACCGGAGGGTAGGCTATGCCTTCTGTCACTCTCAGGGCACCATGGCAGCCCCGACTTAGCCCCTGTGAGCAGAGGAGGGGAAGATAAAAGCACGTGCCAAGAAGGCATTTATAAAACATCCAAAAGAGGTGCCTGAAATAGAGGCTGGAAAAGATTTCAGCAAAAATTATGACCACGTATATAAGTTTTCCATGGCTGAATTAACAAATCACAAATTTGGTGGCTTAAAGTAACAGAAATGTATTCTCTCATAGTTGTGGAGGCCAGAAGTTCAAAAGCAAGATATTGGCTGGGCCATGCTCTCTCTGAAGGATCTTGGGGGGGAATCCATTTCTGCTTCTGGTGGCTCCTGCCACTCTCTGGTGTTGCTTGGCTTCTGGATGTGTAGTTCCAATCCCCTTCTCCATTGTCACATGGCCTTCTTCTCTTATGTTCTCTCTCTTTATTTTTTAGAGGACATCAGCCCTTGAATTAGGGCACATCCTAATCCAGCATGAACTCTCCTAATTATATCTGCAAAGACTCTATTTTCAAACCAGGTCACATTCTGAGGTTCTGGGTGGGCGTAAGTTTTAGAGAGATGCTACTCGACCCACTATCCTATACAAAGAGATTTAGGTATAACAGAAAAATACTTTTTGGTACCTAAAAAGTACAGTTTTCCAGCTAAGAAATTCAATAGATAAATGGAACAGGAAGATGTGGACCTGAATTAGTGGCCAGGGAGACTAAGAGGAAGAAATAACTCGAGCAGAGCAAAAAAGCAGAGAAGAAATTCTCATGAGACAAGATAAGCAGCTTGAAGGAGCCCAATGTTAGTTCCACACAGTGAGAAAAGAACAGAAAAGAAGATGAGTTAGAAATGAAACAAATAACAGAAAAATAAAACATTTCTTAAGTGGAAACAAATTCTTTGAATCTTCAAATTGAGAGATTACACTGAGCTCCAGACAAGATTATGTGGAATTGAGACAGACTCCTGCATAATCTGGGAAAATTCCTGGTAAACTTCAGGGATAAAGAAAATCCCACAAGCTAACAGACATAAGCATTCAGCCAGAGGACTCTTTCCTCATACATTTTCAATTTCTCTATTGATTGGCTTGCTAAGCCATTTGTTGTTATTTAACTTTCCTTGTTTCCCTGACATGTTTGCAAGTTCTTGATAGTTGGGATGATGTTTTATTCATATTTCTATCTGTTTTAACATCTGGCCATCCAAACAATTGATGCATAAGACTGGAGAACTAAGACACCCTAAAATTCAATTTACAATATTCCAAGAGGCGTGTTGGGCTGTATACAGAGCTATGTGCACTACAGATATGGCCAGTGGTCTCCTGCTTTTGCAGTGGCCTAAGGGGAGTCTCAGCTTTGGTTTGGGAAGTACTGAGGCTTGGTTAGAATCTTAGGGTCAGGATGGTGATGGAAGGGAAGAAAGTCCTATAGAGCAGAGCGGAGCTGGGGAAGCCAATGTACCATTCCCTGGTCTACTCAAGACTGACTCAGGGGTGAACATTGCTATGAGATACAACGTCACCCTCAGGCTTCACTCTTAAAGTCAAGGGCTGAGAGATGGGGTCCAGCCTCCTAGGAAAAAGCAAAACAGGAATGGTTAGATTTCTAGCCTCCAAGGTATAACACAGCTCCTGCTGTATGTATGAGCTAGTCAGGAAACAGGCACAACCCAGGCACAAGGATGGGGTAAAAAGGGTAAAAAAGCAGGGGTGGAAAAGACCACAGTTCCGTTGGCAAAGTAATTACCAAAGTTTATGCCAGTCTGGGTCAGGGCCTTGGGGGTCAGGCAAGCCTGCGTGATATGACGATACTGGGCAAGTGCTGACACTCTTCAAGAATTGTTGTGAGGGTAAAAAGACTCTTGAATAAATAAAATATAAAAACAAATCACAGTGTTGGTGCAGTTACAGGTGCAGAGCAAGAACTCAGTAAGTGGTATTGCCTTATTATTAGTATATAGTGACTTGGCTATTTCTAGATCTTGGCTGGTGGGCTGGGAAGGCCCCTTCCTCTGTCCAGGTTGGGCTGAATCAGGCTGGTCTGAGGTTTAGTGATGTCTGTGGTGTGGGATGGAGTGGGGTGTTGGCAGAGTCTGACAGTGGCACATTGCTCTGAAGATGCATTGTGCTGCACCTTCGAGCAGACAGAAAAGCTAAAATCCCCACTCTTTTCTTTTTTGTCTCTTATTTTGAAATCACAACACTGGTCATCATCATCTCTTAAGTTTGCTCCCTGTAGGGTTTTCCAAACCACTGTTTTGTCATCTCTCCTTTTAAAGAAAATAAATCCAAGCTCACAAAGGACGTGTCAATGTGCTTGTCTTTTCCCCATGCACACATGAAGGATGTCAGCTACCACTGTTACCTTCCTTCCTCCTTCTGTCCTGTCTTCCTGACTTCCTGCCTTTCCTTTCTCCTATCCTTCCTCCTTCCTCCTTCCTTCTTTCCTTCCTTCCTTCCTTCCTTCCTTCCTTCCTTCCTTCCTTCCTTCCTTCCTTCCTTCTCTTAATTTCATATATTCATTTAATAAATGCTGATTTTTTGCCCAATGAAACACACTGAAATTAGTTTTGTGTGAGACCCTGAAATGAGTAAGATGTGATCTTCACTGTCAAGGTAGTCACTGATTACTAGGGGAAGATAAAAAATATACAGAAAGAGAGAAAGTGATGATAGATGATGATGACAGATTGATGGATAGATAGATAGAAAGGCTATGAGATATACAAATATGTTGCTAAGATATGCCAGAGGCAGAAACAATCCTTCCACCTAAGTAGAATTCAGGAGCTATGACTATAATAATACCTGCCATATGCTTGTTGGCCTGGAGATTGGGTTCTTGCCTTTGTTTCCTGTATATTATCTCTTTATTTATCACAGAGTCCAAGGATGTACCTTGGACCTAAATGTAAGGCTTTGTGAGATTAAGGACTTGCCCAAGGACATGTCACTTGCAAGGGGCTCAGGGGGGGGATTCTCACTCATGGTCATGTCACTTCTCTCCTAAAAATCCTCTAATGGTGTCCCTTCACACTCGAAATAGAAGTCAAATTCTTCTCCCTGATCTGCAAGGGCCTACCTGGCCAGGACTGTCTCAAACCTCATGTACTCCAGCCACCCTCATATTCCTACAGTTTCTGAGACCCTTGAGCGTGTCTGTGCCCTAAGCCTTTGCTCTCTGTGTTTCCTTTCCTTGAAATGCGTTTCCTTCTTGTAGGTCTCAGCTTAAAGCCCCTTCTCAGAGAGGCCTTTGTGGACCACCTGAGCTTCCTTGTTGCACTCTTTTGTCTAGACCATATTCTATTTTCTTCCCAGCCCACATCATCTCTGGATACTTTTCTCTTACTACCTCTGGTAGTATGACTGCCCCACGTATAGAATGGACAGAGGCAGAGAGGCAGAAACCGGGAGACACAGAGACAGAGAGAAAAAGAATTCATAGGGAAGATCAAATCTGACTGGGGTACAAGATGGATATGCCAGTGACAGAACTTGGAAGGTACATTTGGAATAGGGGGCCACCTCTACCTCTCTGTGAGCCTGTGCCTCAAACGTCAGGTTAAAAAGTTTAAACTTGATTTGCTAAAGTGCCGTTTTGGCAAGGGAATTAGCCTGTGAGTATGAGGTTTATATCATTTTGGCATGGGGGTAATTGCTCCTAGCGTTTTAAAAATATCTTATGAATCTTGAATGGAAAGGCCATTTTGCTTTTTTAGACACTTTCATGGATCATGAGCAACCCCCTTCTCTTGATGGAAGAGGCAGGGTGAAGGGAAAGCCAGGATTGTGTGATCCCACAGGACAGACCATGTGTGATGGGACAATATGCTGCTGGTCCCAACTGGCCATGGTGCATTGGCCAGAATTCACGTATGGAATGCCATCCTTCAGAGAAGGCACCCAACTTTGACCTGGTGGTCCAAACCAGGGATGGGACTCTAGAGTCTAATTGATGGGAATCGAAGCCAAGACCTGCCATGAGGAAGAGACTAGGATGACTCCCACGGGTCATGGCACAACAGGGAGATTTTATGGACTCTGGGACACATGCCAGTTGTGCGAGAGAGGGTGCCTCAGATCCCAGGGAGGGGAGAGGACTTTGGTGGGAGTGTAGCTGACACCACTTCCAGAAAGAGTCTTTTCTCCTGCCCTGATGTGCATACAATTTCTCCAGGCTGCTGCAGAAAGATGGTGGTCCTGGACTTGGAATTATTTTCCCTAAATCAGTGTTTCTCAGACATTTCCATCAAAGTTGCCACCCCCTGGGAAGAACCCAATGCAGTTCTCCCCAAGCATGAAATTTCTGTGAATATTTTAATGTTGTATTTGATTTTTTGTTTTGAGAGAGGGTGAGAGAGAGAGAGAGTGCACTTGCATGCACGGGAGGGGCAGAGGGAGAGAGAGAATCCCAAGCAGGCTCCACACTCAGCATGGAGCCTGATGCAGGGCTTGATCCCATGACCTTGAGATCATGACCTGAGCCCATATCAAGAGTCAGACACTCAACCAGCTGAGTCACCAGGCGCCCCTATGTTTTATTTGGAAACTATTTATGTGAATTTTGCATTTTATATTCATGCCCAATATTGAAGAATGCTTTAAATTATCATCATGCAAAAAATGTTATAATTATCTTTTTTTTCTAACCAAATCACTGAATAAAATGGATGTCTCCAGAAAATGTGCTCTGTGTGCATGGAGGCTTTGTATGAGTCCATGTTCCATGGGAAGAGGTGAGGTGAGCAGCAGGAATGACTCTGAACAGCTGTTGACTCCGGAGGTCCACAGAGCTGGGGGATTTTATGTTGCCAGGACTTGGCCATTGTGTCCACTAACTGACCGGAACTCTTCCCAGATGGAGATAGCTCATTTCCTAGTAGTTGAGAAGCGTGAAATGGTAACGGGAGAAACTGTGGACTAGGTTGACTCTCGTCAGTGTCTTTGTTTATGAGCCTAGTTGGGCTGGCAGATGCCTCACATTAGCATTATTTAGACATTAAGAGATTCTAATTGGAGACTAACATGTGTCCTCATCACAGTTGACCTTATTTATGGAGTGGCTGACATCTGAATGTCAAATTTGCATCAGTGAATTCTCTCCTCAAATAACCACTTTAATATGTAAATAAGTGATTTGCAGCAAGGAAAAATATACGTGATATTCTGATGATTGCTTGAAAGATGCAGCTTCCTTCCGTACACAGAGACTGAAGGACTCATAGGTTCCTCCCTACAATCCTGAGACATTGGCCAAAGGATTGAGCCGGAAAGAAACACACTTTACCTCAAATCAGCAGCTATGTAGAGAGTTCCCACTCTATTGACATACTTGGCAAAGTGCTAAGGGAGACCAGGAGGGGGGAAATATGTTCCGCCCCCAGAATACTTTAAGCTGTTACAAGGTGGAATACAAAAGGTGCACAAGTCTGTACTTTTCACAACATGATAGGATAAATCATAAGGTAGAAACACAAGCAGCACTTTGTTGCTATCCTCTCATTTGGAGTTGGGGTAGGGAACATCTGAAAAGGTATTGTGTTAATTAGGCATGTGATTATCTCCAAAACCCAGTGAGCACTATGGTTGTAGACAAGCTGGAGTGAACTCATGCCATGAGAAGTCTTGAGTAGGCAATCCAAGGCAGACATAGTGACTCAGCAGGGCCTCAGGAACTCAGGCTCTTTCTAGCTTTTCTGCTTCACCACTCTTAGTGTGGAGGCCTTTATGCTTAGTGTGGAGGTATTATGCTTGTTGCTTCTTGGTTACAAGATGGCTGCTTCATCTCCTAGGCCTTAGGTCTGCATCCTAGGCAGTAAAGAAGGAAGTGGGAGAGGTAAAGGGAAAAAGACCTTACCTTCAAGAAGCATTTGTCCTTCCCCTCCTCCCCCCCACCCCCTTCCTCCCCTCCTTCTAGTGCTTCTCCTTCTCTCCCTCCTCCTTCTCCTCTTCCTCCTCCTCCTCCTCCTCCTCCTCTTCCTCCTCCTCCTCCTCCTCTTCCTCCTCCTTCTAGAAATCCTGGAAGAGAAGCCTTTCTCAGCACACTTATAACTATATCTTATTGGCCAGAATGGTCACAGGCCAGCCCCAGTTGGAAGGCACCCAAAGAGGAGAGGATTGTAGATGAGGGCTGGGATGAACCGTGGTGTCTACCACAAGTATGATGGAGAAGACAGTGATGCTCTGGTACAGGTAGAGACTTTGACCGATGCGTATGTGTGTGGTGGGAGGGATTAGCATTGGGGAAGATAGGACAACATGATGGATAATTAATAAAGAAACTGGGAGAGCTGGGTGTGGAACAGACAGCAGAGCAGGAGCCAGGTGACTCTGCAGTGTCTTTGGGGAAGAAAAGGAAGCAATGTGTGTTGGTAAGGGGAGAGGAGATGTGTGCAGATGGGTTGTGGAGCTGGGTCAGAGTGCTCTGACACAGCCTGACATGAACCCACCATAGGCAGTGCTGGAGATCTAAAATCCCTTTGTTTTACAAGATGGATGGGGATCACCTCTCCTGTGTGCGTGCTAGCTGGGTTCCCACAGGACTGCCACACTGAGTAGAGATAAAGTTCCCATCAACTTCCATCTTACATATCTACATTACTAGAGAAATGGGGCAGAGCTGAACAAACAGTATTAAGAGAATTACTCATACACATCATGTTATTAATAAGGGCAAGCTGACTGCTGGTTCATTCAGTTATTTGTTTAGCAATGCTTCCCAAATGCCTACTAGATGCTTGGCACAGGGCTTGGTGCTAAAGAGGTACCATTGAGGCAGGTCTCTGCCTGCCAAGGGCTATCATTCTGAAAGGGAAGACAAGACAGAATTAGTGAGCACTCTGCACAGCACAGGATGATGTCCCCAAATGGGTCATTCTGACAGGATATACATGTAAGGGAGTTCAGAAAATAGGGTCACCGTGTCAGTTGGCACAGTAAGAAAAATCTCCTGGAGGAGGTGACGTTTAATTTGTGGATCTTGAAAAGATGGTAGAATGTAGATGAAAAGTAGGGCAAAGGGGAGCCTTCTGGGGCAGGGAAGAGGCTGAGGAAGGAGGTGATGCAGGGCAGGGCCATCCCCCACATCGGAGAGTGAGAGGAACTGGTCCAGCCCAGTGTTGGGGAAGGATGGATGAAATGATGTGGGGGTGGAGCATCGAGTCAGCTCTTTAAGGAAAGAGGAGCGTGGTGAAGGGATGGCCCTGGCACTGAATCCTGGCTCCACCAACCAGTTGTGTGTCCTTGACAGAATAGTTGACCTTCTCAGAAGCTCAGAAGTATCCGTAGAATGGAAGCAGTAAGACTGACCTAGAGGGTAGTGTGGCATGGTCAATTGCAGCAGTGTTTTAAAATAAGTGTTGGTGTTCTGGGGTCAAAGAGATCAAGGTTTAATCCTGATAATTTTGTGGCCTTCTTTGGACAGATAACCCAATTTCTCTGAGGCTTTGTGTCCTCATCTATAAAATGGGGATATATTAATAGCATGTTTCTACACTGCAGTAATTTCACCTGCACATCCGTCAGGGTTCTGAAAGTCTTTGAAAGTCACAGAGACATATTCTGGGGGTTAAGTCTAAAAGGAGTTTGTTACAGCGTTCTCAGGAGGACCAGAGAGCCAGGTCTGGAAGGACATGCAGCCTACAATGAGGCCTGCCATACCCTGCAGGCCTGCTCCAAGGCAGACACCCCCACCATTGCTGCTGGGCTGGGCACTGCAGCGTGCCATGCTGGGCTGGTCCTGGACACCGGTCACCTGCATCCCTGCCCCTGGATGTGCATGTTCCCCTCTGCCATCCTGGCCACAGTGACTTCCATGTTGTACCTGCTGCTTTGGGCCACTGACTTCCCAAAGGAAACCTTCTGGGTGCCTCTGACTGGTAGAGACCGTGTCATATGCCTGTGATCTGGTTGCACTGGAGTCTGGGAAGGTGAGTTCCCATGCTCCAGCTTGGGGAGGAGAGTTCTCAAAAGGTGAGGAAGTCCCCGAACAAAGAAAGGAAATGTGTTCAAAGGTGTTGGGAGTCAGAAGCAGGACCTTGTACCCAGCAAGGGAGCTCACCAGGATCCCGTGGAGATGAAATGATTCAGTGTACGTCAAGCACTTAGCAAGGTGCGTGCACAGTAAGCAAGCAGTAAATGCTAACTACCAGTGTTACTGATTTTTTTTTTATGTTTATTTATTTTTGAGCGTGAGAGAGAGACAGAGAGACAGAGCATGAGCAGGGGAGGGGCAGAGAGAGAGGGAGACACAGAATCCAGAGCAGGCTCCAGGATCTGAGCTGTCAGCACAGAGCCTGACGTGGGGCTCGGACTCAACAGCTATGAGATCATGACTTGAGCCGAAGTCGGATGCTTAACTGCTGGAGCCACCCGGGTGACCGTACCAGTATTACCGATTATTAATAGCAAGTGTGGAAGTGGCGAGGAGAAGAAGCACTGCAGTCAGTGTGGCTTTAAGAGCAGAAGCAGAGCAGTCAACCAAGGAGCTATGAATCCAGCACAGCCCATGACCTGACCTTTGTATTGTAGGCTTTGAACGCTGACTCGGGAGCACCCCACTAATCCCCCTTTTAGTAATTTTAATTTATTGTCTCTCCTCTCATGGACCAGTTCATCACATGGACTTATCCCTTTGGGAAAGGTCCACGTGAAGCCATCTGAATCAGAAGTTTGTGTGGTGAGCATGAACTCAGAGCCTGGAATTTAGGCATGGCCTTTCCAGTCCGACAGTAGGGATTCAGGGGTATCCTGAGCCTGGATTGGTCCTGTACCTGACCAAAGAAAAAAACCCTGGACCAATGGTGTGCTGGTAACTAGTTTAGAAAGGAAGGCCCTGATTTGTGACATTTGCCAATTTCCATGGTGTAAATCCTGCCATCACAGCTACTTTCAAACTATCAACTTGAAGTGATACGTTGAACCCACTATGCTGTCGTGAGCCAGCAGAAGCTGATTCTAGCACATGGCTCCCCTCGACTGAGCTGGGGTAGACTCTGCTGAGAGTGGCTTCCTGAAATTGCACTTTTTCTTCTTTTTAAATTACACTCCCCCCCACCATTACAAAAGTTCTTTTGTAAGACGTTAGAATAAAGAGAGATTTTTTAAAACTCAATGGAGTAAACCACAACTTACAATGTAAATTTTTTCATTTATAGAATTTTTTTTCCTTTGACTTGCATCATATAAAATTGATGACATTCAACCGTTTTGACCTATAAAAAAGGAAAATTTTATATATGATTCAACATAATGCATTTCACATTGTATATAAAGTTTTATGGCCTACTCTGCATATACTGTTATATCATAAACATTTCCCCATGTCATTACATTTTCTTTGAAGGCATGGTTTTTAATGGTTGTCTTCTAGTAAATTTGATGTGTGACCATAATTTAAGTTTTTTTCCTCCTCTCTCTCTTTTCTTTTCCTTCCCTTCCCCCCTTTTTTTGCTACTATAAATAATGCTGATATAAACATTCTTGTAACATTAACTTTTGTGCTTATCTCTAATTATATCCTTAGGATACAAACTCAGAAGAGGAATTATTTAGAAGAGGGTCAAAGGGCTTGAGCAATTACAAAAATCTTGATACATTAATGTCAAAATACTTTCCCCCAAATGTACTCATTCATCATCGAAGTGGCCATATATGAAAGTGCAGGTTCTCCTGCAGAGTTGTCACCAATGAATATTGCTTTCTGTTTTATTTTTCTCTTTTCCAAGTGCATTGGAGAGAAGTAGTAGGTAGAGTAAGTTTATTTCAAAATTTAAAGGTTTGCAGCAGTGAGTAGAGAGAAGAAATAAAGAGAGATTTTCATCTGAACCTCTGTTCTGACCATCTGCCTTCAACTTCCACGCTTATTTCAAAAATATGGGACAGAGGCCATGTCACAGACCCGTGGCCTAAAGCCATTTAGCGTCATCCCTCTACCCATGAACCTCTCTTTACTCACCCACCTTCCATGACCTTTTCTGCCAACAGTATGTCAATGGGTGGCTCTAATAGGTGAGTAAGCCTGTGGCCAGATGGCTGCTCATTTTTTATTTTTGTCATGATTGAGCTGAATTACTATCATTTGGTGTAGGTGACTCAGCTATGCAATCATAACACATTGTCAGGAGCAGAAAGAACTGGTGTGGGTGGCTTGTCAGGCCTTGGGCACAGGGCCCTGTCATGTTGCTGCCGCTTGCATGTTTTCATTTATTTCCAACTTTGATATATGACTTCCAGCATTGCCAAACCTGGCTTTTAACTTGCACCCGTGTGCTGGTGTGGGGGGTGAGGAGGGGTGGGAGGAAACGCAGGCAGAACAGGAGGGATGGGAAGGAATGTCATTATGGGTTGGCAGGAGGAGAGTGAGAATATGGTTGGGGGTGGAGGGAGGAATGCACAATGAGATAATAATTCCTCCGGTTCGGTGCCACTCATCAGACTGAAAGGTCAAAGTGAACACATGGGAGCATGGTGTTGTCTTCTTTTCACCATCAATGAAGAATACCAACAGCTAGCTGGTTGTGCATTTAAGCCAAAGAAGGGTAGGACTGTGAGCTGTTAGGGAAGAAAGGGGTCATCCCAACCAGATCTCCCAACTGCTGAGTGGTCCATGGATGGACCCAGGAGAGGAATTTGTCTTGTTTTGCAATGGCCACTGTAGCTTGTGTCTTCTGTTCTCTGGTCTCCGGGAGAGAATGACAGGTGCTTACTGCTCCATGTCATAATCTGGGTGGGGAGCATCTGGCTACACCTTGCTATGGTTAAATGTGCCCCAGCTGGCAGAGTCAGTCACACCGGGTGACACTAGAGGCAGTTACCCTACCTAATGTCTTCTAATATCTCCATAAAGTGAGCATGACAGTCATCTTATATGGCTTCTGTGAGGACAAACATATCATGCTTCTTTAAAGCCTCTTGGAAATAAGATATAAATACATATGCTTTGTATGTGTGTATGTGTGTGTGTGTGTGTGTGTGTGTGTGTGTGTGTGTTTTATTGTGGTAAAATAGAGATAACATAAAATTTACCATCTTAATCATTTTTAAGCATGCAGTTCAGTGGCATTGAACATATTCACATTGTTGGGCAACCATCACCCCCATCCATCTCCAGAACTTTTTCATCATCCCAAACTGAAACTCTGTATCCATTAAACACTAACACCCCATTCCCCACTGCCTCCCCTAGCCCTTGGCAAACTCTATTTCACCTCCTATCTCTATGAATTTGACTGCTTGAGATCGTTCATATAAATGGAATCATATAATGTTTGTCCTTTCATGCCTGGTTTATTTCACTCAGTGGAATGTGTTCAAGGTCATCCATGTTGTAGCGTGTGTCAGAATTTCTTTCCTTTCTTGGGGTTGAATAATATTCCACTGTATGTATATACCACATTCTGTTGATCTAGTCATCCATCAGTGAGCATTTGGATTGTTTCCATCATTTACTATTGTGAATAATGCTGCCTGCCATGAACATGCATGTACAAATATCTGTTTGATAGATACATATCTGCTTTCAACTCTGTTGGGTATACATTCTAGAAGTAGAATTGCTGAATCATATGCAATTACATGTTTATAAATACCTATGTTTTAAAAATGAGATTGTAGGGAAGTCAGTCTGTTCAAGCTGCTATAACAAAAATACCATAGACTAGGTGGCTTACAAACAACAGAAATCCATTTCTCAAACTAGGAAACTAGGAGACCCAAGATGAAGGCACCAGCAGACTCAGAGTCTGGCAAGTGCCCACTTTGGGCTTTGGGTTCATAGATGGCTGTCTTCTTGGTGCATGTTCACATGGTGGCAGGGGCAAGGAGACTTTCTGGCGTCTCTTTCGTAAAGACACTAATCCCACGAGGGCTCCCCTCTCATGACCTAATCACCTCCCAAAGGCCTCATCTCCAAATACTATTACGTTGGGGATTAGGTTTCAATGTATGAATTGATGGAGGTGGGGCATAAACATTCAATCTGTGGCAAAAAGTGAAATAATTCTGTATGATATCATAATGGTGGATACATGACATTAAACCATTGTCCGGAACCACAGAATGTACAATATAAAGAGTGAATCCTAATGTCGACTATGGACTTTAGTTAATGATAATGTTTGTTGGGGAGGTTGAGAAGATGTGACTGCTTGTTGACCCATGCATTGGACCCTGGAAATCAGAGGCTCCTCACCTCCTCCCCTGTCCTTGGAATGTGCACTTTGCTTGGCTTCCCTGCTCCCAGAAGCTGCCCCAAGAATGTAGCCTTGAGAGAGTTATGGGTGTTGAGATCATCTGGATGATACATGTGACTGAACATAGTTCAGGCCTTTCTATAAATTTTTAAGATTTGGTGGGTGGGTGCAGAGATCTCATTTTGAGGCTGCCCAAGACAAGCCTTGTATGCAAGTCCCCTTGCTTAATAAACCTGTTACCTTTCAATCTGGAGTGGCTGCCTCTTTCTTCAGTCTCTTCCTGATTTCCAAGTATGGGGACCTGTTTCAGATTTCACCTGCAAACTCCTTAGTAGCTTGCAAATCAACAGTGTTCTTAATACTGGCTCATTAATTGTGACAAATGCAGCAAAAAAGGTCGACAATAGGAGAGGCTATGGAGGGGGTGGGTGGGAGAAGGGGTATATGGGAATTCTTTGTGCTTTGGGTTCAAATTTTCTATGAACTTAAAACTGCTATAAAAATAAAGTCCACCAATTAGAGAGAGAGAGAGAGAGAGAATGAGCACATACAAGAGTGAGAACTTCATGGTGCATGTCACTGGCTAGTTCCCACATAAATGCTTGCTACTCTTTCTTCACTTTCTTTGGCAATCACCCTGCCTTTTCTCCCCATTACACATTGTGGACATTGTCCTCTTCCAGGAGTCTGTGAAAGGTGCACCAGGGACAGGACGGTGCTCCTGTGCACCAGTTGGTTCCCTCAGGGTCCACCCTCTGGTACCCAACCCCTTGTCGGTACATCGCTCCTAATATTTGGTCTTTCTTCTTATTTCTGGAGATTTCTTTGAAGTCTCATCTTTGCTCATGTCACACAGAAGAGGGGCTTAGCTCATTAGAGAGAAGGACCTGGGGCTCTAGAGAAATCTAGTGACCCCCCAGCCCCACCATCCCAGAGTGTGACCAGAGCACACTCAAGACTAGCTGCTCCTCCAGGGCACCTGGTGGGTACTGGTTTTGCAGCAGACATTTTCCAGCGAGTAGCACCGTCAGAGAAAGAGGTCACTGTGGAAACTTCTAGGTCTCCTGCTTTCAACAGGAAGAAATCAAAGTGATTTATCATGGTTTCTAAGTCTCAATTTGGGGCTTCCAGCCACACAGGGCCAGTTTGTTTGCTAAAAAACACAGATATTCTGTACAAAATAAAACAATAAAAAGTGACTGAGTTTGAAAGAAAGAGAAAGGAAACCCCCAGGAGTCATGAGGCAAAACATGGTTGGAGTCAGAAAGGTAGAGATTTTACTGCTGGTAGCTGGCTGGGGCTTTTGACTAGATAGAAGCTGTGTGTCCTCAAGACTGAGATTCTGTTATCTATTCGGTGACAACAGACCTGGCGGAGGGCCTGTGAAAGCAGGAAGGGAATAAACAGAAGCCATCTACCCTTCATAAAGCCCAGAGTCTCAAAGAGCTCATGAATCTTGGCGACCAGAAAAGCTCTGCCCACCTGAGTAAAGGTTATTGAAGGAAAATTAAAACTTCAGATCTGCTTCCAAATGGGGTCCAAATCTACTGAAAGGCAAGGGATTCATATAAAAGTGGTCCAGATTGTTGAAGGTCCAGCAGCCTAACAAAAGCATACACCAAACTACTCTGTAATGATGTTTTACAACCCAGAGGACATCAAAATCCCAAAGGGTTTACAATACTTGTTGAAAATGAGCTAATGTAACCATAAAAAAAAAAGAAACCATACAAGAAAACTAACCACCAAGAGGAACAGTCTGCTGAACCAACAAACAGAAATTAGTACCCCAAGACATAAAAGTGATAGAATAGCTGAAAAAAATCCCTTAAAAAACTCTTAACCCTGTAAAAATAAGTATGGTTGAAATAATAAGTAAGACAAATTAAGGAGTAACAGGGAGAAGAGAACCATAGTAAAATAACAAGATTATTTTCTTCACAGAATTTTGAACACTTTGAGACAAGGGATCATCTTTCATTCACTCTGTGCCCTCAGATCCCAGGACCCAGCAAGATTCAATGGATGTTAGCTGAACAAATGTCTCTCTCCTCATCTCTGCCTTTGGAGGAGAAAGGCTGAGCACAGCTGATATGTGATATGAGCCTGTCTCTTTTTATTTTATGTGTGCCAAGGTAGGACTGGCAAATCGTCTTCAGGGAATAGTTCCAGGCTCGCCTATCTGGAGAATTGGTATTTCTTTTCTTCAATGGTGTCAGAGTATTAACCACAGAATCTAGAAAATGCCCATTTCTTTTTTTTTTTTTATAACGTAATTAATATATTTATTGAGCACTTTAAGATTCCTGCCCATTTTTTAGAATATGCCCATTTCATAAGCTGGCACAAGGATGAAAGAAACAGAATAAAAGTAACCTTCTATTCAAAATGACCATTGGTACCAGAAAACCTGATTTTTCCCCCCAAAAGGCTATGACAAAGAACACTGCAGAACTTCACACCAATATGCACACAGAGCTCCCCACTGTCCAACTAATCCTGTGGGCAGTCTCGTGAGAGGTGGGAAGACCATGGACTTGTACCAGAAGACTTGGGTTCAAGTTATATCCCAAGAATCACTAGCCTAGTCATGTGTGAATCTCTCAATTTCTCTGAGCTTCAGCCTTATATCATTGAATGGGATGGATAAGACATGGCCCCTTGACCTCTTTCCAGGCTGCTGGGATCCTTAAATAACTGAGTGAGAACACTTTATAAAAGTTGAAGGGCAGTATAATATAAGGGAGGCTAATCCCTGACTTAGAGGAAAATGCTTATAGAAATGTGGTAGCATACAGTATGTGATAGTATCAGATTGAAGGTGAGGGTGCTGTGGTTTGTAGGGATGGATCCCTGGAGGAGGTAACATACAGTAAGATTAGAAGGAAGATTAGAAGTAGCCAAGAAAATGGGGAAGGGAAGAAAAACATTGCTGGCAAAGAGAAGAGCATGCCCAAAGGTCTAGAAAAGAAAGCTCAGGGAACTTTGGAAAGAAGACTGGTGGTGCTGGATCATGTTCCGTTCACAGACCTCTTGGAAGTGTGTGCCATTGAACTTTCTAGGTTTTGTCAGTGTAAGCTGTTGATCAATGACAGTGCCTCACTCCACTGTCTGTTCCATACCCTGCACCCCTCCCCACTCAGATTTTTTGGTACTAAACTTCCTGTGACCTCACATAAATCCTTGCTCTGTCATCTTCTTCCATTAAATTCAGATATCCCCAGCCCCAGGGCTATGTCTTCTTCCTTTCAACACTGTCTCCTCTCTCCAAGTGCCCCCAAACCTCCTATGCCTAGCTCTTTTAAGGATCCTCTTCTGCATTCATTGATCTTTCCCACAGCTACCAGTTTTCATTCCTTCTTCTCTTCTCTTCTCTTCTCTTCTCTTCTCTTCTCTTCTCTTCTCTTCTCTTCTCTTCTCTTCTCTTCTCTCCTCTTCTCTCCTCTCCTCTCCTCTCCTCTCCTCTCCTCTCCTCTCCTCTCCTCTCCTCTCCTCTCCTCTCCTCTTCCTCTTCCTCTTCCCTTCCCCTTCCCTCCCTCCCTCTTTCTTTCTTTCTTTCTTTCTTTCTTTCTTTCTTTCTTTCTTTCTTTCTCTCTCTCTCTCTCTCTCTCTCTCTCTCTCTCTCTCTCTCTCTCTTTCTCTCTCTCTCTCTCTTAAGAGAGAGAGAGAGAGAGGAAGAGAGAAAGCAGGACAGGGGTAGATGGAGAGGGAGAGAGAATATTTAAGCAGTCTCCATGCTCAGTGGGAAGCCCATTGTGGTGCTTGATCTCAGGACTCTTAGATCACAGCCTGAGCCTAAATCAAGGGTTGATTAAACCAACTGTACCACCCAGGCACACCTCAACTACCAGTTTATTTTAAATGAAGGGTGAAGCTGATATTAAACAAGGTTAATTTCAAAGCCAATCAGCACAACACATGTAACATGTATCTGTGAAAACAAGCATCTTAGGAAAGTTAATTCAGGCTCAGTAAAGGACTTCCTAATGTCAGGCTTAGAAGCACTGAATCTGTAAGGAGATGGATAATGAAATCAAACCAACACAAGAGAAGAGCCTAAATGAGTCAGCCATTCAATATGTTTTCTTACTCATCAGGCATAGTGTTGGAGGTAGAGGGAGACACTGAAATGTCTAAGATATGGTCCTTGCCAGAAGGATGTTCTAATTTATTTTAGAGAGACAAGAGGAAACTAGAAAGAAAGTAGAAAGAGCAAACAACCAACATTTTAGACAGTTTATTAACTTCCCTTTCACATGCTTGACTCCGACCAAAAGAGAGATTATTTTCTTCAACCTTGCTGTTAAGCTTTATTCAGGAGTCAGTGAGTATGTCATGGGCTGTACTGAGAGTGTGTAGTCAACAGATGACATCATGTATGGTGTTCAGAATGTCTAGAAAAAGAGGGGCACTGGGTTTGCTGTGACTGTAGGATCTGGCTTCTTTGGAGTTGAGTGGGTAGATTCTTACCATCATCTGTGGGGAGATACTTACAGCAATGGAAACATGGAACTTCAAGAGTCTATGCAACCATCTGGTATACCCTCCCACTTAAGGATGGAATCCCTTCCATGGTAACCCTCTCAGGAAAACAGAACAGCTCAGAAAGATAAAACATGGGTTTTTTTGGAGTCACATGGATCTGGTCCAGTTCCTAGTTCTGTCACTTACTAGCTGTGTGACCATGAATGAGTTGCTCAAATTTTCTAAGCTTGGGGTTCTTGAGTTGATCAGAAGTGTTGGCAGTGAGTAACAGAAAATCCCATTGGAATGGGTTTGCATGGTGTTTTCTTCTGACATCAAATGTGTGGCTTTTTTTCATACTAACAACCAATTCTCCAATTCTCTGACACCAACTGGGTGTCTAACAATTCAGGTCAACTCTGACACTCTCAGGAGTTAGTGCAGACCCCACAGGTTAAGGGCTCTGTTTCACAAGACCATGGTACTTCATTTGCCAGTCTTAAGTCCCAGAGGCATTCTGTGCTTTTGACCAACCAGCTATAAACCCAAAGTTTCCCACAGTGACCCTTCTCAAGTTCAATAATTTGCTAGAATGATTCACCGACTTCAGGAAAATGCCTTACTTACTACAGCCAGTTTATTACAAAGGATACAGCTCAGGAGCACCAAGTGGAAGTGCTGCAATGTGCATGAGTGTGTGTGTGTGTGTGTGTGTGTGTGTGTGTGTGTGCGCGTGTGCGTGCTTTCCATGCCTTCTCCAGGTGGGTCACTCTCTCAACACCTCAATATATTCACTAACTCGAAGCTCCTGAAATCTCCATGTTCAAGAGTTTTGTTTTGTAGAACATCATCTCCAGCCACTTCTCCCCTCCTGGGAGGTGTTTCTGGTGACCAGCCCCATCCTGAGGCCATCCAGCTGCTTGCTCCACTTGCAGTCATTCATTAGCAGAAACCCAGGCCCAAAGAGGCTGGTATAAATAACAAAAGACACTCCTACCACTCAGGAAATTACAAGGGTTTGGGGGACTCTGTGACAGAAGCCAGCAACAAAGACCAAATACACGTATTTTATTCTTCCACAGGATTTAATGATGACAAGGGGTTGCAGGAATTTTTGTCTTGTGTAATTGAAATATGCAGTGCTTGTTATAGCTACACACGTGGCTGGCTGGGGAATTAATTTTCCTTCATTTCTCAGCCTCAACCTCCCTTTGTGTTGGCTACATTCTTGGGCAGGCTGTCTACTAGAGAAAGGCAATTGGTGGCTGGTAGCCTGAGACTGTCTTCTTAGGGCTTAGCAAACGCCACAGACAGAAAACATCTCTTTCCTGATAATTTCAGAAAAAGAATCTCAATTTCTCTCTTTTGTCTGGCACAGACCACATGTTCATCCCTAAGCTAACCATGTAGCTAGATGGGCTCCACCCAAAGTACAAGACCCAAGAGTGGGGAATGAGTGGCTCCTCAAAAGACAGTAGAGTTTCTGTCACCAGATGGAAGGGAAATGGTGGCTGGGCAGGAGTTAGCTATTCAACCCCTTTCTTCATCTGTAAAATGGGGGCAGTCATCTCTTCCCTTGGGGTCAGTAGTTTTCTCTAATGCCTCTTGTACCATGATCTACATCCCCAAGGCCCTCTCCAACATGCAGAGGGTGTGTTCTCTGAGTCTTTGTCCAGCTGTGTGTGATAGAGCCTCCAGCAATTCCTTCAGAGAGATGAAACCAGAGTTTAATAAAGTTTCCCATTGGACAAAGTTTCTCCACATTTTTTCTAGACTTAAATTTATCCATTCCCCATTTCAGTTATACCCTGAGAATTTACAGAATGCAATATTCTTCCCTGGCCCATATCATCTCACTACTTTATGTGTTTTTTATTCGAGCCCATATTTCATCTGAAAATGTCAAAATACTGCCCACACATGGCCAGCACCCAGCCAAGAAGATAGAGTCACTTTATAAGGCCTGCCAAATGGGGTTCGGTGCTTATCTGATCATGAATCATGAAAGCTTTTTGGACAGATGGTGTAATCATATCCGAGAATAATGACCTTTCAAGAGCGATGCTAATTGGATCACATGGCATGAGAGTTTCACATCTGTCACATGAGCGATCACACATGGCAGAGACTAAGTTTCCTTAAACTTTGGTTTGTTTCTATTTCCAGGAGTGGTTATAGCTTACTTCAGTGTGTTCAGTAAATACTTGCAGCATGCTAACTGCATCAATTCATTCATTCGTTCATTCATTCATTCATCCATCCATCCATCCAGCATGTATGTTCTCAGTTCCTTCTATATGCCAGACACTGTTCTACATGGTTTTACTTTGCGAAGTTTTCTTCCCAGTTAGGAGAAGGTGATTAACAAATAAGTAGACCGATAAATAAATAGTATGAATGCACTAATGATACACATTATGAGGATGACCAATAGGGTAATCATGAGTGTGTGTGTGTGTGTGTGTGTGTGTGTGTGTGTGTGTGTGTGCAGGAGATGAGCATGGGAAAGCTCATGGGAACTAGGTGGTGACATTTCTGCTCATGTCTGAATGATGAGAGGGAGCCAGCCATGTGGTGACCTGAAGAGAAGGGTGCCTAGAAGAGAGAACCGAGAACAATAAATAGAAAAATCCTGAGCTCCAAGTCAACTTGGTCTGTTTAAAAATCAAGAAGACCCGTGTGGTTATTACCTAGGGAGTGAGGGACAGAAAAGATCAGAATGAGGTCATATAGTGTGGGTCCCTGGTACAGACATTGGGATTTATTTTCCTAAAACCTATTAGCATGAATGCTAATGCTATGCCACTTAACATATAGTAACTCATTTAACCCTCTTGAAAATTACATGAGATAGGGAGTTATTAATGTTGTTTACAGAGCAGGACGCTGAAGCACAGGGCAGGTAAGATTTGAACTGAGATCTTAACTCAGCACTTGGGTCCAGAACTGGGCTCTGAGCCATATCCGTGGAATGAAAGCCTCTGTGTGGTTTAAAGCTGGGATGACATACCCACCTTACATTTTACAAAGGTCTCTCTGGCTGGGATGAATTATAGAGGAGCAAGACTGAAGCAGGGACAAGAGTTAGGAGGTTGCTATACGGATGCAGGTGATACCTGGCTTTGTTGAGGGCAGTGGCCCCAGAGAGAGAAGTGGAGAGATTTGGGGTGTGCTTTTGGTGTCATGACTTCAGATGGACTGGATGTGTCTCCTGACAGAGAAACCAAGCATGACTCAGATTTAAGAGAAGGCAGTTCAGGGGCGTAGTCATTTGAGCGTCTGACTTCAGCTCAAGTCATGAGCTCATAGTTTGTGAGTTCGAGCCCTGTATTGGGCTCTGTACTGACAGCTCAGAGCCTAGAGCCTGCTTCAGATTCTGTGTGTGTGTGTGTGTGTGTGTGTGTGTGTGTGTGTGTCTCCCCATCCCCACTTGTGCATGCATGCTGTCTCTCTCTGTCAAAAATAAACACTTAAAAAAGAAAAAAGAGAAGGCATTTCAGTCTCTGCTTTCACAAAGTTACTGTCCAATGGTCCAGACAAAGGCATGTTTATTATTTATTCTGGGGGACTAATTTGGCAGTTTTCTTGGCTTATTCATCCATGCAATCATGGAAATGAGTTTAGGCCACAGAGAGAAGGGGTACATCTTCACTGAGGAGGGCTTCGGGTAGAAACATGCATGTTTATTTTCCCGGATCCTTCCCCCTACGATTCTGGATCACCAAATGTGTAGGGAAGTGTGGTTTATTTCCTCTTCCTCCAGCCCCAGTGATGCAGGGAAAGTGCCTTAGGCTGCATTAGTATTGTTAGGCACGGCCCAAGCTGACAGAGGCCAGATGGCTTTATTCTCTGGACGTCCTGAACTCACCAGTCTCCCGAACAAGCCAGGCTCCTTGGCCCTCCAGCCGTCCTGCCTGTGTGCTTCCTTTTACCAAAGTCCTCCCTCCTCTGCACCCTTCAGATTTCCACTCAGCATCTAACTCCTCTGAGGGGCTCTCCCTGACACTTCCCAGCAAACCAGCCCCCAGCCCTGCTCCTCTCCTGCATTCCCACTGTACTTTGGATGTGACTCCACACTAATGATTATTTCGGTGAATGCTGGCAGTCCCACTAGACTGTGAGTTTCTCAAGAGTCAGACATGTGTGCATGATTGTGTGTGTGCATGTGTTTGTGTATGCACACATGCCTGTGTGTGAGGGCTTGTGTGCATACTTGTATGTGGTTGTGTGGCTGCATTTTTATGTATGTGTCTGTGTGTGTATGTGTATGTGAATGGATATGTGTATTTGTGTGAGTGTATATGTGTGTGTGTCTGAGTGTGTGTGTGTGTGTGTGTGTGTGTGTGTGAGCATACGTGTGATTGCCTGTGTGAGTGTGTGCACAGTTGTATTTCATCTCAGTCTCCCCGTGTCTGGCGGAATACCTATCACACACAAGAAGGACTGGGAAGTCAAGGAAGATCAATGAAGGAACAGAGAGAGAAGGGGCCACATAAGATACAAGTTCTATTTCCGCCTCTGTAACAGGAACTAGAACAGCTTCCTTGTCCCCTTGGCCCCCTGAGTACAGATGGTGTGTGGGAAATCAGAGTAAAGACAGTAACCCTGATGAATCTGGCTCTTCCTCGGGACAAAATCCCTTGGCACACTGGCAGGTCAGGTTGTGGGGATCTTTGCTTCCACAGCAGCTCGTGGTGAACAGGCTTTTCCAGTTGAAATGTTCAATCGTTTTTCTCCTGTTATGTTTCCTCCCCTGGGCAAATTTACCTTCACAAAATAATTACCTCATTCAGATTCTTTCAAAATGTCATTGGGTTTGATGGCTTCTACAGTTGGATTTGCCCTTATAGGCAGACAGGAGGGCTATGACAGAGTTTACTTTCCATTATATGAAGTGGGCAGAACAGAGAAAAATGAGGGTGGTGGAAAGAGGTAGGCTTGAAGAAATGGTTACTTGGTTACTTGGAGAAAAGCAACTATTTTGCAGAACGGAAAAAACTAGAGAGCCATCAATTACGTGATTAAATATATTATAAAATTTTGTGTTCTCAAATGCATTCTTCTTTTTCGCCATCTTCATTCATTCATTCGTTCCTGCATCATTTTCCTCACTAGACTTCCACAGAGCATAGCCCACGTGTCATAGGAAGAAGGACCACAGCGTTAGAATTCAGAAACAAGACTTCACCATTTGTGAAGTCTGCATTGCTACTTGCTAGCAGCTCCCTCACACATTAAAAGGCAAGGATTTCCTTTACACCTGGGTAAAACCCAAGACGCTCCCAAGGTTTGCCTTGTAATTCCTGCAGAAGAGGAATCCCCTGGCTCTCAGGCAGGGAAGACGGACCTTGAAAACCCAAGTCAGAGGAGAAAGAGGAGAACTCCAGGGTCAGGAGTCAAACTTCACGCAGGAGTTTTGGAAGGGTTCCCAACAACATGTAGTTGAAAGAGGCCACCACATTTATCCCACAAAATATTTAGGGTCACAGCACATCACAGTGTTTATGCAGGGGAGGAGTCACAGTGTCTGTCCAGGGGAATGAAATATTATGACAGTGAACTTCCGTTTGCTGGACAAGATACTTTTAACGTCCAGAATAGGTGACATGAAGGTCTGAAGTTACAGAGGGGCTGATTTCCTGGCCATATGCTCCCGCACTGTAGGGGTGTCTAAGGTGACTTAAGTGTGGTCTCTGTCCTACGGATGTTCCTTGTCTGGTGGGAAGACATACGGGCATATGGATCACTTCTATGGTGAGTGGGGAGGTGTGGTAGCAGTGACAGACATCACCCCATGATGGGAGGGTTCTGCAGGAAGAGTTTGCTTTGGCTGAGGGTATTGGGGTGTCTGCATGGAGGAGGTGACATCTGAGCTGAGTTTTTGTGGGAGAGTAGGAGTTTCTCCCGCACAACAGAAAAGGGTTACTGAAGAGGAAATGTCACTCAGGGGGAAGCAATAGCACATGGCAGGACAGAGCATGGTCTCTGGGCTACCATGCAGGATACGTGTGAGATGTTTGGGGTGCTGGACTGGAGGATCTATGAAGAGCAGTGGGGTGTGAGGCTGGAGGAGGCAGGGAGAACTTTGGAGGCCATAATGGGGCATCTGGATTTATCCCACAATCACCCTAGTGAGACTGAACCATCTCTTTGGCTGTCCACCTCCTTCCTACTTTGCTGTCAAGTAACTGGGGGGTGTGATACCCTAAGTTGGAGCCTTCTGTAGCAGTTTTCTGAGACCACACCACAGACTCAGCGGCTTTCTTGTTGTCTCATGGTTCTGGAAACTAGAAGCCTGGGATCAAAGAGTTGGCAGGATGGCTCCTTCTGAGCCTGTGAAGGGGAATCGTTCTTGGCTTCCCTTCTAACGTCTGGTGATTTTCTGGCAATCTTTGGGTTTCCCTGGCTTGTGGAAGCATCACCTCGATCTCTGCCTTCATCTTCAAGGGGTGTTCTTCCTGTGTGCATCTGTTTTCAGACATCCCCTTTTTATAAGGACAGAAGTGACATTGAATCAGGACTCACCCTAATGACCCTAATGACTTCATCTTAATTAGTTACATCTGCAGTGACCCTAAATCTGAGGTACCAGGGGTTATGACTGCAACATAGGAACTTTTGGGGGACATAATTCAACCCATAACATCTTCTCAGCATAAAGGTCTCATGGGAAGAGGACAAGGAAGGCAGAGAGAATAAGATTGAATGTGGCATGTGAGTGTCCAGCTGGCCATATGGGGAGTTTTCAAAGATGTTCTATCCCAAGTTTTCAGCTCTTTTTAAGCCTCTTGTCCAACCAGGTCCATAGCTCCGTGTTGCTTTATGAGTTCATTAAATTGCTTCTACATCTACTGGTAAGGTGTCACCTGGGAGTAACTGATGACTTTAATCTTTTTTCCAGATCTCTCTCTCTCTCTCTTTTAAAATTATTTATTTATTTTGGGAGAGAGGGAAAGTATGAGTTGGGAAGGGGCAGAGAGAGAGAGAGAGAGAGAGAGAGAGAGAGAGAGAGAGAATCCCAAGCAGTCCCTGTATTGTCAGCGCAGAGCCTGATGCGGAGCTCGAACTCATGAACCATGAGATTATGACCTGAACCAAAATCAAGAATTAGATGCTTAACCAACTGAGCCACTCAGGCACCCCTTTTCCAGATCTCTTGTAGAAAAAGACAAAGGGGTGTTTCTTCCATGACTCCAGAGTTCCCCAAAAGCAGAATACTTAACTAGAAACCACTGAATCACTTACTTTCTATTGTGTTCTCAGCCCCGTCTTGTGGAGATAGACCTTCTGACATGCTGGGAAAGAAGAAAGGTGAGGGTTTGAGTTAGATAAGCTGGCAAAATAGAACATTGGAGGCAACCCAGACTTGAGACAGTGTGTGTGTGTGTGTGTGTCTTAGCTTAGGTTTCTTCCAGGAAGAAATGGGGAGAAGTTAAAAAGTGAACCCCAAAGCGTTTCAAGTCTCCAAATGCCCCAGCTGTGTAAATCTCATTCAGGACCCCCATAACAAACTCACAACCAGGAGGACAAAGAATCACACAGGAGACAGGGCATGGAGGCCTGGTATAGCCTCTTGCTTGGGGCTGATCCAGCCCTGACTCCGAGACTGGATCTGAGTGTAGATTTCAGAGCTCATGTTCAAACCCTCTTGATTCTCTAACGTTGGCTCATGGGATTGCAGTGCCAAAGTGAGCACGGGCAGGAAAATAGGACTGGTTATTGATGGTGGCTGTGGTGTCTGGATTTCAGAGGCTGCAGAGTCAGGTTCCTGACTCAGAGGTGGCCTGGATGCTTAGGACATGGGTGTGGGCAACACCATCAGGTTCTTGCCATCTCACTGGGCTCAGCACTCAGTAGCAGTGGTGGAGGCTTTTTTCACATCAGGCTGGAACTGTGGCTTTTATTCTGAGTTTTCCTTCTGAACACTTAGCTTCTGCTCTGTTTATCTCTTTGTTATTAAACCGATATTCCTTAATAATTCCCTTTTCTGCTCAAACTAGCCAAAGTTTGAGCTCTGTAGACAAACCATGAGTGGCCCACTGGGTGTTTAAGATACTTTGTGCTAATAATATGTTCAAAAGGGAGGATGGAAGGCAGGGAGGGAGAGAATAAAGAGAAAAGGAAGGAAATAAGGAAGGAAGGAATTAAAGATGGAAGTAAGGGAGGAAGGAAAAGAGGAAAAGAAAGGCTGACCAATGGATTGAGAATCTGGAGGTTCTGGTTTTATTTATTTATTTATTTTTAGGTTTATTTATTTATTTTGAGAGAGAGAGCTAGCACTTGGGAGGGGTAGAGAGAGAGGGAAAAAGAGAATCCCAAGCAGTCTCTGCACTGTCAGCACAGAGCTGGACTCGGGGCTCCAACTCATGAACCGCGAGAACATGACCTGAGCCGAAACCAAGAGTCAGATGCATAACCGACCGGGCCACCCAGGTGCCCCGTGGAGGCTCTGGTTTTAGAACTGAGCAGTGACTCTGGGTGAGTCATTTCTCATTTCTGATCTCTAGAGAATTTATAGTATTATGAGTAAGCCTTTTAAAAATGATTATTATTTTTTTTACGAGTAGGTTTCAAAGGTCCCTTGTGGTTTAAACAGCCTTTGAAACAATGTGATAGTTCCCTGTTTTATATGATATTTACTTTTTGAGTTTTTATTTTTTGCCATTAAATGACTAGAATGAGGTAAGATTTAGATGGGATCATAGTCACTGATTTGGATCAATCTAATGATAATAAAAAAACCCAAACCAATATGCTTTCTTCTTGCTCCAGGAAGCTGGAAGCAACAGTCTTCCACCTTCCCTCACCACAGAGCTGAGGCTCAGGAAAGCAGGCAGGGCCGCCCCACGCAGCTTTGCCCAAGCTCCCCCATGCCTAGAGAAGGCTTCTCCTTAGCTGTAAGCTTTGCACCTTGAAGCAGCGTGTTTCTGTCTTTCCCTGTGTATTATGAAAGTCCATGAAACGAAAATATAAAGGAGAGATATTTATCAACATCCTCAGCACGATTAAATCAGTGAACTGTGCACCAGGACATTTATTCTTATTAAGCATTAAAATGGCAGAAAGCAGGGATTGTCGCTGAGTTGGCCCGCTGGGCCCAGCTCTGTTAAGGTGGGGAGGACAACTTCATGAAGTCTCCCTGAAGAAAAGCACGTGGCCTGGCCCACTGGGTGGTACAGGGTGTGTGTCAAGACGGTGGGCTCTCAGCTTAGATTCTTTCTCTCTGGATGAAGGCATTGTCTTCCAGGCTGTGGATTCATCACCCTGTCTCAGGGACTGAGGAGGCCAGAGGGGCTGGCAGCCTTGCTGTCATGAGAAACTTTTCCACGCTTCCAAATTCTTCTCCCAAACACAAAGGAGAGCAGGGGGGTAGGCTACAGCTGGGATTCCAGCTGTCATGGTTGGTTTCCTGTGTCAGCGTGGCTCATGCTTCCCAGTCGTTTGGCCGAACTCTAGTCTGATGTTGCTCTGAGGGTATTTTTAGGATGTGAGTAACATTTAAATCAGTAGACTTTGAATAAGGCACATTACCCTCCATCATGTGGAGGGACCTCAACCAGTCACTTGAAGGCTGGAAAAGCAAAGACTGAAGTTTCCTGAAAAGAAAGGCACTCTCAAAACTGCAGCTAGAAACCTGGCCTGAATTTCCAGCCCATTGCTCTGTGGAATCCAGACTCAAGACTGCAACATCAACTCTTACCTCAATTTCCAGCCTGCTGGCCTGCCCCCCAAATTTCAGACTTGCCAACTTCCCACAGTCTTGTGGGCTCATTTCTTAAAATTTCTCTCTCACTCTCTCTCTGTATGTATGTCTAACTATATCTGTATCTATATCATCTATATCTATATATTACCTATATCTGTATCTATATCATCTATATCTATAGCTATCTATATCTACCCTATATTTATCTAGCTCCTATTGGTCCTGTTTTTTTTTTCCAGAGAACCCTCCTGATTTATAAAACAGTCCTGTTTTTAATTCCCACTGATGGTGTTTTCTTTTTTTCATTAAAAAAAATTTTATTAAGTTTATTTTGAGAGAGAGAGAGAGAGAGAGGGAAAGAGAGAGAGAGATAGATGGGAAGGGGTAGAGAGAGAATCCCAAGCAAGCCCCACACTGTCAGTAGAGCCAGGGCTCGAACTCACAAACTGTGAGATCATGACCTGAGCGGAAACCAAGAGTCAGGCACTCAACCAACTGAGTTACCTGGGTGCCCCAGTGTTTTCTCTTATGTCAGTTTCCTCACCTACTTTTAAGAGAACATTCCTATCAAGTCTAGTAAGAGTTTTTGAAAATATGCCCCCATCATCTTCTGTGTTAGGATCTCTCTCCAGGCTGCCACCTTTCCATAATGCTGATGCCTGGGCCCCTTCTAAGCATCTGGATCAGCAGAATCAGGGTGGGCACTGGGCATTTAGTCTTTAAAATGTGTCCCAGGTAAGTTCGATGTGAGGGAAGTTGGACACCATTGGCTTGGTAATAACATTGGGCCTCCTTCCTGTCCCAACACTGTTACAATCTGGGACCTTTCACCGTATCACACCCCAGGCTCGACACGTGGAATCTTCACACCTTCCTCTCCTCGTGTTTTTGTGCACACTTCCCTCCAGCTGAAATCCACCCCACCAAACACACACTCCCCCACTCGGCAAACTCCTATTAATTCTTTAAGGTCCTGCAGAGAGGCGATGCTTTGCCTATACATCTAACACCTCCACGTTGATCACATCGAACTGCTCTTCTCCATTTGGCCACAGACTTTGAAGTTGAGCATCACATCTTTGTGTCCTCATTACCCGGCATGATGCCTGACATATAAAGTTCAATAAATTTTTGCTGAATTTAAATTGCAAAGCAAGCTTCTCTTGTACTGATTCCACGCTCACCAAGCAACCTTTTGATAATTTGACTTCCCTGGTCGCTGCCACTGATGGAGCAAATGCATGTTCCGACAGATGTGAATGCCTGCGCCACATGACAGTGCATTCGTTTTTAGCAGTGAATTAATAAATTGGAGCTTTGGGTTACACATACAAAATTTGTTGAACAAATGGCTTGCTTATGGTCATAGCTCAATTACCCCAATACAGATGATCCTCCTAGCCTATTATTTGCAGACCGATTTTTATTTATTTTATTGAATTGGCTCTCTTCTTCAGCTCTGATTAGTTTCCTCTCTCCTCCCTTCTATGGATAATTAAAAGCTGGCACTGAATGTGACCCCGTCAGAAAGGTAACTTTATAAAGCACTGGTGTTGTGCCGTGGTTACTGTCCCTGATGGTTTGGGCTCAAATCTAGGGCAGAATCCACCAGACATTGGTATGGTGGGTCCCAACCCCATCCCTGATCTGTCAAGGTTCCTGTGGTAAAATCTAACTTGGGACAGTGTCTGTGTGAGTGCTGTCAGGAGGATAGGGCCCTCACCTCTTGGCTGGAAGGTGGGTGATGAAGACTGAGTCAGGTTGGTCTGTGTACATAGACGCCGATCTTTCTTATATTTAGGTTTGAGACAGACGGGCCATCATGTACTTTGCTCTCTGGGGCAGCTCTGACTGCTGATACTTGCATTCTGGCCCAGTTGCAGCAAGCAGGCTCCTTCTGGTAGCTGTTGAAGGCCACAGGCCCCTGGGCAGAGGACTTTCCCATACAAGAACCCTGGAGTCATCGCAGTACAGTCAGAGCCCCTAGCTAGAGATCAGTGGGGGTGGGGCCCATGTGCCCAGAGCAATAGGCAAACCCTGCCTCTTGTTGACTTTGCTCTGGAGCTGGGATCCACCTCACGGTCTGTGTGTGCTGAAATTTAAGGACGAGGTGTCTGTTGAGGGGAAGTGAGACAGGACTGGTCAAATGGGCTGACGTTGGCCTCTAAACCTACCTTCCTCCAAACCATCACCTCATTTAGGAAACTCTTTGCTCATCCCAGATTCCATCCTCCACACAGTCCTGCAGCAACCATGGGATTCTGTAGAAGATTGGAGTCCCCTCCCTGCACTTCTCCTTCTCCAAGTTACCATGAAATGCTAGAGAGCGTTCTCTGGGGATCCAGACTATGACCACCCCCCATGGCTGTCAGGGTGGATCCCTGCCCTGCCTGCTTCTGTCCCTGTGCCTCCCCCTTGCTGTAATCTACAGACACACTGTGGGGGTGCAGCAGTGATGGGTCTGCCTTCCAGCCCACCTTCCTGTGCCTCTGCTTTTCATGTGGCTCCCACCCTGAGGGGCTGTTGACTTATGCTGGGGACAGGGGAAGGAGGACAGGGGTGGGGGCAGGGAAGGAGAGGATGGGGGTTAGGGAGGACGTGGGGAGTTGGAACAGCTAGCTTCGTGGCTGGTTTAAGGCCATGTTGATATATCGATAGCACAGCTACACTAGAGACAGAGAAACCCCTCTAATCCTTTGCATTTTCTTTCTGAAAGTCTTATTTGGGGAAGGTAGAGCAGGATTTCTGATGCTTGGAGAAACTGGGGCAGGTCCTCTAGCTGCTGGCAGGTTGTCTCTATGTCCCATGGGAGTCTGGGAAAGAAAATTTGAGAATGCAGCAGGGAGAAGGGGAGAGCAGATGCAAAGCAAGGCCCAGAGGCAGGAGCAGGGATGTGGATGTGGGCAGAGGGCAGACTGAAGCGTGGATGTGCCCCAAGCTGGATGGTGGTGGGACCAGTTCTAGGAGGTGGGAGGGCGGATGACATGGAGGAGAGCCCGCTGGGAAGCCATCTGGACATTGTCCTGGGAAGTGATGGTACCAATCCACCCTGAAGACTAGAGGTGGCCCTTCCGGGCCTCATCCCTTGCACCCCAGCCAGGCCACCTCACCCAGAAACTCTCCGTCTCTTCCTGGCACAATCACAATGCAAGAGAAATAACCTCGAGAAACCCTGGATCGCTGATTCTCAATCGAAGTGCCTTATAAAACACAGACGCCTGGGGCCCCATCCACATCTCTTGAATTATGCTCTCCAGGGGAGGGGTCCAGGGATATGTATTTTTTAGAAAAGCTTTCTAAGAAATGCTCATCTAACTCTCCAAAGGGGCTTAGCTGCTGTATGTCATAGTACTTTGATAGCTTTCTCAAAATTCCACAGAAGCAGTCTCACCTTTCCTGGGATCATGGGTTTGTAGCACAACCGGAAGCATTACATAATTTGAATCACTGTTAATATCTTCTGTTGTTTCTCACCCACCTGAGGCAGGCATGCAGCCTCAGCCTCTTCCTTAAGTTTCACGGTTCTTGTAGCCCTTCATGAAAAGTGCCAGGGAAAGGGTAAGAACTCTGGGAATAGTGAGTCATGCATGCAAGGCCAGAGAATTCAAGGCAGCCGTAAGCACACACATGAGCACACAGACGTTCACATGTGATTTGTTACACAGGAGAGAAGTGTATGCTGCAGGAAAATGAGAAAGTGCCAAAGAGAACACAAGAGAAAATGGAAAGTACCTACATTCGCTCTGCGCCCTCAGAGACTGCCAGTTCCAAGTGTGTGTGTGTGTGTGTGTGCGCGCGCATGTGTTCATGTGTATGTGCATGTGTGTGCATGTCTAGGCTTTCTATCAACATGGGATCATGCTATGTATGCTCTTTTATAATAACTGTGCTTTGAAATTTAACAATAGGTCATAAGCAAATTATGTTCCCTTAAGAATACCAACATAGCATTAGGTCCTAAGCATGGATTTCACTAGGAAATCATTATCAAAAATATCTCAGGGCACCTGGGTGGCTCAGTCAGTTGAGCATCCGACTTTGGCTCAGGTCATGATCTTGTGGTTGGTGGGTTTGAGCCTCACGTCGGGCTGTGTGCTGGCAGCTCAAAGCCTGGAGCCTGCTTCGAATTTTGTGTCTTCCTCTCTTTCAGCCTCTCCCCCACTCATGATCTGTCTCTTTCTCTCAAAAATAAATAAATGAAAAAAGAATTTTAAATGTTTATTATTTATTTTTGAGAGAGAGAGAAAGAGAATGTGAGTGGGGGAGGGACAGAGAGAAGAGGGAGACACAGAATCTGAAGCAGGCTTCAGGCTCAGAGCTGTCAGCACAGAGCCCGATGCAGGGCTTGAACCCATGAACCACGAGATGATGACTTGAGCTGAAGTTGGACGCTTAACTGACTGAACCACCCAGGAGCAACCCCCCGAAAACAAATATTTTAATAAAAACAAATATCTCAAGGATGGGATATGAGATTCCAAAATTTGAAATTTTGGGTCCCCCCCTATATATCTGACACATATGTGCATAATCAACACACATCCTCAAAGCATACCATTACAAATTAAATATTTAATTCAAACACAGAGATCATATGTACTTTACTATTTTCATGGTATTACTTTTCTGCTCAGTTCTTTTTGATAATTTGGCAAAGTTTGTTAATAATCATAATAAACCTCTCAAAGCTGGTGGCTTAACATGACCATTTCTCATTTCTCATGGTTCTTGGGATCAGCAATCAGGGCTGGGATCAGCCAGACAATCCTTCTGCTGAACTCACCTGTAGGATTCTCAGATTCAGCAAGTGAGAATATGGGATACCAGTTAAAGGTGAATTCCAGATGGACAGTAACTCATTTTTAGTGTAAGCATGTCCATGTGACATTTGTAAGATAATAATGCTAAAACTTACTACTTTCACTGGTGTTGTGTGTTTCAGCTGGGACCCCCACTCACCTGGGATCACCCCTTCTGTGCTCCCCTCCAGGTGGCCGCTCACCTTCCTCTAAGCTGGATGGGGCTTCTTCACATAGGGAAGGGCACCATTTCAAAAGGCAAAGACGGAAATGTTGGATGTTGCAGAAGTTCGCTTTCTCTACTTTCTAGTGGTCAAAGGAGTCACAGGCCAGCCCTTGTTCAACAGATGTCAGCTAGGACTCTAAATTCTTAAAGTTTTTTTCTTTTTATGTTTATTTATTTTTGAGAGAGAGACAGAGCACAAGTGGAAAGGGGCAGAGAGAGAGAGAGGGAGACACAGAATTGGAAGCAGGCTCCAGGCTCTGAGGGGTCAGCACAGAGCCTGACGCGGGGCTCGAACCCACAAACTATGAGATCATGACCTGAGGCGAAGTCAGACGCTTAACTGACTGAGCCATCCAGGTGCCCCTAGGACTCTAACTTCTGATGGGAAGAACAGCAAGGTGACATTGCAAAGGGCCCTGGATTTGGGGGTGAAGGGATTCCTGCAGCCCTCTGCAAGCAGAGAGTCTATCCTTCTCTCACATGGAAAACCCTGCCTTTTGTTCTACGGTGCCACAATTTCTTCCCAAGTCTGTATTCTGTATTTAGATTTGTTGCCAAGAGCAGGAATTTTTGTGTATTTGTCCGATTTTCTTGCATACTTTTCTTTTTATTTTTTTTTAATTTAAGAGTGAGAAATCACTGCCTCAGTTCAGAGCCCAACGTTAGCACTTACTGGCTGTGTGTCCAGGGGAACAATCCCTTGGCATCTTTGAGCCTCAGTTTTCTCATCTGCAAAATGGAGACACAAGTATGACTCACCTCATTCTTACTGGATGATTAAATAGATATTGAGTGTAAATGACCAGTAACTGTTGCTCATTATTAAGATGAATTCCTAGAAGTAGAATATTTAGGTTGAGAGGTGTAAGGGTATTGAAGACATTTGCTATATATAAGAAAGTGAAAAGAATCATGTTTTTGATTAAGGAAAACAGGTCCAAAGTCTATAGCCTTATGGTTATAAACTAAGACTTTAGATCAGGAGTCAGCAAAATACTATCTATAGCTTGTTTATTTTATTTTATTTTATTTTATTTTATTTTATTTTATTTTATTTTATTTTATTTTATTTTATTTTATTTTATTTTATTTTATTTTATTTTATTTTATTTTGTTTTATTTTAATCAAGTTAGTTAACATATAGTGTAATAATGCTTTAAGGAGTAGAATTTACTGATTCATCACTTACATATAACACCCAGTGCTCATCCCATGGGCATCCTTCATGCCCATCACCCATTTAGCCCATCCTCTCCCACCCCCCCTCCATCAACCCTCAGTTTGTTCTCTGTATTTAAGAGTCTCTTATGGTTTGTCTCCCTCTCTGTTTTTTTTTTTTTTTTTTTTTGCTTCCCTTCCCATATGTTCGTCTGTTTTGTTTCTTAAATTCCACATGAGTGAAATCATATATTTGTCTTTCTCTGACTGACTTACTTCACTTTAGCATAATATACTCTAGTTCCATCCACATTGTTGCAAATGGCAAAATTTCATTCTTTTTGATCTCTGAGCAATATTCCATTATATATATGTACCACATCGTTATCCATTTATCATTCAATGGACATTTGGGCTCTTTCCATACTTTAGCTATTATCGATAGTGCTGCTATAAACATTGGGGTGCATGTGCCCCTTTGAATCAGCATTTTTGTATCCTTTGGATAAATTCCTAGTAGTGCAATTGCTGGGTCTAGGGTAGTTCTATTTTTAATTTTTCAAGGAACCTTCCCACTGTTTTCCACAGTGACTGCACCAGTTTGTATTCCCACCAGCAGTGCAAAAGGGTTCCCCTTTCTCCACATTCTCGCCAACATCTGTTGTTGCCTGAGTTGTTAATTTTATGGCTTGTTTTTTTTTTTTTAATAAGATTTCACTGGAACACAACCACACCCTTTTGTTAATGCCTTGACTATCTTTGCTTTTGCCCTACAAAGGAAGAGTTGAGTAGTTGTTACAGAGACCTGTTGGCCCACAACACTGAAAATATTTACCATCAGACCCTTTACAGAAAGTTTTCCCACCTCTGGCTTGGAGTAGGAAAGGCCTGGGCACAAGCCTGCACTCTGCCAGGCACCCTCTGTATGGTGGCAGGTGTGTGTGTGTGCATGTGTGCATGTGTGCGTGTGTGTGTGTGTGCATGTGTATGTAGTAGCCAGAGGATGGGGGTGTGGCCATTCTACTCCAGCAGTTTAGAAAGTTTTATGTTCTTTTAATAGTACTATTGACATGACTGTTGCTGAGCAATGGTGAGAGGTGCCAGAGGAAGCTGTGTGGAAGCCTGGTCATGGGAAATATGTGAGGAAGGTCACTATAGGCAGGAGCCTATCCAGTGTGCCTACTCACCCAACAACCAGTTGCACTGGCCCTGCCTGCATGTCCTGACCTTTCCCGGCTGACAGCCCCCAGCCCCTCCCACTCTTGATGCTGGAACTTTCTGGCTCCTCTTACTGCCTCTGTGAAATTGGGTTTCTGTCCTGCATTCTGTTGGCCAGAACGCCATCATGTGCCCTTCAGCCCATGGACCATGACAAGGGTACCTGTTAGGTCTTGAGTGCTATACTGTAAGCTGGACGTTGGTAACCTTATAAGCTCTGCTTTTATCCTTACAACAGTGCTCTGAAGTAGGTCTTGTTATCTTGACTTTATAGACTCAGAAACTGAGGTTCAGAAAGGTCACAAAACTTTCTCAAACCCACACAGCCATGTAAAGACTGGAGCTGGGGTTCGATCTACCTGACTCCAAAAAGTTGTTCTTTCTGCTGAACTGGAGAAACAATAGCCCAACAGAAAGATGCCGTAGTACAAACATTGTAATTGAAGTCCGGATGAGATATATTCCATATAAATGGGAGATAAACGCTAAAAGAGTCTAGAAGAATAAAGGGAAATCTTATAAGATAGACATTTGATCTTGATAGTGATTCCATATGGCTAACATAAGAAAATATGTTTCCCAAAATCTGAGGTTTTAGGTAAAATTAGGGGGGCAAGAAAGATGGAACCAGATATGTTGGGTCAACATTTGGGAGGTAAATGACAATCTTCACTGAAGAAAAGGAGTTTACTGGTTGATGTAATGGGAAGGCCCTGCCCACATGGGCCCCACATGTTTCTATTGCAAGTGGTGACTCTAGGGAGAGGTCATTCATGCGCCCCAGAAAATGTTTAAGGCAGAAGCATCATCACTTCTGTTGGGCTCTGTCTCTTGTCTCCCAAAGTCACCTACCTGGTCTCCACTGCATTTGCTGATGGAGCAGCCAGTTGAGGTGCCAGGATTAGGTTCTGGGCACCACTCTGACCAGTCCAATCCTGTAAGGGAATAATTGTCACTCTGCACGCTCTTCACAGAGGTCTTGAGAAGCAGGGAACAAGAAGTCAACAGTGCTGATAGGTGTTAACCATGTATCTGTGGACAGCAGTTCCCAGCCTCCACACTGGCCAGCCGAGGCTTCCAGGAACATGATCTCCAGTCTAAGTGAGAGCCAATGAGACGTTTCCCATAGAAGCGTTGTGATGGGGCAATAAGACATACCAGCCCAGGATGTGGTATGTAGAAGAGCTTAGGAAGAGCCTGTGGAGGGAAGGAAAGTATGGCTGTGTGAACATAAGCTGAATGTCTCCATCATTAATTGCTGAGCCCACTGCTGTGCAGACTTGATGCATTTTCAAAATACAACTCTCTGCTTGAATGTTCAAGCTGGAACTCAGTGAGATCAAAGACCGTTCAGTTCAGCTTCAGATAGTGTGATTCCATTGGTCTTGAAGGAACCTGGCAATGGTGTTCTGAAAATGCTCCTCTGGTGATTCTGACAAGCTTTCAGGACTGAGAATCACCAGGATGTAATCCAACCTGAGTTCTTCATTTTGTAGGTAGGGAAACTGAGGCCCCAAGAAAGGCTCCACCTGGGAAGCCACCTGCCATGAAACAAAATGCAGAAAACCTGCTGGGCTACTTCTGAGAGTTTCTTTCATTTTGTTTTCTTTGCTCCTCCTTCCTCCACATGTGCAGGGAGGGAGAAGAAGTTGAACAGGGGCCTGTGGTCAAGACCAAACACTAGCTTCCAACCTACCCCTTCCTTCCCTGGATGCTCTGTGACCCTGTGACTCCCTCCTGCCCACTTTCTGTTTCCCAAGTGACTTGGGTTCCACTTTTGTTTTAATTGATAAAATGCCCCTTCTGGAATGTCACGTCTGTTTTTCCTGCTCATTCTCCTAGAAGCAAATGGAAAAGATTTATGGCTCCTTGTAAAACCCCAGCCTTGTTTAGAAATTGCTTGTGATTGATTAAGTAATAAAAATGCTTTTAAGACAGGGAGGTAAATCTCCCTGCTAATTGCCCTGTGCTTTACATTAGAACCTTGTTACATTGCCTGACGCTCTCCCAGGCTGGACAACTTTGTAATTTCCATCACCCTGAAAAGTCACATTGGAATCATTGTCTGCAGCTTTTTTCCAGGACTGAGACTGTTAAAAGACACAGACAGATAATTAATGGGCCAATAAACACAACCAGCAATGCATTTGAAACAAGAGACCAAACCCCTTCTTCCCTCTGAGTGCGAGTTCCAGTGTTCATCTGGGTGTGCGAATGGAAGCCAAGCCCCCATGGAAGGGTGGTCCAGATGGGAGATGGAAGGAGTTTCTCAGCCTTCACTTGTCCCTCCCCTCTTTCTAGCACAATAGTCTGGATACCCTAAAAGATGGATAGATGATGAGTCAGATTCACTGGCTTCCAGCCAAAAGGGGATGAATTTGCTTCCCAGTGGAGGAGAACGTGGTCCCAGACAGGGCGACAGGGCACAGGGAATGTCTAGGGAATGTCTGGTGTGGGGTCTAGTGAGCCTGGATTAGATGGCTGGCCATCTGGGTCCTGAAGAAATTATATGATGCAGGAATGACCAAATTTATTCTCAGTCTCCATCAACAGAGTTATTGTGCTCTTATACAGCCTTACACAGTTTCCCAAACTTTTGAAGCCCACAAGAATGGCATTAAACAGCTCTTGGTGCCTCTCTTCTGACAGCTGTCTCTGTCCTCCACAGACACAGGCAGTTTCCAATCAGTCTTGGAGGACAGGGAAATGTTCCATAGTGGGAAGCAGGAAACAGGCCCCTAGGGAAGGTATGGTATAATAAGAAAGATAATTGGTCTTTGTCCCCAGTTCCTGGCATTAGGCTCCTAAATCCTTGGAAGGTTTTGAGTGATAAGAATGCCAGGAATCCTTTTTGTTCTGAGGAGGTAGCAGGCCCCTAGATGGCTTCAGGATGGGGGCTCGTAGTCATAAATATTAAGCTTTGATTAGAAGCTGGAAATGATCAGTTTCACCATCCTAGAAGGGGAAAGGGGCTGGAGTTAAGCTAATCAATAATAGCCAATAATTTATTCAATCATGCTTACATAATGAAACCTTAATAAAACCCTCTAAACAATAGGTTCAGAGAGCTTCCAAGTTGGAAAACAAATCCACGTGCTGGGAGAGTAACACACCCTAACTCCAGGGAGATGGAAGCTCCTGTGCTTGAGACCCTTCCAGACCTCGTCCTATGCACCTCTCCATCTGACTGTTCATGCCTATGCTTTGCAATAAACAGATATTAATAAATGAAGTGTTTTCCAGAGTTTTGTCAACTATTCAAGGAATCTCTCCAACCTGAAAAGGAGGATTGTGGGAACCCTCAGATTTGTATCCAAGTCAGAAAGCAGGGTCTGGTACTTGCAGCTGGCCTGTGACATAGGTGTAGGCTTGTGGGACTGAGCCCTCAGACCTGTGGACTCTGTGCTGACTCCAGGTGGTTAGTGTCAGAATTGAACTGGATTATAGGACACCAACCAATTCTGGTTGTTGTGAGAAAAGACTGCCACATATTTGGTGTCAGAAGTGTGAGTATAAACAACTGAGAACAGTTTCGGAGTGTGAAGAAAGAACGATCCAAGGGGCATCCGGTCCAGGAGACACTTCTTGTCCTACCACAGCTAGCTGTCTGACTACCTTTATTTACCACCCTTAGTGGTGGCAGCTTTGGCAGCCACCTGTAATTGGTCCACCAATGAACTCAGGAGATCTGTGAGTACTCTAAAACTACTTAGAATATGATGTGTGGTTTTGAGCATTTTTCTGAGGAGGGTCCACTTCCTTCATCAAAGTTTTAAGGGATTCACAGTTCAAAGATGATTAAAAGAAAAATCATAAAGTTATTAAAACTATCAGAAAGTTAACAGGAGAAATAATTCTGACTCAGAGGGTTAGGGAGGGCTTCACTGAGGAAATAACATTTGGACTTGGCCTTGGAAGAGAATGAATTGTCTAGGTGGCAAAGAAGGGGATTGCAGCAGAGGTAATTTCTTTTTTAATTTTTAAAAATGTTTTTATTTTTTAAATAATTTCTTTTTTTTAATGTTTTTATTTATTTTTGAGACAGAGAGAGACAGAACATGAGTGGGGAAGGGGCAGAGAGAGAGGGAGACACAATCTGAAGCAGGCTCCAGGCTCTGAGCTGTCAGCACAGAGCCCGACACGGGGCTCGAACTCACAGACTGTGAGATTGTGACCTGAGCTGAAGTCAGACGCTTAACCGACTGAGCCACCCAGGCGCCCTGTGTTTTATTTATTTTTGAGACAGAGAGAGACAGAGCATGAGCAGGGGAGAAGCAGAGAGAGAGGGAGACACAGAATCTGAAGCAGGCTCCAGGCTCTGAGCTGTCAGCACAGAGCCCGATGTGGGGCTCGAACTCACGGAGTGTGAGATCATGATCTGAGCTGAAGTCGGACACTTAACCGACTGAGCCGCCCAGGAGCCCCGCAGCAGAGTAATTTATGTGCGGAGTTCTGGAAAATCACAACTTAACTACAGGTCAGAGAGAAAGGAGGTTGGAACAGAGGGCACCAAGGAGAATGCACCTAAAAAAAAAAAGCATGCTTGGGCCCCATCACAGGGGGATGGAGTTTAGGCTTGACTCTTAAGTCCCCAGACACTAACTCCCTTGTGTCCACTGCATCAGCATTCTGTTTGGAACAAGGTCAAGGCCAGCTCAGGGAGGGAAAGTGGAACATCAGTTGAGTCCAGTTGTCAGGTGGGCAAACCAACTTGGCATCCAGAAGACTGAGCACGATAAAGAGGATATACTACTTCAAATATACGGTTGGCCAGCTATTCTCAGACTTCTGAGGTCTTCCTCAGGACTTTCTGTCACCCTGCCTCCCAGCTTTTCTGGACCAGCTTCCATGGAAAGTCATTCTACTCTAACAAGTTACGGTGGAATGATTGTTTCCTGGGGAAGAGTTTCAGGTTTTGGCCATGGTCAACTGGGAGCTTTTCACTTGTCTTAAGGGAAATATGTGGAGCAAATGACAGGGACAGATCGTGCATATGAATATGTCATTATGCTTCTGTCACAGCATTTTTTTAGCTATTCTATTTTTGCAATGCAATGGGGACACCCAGACTTTAAATTACTGAAGAGAGATGTAAGCTTTCACTCAACTCCTGGCTTCCACAGCACCCCTGAGAAGAGGAAATCAAAAGACCATAGCTCCTGGACCCCTCCATGTGGTAATGGGATAATGATGAGAATACCCATTGAAGGCAGGGTCTTAGTTTTAGAACTGCTGCTCCTCAGGTTATGCCTCAGGTCCTGCTGTGAAGAAACTCCACTCAGATTCAGTCTCAGGATGCGTGAGAGCCTTCAAGCCCACATGATAGTAGCAAATAGACAATGGGGAGCTCCCTACCACCTCTGCTGTGTACGCCTTCTGACACATTCTGCTGGTCTGGCTCTCTTAAAGTTGTAGGCAGGGCTTTCAGTTCTTTCCTGGCAGTGGGCCAAGTTGTCACCACTATGTCCCCTGTGGAAGGTAGAAACTGAGGAGTCTTCCAACAGACAGAAGGTCTCTGCCTTCCAAGGCCTGGCTGTTGATATTACCAAGTCTGGCAGAGTGACAGAGTGACAAATTCTGGTCTAATAAAAAGAAGTAGCTAACCACTATTTAATACATACTAGGAGTCACTATGCTCAGTGTCTTATTATTAGTGGAATTATCTCATTGAATCTTCCCAACTGTCTTGTGGACTAGGCACTCTAGGTACCCCCATTTTACTGATGAGAAAATTGAAGATTGGAAAGGAGGAGAGTTAACTCGCTCAAGGTTCCCAACCAGTTAATAGGGGACTCATGATCCAAACCCAAGCTGCCTGGCTTCAGAGGCACACTCTTAGCCATGATGTGCTAATGCTGCCACAGTCTATGGCTAGCTGGCTTTAGTCCCCTAGGCATCCTGTACATAGGTTGGGGTGGAGGAAAAGGCTTCTGGGTGGCTTCTAATCTAGAAATAAAGTTGATACAGAATAGATACATCTGAGAGATCCAAGTTGATGCAAGTATACTGGAAGCATGTCACAGCTCATGGAGGGATGGTCTGGACAGCAACCAGGTGGGAGGCCAGGGTCCTGTCCAAGTGGCATGAGGCATAGAGGCTGCCCAGCAGGTGGGCAGAAACTGTAGATTTCTGAGTGAGGCTGGGACAAACAGAACCTGGCTTTGTTGAGGTTGTTCTCGCGAAGAGGGCAGTTACTTCCTTTCTTTGTTCATCTTTTCAGAATGCCAGGTAGAGGCAATTGCTACTCTGTGGCTCTCCAGACACATATAACAGTTATAGCAACAATTACCATATCAAGGAACTTACAGAAGTTTCATTTATTGGCCTGAGTGGGCTTAGGTGAGCTCCTCCTTCCTCCAGATGTGGTCTGGAAGCAGAGTTGAGTACAGGGGGACCAATGAGGTATAAACCAATAGAAGAACCTTCATAGTCCAATGTGTTCTCTGAGGCTCTACTTACTCAAACCACCTTTGGGACTGGCCCAAACATTAGCCTCTCCTGCTGCCCCTGAATCCTCCCTGGGAAGAATCTTATGCCTCTTCCTTCCAAGTTACATCTTTTGGCATCCAGTTTTTTTTTCTTATCAGGAGGTAAATACATTTCTCAAAACTATTGACTTATAAGAATTGAAAAGAACTATGATTCTTAATGGAAAGTGAAATATATCAGATATTTTCTACTCCTCCTACAGGGACTGTGCAAAAGATTAGTTTCTGAAAGTGAGGATGCAGGTTGAATAATTTACAACCAACATTTTAAACATTTCCTTTGGTAAATGGTGATCTATTGAAAGTGTTTAAGCAGGGAAATAATATGATCAGATTTGTGAATTCTTGTTCAACAACTGAAAGTTATAATTAATGCTCTCTGCTTGGCTGTGATGCTCTTGAGGAAAAGGAATGAAACCTTCTTTTTGCATCCCTAGCACACAAGTGCCCCATACTTACTTGCTACTCAATAAATCTTGAGTGAATGAAAGAATGTGCAGGAAAGTGTCTGTAAGTGCAGGCAAGAATGAGGTTGTAGTTGGAGGTTGTGAATTGGAAGCTGGAAGAGGCTGGAGTCAGGGAAAGAGACCAAAGGAACTTAAACACAAGGCCAGGAGAATGTTAGTTATAGAAATGGGCTGGGGAAAGGGATAAAAATGGGTGGACGCAGGACATATCATGCAAGCAAGATGGGCACTTACTTCTATGCTCTTGAGGGGGCCAATGGTGTAGCACAGTGCTGTCCAAAAGAACTTTCTATAATGATGGAAATGCTCCATATTTACATTGTCCAATATGGTAGCCATTAGCCATATGTGGTTAGTCGGCACTTGGAATGTGCTTAACATTACTGAGAAACTGAATTTTTAATTTAGGAAATTTGTAATTAAATTTAAATGGCCACACGAGGCTGGTAGCTACCATATTGGACAGTGTACTCTATTATCTCCAAATAACAGAAATGGTTTTGTGAGTCCAGGAAAAAGTTGGGGGGGGGGGGAGTTGAAGACAAGCATAGTAGCAGGAAATTCTACAGTGAAATTTCAGGTTTGAGCTATTCATTATAGGTGCAAACTTGGTGGAAAACAAATAAAATTACAATATCCCAAAGGTTGTCTCTCTCATATCTGTGACGTATTAGCTGACTTGCAACTGGAGTCATTTATCCATTAGTTTTATGGTCATAAAAAATAAAGTATCCCTCTGTTTCTTTGGCATCCATCCTGGTCCAGGTGACGATGCTCTCTGTTTCCCCTTGCCAGAGGTGTGTGGATGAGGAATCACTGGAGGGGACAATCCAATCCAGCCAAATCTAGCTGAGCTTTTCATGAGCACTTACAGCAAATTAACCCAAATTTGCTTTGGCTGGGGGAGGATTTTATTTTGGTGGCATCATGTGCTTGTAATAAAAGTGCCCTTTTTAATAAAAATCAATGACAACTCTAAATACACAGTAAATGTTGCAACATTAATAAAACATACTATGCATTAAATCCAACTTTACTATGCAACGTGCACTATTTACAGCTTTCATTTCAGGCCTGATCGTGCTTCCAGTGGTGAGTGAAATGGCCTCAAACAGCTGTCAGATGGTGTGAAATGAACACAGACACAGGGTAAATAAAACTCAAATGAGCCCTGAATGTTCTTTCTCAGCAGTGAGAACAGCTCTGGGTAACTAAGGGTGGGTATATGGTCTGTAGCCATTTGCACTACGTCATACACCCTTCCTCCCTCCATCTCTCTTCCTCTTTTCCTCCCTGATTCTCTCTTCTTCCTTCTTACCATAAGTTCAGAACTTGAGGAATACAAAAGAGATTGAAGGCATCTTCTGCTATCTAGGGGCTTAACATATGATTATGGAAATTAAACATGAACTATATACATGACACAGTTCTTTATTGATTTCCTGATGTGTAAAGATGTAGATAGGCTATTTCCTCTAACTGATTTGCCCTGTCTCTCCTTCTCCACCTAGAAAACTCTTACTCATCCTTCAAAACCCAAATCAAATGTCACCTCCTCTCTGAAGACTTCCTTGGGCTCCCAGGCAGAGTCCACAACTACATCTTTTGTGCTCTCTTCATACTATTTTTTCTATTTCCCAATTATTGTGATTACACTTGATCTTAGCCAAAAGGCCAAGAGGGACGTGCACACCACATTGTCTACAACTCAGTCACATGGCCACACCTAATTGCAAGAGAGTCTGGGAAACAGTTCAGTGAGGTGCCCAAAGGAAAGAGTTTGGTGCTCACAAAGCCAGTTTGAAGAGGCAGACAGGGTCTGAAACATCTCCCCCTTATTCATGATGCCCAGACACATCAGCTTCCTTGATTTTCTTTGTGCCAAGAAAATTCCCTCTTTACATATGCTGTTCCCTCTGCCCAGGATCTTTTTTTTCCTGGTATCCTTGATCAGTCTCAAGCAGTTTACACTACTCTCCCACCTGTTCCCCTCGTGGATGTTTTATGGCACTCAGAGCTCACTCCAGTTATATTGCATGTACCTCCACTAGATTGCAAGTTTCATGAGTGCATGACCCCTTCTCACAATAGACCAATGGCTGCTACTGATTGCATTCTGAGGGTCAACCCCTGGGGCCAGAAGTTCAGGTCCCTCTGATGGCCAACTTGACAACCCCATTCTCCTTCATGTTAGTGAATCCCAAAGAAGATTCTTCCATATCTTGTACTGGTTAAAAAAAAAAATTGGCAGAGGGTGTGGATAAGGCAGTTGAGATGTCTTAGAATCAGCTCCATCCTATATACAAACTCAAGACACCATACTTTCTGTAAAAATGAACTTTACAGGGCACCTGGGTGGCTCAGTTGGTGAAATGTCCAACTCTTGATTTTGGCTCAAGTCATGATCTCATGGTTTGTGAGTTAGAGCCCCAAGTCAGGCTCTGCACTGACAATGTGGAGCCTACTAAGGATTCTGTGTCTCCCTCTCTCTCTGCTCTTCCCCCACTCATGCACACACAGTCTTTCTCTCTCTAAACAAACAAGCAAACAAACAAACTTAAAAAAAAAATGAAGTTTAGTAAGCTCTGACCCTGAATGGTCAAATTGAACACTGATGTGACAGCTCTGGAGCCCAGCTACTTCTGGTTTATGTGGCCTTGGGAAATTACCTAACTTCCATGGGGGCAGTTTTATGTTAAAATGGGTCTGACAATACAGAGGAGAGAACATATGGGAAGCAGAGGAACAGTGCCTAATGCATGGTAGGAACTCAGTATGTACCCCCTGCCATATCTCTTTCACTTTATCCTTTCTCTGTCCTTTTTCTTCCTCTTTCATGTTTTTCTTTTTTAATAGTTAGGGTCTTGTATGAATATCTAGCAAGCCGTCTTCATTTCCCTCTCTCTCCCCGTCTGTCAGAGCTCACAGCCCCTTTCCTGCCCCTAGGACTCTTGCTATGGCCTTGTTGAACTCCTTGGTCCACTGAACTTCGGTACAGACCGACTTTCCTGAAAGACCGTGTGACAGCAAATTTCTAGTACATGTACTTAATAGGTTAATAGGTTTCAGGGGACCCAACTTGGCCCATATTCAGCATGTAATAATGACGTGCTTTAATTGGTTTTCCCTCATTTGGGGGCCATGGGAAGATAATTTCCTCAAATTCTCAATAGGATCTAAGGTTGGAGTAACCACTGAATTCTGCCTCAGTCAGACTGAATGTGAAAAGGTCCTTTTAGGACAAAACACAGACCTCTGTGCTTTCCCACAAATGAGGACACCAGTGAAGCCACCCACGTGCCTGCTCAGGTACGGAATCCAGTCCCTAGACAGACTCTTTCACCTGAGTTATTAACAACTGCCTTTGCTCCTCCATCAGTTAGGCAGCCATGACAGTGTGGCTCCTTTGGAAATGCAAATACTATATGGACAGGACAAGCAAAAAATACTCTACGAAAACTAATTAGCTTGCTTTCAGTGAAGAGTAAAAAAGGTGATCTTATACAGCACTTTGGGGAATGACGTGAAGGTTTTGAACTCTCTGGGTTCCATCAAATGACTGAAAGGGACAGAGAGTGAGAATGGGTTCTCGTGTGAGCACCTTGAGGTGACGTCTTTGTTTTCCTTTGTGTCTCAGGGCCTATGTCATAATAGAGGCCTCACAGACATTTATTGAAATAAAATGAAAAATTCCCAGGACTTTTAACTAAGATAGGAAAGGGCTGCTCTATACAAGAACACAGTTGGATAACATATTAAATATATGCTCTTTTCTCCATCTGATGGCTTGGTTTGTGTTGAAATTTCTCCTTTCCTCTTCTGTGTTGATTGTTCCTAGACTTTGTTATCTGAGTGAGACAGAGAAGGAGAAGGGGAGAAGGTGGAGAGACTCACGTTTTCTTTTTGTTTTGTTTTGTTTTTGAGTGTGTACTATAAGGGATCCCACGTTACAAACATTGCTTTTGTCATTTTCATTAACAGATGCAAAAAACTAGGTCCAGGGAGGTTGAGAAACATGTCAAGTTCATATAACTGTGCCAGCATTGAAACCACGGTTACCCTCTCTAAAACGGATGCTTCCCCCCTACCCCCCAACTAAGTCCATGATAGGTCAAGTTGAGGTCAGCAGGAAATGAGGAATAGATATCAGCACCAACTACACAGATATTGTGTGTCAACTGGCCCAACAAATTATGGGAAACCCTTTCGGGGCTGCCCTATGAGACCTGTTATCTCCCTATTCCCTGCCTTCCTCCGGCAGCCTCAGTGACACACATTGTAGGTTATGTGATGGAAGATGCAGGTGACTTCAGCTCTGAAATCCCCAAGGAGAGCTGTGACCCCATAGTAAGGGATGGACCTTGTGACTGTTTCCCTTACATTTAGAGACCCAGGTCTTGGGAGGAGGGAGCTTTTCTTTTTTTTTTTTTTTTTTTTAATTTTTTTTTTTTTAACGTTTATTTATTTTTGAGACAGAGAGACAGAGCATGAACAGGGGAGGGTCAGAGAGAGAGGGAGACACAGAATCCGAAACAGGCTCCAGGCTCTTAGCTGTCAGTGCAGAGCCCAACGAGGGGCTTGAATTCACAGACCGCGAGATCATTACCTGAGCGGAAGTCAGACGCTTAACCGACTGAACCATCCAGGCTCCCCGAGCTTTTCTTAATTGTAGGCAGGGTGTCATTTCCTTGTGACGAAGGAGGTGAGAAGTTGAGACTTCTTTCTCTCGGACAGTTGCTCAGAGGTGGTGACTGTGATGCATGGAAGACATATTGTGGTGGTTGCTTGTGGCCTTAGGTTTCAATTCCCCGGGGCAGCTGGAGAAGATAGCGCCCCCTTCTGTTCTCATGATTTCCTCCAAACCTTTCCACCATACATCTGACAGTCCTTGGCCACAGCACCTCATGCCACCTGCGGTGATCTTTTTTTGCTATTCCCTCAACCCTCTTGGGGCCATCAGGGCAACATCAGGCCTGCACCATATGGAGCTTTCTGGGTCTGAAATGTGATGTTTTTAGAACAAGTCTTTTAGAAGAGCCAGTGTGTCTCATGGGGGACTGGAGTCAGACAGTCCTGGGTTTGAATCCAATCTGTTTTATGATGACCTGAGATTTCTGAGCTTCCTCATCTGGGAAACAGGGAGCATGAGTCCCACCCAGTAGAGTAGCGACATCAGATATCATAGTGTAAAACTTACAGCTATATGCTAGGCCTTCGGGCAATACAGTTCTTTTTAGATTATTTATTTTTGAGAGAGAGAGAGCACACGGGGGGGGGGGTGGGCAGAGAGAGAGAGAGAGAGAGAGAGAGAGAGAGGAAGAATCCCAAGCAGTCTCTGCACTGTCAGCTTGGATCCTGATGTGGGGCTTGAACTGAGATCATGACCTGAGCCAAAATCAAGAGTCGGATGCTTAACCAACTGAACCAGCCAGGCGTCCCTGGGCAATATGATTCTTTGTGAAAGATGAAAAGCCTAGGCTCTGAGGTCTGATGGAGCTGTGTCAAATTCTGAAGCTGTTACTGACCAGTTTGCAAGCTTGAACGAGTGTTTCAACCTCTCTGATTCTGTAATTTAGTAATAACTAGTGATCCATCCAGTAATAACTACCTTCTAGGGTCTGTGTGAAGATTCAGTGAAATAACGTATGAGAGGGGTTAGCAAAGAACTGGGTACAAAGAAGACAGTTAATAAATGCTAATTCGTATGTTGTTAAGTATTGGTATTATTACTATATTACTATTGCAAGTGTTGTTAGGTACCACAGTAGTGATGCTGTGCTCCCCAGACTCTTCATTCAAGATCAAGGCTCTCCATTCCCCTGCCCGCAGGGCTATGGCTCCTGATGGCTCATAGCTGAGTCCTGCTGCCCTCAGCTGAGGGGAGCTGCCTCCCCCAAGGTTACACCCCATCCCTGAGGTGGTTTGTAACCAGTGACTGGCCCCCTGGCTCCATTGGGACAACTCTGCATGCAGGACCCTTCCAGCTCCAGACTCCCTGTGGCTGAAGCCTCTGCTATAACCGCAGTGTGACCAATCCTGCTTCCCTTACCCGTCACAGGCACTGACAGAAACTCTGGTCAGGCTCTTCTGAATCCTTTTCCCAACCAGGCCTTGGGCTGGTTGGGCCTTCTGGGCTTCCATGTTTGTTTCTACATTGCCTAGTTTGGGCAAGGATCCTGCTAAGTGAGTTTATCCAGAAGTCCCTGTCCTTGATATCTGATCACCCTGGATGTCTGAGCAGGCACCTCACCCTCCACCTTCCCCTGGTGATGTCTGGTCACCCTGGTCTGCCTTCAGCAAGGAGCCTGTTAGGTTGCTTTAGCTAGAATGCCCCAGACTCCCCATGTTTCCTCTGAGTAATTCCAATCCATTGACCCCTAATCTGCTCCTTGACTATAAACTCTCACTTTTCCTTGTTGAATAGGAGCTGAGCCCCCCCCGCCGCTATAAACCCCCAATGGGAGCAGCCCCTCACCTCTTACATGAAGTCTGTCTTGACATTAGCTAACAAGTGTCATGAACAATTTTTTCTTTAACAGTACTGTGCACTTGCAACAGGCCCCCCATATGAAAAATCTCAGCATCTCAAAGTCTCTGCTTTTCCAGGACTTATTCCTTTCAATATTTGAATCTTCTTTATGGCAGTGTAAACCAACCTCCCCACCCCCACCCCCACCCCTCAAGCCTTCCTGAGACAGGGAGCTCTCTCCATCTTCTGTAAGACCCAAACTACTTTGCAGACCATTCTAATAATTAGAAAGTTCCTAAAAATAATATCCAACAATTATGTAGCTCCTTATTCTTACAAAGTATTCCTATCTATCTTATTTCTCCTGAGCCCCACAAAATCTTGCTAAGGCAAATCTTATTAATATCCCCATTTTACAGAAGAACAACTCCAGGAAAATCAAAGAAATTAAATAACTTGCTCAAGATTACTTAAGGGATTACAATTAGAGATATATACAATCAAATTGGTCCACTGACAATTTTTTTTCAATGCATGTTTTAAAAAACTGAGTTGGAATGACTGTAGTCCTCATCTTGCCATTGGTGCCACAATTCCTTATCCTCTTGCAATCACTTCCCACATTTAAGTCACCTATCTGGCCTCAGAGATAATGTGAATTCAGAGAATCTCACTCAGAAATGGTGGACACAGAATTCAACATCTGGCATCTTCACTTTGGAGCTGTCAGGCACATACACCATGCCATCTGTTTTTTCATTTCCACACGTGTCCTGTGTCCTAATTTGGGGGTCACGTCACAAGCAGATAATCCACCTTGCATGGATTCTCTTTTAGTTATTCCAAGACACCTACACCGTGGGCCTTTCTTTCCCTACACCTTGAGTTCCCTAGCTCCTCCATTGTTTTTCATGAGCCATGTGTGATAACAAAAATATATGTATTTGGTCTTCATCTATGTTTCTGGCACAGAGCTCCTAAAATCCTTATAATTTTGTAAGCGGTTGGAGTCTTAAAGGTGTCTTCTGTTATGGCAAGCAGGTGAGGTGGTAATGAGGTTGGGGGCTGGTTGCAGGAGAACTGACCATGTGATCGAGGGTTGGAAATTTATGTTCCACCCCCTAACCTCCAAGGAAGGGAGGGAGGCTGGAGATTGAATCAATAGCTAATAGGCAATGATTTAATCAATCATGCCTATGTAATGAAGCCTCTATAAACACCCAAAAGGATGGGGTTTGGAAAGCTTTCAGGTTGCTGAACATGTGGAGATTCAGGAAGAGGGACATGTTCAAGATCATGGAAGCAGTGTTCTCTTTCCCCATACTTGCCCTGGGCAGCAATTTTATCTGGCTGTTCCTGAGTTATAACCCTTTGTAATAAACTGGTGATCTAATAAGTAAAATGTTCCTCTGAGTCCCATGAGCCGCTCTAGCAAATAAATCAAACCAAGGAGGTGTTTTGGTGAGTTAGTCAGATGCACCGGTAACATCCAGGACTTACATTGGCATCTGATGTGGGGTCAGTCTTGTGGGATTGAGTCTCTAATCTATGGGGTCTGATACTCTATGCAGGTAGATAGTGTGAGAACTGAATTGAATTGTGGGACACAGAGCTGGTGTCAGAGATTTCCCTGGTTGTGTGGGAACCCCCTCCCAAAACACTGGAATTGGAATCAGAATCATAATATGGTTATGTGTTCACATATTATACTAGGGTCCACTTAACTGGATGGACTCCACTTTGGTAATAATGCTTTAAAAATGGCCCTAGAACTTAAGATAGTCCAAATGTGATCTGACCAGCACAGAGAAGTTTAACTGAAACTCAGTGACCTCCAAATCACCACAATCCAGGATTAAGGGCTGGTCACATAACTTCATAGTCTCTTAAGTAGTTAAGCATTCCACTTAAACCAGAGAAACAAGGCTCATGCAAGAGTGTGTCTCTTCTTTATTATCTCTCTTAAAGTTTATGTGTTCAAATATGGTCTGGTTATGAGTTAACAACACAAGAACAATCGATACCAGACTCTGAAAAGGAGAACTCACAACATGTCTATAAAAGTGAAATTAGCATCATAAAACAATTATGGATTCAAGTTTTGTTTTTTTGCCTTGGCAAGGTGTGTGATGATCTCTGTGCTCTTAAAATTGCAATGCTTTCAAAATCCATGTTACCTTTTGAGGGGGGGGTACATGCCGAATTCTACCATTATTTGGATCCAGCTGTATTGTGTTCCAGTTGGTTCCATTTGCAAGAAGAAAGTAACAGGAGCTAACAAGTGTTCAGGACCTACTCTGTGCCAACAATTGTGCAAAGCATGTCACAGATATTTTCTCATTTTATCCTCACAATAACCTGGAGGAGGAAGGTGCAATTACTGAGTAGCTTGCCCCAGGTCATACAGCTCTTAGGACGGTCGGCAAGGATGTAAGCCAGGACAGTAGACTTCCTCAATAAAACAGCAAGGATGTGAGCCGGGATAGTAGACTTCCTCCATAATAAGATGGATGCTTGCTCTTCCTCTGCCTATCGGCTGAGCCTACAACCCGGGACCCAGTTGGTTGTGAACGTGAGCAAAGAACAAAGATATCAAAGATACCCTTTTTAGTTCCCTGAAAACTCACATTCTCAGCAGAAAAGTCTGGAGAACACTGGCTCAGAGATCTAATTCTGTTCTCTCCCAGCACCCCCTTACCTTTTGACTTCCTCTCTGAGCTTCATTCTAAACTCCAAACAATTATGAACCCCCCCTCCATGAAAGTCCTGGAATAAACATTATTAGAGTTTTTAAAAATCATAGGAAAAGAAGAAGGAGGAAAACTGAGGAAAATGCAATCTAATTTTACAAGAATTATTTTGTCACTTCATTTAAAGATTTCCTTTCAAGGCACAAGTTCAAGAAATCTAGCTGGAGATTCAATCTTTCATAAAGGAAAATGGCAGGGCCATTGATTTTTAATATCCTATATGTTACCTAAATAAGGTAATGACCAATTTTGTCAGCTGCCTTTGGGGATGGGGCCGGGCCGACTGTGAGTGAGACATGAAATGATTCTTTGTGAAGAACATTTCCAAACATCTTTTATAAACGCCTGTCGTGGCTTCAATGGGCTTGTCAATTGTAAGTGTTTCCAATGTCATCCTCGTGGGTGATGCCTTTTTACTATCCTGTGGCACTAATGGAGAACCATTTGGAGGGTGTCTTTCCTACACATTGACAACTTGGCTTAAGGAGGAAAGGCCAGAAACCATTTAAGTTGTTGATGTAGTTCTTTTTACGGAAGCAATAACGCTTGCTCTTGAAATGTCATTGCATATAGTTTCCTATAAGCAATAATTATACATTTAGTACCTGTACAGTTGATGTGATCTAGGGTGAATGTCTCTACAGTACCCCCTTCTCTTGGCCTTGGCATACTTCCTTCAGCCCCAATTATGTTTTCAGAATGTTCAGATAGCTGTCTTCCTTCTCATTGGTCGCTTTTCTGTGAAGCGTGAGTAGGTGGGTGAGAGTTTGCCTTTTTTTTCATGTTTACTTATTTATTTTGAGAGAGAGAGAGAGAGATCATGGGGGAAGGGCAGAGAGAGAGGGAGAGAATCCCAAGCAGGCTCCGCACAGAGCCCAATGCTTCACTTGATCCCAGGAATGGTGAGATCATGACCTGTGCTGAACATGAGAGCCAGAGGCTCAACTGACTGAGCCACCCAGGTGCCCCCAGAGAGTTTGCCTTTTATAGGCAGAAAAGCATGTTATCCCTTTGGGTTATTGATGTTCCTTGTTCCCTGTGATAATTGGTGACTCCTTGTAAGAAAGCAGGATATGTCCCTGTTTCCCAGGGAGATTTGAGATGACAGGAGAAGTCAGAGGGCCCAGAATAAAGTTCAGGTGATGGAGAGAAATGGAAACTTGTTCCTAAAATACTGAGGAGTCTCGTTATGACTGCAGGAAAATCACAGCACCCTGTCTCCTCCAAGAGCCTGATTTCTCCCTCTCCATCTCTTATTTCTATGATGCCAACAACTGGGGCCATAAGACCCTCTGGTCCCCTCTCCAGCCATGTGGATGGGATGTATGTACTTGATTTCCTGTCCTCAACCTCATGCAGTGGGTTTGTGCATGGACTTGGATCATGATGATTTGGATTCAGACACCACCTTCTACTTCCTTGTGGTGGCATTTTAGGCAAGTTAACCTCTCTGTGCCTTAATTTGCTCATTTGCAAAATAATAATCATGATGAAGATAGGCTTAATTTTAGAAAGTCCTAAACACGCAGTAGAGTGAAGCCAAACCAGGATTTGAATTTTATCTTTGCCAGTTACCAATTTTCTGACCTTGAATGTATTTGACCTATAAAATGGGTATATTAACAATAATAATAACCATCTGTTCCACAGGATTTGGGGCAAGAACTGATATAGGTGGTTAATATATACTCTATACTAAAGATAGTACCTGGCATATAAGTACTCAATAAATACCAGCTTTACTGAACAATCAATTGTTTTAGTCTATTATTATTATTATTATTATTATTATTATTATTTTACCAGCTTTATTGAACAATCAATTGTTTTAGTCTATTATTATTATTATTATTATTATTTTAAATCTAAGAGCATGTTGGTAGTGTGCAATTTGACACCAGGGAATCATTACAAGATTCTGGGAAATCAGGGGAAGCACCACTGACCCCAGTCAAATACAGGAGCTGCTGCTGGCCACTGCAGAAAACAGCACCACCACCAGGAGCAGGAAAGGGGCTGGCAATTGCTAAGGAGAAGAGCCATTTCTGCTGAAGGGCAGCCTGCCTGCCTGCACGTAGGCCATCTGTGTGCCCATGTAGGCTTCTGAACACCCGAGCCACCCTTGACCTCCACCACATGGTTCCACATTGCAAGTGGCCTGTGGATCCCAGGGGAGAGGTCACAAGTCCCACTGACCCCTGGTACAGGCTTGAGGTCCGAGTCAGCACAGATTTGGAGACAAACTGGATGTCAAGAGAGGCAGGTTAGCTCCCATTCCAGGGCTGCAGTTGGCACTAAAGAGCCTTACCAGGGTCTAGGGGGAGAGAGAGAGAGAGAGAGAGAGAGAGAGAGAGAGAGAGAGACTGTCTTGTCTCACGTTTATAATATGGCACTGTCTTTCCAGGAGGAATGGATTAATAATTTACATAAGGCATTTAATTAAAAATGTGTCATCACCTCATTAATGTCTTCTCCAAGGATGCATCATTATTCTCTTTTGTTAATAGATTTGAGTGCCTGTGTGCCCACGCTGCCGGCCTGCCTGCCCGAAGTGGCAGGTGCCAAAGGAGAGGTGTGGGAGAGGGGGGCCTGCCTTCGTGGTGGCCTTCTGGTTTCTGCTTCCAGGTGGCAAGAAGGACAATCTTTCCCTCCACTCTCCCCGTCTTGTGTTTCCTTCCCTCTGGGGGGCTGGCCCTGCCTGGTGGTAGGGGGGCCAGGGTCTAGCCACCTACGGAGCCTGCTGGGCCTCTGGGACAACTCCTCTCTCTAAGAGATCCAGGGAGGAGGTGGAACCCCACAGCGCGACAGTCCCCAGCCCTACGTTTCCTTTCAAATGTAAGTACAAGGAAGCAGAAAGGAACACAGAGGGGCCCCAGAAGAAGGACAATGAATTATTCATCTCCTAGTCAGGGCTCCGGGGCTCACAGCGCCTCCTCTTTCCGTCCTGAAAGGCAGCCAATGAGAAAGACACCTGATTCACTGGTTGAATTACCGCATATGAATGGCTGGAGGATCCATTTCAAAGCTGCACTTAGAATTGGCCTATTAAAAAGGCAGCCTGATTTGTTTCAGAAGCTACACTGGGAATGAATGAGGGCTCTTTCATCTCTGCTGCCTATTAAAAAAGCTTCACTTCTCACAGAGCAACTATTTTAATTAAATCAATAATTATGTTTTATTGAATTCAATGCTCTTCAGCAAAAACCAGCACAGAGCCTCTCTGCCTTTTGAAAACTTAATTCAGGCCAACAGTGGGTTGGAGAAGGGAGGGGAGGCTGGTGAGGCAATGGCAGGGGTAGGGGGAGAGAACAGCAGAGGGAATTGGCTATTTCGTGGCACCTGTTAGAATGTCTCCCTCCCCACCCTCAGCACTGAGAGAGACACATGCTTAGGTGAGATTAAGGATGATTGTAGTGACTTCCTAACTGGTGTTCCATCAACTACAAAGTCTCAACTGAAACTCTCTGGTCCAGGGGCACCTGGGTGGCTCAGTCAGTTAAGTATCCGACTTTGGCTCAGGTCCTGATCTCGCGGTTAGTGGGTTCAAGCCCTGTGTCAAGCTCTGTGCTGACAGCTTAGAGCCTGCTTCGCATTCTGTGTCTCTCTCTCTCTGGCCCTCCCCTGCTCACATTCTGTCTGTCTGTCTCTCTCTCTCAAAAATAAATAAACATTAAAAAAAAACCCAAAACAAATAAAGAGAAAAAACTGTCTGGTCCAGTCCCTGTCCTCTTTCAGTGGCTGCCTCTTGCTCATTTGCATAACCCGAGCGAGGTAGTAACAGGTGTGGGTGAGCAGGAGGTGGAGGGAACTGTGACAAACTGGTAAGAAGCACTGCTGGGTCTAAAGGCCATGGCTAAAGCTCAGGCCCAGCCAATTGTTGGCACATAGCAACAGAGCCCCCTGTTGCCAGGAATTTTGATTTTTTTTCCCCATAAAACCTGGCAATCCTGACTTTTCTGTGCAATCTGTCAATTTTTAAATATTGGCTACCATGGTAAACAAAATAATTTGTTCAAAATACTCATTATACCCTTTTACTAGGCCGGGCTTGCAGGAGACATTATGTTAACCAACCTATTGGGACACAGGGCTTTTGTGACATGCTGTGTTTTGGCCAATGAAATACAGGTAGCATTGATGTGTACCACTGCCGAGCAGAAGCTTTAAGAGCCACTGCATGGTTGTGCCATCATGACTTTTTTTTCTGCTACAAGAATGCACATCCCAGAGGCGCCTGGGTGGTTCAGTCGGTTAAGCGGCCGACTTTGGCTCAGGTCATGATCTCGCGGTCCATGAGTTCGAGCCCCGCGTCGGGCTCTGTGCTGACAGCTCAGAGCCTGGATCCTGTTTCAGATTCTGTGTCTCCCTCTCTCTGACCCTCCCCTGTTCATGCTCTGTCTCAAAAATAAATAAACATTAAAAAAAAAAAAAAAAAGAATGCACATCCCAGACAGGGTCTGCCCCCTCAGCCTCTGTGTCAGTGCAAACAGATTGTGGGGCAGAGCTAGGGCCACCCCACAACTGACTTGACAGTGACCAAGAAAGAAAGTGCAATTTGTTGAAATCCACTAAAGATGATGGGTTATTTGTTGCTGTATATGAGCTGACTGATGCATTTACTAATTAAAATATTTTTGAGGGGCACCTGGGTGGCTCAGTTGGTTACGTGTCGGACTTCAACTCAGGTCATGATCTCGGGGTTCATGAGTTTGAGCCCCAGCGCATCAGGCTCTGTGCTGACAGCTCAGAGCCTGGAGCCTGCTTTAGATTCTGTGTTTTTTTCTCTCTCTCTGCCCCTCCCCTGCTTGTACTCTCTCTGTCTCAAATAAAAATTTAAAAATTTAATATATTATTTTGGAAACACGATGAAAACCCTAAATCTATGGGTTCTCACTTTTAAACCTGTGTTCTACAGAACAGAGTCTAACTTCTTTTTCACGACATGTGGGGCCCTTTTCTAGTTGTGCAGACTTACCCGTCTTGACCCCAGCCCTGCACCAGTCAGATCACACTCCTTGTAAGGAACTACACACAAGGGATGCTTTGCATAAGCCTGCACATATTGTAACTCTGTCTACAGCAGCCTCCTCCTCTTCAGCTAAATCCTTGCCCTAAATATGTAACTTGAGATCTACCCTCTTTGAATCAACTTCCTTGCCCTTATACCTCCCTCCTCTCTGACAGGATTGGGTCCCTCTTCCACATACTTCAGAACATGCTGATCAGATTTTGCTCTTCTGTAATCCTTATGACCCATGATTGGAATTACTGGTTTATTTGTCTGTCTTTCTGCACTGGAACTATGAACTCCTTGATGGCAGGATCTCTGCTGGTCTTGGTTACTGCTGTCACTCAACAAATGTTAAGTGAATGAATGAAAGTCTTCCCAAGAAAGAGAAATGGACCAGTGTGTCTCTCAGGGGTCTAATCATAATTGCATAGTTTCCGAACATAATAGATAGTACAAAATCCTCAAAAGAAATTGGAGATGTTCATAGGCATTCCAAGAATAAAACTTTATGTCAACTTCAGGGCTGCCTGGGTGGCTCAGTTGGTTAAGCGTCTGACTTTGGCTCAGGTCACGATCTCATGGTTGTGGGGTTTGAGCCCTGCGTCGGGCTCTGTGCTGATAGCTCAGAGCCTGGAGCCCGCTTCTGATTCTGTGTCTCCTCTGCTCCTCCCCCTCTTATGCTCTGTCTTTCAAAAATAAATAAATGTTAAAAAATTAAAAAAAAAAAACACCTTTATGTCAACCTCAGACACACTTTGGGAGGGTGGACCAAGTTTAATTCAAAGGGGTGCCGAAGGATACCAGGAATTTGATATACACAGATGAAGACAACATGACCTTATGGCCCTTCAGAAGTTCCCATAAGGAATTGTGATGAATAGATCTCACAGGTGGGAATTAGCTTAACTCCATAAATAATGCATTGCTTTTCAGGAGAAAAAGAAGGGTAGCTAGCAACTAGTGAGGCAGAAAGAAAAATAATTTAAATTTAAGAGGCAGATACCCCATAGGAATAGTTTAAGCCACTTCTCAAATTAGGTGGCTTTCCTTGGCTTCCAACCTAAACGATTATCTCTCTTAGGCAGGCAGGTGGGATCATGCATGGTCTGATAAAGGCTAACCCTTCCAATACCTTCAGTAAGCAGAGCTGGTCCTGGAGGGAGATGGGCAGATGTGTGTAGGAACCATGGGTCCCCATGGAAGAAAAGGGAATGGTATGTATGATTCTTCTCTTTGGAGGTTCTGTAATCCTAAAATATCTGCATTGCCTTGAGAAAGTTTCTACAGAGAGTATTGGAAGAAAAAGACCCAGGGTTCCCTTACTGCAACTTATCATGAGGGGACAGGGTTCTGGGCTGTGGTTCTCAATGCCAAGGCCTAGACATTTATTCCAGAAGGATCAGTCACTTAAGGGTGACCACTGGTGATATCTGGATCTAGCCACTGTGATGGGGTGATATTCTTCTGAGCTCAATGGCTGAGCATGGAATTGAAAAAGCTGTGAATTGAAAAAGGTGTAATCTTGGATATACAAGTCTGGGACTATTATGGAGGCTCTGGAAGGGCCCAAGGACATCATTGCAACAGTAGATAAAAGCATATCTTCCTGGAAAGCATTGTTCAGAAACCATAGAAAAAATGGCCACCCAAAGCCAACACCTTCCAGTGGATTGACCACTGACTACCTATTTCCCTCCACCTGGTATTTGGAATGAGGACTGACCAAACTCTGTACTGACCAAGCTCCCTAGCTTCTTAGATGTTTCATAGACAGTGCCATCAGTGTGTCTTAAGAGATTGATTTTCTTGTCAATATTATTTGCCAGACATGATTCCAGATACTTTAGATGGAATCCTTATTACAGTCTTTCACTGCTGTTTAACAGATGAGGAATTGGAGGTACCAAGAGGTTAAGTAACTTGACCAAGGTCATATAGCTGATAAGTTCTTGCACCAACCTTCAAATCTACCCAGACTGCAGTCAGACATTAAAGCATTAACTGGGAACATAAAAGCCACCACGTTTGTCCCTGAAGCTGATGAAAAGGGTCATATGGGCTATATTAGGTGTGAAATGCAATTTAATAATTCATCTCAATTCAATGCTATTTGACAAACAAACATGTACTGAGCAACAGCTCTTTTTTGGTTGTTGCACTAACTCTAGGGATTCAAAGAACAAACTGCCCCCTTCCTCCAGGAGCTTTTGGCCAAAAGCCATTCTGTACTCCGTCTCTTTTCGGACAGCAACCTAGACTTGGTGTGGAAATGGCACTGTTTAAAGGAAAACCACACACACACACAAAGCAGCCCCCACTGTGTGTAGGAAGACCGATCGCAGCCCCGCTGCTCACGGGTGCCCGCACAAAAGGGAGCACCTGACAGGGTGGCACCAAGGCCCCTGACAGGAAGCACACCGTAGAGACAAGCTTAAAAGCTCCTTTTCATTAAGGTGTTTTCAAACTGTGACCACTGGTGAGAGCTCTCCTGTGGCTCAGAAGCCTCCCTTGATGCTAAGTGGGTGCTCAGGGAAATCAGATTGATTTGCTATCTTTATGGAGTACAGTGCATATGTGTGTCACGGTCCCTTGGGGCCCCTATCACAGAATATCAGAGACCAGATGGCTTATAAACAACAGAAATTTATTTCTCCCAGCTCTGGAGGCTGGGAAGCTCAAGACTGAGGCACCAGCTGATTGGGTGTCTGCAGAAGGCCCTTCCAGGTTCATAGATGCATGTCTTCTTGCTGTGTCTCCACATGGGTGCAAGGGGTGAGGGGAGCTCTCTGGACGGTCTCCTTTATAAGGGCATTGATTCCAGTCATGTGGGCTCTACCCTCCTGACCTATTCACCTCCCAGAGACCCCACCTCCTAATATTATCACGTTGGAGGTTAGGTCTCCTATGAATTCTGTGGAGGACACAAACATTCAGTCTATAGCAATGTGTGTGTATTTATACGAGAGAGATTGAGACAGAGACAGATTTCCCTCAGACAGCACCCTCTCGTGGGCAGCCAGAGGAAACCATAGAGCTTAGCTCCCTAGAGTAGTGCCTGTTTGGGGAGGGAGAGTTCAGCTTGCTAGAGCAGAGGTTTGCAATTTTTTTCTTTAAAAGACCAGATAGCAAATATTTTAGGCTTGGCAGGCCTTACAGTCTCTGCTACAACTACTCAGCTCTGCCATCAGAGTATGAAAGCAGCCACAGAAAATATGTGAATGAATGAGCATGGCTGTGTTCCAATAAAACTTTATTAACAAACACAGGCTGTGGGCCAGATTTTGCCCTTAAGCCATGGTTAGCTGATCCCTACTTTAGATCCTTCAGCTCCAGGCCCATCAAGACTAGGGGAAGGGGGAGAATATCCAAAACTTTATGTGGTGGTGACTCATAGAGAGAGACAGTGTAAAGGTCAAGGTAGACTTCTTGAATGCCTGGAATTCACCAGATTCAGGAAAATGAAGGTATCACTTGCTTTGGTACATGGGCTTTGGACAGAGTTAGGGCAGGTATGGATATATAACTTTTTATTTTGGAATGATTTCAGATTTACAGAAACATTGCAAAGATAATAGAGTTCCCATATACCTCTCACTCACTTTCCTTTAAAGTTAGTATCTTTTTTTATATTTTATATTTTTATTGGATGAATTTGACAGGTTATGTGTTATAAATTTAAGGTATACAGTGTATTACTTTGATATATTTATATACTGTAATATGATTTCATTGAAGCAATATGAATCACATCACATCATTATAGTACAATATTGTCTACATTCATTATGCTGTGCATTAGATCTCTCTGGCTGATTTACTGCTTGTTTGTCCCCTTAAACACCATCAGTCCTACCCATCCTCACATCCCCTAGTAACTGCTAATTTTACTGTTGTTGTTTTGTTTTTTGTTTTTTTTTTTTTACAAATTTGAATTTTTTGATTCCACATATAAATGATCTATTATAGTGCTTGTCTTTTTCTGATTGACTTACTTAACATCATGTGCTCAGGGTTCATTCATGTTATTACAAATTGCAAGATATCTGCCTTCCTTAAGGGTGAATAATGTTCCATTGTGTATATGTATCACATCTTAAAATTTTTTTTATTTGAGTAGAGTGGACACACAATATTACATTAGTTTCAGGTGTACAACACAGCGATTCAATATCTCTATACATTATGCTATGCTTGGGACAAGTGTAGCTACCATCTGTCACCATACAACACTATTACAATACCATTGACTCTATTTCCTATGCTGTGCATTTTATTCCCATGACTTAATTCATTCCATACCTGGAAGCCTGTTATCTCTCACTTCCCTTCACTGATTTTGCCCAACCCTTACTCCTCTTCCCTCTGGCAACCATCAGTTTGTTCTCTGTATTTGTAGGTGTAATTCTGCTTTTTGTTTGTTCTTTTTTTCTTTTTCTTTTTTCTTTTTTTAGATTCCACATATGAAATCATATGGTATTTGTGTTCTCAGTGTGACTTATTTCTCCTAGGATGACACCCCCTAGGTCCATCCATGTTGTCACAAACGGCAAAATCTTACTTTTTAGGGCTGTGTAATATTCGTGTGTGTGTGTGTTTGTGTGTGTGTGTGTGTGTGCGCGCGCGCACGTGTGTGTGTGTGTGTGTGTATAATATATACATATATACTCAAACATACCACATCTTCATTTACTCATCTCTCAGTGGACATTAGATTACTTTCATATCTTGGCTACTGTAAATAATACTGCAATAAACATAAGGGTGCATTTATCTTTTGAATTAATGTTTTCATTTTCTTTTGTTTACCATATCTTTTGTATCCATTCATCCATTGATGGGAATTTGGGTTGTTTCCATACCTTGGCTATTGTGAATAATGAAGCAATAAACATGGGAGCGCAGATCAACACCCTGTTTTTATTTCCTTTGGGTATACACCCAAGCAGTGGAATGACTTCACCATATGGTAATTCCAGTTTTTAATTTTAGAAACCTCCACGCTGTTTTCCATAGTGGTTGGGCTAATTTCCATTCCCACCGGCAGTGTAAAAGTGTTCGCTTTTTACCACAATCCTTGCCAGCACTTGTTGTCTCTTGTCTTGTTGGTGATAGCCATTCTAACGGGTACATGGATCTCATTGTGGATTTGATTTGCATTTCCCTGCTGAAGAGTGATGTAGAGCATCTTTTCATGTGTCTGTTGGACATTTTGATGTCCTCTTTGGGAAATGGCTAATTAGTTCTTTCTATTTTTAAATCAGAATTTGTTGTTGCTATTAAGTTGTGTTAGTTCTTTACATATTTTAGATATTAACCCCGTATCTGATACATGGTTTGCAAACTTTTTCTCCCATTCTGTAGGCTGCTGTTTCATTTTGGTACCTGTTTCTTTTGTTGTGCGGAAACTTTGGAGTTTGATGTAGTCCTCCCACTTGCTGATTTTTGTTTTTGTTGTCTGTCCTTTTGGCATTATGTTAAAAAATCGTTGCCAAGACAAATATTGATGAACTTCTTCCCTATGTTTTCTTCTAGGAGTTTTATGCCTTCTGGTCTTATGTTTAAGTCTTTGATGAAGGTCGAGTTAATTGTTGGTGTGAGATAGGGGTCCAATTTCATTGTTCTGTATGTGTTCAGTTTTGTCTTAGTGTTTTACATTACTGTGATACATTCATCAAATCTAAGAAACCTGTATTTGTGCATTACTATGATATAATACAAGAATATATGTTTGGCTTTTGTTCCCAGTTTTTGGCACAGAGCCCCTAAAGCCCTTAGAATTTCTTGTGTGGTAGGAATGCCTTTTGTAGTTCATCACAACCCCCTTATGACCACACCTGAGTTAATGCTAATGAGGTGGTTCTTGGTGGTGATGATCGGGGCTTGACAGCTTCAGGATGGGGGCTACTTGCCAGATGAACCAACCACAGATTAGAGGGTTGGTGTTTTCAGCACCCCCTCAACCTCTGGCTAGAGATTGAGTTCAGTTGCCAATAGCAAATGAATTAGTCGATCATGCATATGTTATACAATTTTGATAAAAGCTCTTGAACAACAAGATGAGGGGAGCTTCTGGTTTGGTAAAAAAAAAAAAAAAACATCAATGTGCTGAGATAGTGGCTCACCTGAAGACAGCATTGACGTTCTGTCCTGTGTATCTCTTCCATTTGGCTATTCCTGAGTCGTATCCTACATAATCACCTGGCAATTGTAAGTAAAGTGTTTCCTAAGTTCTGTGAGTCATTCGAGTGAATTTTCAAACCCGAGGAGGGGGTTGTGGATACCACAAATTTGTAGCTAGCCAATAGAAGTGTAGGTGGGCTGGACACCTCATTTGCAGCTGACATCTGAAGTGGGGACGGTCTTGTAGGACCAAGTCTTTAACCTGGGAGGTCTGTCCTAACTCTGAGTAGTTAGTGTCAGAATTGAATTGAATTGCAGGACCTGGTTGGTGTTGGGGAATTGGTTGTCATTTAGACAAAGCACACACAATTACTGTTAACAAAATTCCAGCCCCCACGCCCCAAATCCAGACTTTATTTAGATTTCACTTGGGACTGCATTTTGCAGAATGAACTGCAGCCAGGTCTATTCACGTCAGAACCAAGGGCGAGGGGCAGGTAAGATGTGTGCATGCCTCCCTTTTGGAAGCTCTCTTGTCTTTTCCCATCTGCACACTGGCTGCAGATGACTCTGAAGCCCTAGGGGTTGGTAGCACTTGGGTTTCTGAATCATACATCAAGGAAAGACACCTGTCAATTGGAAACTACTGCACTGGATTATTACACTGAGCAAGAAATAAACTTGTACTGTGTAAAGCCCGTCTCATTTGTAGCAGCTGCTAGCAATCCTTTAATGAATAATGCCTTCAGCAGAGGACGGGGTGAATTTTGACAACCAAAAAGGCGGCTGCTGGTGTAGAAGGGTACTTGGGAGAAACCAGTGGTGCTGAAACACATCCTCATTACAATTCATTGATCACCTACTATGTCTGGAGCATAGTACTAAGTATTACAAAGCCAAACAAAATGTAACAAGATAACAAGCAAGTTCTTATATGGCTACTTGGGTAGCCTTCTCTTGTTTACAAAATGCTTTCTTATTCGTCATTCTCATCTGACCTTGAGAAAAATCTCAGGAGGCTGCCAGAGTTAAGAAGACTCATCTTTAATGATGCAGCATTTGGAAGACCAATTGAAAGGGCTGATAATAAAATAACCCATAATTTGGCCCTTTTATTTGAACTCGAAGCACATAAATATACATCCTTTCACCAACATTTTGATGTGGTCTTTTATGTGAGTGTGGATCTTCTGATTGGAGATATACATTGTTTTCCATACACAAGCCTCATGCATAATGCATCAGCTACAGTCTCTAGGGTTCATTTCTTTAAAGTGAAATCAAAACATATAACACTTTCAAGACATTAGGAGCTTAGAATTCTTCTAGATGTTGTAATTTGCTCCAATCACTTATGATTGTTTCTATCATACCTAATTAGATGACAATAAAATAACGCACTTTATTGAGGTCTGATTGACATGTAAAAAGCTATGTGTATTTAATGTATACAACTCAGTGAGTTTAGGAATAAGAGTACACCTGTGAACCATCACCATGATCAAGGCCATAAACACACCATCACCTCCATAAGTTTCCCTCACCATTATTATTATTATTATTATTATTATTATTATTATTATTTGTGTGTGTGTGTGGTAAGAGCACTTAATATAAGACACCTTTTTAGCAAACTTTAGGTATACAATACAGTATTAGTATCTATAGGTACTATGCTGTATAGTAGATCTCCATATCTTTTTTTTTAATTTTTTTTAAATGTTTATTTATTTTTGAGACAGAGAGAGACAGAGCATGAACGGGGGAGGGTCAGAGAGACAGGGAGACACAGAATCTGAAACAGGCTCCAGGCTCCGAGCTGTCAGCACAGAGCCCGACGCGGGGCTCGAACTCACGGACCGCGAGATCGTGACCTGAGCCGAAGTCGGCCGCTCAACCGACTGAGCCACCCAGGTGCCCCATTAGATCTTCATATCTTATTTATCTTGCATAACTGAAATTTTATACCCTTTAACCAAAATCTCCCTCTCCCCTAACCTTGGCAACCATCATTTTGTTCTCTGCTTCCATGAGTTTCACTATTTTATTTTTATTTTTATTTTTTTTCAACGTTTATTTATTTTTGGGACAGAGAGAGACAGAGCATGAACGGGGGAAGGGCAGAGAAAGAGGAAGACACAGAATCGGAAACAGGCTCCAGGCTCTGAGCCATCAGCCCAGAGCCTGACGCGGGGCTCGAACTCACCGACCGCGAGATCGTGACCTGGCTGAAGTCGGACGCTTAACCGACTGCGCCACCCAGGCGCCCCGAGTTTCACTATTTTAGATTGCACATACAAGTAAGGTTATAAAGTATATTTCTTTATGTCTCTGGCTTATTTCACTTAACATAATGTTTTTGAGATTCATCCACGTTGTTGCAAATGGCAGGGTTTTCTTTTTTTTTTCCAATGTTTATTTATTTATTTTGAGAGAGAGAAAGCGAGCGAGCTTGCATGCGTGCTTGCTAGTGGGGGAGGGGCAGAGAGAGAGAGAGGGAGAGAGAGAGAATCCCAGTCAGGTTCCACACTATCATGTAGAGCCCGACACGGGGCTCGATCTCACAAATTGTGAGATCATGACCTGAGCTGAAACCAAGAGTTGGACGCTCAATTGACTGAGCCATCCAGGTGTCCCTGGACAGTCATTTTTAAGATTTATTGTCTTTGTTGTGATTTTCCTAAGTATTCAACTTAGTTTCCATAGAAATAAAAGCCTTTTGCATCCATATTTCATTGGTTCAGATACTATTTAATAAAATGACACAGTTGCAGTAATTGGCAAACCAGGTTTGTGAACAAAGTCCTGTGAACATGAGACATTTGGTGGAAACAACAGAGCACATACATCTTTGTGATTCAGTGGGACTGTGGGCTCAGTTTGAGTGTTTAGCGGGGGAAACAGAACATCAGTTAGTTCAGTAAGTGATTATTAGATCTTCTACCCTTAGCAGTGGCTAACCCATAAGACACATTTTTCTGGGCAGTACAGTACCCTGCCATGCGTAAGGCTTGGTAAGTGAATCCCAGGCAGGATTTCAGCCCTCACACCCTTCGTCAGTTAAGAATCCTTATGTAGAACACAATCAGAAGATCCTTATGTGGTAGGTGGTCCAGTCTATTGTTTCAGTAAAATTTAGATATTGTGCTGGGATGACAACAAATAAACTGACAATGCCCAAATTGCCAAATTGTCAATTAGGGCAACTGGGACCTAGGCGCAAGTCCAGGATGGACTAATCCAGAATGGACTGAACCATCTGGTCCAGGGATCTGGATAAGACATCTTGTTTTGATCATAAGACAAGAGCCTTTCCAGTCTTATCCCAGCATTTAATATACCTGGTCAAGCAATATGCATGGCTGCCCACAGGAGTCTGCCCACATGGGTTTCTCACCAAATAGGACCTGCTCTGTACTTGTTCTTCAAACACCTGCTCAATCCCTCCTGCCCATTGAACCCCCTATCTTTTCAGGTGTCCTATTGCTGCAATGGTTCTCAACTCTGTACTCTTGCACTGAAGTTTTAAAAATTCCCATGCCAGGATCCCATGCACAACAACTCAATCAGAATTTCTGTGCATGGGACCCAGCCTTCATCCAGGTGATTCAAATGTGCAACCAAGTTTGAAGACCAAGTTTGAATTAGAAGGGTCTGACTTGCACAATCCACCTCCTGATTGTGTCCTCTTGTGAATAGGTAATTAATTATTTCATCTGTGTATACTTTATCATGCCAACAAGACAACTTGGAGACTGGAGCCAGGAGTTTACTTTTCCTGCACATGAGGGATTCTTAATTCCCATTTGTTAGATGGTGTTTAATTGGATTTGGGGAGAAGCTCTGTCCCCAGGACGAGGCCTGTTGTATTGACAGACGCATTGGCACAGCCAGGAAATGGCATGAGTGAATCTGGGAAGTGGAGCTCAGCCCTCTGGCTCCAAATTATATGAATTTACAGCTTTGTAGTATAGTTGTAGAAGTCTGTGAGTAGACAACTCATTTAGAGGAGCGTGACCTAACACTTTGTCCATTTTCCACTCCTTTGACCACAATGGCAACTTGAAGTCTACAGAATGAGGTTCAGACTTTTTCATCTGGTCTTTGTGATCTGGCCGCAACCTACCTACCTGTTCCAGCCTTCCTTATCCAAAGTAGCACCCTCCCCCGCTAGGTTAGTGTTACAATTACATAATGCTCTCTTTCTCCAGACCTATCCCTCTGCATTTTCTAGAATTCTCTTGTTTCTTCAGCATTCTCCCTGTTAAAGCTTCTATTCAATTATTTTCTAAGTCCTTTATGTGTTGCTTCTATGCCAGGGAGCCCTCTCATTTTCTCCCTAGCACACCCTTTACCCATAGGATGTGCTCATAGTATGATTTTGTTCCCAACAGAGGCATGGCTACCTGCACCAAAAATGAACATTGAGGTTAAGATTTACTCCTTTGAGGGAGACAAAATTGGAGAGCAGGAGTAGGTGTACAGACAAAGAGAGTGACTGATTTGGTTCCTGACGATTTTTAAATTTTCAGTTCTAGTCATCTACCCGTCCACCCATTCATCCATCTATCCATCGAACAAACATATACTGAGAGTTTACTCTGGGTCAGGCCCTGTTGAAGGCATTGGTAATATAACAAATGCAAGTGATATATTTTTGTCTTCATGGATGACCTTACATTCTAATGGGGTAGGCAGGCAGTAAATGAACTTGTCAGGTGTTGATAAGTGCTGTGGAAAAGATTTGAGCTAAGTAAGGGTGATAACGAGTCTTGGAACAGGTGCAACTTTTTAGAGGGTGACCAGTGAAGGAATATCCAGCATGATATTTGAGCAGAGACCTGAATAAAATAAGGAAGCAAATGATGAGGCTATCTGGGGGTGGAGGGGACAATGTTCGAGGCAGCTGGAACAGCAAGTGTCAAAGCCCAAAGGTGGGACTACTGGTGGTATTTTCACAGAATGCCAAGGGGGCATTTGGGGCTAGTGCAGTATGGGCGGATGGGAAGATGACGTAACTGAGGACAGGTGAGCCCCAGGAGCCTTGGGGGCTACTGCAAGGGCTTCAGCTTTTACTCAGAGTAAGATGGGGGAGCCACTGAAAGAGAGCATCATCCAATTTTCGCTTAAAAGGACCACTTGGGCTTTTGTGTGGAGGATAAACTGTAGGTGGGGAGGACAGGAGCAGCAAGGCCATGGCCATCCTGCAGGCAGGAGCTGGCTGTGGTTTTGGACAAAGTGGAAGCAGTAGGCAGGGAGAGAGAGAAAGATTCTGCATCTTTTGAGATGGAGAAGACAGATTTGCTGGTGGATTTGAAGGGAATGTGTGTGTAAGAAAGGACAAAGTCTTTCCAGAGATGGAAAAGACTATGGAGAGATCAGGCTTTGGGGTGAGAATCAGGAGTCTTGCCTCGTCCACGTGAGTGGGTGCTACCTATGTGACATCTAAGTGGAGGAAATGCGAGGGGAGTTGGGCCACCGGGATGTGTGAGTCTGAAACATCCTAGGCGCTTCCCTTCCTCTCTCATGAACATCTAATTCACAGGAAACCTGCTTGAACCTTTCCAGTGGGGTTTCACTTCCCTCAGAGTCAAAGCCCAAGTCCTTGGAGGCCCCTACGTGCTCTGACCTCTGTGCCTCTGATCTCATCCCCCGTGACTCTCCTCTCACTCACTGCTCTGGGCCATGCCAACCCTGGGCTGTTCCCAGCAGAATATCAGCTCCAAGAGGGCAGTCATTTTGCCCCTACAGCTCACTGCTGTATCCCCAGTGCCTGGCACACCGTAGACCCTGAGAAAACATTTGTCAAATGAATAAAGAAGTTTAATGCTCTTCTCATCTTTGGTGCTTAAAAGATACTTCAGTATTTTTGTAGCAAATTCCCCTTAGAGTAAGTGGGTTTTTGTTTCTTGCAACAGAATGATGTTCATCTTATAAAAAAGTCCTCTTGGGCTTTGGGCTGGGTGGCTCAGTCAGTTAAACGTCCGACTTCAGCTGAGGTCATGATCTTAGGGTTCGTGAGTTTGAGCCCCGCATCGGGCTCTGTGCTGACAGCTCAGAGCCTAGAGCCTGCTTTGGATTCTGTGTCTCCTTCTCTTTCTGCCCCTCCCTTACTTGTGCTCTGCCTCTCTCTGTCTCTCAAAAATAAATAAACATTGAAAAAAAAATTTTTAAAAAGTCCTCCTTCCTCCTTGGGTTCATCCAAAGCACTTTGTAGCTCCGTAGAGCACCTGGCAACATTCTGTGGTATGTTTGCCTGTCTCCCCACAAGACTGCAAATGCACCAAGCTCAAGGACTCCATATAAACCCAGCACAGTGCCTATGTCAAACGATGAGCAACAATCATTTATGGAATGAAATAATTTTAACCAAAATATATCTCTGTTTCATGCTAAAAGGCGAGTAAGTTGTAAAAGGAAAATACCTACCTAAATCATCTACTAAAGATCAATCACTCAGGTGTATCATAGAACATGATTGCTTGACAGACAGGAAACTGAATTTGTTCTTAATGCGGATGCCTCGCAGAAGGGGTGCTCAACTACTTGGGGGGAATATTTTGCCAAAATGGAACAAAAGAAAAGCAACAATTTACCTGTAAGGAACCATTCTAAGGACTTCAAATTATATTAACTCCCTTAATCCTCACACCCCTATGGAGGTGGGAATTAGTGACATGACATTTCTACAGATGAGGAAACCAAATCACAGAGAATGGAAGCAGCTGTCTCATAAGTGGGGAACCAGGCCAGTAAGTGGGGAACCAGGATTGAACTGAGACAGTCTGGCTCCAGGGCCCCCCTCTAAGGGGCCAATGAATATAGAGGGGACAGTATATTGGGAAACTAATATTCTATGAAGGCTAGAATTAGTGCAGTTGGTAGAATGGAGAAGTGCATAGCTGGGAGAGAGGAATACAACAGCCTTGATCCCCTCATGGTGTGGCTTTCCCTCATGTAGAAGCAGGCACTGACCCCTCCAGGCAGAACTTGCCACCTGGCATGGGGATGGCCTGGCAGGTGGGCCATGTTTCCAGAGTTAATGATTGAACCAGTTTTGAGCTCTGTTCCACAGACCTGGAGCTGCCTTCAGTTGCTCTGCTTCTGACTCCCCTTTCCTGCTGTTCCATTAACCTTCTCTGCCCTCCTGCATCACTTCCTGGGTGTCAGCTAGCCTGCCCCTGGGTCCCATGTGTCTGCATGCCAGGCATAGCTCTCAAGCCCCAGACACCTGGGTATGTGCTTTCCTTGTGGGGACTAGCCTGGCTTCTTTTCTGGTCAGCTTCTGGGAGGGCTAGCTTTTTTTTCCCTCTTCTGCATGCTTCATTCTTCTGTCCTGCAAGGTGGTGGTGGGGTACCATTGAGGCAAGACCTTCCTGAATGCAAGTACTTAATCTACAGCTGTCTTCTGAGCACCCAATGTTTCACCCAATGTGAAATCTACAGAGAAGAAGTCAGAAATATTAGCCTCATGCCTCCCCTTTAAGCAGTCACGCATTTATTAGGAAGATGAGACTGTATGGAAAGCAATTATTGGATAAGGTGACTGTGTGTAACGAATGATTAAATTTCACAGCAATGCTATAAAGTGCTGGAGGTCAGAAAGTGGACACATTGGAGTGGCCTGGAGTAAATCAAAGAATGTCACAGTTGAGGGAGACCTTGACTATCATCCTCATTGTCCCAAGGGGAAAACAGAAGTGCAGAGAACCCAAGCCACATGCTGGAGGCTGGAGACAAAACAGCAAAGGGCTGGCAGAGCTCACCTGGGATACCGGTCCTAAGCCTGGGTCACATGCTCTTCTCACATGATGGAGACCCGTCTCTCAGGAGAACCATAGGCAAGCAAGGGAGCTGGAGAGGGCTGCTGGGTAGAAGGAGTTGATAGGCAGGGCCTGTCTGCAGGGGAGAGTACCCAGGAGAGGAAGGGGTAGTGAAGATAAAGATGAGGAGGAGACAACAGGAAAATCCATCCAGGAGAAAGGTGTGAGCCGAGCAAGCCCCTCTTGGTCAAGCCCAGTGGCTTAGAGGCTGTGATGGTGGGTCCTGCCTGGCCACTGAAGTATTGTCACTAACTAAGCAAGCATCTTAACGTTTCAGAGTGTCCTTATGGGCAGTAAAGCTACTGAGGTGCAAAGACATGCACGTGAGAGCCATTGGATGAGTAATTTCACAAGGAAGGCAGTGAAAGTCCCGTTATGGGCATCATTTAACCCCTCCATCTGGACATCAGGTTTTGACAGGCTGAATAGAAGCTCTCCCAAGGGCTCCTGCTCCTCCAGGGCTCTGGAAGCATCTGGGAGTCCATGGAGCTGGCCGCCTCCTTCATGTGGTTCCTGAGTACATTTATGCCCCTGCAGCTGCTCTGGGAAGACAAAATGTGCTGACCTTGTTTCCTGAACATTTTGCTCTGTTTCTTACCGACTTGATTTGATAGGATAATATCACACATAGTTAAGGCTCTTCCGAGAGGCTGGGTTGATGCCAAAAGCGTCGGAATGGGAGTTAGGAGAAACGAGTTTTGCCTCTACCATGGACCAGCTGGGTGACCTGTGGTTGATGACTTAACCTCTCCGGACCTCCGACAGTTCAGCCTAGATAATCTCAAAGGTCCATTTTGATCCTAATATTTTATGAACCTAAGAAGACAATATTACAAGAGAAAAAGAGTGCACACTCCACAGTCAGATGGGCTGGACTCAGAATTATGGCTCTGAGCCTCATTCACTGTGTGCCCTGGGCAATGTTACTTAACTGCTCTGAGCGTCAGCTTTTTTCATGTATAAAATACAATGAGGGAAATAAAGTGTTTAGAATCATGCCAAATACATATATGCATTTAGTAAGTGATGGTTTCTTCTGTAGCAACTTACGGAAGCCAGCTAAACTTCACGGAAAAGGAAGTCTCCCTGCCTCCCTCCATTTCTTCTTCTTCACACATTTCCTGAGCATCTCTCTTCCAGTTTCTGGGTTAGGCACTGGAGATGTTCAGGTGAGTGTGATCTGGTCTGGATGCTAAGCGATAGTCTGGTATGGGAGAGTGTGCTACATTGCAGGCATACCTCGAAGACATTGTGGGCTCAGTTCTATACCACAATAAAGCAAGACAAGGGAATTTTTTTGGTGTCTCAGTGCATATAAAAGTTATAGTGTAACCATAATTGTACTGTACTCAATGTGCAACAGCACGATGTCTAAAAAAGCGATGTATGTACCTTAATTAAAAAATACTTCATTGCTAAAAAAATGTTAACCATCATCTGAGCTTTCAGTGGGTTGTAATCACTGGTCACAGATCATGAGAACAAATATAATAATAAAGAAAAAGTTTGAAATATTGCAAGAATAACCAAAATGTGACACAGAGACACAAAGGGAACAGATGCTGTCGGAGAAACGGTGCCGACAGACTTGCTCAACGCGGGGTTGCCACAAACCTTCAACTTGTAAACAAACAAACAAACAAACAAAAAAAACAAAAAAACAGACAAAACCCAACAACATACTATCTGTGAAGTGCAATAAAGCAAAGCACAGTAAAACAAGGTCTGCCTGTGTATAATGGAGACAAAACACACTTCTGAAGCTGCGAAATGAAACAAAGAGATCCTTCCTCCGGGGAGACCTCTGGGAAAGCTTTATGCAGGACTCAGACTTGTGGCTGGTTCCTGGATGGAACTTTGTAGAAGCAGAAGAGATGGGGTTTGTCAAGTGGGCATGGGGGCACTTGGGATGTGGTTTGGGGCAAGGGACTAGAGAATGAGCACAGACATGCTTTACTGAGGCCAGAGTCTGGCAAGGGCAGGCTGCAATTAGGCCTGTTACTTTCTTTTTTTTTTTTTTTTTTTTTTAAATTTTTTTTTTTTTCAACGTTTATTTATTTTTGGGACAGAGAGAGACAGAGCATGAACGGGGAAGGGGCAGAGAGAGAGGGAGACACAGAATCGGAAACAGGCTCCAGGCTCTGAGCCATCAGCCCAGAGCCTGACGCGGGGCTCGAACTCACGGACCGCGAGATCGTGACCTGGCTGAAGTCGGACGCTTAACCGACTACACCACCCAGGCGCCCCGGCCTGTTACTTTCTTAAGGCTCACGTGATTGTGCATATTTCCCAGGGAAGATGATGGGGCTGTATGGGCATAGATTAATTTCTCAGCCTGGCTAGCTAGCCCACAGGGGGGCTACATGGGTCCCTGGAATGCTGATAAGGACCGTGTCAGTGGAGCCATATCTGGTTTGGAAAATGCCTATCATTCTCCGCCAGACTTTCAGGGGCTTGCAGAACGAGTTTCTAGACTTCCCGGCTTTGCCTCTCCTCTGTCCTGTGCTGGCCACCCTGCATCGCCTTGAGCTCTTGGAGAGGTGAACTAATGGGTGTGTGTCCTGATCATAGGTCAGTGGGCATTGTCACAAACTTGTAACCCTACCCAGGCCAAAGTGACAGAACCTGAGCCGCAGGCTGAGCCAGCCCTTTCCCTTTCGTGTGACATCTGAGCCACTGGCTCACTGCTAAGTAGTAGTAACCTAAGAAACCAGAGGGGGCCATCTGGTCCAAGCTCCAGACTGTTTATTTTCCTCCGTGGCAGCCTGGGCTTTCGCTGCGGTCTGGTCTGCCCTGCCTCCAGACTGGGTTCCGGGAGCTCTTCTTTTCTCCAGTTTAACTCCTTCCTCAGTGACCTACCCTGGGGCAGTCCCCATTTTCAGGTTAAGTGGGAGGGTTCATGGGTTGGGGGTTTTCCTCTTACAACTATGCTTTGTCACCTACTTGGATATACAACGTAGATGAAAGGGTGGTGAAGTCATTGCCTTAAAGCAGACCCCGTTCTGCTCTTTTGCCTTGAAGTGCTTGCCATTTTAAACCAGGAAAATAAATTTATTTATAAATGAGAAGCATTTCTCATTCTCCTCCTCCTCCTCCTTTTTTGCCCCCTTGTGATAAGAGCAGATTTTCCTTCAGGATGGTATGTGTTTGCTTCATCTGACTTCGGGGTGGCAGTTTTCATGTTCCCATGTTCCAGAGTAGAAGGTCACTGGGAGGGGTGAGGAGGACGCATCACCTGGAGCTAGAAGCCACACGGACTTAAAGGTCCCCATCTTGGCGGTGGTCGGGATTTGTACTCCGAGAGGAGACAGCCGATCTCTCCCAGGGCAGCGTTCTTATTTTCGAATTGATAATCTCTCACAGCTTTCCTGACAGGTACAATTGTCGCCAGAAAGAGAATAAAGAGACAATGCAAAATAGCTCCTCTAAGTTGCCTTTAATTGGCTCTTAAAGTCATTTTCCTGAGATGGATTAATCACATCAAGACACAGTGTGCTAGCACAGCTCATAAAACCTGTTTTTCCGAATCATTTTCCAGGGTGAGGAGATATTCGGTGCCACTCTTGGTCCTCATGTAAGTCCTGTTATTAGGTTTTATAAGGGCCTGCTGATGGGACGTACCCCACCGAGGTTTTGACATTCAATGTCCAGTGGACAGGTGTGGCCCTAATCCCAGAGGCGGGTTTTCTTTCCAGCTTAAGGTGCACATTCTTTCTGCTTGCAGAAAGTGACAAACTCCCACGGGGCTGTTCTGCTGGCCCTGGCAGAGGGCTAGGGGTATTATGCAAAGTCTTGTTCTGGGCTTGGCAGAGCTAACCTTTAAAATTCTATTGCTTATTCAAAGAAGAGTCTATGCCAGTATTGATCTTTGTACTGGCTTCCATTTTAGTGTTGAAGGAGCATCCCAAGTGTAACTGATCCCCGCCTTCCCCAAAGTTAGTGAATTTGAAGAAATCCATTGGACGTGGCAGATCTTTTAATTTTTCTTTTAAAGCTTTGTTACTTGGGAGAGAAAACCATGGAGGCTCAGCTTCCATGAAGAATTTAAGGCTGAAATCAAATAAAAACTTGCACAACTTAATCTTAAACACTTAATGGTATGCAAATTTGAGTTCCTATTCATGTAAATCACTGTAATGAGAATTGGTTTCAACCAGCCAGATCAGATTTTGCAGTTTTTCTCTCCTTGTTTCTTTATTTTTCTGTGTGAATGATGTACAAGCATGCAGAGCAATTTCCCTGGGATTTCTGTGCAGAGGGAGCAGATTGCTGGGGGACGGGGGCACTGATTCCCCCAGAGAGGGAAGGGAAGCAAGGACAGACGCAAGTCCAGCTGGGCTAGGTGGTCTGTTTGTGGCCTTGGCTTCCTCCACAAGGCTTCAGTTTAATCTTCTTCAGGCAGTCAACATAATGGTGAAGGGTGCTGGGGCTGGAGTCAGTCAGTCTGCGGTTGGGTGATAGAGGGCTCCAGCTTCTTGCTGGCTCTCTGATGGAGCCTGTCTACAGTTCCTTGCCACATGGGCTTTTCCAACCTGGCCACTACATCACACCGGCAAAGAGAGCCTAGTCTGCTAGCAAAGTGGAGTCCTATAGTGTAATGTAATCAAGAGAGTGTCATCACTTTTGCCATTTCTTATTGGTTAGAAGCAGGTCCTAGGTCCCACCTACACTCAAGGGGAGGGGATTACCCAAAGATGGGAATTACTGGTTGTGTTGTGGGGGACACCTTAGAGATTGTCCATCATGCCATTCCTTATGATCTCTATCAATGGTCCTAAAAGCCTTAAATAATGTCATCTTTCAAGTCACCTTGGAAGGATATCCAGAGTAATTCCAAGGTTTACAGGAGTTGGTCCTCTTTACCTTTCAAACCTTCCCACCTGTTTCAGGTATTTAATACTTCTCCAAAATGAGCTGATGTCTTTTGTTCCTATAAGTTGATAGAAGATAGAAGTCTTAAATTTCAAGTGTTTCTCTGAGGTTACTTATGATTGAATTTAGTTATCCCCAGTTCATGGCAAACTTCAGATCATTAATTATTTGCATGGGAAAGAAGATCAGTTAGAAAAAAGAAAAGGTCCCACTGGATGAGGGATGGGGTAAAAATTAAGAAGGGGGACAAGGAGCTTTGTCATTTCCATGGATCTTGCTCCCTACTTACAGACAGTTAGGCTGTGAGTAATGGTGTTTCAGTCTAAACTATTGCATATACAGATAGCATACCTAAAGCAATGGTCATTAAGTCCCAGAAAGGAAATCCAAAGTCTCTGATACGTTCACGAAGTAATAGGTATTCCAAAATAGTTCCATCATAAGTTGTTAATCAATTGTTTAACTCATAAAGAGAGCCTCCTGCTGTGATGAACTTATTAAACCCTGACCTGGGAAGATGAGAGAAGGGATAGGGAGAGGTCCCTTGAATCTCAAAAGAGTTCCTTCATTCTTTGGAGGATATCTCAGATAACAATTGTACCTTAGTAAACTGTAAATTCTCTTGGTGAAGTACTATATCATGCTTTGTTAGTCATTCACAGTCTAGTGTGAATAAGAGAAGAGGGAAATGAATTTGCCATACCTTCACTGCATGTTGAGTGAGAGAAAGCTCACATTTCCATGGAGAAGAAATTTAAACATGAAAATGAACTTTACCTATGTCCCTTCTCTGCTTATAAACTTTCAGTGGGCTCCCATTCCACATTATGGAAAATAAAACTATTTGATTTGGTCCAAGTCAACTCAACAATTTCACTGCAAATGCTCTATCACTTGTACATCTACCGCCTTTCATATAAGATACCCCAAACTCTCTTATATAGGTTTACTTTTCACTCTTACTTCTGCCTAGAATGTCCCTCTGTTGTCTTCTGCCTGGACATCCACCAAGGTCCAGTGCCAGGATCATATTCTTTGAGAAACTTTCCCCAACTTCTCCAGGTAGGAGAAGCTTTCTTCTTAGGTCTCCCATGCTGAAACCGCCATGGTCAGATTACATCAGGAAAGGTTATACACAGGTTGATCTCTCCCTCTACCCTAAGAGCTCTTTGAAGCAGTAACTGTATTTTTTTTACCTTGATCTCTGTGATACTATCCCAGGGGCTGACAGTATAGCTACTAACAACTATTGAGCATTTATTATATATCAGACACTGGGCTACACATTTTAAATGCATTACTCATTCAGGTGAAAATAACCTTTTGTGTTATTTAAAAAAAAATTTTTTTAATGTTTTTATTTATTTTTGAAGGAGAGAGAGAGCATGAGTGGGGGAGGAGCAGAGAGAGAGGGAGACACAATTCGAAGCAGGCTCCAGGCTCTGAGCCATCAGCACAGAGCCCGATGCGGGGCTCAAACCCACAGACTGTGAGATCATGACCTGAGCCGAAGCTGGATGCTCAACCGACTGAGCTACCCAGGCGCCCATAACCCTTTGTGTTATTATCCTTGTTTTAGTGAAGGGGAAACTGAGGTACAGAGAATTTATAACTTGTTAAAAAGTAATGTAACTGGAACTGGCAGGACCTAGATACGAATCTAAGTTGTCTGATTCCAGAGATTTTGTTCTCAGTTCTCTTTGGTATTATGCATTCTACCCAGTGTAGAGCTATGATTAATACATGTTTGTGACACAAATGACTGAATGAATATGTCACAAGCTGGAGCATGGCCTGTCCTCATAGCCCCTCCCCAGCAAAGCCATGCCCCTATCCAGTTTGGCATTTGATTCCTGTAGTCCTGGCTTGCAGTCTCCCTAGCCTTCATTGAAGCAGAAGGAAGCATCTGGACTGGTGGCCTTGATGGCTGATATCTCTATTTCTCCCCCGCCCCACTCTGGGCAGCCTGACCTTAGGAGCCCTTGGTTCCAGCTTGTTTGTGACCTGATACTTCAGCTTTGGGGCCCAGGAGCCATGAGCCTCTGGGCTGGCCCAGCTGCAAGGGCCTGATGTACATTCCACACCTGTCAGCACTCCAGGTCTGGCCACTGATGGGACCAGCCTAGGCGGGAGGGTGCAGATTATCTTGGCTCTTCCTGCAGAACTTTATCAGGTGTCCATGGCAACAAAGCCCCAAGTAGATGCTGAGCAGAGAGCTGGCCCTCTGCCTCATGGGGCCAAGGATACAGTGACCTTTGAGCTGCCACTTACTGACAAGGCTGGGAATACTGGCATGTGGTTAGCCCAAAGATGAGCTTTCCTTTCTCATGAGAGGCTACTGGAACTCAATATTTTCTGCCAACTACTGTATGCCTGGCATTGTTTTGGGTGTTGTAAACATAGAGGGTTCCCCTGACTCTTGAAAGAGTTTGAAACTAATGGCAAGGGTGTCCACATAAACTAATTATGGTAACATATATTATTATCAGTACGATGTTATATACACATGTGCTTTGGAGAGATAGAAAAGGAGGTTTTAAATTCTGCCAGCTGACAGAGTGGTGTTAGGGTAAGCTGCCAAAAGAAGACATAGTTTAGCGTAAAATAACGTGAGTATAACTCGTGCAGAGTGGTGGGCACATGATAATGTAAGCACAGACAGTGTCACTGATATCAGATCTTATTATTAGCAGCAACAGCAGTGGAATCCCTAGATCTAGAAGAAAGGGTGAAGGATCTTAAGACACAGAAGTCAAGAAAGGGCTTAAGAAGAGATGTTATTCCCACGGAATCAGTTTAGAAAAAGTATTTAAAAAAAGCAATTAAGTTTTCAGTTTGGAAAATTAGGAAGACACTGAGCCTTAGTTCAAGAGAATTGGTTATAGTTTCAGTTGGATACAGCTATCTGTGTGCATTGGGCAAATCCTTTCTCCCTGTTTTCATAATTGGCAAATGTAAAAAAATGGAGTACATGTTACTCAAGTGTCCTTCTAATACCAGAAACTGTAATCTCCATAATATCTCCATCACAATGCCTTGCAATCAGTAAAAAATTACTAGACATGTTTAGAAAAAGAAAAAAATGTATTTCATAGTCAAGAGAAAAAGCAATGGAATATAACTGAGATATTGGAATGAATGGAGTAGAACTTTAAAACATCTATCTTAAATGTGCTTGAGAACTTAAAGAAAAATATGGTCATAATGAATAAACAGATGGGTAATATTAGCAGAGACATATAAAGTACAAAAAAGAATCCAATGATTAAATATTGAACATGAAATTACTCAAAGTTAAAAAAATAATGAGAGGTAAGTGAACTTGGAATATTAATAAGAACGGTCCATTCTGAAGAACGGAAAAAAAAAAAAAGCCTTGAAAAAAACACAACAGAGCCTCAGGAACCAGTGTTGCCATATGAAGTGAACTGACATCAAGTTAGTTGTAGTCCAAGAAGGAGAGTAGAAAGAATGGGGAAGAAACAATATTTGAAAATGCTGGAAATGCTAAAAATGTCCAAAATTTGGTGGAAAACACAAACTTACAAATCCAAGGAACTCACTCAACTCAAGCAAGATACATACAGAATAAGCCATATTTAGATATTACATAGTAAATCTGCTGAAAGTCAAAGAAACAGAAAACAATGTTGAAAGTAGCAAAAGAAAAGTGACACAATCTATACTGGGAACGTTTATACAGATGATTACTCACTTCTCTGTAAAAAGAGTGGAGGCAAGAAGACAGTAGAAAAACATCTTTAAAAAAAATCGTCAGGGGGCGCCTGGGTGGCTCAGTCGGTTAAGCGGCCGACTTCGGCTCAGGTCATGATCTCGCGGTCCGTGAGTTCAAGCCCCACGTCGGGCTCTGTGCTGACAGCTCAGAGCCTGGAGCCTGCTTCAAATTCTGTGTCTCCCTCTCTCTGACCCTCCCCCATTCATGCTCTGTCTCTCTCTGTCTCAAAAATAAAATAAATGTTAAAAAAAAATTAAAAAAAAAATCGTCAGGGTGCCTGGGTGACTCAGTTAAGCACCCGACTTCAGCTCAGGTCATGATCTCACAGTCCGTGAGTCCACGTCAGGCTCTGTGCTGACAGCTCAGAGCCTGGAGCCTGCTTCAGATTCTGTCTCCCTCTCTCTCTGTCCCTCCCCCACTGGCACTCTCTCTCAAAAATAAATAAAAACATTTAAAAAAATTGTCAACCCAGAATCCTAGAATTCTATATCCTTCAAAAACAAAGGCAAAATGAATAATTTTCCAATAAATACAAATTGAGAAAATTTGCTGCCACTAGGTCACAACTTTAAAAATGTTGAATATTTTTTTTTTCAAGCTGAAGGAAAGTGATTCGTGATAGAATATCCTATCTATAGGAAGAAAGGACAAGCACTGGGAATGGTAAGTGGGTAAATACAAAAGACTATGTATTTTTTCTTCTCATAATTCCTTTAAAAGTTATAGGACTATATTAAGCAAACTTAACATTGTGTGGGATTTACAACAAACACTGATGTACTATATAGTATAATAATATCAAAAAATAGGCGGAGGAGGGCAAATGGAGCTATTCTGTTTGAATGGTTACTGTATTTTACACGAAGTGGTGCTATGTAAATTCCAACTACACTGTGATAAGTCAGGGATACATAATGTAATCCTTGGAGCAAGTACTAAAGTATAATGTATGGAGAGGACAGCTGGGTAGCTCAGTCAGTTAAGCGTCTGACTCTTCATTTTAGCTCAGGTCATGATCTCACAGTTTGTGAGTTTGAGTGTGGCATTGGGCTCCATGCTGACAGTGTGGAGTTTGCTTGGGATTCTCTCTCTCCCTCTCTTTCTGTCCCTCCCCTGCTCACATTGTCTCTGTCTCAAAAAATAAATTAAAAAAATTAAATAGAAATAAAATATAATGCATAGAGGTAGAGCTGGAAAGACAATAGCAGATTTAAAATGGAAGAATAAAAAAAGTGTGATTAAACACAAAAGAAGGCAGAAAGGGAGGAAGAGAGGAACTAAAAATCAGTGAGACTGGGAGCACCTGGGTGGCTCAGTTTGTTAAGTGTCTGACATGGCTCAGGTCATGATCTCATGGTTCATGGGTTTGAGCCCCACATCAGGCTCTGAGCTGACAGCTTGGAACCTGGAGCCTGCTTCAGATTCTGTGTCTCCCAATCTCTCTGTCCCTCTCCCACTTGTTTTCTCTCTCTCTCTCAAAAGTAAATAAATAAGCATTTTTAAAAAATGAAAACAAATGAGACAAATAGAAAACTAATGGCAAAATGATAGGCCTGAAACCAATGATAATAATTACATTAAATGTAAATACACTGAACACTCCAATTAAAAGGCAGAGATTGTGAGACTGGATAAAAAAGTAAGACCCCCCCCCCCCCATATTCTCTGCACAAGAAATGACTTCAATGTAAAATACAGATAGTTTGAAAGTAAAGGATGAAAAAGATAAACCATAACACAATAAATCTGGAGTGACGATATCAGTATCACACAAGACAGACTTTAAGACAAAGAGTATTTCCAAAATTAAAGAGGGATATTTCATTAAGATAAAAGGGTCAACTCATCCAGAGAGCATAACAAGCATGAATGTGTATTTGCTTAAAAATAGAACTTTAGGGGCGCCTGGGTGGCGCAGTCGGTTAAGCGTCCGACTTCAGCCAGGTCACGATCTCACGGTCCATGAGTTCGAGCCCCGCGTCGGGCTCTGGGCTGATGGCTCAGAGCCTGGAGCCTGTTTCCGATTCTGTGTCTCCCTCTCTCTCTGCCCCTCCCCCGTTCATGCTCTGTGTCTCTCTGTCCCAAAAAAATAAATAAACGTTAAAAAAAAAAAAAAAAAGAAAAAAAAGAAAAAAAAATAAAAAGAAAAAATAGAACTTTAAAATATATGAAGCCATCAGGGCGCCTGGGTAGCTCAGTACGTTACGTGTCCAACTACGGCTCAGGTCATGATCTTACAGTTTGTGAGTTCGAGCCCTGTGTTGGGCTCTGTGCTGACAGCTCAGAGCCTGGAGACTGCTTCAGAATCTATAACTCCCTCTCTCTCTGCTCCTCCCCCACGCATGCTTTGTCTGTCTCTCAAAAAATAAACATTAAAAAAATTTAAATATATGAAGCTAAACCTGACAAAACTAGGAGAGATAGACAAGTCTATAATCATAGGATGTAGAAGATCCAAACAAAACTGTCAACCAGCTTCCCCTGACATTTATTGTATGTTACATCCAACTATGGCAGAGTACATTCTTTTTATATACTCATAGAATTTTCTTCAAGATGGACTATATGTCGGGTCAAAAATGAAGTGTCAGTAAATTTGAAAAGACTGAAATCTCACAATCTTTCAGAATATGTTTTCCATCTATGATGGAATTATATTAGAAATTAAATTTATAATAGTAGGAACTCAGTAATGTCCCAATATTTGTATATTCGAAACACATGTCTAAATAACCCATATGTCAAATATTAGAAAATATTTTGAAGTGAATATTTGCGGGATGCACCTATAAAAGTACATAGAAGGAGATTTATAATTTTATATGCTTACGCTAGAAAAGAAAGATTTAAAATCAGTGATCTGAATTTCTACCTTAAGAAGTTAAAAAAATATGGGGTGGCTGGGTGGCTCAGTTGGTTAAGCATTCCACTCTTGATTTTGGCTCAGGTCATGATCTTAGGGTTTGTGGGATTGAGCCCTGTGTTGGTTCCCCACTGACAGTGCAGAGTCTGCTTAGAATCCTCTCTCTCCCTCTCTCTCTGCCCCTTTCCCACTAGTGCATGGAAATAGTTCCAAAATACTTCCAATATTTTTAAATATTTTTAATAAACATTAAAAAAAGTTAAAAAGAATCAATTTATTTTTTATTTTTAAAAAATATTTATTTATTTTGAGAAAAAGAGAGAGAGTGTGAGCAGGGGAGAGGCAGAGAGAGAGAGAGAGAGAGAGAGAGAGAGAGATTGGAAGAGAGAGAGTCCCAAGCAGGCTCTGTGCTGTCAGGGCAGAGTCCAGCTTAGGTTCAATCTCATGAACTGTGAGGTCATGACCTGAGCCAAAATCAAGAGTCAGATGCTTAACCAACTGAGCTACCTGGTGCCCCAAATACAAACAATTTAATCCAAAGTAAGTGGGATGAAGGACATTGTAAATATATATGTAGATATAGATATATAGATATATATTGTATAGATATTGTATAGATATATAGATATATATTGTAAATATCTATCTATCTATCTATCTATCTATCTATCTATCTATCTATCTATAGAGAGAAACACTATTACAGAGTCAATTGCCCTTCCAACATTTTCTGATAAAAATAATTCAGTAGGGGTGCCTGGGTGGCCTAGTCATTTAAGTATCAGAATTTGGCTCAGGTCATGATCTCACAGTTCAGAGTTCAAGCCCCATGTAAGGCTCTGTGCGGACAGCTCAGAGCCTGGAGCCTGCTTTGGATTCTGTGTCTCCCTCTCTCTCTCTGCCCCTTACCCACTCTCACTCTGTGTCTCTCTCTCTCAAAAATAAACATTGAAAAAAATTTTTTTAAATAATTCAATTGAACTAATGCATATTTGCTACTGATCCAATACTAGTATGTGTTTGGTCCCTTTTGTGGTGAGGTACAACCCTTTGGGGCTCTGGATTAACTTAAGAAAAGTCTGAAAAAACCATGAAAGGTTTTAAAAATGCTTATTACTCTTTTCTTTAAAAAAATTTGTTTTAATGTTTATTTATTTTTGAGAGAGAGAGACAGAGCATGAGTCGGGGAGAGGCAGAGAGAGATAGACACAGAATATGAAGCAGGCTCCAGGCTCTGAGCTGTCAGCACAGAGCCTGACTCGGGGCTTGAACTCACAAGCTGTGAGATCATGATCTGAGCTGAAGCGGGACGCTCAACCGACTGAGCCACCCAAGGGCCCCTCACAGAAAACAGACACATATGGAAATAAGCAAAGTTGTCCTTAATCCTGTCTGCCAAGATTATATTGTAGAGCAAGGCTTGTGTGGTTCACAAGAAAGTATTGTTAAAGCACAGCATGACACAGTGTCCCTCCTGTGTGCACCCAACCTAATTACCCTTATTACTCCACACTAGATGGCAGAAGGGTGGGGGACTTGGGTTGTTGTGGTCGTGTGTGGTCGGGGCGAGGGCAGGGCAAACAATATTAAGAGGAGGATAAATCAGCTGCTCCCGAAACCCTTTTTCGCTATTTTTAGGAAGACTTATCTCTGTTGTATGGCTTTTGCATCTCCTCACTCTTCACTTTGGTTCACATCAACCAGGAGGAATGGAAGAACATTCTAAGTGCAAAAGGACTAGTTATCACCTGGATGCCTTAACAGATCAGAATTTATAGATAAAGGGGTGCCTGAGTGGCTCAGTCGGTTAAGCGTCGGACTTCGGCTCAGGTCATGATCTCATGGTCTGTGAGTTCCAGCCCCGTGTCAGGCTCTGTGCTGATGGCTCAGGGCCTGGAGCCTGCTTCAGGCTCTGTGTCTCCCTCTCTCTCTGCCCCTCCCCCACTTGTTCTCTGTTTCTCAAGAATAAACATTAGGGGCGCCTGGGTGGCGCAGTCGGTTAAGCGTCCGACTTCAGCCAGGTCACGATCTTGCGGTCCGTGAGTTCGAGCCCCGCGTCAGGCTCTGGGCTGATGGCTCAGAGCCTGGAGCCTGTTTCCGATTCTGTGTCTTCCTCTCTCTCTGCCCCTCCCCCGTTCATGCTCTGTCTCTCTCTGTCCCAAAAATAAATAAACGTTGAAAAAAAAAATTAAAAAAAAAAAAAAAGAATAAACATTAAAAAAAAAAGAATTTATAGATAAGAAAAGGCAGCGGCCTTTGTATTCTGTGTATTTCTGTGTATTCTCTCCTTTCACTTCTTTTTTTTCAATTTTTTAATGTTTATTCTTGAAAGAAATGGAGTACGAGTGGGGGAGGGGCAGAGAGAGAGGGAGACACAAAATCAGAAGCAGGCTCCAGGCTCTGAGCTGCCAGCACAGAGCCCAATGCGGGGCTCGAACCCACAGACTGTGAGATCATGACCTGAGCTGAAGTCGGATGCTTAACCGACTGAACCACCCAGGTACCCCACTTCTTTCATTTCTGATTTTATTTATTTGAGCTCTCTTCTTCCCCTCTCTTTTTCTGTAGAGGCCAGCTAAAAACTAGCCGCAGTTTTTTTTGTTTTTTGTTTTTTGTTTTTACTGATTCAGTCTCTTTACTAATAATGAGTCTATTCGGATTCTCTATTTCATCATGATGCTTTATCGGGTAGATTACTTATCTCCATTTTACTGAAGTCTTTTTCTGAGGTTTAATCTTATTCTTTTGTTTGAAACATATTTCTCTGCTTCCTCACTTTGCTCGGCTCTCTGTGTTTGTTTCCACGCATCAGGCAAAACAGCTACCTGTCTCAGTCTTGGAGGAGTAGCCTTGTATAGGTGGCCAGCCTCATTGTTCAACCCTGCCTTAGTGCTTGGTTGTCTCTTGAACCTTTGTGACTGTCTAAGTAGCTCGGTTTATTCTCAGTAGTTTCTTGTGCCGAGACCTATTGGCTCCAGAGGAAGGAATCTCAATTAGCATCTAGCTTTAGGCAGATTAGAACCCAGACTCTCAGGCAGCAGCTTTAAAAGTATATAATTATAGGGGTGTTTGGTGGCTCAGTTGGTTAAGTGTCCGACTTCAATTCAGGTCATGAGCTCACGGTTCATGGGTTCGAGCCCCATGTTGGGCTCTGTGCCTACAGCTCAGAGCCTGGAGCCTGCTTCAGATTCTTTGTCTCCCTCTCTGTCTGCCCCTCCTCTGCTCGCAGTCTGTCTCTCTCTTTCAAAAATAAATAAACATTTTTTTAAAAAGTATATAAATATATACAATCTTATGGGGCTGCAGTTGTAAACCCTGCTGGCTTCCAGACCAGAACATCTGAAGGCATCCCCTGAGTAACCATGGCAAAAATCAGGGCTCCAGATTGGTGTCTAAGCTTTTTTCTGGGGGGTACAGCAAGTTGTTGTAAGGCCAAGGAGAGTGAAAGGGGGGTGTCTCCCTGCCTATGTTTCCTAAGAGCTTGTCTGTAGCTTCTAGCTATGTGGCACACCTGACTCGGGTCCCTCAGACTGGAGCTCCAGGACAAGTAAACAGGCCTCGTCACAGGAAGACTGAGGATGTGTTTTGGTCTACTGTCTGCGGAGTGCTCTGGGGGCGATAGCCTGCCAAGAATTGTCTTTCCTATTGTTATAGTCCACGGAGACCAGGAATGCCAGCCTCCCTGGCCACCAGGGCAGGGCCAGGAAATCAAGAGACATTTCCTGTGTGGACCAGGAGCCCCTTCCGGCTTTAGCGATGCAAATGGGGAGCATGGGGGTGGGGCATGCCCACCAACCCCAGAATGCCTTGGCTGTGCAAACCCACTGGCCTCAGTGATGCCGCGAGAAAGTGTGATGTCTGCACGTGCCCACCAGTTCCAGCAAGGCAGTGGGGAGGATGCCAGGACTGAGCATACCCTGTGGCTCCAGTAAGGCAGCAGGTGCATGTGGTTGAACGGCACATGCCTGACTGTGCTAGCAGGGGAAAGATAGAATGCAAAAAGGGTTCTTGCCAGTATTTCTGTCTCTGGAGACCATCCCCTGCCCCCTCTGGCAGATGCTTTAATATTAGCAAACGAATCTCCTTCACATCTGTTCTAGGTGCTTTTCAAACTGCTGCTTTTGCACTGGGTTCCCGGGGTGGGTGAGACCACATGTGAGTTCCCTACAGCCCTTTGGGTCCTTTGGACATCGGTCCCGTCCAAAGCCAGACGTTGTGGGGGTTTGTCTCTCCAGTGCAGGTCTCAGAGGTTGGGGTGCCTGATGTGGAGCACAACCCCTCTGCTCTCCCAGGAGAAAGTCCAGACTTGTGAGATGCCTCCCTACGTGGGTCAGCACACGAGGGGTCGGTGTTGGGTAAGACCATGTCTCTACTCCAACCCATCTCGATGTGGTCCTTTTATCCTTTGTTGTGGAGGAATAGTTGGGCTAGTTTCTAGTTTTTTCAGAGGGAATTGTTCTATGTGTAGCATAGATTAGGTGTGTCTGTGGGAGGAGGTGAGTTCAGGATCTTCCCATGCCACCATCTTGGACCCAAGGACAGTCTCGATTTTGGTGTTGCCTAAAGATGCTCTCTCTGCCTCACTCTGTTGTGTCCTGTGTTGCTCTTATCACCAGGTCTGGTGGTGGCCGAGACGGCTCTGCTGCCTCAGACTCTTCACCTTGAAGTATCAAGTCAGCCCTTGTTGAAAGGGGGAAAACACCCTGTGTTGAGCATGCCGGTTGGGCTCACCTTGGGCCCCTGTCCATGGGGCCCCTGCCCCACTGCCCTTTGTTTGTCTGGTATCTCAGCTCAGGCGGCCATGGCTGCAGTAGAGCAGGTGCCTGTGGTTAGGGGAGTTCATCTCAGAGATACTTGGGATTGATGAGAACTCACAACTTGATGAGGGTTTCCTCACTGGACACAAATATGGATGGCACATCACTTCCTCTACCCTGCACCCTTCAATTCAGCAGCAGTCTAGGGCATCACTGCTCAGTCATTCCCACCCTTTCCTCACCTTACACCAGTCACTCCCACATATAATTGCTCATTTAATCCCCCTGCCGATGATTTGAAGTAGGTATTACTGAATCTGTAACAATGGTAATACCAATCATGATAACACCAATAACAACTGCATATATTGAGTGCTTACTGGGTGACACACGGGGCTGAGAACACGGTGATTCTCCAGTTGATTCTCCCAGCAGCCCAATAAGGGGGCATTCTCACCCGCCATTTAACATGAGAAACCTGAGGCACAGAGAGTTTAGGTAACTTTCTCAAAGTCACATAGCTAATAGGTATGTATCTATTGAAATTTAAACTATTTGTCTGGGTCCCACCAAAATCATCCCATGTGCCACCAAGGAGAGTGGGACACATTCTAAAGAGCCTATGACCTGGAGCCATCTTTCTTCATGTCAGCAAGTTACTGAATATACAGTCTGTCCAAGACACCCTGGTTCTGGAATTCCCCTCTGGAACCTTTAGACCAAATGTTCTTTCAGTTTCTGCTGGGCATCCCCAATGTTGAAAAATAGCACCGTGTGGCAGCTATGAAAGCTCAGGACAGTACTGTGCCTGCCCCAAATCAGGTTCCTTGAAGCTCCTGGTTCTCACCTTGAAAACCCATTCCTCCTCCACTTCCTTTCCAGCCTTGGGGACAGCTGTCACACTCCTCTAGAGGCATGGAGCATGGATGGGATCTCTTCTGTTGTGACTCTGACACTACTATTAGTGATGTCTGTAAAAATAATACCCAGCTCTCACTGATGGATACTTCTTTGTACAAGGCATCATGCTGAGCCCTGCACAGGTGGGCCTCAGTTCAGCCTCCCTGCCACCCTGGCTACAGATACAATCCCCACTTTAGGGCAATAACATTAGATTGAAGAGACACTTTAGGATATGGGCCATGCTGAAAACTCATATTGGTATCACCTCTGTCTAAACCCCCAAGCCTTTTCCCTATTCAACACTGTTTAGCCAAGTCTTCCCACCTTATTTTTGCACAGTTTGTGTTGGGGAGCCAGGGTAAGGAGCTTCTGGCTCCTTGGCTCTATTATATTTTGTTCTGTAGGATTTGCTCCCATCACGCAAGCCTGCTGAAATCTTTTTGGATCCCAGATGTGTCGTATGACATATTTCTATCTTTCTCAACTTAGTGTCATCAGGAAATTTGATAAGCATGCAGCCTTTATTTTCATTCTAGTCATTGATAAACATGTTGAACAGGGTAGAGCCAGGGGACTGAATTCTCTGGATGATGTTAGACATTAGTGTCAATTTATTTATTGCCACTCTTTGAGTACTGGCATTGTAGTAGCTATGGAGTCATCCTAATTGTATAGGCCTGCACATAAGATACTATGAGAGTCTTGGGCCTGGGATTATGGGACGAGAGGGAAGGTGTGCAGTAAAGAGTTAGCCTTGCCCTAAGAAAGGTCTGGCTCTTGCCCAGCTCCTGAAAAGTATCTCTAAATCCTTGGAATGTTCTGGCTTGATAAGAGTGTTTTGTTTACCTGGATGAGTTGGGCCATGCTAAATAGTCTATACAAAGAATATGATTTAGGTGAGATGTCAGGCCATGTACTATTAGCTTGACCTCTGGAGGAGCTAAGATCAGCCATGTCTATATGACCAACTCCCAGTAAAAACCCTGGACAGCAAGGCTCGGGTGAACTTCCCTGGTTGACAGTACTCTGGGCATGTTGTCACGTGGTTGCTAGGACAAGTAAGCAGCATCTGCATGATGCCTCTGGGGAAGGAAATTGGAAGCTCATGCCTGGGTTCAGCTCTCCTGAACCCTGCCCTATGTGCCTCTTACCTTTGCTGATTTTCATCTGCACCCTTTTGTGATAAGAAACAGTAATCAAGTATAATGGTTTTTCTGAGTTCTGTAAGTCCTTCTAGGGAATCATCAAACACGAGGGTGGTCTTGGGGACCCCTGAATTGCAACAGGAATCTCTTGGCCATATTAAGAGTGTTTTTCTTTAAAGCCAAAGGACTGATTTCTAGCCAGGCTTCTGCTTGGATCTGCCTGTGGTTTCCCTATACGTCTCCTTTGAAGGTACAGAGAGAAACAAGTAGGAAGGCCTTTGTCTTCTACATGAAGCAGCCTCCTCCCTGGCCTGCCCCAGGGCCTGGCCTTCCCCTGTTGGCTGCCCCATGTGGTTTAACAGGCACTCATTTCAATCAACTGTGGGCGAGATACTGTATTATGCAAGCTTGGGCCTCAGCTCCTGCCTTTTAGAAAAGTCCCTGCTAAAATTCAAATACTAATGGGAAAGCGCACAGTAAGCCACTATCACCCATTCATATTCAGAGTAAATTAATCAGTCCACAAACAGAACTGGACTCTCATTAAGATGGAATCCAGAAAAGGGAGGTATGGATGCAGGCACTGCTGGGGCTTTCCCATCCAATTTGAGAGTAGAAAAGTTTCTGCTGAGATGAGGATAGTGGGATCATGGTTGCTGGGGTCCCCACAGGGCAATGTTGAGGTGTGAGTGTTGGGGGATCAACAGGAGGAGTATGTTGAAGGAGTAACAGAGAGCTGAAATCAAGCTAGAAGCGAGCCCTAACTTTGTTAGAAAATCAGAGGACACAAACCAGAACTTTATTCCTAGTCTGGCATCCATGTGTCTCCACATGGGCAAGTGGGTGATGGTTCTCTAGAGGGTGAAGCTTTGTGGGGGATGGTGCAGTAGTGGAACAAAGCTGGCCATGTGACACAGGTATGTCTCCAGAGAAAAAGGGGGTACACTACTTGCCTTACTTCCTAGGGATCTTACTGGAAACAAGGTTCATGGTGTAGCTTGGGAAAGGTGTCATTGAGTAGAAGAGGGTGATCCCTTTCTGTAGGGGTTTTTACCTCACTTGGTGCTACACAGTTCCAGTGAGTTGAACTAAGACACCTTGTCAAATGGGGACATTTTTTTTTTGTAATGTTTCTTTATGTTTTAGAGAGAGAGAGAGAGTGCCCGCACGTGAGAGAGCACGCTAGTGGGGGAGGGGCAGAGGTGGGTTGGGGGAGAGACACAGAATCTGAAGCTGGATCCAGGCTCCAAGTTGTCAGCACAGAGCCTGATGCGGGGATCAGAGTCACAAACCACAAGATCATGACCTGAGCTGAAGTTGGACCGAGCGACTGAGCCACCCAGGTGCCTCTCAAATGGGGACAATTTTACCTGAATGCTAACATAAGGGAGTATGACCATAATTCCTTTAGTTATGTCATCAGAGGTACTATTTATGAATTCTCCACTATGAAGGTGGTTTTTCTTTAAACTGCTCTTTAGGTATATATGGGGAGGTTTTATTCCCCCCACCCTTCCCTTTTCTTTATACTGCATTTGAGGAATGGAAGAATCTGCCATTAAGATAATCACATGGGGACTGTTCACTTCTCCCTGTGCCCCTAGACCCTAGAAGATCATAGATCATGGTCCCTGAAAAGCTCCACCATTCACAGAAGGTGGAAATCCTTAGGGGTCTTCATTTGTTCCCTCCTGCCATTGAAGGAGGTAGAAAGTGTGAGGAGACAAGAGAGGCTCAACCCCCACCCCCACTGAGTAAACATGAGATGTCACAATCAGTTCGGTGGAAGTTCTCACATTTAAAGCCATTATAAGTAGAAGTTTCCGGAAGGCAGGAACCACATGCATTTGTCCTTGAATTTGAGGGCTTGGCCAGGCCTGGCTTTGAGGAGAGAATGTCTGAGGTGCTGACTCCTGACTCAGGACTTTAGGACATTTAGGCCAACGAAGATCATGAAATGCACTCTCTTCCCTCTGTCACAACTGTGCTTGCACAGCTGCTGGCTGGATGCTTTGACGCTCACGAAAGCTCCCCAATCTCTGCATGGGGGAGTTGGCTGTGAGCCGAGATCTTTCTGTCTAGCTGTGCTCTCAGTCGGTCATGAACCTCAGTGAGCTCACTCTCCAATTTCACACCCTGAAGTTGTGCTGTGTGTCTGCTGGCCCCCAGTTATTGGGGTGAAAACTGTCAGACATCAAATACACAGGCTGTCCTGGCAATGTAATCAATATGGTCAAAATAGGGGCTTCCTGGGGGCGCCTGGGTGGCTCATTCGGTTGAGTATCTGAGTTTAAATTAAAAAGTTTTTTTTTTAATATTTTTTATTTTTGAGAGAGACAGCGACAGTGTGTGAGTAGGGGAGGGACAGACAGAGAGGGAGACACAGAAGCCAAAGCAGGCTCCAGGCTCTGAGCTGTCAGAACAGAGCCCAACGTGGGGCTCGAACTCATGAGCTGTGAGATCATGACCTGAGTCGAAGTGGGTCATCCAACCGACTGAGCCACCCAAGTGCCCCAAGTGTCCAACTTTAGCTCAGGTCACGACCTCATAGCTCATGAGTTCACACCCTGCGTCGGGCGCTCTTCTGTCAGCACAGAGCCTACTTGGGATTGTCTGTTTCCGGCTCTCTCTGCCCCTCCCCCACTCATACTCTCTCAACAATAAAAATGTATTATATATATATATATATATATATATATATATATATATATATATTAATGTTTATTTTTGAGAGAGAGAGAGAGAGAGACAGAGCATGGGTGGGGGAGGAGCAGAGGGAGAGGAAGACACAAGTCCAAAACAGGCTCCAGGCGCTGAGCTGTCAGCACAGAGCCCGATGTGGGGCTCGAACCCACGAACCGTGAGATCATGACCTCAGCCGAAGTTGGACGCTTAACTGACTGAGCCACCCAGGCACCCTAAAAATATATATATTAAAAACAAAAAACAAAAAAACAAAACCCAGGGGCTTCCCAAACTTTAATCTGCTAGTAATTTTTTTTAAGTTTATTTATTTTGAGAGAGAGAGCATGAATGAGTGGGGAGGGGCAGAGAGAGAGGGAGAGAGAGAGAATCCCAAGCAGGCCCTGCCCTGTCAGCGCAGAGCCTGATGCAGGGCTTGAACCCACAAAATGTGAGATTATGACCTGAGCTGAAATTGAGTCGGGTGTTTGACTGAGCCACCCCGGTGCCGCTATGGTAAGTTTGTTAACCAGCTTTGATTCTTCTGGGGATCTTGGGAAAACGTAGACTCTGATTCCCGAGGTCTGTGGTGGGGTCTAACAGGCTTCCCGGTGAGGCACCCAACCACATTCTGAAAATCTGGCACCTAACGGACTGTTAGGTGTTGACATGGGGAGAAGGATTGGGTGACCAATTAGCCACTAAAACCCTTCTCACACACTCAAGCGGAGGACACAGAAAGAGATCACGGATCCCACATTGGTCCTGAGGACACTCAGGCAAGGCAGGTGCGTGGAGCTCCGTTACCTGTATCACTGTGTTTGCAACAGGAGGAGGCAGGATGGCTTTATGGTTAGTGCCTGTGCCTCAGGGCCAGCTTGTCTCTTTGAGAGCTGTTTTCTTAGGGCTTAACACCTCCGCGCCTCGGTTTTCTCATTTGAAAACAAAGATGGGGTACTAACAGACTGTCCTCCATCGGGGTGCGGTGGGAGATAATAGGTTACGTAAGGGACCCCGCTTGTAGATGTCCACAGCAGTTATTTCCTTCTCGGCCAGAGCTCCAGTCCCTGAGCCTGGGACCTCAGGGGGCCCTGGGCTTCTGTGCCCTGCCTGCATGGTTGTGCAAGCAGCCTTGGGTCTCCTGTTACCCGGGAGCCGGCAACAGACCAAAATAACGGGAGGGGACAAGCGGGGAGGGCCGAGCGAGCCTCTGCAGGGAGTCTGACCAGGTCAGCTGGGAATGCCTGTCAGCCATCCAGGGTGGCTCCTGCGTGGGCCTGGAGGTGGGTGAGTGACTCACGCTGGTGCCCTCTCCACCCCCATGCCCAAATGCTCAGCCCTCCCCAGGCCGGGGCTCACCTAATCCCCACAGTGGGAGTCGGGGGGCATTTGCGCCTGAGCCGAGGGCTAGGGTTGCAGCGCGGTGACTTCACACTCAGCAGCATGTGCAGCTGAGGCCTCCGTGCAGCAGGCTCCCGCGAGGTGGGCAGCGAGGTCAGCTTGGCAGCCGCTGCCTCTCCAGCCCCGATCTGGCCGCAGGCAGCCGGTTCCCCAAGACCCAAGGAAGGGATGGCCGAACAAGAAGCCAGTGGGCTGCAGGTCCTGCTGCGCACGCTTCAGGTAGGAAGGGGTGGAGGGGTGTGGGGCCCAGCAGGCTGGGTCTCTGCCGGCCAGCCTGCCTTGGAGCTGTGCTCCCGCAGAGTCCTCTCTGGCACCAGTGGCCAGTTTGCCAACCAGCAAGAGCACACAGGAGCCAGCAGCAGCTCTCACCTTGAGGCTGACCTAAGTGATGCTATGGTCTTTAAATATTAACTACAACCATGTCGATGAGTGTGCTCCACTACAATTATTGAACCTGATGGGATTAGAGGCTCGGGCTGAAAGATCTGGGTTTGCTAGAGATGGGCAAGATGGAGAAAACGTGTGTCTGGCAAATGAAGGCCTGGCAGGAGAGCCGTGGGGATCACCTAGAACAACATGGAAGGAAAAGGGGGAGCAGGGGAGAGGACTCCTCTGGGCTTCCTCTGCTCCATGCCTACCACAGGGCTTCCCAAAGAGGGGTCTGCATCAGAACTGCCTAGGATGCCTGCTACGAGTGCGTCTTCCCGGGTGGGATGTGGCCAGAATGAATTGGAATCCCCAGGGGCAGGGGCCTGGGAAGCTGCCTCCCCTTGTGTGATTCTGTTCACTCCTGGTTGTGAGAATTCTTGTCCTAGAGTAGTAGTTTGCAAACTTGTCTGTGCACTAGAATCACCTGCAGGGTGTTAGAGATTGGTGATGCCTGGGACCCATTCACCAGAATTTGGATTTAATTGGTCTGGGGAGCAACCTGAACCTGATTGGAGCAAACTCCCTAGGTGGATTCATTGTGCAGTTAAGGGCCAGAACCACTGCCCTAAGACTTGGGTAGATGCTTGCACTTAACCTGATTCTGGGAATGCCAGGGCTCAAAGACTGAGAGGTCTTTTGATTCAGGATCCTAGACCTGAAGTCCATAGACAGGCCTCTCCAGAAGATGGGCTTCAGGGACCCCATGACCCCATCTCCTGATTTAGAGTGGAAATGTTTTGTCCTTACGTTCATTTTCCCCGGCTCTGAAAAGCTGTCTTAGTTTTCCTCTGATTCTTAAGGAAATCTGTATCCCTAAAAAAATCTAAGAACCAATAAATCCAACCTTCCAGTGGACAAAAAAACTGAGTCTCAGAAGTGAAATAGCTTCCCCAAGGTCATAGAACTCCTTGATAGAGAAACTGAGACTAGCACCAAAGAACTTCTATATCGGGTTGACTTATAGTCTTTTGACTCATTCTATCTGATGCATAAAAGGCAAGAATGCATCTGGGCTAGAAGTATGGGGGGGGTGGGTGGGAGTGGACCTCAAAGTAAATTTGCAGTTGGTGCCGGAAGTCACTGCAGGTTCAACTCAATCTCCTGTATTCCCACCAGTGGGGATTTATAATTGATATTTAGAATGATCGCTCCAGGGCAATGCAAGATTCTCAATCATCAAAGAAAGATTTAATTATGTTCAATATACCCTACTTAGTTCCCAATTAACCAGAACATTAAAATAACCGGAACATGCTTCCCCTGTGTGCTTGGCTGATCAGAATCTAGTTGTAGAATTGATTTGGGTTCCTGGCCCAGCCCTCTCAAAGTGTCTCCATGAGGCCTGTTCCTGTCTTGACAATTAGTTAGAACTCTGACATACTTTTAAAAAAGAGAACCCAGAGCAGACGTTCTGTGGAATGATGTTTCACAATGGGTTTGATGCTCTACCCTTGAGGACTGCCAGCTTTCTGGATTGCCAAAATGCTTTTGATTGGGAAATCCCGAAGTTCTTATTAATTCAAGCCAGTACCTCCTTCCTCATGCATGAAGCTGATAGAAGGCTTTGTATTGCTTCTCAAACCTCTGAGGAAGACAGTGGTTATGTCTGAGCAGGATGTGAGCTCAGTATGAGTTCCTTGTGTCTTTCGGGAGCACCCCAGAACATTGCCAAGGGAAGGGAGAAAGAGAAGGAGAACAGATAAACAGAAAAAGCAAGCACAGAAATGACAAATGTCCCCATGACATGTTAGTAGAAATCCCCATCCCAGAACATCACCACTTCTGCCTTTGGGGGGCACAATAATAAAACCAGGTCATGAAGGAATAGTCAGTTTCCACCTGTTACCTTTTGCTGTGCAAATGTGAAAGGGAGAGGTGACTTTTCCTACCTCAGTTTATGTACAGCTTACCTCTGTCCTGAAGGTATGAGAATCAGATTTTTACCCAGACATTTTCCAAGTCCCTGATTCACAGCTGGGGTTTGAGGCAGAAAATCAGATTGAGTCTCGAGGGCCTGGGTGAGGGAAGAGGCAGCCCACAGCGCAGGTGTGAGAGACAGAAAGAATTGGACCCCGTCCCCATTTCTGGCACTTACCAGCTGTATGTCCTTGGGCAAGTCCCTCAACCTCTCTGAGCCTTCATTTCTATATCTATAAAAAGAAGACAATAAAAATATGTTCCTCAGTGCTTTGTGCGAGGATTAAGAGAATCCATTTGAAAAGTGTTTGTAAACTATAAATGACTGCTCAAATGCCTGTAGTTTTTATGACTTCCCCAGTCGAGTCACAGTGGAGAAGCTGGGAACACTAGCCTACCCTTTTCATCAACCTGCCCTGCTTTTTTCCCTGGGTGGGCTCCAGTATACTTGGGTAAAAGGGAGGTGTCTCATTCTGTCCCGCTCGCATGTCTCCATGTGGGTTGAGCTAATGGGAAGGATGGGGAGCTGCCAGGGTAGCAGGATGTGGGCTCCACGCCAGCTCTGATGCCGTGAGCCCTCACCCGGAGGCATCCTACAACATGCCAATTAAATCCCTTATCAACACATGAAAAATGTATCATTATTCGGTCAGCTTTGGCACACTCTGAGCCGCAATGTGGGCACAGTTTTGCTATTTGCATTTGTACTTTATTATTTTATGTTATAGCTCAAACTGAATTCTAGGTTGGCATCGTTGCCAAATGTGCACAGTGAACTCCTTTTCTCAACTTGGGCTCCAGGAACATTATCTATTATGGATTGTGAACCAGGCTGCAGGATGTGAAGCTTCCTGTCTTGAGTTAGCATTAAGCTAATATAATCTTAGTATTAAGCTAAGATAATAGAAAACCCGGATGGGACCACAACTTTACTTTTCCCCTTGGACTTCTTCTTCCAAGGATTATTTCCAAGACAACAGGTGATTTCAGCCCCTGGGCTGCAAAGAGGGGATGAGTGAAAAAAACGGTGATTGATATGTTTCATTCACAACTCTTGGGAGTTGTGTTTCAAAACATGTGCTTGGAAATTTCCTTTCTAGAATTCTGTGCGGAAGATGTGGGGATCTCCATCTATTGTACATCAAAAGGGCCAGGTGGCACAGAAATGGAGCTTTCCTTCTGGACATAAACAGAAAGGTTTGGACAAATCAAGGGGAGATTTTTCCTTTTAGGTAGCAAGCACTGTTGTACACTTTCTAGAGATCACAGAATTTATCTCTTTTGGGGAGTCTGAGACTGAGGGTTTTGGAGAGCTCTACCTCAACCGCAACACAAACATGAAAACAAACTGAAGTCTGTTTTAATTTCAAGCACCAGTAGAAGCTAAGAAAAAGAAAAATCCCGTAAGAACATGCATCAAATGAAAAAGGAACAAAGTGGGCAAGAATTAGCATCCGTGTCTAAGGAGTACTTGGTGCCGGTCAAACTAGGGCATGAAGAGGATGGTGATGTGTGGGCGTATGCTGAGATGGAACTGGAGAGAAAACTTTATTCGGTGTTTTGTTTTTCAAGAAACTGTTGCTTTCACAGCTACTTAAGTTCTTTGGAATTAGAGATTGGAAAAAAATGAACATTTATTAAGGGTATGCTCTCTGCCAAGTTTTCACATTCATTACCTAACATCACTCTGCCACCTGTGAGGGAGGTGTGGTTGTTCTGTCTTATAAAGGAGGACACTGACCCTCAAGGGAAGATTAGGATGCTTAAGGGTCCATGACAGAAACTTAGCAAATCCCTAGAAGAAGGATGTGAAGCATATCTTGTCACTCCAAAGTCCTTCCACTGGACTACATTGCTTACATGACCTAGGGAATGCCCAGTCATTCTTTGTTTGAGGGCACTACTTTAGCCTGATGGAAACTGAAGATTGAGGTGTATGGATTCTCTATGAAAGGGGGAGTTTTATTTAGAACTAAAATCTTCCATGTATTGTTTTGTTATGTGGGTAAATAACTCTTGATAAAGGAAGGTAACACTTTTGATTTGGGTCAATTAGATATTTTTAATATCCATCCCTCTATCCATTTCTTCATCCATCCCTCCATTCATCTTTCCATCTTTCCATCCATCCATCCCTCCATCTGTCTTTCCATCCATCCATCCATCCATCCATCCATCCATCCATCCATCCATCCATCTTTCCCTCCATCTATCACTCCATCCATCCATCTATCCATCCATCCATCCATCCATCCATCTTTCCCTCCATCTATCACTCCATCCATCTTTCCATCCTTCCATTTATCCATCCATCCATCCATCCATCCATCCATCCATCCATCCATCCATCCATGCCTCTATAGCTTTCTGTGTGCTAGAAGAGATCCAGAGGAGACTATTTGGTAGGATGACGTGTTAAGAAGAGCAAGGTCATTGGATCTTGGCTAAGCCAGGTGAAACTTTTGTGACTGAGGAGAAACTATTGAACTTCTCTTTCCTGAATTTTTTCTCATCTCAAAAATGAGAATTACTCTTCCTACTCATAGGCTTATTATATGTTTAGAGAAAAATGCATGTAAAGAGCTAAGCATGGTGGTATGTGTCCGATAAATAGCAATCACTATAATTAAAAACAGTCCCTGCTCCCATGAAAATACAATGTTAAAATGAAAACGTAGGAGGATAAAAATATTTGTAGAGCAGGTCTATATGCAATGAATGCCATGGTGAAGGTAAACATCAAAAGAAAATTCTATAGAAGTTGGGAAAAGAAACTCCTCTTGGCTGGAGGTTCAGGGAAAGCCTTGTAAAATGGGTCAGATTTCAGCAGGGGAAGGTATGATTCCCAGAGTGGGGAGGGTGCTCAGTGATCTTCCCCATGCCCAAAAAGTGTGGAGAGGATTCAGGACTTGCCTTGGCACTGAGTTTGATTAAAACTGAAAGTACATGAAGAAGAAGAAAGGAGATAGAAATGTAAGTTTGCCAAAATGCTAGAGAGTCTTGAGTGCAAACTTCAGATCTAACCATGCCCTTGGGGATGGCTGCCTATCCCTAAATGTGGGTGGTGGTGGCCACAGGACATTCAGCCAAGGCAACAGTTCTAAAGCTAATTGGTGGGTTTGAGCCCTGCGTCAGGCTCTGTGCTGACAGCTCAGAGCCTGAAGCCTGCTTTGGATTCTGTGTGTGTCTCTCTCTCTGCCCCTTCCCTGCTAGTGCTCTCTCTGTCTCTGTCTCTCTCTCAAAATAAACAGCAAAAAAAATTAAGCTAATTGGACAGCGGGTCTTTTGACATGAAGGTGTCACTGCTTTCTCTTGTCAAGTAATGTGATGTGTTCCCCTCAACCTCCCCATCCCTGACCTGCCTTCTGTCCCTGGTCCTCTTCCTATCCTGTCCCCAGCCTCCAGCCCCAACCTGCAGACCTTTCCTGTCACCTAACTCAATTCTGCATCTCACCCCAAACTAAGCCTATTTCTCTTCCTAATTCCACCCTGGGAGAAAGCCTGGGATGAATTGAAGCTCAGGGATTGGGAAAGGAGAACTGTTTTAAACATTTCTCTCTCTCTCTCTCTCTCTCTCTCTCTCTCTCTCTCTCTCTCTCTCCCTCTCCTCTCTCTCTCTCGTTTTGTAATTTGGAAGCAACAAATTATGTTAGAGGCAGCATTCAAATGTTCTTGTGTCAAAGCAGCTCCGATCACATGGCTATATTCCAAAGACCAGCATTGAGTTGAAAAGTCCTGTCCTCACTTGGGAATTGAGAGCAGTTGGCATTTCTATTCCCTGAGCCCAGATTCTGGATCTGATTGCTTCCTTGAACACCCACCTCCACAAGGCAGGGGCAGAGGGACATGGGGCCAGCATTGCTTTGAGATGCAATTGGAAATTTGGCATTACTGATGATGTGTTGAAGCAAATGGCCAACAGAGAGACCCACACCCACAGTAGGAATCTGTAACCCGGCAACATTTACTCTACAATTTACTCAGTTACTAAAACTGGAACCACTCTTTTTTTTTGTTATGGTGGTAAAATATACATAACATGAAATTTACCGTCTTAATCATTTCTAAGCGTAGCGATCAGTGGCATTAAGTATATTCGTGTTGTTTTACAACCATCACTGCCATCCTTCTCTAGAACTTTTTCAATTCCCCAAACTGGAAACTTGGTACACATTAGACACTAATTTCCCACTCCCCCAGCTCCTGGCAACCACCCTGTACTTTCTGTCTCTGTGAATTTGACTATTCCAGGTACTTCATATGAATGGACTTTAATGGTGTTTGTCCTTTTGTGTCTGGCTTATTTCACCTAGCATGATGTTTTCTAATGGAACCACTCTTACAAAAGCTAAATAGTCTTAGTTGGGGCCCTGGGAGTTGGGGACATTTGTAACCAAGGAGGGGAAGTTGGTCTGGGTTGCCAGTTACTGTATCTGTAAGGGCGGAACAGGTATCTACAACTCAAGCAGGCTGGGGAGAAATGCACCCTCTCGGGTGTGACCTCCAGATCCTTTTGTCAAACCTGAAGTGAAGGAAGTTGAGGGTTGGTGGGATCCATACTTTTTCCATGAGTGATAAAATGTCACTTCAAATTGATAGATCTCCAAGCCACACTCTTGTTAGAGAAAAGGGTGTGTATGTAGGATGAGGGAGAGATTAATAGCAGAGATGCTGGGAATAAATGAACAAGTGGAACAGGGGCACCTGGGTGGCTCAGTTGGTTAAGTGTCTGATTCTTGATTTAGGCTCAGGTCATGATCTCATTGTTTGTGGGATCGAGCCCTGTATCAGGCTCTACATTGACAAAGTGGAGCCTGCTTGGGATTCTCTCTCTCCTCTCTCTCTGCTCCTCTCCTGCTTTCTCTCTCTCTCTCTCTCTCTCTCTCTCTCAAAATAAATAAATAAATCTTAAAAAAAAGAATAAGTGGAACAAAGGACATGGAAGCAAACAATGGTACAAAGTATGTGCTCAGTACATATTTTTCCTTTCTGTCCTTCCTCCCTCTTCCCTCCCTCCCTCTCTCCCTTCTTTCTCCTTCCCTCCTTCCTTCCTTCCTTCCTCCCTCCTCTCTCCCTCCCTCCTTCTTTCTCTCCCTCCCATTTTTCTTCCTTCCCCTCTTTCTTTCCTTTTTTAAAATAATTTTTTTTGCAAACTGAATCCATCCACATAGCTAGTGCCCAGATGAAGTAATGGTAAACTCCATTACTCTTAACCCCCTTCAGTCACTTCTCCCCCATTGTGGCCACTAGCCTGGTTTCTAACACCACAGATTAGTCGTGCATGCTCTGTACTTCATATAAACAGAGCACTGCAGCCAATCCTCTTTTGACTCAGCATTCTGTACTTCCTCCATGTGGCTGCCTGTAGTGGCAGATTGTTCATATTCTCATTGCCGAAGAGCATTACATCATGTGAATATGCCACCATTTATTTGTCCTTTCTAGAGTTGATGATACTTGGGGTAGTTTCCTTTTTTGGGTTCTAACAAACAGTGTTGTCGTGAACATTCTAGTACATGTTTTTGGGAGCACAGGTATGCAAGTCTGTTGGGTATACATCCAGGAGTGGAGCTGATAATAAGTTTAGTAGGAAAGAACACTTTTCAAGAATGGGTGCTCCAAAATAAGCACCTATTAGCCATGTAAATACCATTACTTTGTGAGAGTTCTGGACCTCCACATCCTTGCCCAAATGTGCTCAATCCATATTTGTAGTTGGACCTGGCTTGAGATTCTTTGCATGGAGAGACTTTGTCGGATTCACATTCTGTGTGTTCGGTTCCCCCCATGTGGTCCCCCTCATAGTAATAGTTAAAATAATAATTTACATTTATTGAACAGTCAGGAGCTGTGCAAAGTCCTTCACACACATTGTATCATTTAGTCCTTGAGGGAACCCTAAGAGGCAAGTAGTATTCTCATCCTCATTTTAAAGCTCTAAAACAGAAAACTGGAGAGGTTGACAAATTTCTCACTGTCACAAAGTGAGTGCGTGGCATTGCTGCAATTTGAGCAGAGGGACTCTGACATCAGTGGTATTGACAGGTGTCAATCTCCAGGTGTATTGACTCTCTGAGGGAAAGCAAGGGCATCGAGAAGAATCTGAACCAGTTTTTCCAGGTGGTAAGTGTCTACTGGGAAAATGCAGTCCCCCCGCCCCTCCGACTTGGCCTACCTAGGAAGGAGAGCAACTGTCCCTGTGAGGCTGGGAGGATTGGCCAAGAGGGTGGAGAACAAGTGCCTAAGGCAGGGGTCAGCAAACTCAGTCAAGGCCAGATAGCTAATTTTTAGGTTTTGCAGGCCATAGGACCTCTGTCGCCAACTGTTCAGTCCTGTCGCTGTAGTTGTAGATGACATGCAAGTGAATGGGCATAGCTACGTTCCAGTAAAACTTTATTTACAAAAATAAAGGGCCAGATTTAGCCGGTGGGCAGTGGTTTGATGAGGCAGTCTAGAGGCCTTTGGGCATCAGCCTGGTAAGAAAGGTGGGAGGTGGGGTGGAAAGAGAGAATGGTGCAGCGGGGGCCTGCTGAGCTACAAAATGCCATGAGTGGGGGAGCTCCCCTCATCTTCCATGGGTGTCCTACTCAATAGCCAGGATATCCTTCTTGCCAAGGCATCATACCAAATGATGCTCTGGATGTCAGAGTTCCTCTGGGGGCAAGTCTTATAGAACCTGAAATGCACAGTTTAGAAGCCACATCCCAAGTCATTTCTGCTGCTGTTGCCTTCACTTCTCTGTGTATTAGGGGACATAGTGGTAGTATCCATCAGCCCTGCAGGGGTGGACTTTCAAGGCCATTTTATCAGTATTAAATCAGTTTCAGAGGCAACTGTTCTCCACTTGGTTGCATCCAACAGCAGTACCAGCACAAGATATGGTCAAACAAGCACTTCTCAAACTAGGTTCTATAGAACACCAGTTTCTCTGGGATGCCAATGCTCTCACAAAGGGTCTTAGTGACAGATGGATTTGAAATGTCATAAATTTACTAGATTTCTTTACTGAAAGAATATTAATCTTCTAAAATCTTTTTAAGCATTTATGTCTTTCAGCTCTCAGTTTAAATGTCCTTTACTCAGAGAGAACTTCTCTTTTTTTTTTTTTTTAAATTTTTTAATGTTTATTTTTGAAAGAGAGAGAGTGGGGGAGGGGTAGTGAGAGAGGGAGACACAGAATCGGAAGCAGGCTCCATTCTGAGTTGTAAGCACAGAGCCCGACGCGGGGCTCAAACTCACGAACTGCAAGGTCATGACCTGAGCTGAATTTGGACGCTCAACCGACTGAGCCACCCAGGCACCCCCAAAGAGAACTTGTCTTTTTTTTTTTTTTATTTATATATGAAATTTATTGTCAAATTGGTTTCCATACAACACCCAGTGCTCATCCCAAAAGATGCCCTCCTCAATACCCATCACCCACCCTCTCCTCCCTCCCACCCCCCATCAACCCTCAGTTTGCTCTCAGTTCTCAACAGTCTCTTATGCTTTGGCTCTCTCCCACTCTAACCTCTTTTTTTTTTTTTTCCTTCCCCTCCCCCATGGGTTCCTGTTAAGTTTCTCAGGATCCACATAAGAGTGAAACCATATGGTATCTGTCTTTCTCAAAGAGAACTTGTCTTGATGGCCCAAGTAGCCACCAGATCCCGAAGTCTCCTTTCCCTAGTTTGACTCTGCATAGAACTTATATTCTCTGATAATTCTTTGTTTCCTCCCGTCCTTCTTCCATCAGGGTAGCAATCTCATTTGTCTTGTTCACTCCTTATCTCTACTGCCTAAAGCACTATCTAAATCATAGTAGGTGCTCAATAAATGTTTGTTAATTGAATAATAAAATGCACATGGTATATTGAGTTGGGGATATAATATATAGCATTTCCAAACCATCTTGGGGATGGGATAGTTTTTATGGTAAAACCCCACTAGTGTCTCATAGGATATTAGAGAGCCATGGAGCATATTTGGGAAATGATGACTATAGGCCAATGCTACATTAAATCACTGCTGGTCCATGAGTGTTGAATTTCTCCTTGTCTGGAAACTTACTTCTGGCATGTTGAAACTATTCTGACCCAAGTGCTTGCAAAGTTAGTTCTATTGGAAACCTAGGGTCATTTCTCTGTTTAGTGGATTCCACTAGCCAATGACTCTGCCAACTGTCTGCAGGTCTTGAGTAGACATGAATTCTGGTCCTTGATTGGAAGGAAGAACGTAAGCAACAGATGTGGAGGTTTAGAAAGAGTTTCTTCCTAGAGGTCACGAGATCCATTCTGCTTCTGATCAGGACGCCAGGTGGTGATAAGGATGGCATTAGCCTTAGGTTTCAGATGAAAGGCAAGGTCAGATTTCATAGTTGGGTATCTGATGAAACTTTCCCTAGGGGACTTGGGGAGAAGGCAGCATCTCCAATAAATGTCCAGTCATGAGCTCTCTCCCCACCTTTCCAAAAACAAAAGAAAAGAAAAAAGACTCCAAGTGGTGTTAACATCTCTAATTTCTGGGTCGCACCAATCAGTACAGTTCAATGCCCTGCATTTCTGAATCCTAATCATCTTTTTTTTTTTTTGAATCCTAATCATCTTTATGCCATCCCTTTGAAGACGTGAATTAATCTAAGTAGTTCCTATGACAATGCAGATATCTTTCATTTCTCATAAAAGAAAGGCTATAAGCAAATCTCATTTTGTTCTTGACTTTCATTATTAAATCATAAGACATGTATTATACATCCTTATATATATTGGTATATATCATGTACTGGCATATATACTATATATATTATATAGTATATATATTATATATATATATACTATATATCTTTTTCCTTTAGAATATATATATATACTATATATATATATCTTTTTCCTTTAGAATATATATATGCTATATATATATTCTATATATAGCTATATCTAGTATATATATATATATTCTAAAGGAAAAAGATTCCCCAAGTGACAGCTAAAATTTTGCAATGAGGAAGAGGCTAAGATGATAATATTTGAAGAAAAACGGGTATTAAAATTGAAAGAGTGTTTTTGCTGTGAGCCACCTACATTTGTTGAGCACTTACTCTGTGCCAGAAAATATTCTAAGCATTTTTCATGTTATCTCACAACACTCCTATAAGGTAGGTACAATTACTATCCTCATTGTACAGATGAGGACCATAAGGCACTTGCTCCCTATAAGTAAGAGAATCAGGGCTTGAACCCAGGCACAGCTTGGTTCTAGATTGCTATTACTCATTGCTATTACTCATCAGGCTACAGCATTCCTTTTCCTTTTATCTGTCCTTGTTACCACTAAATAGTTTTTTTCCTTATTAAGGAAGTAATACAAGGAAGGGGCTAGGTGAATGAGCGATGTAGGTGAAGGGGATTAAGACGTATAAACTTCCAATTATAAAATAAATAAGTCATGGAGATAAAAAGTACAGCATAGGGAATAAAGTCAATGATAGTATGATAATGTTGTATGGCGACAGATGGTCACTACACTCAATGTTGAGAGCATTGTTTAATGTATCGAATTGCTGAATCACTATGTTTTATGCCTGAAACTAATATAGCATTGTATGTCAACTATACTTCAATAATAGAAATGAAAAAAAGTAATACAAGATCATTATGATAAAAATTTATTAATATATAAATATAAATTATAGGGAATAAAAATCCCCCCATGAAGTCCTATTCCTGAAGACCAACACACAAGGGTCTGCTGTCTTTTCTTTTAGATGGTTATACACATGCGGCAATATGTATATTTCTATAACTATGTACCTATGTCTCTATCATTTTAACGCACTGTTGTTCAATTTGCTTTTCCAACATATCAGTTTAACTGAACATTTTCCAAAGCAGCACATACAGATTCAGCTCAATATTTTGTGGTAATTATATAGTAGTTTAGTATATGGATGTACCTTATACTAAATAAATATAAGTACATTTTCTTCTAGGGTTTCACTTGAATTTGACTTTGTTTTTTATTCTTTGATGTTAGATGTGTTACATTTCAACAGTCAGCTCTTCAAACTTTTCTTTCATGGATTATTATTTTTTTTACATACAGTGTTATATTAGTTTCAGGTGTATAATATAGTGATTCAATAATTCCATACATCACTTGGTGCTCATCACGACAACTGCATTCCTTAATTTTCATTGATTATTTTTGACCATAAGACATACTTTTCCCCATGATCTCACTCTCATACTTAATGATGTTTAAATTTAACCTGGCACCATTCTCTTTTTCTTAAGTCCTGCTGCTTTCCTAGAGCTTCTCTGCCATACCACACTTTACCAGCATGCGGCAAAACAGTTAAATTTATATCCTTCAAATTTCTTTCCTGGAAGATCCCAGTTCGATAGCATCCAATAGAGCTCTGCTTGATAATATTTGGAAGCTTTACATTTGACATAAATGTTTATTTAAAATGAACATAAAAAGGTTTCTTGGCTGGGTTTCAGGAGGCCGGAGCTGATTTTGGATGCTGCCACTGACTTTCTGTTTGACTTGAATCCCCTGGGCCAGCATCCTCTGTATTTTGATAGTTTTCAGATTTCAGTGCTAGGAGATTTTCCCAGCAATATCATCTACTTCGTTGGTATATTATGACTCTCTTGTTATGGTTCGTTCATTTATCGAATGACTCTGTTGTTCCAGAGGCTGCACTAGGTAGTGGGTGGCAAGGTTCTCAGAATATTATCAACCATGCACTATCCTATTGAAAGACTCCTGAATGCTAATGACTAATGTCAGGAAGGATGAGATCCAGAATGCTGTGGTCACACCTGTCCCCCAATGCTCTGTGGACCATTCTGTTCTGGGGTGACTGGCTGAGAACACATTATTGTCATTACTTCAAGTCTCTGGAGGAAGATCTGAAGTCTCAGCACCTGTAACATGTTCAGCTGTGTCTACACACTTTTGTTAATTCATATGTAGTCTTTTTTTTTTTTTAATTAAAGGGCAATGATTCTCAATCTCTTAATTCTTTTGTTTTTCTTCCAGGAAGCAGGGAATCATAGATCACATTCTGATGGCATTGAAATCTAAAGACACTTTCCCCCAGATAAATGCACAAGCAAATTTTGTGAATAATTTCAGGGTAACAAACCACACCATAAGATTTCACTTTCTCAAGGTCTTTATTTGGGTTTGTTTCATACCATGGAGCTCTTTAAGGTCAGAATAGTAGAGGTAAGTTCTTTTTTTTTTTTTTCTAATGTTTTCATTTATTTATTTTGAGAGAGAGAGAGTGTGTGTGAATGGGGGAGGGGAAGAGAGCGAGCGAGAGAGAGAGAACCCCAAGCGGGCTCAGCACTATTAGCCCCTGATGTAGAACTTGAACTCACAAACCATGAGACCATGACCCAGGCTGAAATCAAGAGTCTGATGCTTAACCGACTGAGCTACCCAGGGGCCCCAGTAGAGGAAAGTTCTAATTGCATAAGGGAACCCCCACAATTCTATCCAATTGAGATATTCCCCTCATGTTTCCAAACTGGGTGCAATATTTTTGCCTCCATAACACAACCTGGTCTTTTATACCTGGTCTATACTTGTAAAAATCATAAGTACCTTTGATAGACCAAGTGAAATGTTACTTTCCCTCTAAAAAACCCCCTTTCCTGATAATCTGAGTAGATGATATTTCTCCTCCCTCTGAGGTAACCCAGAAGCATCTGTACTTCTCTCTTAAATCATCTGTTCTTTGCTTTGTTATAAATATAGATGTTCTTTATCTAGTCAACAAACTTTTATTAGGCATTGGGAATCCCAAAATAAATATGACATGGTCCTTGTCCTCCCAGAGCTCATGGTATGAAGAGGAACCAGATATATATTCAAGAATCTCCCAAAAGTTGCAGACCCTGTGCCTGGGAAAGCATACACGTGCACTTAAACCAAGCAATTAAATCTTAGAGGATTTGCCTACAGTTTGAATAAGAATTTATGCCATGTGACTGCTTGGGTCAACATATGAATAAATGATTATAGGGCATTATTATAAATAAAGAGATAACAACATGCCCAGTGTACTTTTGGAAGAAGAGGAATCTGAAACAATCTCTAACCTTCCATGAACTTCTGCTCCTGAGTAATAGATTAGATAATTCAGAACAACCCTTGCACTGGACCCAATTAAAAAAGTGTGGATAAAACAGGAATACTTTTTCTGAAGAGCATTAATATTCTAATAAGATAATGAACATTTAATGGACTAAGGTCAGGAGAGGTGGGAAACCCAGAGAGGTGAGCAGAATTCTGGGTCTTCTGCCTTGGAGGCATTTACTGTTTTGGAAGGTGTGGTTGGAAAGACTGAGTTGTATGTACATTCTGTGGCCTTGCACATCTAGAGGTACAAGAGTTGAGACAGTACTTGTCAAGAGTAGGGACCCTGGAAAACTACTCCCTACCTTTTGAGCTGATTCCTGAAGGGCTGCTTCCTAAAAGTAAAGGTAAACTAAACACCAGCTAATCTTCACATTGACCCATTTTTCACCTTGTCTGGGTGGCCTAGAAATATCTTAAGAATTAGACAGGTGACCTCAGATCCCTAGAGCTTCTAGGTGCCTGGTAGTACAAAGTAAAATCTCATTGGTGGAAGAAAGTGTCATACTAGGCCTTACATAAATTATACCAATAATTTGAAAACTAGGCACAAGGGGAAATAAGTCCATATGAGTAAATATCACAGAAACAATATGACAGTATTAGACCCACCAGCACTCCAAAAACTGGAATTATCAGACCCAGAATGTAAGAGAGCTTTGGTTACTACATTCAAAGAGATTAAGATCAAGTGTGAAAAATTTGGCAGTGAACTATAATCCATCAAAAGTGATATGGAAGATTTGAAAAGGAGCCACATGGAAATTCTTGAACTGAAAAATAATATAACCTAAATTAAGAACTCAATGGATAGGTTTGGGGCGCCTGGGTGGCTCAATCAGGTAAGTGTCCAACTTTGGCTCAGGTCATGATCTCACGGTCATGAGTTTGAGCCCTGCATTGGGCTCTGTGCTGACAGCTCAGAACCTGGAGCCTGCTTCAGAGTCTGTGTCTCCCTCTCTCTCTGCCCCTCCCTCACTTGTACTCTGTCTTTCAAAATAAATGTTAAAAAAATAAAAAAAAAAAAAAAGAACTCAATGGATAGGTTTAACTGTGGTTTAGACGTGGCTGAAGAAAGAAGTGAAAATCAGGTCATCAGAAATCATCCAGAACAAAGCACAAAAGGTCAAAAGGATTGAGCATGCAGAAGGGCAGGTAAGAGCCATAGAGGATAGAGTGAGAAGATCCAACTTACCTTTAGTTGAAGTGCTTGTAGGACAGGACAGAATGGAGTAGTGATATTTAAAGAGATAATGATAGAGTCCCCAGTCTTCAATATGCTATCCATTCCTTGAAAATGGAGACAGTACCTACCTTACTCAAGTCTGTGTTGCATGAAACACCTAGCAGTACTTTATTGTTTGTTGAATTTATCGGGTGAGGAAACCTTATTTTCTATTTCATTTTACATTTTTGGAATCATGTTGGAAGTTCCTTTAAAATGGTATATCTTTGGGGCGCCTGGGTGGCGCAGTCGGTTAAGCGTCCGACTTCAGCCAGGTCACGATCTCGCGGTCCGTGGGTTCGAGCCCCGCGTCATCTGGGCTGATGGCTCAGAGCCTGGAGCCTGTTTCCGATTCTGTGTCTCCCTCTCTCTCTGCCCCTCCCCCGTTCATGCTCTGTCTCTCTCTGTCCCAAAAATAAATAAAAGTTGAAAAAAAATGGTATATCTTTAAAGCAATATTGGGAAATTACTGTCTGAATATCCAAATCTCTGTATTTGCACTTGCCACTCCAAAACTTAGAGCTTAATCTATAGCTGACACCATGGGTGAAGTTTATGCTCTTGTTTGAGATCTGATGATTCATTTCTGACCCAAAAAATCCCCCTCAAACTCATATATGTTACCTATTATCATACTCCATTTGTTTTCTTGCTGTTTAAGCTTTATAGCTGACTTTGGCAATGTGTTATAAAATTCTAATCTGGCCACAGCTAATTAAAATGTTCTAGGGACGTCTGGGTGGCTCAGTGGGTTAAGCATCTGATTCTTGATTTCTGCTCAGGCCATGATCTCACGGTTTGTGAGACTGAGTCCTGTGTTGAGCTCTGTGCTGACAACATGAAGCCTGCTTGGGATTTTCTCTCTCTCTGCCCCTCCCCTGCTCTCGCTCAAAATAAATAAATAAACTTAAAAAACATATATTTTAAAATGTTCTATTTACTTGCTTTTGCTCTGTGCTCCTTAATGATATGGTATTCTGATAAGTAACTTCATATTTTCCTTTAAAATAGGAAATGCAAAAGATGCCTGGGTGGCTCAGTCAGTTGAGCATCTGACTTCTGTTTTGGTCATGATCTCTCTCTCGGTTTGTGAGTTTGAGCCCCATATCTGGCTCACTGTTGTCAGCACAGAGCCTCTGTCCCCCTCTCTCTCTCTGTCCCTCCCCCGCTCATGCTCTCTCTCTTTCAAAAATAAATATTTAAAAATAAATAAATAAAATATAAACTAGGAAATATGATGTTTTATCAGTTTCCCGGGAAACAGATTTGGAGACAGAGACTTGTGTGCAGGAGTTTCCTGGAGGAGTGCCTGGGGTCCATACACGGGGGAGTTAGGGAAGCAAGATTGGACAGAGGGAGGAGTTGAAATGCAGTGTAGCCACAGCAAAGGCTCCGTCTGATCCCACAGGGAGTTCTGGAACTTGGAAGGTCCTTTGGCAATTGTCCTGTTCTTCAGCAGGGTGAGTGAGCCCTTGTACCTCTGCCCCTGCACCAGGGACCAGTAGTTGGACACAGGCTGCTTCCACATATGGGACATGGCCTTAAAGACTCTACCTGACAGCGTTCCCAGAGGCAGGGCACAGGTGAGAGGTGCTAGTCACTAAGTTTCCCTCCAGTGGTGGGGGTGGTGGGGTGGTATTTGTACCTCAGTCCTGAAGGGGGAACCAAGGAGGCACACTGACAGCATCCACTCTACATGATCACCCATGACACTGGGCAACAGGAGGCCTAAGTCCGAATCTTGGCTTTGCTGCTAATTGGCTATGTGATCTGGACCAGCCATATAACCCTCTGGGTCATGGTTTCATCATCTTTAATGTTTTCTTTTTTTTAATGTTTATTTGTTTTTGAGAGGGGGGAGGGGCTGAGGGAGAGGGAGACAGAGGATCTCCTTGCTGTCAGCAGACAGCCCCATGTGGGGCTCAAACTCACCAGGAGATCATGACCCAAGCCAAAGTTGGATGGTCAACCGACTGAACCCCTTCATCTCTAAAATGAGGAGTCGGAATAAGGTCAGTTTTTCCTCAAAATTTAGTCATTTGTTTGCCAGTTCCATGACTGTATTTTCATACTTTTGGATCAGCAATACTATTACTCGATACCATTGTTTCCTTAACATAATTTCTTTCTAGTAAATTTGTTCCTTTTAACTTAACTTCATGTAAGGTGGCAATTTACATGCAACCATAAATATAGCAATAGCACTTAGCACAAATAGGAAGTAGCCACAAAAATAAATTTAACATAAATAACACAGTGCTGTTAAAGTCAGCTAAGCACAGGGGCGCCTGGGTGGCGCAGTCGGTTAAGCGTCCGATTTCAGCCAGGTCACGATCTCGCGGTCCGTGAGTTCGAGCCCCGCGTCAGGCTCTGGGCTGATGGCTCGGAGCCTGGAGCCTGTTTCCGATTCTGTGTCTCCCTCTCTCTCTGCCCCTCCCCCGTTCATGCTCTGTCTCTCTCTATCCCAAAAATAAAAATAAAAACGTTGAAAAAAAAAATTAAAAAAAAAAAAAAAAAAAAAAGTCAGCTAAGCACAATTGCCTGCGGAGTCTCTGAGCCTGAGGCCTGCTCTCACTTTTCTGAAAAGATAGCAGCTATTGGAGAGGAATTGGAAATACATTAATAACTAAGACTTTAACAGACATTTCCCAAGAGAAGAATACACACTTTCCTGAGACGAAACATTTTTCTCTGTGTAATTCAGTGATATTTAATGCTATGTTTCCTGTAGCACCTAAATCCAGGTCATATATTCTCAATGGGAAGTTTCTGACCTTTCATGCAAATCCTGGATTAGGTAGTCTTTAGGCTAAAAGTATATTAGTCCATGATTCTCTCCTTGCCTGAGAGGAGTGTTGGGGAGAAGACACGTACAACTTATAATTTTTTTAAGGTCATACATTTATTAGACTGAGTACTGGCCGGAAGCTTGAGGAATTAAATTCATTGGTTAGGGCTCCTAATTTTATGAGTACACCATAGCTGAAATGTAGCCATGGTGATAAGCAATGAGAACCTGGTGTTTGAATTCTTCTAGTCTACTGGGAAGAAGGAGCCTTTCGTAGAAGGTAGACACCCCTTCCTTGATAGCCCAGCACAGCCCACTTTGTGCCTTAGTTTTCCCTCTTCAGGCATTTCTGATCCAAGGGAGCCACTACATGATGCTATCATCCTGAGAGCAGTAGTTTCTTCAGATGCCTTTTCCCTGCTGACCAAGGGTTAGCTGATTTATCATGGGACATTTAGGCATTATTAAGGGGAGCCTAGAAAATTCTCCTTCCCATGATCTTTCTGGAAGGTACCAGACCCTACACTGAGCTGCCCCATGCTGCTGTCTTGCTTTCAGACTTCTCTCCCCTCTGCACAAGCCAGTCACCCTCAGGAGTGGAGCTTTGAGTCTCCTCTAGAATTTCAGCTGTATCCTAAATTTTATTAGCGTCACTGTTCCTGATTCTTTGTTTAGCTATTGGTAACAGATGCTGTATCCCAGTCTTGGCACCCTTTAATTCCCAAATGTTAGGATTTGGCATCTCCTACCAAATTCACCCAAACTCACCGAGCAGGGGATGAGTAAAGTTTGCTGTCAGTGCCAATTTACTCCCATAAGTAAATTAGGAAAAATGCCATCCTTCAGGCTAGTAAAGGCACACCCCTCATTCAGTTAAATCTACATTCTGAAAATTCCTAAGGAATTGAGACCATAAGGACTCTTTGCTTCTATCATAAAACCAATTTATGTCAATGTATAAATAATGATGATAACGGCAGTCATCATCCTAATAGTAAGAAGGTGAGACTGAGTAGGAGGAGGTACAAGAAGAGAGAGGAGAAAGGAGAGAACTTTACTGAGCATGCACTAGTTCCAGGTACTATGTTCTGGGGGCTCAACGGTGGGGGGGGGGGCTAACAGTCTTTGAAAACAGACACCTCTGCCTGATGAAGTGATCCCTCAGGTTTTGGAGCTCAGATGTGATTGAACAAATGAGTGTCTCTTATTCCCTTCTGGGCCAACCCAATTGCAGTAATTTTTATGGCTCTCTCTGTCTCTCGGAATATAGTCAGTCCTCAGGCTGAATTCAACAAGTTTGTGAAAGCATGTTAGTTTTATACGTATGGTTTTATTTGGTGTGACTTACAAGTCACATGGAATATGCGAAATTATGCCGGTCTTTACCTAGTGACCTGCCAATTCAGCCCTCCGTTTCTTCAAATCTCATCTGAGAATTACTTTTCTCTTTACCTCCAAATGTCTTACTCCCCATGCTGTTATTCAATTCCGAAAATGGCACAGGGACAAAACTTACATGAATAATAATGTGCAAATAAATGTGTGTTTGGTCTGATGTGTGGGTAACTTCTCTGGTGTACTGTAACCTCGTATTCAGTTTTATTTGTCAAGTGCCTGGATATACAGAGAACAGGATGGTTCAATATTCAGTGAATGTGGCGTTTACATTACACGTACTTGATCTTTGTATGATTTGGTTCATTGAATTGTTTTTAGGAAAGCTATATTCCCCATTACTCAGGAAAAATGCATTTGGAAACACTCGAAGTACCCATGGTCAAAGCAATTTTCATGCATGGTGTGCTGGGGGTCATGAAGATGGAGGGCTGATAGGTTGCAGATCTGTGGACCTACTAGAGCCCTCATCAGAGCCAGGAAACCTCTATTTTGGGACAACACATACCTTTTCACTCAATTCCAGTGGTTGTCAACCAGGATAATTTTGCCCCCTAGGGGACATTGGGCAATGTATGGAGACAATTGTGGTTGTCACAATTGCGGGGGATGCTGCAGGCTAAACATCCTATGTTACTTAGCATCCTAAGCTGCTAAGTGCTAAATGTCCTACAAAGAATCCTGCCCCCTGCTGCCCTAATAAAGAATTACTCAGCTTAAAATGTCAATAGCGCCAAGATTAAAGTCCTGCCCTATTCAATCACCCCTTTGTGCTTTTTACTAATCTAGGTGAAATTTAACATGGCACAATACCAGAGAGCACAGTGTAATTTTGTTCAAATAATACTTTCTCTGAGAAAGACGGTGATGCTGTGCTTGCTAATTCTTGGAGTTGCTCTTGGAAGAATCAGGCCAGTGGATCTCAGGACAAACGTTTTCTCTCCAGAGTCATCTCCTCCTCACTCCCCTCTGGTAGTGTGCTGTTGAGCCCAGAGAACCAAATGGCAGTAATCAATGTGATTTGCTTTGATGCATTCCTGAGGCTGGAGGAATTGTTGAACTCTCTGAATGACACATGCCTGGAGGCGAAGAGTAACATAATTCGCAAAGGAGAGAAAGAGACCAATTAGAGCTGATTAGAAACAGAACACACCGTGGGAAGTATTCCGGAGCCCAAGATCATTCTGGAAGATCCAGGTCTGCCAAAAACCAAAGACGGACACGGTGTCCTATGGTGTACAAGTACACAGGAGACCACAGGACAAGGTGAAGTAGGAGAATTTTACAAACACTGTGAACTCCTGTACTTGTGGCTTCTGCAGCATGATTAAAGACTGTACTGCTTAATTTTGATCTGTAGTGACCGGACAGCGGGATTAACTCCAGAAAGAGCTGAATTTCGATCTTAGTTCTACACATACGAAGTATGGGCTCTTAGGCATGTTACCTAACGCCTTTAAATGTCAGTTTCCTCATCTACCAAGTGGGGAAAATGAGATCTACCTGTGTAAAGATGAAAAGGAGGCAGCGTTGTAAAGGTGCCAGTGCAGTCTTGGCACACGGCAGATGCTTGGTGAATGTTCACCTGCCAACTCTTCCCATCCTACCAAAATGTTGAGCTTCTCAGAAGCACTTTCTAGGAAGCCTTTTGGATGTGCATCAAAGTGCAAGCCACGCTCTAGAATTCTTAGTGGGGACAGGAAGATGGCTTACTACCATTGCGATACTACTTACATTTAACCAGCATTCTCTCCTCCATCGTTGGTAGGGGGGCAGGGAGGAGAGAAACGGGAGGAAGGAGGATGGCAAACACTTGCTTCCAGCCTCCTCCATGGGTGATAAGACAGGACTCTCTAGAACGGGCTGGGTGGCTGTTTTGTCCCCTCCAGCAGTCCTCAGAGTCTCAGGCGTCAGTAAGGGTTGGTTCCAATTCCACTGGCTTCTATAGTAATACCTCACTTTTGGTAACTCAGTTGTCTAGAAAGATCAGTACTCTAGAAACATAACTGAGAACCAAAACAACCAATGAATGCATGGGAAGAGCCCACACTGGTGTCGTGTTGTAAGTTCAGATGAGGTGTTAGGAGAGCCCCATGCTACTCTAATCAGAGTGGCCTTACGTTTATTTTACATGCAGTTAAATAGCCTTTTGATCTAGTTTTCAAGGCAATCATTTCACTGGGACCAAGGGATTAAAGGTTAAAAGGGAAGACACTAAAGGTAACTCCTTTGACAAAAGCAAAAAATGGCAATTCTATGTCCAAGCAGAAGCTTGCTCACCTTCACACACTGACGAGAGTAATAATTAATTTTCATTATTATGAGCATGCATCCTCTCCAACAAAGCGGAAATGATTTGGAGTGTTTCCTGCTTAAAAGGGAATGGGAAATTTCAAACTTTTTCATATCTATCTATCAATGTACCCACATATATTTATATTTCTTTCTCTATATCTCATATATATGATGAGATAAAATGAGGATGATGTAAAGTGAAAAGGGATAATATTTCCACTATAATTCTTTGCTGTGCTTAGAAGATTCTTGTTAAATATTGTTATTAATATAAAATACTGTAATTTGATAATCAGGGGTGGACCCAGGTTTTGTAAGGCCTGCAGTTTCTGCATCTTTTAGCTCCCTCTTTGAGAAAAAGGATACAAAATTACAAATACAAAATTAAAGAAAATGGGAATATTTATTTAGAAAAGTAAACCTTTGCAAAGTAGTGATCTTTAAAATGCTGACAAATACCGCGAGCATCCCAAAATCCAGAAAAATAACGTTATTTTTTAAATTGACTTCCTGACACTTATTTATAATTCTTTTTTCATAAGGTTTTTGACTGAATATTCTTTGATTGCCCTATTCACATGGCATCTTATAATTCCGTTTTCTAAAGAGAATAAGGGTAATTCAACCTGTTTTCTAGCATGGCTGATCAAAATTTACTTTTTACTATGGATAATTATGGGAAATTTTTTTTCAGCTTGACAACTTGTGTTTGGTCATGTCTGGTAAACTTTTAAGATTATTGTCAAATTTGAGAAAACCTCTGTTAAGATTCTTTTATAAGAGCTGTTAAGTTTTGAAAGAATATTTCATAGACCATATTCTGGCTCTGAACATTGTATGACTTATGGCTGTAGCATTCCCCACATCTGGGGCTGGATCCTGCAGGCTATGTTCCCATCATGATGGGACCTTCATGTCATGATGATGGTGAGTCTGTGGAGGTAGGAACACTTCTGGAAGCCATTGGAAGCCATTGTTGCACAGGATGGCTAGCAGTAAGTTAACTATACACAAAGGTTACTGTAAATCATGGAAACAAATCCTGCTGAAACCGGATGACTGAGTCCTTAACTCAACTCTAGTGTCACTCAATATGTGGGAAAAGTACCTGCAGGAAGTCAGAGAGGAAAGAAACAGGGTCTTAATTGTGGTTAAAATACCCTCCTTCTGCAAATTATGCACAAACGTACGACCACGTAAACACATAGCTGGGACCCCTCTCAGGTCTTGAAAGGGTCCCATGCTGGTGGGGGCTCTGAACCTCAAACTCCATGCAATTCATGGCCAATCTACTCTGATAATAGTAACTAGTACTGAAAAGAGAAGAGAATTGGAGGACGTGGGCCATCACTTTGCTAGGGAACTAGCTGTGTGGCCCTGGGTAAATCATTTCATTTTTTATGGACCTTGCTTTCCCACTTTCAAAGTGACAAGTGTGAACGTGGTGATCTGCTAGGTCCTGATTCCCCCACACTGAGTGGCCCCGAGGACGGTTTCTGAGCAAGCCCAGCAGGGTCAGGGAGGATGGGGCCAAGCAAGAAGAAGTAGTTACTGCCTTAAGGACCATCTCTCCCTCCCCATCATGGCCAGCAGAGATTTGCTTAGCAAACAAGCCCAATGTTTTCCCAGCAGAGCAGAGCTATGAAAACTTGGCACCACCGAGCACTGGTACAATTACTGGCTGTGACAGGCCTATCTTTTATTTTCCTGGGAGCAAGATGTAAGGAGTGAGCTGTCTGAGTGACTGACCCAGGCATTCCTCTCTGGAAACCATCAGGACTGGAGGAGAATTGTCTCGGAGGCTGCAGGTCTCAGGCCAATTTCCCCAGCTAGTCCTGAGCAGCTCTTGTTTTCGAGGGTGACTAGAAGTCAGGTCAGACTAATTTGGGGGAGGGTTTCAGTGCCTTCTCTCTTCACCTCTTGACTTTTAATTCCTCTCATTTGATTAGGGAAGTGGGAGCAGGAGAAGGTGGGTGGTGACTAGTCTTGTCTGGTGATAATTACTTTGAGTGTACTTTTGACATGAAAACTCATTTTCTAAAAACGTAAAATCATTTCTATCTCAGCCAGCTTGACCATACATAAAATTCCTTTTCCAAGATTCCTTTTCAACAAACCTTCGACAACTTTTTTATATCCATTCATTTTTTTTGTCCTTTTTTTTTTTCCTTTGTTCATTCTGGAACAACCATTTAACTTTCCTAACCTACTTTTCTTACACAGCTGTTTCCTTTCACCCTTATGATTTCTAAAGAGTTTTAATTACATATATTGATTAGAATTCTTAATCTTTAGGCTCTTTTATTCCTAGTGAAAACTAAGAAGTAAGCAATTGTGGACTGTTACATTAGCATCATGTGATTGGGAAACATAGAACTACGTTTCATAATTTCTAGAAGTGTATTCTTCCTGATAGTAAATTTTTCAATGTGGCACAAAACATGGTTACTAATAGACCCGACTATGTTTAATTCCTCTGTAAAAGGAACCCTTGGTGTACAAACCTGTATTCAGTAACTAATGTTTCAGATCTTATTTGGAAATGATCTAGATATTCAATGAATATCCATTATTTAACTCATCCCACCAAAACTTGAAAGTTTCAAGTTATCAAAATGATTACCATACCATACCATACAGCATAATTATTATTGAAAAGCTCATTTAGAAACTTTTAATCTTAACATCTATTTGATTTAATTGTTCCTAACAGTTATGTTTAGATTCTTTATAAAAATTCCATGAGTTATTAAACAGCTAACCATCATTTTAAGTCATCTTTCTTGCTGAAACATTCTGTAACAGAGAAAACACTGTTTTTGACTTTTAGTAAACCTAGGTAGCATAGTATTATATCTCATACTGATAACCCTAAAGACATGCCTGTTTTAATTAAACCAACACCCTCAAGCTAGCTTTTATTTCCCAAAGAGTATTCTAGATCACATGAATTTGAGAAACACTCAGATATAGTTTCTATATTTCTGAGAGTATACTTGATTATATAACGCTTTTTTGTCTTTAAGCCAAGTAAACTGAGCTCTTTACAAATTAACTTTGACAATACCATGCAGAGATAGAAAAAAAAATCACACATCTATAATATACATACACAGACACAGAGACCTTAGAGCTTCCATTTTAAAAATTTTAGCCATGAGACAGGTATAATAATGCAAAACTCACTAGTTCATAAAAGAACAGTTGGATCTAGATTGTGCTTTTGGCAGATGGAATCTGTTAAGGTTATCTGCTTAGATGGGTGCAGCTTTTTACTAATATTTATGAAAGAGACTTCTAAGTTTTTTCATAGACCTTATTTTCAAGATAACCTTTCCTTTTGTAAAAAATTCCTTCTGATCAAAATTACCTTGGTTCCCAGCGAAGACCAGGTAGAGTACTTGGATCGCAAAAGGCACAGTGACAGAAGGTGAGCTCTACCAGGAAGGACTTTTATTCCCTACATCCAGATCTTTTATAATATCTGCAAACCTTTTAGGAGAGAGAGAAGCATGCACACAAGTGGGGGAGATGCAAAGAGAGGGAGGGAGGGAGGGAAGGAGGGAGGGAGGGAGAGAGAGAGAGAGAGAGAGAGAGAGAGAGAGAGAGAGAGAGAATCTCAAGCAAGCTCTGCATTGTCAGCACAGAACCTAATGTGGTGCTTGAACTCACAAACTGTGAGATCAAGACTGAGCCGAAATCAAGAGTCGGATACTTAACTGACTGAGCCACTGAGGTGCCCCTAGAGCCTCATTTCTATTCTTGTAAAAGCTCAACTTGTAACACAAATACAGTTGTTCTCAGTTTTTCAAAGAATTGGTTTGCAACTTGAATGATATCAAGAAACTGACCCACCCATCCAACTATATTTTCTTCAATTTGCTTTTTTATATTAGGGGGAAGATCTTCAACTAATATGGAGATCCAGAGATTCCTATATCCTGGGTCTAGGACTGTGTGTTTTTAGAATGATTCAGTAAACCTTCTACAAGCCTTCAGAATATTTTTCTTTCTCTTTGGGTACATAGCTTCATTTGAGGTTGGGGGAGAAGGCCAAAAGTAAGTTCCTGCCTGGCTCTGAGTATCAGCTTCCAATTTGGCCAACTTCTGACCATAGAGGTACCTTAAAAAAAAATCTTAAAAAATTTTTTTAAATGTTTATTTATTTTTGAGAGAGAGAGAGAGAGAGAGAGAGAGAGAGAGAGAGAGAGAGAGAGAATGTGAGTGGGTTAGGGGCAGAGAATCTGAAGCAGGTTCCAGGCTCTGAGCTGTCAACACAGAGCCCGATGCGGGGCTTGAACCCATGAGCTGTGAGATCATGACCTGAGTTGAAGTCGGATGCTCAACCAACTAAGCCACCCAGGCGCCCCCCAAAAATCGTCTTGAATGTCTTGTCAGGTTTCAGCTGGACAAACAGTAAATATTCCTGGTGGTATTGAACAACTCCTTGGATGCAAGAGGCATCCCTAAAGAGGATGCAAAAGATACTACCCTCCCAAGACTTAAGGCCACTCCCAAAAATCACCAAAAGAAAGACAGAGTTAAACAATTTCCCTGAGAGCTGACAACAGTTGGTAGGACCCTAGCCATAAATGCAACCCACATTTCTGTGCAGCCATATTTTTGGGGCTCCCACCCTGACAGTTCCCACGTCAAGTTCTGAGGACACAAAAGAAGACAAAGAGAAGGCAATAGTTCTATCCCTGGGATTGAAAGGGTCAACAACCAATGGGTACCCGAAAGCAAATCCATAAGCCACAATTAAAGATCTAACTCTTAACAAATGTTTTTTGCCTGCCAATTTGACTTTGGGTGAGACAGGGACAACATGAAATTTTATCTTCCACTTTCAACCGGACATCACAGACAGAGACCTGGGACGGCTGTCCTGGGTAAGAATTCTCACCTGTTTCGAGCTTCTGCTGGTTTTCCTAGAATCCCATCTGCAGGCTCTGGAGTAAGCTTGGTGTCCCAGCATATCTCATCTTGGTTAGCAGAAACAGTAGAGGAGGAAAAATAGTTTTCCCTCTGTTCTTTATGGTGAGTACTTGGCTGAGATCCCTTTTTCTCCAGGACACTTCATAAATGAATACGCTTATCTAGGTTAAAAGTTATCTAGGTAAAAGTTACACCATGGCCAATGTAATTCCATATTATCTTTGGTAAGGGTAACCTGCTTGTTCAGCCATAAAAGAAAATTTTATTCACCTAAGGCCTCACACGTACCCTAGTCCAGCTTAAGTCAGACCCAGTCTTTCCCTGGCTGGACCCAGTGTGGTTTCTCAAACTTAGTCTGGCTTTTAAGCCTGATTGTGGCCAGTTTCTGGATCCAGTCCAGGAAAAGAAATGCTCCAATAAAGTCTGAAAACGCATAACGCAAAAGCTGCAGAGGTGAGGTCTGAGAGGGTTACCCACCACCTCCAGAGACAGCGAGAAAGCAGTGAGCTCAAGGGCTAAAAAAGAACTTACCTCTGGTTGCTCATTGCTCCTGGGGACTATTGGGAGCCTCCTTCAATTCCCTTTTCTGATGACAGAACTGTTGAAAAGTAAATGGAAACAAACATTTTAAGAGTTCATGTGAGCAAAAATTGATTTGAATCTGAAGTATCCAATCTAGCAGACAGAAAGGAGGCTTCCAGAGCAGAACAAAATGGAAGACCTTTGTAGATGGAAAGGGGAAGAGACAAAGAAGTCATATGAGGCAAAAAGGGGGTTGATGATTGCACGGTTACTTTCCTTCAGGGGACAGCAAGGTGTATCAGGCAGATTACCTCATGAGTGCTAATCTGACTACTCCCAACTCACTGGTTTAAGGTTCCATTTCTGGGGGAGCTGAAGCTCTAACTAAATTAAGTCTTGTTTGGTGATGAGGGGCTTAGCATAAGTGACTCTGTTTTGGGACTGTTGTTTTTCTTTATATTGTTGAGGTACAGTTGACATACAATGTTGTATTATTTTCTGGTGTCAACATTGATTTGGCAATTCTGTGCTTTAAACACGGCTCCCCATGATAAATGTAGTCCCCACCTGACACCATACAACGCTGCTACAATATTACTGACTGCATTGTCTATGCTGTGTTTTCATCTCTGTGACTTGTTTTTTTTATAACTGGAAGTTGGTACCTCTCCATCCCCTTCATCTACTTTGCCCCCACCCCACCTCCCCTCTGGCAACCACCAGTTTGTTCTCTGTATTTAAGACAACCACCTGTTTGTTTTTTAGTTAGTTTTGTTTTGTTTTAGGTTCCACATATAAGCAGAATCATAAGGCATTTGTCTTTCTCGCTCTGATTTATTTCACTCAGCATAATACCCTCCAGGTCCATCCATGTTGTTGCAAATGGCAAGATTTCATTCTTTTTTTATGGCTGAGTAACATTCCATTGTATGTATTTGCCACATCTTTATCCATTTATTTACTGATGGATTCGGGCTACTTCCATAGTTTGGCCATTGTAAATAATGCTGCTATAAACATAGGGGTGCTGCTGTTTTGCTTCAAACAAGTTACATTTTGAAGGCTCAGGAAGGTTAGAAAATCAAGTAGAGGGTACTTGTAGGAGAGAGAAAGGCATGCACTGAATTGTCATAGGCAAACAGACTGCCCATGGATAGAAAGGCTGAAGACAATGTGTGTATGTTTTATCATTTCATATTTTGTTCTATGCATTTATCCATATAAATGCATGTTTAAGCAAAAAAAAAAAAAAAAAAAAAAAAAAAAAGCCAGACACGCTGTGAATGTATTTTGTACATTTAATAATATAACACAAATATATTTTTGCATTCATAAAAATGTCCTACAACAATATCATTATTGATGACTGAATATCATTCCATTGTATTATGGCAATTTATTTAATGTTAGACATTTAGAGTGTTTTCAGTTTTTAACAATTAGCAACAGTAATAAACATCCTTGCAAATAGATGTTTGTCTCCATCTCTTGGGAATAATTGTAGTAGAATTGTTGGGTCAAAGGGTCTGTAAATTTTAAAGGCTTTTGATTAAGTATTTCTAAATTGCCCATCCAAAAAAGTTGTATTTAAGGTCTGTCTCTTCAGCAGTGTAGTAGAATGCCTATTTTCTCTCCCCCTCACCCAAGCTAGATTTTATCATGCTTTTAAATCTGCCCATTCGAGAGGGGAAAGATGGTAATTTGTTTTCATTTGCATTTTTTTGATTACTAATGTGATTGAGCATTTTTTATAAGCCTATTAGCCATTTGCATTTCTGCTTTTGTAAATTGCCAGTTTATTTCTTTCAAGCAAGAGAATCTTTTCCTTCAGGAAACTCCCCTTGATATTAGGATCAGATTTATAGAACACTGTCTTCTGTTCTCACACTTACATGCCTCCCATTGGAAACATGAAGATACAGTCTAAAAGGAGGAAATGGTGTTCCTTTAGCAACTGGTGAGTTCATCAGCAATGGGGTCAGGGGCAGAATTCAGGCTTCGTGCCTCATCTGCTAGCTCTTGTCTCAGAGTCACCTCTGATGACCATCATTCATGGCCATATAGGAACCTTATATCTCTTTTACAGGAGTAACCTAAAGCTGCCTTATAGTCTAGATATTTGAGTATCTAGTATTTGAGATATTTGAGTTATAAAGTAGATATAATATACTTTATATTATATAGTTTATCTTATGCAGTTTCTGTTCTATTCTATTATGATGTTATATTACCAAACTGATCATATATGGGGCATTACCCTGCCCTCTCCTAGGTTTTAAGCTCCTGAAAGGCATTTCTTCTTCACCTTTTAATGTCCTGCTACACCTAACACAGTGGCTTCTCCATAGTAGTTGCTTTCTAATAGGGGGCGAATGAATGGATAATGATGACACTTCCCAGTAGTATCATTTTTTATTAGATTTTATTTTATTTTTAATTTTATTTTTTTCAGGCTGTTCTTTTGAATATGTTCATCCATGAAGAAAAATTGATTCACCAAATCTGAATCCTAACATATATCTATAATAATAAGATTTTTAGAGAGTGAAACCCAGACATAGCCCAATAGTACCATTTCCATTCTAGCAGATCTTGAGTTTTCTAGTCCTTCTTCAACTTGCTGGGTGGTCTCAGGAAAATGACCCAGCTTCACGGTGTTTCTCATTCTCCATGCCCAAAGGGAAAAATAGTAATATTTGTTTATAAAATGCTGTGTGTTACCCAGGTTCTTTGAAATGCTAAGAATTAGTGTAGTGCTAAAAAACAATTAGTAGAATTCTATATAGCAGTCATTAACTACATTTGAAATAAAATATGTGAGTTACCACTGACATTTCAAGGACTATATTTGCTAATAACTGAGCCTTGACAAATTGAAATTATTTATAAACCTGGTGGAAATGGGAATCCAATACTGTTTCTAGTCTTGTTGAACAATTCAATTAAGGAACTCTTTATATGCAACATGTATGCTACTTTTTCTATTTGAAATATTATGATGGTGTTATATTTGAAATCTGAAACTGGTTATTTGACAGTGACCTTGGACTTGGTGGGGTGGGGGTGGGCAGTGAGTTCACACTCTGCTTGGAGGTGCCATTTCCAATGAAACTTGTGAGAAGTGGCCTCAGTCCTCCACCCCAGTCTACTTCTGTGGGCTCAGTTTTTAGGAGACTCTTTCTGTTGATGATCCAATGGGACTCCTGGAGACCTTCTTTAGTGAAAAGCAGTAGGAACTTAGCTCCTTAAGGCCTGAATGTTGATTGGACCCCTGATGTGGCAAGGTACCTTACTTCCAGGATGAGAGTTCCTTTCCATCAGCTTGACCTCTAATCCAAAGCGAAGGTTTGGGGGGTTCTAGGAAGGGTCTTTTCTTTTCACTGATGTTGTGGTCAGCTTCTTGCATCTGAATCTTGTCTAACCTACAGACCTTGTGGCTTAGGGATTCCACATACTGGAGTATAGCCAGTAAGATCACCGTGCATTAGCTGAGTTTGGTGCAAATGACAACTCAACTCTTACTTGCCCACTTCAGAATTGTTTAAATGCGTGCCACTTTATTCTGCCATTCCTGCATACCAAGGCTGGGGGCCTCCAACAATTCTCAGTTGAATTCACTTGGAATCCAGTAAGAGTGGCCTGAGTTTTCAATGAATTTGGCTCATTTATTGGGCGCCATGATACTCTGTAACGTGTAAGGAGAGGAAAACTTGCCGCAGCTCTTTCACTCACTGTTTGCCATTGGGTTATGGGTAAGTGCCTCCCCAGAACATAGAATGAGGTGAATGAGGAAGACTTGAGTTAATGTCCTGGCTACTAAAAAATCCCTACTGCTGCCTCAAAACGACAGATGAGGCTACTTTTGCTTTCCTGAAAATATCTTTCTTGATGGGTGCTTAAGGCATTCTCTAGGTTGTTTTGGGGCATCCATCTTACTGCTCATCCAGTGCTCCAGATGAGTACGGTGAGGCCACAGTGGTGAACTGAGACCTGAAGGTGGAATTTCAGCAGTGGCATCCACTCCATCCTTGTCTACACGTGCCTGTTACACACACTGCCACTAGGTTGTGCTAGAGTATAAACATAGCAATGTTGTGCATTTGCTGGTAAATCTTCACTCTATTGGCTATTTCCTTCATTCTTTCACATACACAGATTCTTCTGTTCTCTGTGGCTTGGAAGTCCATATTAGAAACATTGTGATCACTGTTCTTTGAAATGAAGGACCTTTGAGCGACTCTGTTGTGATTTTGTAAAGACCTGAAATAGTGATATGCTCAAAATTATTTGCCCTCATGCCAGGATACCACTCAGTCATTTCTCAACATCTACTGCCCTGGGGTGAGGACTGCTTCTCCTCAAATTTCTTACTGGCCCCTCATTTTCTCCCTGTCTTATAACACTGGAAAGCTCAAGGTTCTCTTGGGTTCCTCTATCTTTTTTTTTTCTCTGTATAGTCTCCCTACATCATTTTTAAAAAATGTTTATTTGTTTTGAGAGAGGGAGAGAGCATAAGTGGGGGGAGGCACAGAGAGAGAGGGAGAGAGAGAATCTCAAGCATGTTCCATGCTGTCAGTGAAGAGCTTGACACAGGTGATCTTACAAACTGCAAGATCACAATCTGATCCAAAATCAGGAGTCTGCTGCTTAACCAACTGGGCCACCCAAGTGCCCTCTCTCCCCAGATCATCTTAATCACAATACCATCTTAAACATTAAAAAAATTTTTTTTTTAAAAAAAGGGTGCCTGGGTGACTCGGTTAAGTGTCTGACTTCAGCTCAGGTCATGATCTCACAGTTTGTGAGTTCAAGCCCCATGTCTGGCTCTATGATGACAACCCAAAGCCTGGAGCCTGCTTCAGATTCTGTGTCTCCCTCTCTCTCTGCCCCTTCCCTACTCATACTGTGTCTCTCTCCTCGGAAATAAATAAACTTAAAAAAATTTTTTTTTAAATTAAAAAAATCACATACTATCTTTATGTCAATATCCTTAGTCTTGACCTTTTCCAGAAAACTCCAGACTCAATTTAGGATGCCCAAACATTCTAGCTTCTGGGACATTCCCAATGTACTTATTATCCCATTGTAATTATTAGTGGCACCACCCTATTTCCTTCTCAACAGGTTCTGGTTCTGTCATCACACAAATGTGTCTCTGCCAATGTGGCATCTTCACCTGAATATCTTATAGACATCCCAATTACTGTGTCCAAAACTAAGTCCTTAATTCTTTAATCCAAGTGTCTTGTTTATTTCCAGTTAATGATATCCACATCCACTGGATGTTTAAGCCAGTTATCTGGTACTTTTTCTTGATTATTTGATTTCTCTGATCCAATCAGTCAATAAACTCTCTAGGCTCTGCATTCAAAATAAATTCTGGATCCACTCAATTCTATCTCCTCTGCTCCAATTCTAGTTGAAGACATAATCATCTTCTACTTGGATAGATCTTAAAATCCATTCTCCATATGGTAATCAGGTTGGCATTTAAATCAGATCATGTCACTTTCTTGCCTGAAATCGTCTCACAAGAAGGAAGGTAAATAATAATAGAACAATAGGAGAACTTAGTATGCCACTGGCACAAGCAGGGATCTTAGAATCATTGAGTATCATGGTGCTGAGTTCTTTGCATTTATTCTCTTGTTTGATTTAAGTGTCATCTCATCTCTGTTGTGTGGGTATTATTCCAGTTTACTCCAGCTAAAACAAAACAAAACAAAACAAGCAAACCAACAAACGAAAAATGAGTCTCAGAAAGTTTGAAAATGTCACACAACTAGTATGTGTTAAAACTAGATTTGAATCTAGGTTCTCTCAAGGGCTAAAGCTCAAGGGTCATCTGTTTGTTTTTTTCCAATCACTCTGTTGGCAACCAGTCATCTTTCTTCATCTGGCCTCAGGAATACTTTCATTGACCTTTTTGTGTTACTTGGGCCTTTTGCCTAATAATTATCAACTGTCATCACCACAATCTTGTTGAGGACTTTCCCTGGGGGACTATATTGATTAAGATTAGATTTGACTGTGGATAATGGAAACCTAAAAAATCAGTATTTTATATTTATACTTTCTCACATCAAGAAATCTGGAGGTAAGTAGTCCTGAGTTGTTATGTCATGTATTCATGGTTCTGGCTTTCCTTCTGCTTTAACATTGCAATACATGGTTGCCCTCTTTAAGATCACTCAATATTCCAAGATGGTTGCTGGGAAGTTCTACTAAAATCGGTTCTGGTACTAAAGAAGATGGAAAGAAATCAGCAGTTTAGTGACTGACTTTGTTTTCCTTTATTTCTCATTATTTGAGATTTTTTTTTCCCCAGTGAGAGTATATGGGTGTATAAAGAATAGCGCATGGAATGAGGTTGATTTTCCATCCAATTGATCCGGCTATAATTTTCAGCTTTTTCAGCAACTGTGTCATGTTGGGCAAGTTATGTTACTACTATAAGTGAGGGACTTTACACAGGCATCTCATTTAACTCTTACTGAAGCCCTCAAAGTAGACATTCTCTCTATTTTACAGATGAGAAAACCGAAGCTCAGAATGTGTCAGTGAAGGTCAGGGAGTGTACAATGTGCAATGATGAACATTTCATGTGGCACACAGGATGGTCAAAACTCTTATTTACTTAATTTTAATCCTAGGTTTTCCTCCTGACTATCAAATAGGGCTTGTCGTCCTTCATTTTCTCCTTTATTGAGGTTTTTGCAGAAAAAAAAAAAAAAGCTTAATGTTATCAGAGATGATAGGAGAGTGTCATAGGGCTTTGAAAAATTCATATGTCTGAAATGTAACCCTAGGGACTTCTGATTCTGTAGGTCTGGATGTGCTTGAAAACCTGTAGACTAAAATACTGATGTCTATCTCTACCAGTGAGACTCTGGCACAAGAACAGCTTTCTACAAATGCTCTGCTAGTCTTAATTTTGTATCTTCTTGGATAGAAAAGTCTTTGCAGCTCCCACTGTTTGTACTGTCATAGTGAACAGCCATCTCTGAAGTTCTTGTCTCCCTGACATTGTTACCACCCTCCTGGGGAGTGTCAATATAGTCTTCTCAGATTCACCCTCAGGAATTCTCACTTGCAGGAGACGGCTCTCACCTTTTCCTGGGTGGACAAGGTTTGATTTTTATAGGTACCGCCTAGGTTCTGTAAGAGTGGCTCTCATTCAAGATGCTGGGGACTCCTGCTTCACTTTTCCCTTCCCCCCTTGCTTTTCTCCAGGGCTAAGGCTGGCAGGGGAGAATAAGAAAAATATCAAAAATATCAAGACTCCAAATAGGCATGTTGGATTTCAGAGAACAAAAATAATATTCAAGGCATCTCTTCCCTCTGTTTATGCTGACAAAAGGCTGTCTCTGCAAGAACTCTGTGGCCCCGCATACACTGTTGGCCTATGCAAATCAGCACCAATGACAACATTGTAATTAAGCTTCCAAACAAAGGGAGCAGGAAGCCGCATGCTAAATACCCTTTATCTGGTTGCTCTAGGGGCGCCTTCGTAAGTTCAGTGCTGGCAGAGGTGCAAAGGTTAAAAATACACTCAACAAAATCTAGAAGCTGGGACCTTGCTTTCTGTCCTATCTGTCATGATTGTGAACACTCTCCTGGAGGCTTGGGTGTTAAGAGAGTTGAGGGGGCAGGACCTAGAGTTCCTCTTCTCTTGGATTCTACTCACAGCTTAGTAAAGCAAAGATAAGGAGGACTATCTAAAGCTTTCTGGGGTGGGGGATGGAGCTGGAAGCAAATTTGTACTAATAACCAATCATGAGCCCATCAATTTCTCATATACTCGGGAGCGTTAAGCATTTGTATCAGAAAGGTTCTTCTAGTGTGCACACGATACTGGTGACTCCCCTTTTAGCATCCACTGTTTGCCAGGCAGACTACCGGGTACTTTACAGTCATGATTTCTAGTTTCCACAACAAGACTGTGGGGGAAAGTATTGTAAAAGTCTGAGTGTCTCTGAGAGGGTGCACAAAGGAGCATGTAGCTATTAAGTGGGGGAACCAAGACCCAAACCCAGAGGGTCGGAAACCTTTGCCGTTCTCTCTAGGTGGTTCCTCACCATTGGCTTGGTTAGAGCTCATTTGGTTGCAAGTAATTTAAGTCCACTTTTGGATCCCATCAAACCCCACTTCAAACACACTTTGAGTTTAATAAAATCCATTTAAATACAACTCGAGTTTACACATACGTGGGAATTGATTGTAGAGATAAAGAGGTTTCTCACCAGACCCGCAAGTGGATGTACATCTCCAGAAGGAGCTGGAACCAGCACTTAGCTCCAGGCAGGACTCACGAAGTTCCCTGTTTTTCCTTTGTTTAGACCTCAGCTCACTCTTCTTTCTTGTTGTTGATGGGGTTCTCCTGGCTCTTTCTGTGAATTCTCTCCACATGGTGCAACATGGTGCCAGCAGTAACATGATAGAGTCAAGGCCCTATGGTGAGACTATACCACCTTCCACAGTCCTGCAAAATAGATTAAGTGGCCAAGTTTGAGGGAGCCGCCTACCCCTGGACCAATTCTTTGGGACAAGTGGGCATGCTAAAGCTGTATGAATATGACTTGTCCCCACAGTCACCAGGAATGACAAAGGAAGAACAGTTCTCAGATAGGTTTGAAGTGTGTGTGTGTGTATTTGTATGCACGTTTGCATGTGTGTCTGCATGTGGAGACTGGGCAGACAAAAGATGTCCGGTACATCTGTGCAGATGGCAGGTGTCTCCTGTTTGTGGGTGTCCTGGTGGCTGTGTAGTGGACTGCACTGTCACTCTTAATTCCGTCTGTGATGATGACTTACCACAAGGGATAAGATAGAGGGATCTGGGTGATGGCTGAAGGAAAGTCAGGGAAGAGAAGAATTTGCCCATCATGTTCTTAGCATTGCTTCTAGATATCTGTGAGCCAGATGAGCCAACAAGATTGCCATTCATTTGCTTACTCATTCATTCATTCATTCATTCACCCATAAATTGATTCATTCATTCAGTGACTCATTTTCCATTCAACATACTGAGCGTAAGAAACAGTCTTAAATACAAAGGCTCTCCGTTGCCTGTAGGATAAGATCTAAACACTTCATCAGAGCCTACTTCTGAAGATCATCTTTTACTTTTCCTTACATGTACTTGCAGCCCTAGTTCAGGTCACAATGGCCTTTTGCCTTGTTTATTTGTTAAATGAGCATCAGCTGGTTTTAAGGCAGAGTTCCAACGTTCTCTTCCTAACTTCTCTGCAACACTACCCCCCCCCGCCCCCAAAACTAAGTGATGTTATACCCATGATATTAGTTGGGCCTGTCATCAGTACTCCACTAACCTATGGGGTATCTGCATGCCAATGAGAAAAAGGTGTCCTCTCCTGGAGATACTCTATCATCAAATGCTGGAAGATTGTAGGAATAAGTATGCAAATCTGAGCTGACTGTGGTGGTAGACATGCCCCCTAGACCTGGAGCCATGGAAAAGAGTACAGGATGCAGTGGCCATACACCCCCTTCCCTATGCAACAGGCTATAGCAATCTGTTTGCATGACTGTCTCCACCATTGTGTCATGGGCACAATTTATATCTTGCTAATTGTGCATCTCTCGTACCTAGCAGAACTGTTGGCACATTGTGGGTTCTCAATAAATGTCTGTTGAATTGATGAAAAGTGAGTAAAATATAAACATGAATGACTATCAGGCAAGAATATTAAGTGCTGTAGAGATATCTCTTCAATATAGGTGCAGTTTCTGCTCCAAGGATGTTAGAAGTTTTGGACTCATGTGTTTCTAACTACACATTCCCCTGGCTTATGTCCTACTTTACTTTTGGCATTTTTTAATTATAGAAGAAACCTATGGTTATTTCAGAAAAATTAGAAAATTGGATAAGCAAAAATTATTTGTAATCCCACTACTCAGTAATAACAACTGTTCACATCTGCTTCCCCAGATATTTTCCTATGCAAAATGTATACACTGGCATTCAGTGATTTTTTTTTAAACAAATTTAATCATTCCCTTTAAACAGAGATTAGGCAAATATGTAAATTTGCAAATCATGAAGAAATAGCCTAGCCTAATGATAACCTTCTTTATAATTACAGTTTCAAACAGTGGGGTAAGCTGCTTTGGGAGATGCTGAAGTCCCTGGACATATTTTTTTAAAAAATGAGAAAATTCCTCGTTTATGTATTGTAGGGGTGATTGATTCATGCATCTGATGATAGTTGGATTAGAGGATTTCTAGAGTATGAGATTCTGATCCATTAGGAGAATTCTCTTGGGTTCCAAGGGGAAAACACATTTCTAAAAGTGTCTGCTGTGTTGAGAGCCGGGATGCATAGTATTCTCCAGCCCCGTCTTAACCAGTGTAAAGCCCAAAGGTAGCCTCTCATAGGTTAATCTTTGAACACTCTTAGTCTTACTTAACAGTTACCAGGTTGACAGAATTTTTGTTCCACAATGTGTCCAGTGATGCCTAATGTAGTCATGGTGTAATTAGCATTAAATTAGTTATAGGATAAAATTAAACAAATTTGGCTTTTTGAAAAGGGGGACTTTTACACAAGGCCAAACTTGTGGGAAAGAAAGCCAAAGAACATTTCAACTCAAAAAGCAATTTACTTTGCAAAAGGAAGCTGGAAAATTATAGCCCATCATGCCTAATTACGGTACACATTTGCGTTTGAATGCGAGCTCTCCCTCCAAGGAACTGTCTCCACAATCCTTCCACTTCACCTCTCAGCAGCCAGAATCCACTGCTGATGGCAAAACAGTCATCGGAGCAACATGATATTGTCCATTTCCTGACAGGGTTGCAGGAGGTACTGACAGATTGAGTGTTGTAGAAAGTCCTGTTCCAAGCAAAGTAATGGGCATGTGATTATGAAAAATAGGATGGAAGGGAATGTAGATATTCCCATGAAAACTAAATGAACTGAAAGTGTTTCTCACTCAAATGTCAAGGATATAAAGAATATGTGTAGATACTCTCTCATCCAAGAGATGGAGCTTAATTCCATCCCATCTGCTCCAGTGTAGGCTACTCTTAGTGACCTGCTTCCAAAAAACAAGAGTGTGGAAAGAAAGCAATAGTCACTTCACATTGGAGAAAACTAGCAAATAACACTTTACCCAAGTGAACCAAGTGATGACATCATTAGTGATGTCATCATCCGTGATGTCATCTGGGTATCATGCACTCCAATATAGGATAGGAAGGGCACTTCTCTGAAGACCCATAACCGTAGTCTAGTAATGAGAAAAAAGTTGGACTAACTCAAGTTGGAGGTCATTCTAGAGGATACACTTTTGTACTCCTCAAGACTGCTAAGGTTGTGGACAAAAAAAGAAAGACCAAGAAACTATCACAGACCAGAGGAGCCTGGGGAGACAGGACAAGTAAATGCAATGTAGTACCCAGGGTGGGAAATTGGAACAGCATGAGGACATCAGTGGGGAAAGAAAGTGTAGAATTGACTTAATAATAATGTACCAATGTCAGTGTCTTAGTTTTGACAAATGTGCCATGCTATTGTGAGACATTAACAATGGGGAAACAGGATAAGGAGCATCTTTGCAACTTTTCTGTCAATCTAAATTTAAAAGTTTACTTAAAACTCTCAAGGATTTGTTTTTATCTCTGTGAAAATTTCTCTTCCATTCTCTGCCATTTCTTTGCCAATGGACTTGCTTTATGCCTCTGATTCTGACCTATCCGGTGTTCCTCACAAAGAGTGTCTATACTCCCAATTCTGGGGCTCAAACACCAGACTTTGAGTTGTGTTCCTGAAAAATAAAAGGTTAGAGGAAACATTCATCATTAGGTGCTTGACAATGACCATAGAGACTCTGAAAACCAGTAGAGGGTCATAATGCTTAACTATGTATAAAGTTAGTCACAACAGCCTGTGTAGTGGCATGACACAATTATAATTACCCTTGGTAAATGGGCATAAAAGTGGATGATGTTAAAATGGTAGACTTCATTTTGTTCAGAAATGAGTAAAGGGGGCTTTTGAACTAATGTGGTCAAACATCCAGCCCAAGTGCGATAAGGCCTTTGCAGCATCTCTGACTGAAGTCTTTCTGCTTTTGCTTATTTGGCCAACTCACATCTGCCTGAAGAAAGAGAACTTTGATTTTCAATTATGGTGAATCTAGTGCTTTATTTACATGATTGGTTGATGGCAGCCAACCTTCAAGATTGGTGGGAGGTGGGAGCCAAAACTTCAAGAAGATGGAAGCCAAACTTAAGACAGGGCCAGTCAGAAATAATTCACAAGGGTTTTAGAAGAGGTTTCCACCCTGAAATTGGGAGAGCCATGGCTAACCGAAAGAACTGTTGCCTCTTTTTGGAAAGAACTTCCGACTTCAACATTGTTCATCTCCATTAACTTTATTTCTAAAATGAAGCTTTTCACAGTTAGATTTTCCATTTCCTCTCAGACCTTTCCCTGATTTCCCATTAACTGCTCTCTTGTATTAAATTCAATTTGTACTTGATTGTAATAATTCATCAATATTTTTGTGTCTTTTCTGGCTTGTTTTGAAGTTGGATTGAAGACTTCCATTCTGGTGGCACCCTTTGAGTGCTCCCCCACCCCATCAATTGCTTAATGTATTAATGAGTATCACATCACTTTAATAAACCATTGATTGAATGGAGGGATAGGAAAGACAAATGAACATTCTGTCAAGTTATTACTTATGAAGGAAGTCACGACTCTCCGTGACTTTACTTCTAGGTGATTTTCAACCAGTAATTTTCATTTCCTTTCCTTCAACTAAGGCAGGGAGATACCACTGGATCTTTGGTGTTGGTGTCCCAGGCGTGTCTCTCAGATTCATTGAAAGGGTCACAATCCCAAGCAACTTCCATCACTATGACATTTATTTGATAATTCAACATAAACCTGAATTCCAGAAAGGAAAATCGAAACAAATTTGTACTCCCTAAGTGGGAGCATTAAATGAAGAGCCTGTAGAGTATCTCTTTAGTTTTTGGAATTCAGCCCTGGCAATTAGAGGAGAGTCGCCCAATGTCCTCTTTGTGGGTTATGTGATCCTACACAGCTGCAGGCACTTTTCTGGGCTATTAAAATTGTGACTTAACTGGCTAATTGCCAAACATTCAGGGCTTGGTTGCTGAATCTTTTAATAGACTATTTTTCCTCCCACTGTCCCGTCATAATCTCTGACCCTTGAAGACTTGATCCATAGTGGAATACCACCTCCACTCTGTGAAGCTCTTTTTTTTTTTTTTTTTCTATTACCTTTCCCATTTATTTAACCTCTCAACCCTCATTGATTTTATAACAGCCTGCTGACATTGATTTTCTGGAGTCTTCTGGTTTCCTGGGTATGGACTATGAAAAAGACAAGCTACAGTCCATTAGTATTCAGTGTGATCTTCATCTAAAAACTGTTTACTCTTTCTTACTCTCCCTATGCTTCATAAAATACAGTCTGGGTGCTTGAAGAACCTGGTGGGAAGTCATCAAGAAGAGGAATTTACTTCAAGAAGGCAAAGTTTCCCTGGTGGAGTTCTAGGGTGACATCTGTTAGTCTTTATGGCTCCAGTATGGGATGTTCACATTCCAAAGAGGCATCCTGGATATTCATAAATAGATGGTAGATGTGCCCTCTCTGGGAGCATGGTTTACAAAATGCTGTCACATGTTACATGTTACCTAATGATAATTAATTTTTTTAAATTTTTTTTTTCAACGTTTTTATTTATTTTTGGGACAGAGAGAGACAGAGCATGAACGGGGGAGGGGCAGAGAGAGAGGGAGACACAGAATCGGAAACAGGCTCCAGGCTCCGAGCCATCAGCCCAGAGCCCGACGCGGGGCTCGAACTCACGGACCGCGAGATCGTGACCTGGCTGAAGTCGGACGCTTAACCGACTGCGCCACCCAGGCGCCCCATGATGATTAATTTTTTAACACCTTCGTTTATTAAAGAAGAGATCAACAGGAACTATAATAGTGATATAGATGAAAAATATGTTATTAACCAACTCTTTGGACTTGGATGATCTGGTAATGAAGTCATAGATATTTGGGAAGATGAATAAGATGACTAATTTGTTTCCAAACTGCTTTCTGTTTAGCTGTCACACTGTGGCCATAATTAATATAAGAAATATTACCACAAATTCTCATTGTGGCTGACCACATAACACTGAGGTTCTTGGATATATTTGGTTGGAAACGTTTTGCTTTGCAGATGAGAATTACTGGAATGGAAATCATGGTTGAGTTTCCTCAGAGGTTCTTGGTATGGGCCAGCTGGTCCAATAGTGTCATGACATGGCTTGAAATACTTCTGAGTTGTGCCTTGTGAGATGAAGAAGGTATGCTATCCAGAGGGGATGAATAATATCTTTTCAGAGCAACTTAAATCTGAGTATTTACAGGTGTTCTGAGATGCTTAACAGCAATTTGGCCTTCAAGCAAGGGAATGACTATAAGAATTCTTACACCTTAGATACAGACCATAGCTGTTGATGACTAGGTTTTAGGAGATAACTCATTCACAAATATAAGAGCTTTGTGTTTTCAACCTTGGCCACAGGTTGTATGATATGCTAACTCCCTCTTGTCACTGTTTGAGTTTTTTTCATATATAATATTGTGCGTATCATTGAGATTAAAGGGTTGGTTCCTCCTGAAAAGTGTAATTGATGCCAGAGTAAATCTTTCATGAATGGGGTGGGTTCTCATACAGAAAACAAGAATTTGGAAAATTGCCTTAGTTGGCAGGATAGTAAATCCAGTGTCTCTTGATCTTACTTACTTTAGCCTGCAGTTTGGTGACTCTAAACATAATTTAGGGTAACCAGGTGGCAAGGGAAAGATGGCACCCACTAGAAAGAGACCTACCAAAGTCAGGCAAGAAATCATACCTCTTGGGAAACCCTTAGTGGAAGAAAGGGAAACTATACAATGTTAGACCCAAACTAGCCATCTACCAAATCCATTTTCTCTTCTTGTAACACAATAGGTGGAGTCATGGGTAAAGTTTGTGTTCTGGTTCTGTAACTTACTACATGACTAGCTTGGAAGGAAGGTGAATCCCCAAGAGCAGGCAATCAATCTCTGAGCTGGAGCTGCTGTTCTCCATAAATTGATCTCCCAACTTCTCCCCTGGACCCAACCTTAAAGTGTTTGGGCCTTATTTTATTAATGGAGGCAAGAAGTTTCCATATCAGTTATGCTAACTCATCTGTATGACTTTTCTTAATTTATTTCTCTCTCTTTAAGCCAAAAGAGCTAATTTACTAGAGCTAAGGAAGCAATTTATACTTATTTAGCAGAATAAAGGGAACTGGAGCATATAACAATTATGTCTACTAATCTTACCATAACCAAACATTAGTTGAGACAACACTTCTTAGACTGAGAGCTATGTGAGAACTAAGGTCTTAGTGACTTGTTTATAACTGCATCCCTAGTCTCTGACATAGATTATCCACTCCATACACATCATCCAATTAGATTAGCTCAGTGTTTTTCAATAACTGAGTCTTATCATGGACAAATCATGGAAAATGTTAGAAATAAAACAAAGAAGAGTCTTAGTCTGTACCTTCTAGATTGTGCTGAATGTTCTCCTTTAATATAACAGAACCAATCACCATAGAGGGAGGAAGTACTAATAATCATCCGAAAATAGATGTAATGTCTCATGCTAGACCAAAACCACACCCTTATTTTAATTCTTGGTTGTTGATTTTTTTTCAAGCCATTGAGTAGATGAGAGACATAACTATGGAGTGAAATATGCTAAATTCAACTAGTTGTTATTTAAGCCTGTGTATATGTGTATGTGTGTGTGTATCTGATGGTTCATATGTCTTATCTAAAAATCTGCTGTTTTTGAGTGAAAGTAAAAAGTAGTGATTGTCTGGGAATCGCTAGTTTGTGAGATGACTACAAGGATCCATGCCCAAGAAAATCTCTCTGACTTGGCTTTCATTGATCCCTGAAACAAGCAGAACTTTATTGTTTTGATTTATATCATTGTCCTCATTAGATACACTGGAAGGGTTACCATGTAACACAGGAATTAGTCATTAATGTATTAGTATGGTGGTTCTTGTCCAGTGCCAATTTTGCATTTAGTAATGTCTGTAGACATTTTTGGTTGTCACAAGCAGGGGTAGGGTGGGTTCTACACTAGGATCCTTTGGGTAGAAACCAGCCATACTACTAAACATTCTACACTGCATGGGATGGTTACCCCCACCCCAACTTAAATAATTATCTGGCCCCAAATATCAATAGTGCTGAGGTACAGAAGTTGGTCAATAGCTTGAGTGTAAACTAAGTCATCAACAGATCCTTTTGAGAAGACAGCAGAGTGGAGGTTTTAAGAGAGAGTGGGCCAGGTGGACAGAAAGGCATTAATAGAAAATTGTGGAGTTGGGAGCTGAATGCAGGAATAACTTCATGCCCCAGAAGCTACTGGCCAATATCTGTGAACTGAAAGGAAAAGAAATACTCCTTCTTGGGAATTATGCCAAATGTAGGCTGTTATTTTAGAATAGCATAGTGCTATCTTAAGAAAGGTCAGGGGATATCACTTGATGGGGGTAAGAAGAGGGTTCACTGACCTGCAGTGAACACTGACCTTTTTGACATGTCTATCTATTATGGATCCCAGGGGATACCTTTAGAGGAGCTTCATGCCTTACCTTAGATCTCTGAGGGCACACTTGTTCTCTTGAGACTCTTGGACAAGTTTCAAGCCGATGAACACATACCACCAATTCTGTCTCTCATTCCTCATTTTCTGAGTCTGCCCCCTAAACAGCCACCACTGAACCCACAAAGTCGAAAGTAGAAGGTTGGTTTCTTAGCATGAGGATCTTTTACTGACCCCAGTCTGACACTGAATGCCTCAAGGTCGTGGAACTAGAAGGGGCTTGGGAAGTCAATGCTTTTTACTCTCTTAACTGAATCATGAGGGAAGCCAGTAGGGGGCAGAGAGAGGAAGTTATTTGTCTAAAGTCCTAAGGGAAAAATTGGGTTAGAACCAGATTTACTGCCTGATGTTTTCTTTACCATATTATCTTTTACAAAAAAAACGTTAATAGAGAAGCTCAGTAAAACCTTTGTGATATTTTGCAGTTTAAATGGTGGGTCTAGATCCTTGTTTTTGTTTTTTACTGTCATGCATTTTCAAAATCAGTTTTTAAAAATCAAATTTTCAATGATTTTTATCGATAGGCTTTTGAAATTGGTTTGCATTTCAGTTACTATTGCTATGTGAAAAATTATCCCAACCTCAGTGGCTTAAAAGGACCATTTTCTTTTTCTCACAATTTGGAAAGGACTCAGCAGGGCAGCTCTTATTTGATGTGTCTTGTATGATTGCATTGGAAGTTGACTGGGGCTGCAATTATCTGGAGGTTCAACCAGTCTGGACATCCAAGATTGCTCACTCTCATGGTTCACAGCTGATGCCAAGTGATCCCAGTTTTGTTGAGAGCTTAATTGGGGCTGTCTACCACCACACCATATGGGTCTTTCCATATTGCCTCGGCTTCCTTACAGCATTGCTGCATTATGGTAGTCAGCCCTCTCACATGGTGACTCAAGGCTCCAGATGCCACTATACCAGTGGCCTGGGCATGAATTACATTGCTTTTTATGGCCCGGCCTTGGAAGTTAGGCTTACATTCTACATTCTGTTTGGTAATAAGAGAGTCCCTTGGCCAAGATTCAAGGATATGATTCCATCTCTTGATGGTGGGTGTGACAAAGCATTTGCAGACATGTTTTAAAATTGTCACAGTTTGGTTTCTAGAATCAAAGAGTTTTCACTAAAGAAACATTAATTTAGTTTGTCCTTTTGAATGTCCTAAAATTTTTTTTGGCAAGCTTCCTAGCTTTCAAAACTCAATTCAGAAAATATGAGGGAAAGTTACTCCTGCACAAATTATTCAACTTCTTTTGTCCTCAGTCTCTTCCTCAGTGCAGTAGAGAGAATGTTACCTAAATTGCAAGATGGGTTTGAGGATTAAGCAGTAAATGGTATCTGAAACGAAGTGGACACTCCATGGTAATAATCATACTATTGTTGGCTATCTGGGTGCCAATTCATAACCAGATGCCTATGTCTTGACTCTCAAACTGTACAGAATATGTCTGAAAATCTGCTCTTCTCAATGGGCTGGGAAGGCCATTACTACTAGGTTAGAGAATACCCAGGTGGTGGAGCAAGGCCGTAAGATAACAGGGGTTCCTGAAATGGGAGACAAGAAGATACGAGAGTCAAAATTTTCTTGCTTTATAATTGTGCTTTACACTAGCTTGCTTGAAAAAGGGCATCCTCTTGAGGTTTTTGGGAACTGGTTGGTCCTGTGTCCTTGGAGAAGGAGGGCTGAGCCTCCCTGTCTTGGGTGCTCTTAATCTTTCATGTGTGTATTTCAGAGGTTGATGGGTTCAGATATTAAGGCCGTGAGCAACTGAGAAGGCAGCAACTTACTTCCTCCACATTGGTACTGAGCCTTGGGTGGCAGGCACCTGCGAGCATTATTTGCTTGTTGTGTTTAGATCCATTCGGAAGAGCTGAAAACTGTTTGGCACTTCTTTTCAGTAATCCTGAATTCTAACCTGCAAGTTTTGTGCTGTAATTTGTCAACTGTGCTTTAGAGAGACTTCACAGCCTTCCTAGAAATAGACATGAAGCCTGCTTTCCAATGAGTGTCATTTAAAAGGAATCAGAGAACCTTTCAGGGATGTGATGCTTTTGATTGCTGTCATTATTATTATGACTTGAAGTCTTTACCATTTACTGGGTGGGAACAAGTGTGCCTGGCGTTGGCAAAGCACAGCATTCCAAATTGTTTCTGCCCAGAGGACACATCCTCACCCTCATTGTATGTTTTGTTCATTATTCCCTCCTTTTCCCCCCTCCCTCGTTAAGAGTATTCTGTTAACTTGGAACCATCTTTTTTTTTTTAATTTTTTTTTTCAACGTTTATTTATTTTTGGGACAGAGAGAGACAGAGCATGAACGGGGGAGGAGCAGAGAGAGAGGGAGACACAGAATCGGAAACAGGCTCTAGGCTCTGAGCCATCAGCCCAGAGCCCGACGCGGGGCTCGAACTCACGGACCGCGAGATCGTGACCTGAGCTGAAGTCGGACGCTTAACCGACTGCGCCACTCAGGCGCCCCAACTTGGAACCATCTTGAAGAAGGTGGAAAATGGGTCCAGGAAGATGCATCTTAAAGTCCTTCAGATCTGTTTTTAGATTACTCACCTTTTGTTGGGCCACGGCACATATTAATTTCCCAGTGGTTTATTGAGCATTTGTTGTGACCCGTGCAAAGAGCTAAGCATTTTACATCCATTACAGTATTTCTAACTCAGTTGTATCCATGAGCTGGGTACAGTGATTCATCCAATAATGTGGGTGAGAAAATTAAGTCTTACAGGGGTTATGGTAGCGTAAGTTTGTCTGAATTAAAAGGACGTGCTTTTATAACTGGTATGAAGTCTGCCCACCTGGTGCTGATAGAGGAAGGGAAAAATCTTATAGGCTTCTGGGTGCTTGTGGGAACACAGTATGTATGTCTGCATATGTGATGTGTATATAAAGTAACTAGGGGTAAGAAAGAAGACTGAAACAGGCCTCTTTGGTCAATGTGCTTATTTTAAGGTGCTGAGAAGAAAAACCAAACACATCTTTTTAAACTCTCCTCCCCTTTCCCTACCTTGGCCTCATTGGCCTTCCTTATGTCCCTTTCCTTTGCCATTCGTCTGCCAGCCACTGGACTCTGTATGCTACTCTCCTTTTGCTCTGCTTCATCCAGAATATCCTTCCCTCCCATTTTTGCCTAGTTAATTCTTTTTTTTTTAATTTTTTTAATTTTTTTTTTCAACGTTTATTTATTTTTGGGACAGAGAGAGACAGAGCATGAACGGGCAAGGGGCAGAGAGAGAGGGAGACACAGAATCGGAAACAGGCTCCAGGCTCTGAGCCATCAGCCCAGAGCCCGACGCGGGGCTCGAACTCACGGACCGTGAGATCGTGACCTGGTTGAAGTCGGACGCTCAACCGACTGCGCCACCCAGGCGCCCCATTGCCTAGTTAATTCTTGCTATTTTTCAGCTGTCAGTCTCAGTGTGACTTCTTAAGGGAATCTTTTTCTGACTCATGTCAAATAAGCCTATTTCATGGTTATGTGGCTATATAAACCTGGACACTTATTCCTAGTGTCCCTTTGGGTGACTATTTAGATAATACCTGCGCCTCCACCTAACCTGGGAGCTCCATGAGGACAGGATTGTGTGTATTTATGCTATGCATGGTGTTTCTGGTGCCTAACACAGTGCCTGATACACAGTAAATACTCAACAATGTCTGCCAAATGAATGAAAAATGGACCACAGTCTACCCTACCCCACACTAGACTGTGAATATCCTTTCACCTAAGAGGAAGATCATTGATTTTCTTAACAACTGATTGTATAAAACTCAATATGTGACTGAAGCATTTGTCAAATTCTGGGGCCTGAAAACTATGAGAAAAGATCCCAGTGGGACTGTTAATTCTCAAGGTTACATTTAAGACACTCTAGCCAGAAAACATTACCTGTCATTTTATTTATTTTATTTTATTTTATTTTATTTTATTTTATTTTATTTTATTTTATTTTATTTATTTTATTTTATAACATTGTGTTATAAAACCATGCCACCCATCATCCAGCTTCTGTAATTTATGGCAAACCTCTTTGTTATATGCCCCACTATTTCCACCTCAGCCCCCATCATATTGAAACAAATCTCATTTCATTTCATTCATAAGTCTTTTGGCTCAAACTCCTAAAACACTTCTCTCTTTTGGACCCATTTCAACCTCGACAGAAAGTTTCACCTTCCACCTAAACTGTATTTCTAATAATGCAGCTTCTACCTGTTTCCTCTTGGGTGAAGACTTTTGGTGTTACAACCATTTTTGGTAATTGAAGTTTGTGATTAGTGCTCCCTTCCATCTTTTCATTACCAACTCCAAATTTAATAATGTCTTTTAGTTAACCAATGGACCATCTCTAGTGAGTGTTCAAACTGCGTGACTGGAAGAACAAATTTATTTTTGGCAATATGGTTTTCTTGGGCTATGAGCTGTGTCCTGGGCTCCTGGCTCATGAGTTTGGAAGAGGTTTTGTCTTATTCTTTAGAGATCAAGAATTAGAATTTCATGGGCTTGTTCTTTCAATCTGTGGGAACAGAGTAGCAGAATGCTAGCACTCTGCTTCTGTGATATCAGGGGTACTGTTCAAAATGGGATGGGGAACGACTGCTTTTTCCTGGTCAGTACAATTGGGCCTGGACGTGAGAAAATTAGGGAGAGGGGCATAGGATGCTTCTTTTTTCTTCACTTTAGTCTGTGATGGCATTGATGTTCCCTATTTATTGGCACATAATAAGGGTTCTACAGTAGTCCCTTCTCATCCATGGTTTTGCTTCCTATGGTCTCAATGATCTGAGGCCAACTGTGGTCTGGAAACAGATGGCACTTCTGACTGTCATGATGCTTAGGTGATTCACCTCACTTTATTTTATCATGTAGGCATTTCATTATCTCACATCATCACAAGAGGAAGTGTGTGAGTACAGAACCATAAGATATTTTGTGTGTGTGTGAGAGAGAGACCACATTCACATAACTTCTGTTGCAGTATACTGTTATAGTTGTTCTACTTTATTATCAGTTATGGTTGTTAATCTCTTCCTGGGCCTAATTTATAAATTAAATTTTATCAGAAGTATGTATTATAGGAAAACACATGGCATATATAGGATTCATGCTATATGTGGTTTCAGGCATCCATTGGGGGTCTTGGAAGGTATCTGTTACAGATAAGGGGAGACTACTGTGTTTGTTCAGTTGCTGATAGAAAAATTGAGCTGTGAGGGGAGCCTGGGTGGCTCATTTGGTCAAGCATCTGACTCTTGATTTTGGTGCAGGTCATGATCTGATGGTTCGTGGGTTCAAACCATGCATGGGGCTCTGTGCTGGCAGTGTGGAGCCTGCTTGGGATATTCTCTCTGGGCTCCTCCCCTACTCTCTCTCTCTCAAAATAAATAAATAAACTAAAAAAATTGAGCTGTGTACCTTGTTAATTTCTGTAACAATGTTCTCGCTGGAATATACTTTGAGGTGAATCCTGTCATCAAAGAGAAAAGGACAGCAAGACTCTGGCAGATTGCATACTAAGTTTCAATTCCATAGTTTACTGAGTGTCTACTCTGTGCAAGATCTCATACTAGGATCTGAGGATACTGAGGGGAACAAGACAAAATACTTGCTCTAGAGGAGCTCACAGTCTAACGGGAGTGTGGAAGATTAAAAATGGTTATAAATTCTTTTCTAGTGCTCCAATTCAGAGGTGGAGCCTAACTCCATCCTCTTGAGTCTGGGCTATGAACAGGGACTTGACAGACCAACAGAATGCAGCAGAGGTGATAGTTGGACTTCTGAGGCTTTCCCCCAGTTCTCTTGGAATCCTTGGTCTGGGGGAAGCCAGTTTCCATGTAAAAAGTCCAAGTACCTTCTGACTGTCATGCTGGAAAGGACACATGTAGGTATTCTGGTCAACAGTCCATGGTGAGCCCAGTCCTTCAGTCTGCCAAGGTGACACTATCCCTGCCATGGTGTCAGATATGCAAATGGCACCATCTTAGAACTTTCAGACCAGCCAGTCCGTCTACTAGCTGAGTGCCACCGTGACCTTACTTGACACGATGGACAGTAGAAGACATTGTTGCAGATGGCAGGATTTCATTCTTTTTGATTGCTGAATAATATTTCATTATATGTGAGATACACACACACACACACACACACACACACACACACACACCACATCTTCTTTTTCCATTCATCAGTTGATGGACATTTGAGCTCTTTTTATATTTTGACTATTGTTGATAGCACTGGTATATACATTGGGGTGCATGTGCCCCTTTGAATAAGAATTTTTGTGTTCTTTGGACAAATACCTAGTAGTATAATTGCTGGGTCATAGGGTAGTTCTATTTTTAATTTTTTGAGAAACCTCCACACTGTTTTCCAGAGTGGCCGCACCAGTTTGCATTCCCACCAGCAGTGCACAAAGTTTCCCCTTTCTCCACATTCTCGCCAACATCTGTTGTTTCCTGAGTTGTTAATGTTAGCCATTCTGACAGGTGTGAGGTGGTATTAGAGCAAACAATTCTGTTCTCAGAGAGTCCAGGTCACCACATGGCACCACTTCAGAGTGCACCAACCATGTTGTAGTCTTTGTGAATGGCACCCCCTGGAGCTGTGCAGTGTGCAATGTGAGCAGACATGTGGTTTTGGGTAATGGGTGCTGGGAAGGCAGCTTAACTGGGAGAACTATATAGAATGCATACTCGAGCTTGGAATTGAAATATAAGCAGGTTTCATGGGCTAAGGAAGAGAGGGGTAGAAAGGTAGAAACAGTCCTTCAGCAGTGGTAGCAACATGAGCAAAGTTTTGAAGTCACAGGGACTCATGATGGTCTTGGGGCATGGTCACTGGTCCTGTGTGGGCAGCAGGCTGGGGGCTGGGGTGCCTGGAGTGGCTGCCAATGAACCTCCAACATGTGCAATGTGAAGGGTCTTAATTACATGCTATCACGAGGAGTCAGGAGGAGGAAAGCAACTGGGTGACACAGATGATTTCAAAGCAAGGGAAAACAAATGCGAAACAGCATTTGAGAAAATTGCAGTTCAAAACCCCACAGACTATGAGAGACACTGTTTGTTCTTCCAACTGCCTGCCTCTCCCCAAAAGCTTGGCAGAACCAGGTTTTATAGGAAAGTCTTAAACAACAGGGGATTACTCAATGATTCATTTAAAAGGATCATTAAAGGAAAATCGAGGCACATCACATCCTGCCTTCTTTAATTGCTCATTTATTATTACTGTGGGTGAGATAATGGCTTTGTGTTATCCTTCTAAATAGTGTAAAATATTTATTGGTAAATATAGCAGTGCATAAATTAATGCCAGTTGAGATTTTGTGTAGCATTTTTTCTCCACTGATAGCCATAATTTTTATTTAAAGAAAAACAATATTGTGCTGATTCATTCTGGCTCAGGGCTGCGTGAGAGCCTCATGAACACAACATCTGTATGACGATACTGTCTCTTAGTTTCTGTGGGATGGCTGGCCTAACAGTTGTTTGTGAAATTAATTTCTTTCCTGTTTATTACGACCATAATGCTTGAGAAGAGGGCACATGGAGGTGTGAAATTTTCTTCTTTTCTCCGTCACATCAGAATTCAGGAACAAACTGCTTCACTAAAAGTGGCTTTTATAAGTGAGGGGATTTGTTATTTCACTTGTCTGAAAGTCCACAGGTAGGTGGTTCCAGAGAGTTGATTCAGTGGCTTCACGATGTCACCAGTGACCCAGGTTCATGTCCTCATACAACAATGCCCAAAAATAGGAAAGAGATTTTTTTTTTTTTGCATTGTTTTGTTTTTAATGTTTTTTCTCTCTTATTTTTAATCCTGGAAAAGAAATCTTTCTGGAATCTCCGCAGATGTCAACTCAGATTTCCTTACCCAGATCTGGGCTAAGATTCACCTCTAAATCATCACACAAAATGGAGTAAGGCTCAGAGGAGATGAACTGTGGCCCCTTCCCTGGGCAGGGGAGAGTATCATGTGCATACTCCCTCAGCACGCTACTGCCCATACATGAAACCACTAAGGTTTTCTTGGAAGCAATTACAGAAGGATGTCTCATGCATGTGCAGCCAAGTGTGTTGGCTACAGGTCAAACCAATTTAGGGGTGGTGATTTAGTACATTCTGCATGCCCAGCTCTATATCCCTGCTGGCAGGTTCAATAGAAGCATATAGAGCAATGCTTGTTCTCAGGGAGCTTTAGTGGGCATTGTAACAAAGCAGGCAATTCATAAGCTTGAGATATTAATTCAACCCAATATATGGATGATCCTTGGACCTTTGGAGATGGGGATTCAGAGATGAATAAGACCCACTTCTTGCCCACAGGAATTCACAATTCCTTTCACCATCTGCTTCATTCAATCTGGTCATACTGGAAGCAGTTTTATCCGCTGATGTCACCACACTGTCATGCTTCCCCCTGAGCACACAGGGCTGCAACAGAGCTGGAACATTCCCCTCCCACCCCTTTCGGTCTGGTTTCCCAGAGTCGTCACTCATGGATCTGCCTAGGTTAATGCTCCTTCCCTGGATTCTTCCAGCATCTTACTTTGTCACGGTCCTTACCATCCCAGGTCCTGATTGTGTGCCAGGCCTGGAGCCCCATGAAGGCAGATTGCATTTTGATCAATTTGCATCCTTAGTCTGGTGCCTGGAACATAGATGGTTTTCAATGAACGTTTGTGGGAAGAGTGCATGAATAATTGAATGAAAGGAAATTAAATCTGGATCTTTTATTCCTCTTCAGTAAGTTTCTACTTTATTAGTTTTTCTCTTTTCCTCTCTCTCTTTCTTCTTTTTCTTATCTCTCCATTTCCTCTCTTATTGTCCTTTTCCTAGCCCTTTATTCATAATTAACTAATGAATCTAGCATTTTACAAGGTACACAATATTGTACAGCCTGGCTTTTAACTTTTATCCCCCTCCCTCTTCTCAGAGATAAGACCAATTTGGGGGTGTTGGAGGTGGATCCAGAACCATTAGTGTTGATCAGGAACACCATTCCAGGGACTTCATTTGTGAGCCACCTTTGGGCCCACTTTCAAAGGGCTGGAGTCTTGCCATGCTATTGTGATTTATAACAAGAAATATATATGTCATGTATATTTCAAAGATATAATTTTTAATATATTTTTAAGTTTTTATTTATTTTGAGAGAGAGAAAGCATAAGTGGGAGAGGGGCAGAGAGAGTGAGAATCCCAAGCAGGTTCCTCACCATCAGCAAGGAGCCTGACACCTGAACTCATGAACTAAGAGATCATGACCTAAGCCAAAGTCAGATATTTAACCAACTGAGCCACCCAGATGTTAAAGATTTCCTTTTTAAGTAATTTTCTACACCCAGTATGGGGTTCCAGCTCACAACCTTGAGATCAAGAGTTGCATTGTCTACCAACTGAGCCATCTAGGTGCCCCAAGAAATACATTGTTTTGAATTTGTCCCATTTCAGGCACAGAGCTCCTAAAACCTTAAGAATCTCCAAAGTGATGAGAGCAATTAAGGTGTCTTTTGTTATATTAATGAGATAACTTTTGGGTCCCACCCTAGGGTGGGGGCTGGTTGCTGGGAGAACCAACCGTGTGGTTGGAATTTTCTGTCCCCCTGACCACCCTTTGCCTCTGACCTCTGGGGAGGGGAGAGGGCCTGGAGGTTGATTCTATCTACCTAATGAAGCTTTCAGAGAACCCAAAAAGGACAGTGTTCAGAGAACTTCTGGCTGGCAATGTAAAAATTAATAAAAGTAAACCCTAGGGGCCAGCAGAGGGAGCGCTCCCATCCTACCACTTGTCAATTGCAGACCCAACAGGAAGAGGCTTGCCTTCCAGGTAGGTTTGGGCTACCCTTTTAACTATCCCAGCAGGAGGAGGACAGTTTTCCTCCTTCCCCTGGCAACAGCCCAGCCAATGAGAAACTGTCACAACTCAGCTAATGAAAAACCACTATACTTCCAGCTTCCAGTTTTACACCAATGGACTTTTTGTTTATAGCAGCTTCGCCCCAACCCCCTCTATAAAAGAGCCAGTCTTTCCTTTGTTCTCTTGGGACTTGTGTGTAGTTTTGCAGTGGCCTTCTTGTCCCGGTTTGTAATCCTCTGCTACCCCAAATGAACCCAATTTTGTTGGTAAAATAACTGCCAGTTTTATTTCTTTTTTAAAAAGTTTTTAAATGTTTATTTTTGAGAGAGACAGAGCACAAGCTGGGGAGGGGCAGAGTGGAGAGAGACATGGAACCCGAAGCAGGCTCCAGGCTCTGAGCTGTCAGCACAGAGCCCGACGTGGGGCTCGAAGTGAAATCATGACCTGAGCCAAAGTCGGACGCTTAACTGACTGAGCCACCCAGGTGTCCCGAGTTATACCCTTTTATAGCAAACCGGTAACCTAGTAAGTAAAATGTTTCTCTGAGCTGTGTGGGCTGCTTCCTTCCCGAGGAAGGAAACTTTAATTTATAGCCAGTTGATGAGAAGCACAGTTGACCCTGGACAACGCAGGTGCTGACTCCTGTACACAGTCAAAAGTCCTCATATAACTTTTGTCTCCCCCAACACGTAACTAATAAATAGCCTACAGTTGACTGGAAGCTTTACTGATAACATAAACAGTTGATTAACAAATATTTTGTGTGTGACATGTATTAGGTGCTCTACACTTAAAGTGAGCTAGAGAAAAGAGAATGCTATGAAAATCATAAGGAAAATACATTTACAGCACTGTACTGTATGGGAAAATATCTACATGTAAGAGGATCTATGCAGCTCGCACTCCTGTTGTTCAAGGCCCAGCTATATAGGCAACATCCTGGACTTTGAGGTTGAAGCCTGAAGTGGGGGGGCAGTCTTGTAGGGCTGAAGTAAAACTTTAGCCAGTGGAATCTGATGCTGTCTCTGAGTAGATAGTGTCTGAATCGAGTTTAATTGTGGGACACCCAGCTGGCATTCAGAGCATTGTCTTTTGGTGTAGGGGACCCCTCTCCCCCCACCAAGCACATGTTGGAATTTGTACCAGAATCAAAGACCAGCCATCAAAGACCTCTCCAGAATGATGGCCCGGTTGCAGCACTGACTCTTGGTTCGTGTTCGCAGATTGGGGGAGACTAAGGAGGGGCAGGGAACATTGATGCTGTGCACATGTATGGATGACATTTGCAGTGGGACTCCCCTGGTGGGAGGCAGAGACAGTCAGATGAGTGCCTGCCGAGACTGGCCTCCTTAGGCTAAAGCACCCAGTGGAGGTGTCAGAGCAAACCCAAGTCTTTTTCCTGGGGAAGTGTAGATATCAAGTGCCTCAGGATCCCCAGAAGTCTCATCACACCTAGAATAAGAGTTAAACATTTATATTTTGCTATTTTTCTCATTATGGATTCTTTTTGCGTTATAGTAAAACCTCGGTTTGTGAGCATAATTCATTCTGGAAACATGTTTGTAATCCAAAGCACTCATAAACCAAAGCGAATTTCAAGAACCGTTGGCTCAGTTGTGATCCTGTGACGTTCAGCGTCATGTACTACTTGTATTGCAAGACTTCACTTGTCTATCAAGTTAAAATTTATTAGAAATGTATGCTCATCTTATGGAACGCTTGCAGAACAAGTTACTTGCAATCCAAGGTCTTGCTGTAATTTTGATTTGTTAAAGTATAGCATTAAAATATCATTTATCTTGATTACTGCATTGTGAAATTAAAATTTTGCACCCAAACTAGGGCCTCACTTGTCTCACCCTAGTCACGGCCCTGGCTGGGATGTTGAAGTGTGAGTTCCTCGAGGGTATTAAGCCCAGGATTGAAGTGTAAGCACCGCTTTGCCCTGGGGTGCGACATTGTACTTCATGGCTCCTTTATGGTTCAGTGTGGCTGCATTCTGAAAAACATGTATGGTACGCTTTCCCTGGAACAGGTGCTGGGAATACAGATATACACAAAACTTGGTCCCTTCTCTAAAGATTCCTATCTAGCAGGGATAGGATGGGAAGCATGCCACTACCACATAGTGAGTGTGCTGTCAGGGGTAGCTCATAGTGATGTGGAGAACAGGGAGACCCCAGACCCAGCCTGTAGGAGGTAGGAGTCTGAATCCTATGGGAAGCCATTGGTTCACTTGAAGGATGAGTTGACACTGACCAGGCTCAGGAAGAGGGAACAGTAGGATCATAGGTACAGAGGCAAGAGACTAGGTGGTTGAGCAGGAAATTATAAGTAGTTCCACACCACCGAAGCATATATTTTGGGCAGGGAGGTTGTAATGAATAATAAAGCTGGAAGAGGCAAGTGCAATAAGACCATGAGGAGCTTTGGAAACCCTATTAAGGAGCTCTGACTTTATCCTGTGTGTAATAGGGAGTTATTGAAGTCTTTGAAGCAGATGGGGAACATGAGACTCACTAATGTGAAGATTAAAGCTGTGCCTTAAATAACCTACCTAAAAAGTAGCATATAGGGTTTCTTTTTCTCCACATTCTTGCCAACATTTGTTATCTCTGGTCTTTTTGATTAAAGCCATTGCAATAGGTGTGAGATGATCTCTCATTGTGTTTTGATTTGCATTTCCTTGATGATGAGTAATGTTGACTATCTTTTCATGTATGTGTTGGCCATCTGTATGTCTTTGGAAAAATGTCTATCCAGGTCCTTTGCTGATTTTAAAATTGGATTATTTGATTTTCTGCTATTGAGTTGTATTGTTTTTAATATGTATTTTGGATATCAGCCCTTTATCAGATACATGCTTTATGACTCTTTTCTCCCATATTGCCTTTTCAATTTATTGATTGTTCCTTTGCTGCCCAGAAGCTCTTTAGTTTAATGTAGTCCCAGTTGTTTATTTTAATTTTGGTTGCTGATATTTCTGATGTCCTACCCAAGAAATCATTGCCAAAACCAATGTCAGGGATTTTTTTCCCCCGTGTTTTTTTTTTTTTTTTTCCCCTAGGAAGTTTGTGGGTTCAGACCTTATGTTTAAATCTTTGATCCATTTAAAGTTAATTTTCTTGAGTGGTATAATATAGGACTCTTAGGTATAGATACAAAAGAATTGAAATCAGAACCTTAAAGAGATAATCTGCACACCCATGTTTACTGTGGCATGCTTAACAATAGCCAGCACATGGAAGCAACAAATTGTCCATCAATAGATGAATGGATAAAGAAGACACATACACACACGCACACACACACAGGAGTATTACTCAGCCTTGAGAAAGAAGGAAATCCTGCCATTTGCAACAACCTGGATGGACCTTGAGGGCATTATGCTACATGCGATAAGTCAAACAGAGAAAGACAAATACTGCATGACATCACTGATCTGTAGAATGTAAAAAAGCTGAACCTGTAAAACAGAAAATGATGGTGGTTACCAGGGGCTGGGGAGTGGGGGAATTGGGGAGATGATATTTAAATGTATAAACTTGCAACAAGTCGGTAAATAAGTTCTGGAGATCTAAGAAAAAAAAAAAAAAAAGAAAAGTAAAGTAAAAGAAAAAGAAAGAGAAAAGCATATTACAGTACAAAGACCACTGGCCTAGTGTTTGGGAACCTGGCCTGAGCTGTACTTCAGGCTTTGTTCTTATTGGCCACTTCAGGGGACTTGAACCAGTCTTCCCTTTTGGAACCTCAGTGTTGTCTTCTGCATAACTGAGGGGAGGGTGTCAAGCGTTGCAAGGATCCCCTAGAACATCTACATGATGAGATTTGGCACCACCTGAGGTTCCTCTTGAGAAACTAAGAATTTATCTTTACTACGCAGAGAATCTTTTCCTTCAGAATATCATGGATTAATGTTTCTGCGCTCTGCCCTGTATTTACAACGAATCTCAGCCCACTGACATAGTTGAGAACTGGGCTAGCTTTGGTCCACAAAGTCCCTTCTCACTGTCTCTGCATCAAGTATTGATGCTTTTTTTTTAATTAGTTTTTTTTTTTATGTTTAAGAAACACATTCTTCTTTATAAAATTTTAATTCCAGTATAGCTAACATATGGGGTTATATTAGTTTCACGTCTAAAATATAGGGATTCAAGAATTCTATACAACAATCAGTGCTCATCAAGATAAGAGTACTCTGGGGGTGCCTGGGTGGCTCAGTCGGTTAAGTGTCCAGCTTCAGCTCTGGTCATGATCTCATGGTTCGTGGGTTTGAGCCCCACATCGGGCTTGCTGCTGTCAGCTCAGAGCCTGGAGCCTGATTCGGATTCTGTGTCTCCCTCTCTCTCTGCCCCTCCCCTGTTCACACATGCTCTTGCTCTCTCAAAAAATAAATGAACTTAAAAAAAAGAGAGCTAAGTGTGCTCTTAATTCCCTTCACCTATTTCCCCCACCCCCCTCCACCCCCCACTTCCCCTCTGGGAACTGTTTGTTCTCTGTAGTTGAGAGTCTCTTTTTCCGTTGGTCTCTTTTTCCCCCTTTGTTTCTTAAATTCCACATGTGAGTGAAGTTCATTGCTTATTCTTTTGCCCATCATGCTGATGTTACTACAAAATGGATCCCCAAAGAGGTATCCTGAAGGCTAAATATGGAGGCAGAGCCCCTGGGACCCTTATCTCAGTGAGTCCCCTCATTGCCGCCACTTAAGAAGCACCCCTTCAACCAGTTCTTACCGCCAAAATCTCTCCCAATGGGAGGGAGCACAGCCCTGCCACATCCATGTGTGCCTCCCTGACCACACCACCTCCCTCCTTTTGCGTTCCTTCATAAAGATGGCTGCCTGTGTTTTCATTGCAGAACTCCTCTGACAGGGAGTCCATCCTGAACATCCTCCAGGTTCTCGGAGATCTGCTTTCTGTTGGTGAGTAGGAGGTAGTGGGGGCATGTGGCTGTGTGTCTCCCGGAATCTGTGTGGCCTGGAGGGTATTGCTTCAGCTCAAGTTCTCTGTCGGGGACTCTGTCACCAGCCCATTTTTTTCTCTGAGGTTAATAAGACCCAGGGTAAAGTGGGCTGATTGTACTTTGGGCTCTTAGCGTTCTTCAGTCTTGTCACACACCCTATGGTGACCCAAACTTAGGAGGAAATTCTGCTCTCGGTGGTTCTTCTACGATATCTCATCTATGGTTATCCCAGGTCGAAAGAGAGAGCTAGCCCTTCATGACTCTACCCCTCCCCTTTCTCTGCTCCCCTCTGTTGGCCCATTAGACAGCCAGGTATTAGCAACTTCTTTTTTTTTTTTTTTAATTTTTTTTTTTCCAACGTTTATTTATTTTTGGGACAGAGAGAGACAGAGCATGAATGGGGGAGGGGCAGAGAGAGAGGGAGACACAGAATCGGAAACAGGCTCCAGGCTCTGAGCCATCAGCCCAGAGCCTGATGCGGGGCTCGAACTCACGGACTGCGAGATCGTGACCTGGCTGAAGTCGGACGCTTAACCGACTGCGCCACCCAGGCGCCCCTTAGCAACTTCTTAATGTATGTCAAGTGCAGATGGGAATATGGGGTAGGAGGTGAACTTAACAGTGTGGTAAGCTGTTAAGTTCTCAGAGAAAAGATGACAGAGTTCACTGTGCTGGAATCAACTGAGTTAACTGGGGCAGGCCTCGGCTAGCTCACTTCAGCATGAGGGTCCTGGAAAATATACCTTCTAGGACATTGCAACATTCACTCTGTTTCCATTTCTGGGCATACCAGCCACATTGCATTAGAAAGAAACGTTAACACCAAACAGACAATACCAAAGTGAATGTCCCTTTCAAGCCACAGAGCCTCCAATTACAGGTTCAGGAGGAAGGGTCCAGTCATAGTGAGGTTTTCCTATAGGCTGTGCTGCCCTCTGATGGCAGGGTGACTTCCCAGCAGTCTGCTGAGTGAGGTACCCTTTGCAGGTGAAGCCAATTGTCTTCTGGGATGGTGCCTCCTTCAATTTGTCCAGAGGTGTCTGGAAGACTTGAATGAGACCTTGGAGTTCTCCTTCTGAGATAGGTGCTGATTATTGTTCCTTTAGTAGAGGATGCTACTTTTCATTGGGATTAAAAATCAGAGGGTCCCCTTTGCCGATAATGTCCTACCCTGTTGGCCACCTTGTGAGGACAACCATGCCCAGTGCATAGAGAATCACCAAGGTCTCCTTCCAGGTTGAAATGTAATCACTGCTTTTGAGCTTGTCCTGGAACAAGGTTGGGGGGGGGGGGCCTGCTCACAACTATTCTTAAGTAGAAAGACCAGTATATTTTATCATAACTCCACACCCTTAAAAATTTTTTTTTTTATTTTAAAAAAAAAATTTTTTTTTTATTTTAAAAAAAAAATTTTTTTTTTAACGTTTTATTTATTTTTGAGACAGGGAGAGACAGAGCATGAACAGGGGAGGGTCAGAGAGAGGGCGACACAGAATCCGAAACAGGCTCCAGGCTCCGAGCTGTCAGCACAGAGCCCAACGCGGGGCTCGAACTCACGGACCGCGAGATCATGACCTGAGCCGAAGTCAGATGCTTAACTGACTGAGCCACCCAAGCGCCCTCCACACCCTTTTCAAAACTCCTGAGATGGATGATTTGATGCCTGTTTCTTCAAGAATCGCTGTAGCTATTTCCATATACTCCTCTCATTCGTTGCTGAAGACCAGCATCAAAAAAGTCGTATACCATAAATTAAATTATTCCAGATAAACTATCACCCCAATCCCTGTTACTGAAGAGTCACACCTATATCAGAAGAATACTGATATTCCCTCTTCTCTTAAAGGTATGATTCTAGGTAAGCCTATATGCATGTTTATATACATGCACACGCAAGTACACATACATACACTGAGACTCAGCAGGTTCTCAGGAAAGCGGACTCCATTTATTAGAGCTGTGATAGGTGAGCGCACCTAGGTTCTTACATATTCCATTATTTTTCCATTTCACACCTCCATCCCAACCCCTTACCTGAGTAAAAGCACAACTTGACACAAGTTGCTTCAGAAACCATACAGTCTTGGTTTCTGGGGCGAATGAAGTGATCCTTGCTCCATCTCTGTCTGTGAGGCCCGCTTTCTGCTCCGAGGAAATGAGGTTGATTGTTTGGGGGCCTAGCTCTCCTCTCCTTTCTCCCTCAGGCACTGACCGAAGGATTCGCTACATGATCAGTAAGGGTGGCAGTGAGGCCCTTCTGCAGACCCTGGTGGACACAGCGAGGGCAGCCTCTCCAGACTATGATGTCCTCCTGCCCCTGTTCCGGCTGCTGGCCAAAGTTGGCCTACGAGGTACCCCCACCCCCGGACCTGAAGATGACCAAAAGGCACTTGTGGGATTGTTATCAGGAGAGCAATTTGGGAAACTCCTGTGGGGGAAGTGCGGGGGGACCTAGACACCCTGGTGGTGGTGGTGGTGGGACTGGCCCCACAGGAGAGGTGATTTTGTTGTCCTGGATGTGCTATGGCAGAGCCCAGAGCAGGCCCAGGCTCCGGAGCATGGAGCAGGTGGGGGACCGAGAGGTAAGAGTCCCAGGCAGTTGTCACTCACTTACCAATAAACAGAACCATCTTACATGGACGTTCATTATGTAAGTGCATGAGTTTCCCACAGCTGCCATAAGGAATGACCACAAACCACGTGGCTCAAAACAACAAATTTATTTTCTCACCGTTCTAGAGGTGAGAAAGTCTGAAATCAGGGTGTTGGGAGGGTTGGTTCCTTCTGGAATCTGAGGGAGAATCTGTTTGGAGCCCCTCTCCTTGCATCTGTGTTTCCAGCCATCCTTGGTGCTTCTTGGCTTGGACACACATCACTTCATTTTCTGCCTGCATTTCCGCATGGTGTTCTGTTGTATGTGCCCTTTGTGTCCTCTCCTCTTCTTACAAGGACATTGGTCACTGGATGTAGGGCCCACACAAATCTGTGTGACCTCATCTTAACTAGTTAAATCTGCAAAGACCCTGTCTCCAAATAAGATAATCTTCTGAGGTTCCAGGTGGACATGAATTTTGGGAGGCCAGTGTTAAACCCATTACCATCAGTCACATGGAAGTGGAGCTTCCTTTGTAGAAAAGAAGATGGGGGCCTAGAATTCTTTCCACTTATGCTCTATTCCCATTTCTTTTGTCTCAGAGAAAGCCCTGAAACACCTCCCTAAAACCTTAGAACTTCGTGGGGCACAGTTCAAAAAGCCTGGGTGCTCAGGATGCATGTAAACCTTGCAGCCTAATCATACTAGCTAAGCTCCCATTGTGTGCGGTCTTACGTAAGTCATAGTTGAGAAGCCCAGGGGCTGTGAAACGTGGGCTTTTGTTGTCCAGTGCAGCCAGCAACAGCCCAGGACACAGGGACTCCGGGGCACTCTTACCTTTCGTTGTTTGGATCGCTGCTGCGTCCATTCAACATTCCACAAACAATGACTAAGACTCAGGCACCAGCCAGCACCTGCATGAGTGTGTTCTAGACAAAACCAGTATAACTCATTCATTGAATATTCAACCAGCTATTTACTACACATCTCCTAGGGCTGGGCACCATACTAGGCCCTGGGAACTCTGGTGACCAAGAGAGGTAAGGGGCCTGCTCTCATGGAACTTACATTCAAGTGAGCAAGGGCAGACGGTGATTAATTAACTAGACAATAGCAGACTCTGATAGTTAGCTAGTAGCTATGAGGGAAAAACAGGGTGATGTTCCTCTAAGATGGTGTGGTCAGGAAGAAGTGACATTTGAGCCAATAGTTGAAGGATGAGAAGAAGTCAGAGCAAAGTGTGGTCAAGTGAACTTCAGAAAAAGATTGAGGAGGGTCACCTGGGTGGCTCAGTCGGTTGGGCATCCGACTTCAGCTCAGGTCATAATCTCCCGGTTTGTGAGCCTGAGCCCCTCATCGGGCTCTATGCTGACAGCTCAGAGCCTGGAGCCTGCTTCAGATTCTTTGTCTTCCTCTCACTCTGCCCCTTCTCTGCTCATGCTCTGTCTCTCTCTGTCTCTCAATAATAAATAAACATTAAAAAATGTTTTTAAAAAGAAAAAGATTGAAGAGACACAGTCTCTACTCTGGTTATAAACAGTATAAACTGGGAAGCCATGCCTGAGTTTCAGGCCTGGCCCTGACACTATTAGCTGTGTGACCCTGGGAAAATTACTTAACCTTTCTGAACCATTGGGTTCTCCTCTATAAAATGGAGGTATCAGTACTTAATTCTTGGGTTCGTGTAAGGATTGAGGTTGTAAGTGACCTGCTTAGTGTGTGGGGCCAGAGGCCTGGCAAATAAGAGTCATGTAGGTTTCATAGGAGAAAGACAAGAGATGTACCAGGGCCCTGATTTCCAAATTGCGAACTGTTGTCATTGTATCACCACGGCCTCTGCCATCACCAGATTGTAGTCCTCACCATTGCCATGCAGGCTGCCATTGGCCAACCTATACAGAACGGAAATGAGCTTGGCTGCTCGGGAGTAGAGCCCGATAGATGCTTCGCTTCTGGTGACAGGAACTGGTCATATTAGTTTGGTCACCACCTCTTCGCTGGTGTCTTGGTCTGGAGGTGAATATTGATAAACCAGGTTTGGGACACTGTCTCTGTTTTTCTCATTTACAACTGCAACGAATCTGATAGTGCTTGTATTGTGCAAAAACAAACGTAGCAATTTGGACATTGTGCTTTGGGAAGGACAGAAACAAATGTGACAGGTGGCACAGCCACCTGTTATAGGAAATGCCAGAACCAGAGAATGAAAGGTACTTTCCCCTTATTTTTTATGCTTGCTAATTATTTATGCTTTAATAATTATTAAAATAATGATGACCTACCTGCAGCACTAAATACCAGATTATTTGGATCAGTAATTTAGAGAAATTTGTGAAGAAAAATTTATTATCTTACATTATGTTTTCACCTTTTAATTAGCAATAATCATGCCTCAGATAAACCTCATTGGCTATGATATTGCCACTGCACAAAGCTTGTTTTCACTTTTTAATATAAAGCTCTCTATCATATAGAAAGATGACCTTTTATTGCTTAGGCCTAACCATTGTTAACATTTTGCCATATTTTCTTCACCTGTTTATTTATTTATTTATTTTACTAAAAATTTTTTTTAAATGTTTATTTATTTTTGAGAGAGAGAGATAGAGAGAGAGCGAGTGTGCGACAGGGGGAGGGGCTGAGAGGTAGACACAATATGAAGCAGGCTCCAGATTCTGAACTGTCAGCACAGGGCCCTACGTGGGGCTTGAACTCATGAACTGTGACATCATGACCTGAGCCAAAGTTAGACACTTAACTGACTGAGCCACCCAGGCACCCTTATTTATTTATTTTTAAAGTTAATTTATTTATTTTGAGAGAGAGAGCATGGGAGAGGGGCAGAGAGAGAGGGAGAGAGAAAGAATCCTAAGCAGGCTCCACACTGTCAACAAGGAGCCCAATGTGGGGCTTGAACTCACGAACGGTGAGATCACGACATACACTGAAATCGAGAGACAGGCACTTAACCAACTCAGCCACTCAGGCACCCCTTCACCTGTTTATTTTTATTCAAAATATTCTAAGGAAAGTTACAGGTAGAATTTTGCTCTTAAATATGTTCGAGTACATTTCTTTGAAAAGAGATATTTTCCTATACAACCCTAATACGTGATTACAAATCTAACAAAATTAAACATGCATGCATAATTTATCCTCATTTCAGTTTCTCCAAATATCCCAACAGGCAAATTACAGACGTGTTCAAAGAAGGATCCAATCAAGTTCCACACATTGCATTTGAATGTTGTGTAACTTACGTATCCTATATTCTAGAACTATCTTAAAGGAAGAAATTTATACCCTACTAAACTGGAATTCGTGTTTGAGGACAGCCAGAAACATGCTTCCATACAGGGGGTATGAGTCACACAATCCACAAGGCCTCTTGTAAATATTACATGAGGAATAAATGGACTCCGCATATACCCTGCCTTAGCTCTCTGAGCCATCTCATTCCAATGGGAACATACCTAGTAGCATTTTCTGCTATTATCCATAAATCTCATTGGCTATCATCATTCTCTTGCCTCTATTGTCTTTCTGTTCCTCATGCATTGTATAACCTTCAGAATTCATGGGAAACACAGCTAAGATGGATTGCTTTGTGTTCATAGATAAAAAGTTTGGACAGAAGGCACTGGAGTTGGAAGCACTTGATGTGACGTTAATTCTGGCCAGGAAGAACCTATCTCACAGTCAGAACCTCCTCCACTGTCTCTGGGCTCTGCGTGTGTTCTCCTCCAGTGGTAAGTTACTCAAATTGTGGCTTTCTGGAGTGGCTTCCCGACTTGGGCGGGACACCTACAAACCATTTAGGGCTGGGGGTTGGAAGGAGGGTGTGGGTGGAGGATACATGTCATCCCAAGAAGATCAATAAGCCATGAGGAGCCTCCTGTCCTAGGGGCTGTAGAGGTGAGAATTTCTTTCTTTGTCTTTTCCTCATCCAGGCAGAACTCTTGAGCTCATTCCCGAGTTAGATGTCAGTGTTGTTTTCCATTGGGAACCACTTATTAGAGTCCTCTAGGCCTCTCTATTAGTACTACAAGGTGAGAAAGACCTGTGGCAGGAGACATCATAGGACTTCATTCAGGCCTTATCATATCTAAGGCACAGGGCAATGTCAAGAATGACCCTTCACATCACAAATCTCCCTACTGTGTCCCTGAAGTTGCTTATTGATCACAGCATCCTTTAGCAAAACATCTTTTACTTTGTTTTATCTCTCACTGCTTCTCAGCATAGTCCTTCAGGTAGCTAGATGCGTCCCAGCACACGGCTTGATATTTATTTGCTGTCTCCTGATCTGGATGGTTTCAGATTATCCTAACAATCCTGTATCTCCATTTACCATTTTATAGCTAAGAAAAAGAGAACAAAGCTTGGAAGAGTGAAGTACTTGCTTGAATTTATACAGATAAGTTTGAGGGCTGAGTTTCTAACTCTAAAACTCATGTTTACTCTCCATATGGGGACACTTCCTGTGAACAGATTAGATTCTGTACCTTCTATCTCACATAGAATGAGCACAGACGTTATTTCTCTTTTCTGAGCCCCTTTCCTGCACAGTGAAAGTGATGTAATGCTCTCTAGAGGGAAGAACATGGCTTAGATCCAGGAAGACCTGGGTTTGACTTCATTCTTTGGGAGTCCTAAGGCATGGGCATTTAACCTGTTTACTTTGGTTTCTTCTTTTATAAAATTATGGTGGTCATAAGAGCTCATAGACTTGGTAGATGGGATAAGTGAGGTGACGTTCATGGGTATGTTTGTCACATAGCACTTGCTCAATTAGTTTTCCTTCCCTGCTCTACTCTTTTCCCTTAGTCCTTTGAAATAATAGGAAGAACACACATAAGGGGGAAAGGTGGAGGCTTTTCCCTTTGTCCTCAGAACTGCTAAGATCCTTAGTAGGGTCATATTTCATTGGCTAATTCCATTAATAACCATGAAGGACCCATAAAGAGAAAGTATTTCTAGGAAGAAACAAGATAGATCCTTGACTCCGTGTTCACAGATAAAGCCTCCTCCCACACTCATATGTTGGCCAGGAAAATCAGAGAATATTTGGGAGAGGCCGATAAGATCTATATAAACCAGTCCATCTTTAATTAAGAAAAACCTAAGTGAGGAGCTGTGTAAAAGGCAACTCTCATTAATAAGCAGCCAGAAAGTCTGCCACCCCCATCTGGAACTTGCCAGCAGCACAAGATTTGAAGTATCTCATTTTGGTTTCCTGAACAATAGTTATTAGGCTGAATAACCCAGCTTTCTTCTCATATATATAGGTTATAGAGATCTTGAAGAATTCATTTTAGTGGGGAGCTCTAAAGAAACGCTGGGATTTGCCTGTAGGTATGAGGGGCTGGCCATTTGTCTCATGTTCTACGACTGTATTTATTGTACCAATGAAATGTTTCATATGATATTTAACAAAATTATACTATCACTCTGTATACATTGACTTCACTGATGAGAGGTGAGCAGAGTTCACGAATCCTGTGGATGGATTGCTGTCCCTTTGGTGAATTGTTAGCCACTGTTGAATGTTCCAGGCAGCTTTCTAAACAGCTCCTATCTGTGGAAGGAGTTGGCTGGAGCCATAATGGGTCTGTGACAGCCAGTGAACCCTCAGCAGCTCTCTACTGGCCAATGGGGATGTTGACAGAGCTGCCAGAGGTCTGACCTTGGGCAGGCAGACAGCCAGGAAGAACTCAGGGGGCAGTTTCTTATTGTTCCCATCTTTCAAGTCCAAGCCTAAAGTCTTCTATGTTAGAATCTGTGCTCCTAAAACTATTTCCTCCCTAACTCTACTTAATACGGGAATTTTGCTGAATGATTTGCCAAGAGATTTCTCCAACATGTTTTCCCAGTTTAGAAATAAAGGGCTGAGTTAGTAGCCATGAGAGTGGAAGATTGATGGGCAGGACTAGATTGCCAAATCCCTGAATTTTGATCCAGGCAGTTACTGCCTGTACCAGCCTCAGGAGGGACATATGCATAGAGAATGTTCCAGGAACACTCGGTCTCTGTAATCACTAAGACATCAGCCTCAGTCTCTCTCTGGTGGACTGTACTGGGATGAACTATATTAGAGCCCCCCCCCCTCAGATTTTCATTTATCCTTCTTTCCTGGGGCTTGGAGCAAGCCAGGATAAGCCTCCCTGTTCCTCTCTCTTTGTTTCCCCATGACCCCCTTGCTCCCACTCATATTGCCTGGAATAAGCCTGGCCCAAAGCACAAAGCATTTGTAAGTCTTGGTTTCAACACACCAGTGCAGTGGAGGGAAGAGAAAAGAGAGTCACACCTTGGAAGATAGCATCCTTCCTTCTTTCTCTGACACTTCTGCCCCCTGCCAAACTGATTCCATTTTGTATCTTGTAGGTTCCCCTTAGTTTTTGACATGACCGGGGCCCTTCCTGAAGTGAGCGGCATGAAGTGAGGGACTGGGGATGTTGCAGAGGGGCCAGAGCATCACTGGAAATGAGCGTGACGTCCAGACGTTTTGGGTCCAAAATATGTATCTGAAGCCCCTCATCTGACCAAATACCCATTTACTTATTTCTTGTCATTCAGATCTAAGACTATATTTTCATAACCATCCACTTGGGCAAAAAGGCAAGAATTTCCCAGGCTAGTTACCTCAGAGGGGGAAGAATTAATTCTTCCCTTAACATGCTAATAGATAGGGGCATCATGAAGTCTTAGCCTCAGTCATGGGAGATCCAACTACAAAAATTGTCAGGGAACTTGGAACCAGGGTGCAAAAGAAAGGGAGCTGTTTTCTTTATTAGGTTGCCTCTTAGAGCTTTAAAGGAGTCAGTCCAAGCTGGATTGAATCTTAACCCATCCACCCATGGCTTTTCTTCATTGTGAAGTCTCCCAATGGCAGAATATGTCTAAGAGAGTATTTTGCGATATACTAGCAGTGTGTGTATATGCATGTCTACCCCTGTGTGTGCATGACTGTATGTGTATGCATGTATGTAACATGTGGAAAGTTGATGGTGGATGAAACAACTTGAATTGACACGCAAAGATCTACTTACAGAAAAATCTTCTGTTTGGCATTTGCCTTGACTATTCTGAGTAAGAATACAATGGAGAAGTACAGTGGGACATCAGAAATGAAAAACATAACTTCATGGCTTGGGCCCCCTTTGAGGAGATAGTGTGAGAAGATAATGTGTGCTTTATAGGCGATCTTTGTTTCCAAGCCAAGGATGAAAAGAACATAAAGGTTCTCTGCTTTTAAGTGACCTTTTGCAAAGAAGGTAATGGATCTCCCCTATCTTTTAGGGCCACTCTGTAATGCTAAAAAGAATTCTTGGTTCAGATGGTTCAATAACTACTGTGATTTGGTCTTTCTCAGTCACCACAGGAGCCATGCTGGGAATTAATGGAGCAATGGAACTTCTTTTCAAGGTCATCACCCCTTACACCCAGAAGCGCACCCGAATAATCAGGTACAGAGCACTTTTGTAGTGCTTTTCCCCTCTTTGTAATAGATGCAGAGATGAAGAAGGCCTCGTGGCTTCTCATGGTGCTTCCGGTTGAGTTGAATGATGACTACCCACTTGCAGATATGGTGCAATGACTGTGCTGTCTCAACGGGCATCCCTCCCCAACTGCATGTGTCATTTTCTCTTATCCTCACAATGACGTTATCACCCTCATGCTCAGATGAGGAAACTACCATGTGGAGAGAGCTTTATCCAAGATCACAGTGCAAAGGAATGGCAGGGCTGGGATTTGAAAACAGATCTTTCTGACTCAAAAGCCCATGTGTTTTGCCTGAAGCTTTCTAGTGTCCCTTTTACTCCTAGCAATTCTACATAGTTTGCGTAGCCCTTAAAAAACAGTCTAGAAATGGCAGGCAGAGGTAACACTCCTCAGGGCATCTCTAGAGGCAGCCGGTTAAATTTCTGATATGAGATCCGAGCATTGGCATAGTCCATCTTGGTTGCGTGCTGGGTTTGAGATGTACTTTTATGATTAGAAAATAAAACTCAGCCCCCTCTCTCTGGCCCTGCTTGCTGGCGTGGCGTGAATCACAAACTTAAAGGGAGATGGTTAGACACATAGAAGATATTCGGAACCATTAAGATCCATCATTTATGGGAGTGACTCAGCGAGGACCTTGAAAGAATATTAGAAAGAATTCAGCCAATTTCTGAGATATATGGGGTCATTTGGCAAAGCAGCATTTCCATGCCCAGCCAGGAGATTTTCTGCACCTCAGCATCAATCTTAGGCTCTTGTTCCACCTGACTATTTTTCTCTTGGGTCACCACCATAATGCCATTATCATCCATCCTGACCTGCGGCTCTCTATGCCAGCATTTCCTAGAGTGAAATACATTCTATTTCAGTAAAAAAAAAAAAAATTCCTCATCAAATATATTTGAGAGGCACTGAGTTAAACAAAATTACACAGATTCCTTTATGGTAAGACTTCCCTGAGCCTTTGTAAAGCCCACACACATCCAAAATATCCATGATGGGTCCTTAGGACACCTTGTCTTACACCTGATTTGGCCAGGGAACTGAGCTTTTTCAAAGACCACTGTTTTGGGGGGAAGTCAGTGTTCTATGCACCTCACTTTAGAAACCTCTGGAGAGCAAATGTATTGCAAAGTGAGATTCAACTAAATTCTACCAAGGGATCCTCAGCAAGTAATACAAAACTTCAGAGTCACAAATTCAGTGACTGAAAAAGATGAACTTTCCTGATTTTTCTGTAATTGTACTTTACTTCCATCTTAAACTTCCATTTAAGTCCACTCAGATATGTGTGATTTGGATGTGCGTGGTGTTTATCATCGTATGTAAGCCTTTGCTGCTGACATCTATAGTCTTAACACACCCTTTGGTTACCAGTCCATTAACTTGATCATTTTCTTCTATCAACAAGCCCTCTTCTAATCTGCTGGTGTTTCCATTCATCTGTTTGGCAGCTCCGGAGTATGTGGTTGCCTCCCGGACACTATGTGAAAATCTGTGGGATGGCTGCTGGGCCCTTCCACAGAGGAGTCTCACCCAGTCATCTCTTCCTGCCAAATGGGTGCCATGTTGTTTGGAAGGCTTCTCTAAGAAGCCTTCCTAGACAACCATAGCACTAGACTCCCTTCTGGGGTCCTGATAGGTTTTATTGTTTTCCTTGTTCAGGCCAAGCTGGGGCAGGATGAGTGACAATGCACAGAAGCCCCTTTTCAGAGCCTCATGCCAAGTTGCTATGTCTATTGCTCTTTTTCTTCTGCAAAGCAAGTTGAATTTGGGCATAGATCTGATCAAGGTGCTATGGGAAAAAAAAATATTTCACAGGGGTGGATGTTTGCAATGACAAAAGGAACCTTTCAGGGAACTCAGGCCAATTTCTGCATTTCTGGTCTGTTCTATAAAATCTGGGCAAAATGATTTCCCCTTCTTGAGCCAAATGCCAAATTAATACCAAACCTCCATAGAGAAGAGCCTTCTTGACCAACCTCTACCATATGGCGGTCATGACCATGGCATTCATTATGTGCCCTGCCCTGTCTTGAGCTCTTAGCAGGTGTTAGCCCATCTGATTCTTTCCTCTTCTCTGTGAGGCAGGTGCTATTACTGTGCCCAATTTCACAGGGAAAAAAATGGAAGCTGAAAGAAGTTAAGTGATTTGCTGGGATTTAAGTGGAAGAGCTGGGATTTAAACCCTGTCTGATACATGAGCCTTAGCTCTTAAAGCACCACTGGAGTGTCTTACATGGTTTATTTCCAGCATTTTATTTCTAAACCACCATATGTAAGACGATCATAAACACTTAAAGTTTGTTTAAATTTTTGTTGCCGTCTAAATGGCTCATACTTGTAGAGCAATTTGCTTAATGATAGGGGAGTCTTTCTCTTCAATCGAATGGCTATTTCCTCCCAAAGGCTAAATAAATGTCTGCTCCCTCCATTTTCGGATTCTTTCCCACAGCTGCCTTGTTTTCTGCCTTACTCCCAGCCCCCCATAGCCAGGTAAGTACCAAGGCACTGAAATCTGAAGACCAGCATTGTCGCCCTCATTCTAGCAGATTCCATGGCAACTCATTTAACCTTCCTTAATGGAGCTTTTGCATTTCTCCAAGTATGAATTCCAAGTCCTACCTCCTGGGTTTGTTGTGGACATTAAGACATAATGTGTAAAAATCTTGTAAACTTTGCTGTGACGTAACACTCTTAACCATTGTTAATACAAATCCTACTGGATCCTCGGCTGGCTGCTTCAGATCAGGCAGCAGGGCCAGAGGAAAGCACGCAAATAGCGAGTTTCTGCCCCTACCCACCTTCTCCCATGGACTCCATGCCCCCAAATAGTAACTAAGATGTACCCACATGAGTTCTGTTCAACTCTATTTGGATGCCAGCACCTATGGGTTTGAAGGGGTCTTCCAGGACAGGGATGAAAGTACCATGTCAGAGGACATGAATAGCCCTACAGAGTATCATCCTCCAAATGATAGCACGCTATTGGAGAGTTATCCTTGGGTGCCTTTGTAGAAGCCGATGCCCAGGGTTGTCACTTAGACTCCTCCCTGCCCTGGAGATTAAACCAGCCCTACTTCTCCAGCACAAACCTAAAATTAGTGGTGCAGCTGTCCTCCAGTGAAGTCCTGTCTCCACAGAGTACTCAGGGTGAGATTTATGACAGAGGCACTCACCACACACCTTCTAGAGAGAAGGGGCGTACAGGGCACTGCTAACCCTCTGTGGCTTGTGCCCATCCTCACCCCCAGGGAGGCGGTTATTCCCGGCCTGGCCTTCCTCACTTCCCAAATACCTGCCATGTTGGCATAGTTTTCCTGCCATGCATTTGTGTTGGCTTGCACCTCTTCCCTCACGACCAGCACTCCAGCCTGAACATGTTTGCTTCTACAGCCCTCTACCTGGTCTTTCCTGACTTCAAAGCAATGAAGAACCTGTCCCAATATCTATTCCATCCTTTGGTCCCTCCTCACATCTGTTTCTAGCCTATTCTCCTCACATGTGGTATGCCCCCTCCTGCCCCGAGGCTCTCCTCAGGTCTGACCTTCTGCTGGAATGGCATTGCTACCTTACTGAGTGGAGAGATTCTCCCCACTCTGAAGGCCCCACCTTATGCCCACTGCTCCAGGTCACCAGACAGAAGGAATCTTCTCCCTCAGTGCTTCTCTAACATTTCATTCATACTTTCCTTTAACACATACCGGATTTAACTCTGTACTACATTGGCGTGTGTGTCTTCCCTTCTCTCTAAATTCTAACCTTTCTAAAGGTAGAATTCAAGTTCTCTTATCTTGCTGTTCTGTATAGGGTGTACCCAAGTGCCTGGACTATGGAAGGCTCTTAATTGAATTAAAAAATGTTTTGGGGGCACCTGGATGGCTCAGTCGGTTTAGTGTCTGACTTCGGCTCATGTCATGATCTCATGGTTCATGAGTTTGAGCCCCGTCTTGGGCTCTGCTGACAGTTCAGAGCCTGGAGCCGGCTTCACATTCTGTGTCTCCCCTCTCTCTGCCCCTCCCCCACTCATACTCCGTGTGTGTGTGTCTCTCTCAAAAATAAACATTAAAAAAATTTTTTAACTAAAAAAATGTTTTTGTGAATAACCTATCTAGTGGTGGATAAAAGCCAACATTTACTGAATGTGCATTAAAGTGGACACCTTGTATTTATGAACCCATTCCTCCTTGATCCCCAGCTGGCTCCACGTGCATGGTTCCATCACATCTAAACATGCCTGGGACATGGCATGGCAGGCCTCCAAGAATGCTGTTGTGTGAGGGACTGAGGTGCTTTCTGGGCAATAGCTCATTCTAGGAGAGTGAGAAGCAGTGACCCTCAGCTTGAAAGAGAACACAATCTCACTCACTAGAGGGAAAGAAAAACTTGTGAGTCTTCTCTCCCTTCCTTACAGTTGTCTGGGGAACCAACCTAGTCTGGCAGAAGGGAATGATCTGAGTTTGAATGGACGCAAGGGGCAACATCTATGTTAAAACTTTGCTTAGTATTTCAGATAGGCTTCCAGGATTTGGTTTGATGATTGATTCAGTTGGGGCTTTAGCATTTATGGGGGAGCTTTTTATAGCAGTAGGGAGGGAGAAATGATACTGGGCCAGGGCGAGCTGGCTCTTGCTAACTTGTTCCTACTGTGAACAAGTTTGTTTATCTGCACCAAAGCTGTCTCTGTGCTGTCCAGTTTCACTAAGTAGAAAAATTTATTGAGGCAAAGAAGGATTGCTTGTCTGTGACTGAATCATCTTGTGACCTTAGAGAAGCTTGTGTTTGTTCCAGAAGCAGACACTTTCTGCTAGGAGCTGTGCTTCCTTTGTTCCTTCATTTCCAGAATGAGCTTAAGGGTTTTGGTAACAATAAGAATGGCCATTTTCACTGCTCATCCACTTGGCCATTTCCAAAGCACGGCCACATCCCCTCTGATCCTGTTGGATTCTCACACCATGCTGTTTAACCCAAGCTTTGAAGCTGAGTTACCAGTTGCTGTCATCAGTATACCACCTAAGACTTTAAACACTACCAACTTGTCTTTTCCATAAAGGCATCAGCATTGATCAGAAATGGGTTGAGTTTTCCAGCAGAGAAGCTGGTTCTTAAACTTCATTGTATTCCCTGATCATTGTGCCACTCCTTGAATAAGAGGACTCGGCCGTCCACTGGCTGAGCTGGTTCCTTCATCCATCACCTTCAGTTGCTCTGGAGTTCTCTGAAGATCATAGGAGGTCAGGAAGTGTGTCATTAGGGACCATGCTGGTCTCACTGTCACAGAGGACAGCATCTCCGATATTCCCATCCCTTCAATGTTCTCTCAGATTTTCAGCAGGGCTCGCCTGCTGTGATTTACACTTTTTAGGCTCAGGGCTTCCTGGGGGGCCTGGGTTGGCATGGGGCCGTGGCGTTCAGAGGCTGTGCATTCTACCTGTGCTCAGACACCTTGGCGACAGCAGGAGATGGATATATGGGTCTTCAGCAAGCCCCATAAGCAAATTCTCCCACTTACTTTCCTGTTGTCCATCCCATTTGTTCCCTGGGCTCAGAACACTTTTGGGTGATCTTCTCCCTTCAAAGGCCCGATCTCCAGGCATCTCTGGCATTTGAGCTTTGTCTGAGTGCAGGATTAGTGGGCATTGCTTCATTGGCAGCCCTTTATGGTGATTTCATCTTCAATTTATGAGCTATAAAAAATGTCCTGCTCCTCTTTTTCCTCCCCTGAAAATCACTGTGTTTTCCCAGAGCCAGGCCTTCTGGGCTTTCTCCAACCATCACACCATTCCACTTTATCTGACAGATGAGTGGGGACTCAACCAAAGCTAATGGGTTCCCTGAGATTATGAGCGATTGGGTGACTCAGCTACTTTGTCACCAAGACAAAGAAGCAAATTTTCCTGTTTCTCAAAATAGTTTCTGAATTTCTCCCTGGGTGTTCATTTCCTCCTACCTCCACATTAATGGCTTTGTGACTTTTTGCTGCTCTCCACTCAATATAATTAGACTCTGTGGTCTCCAGGGCATGGACTCACATTAGGGGTTCAGAAGCTGTGTGCTCCAGATCACTTGGACTCAAATACCTTGGAGTAGGAACAAAAAAATTCCACCCCAGCCCCACAAGTGCTGATACTGGGAGTGTGCACCATGGCTCAGCTTACTGACAGAGTGATTAGTACATTTGCCATCTGACTCCAAGCCTCTAGCTGATGGTGGAATGAATAGTTTCCTACATGTATTAAGCTTTGGCAACTAGGTTTGTTGGTTTAAATCCCTTTCAGCTTCTTGGGAAGTCAGTGATCTCTCCCTGCTTAGGGCCAGCCATAGACATTCAAGTCATAGGATCTAAAGTTGGAAGGCCCTTAAGGATCTGCTGGTCCAATGCCTTCATTTTAAGATAAGGTCACTGAAACCCAGAGAGGTTGAACTGAGCCTTCTATCCTAATTTCAGGACATTATTCATTTCTCTAAGATGCTCTAATGCACAGTGAAAATTAAACATGCCCTGAGCCAGGACTTTTAACATTTAATCAACAATATTCTATGTCTATCTTGGTGCTAGGCATGGGGATTTGAAAACAGCAGAAGGTGGACCGTGTTGTCTAGTTGCTGGTGAGTTTGTGGTAACAATAACAATGCAGTGTGGTAGGAACTTTCTGACCCAGTGTTGGCCTTGTGAATGGGCCAGCTTCCTGTTGTGTGGACACATTCTCATCATGTGTTTATCCAGAAGTGCCCTTAGACCGGAGCCCTGTGCTTTTGGTGGCCATGCATGTTGGAGAGCCTTCCTTGAAATGTATAAAGTACTTCCCAGGTAACTGAGATGGGCTTGGATTGGTGGTGCCATCCATGCAGGGCTCCTAGTCTGTTTCTCTCCATTTGGGGAGAGATCCTCTGCTCTCTGACCCCCTGCCACCTGAGTAATGTGGACCAGATAACTTGAGGAGGGGGAAGTGCTTTGGAGCACATGCATAAGAGGTTGTCTTGAGAGTCTATGGTCAGTCCTTGATTAGAGTAGGATGGCCTGGGGCACCTGGGTGGCTCAGTCTGTTAAGCATCTGACCTCAGTTTGGGTCATGATCTCATGATTCATGAGTTCGAACCCCACATCGAGCTCTCTGCTCTCAACACAGAGCCTGTTTCAGATCCTTTGTCCTTCTCTCTCTCTCTCTCTCTGCCCTCCCCGACTTGTGCTCTCTCTCTGTCTCTCTCAAAATACATAAACTTAAAAAATTAATAAAGTTGGGTGGCTTGGCAAGCATATTACTGCCACTGTCTGGCACGGTGTTTCTTCCTTAGCATGACATGAGATGGGGCAAACACAAAGTTATTGACATGCTGATTTTGGGTGCATCAAATCATATGGAAAGAGGCTCTGAATAAAAAGATAGAAAATCTTGGACCCTGCGCATCCTGGGATGGCTTTACACATGCCACTTCACCCTGGTGAGATTCTCTATCGAAACTCCATTTCCATCTTTATCTGCTGAAGCCTGCACTGTCTGTATCTCTTCATCGATTTACCCACATTATTCCCCTGGAGACTGGAGGCAGGCACTTAGGAACTTTCACTTTCCATAGAAGTTAATCTTCTAGCCCAGCCTGACTCAGCAAGGAGCTTTTGTAAAGAGGTTTGTATGTTCCTGTAAATCATACACTCCACACAATACTGAAACTGCCTGCAAATATGTGGGGGAGGAGATTTGAAGAACTGGAGGGAGGTATGAAAAGACCCTCTCAATAGAGGCTATTGTGACCTTCACCTTTTGCTTTGAGGAAAGTGATATGTCTAATAGGCCATTACCAAATTCTTCAGGGATTGATTCCACACTCAGACACCAAAAATGATAGAGCACATCGGGGAAGGAAACACACTTTAATTTTCCTGTGGGGGTGCTGTGCCTGGAGATGTGCTCACTTAGTAGTGACAAGCCAACTCAATTAGCTGGAAAGGAAAGGGTCAAAAGGAAGTCATTATGCAGATGTATAGTCATCTAAAGATAGCTGCTTTTATTTTTTAATTTTATTTTTATTTTGAGAGAGAAAGAGAGGAAGAGAGCAAGAATGAACAGGAGAGAGAGGCAGAGGCAGACAGAGTCTTAAGGAGTTTCCATGCCCAGCATGGAGCCCGATGTGGGGCTTGATCCTAAGACCCTAGGATCATAACCTGAGCTGAAATCTGGTCAGAGGCTCAACCAACTGAGCCACCCAGGTGCCCCTAAAGCTAGATGCTCTTAATAATTTAGGCAGAGATTGCAGGATGGGAACAGATCAGAGGCTTTCTAAGTTCAATTGTAGTGCTATTGCAATATTAGCTCTCCTGATATCATTAATTATATTCAAAAGAGCCAATGAGAAAAATGGCTAGAAAACAATAGACTGCCGTTTAAAAGAAATGAATTATTATAAGTTAGGTTTGAATTTCTTTCATGTGGTACATAAGAAGTATTTAATAAATGCCAGTGAAATAAGTGAACACTTATTTTAGTTTGTATGAGTTGCTCTTTATTGGCTATTTATTCATTCAGTAAGTGTTTTGGGGGTATTTATTATCAGGAGAGATGTGTGAGCTTCGAGATTAAATTAAATAGTCCTTGTCCTCAAGGAGCTTACCAGTACATGCACATATCAGCATGTAAACCAATATAATAAATACTATAATGGGAGGATGTTTGAAGAAGGAAGATCTTAGTCTATCCCAGAACTGGCAAGGAGGAATTCACTGAGAAGGAAGCTTTTGGTTTGAAATAGGGAAAGGGTTTCTAAGACATTAAGATTATAAAAGTAGAACTTCCTGGTAGGGGTAGAAACAAAGGCAAAGACAACAAAAGGAAAAAAAGAAAAAAAAATCATGAAAAAATGTTGGTTTATATAAGGCTGGACTATATTGCAAGAAAATAAGGTCAGGAAGCTCACCCAAATTGATTTGAAACACCCTAATATCTTACCAGACAATAAGAGAATGGGAATATATAATTCACAAAAAGAAAATAGAAAAACTGATACACTCATAAAAATATTCAACTTGCCAATAATCAGAAAACACAATTTAGATCAAGACACCAATTTCACACATCAGAGTAGCAAACACTTTGAAAAATGATGTTGGTGAGGATTCAATAAGACAGGCACTCCTGTATGCTCCTAGGAATGTGGGTTGAGAAAGCCTTCATGAGAACATTTGGATGATGTATATAATATTTTTTAAAGCTTCTATTAACTCAATTTTTTTCACTTCTTGAAATCTGTCCAAAAGAAACATTGAAGACAGTGATGAAGATGTGCACAAAAATATCAATCATTGTATTATTTATAATTGGGAATATTATAACCAGAAAAACTATGATAACAGGGGATGATTATAGTAAAACTGATATAGTTATATATCATAATATTATGTATTAAGGCAACACACACAAAACAGATTAGGAATGATGTATACCAATGGCAATTGCTTATGATAAAATACTGACTAGAAAAAGTAAGGTTCAAAATTCAGTATGATCCCAACTAAGCACACAACTTCTACTTTAGGCAAATGTGAAAGAACTGGGTACAGCCTTATTTTCCTACATGAAAAAAACAAACCACAGATAAAATATATAAAACAATGTTTTTAAAGATACGAGACATCAGGTGACCAAGGGCAGTGATCCCTGAGAAATGGACCTTTAAATTACCTTGGTTAATGACTTGGAGAATTTCCAGGTTGAGTGCAGAGCTATGGACCCCAGATACAACTTGGTAGATGGCTTAGCACTGATGGGACAGAGTTAAGGGGAGGACTGAGAGTCTGGAGACACTAATGTGCCCAGAATTTATAGGACAGAGTGCTGAAAGGAAGAGAGCTGTACAGACACAGAGAACTCTGGATGACTTCAGAGGTTCTCCTTTAAGAATTCATCTGGATATTGACCAGTGCATACTTGTAGGGAAACTACCCAAAGCTAGGGGAAATCCACCTGAAAGGAATGGAAGGAACAATGCCTAGTGCTCACACAAGGCTGTATATAATGTTTGGTTCTACAAGGCAGACTGCAAAACCTAGTGATTTGTGGGGTATTAGGTAGAATACACAGAAGAATCTTACCTCAGTAGTGGGTAGTATTTACCTCTAAACTGAACACTGCTCTGGTCCTGTCTCTCAAATTTGAAAAGCAAGACCTGAATAGATAAAACTGTTTCTAAAAAACTTAACTCTGTCTCAGTATAAAGCTTCAGAATAATGATAGGAACACAAACATATTCAGCACCTAGCAAAGTAAAAGTCACAATGTTTGGAATCCAGTAAAAATTACCAGACATGCCAATAAATAGGAGAATACTGTCCACAGTGAGGAGATAAATTATTAAAAGCCACCTAGAACTGAGATAGATGTTAGGATTATCAGGCAAGAACATTAAGAAGTTATTCTAACTATTCAGATTTTCATATATTTAAAGTTTAAGTAAAGATGCAGAAGATATTTAAAAAGACCTAAACCAGGGGTACCTGGATGACTCAGCTGATTAAGCATCCAACTCTTGATTTTGGCTGAGGTCATGATCTCACAGTTCATGAGACTGAACCCTGCATTGGGCTCTGTGCCCAATGGAGTATGCTTGGGATTCTCTCTCTGCCCCTCCCCTGCTCTCTCTCTCTCTCTCTCAAAAATAATAAAATAAAATAAAAATTAAAAAAATACCTAAATGAACTTGTAGACATGAAAGCTACAGTGTGAAAGAGGTAAATACACTGGATTGAATTAAGTCAATTAGATCTGGCAGAAGAAAAGATGAGTGAACTTGAAGACATAGCAATAGAAAGTTTCTAAAATTAAGCATAGAGAAAAAAGAAAATTAAGAAAAAAAATAGGGGCCTCTGGGTGGCTCAGTCAGTTAAGCGACCAACTCTTGATTTCAGCTCAGGTCATGATCTTACAGTTTTGTGAGTTTGAGCCCTGCATGGACTCTGTGCTGACAGTGTGGAGCCTGCTTAAGATTCTCCCTCTTTCTCTGCCCCTCCCCTGATCACACTCTCTGTCTCTCTCAAAATGAATAAATTAAAAAAAAATTTTTAAACAAAGGGAAAAGTAAAAGAAGAAAAGAGCATCAGTGAATTATGTGACAATTTCATGCAGTCTAATATATGTATAATTGGAGCCCCTGGGACAGGAGAGTAATGTGGAGACAGAAAAATATATTTGAAGAAATAATGGCTTAAATTTCCTAAATATGATAAAAGCTATTAAATCAGAGATCCAAGAAGCTCAATATACCACAAGCACCAGAAGCATGAAGAAAACTACCGTAAGACAAATCATAATCAAATTGCTCCAAACCAATGACTGAAAAAAGACACATGCACATGGGAATGAAGATAAGCATCAACAGATTTCTCTTTGGAAACAATGCAAGTGAAAAAATAGTTGAGCTACATCTTTAAAGTATGGAATTCTATATGCCATTAAAATATCTTTCAAAAATGCAAACAGAATAAAACTTTTCAAACATACAGAAGCTAAAAGGATTCATTGGTAGTGACTCTCATGACAGGAAATGTTAAAAGAAAACCTCATGCAGAAAGAACATGGTACCAGGTGAAAGATCTATTTACTCAAAAGACTGAGAACATGGAAATATTAACTACATGAATAAATATATTTGATTTTTACTTTATGATTTCAATCTCTTTAAAAGATAAGTATTTCAGTACAAATAATCACAATGTAGTCAGGAGTTTATATTTCATGTAAAGTTAAAATGTGTAACAATAAGAGCACAAAAGTTAGGACAGGTGAAGTGAAAGTGTTTTTTTTTTTTGCAATGGTCTTATAATATATGAACTGGTATAACAACACTTAAAGGTAGACTGTGATAAGTTAAAAATGTATGCTAATGCAAACACTAAAATAATAAAAAACAAAGGGTTATAGCTAAGACAACAAAGATGATAAAATGGAATAAAAATATTAATTTAATCCAAAAGAAGATGAAAGAAGAAGAAAAGATGATCAAGGAACAAGGGTTACATACAGACAATAAATAGTAAGATGGTAGACTTTTACTTAACCACATCAATAAGGTGTAAATGGTCTAAATATCTCAATTGTTAGTGTAATAATGATTTCAGGAATAGAATATAGTGATTCATCATTTACATATAACACCCAGTGCTCATCCCAACAAGTTTCCTCCTTAATGCCTATTACCCATCTAGCCCATCCCCCCACCCACTCCCCCTCCAGCAACCCTCAGTTTGTTCCCTGTATTTAGGAGTCTCTTATGGTTTGCCTCCCTCCCTGTTTTTATATTATTTTTTCTTCCCTTCCTTTATGTTCATGTTTTGTTTCTTCAGTTCCACATATGAGTGAAATCATATTTGTCTTTCTCTGACTGACTTATTTCACATAGCATAATACACTCTAGTTCCTTCCATGTTGTTGCAAATGGCAAGATTTCGTTCTTTTTGACCATTGAATAATATTCCAGTGTGTGTGTGTGTGTGTGTGTGTGTGTGTGTGTGTGTACCACATCTTCTTTATCCATTCATCCATCAATGGACATTTGGGCTCTTTCCATATTTGGCTATTGTCTATGGTGCTGCTATGAACATTGGGGTGCATATGCCCCTTTGAATCAGCACTCCTGTGTCCTTTGGATAAATACCTAGTAGTGCAATTGCTGGATTGTAGGGTAGTTCTATTTTTAATTTTTTGAGGAACCTCCATACTGTTTTCCAGAGTGGCTGCACCAGTTTGCACTCCCATCAGCAGTGCAAAAGAGATCCTCTTTCTCCACATCCTCACCAACATCTGTTGCTGCCTGAGTTGTTAAAGTTAGCCATTCTGACTGGTGTGAGATGGTATCTCATTGTGGTTTTGATTTGTATTTCCGTGATGATGCGTGATGTTGAGAATGTTTTCATGTGTCTCTTAGCCGAATGGGTGTCTTTGAAAAAGTGTCTATTCATGTCTTTTGCCCATTTCTTCACTGGATTGTTTTTTGGGTATTGAGTTTGATTAATTCTTTATAGATTTTGGATACTAACCCTTTATCAGTATGTCATTTTGATGGCTTCGTGTCTTACATTTAGGTCTTTAATACATTTTGAGTTTATTTTTGTGTATGGTGTAAGAAAGTGGTCCAGGTTCATTCTTCTGCATGTTGCTGTCCAGTTTTCCCAACATCATTTGCTGAAGAGACTTTTTTCTATTGGATATTCTTTCCTGCTTTGTCAAAGATTAGTTGGCCGTATATTTGTGGGTCCATTTCTGGGTTCTCTATCTGTTCCATTGATTTATGCATCTGTTTTTGTGACAATACCATACTATCTTGATGATTATAGCTTTGTAATACAGCTTGAAGTCTAGAATTGTGATGCCTCCAGGTTTGGTTTTCTTTTTCATGATTGCTTTAGCTATTTGAGGTCTTTTCTGGTTCCACCCAAATTTTAGGATTTTTTTTTTGTTCCAGCTCTGTGAAGAATGCTGGTGTTATTTTGATAGGGATTGCATTGAATACATTGCTTTGGGTATCAACATTTCAAACAATATTTGTTCTCCCATTCCATGAGTATGGGATATTTTTCCATTTCTTTGTGTCTTCTTTAATTTCTTTCATAAGATTTATATAGTTTTCAGTGTATAGACTTCTCACCTCTTTGGTTAGGTTTATCCCTAGGTATTTTATGTTTTTTAGTGAAATTGTAAATGGGATCGATTCCTTGATTTCTCTTTCTGCTGCTTCATTATTGGTGTATAGAAATGTAACCGTTTTATGTCCTACGACTTTGCTGAGTTCTAGCAGTTTTTTGGTGGAATCTTGGGTTTTCCATATAGGATATTATGTCATCTGCAAAGAGTGAAAGTTTGACTTCCTCTTTGCCAGTTTGGATGCCTTTTACTTCTTTGTGTTCTCTGATTACCGAGGTTAGGACTTCCAACACTATGTTGAATGACAGTGGTAAGATGGACATCCTTGGCATGTTTCTGACCTTAGGGGGAAGGCTCTCAATTTTTCCCTATTGAGGATGATATTAGCTGTGGGTCTTTAATATATAGCCTTTATGTCTAAATATCTCAATTTAGAATTCAGAAGAATAAAGGCAAGCATACCGATAAGAAAGCAAGACTCAAGTCTATGCTGCATATAAGAAACACACTTTAATGTAAAGACACAACTAGGTTAAAAGCAATGGCATGTTAGATACATCAAGCTAATATTAGTCAAAATAAAGCTAGAGTACCTTTACTAATAACCAGATAAAGTGGATTTCAGAGGAAAGGATATTATCAGGGATAAAGAAGGTAATTTCATAATGATAAAGGGTGAGTTTATTAAGAAGGCTTGAAAACCTTAAATGTTTTTTGCACTTAATAACAGCACTTCAGAATAAAGGAAGTAAACACTGATATGACTGAGGAGAGAAATAGACACTTCCATAATTATAGTTGGAAAGTTTAATAACTGTATCTCATTAATTGAGAGAATAAGAAGAGGGTAAATCAGTGAGTATATGGAAAATTTGGATAACACTATCAACCAATGTGATATAATTGATATTCATAGAATACCTACCAACAGAAGAATGTAGATTCTTTTCAAGTGCCCATTGACCTTTTATAAAGATAGACAATATTGTGGGCCATGATACAAGTCACAATAAGTTTCTAAAAATTCAAGTGATAATAAAGTATGTTCCTGACCATGATGAAATTAAATTAGAAATCAATACCCTCTCTCTCTATCCCTCCCATGCTCATGCTCATGCTCTCTTTCAAAAATAAATAAATGTAAAAAAAAAAATAAATCAATAAGGGTCTCTTAAAGAGCCCCCAAACATTGGAAATTAAATAACACACTTCTAAAGAACACAGTGAGTTAAGGAAGAAATCAAAGAGAAAATAGAAAATACTTCGAATTGAATGAAAATGAAATACATCCTATTAAAATCTCTGGGATGCCACATACTTGAGGAAATTTATAGAATTGTAAGTATATATTAGAAAAGAAGAAAGGCCATCTAATAAATGGCCTCAGATTCCACCTTTAGAAACTAGAAAAAGATCAATATCTGAAGTAAGTAAAAAAAAGAAACAAGAAAAGTAAGAATAGAGATCAGCAAAATGGGTAAAAGAGAGAGAGAGAGAAATCAATTTAGTCAAAAGCAGATTCATTGAGATCAGTAAAATTGATAAAATCCCTATACAGGCTGATCAAAAAAGAAAGTGAGAGAAGACACAAATTACATTATCAGACATAAGAGATGAAATATCCACAAGTTGTATAGATATAAAGAGAATAATAAGGGACTATTAAAAACAACTTTATGCCAATACATTTGACAACTGAAATGAAATGGAAAAATTCCTTGACAAACTGCTAAAGCTCATTCAAGAAGAAACAGATAACCCAAATAGCCCTATATTTACTAAAAGAATTGAATGCATAGTTAAAATCATCCCGACAAAGAAAATTCCTGGTTCAGATGGCTTTATTGGTGAATTCTACAAAACATTTAAAGAATAAATATTATTGATTCCACATAAACTGTTTCAGAAAATTAAAGAAGAGGGAATACTTTACAACTTATTCTATGAAGCCAGTTTACCCTGATGCCAAAAGTAGGCAAAGATGTAACAAGAAAAGAACGCTACCAGCCAGTATCTATTCAATATTGCATTTGAATAGAAATGCAAATACCTTTAACTCAAGTTTACAAAATTGATATCAACAGTGTATAAAAAGATGAAGGCCAATTGAAATTTATCTGAAGAATGCAAGATTGATTTCACATGAAGAAATCATTGCATATCATTTAGCATATGAAAAACTAAAAAAAATCAACAACATATGATTATCTCGATAGACACAGAAAAAGCATGACAAAATTCAACACCATTTCCTTATTAAAATTTAACAAATTAGAAGCAGAAAGGAACTTTCTCAATAAATCACACCTGTGAAAACCATTTGGTGACATCATACTTAAATGGTGAAAGACAATACTTTCCTCTTAAGATCAGAAGCAAGACTAGAATGTCCACTTTCACTGCTTCTATTCTACATTGTATTGGAGATTCTAGTTAGGACAATGAGACAAGAAAAAATAAATAGGGACATCCAGATGGGTAAGGGGAAGGTACAACTCTTTATTTGAAGATGATGTGATTATGTAGAAATTCTGATGAAATCTCTGCACGCACATGGGCTACTAGAACTATTAATCAAGTTTCCAGGATGCAAAATCAATACACAAAAATAAATTACATTTTTGTATAATGCAACAAAGTATTGGAAACTAAAACTTTTGAAATACAGTTTACAATCGCATCAAAAATGTGAAATAGTTAGGAATAAATCTGACAAAAGATGTTAAAGATCTATAATATGCAAACTATAAAACATTCCTGAAACAAATTTATGAAGACCTAAATAAACAGATAGAGTTCATGGCTTTGAAGCATCAATCTTGTTAAGATGTCAGCTTTTCTTAAATTGATTTATAGATTGAATGCCTTCCCAGTCAAAATTTTGAGGAATTTTTTATTTATACAAATTGATGGATTGATTCCAGAATTCATATGGAAATGCAAAGGACCTAGATAGCCAACACAGTTTAGAAAAAGAACAAAGTTGGAGGACTCATAATATTATATTTCAAGATTTATTATAATCAAGATAGTATGGTATTGATATCAAGACTGACAGATTAATGAAATAGAAAGTTGAGAAATAAACCTGCACATAAAGGAGGGACAATTGATTTTTGGCATGGGCAAATTCCATGGAGAAACAATAGTCTGTTTAATGTATGGTTCTCGAAAAACTTGATGTCTATTTACAAAAGATGAATTTCAGCTTATACTTCACACTATAAAGATAAAATGGGTAGGGGCGCCTAAGTGGCTTAATCAGTTGAGTGTCCGACTTTGGCTCAGGTCATGATCTCATGGTTTGTGGGTTTGAGCCCCGCATCAGGTTCTGTGCTGACGGCTCAGAGCCTGGAACCTGCTTCGGATTTTGTGTCTCCTTCTCTCTGCCCCTCCCCCACTTGTGCTCTGTCTCTCTCTGTCTCTCAAAAATAAATAAATGTAAAAAAAAATAAAGATAAAATAGGTAATAGGTTTAAACTTGCAAACTACAGCTATAAAATTTCTAGAAGAAACCGTTTGGGAAAGCCTTTGTGACCTTTGGCTAGGGAAAAATTCTTTAGATGCAAAAGTAGAAGCATACTCTATAAAGTAACAAATGGATAAATTGGACATCATAAATATTAAAAACTTTTACACTCTTCTATTATTAAGAGAATGAAGGTGCGCCTGGGTGGCTCAGTCAGTTAAGCATCCGACTTCAGCTCAGGTCATGATCTCATTGTTTGTGTGTTCAAGCCCTGCGTCGAGCTCTGAGCTGACAGCTCAGAGCCTGAAGCCTGCTTCAGATTCTGTGTCTCACTCTCTCTCTGCCTTCCTCTGCTCACGCTCTGTCTCTCTCTCTTAACAATAAGTAATAAACTTAAAAAAAAAAAAAAGAGAGAGAGAATGAAGATACAGGTCCCAGAATGGGAGACAATATTTGTCAGTCATGTATATCATAAAGGAGTTTTATCCAGTATATATAAAGAAAACTCAAAATTCAATAATAAGAAAATGAACAATCTAATTTCAAAATGGGCATAAGATTGAACAAATATATATTAGAAAATCATCCACCATGATCAAGTGTGATTTATTCTTGGGATGCAAGTGTGGTTCAATATTTGCAAGTCAATCAACATGATATGTCACATCAATAAGAAAAAGGGTAAGAACCATATGATCATTTCAATAGATGCAGAGAAAGCATTTGACAAAGCACAACATCCATTCATGACAAAAACCCTCAACAAAATAGGTTTAGAGGGAACATACCTCAATATTATAAAGGTTATTTATGAAAAATCAACAGCTAACATCATATTCAATGGGGAAAACTGAGAGCTTTTCCCTTAAGTTTAGGAACAAGGCAAAGATCACTCTCACTACTTTTATTAGCCATAGTACTGGTAGTCCTAGCCACAGCAATCAGACAACATGAAGAAATAAAAGACATCCAAATCAATTAGAAGAAGTGAAACTCTCACTAATTGCAGATGATGTGATATTATATATAGAAAACCTGAAAGATTCCACCATAAAACTGCTAGAAGTCACAGGATACAAAAATCAGTGTACAGAAATCTGTTGCATTTCCATACACCAACAATGAAGCAGCAGAAAGGGAAATTAAGAAAACAGTCATATTTACAATTGCATCAAAAATAATAAGATACGTAGGAATAAGCCTAACCAAAGAGGTGAAAGACTTGTACCCTGAAAACTATAAAACACTGATGAAAGAAACTCAAGATGACACAAAGAAATGAGAAGACATTCCATGCTCATGGATTGGAAGAATAAGTATTAAAATGTCTATACTACCCAAAGCAATTGCATGTAACACATCCCTGTCAAACAGCCTTTTTCACAGAGCTGGAACAAACAATCCTAAAAATGGATTTTAGACACTGAATAGTCAATGCAATTTTGAGAAAGAAAAGCAAATTTAGGGGCATCACAATCCCAAACTTCAGGTTATGTTACAAAGCTATAGTAATCAAAACAGTATTGGCACAAAAATGGACACATAGATCAATGGAACAGAATAGAAAGCCCAGAAGTAAATTCACAACTGCAAGCTCAGTTAATCTTCAAGAAAGCAGGAAAGAATATCCATTGGGAAAAAGCCAGTCTCTTCAACAAATGGTGTTGGGAAAACTGGACAGCACATGCAAAAGAATGAAACGGGACCACTTTCTTACGCCATATACAAAAATAATTTCAAAATGGATTAAAGTCCTAAATGTGAGACCTGAAACCATCAAAATCCTAGAAAAGAACACAGGCAGTGACTTTGACTTCGGCCATAGTGAATTCTTTCTACTTATGTCTCCTGAGGCAAGGGAAACAAAAGCAAAAATAAACCACTGGGACTACATCAAAATAAAAAGCTTCTGCACAGTGAATGAAAGAATCAACAAAACTAAAAGGTAACCTATGGAAAGGGAGAAGATATTTGCACATGACATATTTGATGAAAGGTTAGTATCCCCCCCCCCGCCAAAAAAATAAAGAACTGGTACTGCTCAACAACACAAAAATGAGTAATCCAATTAAAAATGGGCAGAAGATGTGAGCAGACATTTCTCCAAAGAAGACATCCAGATGGCCAACAGACACATGAAAAGATGCTCATTATCACTTACTATCAGGGAAATGCAAATCAAAACTACAATGAGATATCACCTCACACTGGTCAGAATGGCTAAAATCAATAACACAGGAAACAACAAGTGTTGACAAAGATGTGGAGAAAAAGTAACTCTCTTACACTGTCAGTGGGAATGCAGACTGGTGCAGCCACTGTAGAAAACAGTACGGGGGTTCCTCAAAAAGTTAAAAACAGACCTACTTTATGATCCAACAATTGCACTACTGGGTACTTACCCAAAGAATACAAAAACACTTATTCACATGAATACCCCTATGTTTATTGCAGCATTATTTACCATATCCAAAGTGTGGAGACAGCTCAAGTGTCAATTGATAGATGAATGGATAAAGAAGAGGTATACACATAGTCAATGGAGTATTATTCATCCATAAAAAAAATGAAATCTTGCCATTTGCAATGACATGGATTGAACTAGAGAATATAATGCTAAGTGAAATAAGTCAGAGAAAGACAAATACCATATGATTTCAATTATATGAAGAATTTAAGAAAAACAACATGATAAAAGGGGTGGGGAGAGAGAGAGAGAAGCCAAGAAAGACTCTTAATTATAGAGAACACACTGATGTTTACCAGAAGGGAGGTAGTTGGAGCGATGGGTGAAATAGGTGATGGGGATTAAGGAGTGCACTTGTCGTGATGATGTATGGAATTGTTGAATCACTTTATTGCATACACCTGAAAGTAATATAACACTGTTAAGTAACTAGAATTAAAATAAAACGTTAAAAAAAAGTTTGAACAGCTATGTCACCAAAGAAGATATATTGGCAAATATGCCCATAGAAAACATGATCAACATTAAAATTCATTAGGGAAATGCAGATTAAAACCACAACATGATACCACTATGCACCTATTAAAAATGGGCAAAATAAAAAAAAAAGATGGACCATCACAGGGGTTGAGAAAGATGTGGAAGAACTAGAACTCACATATTCTACTGGCAGAAATGTAAAAATGGTATAATCACTTTGGAAAACAGTCTGGCAGTTTCTTAAAAAATGAACACAAACATCTAAAAATATGTCTATTCCTTTTCTGGGTATTTACCCAATAGAAATGATAGTATATATCTTTATGAAGATTTGTACAAATGTGTATAATAGCTTAATTTGTAATAACTGAAAACTGGAAACAATCGTAATGTACCCCAACTGGTGAAAAGTAAACAAACTGATATTTTCGTACAATGGAATATTACTTAGCAATAAGAGGATGAACTATTGGTATATGCTATAGCATGAATAAGTCTCAAAATAATTATACTGAAAGAAGCCAGATGAAAAAGTGCATGCTGTATGATTCCATTTATATAAAATTTTAGAAAACGCAAAATAAATTATAGTGACAGAAAGCAGATGAGTGGACATCTGGAGACTGGGTTGGGAGTAAAGGAGAGGGGGAGGGAGGGATTCCCGAGAAGCATGAGGAAACTTTGGGGAGGGCTGTGGCTTTTTTGTTACCTTGATGGTGGTGATGTTTCAAAGGTGCATGCATATGTAAAATCTTCTCAAATTGTGTACTTTAACTGTGTATAATTGACAGTATGCCAATTATATCTCAATATATCAGTCAAAGAAACCCCAAAATGTTCTATTTACATGAAAAATATATACAGTAAAATATTTTTATTTATTTATTTATTTTGAGAGAGAGAAAGAATGGGAAAAGGGCAGAAAGAGAGAGGGAGGGAGAGAATACCAAGCAGGCTCCACACTGTCAACACAGAGCCCGACACAGGGCTTGATCCCACAAACTGTAAGATCATGACCTGAGCTGAAATCAAGAGTCAGGTGCTTAACTGAGCCACCCAGATGTCCTACATGGTAAAACATATACAGAAGAACACCAGTAACTCGCTTTTATCTTGGGACTATAAATTAACTTTAAAATACTTTCTATAATTATTAGGCATTGCTTTTATTTTTATGAAAATTAAAGGCAAATGAAAATAGTCGCAGTAATGTCTAATCCACCAAATATTGTATTTGATCATCTGGCTATTGGTACATGCATTGAAACTAACAACACCAACCACTGATCATTTGGTCAGTCACTTATTTGTTCATTCACAAAGGAATCGAATAGAAGTTTTGACCTAGGAGAAGGAGGGGAAATGGAGGGAAGAAAGCAGAAGTTGGTTTTCTGGGAAGGAAGAAAGCATCACAAAATGCATGGAAGCACAAAACAGACTGGCTTGGGTGGGTGAACAATGAGTTCAGTATTAATATAGGTGAAGTTGAGATGCGTGGTAATAGGAGAAAAAGATGAACCATCTAAGATCTTTTTCTCTATATCTTTTCTTCTCTCTCATCCTGGCTTCCTCCCTCCCTTTCTCTGCCCATTCCTTATCTCCTCTTAGGTTGTTTGTTTATTTTTGTTCTTTTGTGTTTTTCTTTTGCATTATAGGGAACTTCTCTACTTTCAACTTGAATAATTCAATTTTTTTCTGTCTGCTGTCTGCTATTCACTGCTTCCAACAAAGTTTCAATTTATAATGCTGTATTTCACATGTATATTTCAATTCTTTATATTCTTAGACTTATGGCTTCATGACACTTTGCTCTAGGGTTATAGGTGCAGATGCCATCTAGAATATTCTTAAGAACAGACATTAGGTATTTTAGAATTCATTTCCCTTTCCTGACTACATTTATTGTGCATCACGGGGAGGTAACACTTGAGTGGTAAGAAAACTGATTACCTTCTTTTGAAGTGAAGAATGGTTTTCTTTGCTATTTCAGCCTTACAGAGACACTTGCATTCTCTCCCATATTCATTTGTAATCAATAGCACTTGAGCTGCATTATGTTGGAGTTTAGTCTAGGTTTCTAGTGAAATATTCCATAGCAGGATCTTTGGGGTCAGATTAAAGGAAAAAAAGAAAACAGAAAAAAAAAAAAAAAAAGAAAGAAATCCTAGATGTTACTATTTTGCTAGTTTAAAAATCTGTTAACCTAAAGGAACAATGCAGTGGAACAGGCTCATAGCCATAGCAGCAGGTTTTGCTATTTTATTTCAGTATTGCTGAGATAGTGCCCACCATCAAGGCTCACTCTCCAGTGTGTGTGGTCAGGAGCTGGCCTTGGGGGCTTCTCACATGCAGGTGTGCTGGGAGGAAGGTGACCACACTTGTGCTTGCCTGAAAGATTTGCATCTCTCTTTCACAGTGAATTCTTGTTTCTCTGGGATGGGAGTGTTCCCCCAGAGTCTGCTAGTGTCTCTGTCCATTGTCTTCTGGGGCACTTTGGGATAGTCTCCGACCTGTTTTTCAGCACTGCTAACACTTTTTTTTTTTTTTTGTAATTTAAATATTTCTACAATACTTTTTAAAGGATAAGACAATTTTAGAATCCATGACATGGCAATGTTTTTAATTTCCATAGAATATTTAAATATTTTATGCAGAAGGGAAAGTAGAGAGTACTCATTCCCATACCCTCACTTGATAAATACTCTGAGTATTACTCTGTAATTTACATAGGAAGTGGGTGGAAGAGGTAAGATTTCAGTTCTACTGGAATGAATATCCAGGTCTATTTCCACCACACCATGCTGGAACATGATGACTACCCTTTCCTCAATATTTAAAAGCAGAAATGATTAAATAACTGGAATAAATAAATAAAACATGTTCAGGGGATAGTTTTACAGGGGCCTGAGGGCTCTAAAAAGGAAAGAGATAGCCTCAGGCCTTGGTTTCCTTCAGGTTGAAATAATTTGTCTTTGAAAATGGCCTACCCTAATCATAGTAATCATCATCACATATAAAAAAATCCCATTTTATGTGGCACGCTTCAGGCCAAATAAATCCCCCCAAATACTTTTCGGAGTTAATATCATGGTCCCCCAATTATATGATACTGTTATAGAGTTAAATAATACAGTGGCAGAGTTATAATAATAATGGTTTGAGGGAAAGTGGGAATGATCAGGCAATAGCAATGGAGGAAAGAAATGTTTCTGAAACAACAGCAAGAATCAATGAGGCAGACAAACAGAAAAGGCAGTTCTAGGTGGCAGGGACCCACTAATCCAGAGTACATGGTTAGCTGACTGCCATCTCTCGGTGGCCATGGGTATTGCAGCTCCAAACTGCCTCATCCACAAGCTGGCATACATTTCGTAAAATATTAGGACTATATAAAGTGTTCTATATAATAAGACGACTTAATATTTATAGAGATATTATTTCCAAGACACTCCAAGAAGATAGCTTTTAAAGGAATTCATTCTTTTATTGTTTCTGTTCTTTGGAGAACCCAAATATTGACTTTCTGAATTTTATTTGTGATGGGGATAAATAGTCATCTCAAGTAGAATCTATCCTATTTGTATTCTTTTCTGATCAGAGTTTCTGGTGAAGACTGAAATGAGTTCATTGAACCGTTAGTCCTTGGGTCAATATGATTCTGTTTTTCTTTTTTTTAAAATTTTTTTTTTCAACGTTTATTTATTTTTGGGACAGAGAGAGACAGAGCATGAACGGGGGAGGGGCAGAGAGAGAGGGAGACACAGAATCGGAAACAGGCTCCAGGCTCCGAGCCATCAGCCCAGAGCCTGACGCGGGGCTCGAACTCACGGACCGCGAGATTGTGACCTGGCTGAAGTCGGACGCTTAACCGACTGCGCCACCCAGGCGCCCCTGATTCTGTTTTTCAAAGCAGAAGTATAACTGTATTTTGGAAGCCAATCGTTGAATGACGTTTGATTTTCCATGAAATTTTGTACATATTCTATTTTTGTTTTTGGTTTTGGTTTCAAAAGGGAAAACAGCTTAAAAAGTAATTCTAAAATAATTTCTGGTTTCTTAAAAGGGGGGTTTCTAATATAAAAAGATTTTTCTGTAAGGTTTAACCTCTGTCCCTGAAAATTACACTTTAAAGAGTTCTTATAGAGTTGGCTTCATGACTAGAACTGGTTTATGGGAGTCTAGGCTTTGGACGGTTAAATTTACTCAAAAGATGGTATGTTTGACATGCCTCAAGACGGGTTTGAAAATATCACGCGCTGTAACGTAAATCTCAGCCTCACCTCATGATCAGTCAAAGGGAAAAAATGGAGAAATTCATGACAGTGTAAAGATTGCTCTATTTTGCTGTGGAACCCCAGGCCTTCCAGCCTACCATGTGAAGTGTGGGGCTACATTGACAACAACCCTGCTCTGGACTTGTCCAAATGTTTGCCGTGAGAGTGGCATTTTAATCTTAAGAGCCAGTCTGATGTGGAACCCTGTGAAAGCCAGTCTGAGGAACCCTGTGGCCTCCACAGAGGTCTCTCCCAAGTAAATCTCACAGAGGGTATCTTTACCACAGGCTTTCAAGAATTTGAATCATCTAATGAAAATGGAATATTAATTGGGAATCTAAGATGTGCTCGGCGTTTCAATGTACATTATCTTATTCATCTTCCACAGAATCACTCTGAAGTTGGCATATGCGCCTCCATTTTACAAAAGAGGAAACAGTCTCAGAGCTGTTTGGCAACATGTTTATACCAGAATGGAGATTCATGACAGAGTTTCTGACCCTGAATTCCATTTTTTTTTCTCATCAGACGGTGCATACTGGCTTTTCAGTTCCTTGAACCCTAGGCTATGTTTTTTTCCATCTATAAATGTAAGGATCCCTGATCTATTATTGATACTAATGCTATATCAGATAAAGCTAAAGAACTTATACCTGCATTTACCTTTTTGCCTGTAAACAAAAACATCCAAACTGCTATAAACTCACACATCCCAATGAGAACCAACACACTGACATCCAAAGATCAGTTAACAAAGTCTAATGTAAGATCGGTAATAAGAAGGGATATGGGGGAAGGAAATATATTGCTTTACATTTTAGAAGTCTGATTTCTTTACATTATTTTATTTTTTAAATTTTAGAGAGAGAGACAGAGAGAGAAAGAGAGAGTGAGTGCACAAGCAGGGGAGAGTGGCAGAGGGGGAGAGAGAGAATCCCCAGTAGGCTCCGGGCTCAGCAGGGAGCCCATTGTGGGCTCAATCCCATGACCCTCTGATCATGACCTAAACTGCAATCAAGAGTTGGATGCTCCAATGACTGAGCCATCCAGGCACCCCAAGATTTCTCTTTTTTTAAGTGAAAGGTCTCTGTCCGCTTCTCCAAATAAATTCTTACATGGGGCTTCAAAAAAGCACAGAGGAGGGGCGCCTGGGTGGCGCAGTCGGTTAAGCGTCCGACTTCAGCCAGGTCACGATCTCGCGGTCAGTGAGTTCGAGCCCCGCGTCAGGCTCTGGGCTGATGGCTCGGAGCCTGGAGCCTGTTTCCGATTCTGTGTCTCCCTCTCTCTCTGCCCCTCCCCCATTCATGCTCTGTCTCTCTCTGTCCCAAAAATAAATAAACGTTGAAAAAAAAAAAAAAAAGCACAGAGGAGCACGTGGGTGGCTCAGTCCATTGAGCATCTGACTTCAGCTCAGGTCATGATCTCAGGTTTGTGAGTTCAGGCCCTGAACTGAGCTTGCTGCTGTCAGTGCGGAGCCTGCTTTGGATCCTCTGTCTCCCTCTCTGTCTGTCTCTCCCTCGCTTGTGCTCTCTCTCTCTCTCTCTCAAAAACAAATAAAACATTAAACAAGCTGCACTTAGAAAAAATACAGCACAGATAAGAAGCAGTCCTGTTGGAAGTGATTGCAAACTAGAGTTCTGACTTCACTGTACACCCCATCACATTCTTCAGAACTCTAGGACTTGAAAGAATGTATGTTATAAGAGCCCTCCAAGCTATTGAAAATAACATTGGGTCAACAGTTGTAGATTTAGATTCGAGAGTTGGCTCGCCTTCTTCCAGTGACTGTAAGCAAGTTGCTTAACTTTGTTGAGTCTCAATTTGTGAACTTTAAGAATGGGTATAATAGTGCTTTATTCCATGCAGCTGTTACAAGATTTAAATGGGATAATGTATCTAAGGGATATTGGCAAGAACATTTAACAAGCCTCAATAAAGAATAGTACCTGTCACTGCTCATTCTCAGTCCCTCAGGGGTCCTTCTCTCAAACTACCAAGATTAGGTGCAGGACCCATGTGACTAAACCTTGTTCTGTTCAACAAGTGCACCACCCCCAAGGTGTATCCAGTCCTACCTTTTGGTTTACAGTGCAGCTATCTGTATTGTCATTTGGATTCACTATCTCCTGTAAACATTGTTCAAAGAATGAACAATCATACTTCATTTCAGATTGCGTCATCACCCTGTAACCAAGCATTTCTTCCGGTAATGGACAATTGTTCACGATGCTGGGTTTTTTGGGCAAGACAACAATTTGAGCCAGGGCATCTAACACTGCTGCTCCAGAATCATTATTGCCACAATAAAGAAATAGACAATTATGGGGAAAATGTTGCATCAGGGTTGGAAATTAAGGAAGGGTGTCATCCACATGCTGACAGATTTAAGGCATTTCTTGTTGATCTAGTACAGAAAGGTCCAGCCTGAGGAAAGGAGACAGGGGCCACCTTACCACCCCCATTCTCAGAAAAACTACCTTCATCCACTAATGTAGGAGGATAGCTGCCAGAATGAAGGCAGATAAAGGATGAGTGAAGAAGAAATATTTAAAAAATTAATGCTGAAATTTTAAAATCATATGCTGCGGAAATAGAGAACTAGGATGGATGGGTAATATGTACATTTATGTTAATGTACTCATTTTATATGAGAAGGGGTCAGTAATTACTTTTTATTTTATTTTATTTATTGTAAGTAGGCTCCATGCTCAGTGTGGAGTGGTACATGGGGCTTGAACTCATGACCCTGAGATTAAGACCTGAGCTGATATTAAGAGTCAGATGCTTAACTGACTAAGCCACCCAGGCGCCCCAGTAATTACTTTTTAAAAGCCTGTTACAAGGTTCCGATTTTTTCTTTCAAAAAGGTAATATTTAATAAATATCTCCTATAATTTTACTCTCTAGAGATAACTTCTTCAAACAATTCCATGTAAATCCCTTTGAATCATTTTATACATGTATTAACATGCATATATTGGTAATATATATTATGACTATTATTATTTCACAAAAACATGCTTGTCCTGAAACAATTGCTCATCTATTGTACTTTTATTTAGTGACACATCATGAATGCTCTGTGAGTTAGGTTACAAACATCTCTTGGCATCCTTTTTTCTTTCCTTTTTTTTAAACTGAGGTAAAATCCATGTAACATAACATCAACCATTCAAAAGTTTATGACTCACTGGCATTTAGTCATTTGCAGTGTTTGGTAACCACCATCTTTATGTAGTTCTAAAACATTTTCATCACCCCAAAAGGAAACCCTATACCCATTAAGCAGTAACTGTCCGTTTTATCCTTCCTCCCCTTGCCCCATCCCCTGGCCACCACTAATCTATTTTCTGTCTCTAGGGATTTACCTATACTGGGGGTTTCATATAAATAGAATCATATAATATGTGACCTTTTGTGCCTGACTTTTTTTTACTAGCAAAATATTCTTAAAGTTCACCGATATTATAGAATATATCAACACTCCATTCCTTTTTATGGACAAATAACATTCCATTGTATGAATATACTTCATTTTGTGTATCCTTTCATCTGTTGATGGACATTTGGGTTGTTTTTACCTTTTGGCTATTGTGAATAGTGCTGCTCTGAACACACATGCGTATGTGTTTGAGTATCTGTCTTCGGTTCTTTTGAGTATCTACCTAGCAGTGGAGTTGCTAGATTATTTAACTTTTTAAGGAGCCACTCAACTCTCTTCCACAGTGGATTCACCAGCAATGTATGAAGGCTCCAAAATTTCTTTACATCTTTGCCAACACTTGTTATTGTCACTTTTAAAAATTATTATTATAGCCATCTTCTGTATGGAGTAGCATGTCTTTGTGATTTTTTTATTTGCATTTCCCTAATGATAAATGACATGAACATCTTCTCATGTGCTTATTGACTGTTTCTTTGGAGAAAGGTCTATTCAAGCCCTTTACCTATTCTGTAATTGGGTTGTTTGTCCTTTTGTTGTTGATCTTGCCAACCTTTTTTAAATGTGTGCAAAGTATTCAGTGATGGACTCCACCCTACCTTTATTCCAGTGTAAAATCAAGGCACCATTTCCATGAAAAGGAGAAGTGGACAGTGGGCAGAAAAAAGTAACAATTACCCACCATATTAGGGAAATACAAAAGACAAGATGCTCTGAGGACCCCTAGGGGAAGTTTCCCATAACCTTGCAGAGCAATAACTCTGTACCCCAAACTCACCAGTTTTACCTAATATTTTTCTTTTCCTGGCTGGGAAGTCATTATAAATGGCTGCTAGGGAGAAGTAGATGGGGTGGGGATAATAGACTCCTAGAGTTCATTATTTCTGTTCGGTTCTATCCTCTATCAGAGGAATGATTAGAAGCTCACAAATTCTTACCATGTGATTACCATATGCTCTTACCCATATGAAATGAACTCTATCATGAGATTTTTAACAAAATACAAAAGGAAGTGTGATCATCCTACTTTGATTGTGACAGCCTCAGTTTTTGCCCTAAAAACCTTGAGCCCTGGAAACACCCTCCATGAGACATGAAAGGTCTTAGTTTCTGGTGATGGGTGTGGAAAGTTGAGGGGAAAGTGAAAAACTCATATGGCAACCCCAAAATAGAGGCCGAAAGCAATAATGTCTTTAATGTCAAGTGGGTATGGTACAGATAGATAAATGGATAAATGGACACCTTGTGTGGTCACTATTGTTGCTTCTGACTGTTGATGCTAATACCAGCATGACCCAGATATCATTGAAAAAGAAAGCTAATTGACTATGTGATTTGAATGAAAGATGGAAGGGCACATACAAGTAGATTAGGTGGTCAAAAACCCAAACCAAACATACTGCACAATATGCAGAAAAGAATTTGGGAATTGTGCATGTTGGAGAAGGGGATGAGAGATCACATATGGACACTGAATTTCATAAATCTGTAATGAGACAGTTAGGTACTTCTAAAAGACACTAATGTTTAGTTGAAAATAGTGGCCTCTGAATTGGCTTGAGCACACTGCATGAATGAATACACATGATTGTATAATCTTCTTGAATGTTCTGTGAAACTGAGTAACGTTACATTTTCTGATTCCAATGTTGCAATTAAAATATTCTGTGGTTGAACAAAAGGGGAAATTTAGTAACTGATCTGTTGGCCCTTCACACTCAATACACAGAAGCAATTAATAAATTTTTGGCTTTATAGAGATGAGTTAGCATCCTATAGGGTGGCACATCTTGACACACTGTTGCTGGCTATGAAAAAGGTTTTAAAATGTTGGCCAGCTATAAAAATATTTTCAAATGTGAGATAAGAAGAATCTCTTTCTCTAATTTAGAAATACCTTGGGGATAAAAATGGAGAAAAGGATTACTTTATGAATGTTTTTAATGTTTATTTTTGAGAGAGAGAGAGAGAGAGAGAGAGAGAGAGAGAGAGAGGGAGAGCATGAGGAGCAGAGGGGCAGGGAGAGAGGGAGACACAGAATCTGAAACAGGCTCCAGGCTCTGAGCTGTCAGCACAGAGCCCATTGCGGAGCTCGAACTCGGGAACAGAGAGATCATAACCTAGGCCGAAGTCGGACTCTTAACCAACTAAGCCACCCAGGCACCCCAAGAAAAGGATTACTTTAGAATAGATTTATATGCTGTTTCTCTGAAGCTGTTTGGTGATCTTTGAAGAGATATTAAGGAGCTTAGAAAAGGATGAATTGACTGCACTTGAATTGTTCTGGGTTGCGACAAACACTTGTGAAAAAAAAGACCCATTTCTTTTATTAATAAGACTGCTTCAGAATTAAAAAAGAAAAAAAGTTGACAGAAAGGGCAGCCAAATTAAACAGGGCTTTCTCCATTTCTTTACTAAAACTGTAACTTATTTGGAGTCCAACTTTGATTTCACAACTTCAAAATACCTCTGTGATTTAAAACCATTTTCCCCGAGAGAGGCTTAACTTTGGAGTATTTCAAAATTATGGACACTTTAGATGCAAAAATGTATTTGATGAATTTAAAGATGAAAAGACCTGGTGGACAGACAACTGGTCTACCACAACAAGCCAGTAGATATGGTATGGATGGATATTTTTATAGAACTGGAAATGAATTCCTACAAGTCTAAAAACCTGGTGTTGCTAATAAATAAAATCTTAAGTACTCCATGCTCAAACACTTTTGTGGAGATGGTATTTAGCTTAATATACTGAAAACCGGAAACTAATGTAATGGGGTTTATGAGAGCAGAGCTGCAAGACAAAATGAATTGTACATTGGATTGCTTTCAGTTTCACCACTACATTAAAGAAGGATGTCCTAAAAGCTTCAGGCAGTTCAGAGAAGAATCATCAGAGAAGGATTTAGAAAGATTACAACTATTCTATTGTATCATGGGGCTAAAATAAACATTATTATTATTTTTTATTTAAAATGGGTAATATCTAATTAGTCCTATTATATTTATGTTCTCTCTTTAAAAATATTGTTGTATGTTAATAATACATACTAATATAGCATAATAGTAACATACAATAGTTTTAAAAGATTTAAATAATTACCCTATAAGAAGGCAGACAGGGCTCTGGGCTGATGGCTCAGAGCCTGGAGCCTGTTTCCGATTCTGTGTCTCCCTCTCTCTCTGCCCCTCCCCCGTTCATGCTCTGTCTCTCTCTGTCCCAAAAATAAATAAACATTGAAAAAAAAAATAATAATAAGAAGGCAGACAGACATATTATAAAAATAGTATTATACTTTTATTACATGTATTGTTTAGACCTACTATAAATTACTCCTAATTTCCCCTTTAAGTCTTATTTTTAACTATTTGCATTTATGTAGACTAATTATGATTTCAAATGAACATCTACTCTCCATATTTTTATATTAAAGTAATAACACATATGTGTATAATTATTGGATATTACATTGTTATGATTTTATTTGAAATGTGTTTGGTTTTCCAAAAACTTGGTGAGTCTACAGAGGTAAATGCATTACAACCAGCACTAACCCTACCTGGACATCCTCCCTCCCTCTTCTCGTAAGGTGCATGAAAGTAGATATAACTACTCAGGCCTATAAAAACCAAAATAACCTACAACACTCAATCTTCCAGATGAAACTATGAAGGGAAGCTAATCAGATACCAACTAATGTGGGAATGGATTAATGGATAATTCAACCACATCTATATAGAGAAAATAAAATATGCAAAAAGGAATGTTCTTGTCAATATGGAAAGTAACAGCATGGAGGAAAAAATGTCTAAAAGAGGCCAGAAGTCAGGTATAAAAAAATCCAGAAGAATATAACCTGAAGCAAAGAATCTAACCTGAAGAATCTAACCTATATGAAGCAAATGAAAATTTCTAACAGCTGCTTTGTAGTGTAGAACAATTTATGTATGTATGTATGTATGTATGTATGTATTTATTTATTTATTTTCAATGTTTTATTTTATTTTTGGGACAGAGAGAGACAGAGCATGAACGGGGGAGGGGCAGAGAGAGAGGGAAACACAGAATCGGAAACAGGCTCCAGGCTCCGAGCCATCAGCCCAGAGCCTGACGCCGGGCTCGAACTCACGGACCGCGAGATTGTGACCTGGCTGAAGTCGGACGCTTAACCGACTGCGCCACCCAGGCGCCCCCAGAACAATTTAAAGAGAACATGAATTCAGTGACTCAAGAAATCAAAGATAAGTTGCTGGAACAACAGAATGAGCTGAAAAGAAATATTGCTGAGGAAGAAAACAATGAGTACAAATTCTTTTTTTAATGAAATAAGCAGAATAGGAATAGAAAAGAAATAGCAGAAAAGTGTATTCATGACTTAGAGCAAAGGCTTGAAGTGATAACCCTGAATGCAGAAAAAAGATTAAAGAGATTAATGCAATTAGAACAACAGTAATAGATAAAAACTTAAGAGGTGATGTCTTTAAGAATAATCGGTGTTCCTAAAGTGTAGGGTGAAAAGAACACAACAGTTGTGAATGACAGAAAACCCTACCATGGTAGCCTCAGAAATCCTGGGTCAGGCATCCTGGGACTGGTAGAATGGCAACCACATGTCATCATGAATCAGGCTCTTTTCAGCTTTTTTTGCTCCACCATCTTTAATATGTGATTACTGAGCCTTCATGTTTCAGCAAGGAAGATGGATGAGGACATGGGACACATTTCCTTCCACTAGTGAGAATTTGTCTTTTTACTTAAGAAGAAATAAGCTCTCCCAGGGCTATTTGCCTATACCTCATTGGCCAAAAATGTATCAAAAAACCACATCTATTTTCAGGGGAGTCTAGAAAGGTATTCTAGTTTTTCATCCTCCATAGTTGAGGAAGGCAAGACAAAGAGGTTATCTATGGCTTTCGGGGGGGCAAATCAGAGCCATCTACCGAAACAGCTGTCTGTAGGCATTGTCTAAATACAAGGTCAATAAGTAGCATTATCAGCATATTTACAAGGTTGGTGGTAAATACTAGAATACACAGCAGAAATATTTGAAGAGTTTGCTACTGTGGAGCAAGACTTAAATATAAGAAGTGTGGCACTGTATTGCTGTTTTCCACATGAGTCTTTTAATTTTATCTGAGTTTATAACCATGCACTTATAAATGCAAATATCTTTGGGAAGAGTATAGGAAAAAGGGAAATAGAAAAAAATCATTAGGTGATTTCTCTGTTTAATTCCCTGTCCCTCTCCCCAACAAAATCAGAAGTACACATACAAACAAAAATTATAAAAAAAACTTTCCATCAGTAAAATTCAAACTGAACACATTGTTAAGATTTAATTATACATAAAGGACAGGATAACTTCTAGAAAAACATAAAAAAGATTAACTTTTAAAGCAGTAGAGGAAAAAAATGAAGCAAAGAAAGTTTAGCTGATCAAATAAAAGGAAAGGAAAGTAAAAAGAATAAAGAATGCACTGCAAGTGAAAAACACAACATAAGATGGCAGAAGTCCAAACCTGTCCCAACAAATGTGAATAAACTCAACAATTGCAACAGAGATTAAAAGGTTGCTGTTTCATATTGACAGGATACATTCTGAAAGCAAAATGACACCAGAAACCTGAAAATAAAGACATGAAAGCAAGTAGATCAAGAAAATTCTGCTGATGAGTACAGCAACAGTGGCAACAGCCACTACAGCTAACAAATAAAAAATGAAAAAGAAAAACAGATGGATTTGTTGGCCATTTGTCTGTCTTCTTTGAGAATTGCCTCTTCAGGTCCTTCAACCACTTTTTAATCAGCTTTTGTTATTCTTTTGTTTTTGCTATTGAGTTGTAGGAGTTCTTTATATATTATTGTTATTAACCCCTTATCAGACATAAGGTTTGCAAATATTTTCTCCCATCCTATAGGTTGCCTTTTCACTCTGTTCATGGTTCCCTTTGCTATACAGGAAGCCTTTTAGTTTGATGTAGTTTATTTGTCTATTTTTGCTTTTGCCGTCTGTGCTTTTGGTGTCATGACCAAAAACTCATTGCCAAGACCAATGGCAGGAAGCTTTTCTCTAGGCTTTCTTCTAGTAGTTTCACGTTTTTAGGTCTTACCTTTAAGTCTTTAATCCACTGTGAGTTGACTTTGTATATAGTGTGAGTTAAGGGTCTAATTTCATTCTTCTGCGTATGGATATCGGTTTTTCCAACACCACTTACTGAAGAGACTTCCCTCTCCCTATTATATGTTCTTCACACCCCGGTAGAAGATTGGTTGACTGTAAGTGGCCAACAGGTTTGTAAAAAGGTACTCAGCATCACTCATCATCAGGGAAATGCAAAGCAAAACCACAATGAAATATCCCCTCATATCTTTTAGAATGGATATTACCAAAAAGATGGAAGATAAGCAGTGGTTGGCGAGGATATGGAAAAAAGGGAGCCCTTGTACATTGTTGGTGGAAATGTAAACTTGTATAACTGTTATGGAAAACAGTTATAGAAGTTACTAAAAAAATGAAAATCTAGAACTACCATATGTCCTAATAATCAAACTTTTGCCATAAACTTTTGGGTATATATCCGAAGGAAACAAAATCAATATTCAAAAGAGATATATGCACTCCCATATTCATTGATGCATTACTTATAATAGTCAAGATATGGTCCATCCATTGATGGACAAATGGATAAAGAAAATGTGGAATACAAAATGGAACATTATTCAGTCTTAAAAATAAGGAAATCCTGTCATTTACAACAACATAGATGAAAATAAGAGGATATTATGCTAAGTGAAATAAACCAGACATAGAGACAAATACTGCATGATCTTACTTATATGTGGAATCTATAAAAAGTACAACTCAAAGAAGCAGAGGGTAGAATGGTGGTTGCCAGGAACAAGAGGAGGGGAAATGAGGTAGATGTTGGTCAAGGGGTACAAAATTTCAGTTATGCAAGATGAATGAGATTGGGAAGTCTAATGTCCAGCACAGTGATACTGTATTGTGCACTTGAAATTTGCTAAGAGGATAGATCTTAAATCTTCTACACATACACATACACATACACATACACATACACATACACATACACATACATACACATGCACACTAATAACTGCATGGGGTGATTTAGCTTCATTGTGGTGATCTTTTCATAGTATATTCATTTATCCAAACATCAACTTGTATACCTTAAATATATACAATTCTCGTGCGTCAAAGATATTTCCATAAAGTTGTTAAAAACAAAAATAGATAATGTGGTTATAATATCAAAGAAAGCAGAAATCAAGGCAAAAAGCATTAAGCAGGACATAAGAATAATATATACTAAAAATAAGAGTAATATAATAGTTATTACTTTTTCTGCACCCTGCAACATAGCTAAAAAATATGTAAGGCTAAAACTAATATACCTACCAGAAGAATATGGTGACTCCAACAGATATCTCTTAAATGCAGTAATGAAATAGACACACAATAAGAGAATATAAGAGTACTTAAAGAATACAATTAACAAGGGTCACATAAATATATATATGTGTGTGTATATATATGTGTGATATATATTCTGCTGACAGAGCAGAAGTTATGCATTTTTTCTTAAACAAATTTTTTTAACATTTATTCATTTTTGACAGACAGAGACAGAGCACAAGCAGGGGTGGGGCAGAGAGAGAGGGAGACACACAGTCTGAAGCAGGCTTCAGGCTCCGAGCTGTCAGCACAGACTCTGACGCAGGGCTTGAACTCAAGAGTTGTGAGATCATGACCTGAGCTGAAGTTGGATGCCTAACTGACTAAGCAACCCAGGTGTCCCTGCATTTTTTCAAATGTACTTAGATCACTCATAGAAACTTAACCTGTATGCAAGCTCCTACTCTTACCACTGGCATTGAACACTGTGTATGAAATTCTAGCCCACATGCTACCGTTAGTGAGACAGTTAAAAGTATTGAAAATGAGAAGACAATCATTTGCTGATGACACTATTATCTACTTGGAAAATCCAGAGTATCCATGTTTACTGGATAAGCTAGGAAGATTAGTAAGAAGTTTGGTGACGTTTTTAGCCATAAGGTGAACACATGAATATTGTTTTCCCATTTACCAAAAATAAACAGAAGATAATATTGGAGAAAGAGATTTAAGTGTAATAAAATAGTAAAAACTTAGATCTGCTGCAGGCATCCTTGCAATGGAGATGTATCTACTGTGGGACTGAATGAGCCTTATCCTGGGTTTGGGATTCTGTTGTAAAGCATTTCTTGGGGTTTTTCTCAACATTTGTGCTTGCAATGCTTCTTTTTCTTTGATTACAGTGGCCCAGGCTTTTTTTTTTTTTTTCCTCTAAATTTGTTAATACATTTAATCCATTCACACTCAAATCTTGTTGGGCTAGAAACCATTCTGTCTTTTACAGATCACTTGGCATGGGGTGCCCTGGTGGCTCAGTCGGTTAAGCATCTGACTCTTTGTTTCAGGTCAGGTCATGATCTTGTGTTTCTGAGTTCAAGCCCCACAACAGGCTCCATGCTGACAGCATAGAGACTGCTTGGGATTCTCTCTCTCTCTCCCTCTCTCTCTGCCCCTCTCCATCTCATGCTCTCTTGCTCTCTAAAAATAGATAAATTAAAAATAATAAAAATCACTTGGCTTGTCTCTGCTCTGAACTTTTCTGTGTTACTTTTAAAGTTTATGTATGTTGGGAAATCTTCCCTGTACCTAGTATTGGGAGGTAATATATTAAATTTATAATAGAATATAAATATTGTAAGTTTATAATTTTTAAATATACAATAGAATATTTTACTATATAATTTAAAAATATATAATAATTTTATTATATACTTATAAAATACATTGCATACATTAATGTATTCTAAATAAATCATATAAATATATAATAAATTGTATGAATTTAATTTAAAAATTGGAGGAACAATGGTATGTGCACTTACTCCTGTGTGTATACACATACATCTTTTGTCTATCATATGGACCAGTATGAAATGTGATAGCATGAGTTCTGGTGAGGGCAGGGTCAAACAGGTGTCTTCATATACAGCAACTGTCTGTGTGAATGAAAAGCCATAAAAGAGCTTAATTCCTCTTACCTAGGTATTCCACTTCCAGAATTCTTAAAAGAATGATCATAGATTCACATCCATTGATACCGAGACAGCATTGTTTCTAATAGTAAAAGATTAGAAATAACTTACAAACTGAACTGTAAAGTACTGATGAACGGGTAACAGTATATGCATAACACCAAATATTATGTGGCCATTAAAACGTATTTTAGGAAAATGTTTGAAAGCATAATATTAGGTGAAAATGCAGATGCGAGTTATAAAATAGTGCGTATAGTATGATCAATAGTACACATACATCATCTTGTTTAGCAATCTGTTGGTTCACCCATCCATTCCATCCTATTTTTTTTTTATGTTGAAAAATTTATCTTTAGAATTAGCTGCACTCAGTTTAGATGATCTCAATTTTGTTGGCAACATCTAAAGCATCATCATTAGGAGTCTTATCAGGGTGTTGACCTTGGCCACATCAGTGTCATACAGCTTTTTCACAGCCTATTTGATCTTGTTGGCCTTGATATCCACAATGGACACATGTGTGCTGTTGACTTCTATCTTCTTCACTTCTGACTTGGTGGTTGGGGGGTTTGATGACGGCATAGTGGTCAGACTTGTTTCCTCTAATGTGCTTTTCTAAGGATATTTGGGCTGCCATCAGAGCTGTAGTGTCTTAGGCTATTGGAAGGCAGGTGACCTGCTGATCTTTTTTCTCTGGCTGAGGCCTTTCAGCTTCACTTTCTTGGCTTTCAACGCCTTTTCTTTGGCCTTGGCTTTTGGAAGTGAAGGGGCTTCCTTCTTTGTTTTTAGTACCATCTTTGTAAAAAGCCTACCTGTCTAATTGAGAACAGGCATGATAAATACCATAAATACATTTATTTTATGCTTAATTTTTTTCACATTTTCATTGCTAAAAAATACTTTAAAATTCTTATAAAAAACCTAATTCATTTTTTTTGGAAAGATAAATAATTCTGAAGACAGAAATAATATCATCTTGATTTATTTGTAAATTTGATTATACCAGCTACTGTGATGGTTGATTAAGCAACCTTTGGGAACCCTTTCATCCCAGATGGGAATACTTTCCCTGACTCTATTTAGAAATGTCACTGAGAGGCAGGTGAATTGGTCCGTTATTATTGTCCAACTTCCCCAAATCATTCCTTTTCCAACAGAGGAGGTGACCAGAGGAAGGAATCATGGATTTGGCAGAGTGTAAGCACAGAAACGGGGCCAAGGAATACCATCATAGGAATGGGAGAGGATCTATTAGGTGAAGATTGCTTCATTCCACTGGAGTTCAGAATGCTGCGACAGAGCCATGTAACCATTTTTTCCAAATTAGAAGGTGGCAAATGGAAAGTGTCACTCTGGCCCCTCTTGGCTCTTTCTGATCTTGACTCCATAGTTCACTTGAGATGGAGCCACTTCTTCATTCTGAGTAGGTTTTGCTTAATGGTACACATGAGGTGCTCAAGACTTGCATGTAGGCACAGAGCAGGTGGCTGGCTCCACAAGTCTCATTCGAGGTGCTGGAAAACCTTGACAACACAGAGACATAGTTGGACATCAGAATCAGGGTCTGGGCTGTTTCAGACAGTGGTAAAGTCCAGACTGTAAAGAATGGGGCTGTGAGTACCCCTCTCAGTTAAGTCACCCTTTTAGCCAGATTCTGAAGGTTGTTCAAGACCTATTCATTTAGGAATATTTTCTACATTTTCTAAACATCCCCCCTTCTAAACACAAAGCTGTTCACATTAAACAGTCATCCTAATTGGAAATGACAGGACCCTTCTGGCTGCCCAGTCAGGCCACGTGAGGGGCATTACAGACAGAAACTGGGGTCTGCAGTAATCCTCTATGGGGAGAACAGACAGCCATGGGGGAAGATCTGTACAGAATAACACATTCTCCTGTGAAGACTTTTGTCCTGACACTGGGTCTTGACTTTCCCATTTTTTATTTCTTCCTTTCACTCCTACCCACGTCCTGTTGGAACAAGTCCTTTGGTTCCTAACCTGCTCTGGGGTTTACTTCCAAGTGCAAAGCAGAAGTACATCTGCACTTTCTCAGCAAACTCATCATTTGGGTCTCTTCATAATTAGATTTTTCAAAAGCCTCTCTCCTCATATATCAATTATTCCACTCCCTTAATCATCTTCCTCAGTGTTCTCCATGATCCTACTCATTTGTCAAACTGTCTGGGTCTGCGCTGCGGCATTTTCAAAAAAAGAGTGATACATACTAATGGCGTGCAATGTCTACTTGGCCATAGTCTTGGGGTCTTTCTCCTACATTTCTCCTACATCCTCCTTCTGCTCCCCACGTGCCCCTGCCAGATTATAGCATTGCTTTCAGTGTCTGAAAAAAAATATTGTTCAATGTAATGTATTTGTGGATTTCTGCATTAGTGGTTTTAGAAGTAAAGCATTCTGGAAAACAAAGCTCTCCGTGTCTATGTCCCTGTATACTGGAAGATCCAACCTCCTGAAACATTAACCAGTTTTACAACTAATTAACCTATGATAACCTTTGTGATAACTCAAGAGACACGATGAATTATGGAACAAATTTCTGATCCCATGTCGGATAGTTAGTAGGAGGGGAGGATGTGCCATTACTTGGGCACAGAACAGGCAGCCCTTCATTCCAAAGGGAGTGCCAGAGCCCCCCCAGTTCTGCTATATGATTTAATAATGCTCCTAACCCCATCAAAATATGCACAAAAGGATTAAGTTACCAAGTTTTAGGCAACAGACATATATAAGGAAAGATACGCATTTCCATAATTTGTCAAATAAGTCTTTCTGGAGAACCTGATACAAATATACTGTCTTTGACATGTTCTCTTCTACTTGTAGACATTATTTTATGATGGGCATATATTTATTCTTTATTACAGTCACTAAGCATGAGTGATTCACTTCTTCAGTTGATCTGTGAGTGTTATTAAATGCCTTATTCACTGATGGATTCATTCTTTTATCACATATTTATTAAGAGTTTACTATAGGTGGGGTACTGTGTAGGCACTGGGGATGGGATGGTAAGTAAAATAGATATGGTCCCTGTCCTCATAGGTTTTATAAATTAAGAGGGAAAGACATGTTAATCATAACATCCCACAAATATTTATAAAATCCTCGTAATGATAACTGGTAGTTGAAAGGCACCTTGGTGAAGGGCTTTTGGCTGGGATATTTCAGATTTCTGATTGGTTGAATTTGCCTGTGGTCATCCTGCACCAAACGAGACGCCCGTTTACAAATATGCCCTTCTCTGTGACAGCTCTGAAGGTGAGGTTATGTTGCATTGCCTATTTTTCATACGGTTTACCTAGTTTTTATTTGTATTTACTACATATTTAACATTGTTTAGTTCATCAGATTCATGGGATAATGAGTCCCAAATGTAATGCCCCCACCCAAATGATACCTAGGAAACATATATACGTGTGTGTGTGTGTGGGTGTGTGTGTGTGTGTGTGTGTAGCATTACATAGACAGATTGTTGAAAGTCTGAAAATCATCTGGCTTGCTGGGATTCCATGTCCTTGGGATTAAAGTGAAATATGGGAAATGGAGTATCTTTTTGCTCTCAGTATTCACCAGTAAATGTCTGCATGGCAGACTTAACGAAGACTTGGGACCAAAGATGTTTGTGATGGTATTGAAACCAAAGGGCAGCATAGTAAAAAAAAAAAAAAAAAAAAAAAAAAAAGATATTGGACATCCCAGATTTTAAAAGTCCCTCAAGAGTTTCCTTCCTTAGGGAACCTTTGCTGCTAGTTCCTTCAGTTCAGGCTCCTTCATTTCCCCATGTTGCCCAGTCTATCCCAGCTGTGCCCTGGGGGTGTCTTTCAACAACTATTTCCTTTTGTTGATGATATTAGGGCTTGCTGAAGGGAACATAAAAGGATCCCATTATCAAATAAATTTGGGGAGCTCTGGTTCAGCCACAATAGGATTTTTAAAACAGATTTGTCAGTCTTTAGTATGCTAATACATGTTGTAAATTTCTAGGAAAGTGATTTATAAAAAAATCTTTAAAAAGATTCATTTTAAGCATTTCTTACAAATTGCATCATTTATGATGATTTTGACCAGGCCACAGAACAAACCCTGACTTATAATGATCTGAGCAATGAGAAATTTTATTGCTTCGTGTGACTGGGAAGGTCAGCTGTGGGATAGTTGATCCTGTGAGTCAGTGACAGCATTAAGAGGTTAGGTTTTCCCTTCTTTGCCTCTGCCATATTCGGTATTGACTTTATACTCAGATTGGTAACAGAATGGCTGAAGCAGGTACAGGCCTCAAATTGAGAATGGCTATATCCTTAAGAAGAGGAGTGACCATTGCTTCCCAGGGCTTTTTCTTAGGAGATAAGAGACTTGTTCTAGAATCCCTCAGTAGACTATTTCTCACATGTCTTTGGCTAGAATTGGGTCTTAGCCTTATTGCTAAACTAATCCATAGCAAGGATGGATGAGCCCTTCCTTAAGCACCTGGCTACACATGGGATAAGTAGATACCTGCACAAAATAGAGTTTCCATTTGGAAGGAGATAAATGCTGGGCAGGCTGCTAATAATGTCCATTAAAGACACATTTACAGAATTGTTTCCCTCCCAAAATTGATATGTTGAAGCCCTAACTCTAATGCAACTGACTGTTCTTGGGGATAGAGTCTTCAGGAAGTAATTAAGGTTAAGTGAGGTCATAAGGATAGGGCTCCAATCTGGTAAGACTGGTAGCCTTATAAGAAGAATGAGAGAGAGAAAGAGAGAGAGTGTACACCCAAGAAAAGCCAGATGAAGGCAGTGTGCAAAGGCAGCCATCTGCAAGCCAGGAAGAGAGATCTCACCAGAAACCAACCCTGCTGGACCTTGATCTCAGACTTCTAGTCTCCTGAACTGTTAGAAAATTAATTTATGCTGTTTAAGTGATCCGGTCTGTAGTATTTTGTCATGGCAGCTCAAGCTGAAATTAATAGGAAATTAATATAATGCAGTTTTTTTTATAATTTTTTTAAATGTTTATTCATTTTTGAGAGACAGAGAGAGACAGAGCATGAGTGAGGAAGGGGCAGAGAGATAGGGAGACACAGAATCTGAAGCAGGCTCCAGGCTCTGAGCTGTCAGCACAGAGCCTGATGCGGGGCTCGAACTCAAGAACTGTGAAATCATGGGGCGCCTGGGTGGCTCGGTCGGTTAAGCATCTGACTTCGGCTCAGGTCATGATCTCACGGTCCGTGGGTTTGAGCCCCGCGTCGGGCTCTGTGCTGACAGCTCAGAGCCTGGAGCCTGTTTCAGATTCTGTGTCTCCCTCTCTCTGTGACCCTCCCCCATTCATGCTCTGTCTCTCTCTGTCTCAAAAATAAATAAACGTTAAAAAAAATAAAAAAAAAAAAAAGAACTGTGAAATCATGATCTGAGCCTAAGTTGGACACTCAACCGACTGAGCCACCCAGGTGTCCCTATAATGCAGTGTTTAGAAAAATTACAAATGCTCCTTTTTCTATACCAATTCCATTCCCTGGAGATTGCTGCTAAATACAATTTGTGGCATAAGTTCCTATTCTTTTTAATGCTTGCCAAATGTCCCTATATGTTCATATGTACATATGTGCATATATCATTCATTGCACATGCATGCTTTCTTGTTTACTTTTTATTTAAATTAAAAAAATGTTTATTTTTGAGAGAGAGAGAGAGAGAGAGGGAGAGAGAGAGAGGGAGAGAGAGGCAGAGTGTGAATGGGAGAGGGACAGAGAGAAAGGGAGACACAGAATCTGAAGCAGCCTCCAGGCTCCAAGCTGTCAGCACAGAGCCTGATGCGGGGCTCAAACCCATGAACCGTGAAATCATGACCTGAGCCGAAGTTGGATGCTTAACCGACTGAGCCACCCAGACACCCGCACTTTTTACTTTTTAAAAATTTTTTTTTTTTTTTTCAACGTTTTTTTATTTATTTTTTTTTTTGGGACAGAGAGAGACAGAGCATGAACGGGGGAGGGGCAGAGAGAGAGGGAGACACAGAATCGGAAACAGGCTCCAGGCTCTGAGCCATCAGCCCAGAGCCCGACGCGGGGCTCGAACTCACGGACCGCGAGATCGTGACCTGGCTGAAGTCGGACGCTTAACCGACTACGCCACCCAGGCGCCCCACTTTTTACTTTTTAATATTGACATGTTACTTACTGTTATTCAGGTTGTTTATTATTACTCATCAAAAATACATAGGCCTATCCATTCCTTGTAAGAGTTGCATAGGTATATCATGCAGATGTATCATAATTTGTTCAACTATCTCAGTATGGAAGGATGTTGTGCGAAGTGGCTTGCATGCTTATTTGAACACAGGATATTTGCTGGGATTTGTATTCAGCACAATAGCCTTTTGGACCTGCTGATTGTAACATTATAGGTTCCCTCTCGTTCTGTCTGTTGTCCCAAAAGAAGATTGCACTTCTTGAGACTCTCATGACATTTGACCACAGCAGAATGTAGTTGGCTGATGGTACCCAAAGGACATGATGGCAGAGGGCACTAATGAATGACCATGTGCTGGACGGTCATCATCTGATTCCTGCTTTATCAAAAGTGCTAACTTCCCATTCTTTAGGGACCCAAGCACTTTGTTCTTTCATGCATGACATTGTACTGTTATGGAAATTGTGACATTCCTCAGCAGCTGACTTATTCCATCTTAGATGAACTTTTCTCTAAGCTACATGGCTCCAATAGAGTAAATCTGACTAATGAATTTATAGGCAGGCTTCTGGCAACATAAAAGATTCTGGCCTCCCTAGAAAAGGCTTAAACATTTTCCTGTTGTTTACGAGGAAAATTAGTTCTCATGATTTATGTTTTTTTGAACCTAATTTTATTTAGCAAAAAACTCTCTGCAAATGTAGGAAACCCACCCTAGAAAGGCATTTAATCTTTAAACCCATTTAGTCCTATCAGTTGGGGTTGTTAAAATAAACATGGATGATTCTTATATGCCTGGGGGTTGACACAACTGCCTGGTTTGCAAAAGCCAAGATAATGGTTGTGTTTATTGTAGACAAGGATGACCTTCCCTTGGGGCCTGGATTGATTTCCAACGGAAAGATTAGATTATTCTGTAAATCTAGGTCCCAGATGAATGCTGTTCATTGTTTTACACTATTTCCATTTGTTGGCCCAGTTGTTTGAAGGACAGATGCAGTACTTTGGAAGGTCTGTCTCACAATTTAATTTTTCATTTCTTCATTTTTAAGGCCTCATTTGGCTTGGATTTATTTTAGGTCACAGCACAGAGAAGTAGAGGAAAAGCAAAAGAGCTGGAGTTCTTAACTTGATGGATCAGAGACTTAAATTTTTTTAAAATGAAACTTCTCTCAATTTCAAAAAATTATAAGAAAAAATATCTTTACCAAGTCCACTCAATCCTTTGTGCCTCATATAAGTCATCTATGGTGTCTTTCTAGACAAGGGTGACTTACCAATTACTCAAACTGCAGACCCTGGAGGGGGAGATACCCCCTATGGTTCATTGTTTAAAGGTGGTAATTTTATAGCATTTCTTACTTCCATCATATTCTTCTGCTAGAATAATAGCCACTGGGATTTTCATTAATTTTCATCATGGTTTTGCTGTAAAGAATCAGGAATTCATTAAATTGGAAAAAAGTGTAGCCTTCTTATTCAAACTCCCATCCACTTATAATGCACTTTCATGTATTTTAAGTGCACGGCATATAATAATGGTGTAAAAAATATAATTACATAGCTGCTAATATACTGATAATCAAAAGCATATTAGGTATGTTTTGCATTATTTAGCCTGTGTGAATACTTATATGTGGTAAAATGCATATCTATTATTAACATCACACTCTACTTGGCTAACACAATTTTGATAATACATAGGAATAGTCCAGTCTACAGGTGTCCTAGAACTACTGTAGATTTGTCAATGGGTCAACCAAGACCTAGCAAAGATATGGAGAATTCTGTGTAGGATATTATATTTTCCAAATCTTTTCCTCTCTTCTCCATAGAGAAGGGTCACCACAAAACGTCACCCTTAAGTAGAGGGTGCTCTCATAGTCAGGAAGGCTATCTTGGGCAGGGTGTTGATTAAAGACATCATGTGCCTATCATCATTCTGGTCTTCTAATCTGGATATAACTAACAAGCACACATAGTTTCCTACTGCCCACATTTGAGTTGCTTGACCACAGAATAGGAGCTGCCTTAAATAGAAAATGACTTTTAGAAATCTTTCAGTCCACAAAGATGATGCTGTCACATAACATTGTGACTCAGTGGGTTGGCAGACCCTTTTTTTTTTTCACAGTATGCAGAAAATGTATTGTGTCCATGTTCACTGGGAAAGCTTTGTCCAGGGATCAGGTGATGGCAGCTAGTCTTCATCTCCAAACCCATGATGTACATCAGGTACCACCAAAGAAACATCATGGCTGGAGGGAGGGGTAGAAAAGCAATGGAGAGGAGCAGTGTTACAGATTGTTAGAGAATATCAAAATTCTTATATGCAAATGTGGAATGTGTCCAACTCTCAGGCCACCTTAGGAATTTGTGGCATCCTTTTTTTGCTGAAATGCATTTATGTGGAGCTTTAGAACTTTGAATCTGTCTTATCAGCTACTTTAGTATGTTGCATGGGTCCAAGAGAGTTGGAAGCTCCTTCTCGTCTAAGGGTATTTGTAATGCAAGAACAGATAGTCCTGGACACATGTAGGGGGAGGTGCCTGAAGACAAAGAAGGCCAATTTGAGACCATCAATTTAACTCCATTACAAAAGTTCGACAGACTAAACTCTGTGTTGGACATGGGGGTAGGGGCACTTTCATGTGGCCCTGTTTCCTCACCTCTTCCTTTTCTCTGCTTTTCTTTCTCAATCAGTTTCTTAGAAGAAAGACATTGTGCTGTAGAACCAGCACTATACTTGGAATCAGAAGACCTGGGTTTAAGTATCTGCTCTGAGAAGGTTTTATTAATCTCCCCAATTGTAGTTTCTTCATAATAAGATGGGACAACCTCAGATCTGTTGTAAAAGATTTGAAACAAGTAAGTAAGGACTTGGCATGGAGCCTGCCACATTGTGAACACTCAGTGGATTCCAGTGACTGACAATCCACTTTCAGAAGAACCTTTTATGTTGGGGGTAACATTTTATCATCCTTAAAATAGCAAAAGTTCAATGTCCTTATTCCCTACCATCTGGAAGCTGTGGGAAGCTTTCATTTGGATAGCATCCATGGAGACCAACCACATGCAAAGCCTGGGTGCTAGGTGTTGTGAGAGTTACCAGGGTTCATCCTTTCCCTGGAGAGGATAAAGATTACATAAGGGTCTGAGGGCAAGGGCATAAATTACTATTTAATAATCACCTCAAAAGGCTCTGAGAGGCTGAGGGAAATAAAAAAAGTGGGAAGTTCATCCATGGCTATGAGAATCAAAATATTTCATGATGTAGATCTGTGTTTGCCAATATAGGCACAACACATTCTCAAGAGTCTGAGAGCTGCACATAATGAAAAAAAAATGTTTTTCTTGTACTTGAAAGTCACAGTGTACCATCTTACCTGAGATATATACAAAACTTGTCTTTTAAGTAATAATTTAGGGTTGAAAATATTTTCAGAAGAGTTTCTTAAGATATTGATTCCAGAACTAGCAATCTGAATATTGTTTTCCTTTGTGAGGTTTTTGTATATTACTCAAGAATAAGAAACTGTTTTTCAGATGAGAGTGGGGGGTTGGGTAGAATTTTGACCCACAGCCTTTCTGGGTTTCTGATTGAGAGATTGCCCCCTACATTGAAAGACCCCTTCAGCCCCATCTGCTGTCCCATTACAGCTATTTCTGGGCTGTGGCTTCCTTCCCTTTGCTTCATTTGTCAGTAGACTTTCTATTTGTCTCCCAAAATTTGTTAGAATCTTTGGTTGGCTTATGACTTCCCCCTCCCATTACCTCCACTGTTATGAAATTATTTGTTTTGCATTTCCACAATGAAATTAATGGGGTTTTGGGAGGAAGGGAAGTGAACTCATTAAGAGTTTTACTTTGAACGAGAAGCTCGTATCTCTTGTGCCACCTTTGCATCCATCCATCCATCTGTCTGTCTATCCACCCATACATCCCATAGGCAAAGACTTGTTTATGGTACAGTGGTTATGAGTAATTCAGGAATTCCAAATGGAATAGAAACAGAACTGTAAACAGAGGAAAAAATTCCTTCACCTTGCAATCTAGGCAAAGCCATCAAATTCTTCATGGTACTTCTGGATGAAGATTGAAGGATGAGGCTTACAGTGGGTGAGGGGTCTGGGAAAATATCCAAGCTCTCTAGAGAGAGTCTGAAACAAAGCAGGTGGACTCCACCAGTAGCTCTGGCTGCTACCAGCTCTGGCTTTACTACAAGCTTGTTGACTTACCTTGAAGAATCATGATGCCACACCCCCTTCTCAGCAGAGCTGAGCAGCCTGCCCATTGTCATTCCCCCTTACCCAGTCAGTGCCTTCCTTGCCCCCTTGCCCTCCTCCCATATTCCAACTCACTCCTGATAGTCTTAAAAAAAAAAAGTTCTTGGGGCGCCTGGGTGGCGCAGTCGGTTAAGCATCCGACTTCAGCCAGGTCACGATCTCGCGGTCCGTGAGTTCGAGCCCCGCGTCGGGCTCTGGGCTGATGGCTCAGAGCCTGGAGCCTGTTTCCAATTCTGTGTCTCCCTCTCTCTCTGCCCCTCCCCCATTCATGCTCTGTCTCTCTCTGTCCCAAAAATAAATAAATGTTAAAAAAAAAATTAAAAAAAAAAAAAGTTCTTTGTGACCCTTATTTTATGTGGTTTCTAGAGGTAATGTGGGGTTAAGATTAAGGTACATTTAAGTTTAGCAGAAGACTTTTGCCACCTATTCACTTATTAATTTATTCAGACACCAAGCCTGTATTTAAAAATTACTATGGGGGCGCCTGGGTGTCTCAGTCACTTAAGTGTCTGACTCTTGATTTTGGCTCAGGTCATGATCTCACAGTTCGTGAGTTTAAACCCTATTTTGGGCTCTGCACTGAAAGCATGGAGCCTGCTTGGGATTCTCTCCCTCTCTCCTCCTCCCCTACTCTCTCAAAAATAAATAAATAAACATTAAAAAAAACATATTTAAAAAACTACTATGGAGCAGGTGCTCAGACTTCAAAGATCATAATACAGTTTCTGTCTTCAGAGAACTTCTAGCCAAATATGGAGTTAAATATACAAGTAGATCATGTCTGTGTTACTGTAAAAATGCTGTGGTAAGAGAAAGTAGAAACTGTGATGGAAACTCAGAGGAAGAACTTTCCAGAAGTTGGAACTGAGGTAACAGGGGCTGGAACTTGAGCTGGATTGTTGGGATGTAGGGAGGAGTTTGTTAGATGGGAAAAGGCAAAGGGAGGGAAAGCTTTTTAGAGAATGAGAATCCTCCCATTGCTTGTCTAAACCTGTGGCAAAATGCCAGACCATGATGTGTGGAGGGGAATTTCAAGTAGCACTATGTGTCTTGAGTTCTCTGGAAGATTATAAGTAATGTTGGATTTGTTGACAATAAAGCCAGTCCTTTAAAGAAGTGGGGTTGGGGAACTTAGGTGGCTTAGTTGGTTACATGTCTGACTCTCAGGTCATGATCTCATGGTTTGTGGGATCAAGCCCCATATCGGGCTTGCGCTAACAGCACGAAGCCTGCTTGGGATTCTCTCTTTCCCCCTTTAACCGACTCTCCCCCTCTCCCTCTCTCTCTCTCTCTCTCTCTCTCTCTTTCTCTCTCAAAAGAAATAAACATTTAAAGAAGTGGGATTGCCCCTATCATCTGAATTTTACTGAAGCCCCTGATTTCTAGAAGAGATTCAATACTCCAAGGATGTTGGGAATCCCAGGCATTAATCCTGTCAGTTGAGAAATGAGTGCCAAGTCATGGTAAGGCTTGGAGACAGACAAAAATGAATAATGGCTTCTGTTGTCTGGAACCTCAGACTCTAGTTTGGAAAGAGTCTCTGAAAACTCATGGATCTCTTTTCAGGTGATAGTCTGTAATTTTAGTTCAGAGAGAGGGATGTTTATGGAGTCTTTGCCTTGAGGTCCAGCAATCATGGCACCGCTAGGAGACATCACTGAGGGTCTTGAGAATTTTGCAGGAAAGAATCATGTCCCAGGAGGACTCCTCTCCACCAAGTCTACTGAGCATCCGCTACTTGGGTCTGTGGTTTACAAGTGTGATCTGGAGACCACCAGCATCAGTGGCACCTGAGAAATTGTTACAAGTGCAATTTCTGAGGCTGCCAACCGGGACCTCCTAAGGCAGAAATTCTGGGGGCAGGCCCACCACCCTGTTTTCACGAGCCCTTCAAGAGGGTTCTGATCTCACTCCAGCTGGAGAATCACTGGCTGGGTGACTGGTGAACTTTTCTGGTGCTATTCCCATGTCCTGTCAAGAGAGGGAGCACTTTGCAGGCCATTGCCCTCTTACCCCTTCTTTCCTAAAAGACCTAAGTTGGTTTTTTGAAGAGAGGACTCATCAGATCCAATGACAACTTTTTTTGTAGTAAAATGCACACCACATATAATTTACCATTTTAACCATTTTACAGTGTATGATTGAGTGGCCTTAATTATATTCCTGATGTTGTGCAACCATTACCACTATCAATTTTTAAAACTTTTTTGGTACCCCAAATAAAACTCTGTAACCATTAAGGAATAGCCCTCATTCTCCTCCCCACCGGCCCCAGATTGCCTTGAGTCTGGTTATGAATTTGCCTATAATAGTTAGCTCATATAAGTGGAAAGAATCATACAATATTTGTCTTTTTTGTGAATGACCACCTTTCAAAGTGCTGGTTGTATTGGTGCTGGGGGTGCTAAGTCATGGCACCAAGCTTGGGGGTCCCTCTGTTATCCCTCAACCAAACAGGCCAGAATGGTCAGGCTTGTCTTTGCTCTGGCCTTTAGCCGGAGCAAAAATCAGACACATTTTTTTAAGCCTATTTGTTTATTTTGAGAGAGAGAGAATGCAAGTGGGGTAGGGGGAGACAGAGAGAAAAGGCTCTCTCTGTGAGATCATGACCTGAGCTGAAGTCTGACACTTAACCAACTGAGCCATCCAAAACCAGATCTCCAAAATCAGATACGTTTTTATTTATTCATGAGGTCAGGAAATATCTATTGGGTACCTGCTCTGTGCTATGCAATGAGATAGGGATCCGGTCTTTCCTTTTTGCATCCAGATATTTCTAGATGGGTTGAATCACAGGAATTTGACTAAATGTGTGATATAGCAACTGATCTACTACAGCAATATAACAAAACATTCTGTAACATTTTATTTTGCATATATGTGTATGATTATATACTGTACTCATTATACATTTACATATATATATATATATATATACACACACACACACACACACACGCACACATTACAGAATAGGCTTAGAGTCACATATCCGTGTATATTTTACTTTATGAATAATTTAAGAAAGCCCAAAGGTAATATTTGCTTTAAGTAACAACTTGAGAGTTACACCCCTCTGTAGAGAAAGAGTCCCCTGTATGTGAGAGTTTATTGGAATCCCCACCCTTCTTCTTCCCCTCCTCAGACATTACTCTTCCTCGTCCTGGCCTTGGGGAGTCTCAAAGGCTTGTGTCCAAGTCCTTGATCCTGCTGCCCCTGCCCCTGAATTTAGAAGTCCTTCCAAACCATTTCTGCTTTGCAGAGTTGCTCCTCTGACAGACCAGGTGGGGTGGGGTTGTCCCAGCCTTGGCTGCAGAGCTGAGCTCCTGGTTCCCTGGCTCAGGCAGTAGCCACCCCTCCATCACACTTCCTGCTGAGTATTACTAACCACACCAGTCTGAGGTCTGTGTTTCAATTTCTCCTATAAAAATTTCCCATGATGAATGATGGCTCCCACAAACTGTCTTTGGCAGCATCTGGACAGAGCTGGGAGGTGGGGGTTGTTTTTTCTTCCTCTCCGCCACCCCCACCCTCCAGAGAAAGAGGGACAGTTTCCATGCTGGGCACAGGATCAGTTCAACCTTTACACTATGTGTTCAGGGTTTTTCTTTTCTTTCATGATGCTAGAGCCATCTTGGTTTCCATTTTTATTTTCTCCTCTCTCCCTTGAAAATGGTGATCAGGGGCACCTCAGTCAGTTAAACATCTGACTTCGGCTCAGTTCATGATCTCACAGTTCATGGGTTCTGGGTTCGAGCGTCACATCTGGCTCCACGCTCACAGTGTGGAGCCTGCTTGGGATTCTCTCTTTCCCTATCTCTCTGCCCCTCCCCTGCTCTCTCTCTCTCTCAAAATAAACATTAAAAAAAAAAAGAAAATGCTGATTAGCAAGATCCATTTTCCATCCATTTTCCTTGGTAACTCAGCTTCTCATGTGTGCGTGTGTGTGTGTGTGTGTGTGTGTGTGTGTGTACTTTTATCCATCCTGCTACTCGCTTTCAAGCCAGGCAGGAGGCCGGGACTGTACCAGATGGCATTCTGGGTGCCTGTGCTCTGCAGGCAACATGTTCTATCCCTTGTAAAAGTCCTCTTGCTTTATCCGCCTGTTATTTAGCTAATTCCTACCCACCCCCCCACAACCACCACCACTTTCTGTTTCTGCTGTTACACCCCCACATCCCCCAGCCAGCTCTAGAGAGGCTTTAGGGGCAAATTCTTAGGACCACTTCCTTCTTTCTTTCTGACCATTTTCTTCCTTCTTTCTGAAAGCTCTATGGGCCCAGTGTTGGGGTTAAGGGCCCAGGGGCATTAAGTGCTCAGATGTTGGGTCAGACCAACTCAAGGCCAAATCCCAGCCCTGTTGCCTTCTAATGCTACTTCAGACAGGTTAATGTACCTTGATTAGTTCCTTCATCTTTAAAATGGGGATTGTTGTGAGAAATAACTGAGCTACTGTTACGTCTCATAGGAAGCTGTCAAGAAATCCTGTTAGCTCTAAATTCAAAACATATCCGTGTTCCTCTTGAGATCACTCTGGCTGTGCCCTGAAGAAGGAGGCCTGGAGTGTACATGCTTGCACTGGTTTTAGGTCCATAATAGTAGTTAGGTGGCAGGTGAAATTTAGAGAATTTCTATTTATGTAAATATTAAAAACTTTATTTTCAACCATGTTTTCTATTTTTTTTTTCAGTGTAAAAGCCTGGGTCTCTTCTGTAATTTTATTACTGAGAACTGTATTCTTTTGGCTGCCATGATACATGAGGTTGCTTTTTTAAAATTTTCATTTCTGAACTACTCATTGTTAGTGTATTATACAAAATACAATTGACTTTTGTATAGTGATCTTTTCTTGTGGTCACATTGCAGAACTTGCTCTGATAGTCTTTTGGTGGATTCTTTCAGACTTTATCTATACAAAACCGAGCCATCTGTAAATGGAGATAGTTTTAGTTCCTCTTTTCTAGTCTGTATGCCATTCATTCATTCATTCATTCATTCATTCCTAAATGCTGCATCTAGGACCTCCTGTACAGTGTTGGACAGAGGTGGTGGCTGACGATGGCCATCGTTATCTTGTTTCTGGTCACAGGGGAAAAGTATTCATTCTTTTTTTTGTCTGTGTATCATGTTAGCTGTGAGTTTCAAGTAGATCCCTTTATCAGGTAGAGAAAGTTCTCTCATATCCCTAATGTGGTGAATGTTTTTATCATGAAAGTGTGATGGATTTTATCAAATGCTTTTTCCGTGTCTGTTGAGACAGTAATGTGGATTTTATCCTTTATTCTGTTCCTATGGTGGATTATTACACTGGTTGACTTTCAGATGTTAAACCAATCCTGCATTCTTGGGATAAATCCCACTCTGGCCATGGCATGTAATCCTTTTTGTTTGTTTCTGCGTTTGGTTTGCTCCTTGTAGAGCAAGCTCCTTGTAGCTTTCTACTGGTTTCTATTCTGGTCTGTCTCCGGTTTCTACTCTTGCTTCCCTAGAGTCCTTTTTCATTTTCATTTAAAAAAGTAGAGTAGCCAGAGAAACCTTAAAATATGTTAGATCATTTGCTCAAAATCCTGTAGGGAATGCTTCGCTTGGAGGGAAGTGAAAGCGTTTACAGTGTTTTCCAGGCCCTGTGTGAACGGTCCCTGTTCCTCCCGTTAGCTGCAGCTCTCCTCTCTCACCCTCTTTGGCTTCAGCAGCCTTGTCCAACTTGCTTGTCCTTGAACAAATCAGCCTGTTGTCATTCAGGGTGTCTGCACGTGCTGCCTTCTGATATTTATACGGCAACTTCCTTTCTTTTCACGTCTCAGCTATTGCCTCCTCCGTGAGGCCTACTCCAGACAGTCTCTTTTTTTTTTTTTTTTCAACGTTTATTTATTTTTGGGACAGAGAGAGACAGAGCATGAACGGGGGAGGGGCAGAGAGAGAGGGAGACACAGAATCGGAAACAGGCTCCAGGCTCTGAGCCATCAGCCCAGAGCCTGACGCGGGGCTCGAACTCACGGACCGCGAGATTGTGATCTGGCTGAAGTCGGACGCTCAACCGACTGCGCCACCCAGGCGCCCCCAGACAGTCTCTTAAATCTTAACCCATCCCAGCACTTCTGATCTCTTTACCGTGTTTTTACTTTTTTCTGTTTTTCCCTTAGCATTTATCACATTTTAGAATACGAATTTAATGTATTACTCAAAAATATTGTATACTAGCTATTTTTTTTTTGTCATGCTACCTCAACCCTTTTGAACACAAAAATCTTTGGTTTATCAGTTTATCCCAGCACATAGTTGGTGCTCAATAAATATCTCTGGATGAATGAATAGTGTATATGAAGCTCCTAGAGCAGAGCCCAATTTTTGGAAAAGGCTCAACAAATATTTGATGGTGCTCTGTATTCAAATACTATTAAATGGTGGGGGGAAGAATAATGCAAAATGAAGGTTTCTTGTTTTCTGGAGTTTGCAGACTGCAGGGAGGAGACAGAGATTAATAAAATAATCACATCACTGAGTGAATAATTAAGAATCAAATTGTGCAATGAGAAAATGGGGGGAAAGGATAAACACACCCATAAAGGACATGGACCTAGATTAGCCATCAAGGAAGTCTTCCCTGAGGAGGTGAAAACTAAACTAGGATTGGAAGGATGAGGTAGTAACTACATGTGAAGGAGGAGGGAAGGCCCAGAGCATTTCAGGCTGTGGCGTTAGCAAGGATAAAGGACAAGTGATGGGAACATGTTCCAAGGATTGGTAGAGGGAATATTGGCCTTATGGACCATAAGAGAGGGTGATGTGAGACAAGGCTGGGTGGAGGGGTGGTGGCAGGCAGATTTGGTAGAGCTTCCTGGACCATGTTTCAGATTTAGGTTGTTATCCAAGAGCAAGACTGGGTGTGGGGTGGCAATGTGAGGGTGCCCTAACCAGGTGTTCTTGAGAAGATCACTCCAGTTGTAGCTTGAGAGGTTATGGAGAGATTTGTTCTGGAGTTATGGCAGTAGTTAAGGGAGAGATATTTGGGTGATTTTCATGATTTCTACTTCTTTATGCTTAACTGTATTTTCTAATATATCTAAAATGATCATGCAGCTCATTTGCATTTATTATGCAGGAAATTAAACTGTAAATTTCAACCAAGAGCTAATAACTCTAGAAACTCCAGAAATTACATTTCTCAGTGATGTCCCAGACCTCCATATGCTTGGACTAGGGTGGAAACATCAGAGATCGAAAAGAATGGACAACTTAAGAGCACTCTAGACCTTGAAATAGGGGTGTTTGAGTGTGTGCCCGGTAAAGGCAAGCTGGGGAGGAGGCTGCATGCTCGGTTTCTGAGAAGGTAGTGTTCCGTTCTCTGGAAAGGAGAGGACAAGAGAGGGTCATGTCCTGGTGAGGAGATTATTAGGATCGTGGTATCTGAATGCTAAAGATTACAAGAAGCTCTGTGTGGTATGTAGAACTGAAGATACCCTCCACCCCGTGATCCCCATCTCCTGGTATTTATACTTTTGTGTATTCCACTCCCCTTGAGTGTGGGGAAGAATTGGGACTTGCTTCTAACCAATAGAATACGACAAAAATATAGCATGTTTGTCCTGTGATTATGTTGTGTTTTATCAGACTCTATCTTATTTACATATTCACGTGGAAACTCTCCCTTTTCGTGAAGAAAGTAGTCACGTTGGGGAAATCCACTTTGCAAGGAATAGCGGGTGGCCGCTAGGAAGCTGAGACTGGTCTTTTAGCCAACAGACAGCAAGATGCCAGGGTCTTCAGCAAAATGATGTTGCCAACAGCCTGTTTGAGAGGGGAAGCAGACCCTTCCCCAGTGGAGCCTTTAGATGGAGACTCAGCCCTGGCTGATGCCTAGCTGACACCTGACAGTCTTGTAAAACCATAACAGAGAATTTAGCTAAGCCATGGGTTCCTGCCCCATGGAAATGGTAATATAATGAGTGCTGTTTGAAGCTGCTCAGTTTGTGGTAACTTATTACACAAAAATATAGATAAAAAATCTAGGTGGCAATTTCTATATCTAGGCCATCTGAGTTACAGAATATTTTTAAAAAATTTTTATTTGTTTTGAGACAGATCACGAGCCAGGGGAGGGGCAGATAGAGAGAATCCCAAGCAGGGTCTGCACTGCCAGTGTGGAGCGGATGCAGGGCTTGAACTCAGGAATTGCCGAGATCATGACCTGAGCCAAAACCAAAAGTCGGATGCTTAACCGACCGAGCCACCCAGGCACCCCTGAGTTATAGACTGTTTTACTTCCAAGAGATAATTTGGTCATTCTGTTTCTCCATGTACTGGGGAATAGGGACTCATTTTTCTCCAGGGGCCTCTCCTGACTGGCAAATGACAGCCTGCGGGCTCACCATCTGCAAACACATGTGCAGACATGAACCTTCACTTCCTCACTTAGTTCTGCCAGTGATGCCATTCAGGTTCATGTTGTGTTTCAGGAAGTGTGGTAGATTTTAATTTAATTTAATTTCCCTTAATTTAATCTTTGCTTCACCTCACTCTTCATACCTTCCCATCAGTTACATCTTATTATACCCACTTTACAGATGAGGAAACCAAGATTTGGAGCAGTCAAGTAAGCCCAGAACCCACGACCACAAAAGTGGCACCTCCAGGCTTCCAACCCAAGCTCTGTAGCTCCTAATTCATCAGCTCAGCTCTGGCATTCATGGACCTCTGTGGCTTCGCTACCAATAGAGTTCTCCTTCCTTGTCACCATGACTACCTCTAAATATCATCATCCACTCATGCTTCAGCTTAACTGCTTCCTGTAGGCAAGCGCTAGAGTCAAGTGGAACAAGTTGTTTGCTTCATTGGCCCAGTGACACATTAATCCTATGATATGACCTCGTACCAGTCACCTACCTGACCTCTTGAACTGCACAGCCCTTATTGAAATGATGAAGAAATTGAACTGAGAGCTATCTTATAATCTTTCTAGAACTATGTTGAAGGTGGAGAGATCACTAGATCTCTAGAGCACTAGCTCTAGAGTCAGGCAGATGTAGACTTTTGTGTCAACACTGCCTCTTGCTAGCTGCGGGAACTTGGAACTTAGAACTTTGCTCATTTTGAGATTCACTGTTGCCATTGTAAGACAGAACTGATGATTTCACCCTCTGGTATTCCTGTGAAGATTAACTGATGTGTAATCATGTCCATAGGACACTTAGCACAGGGCTTGGCATTTATACGGGCCCCCCAAAGAGTGGAGACAAATGACTTAAGACTATTATAAAGCCTCTTAAAGTTTATTTCTACTTGAAGAAGTAAATTGAATTCTTCTAAGTCTGTGGCTTTTTGCTAAATTCATGACAAAAGAATATTTAGAAATTTGCCAGTGGTTTAAGTTTGGCTTTATCTGAGGAGGAGCTTGGAAGTGACCTCTGACCTCTAGCATCTTGACTGAGTTAGCCCACCCCATTGGGACAATGGATAGGATAGAGGCTGTTCTACTTTGCCTTTGGGTATTGTTGTAGTTTTCTTGGAGCAGGGTATTTTGTAAGAATCTATTAAATGACCCATTCAGTGATGTACAGTCAGGGAAAGTTGATGGAGGAGGACATTTTGGCATTTCTACTTTCAATCCCACTTGGACATCCAACTGGGGGGTGCACATAATGTGGGATGGTGGTATGGGTTTAAACTCTGAGAAAATAAGCCCTCTCAAAAAGTCCTCTTCTGTGGAATCAGTGAAACTACCAGCAACATGGGTGCTGGATGTCCATGTGGAGTGGGGAACAGCTCAGCACCCCAAAGGCACTGATTTTGGGGCCCCTGTTCACTGTCTCAATGCAGTGGATTTGGTTTCTTGGAGTGGAAGTGAGTATTTTCTTACTTATTTAGACTTTAGCTGCTTAAAGTTTTGCTTTATTTGTATTTATAGCCATTGGTTGACAAAGTGGTTACCTCATTTCTGATGGGTTTTACATTCTTAGTTACACTGGGAGAGCAGGAGAGAAGCAGAGAGATATGCTCAGAGAGTGGACCGAATTCCAGATATTTACTGTCAAAATAGACCCCGAAATACAGAGCCTTTGGGTGACATTCACATGAGTGGCTTGGTGCCTGGATCTCAGCACCATCTGGGAGATCAAATACTTTGTGTTTGCTCACTAGTTCATTACTTGATTCCAGACGTTTGTTCTTGTTCAGATCTTTTATGGGCCCTATCCATTAAACAACATCTTTATAAGCTTTTTATTTTTAAAGGAAAACATTTACATCAGATTCCCCGTATGCACACATGCGTGTATGTGCATTGAAATAAAAGTTTCTCAGATCACAGTGGACCTTTGCTACATGAAACGATATTGATATAATCTATTCTATTACAGTTGATTCAATTTCATCCACAAAGTTAGTCAAAACCTATGAAATTGATTTTACAATCAACTATTGGGTCACAACTTGCAGTTTGAAAAAAACTGTTCCTAGAAAATCTAGAGAACTTTTTGTTTCAAAACAGAGCCCCTCATCCCCTCTCTTCCTGCTTCCTGGATTGCACATTCTCTGAGTCCTTTGGTGTAGATGCTTTGGGGGCCAACCCTGTACTCTGTTCTTGATTGCATTTCCTCACAGATATTACCTGTTCCTGTGGCTCCAATGATCATTGTTACCATAGTGACTCCTGAATATGTATCCCCAACTCCAGCTCTCTCTGGAATTCTGTATCTATGCTTCTAGCATCATTCTCAAAAGTTCCATGTAGCTGTGTGCCCCTCATCCTGAGCTCAGCATTTCCCAAATAGAAATGATTACCTTCTGTAAACACCTCAGTTTACCTCTTTTGTTGTAATGGTTTTTTTGTTCTCCCATTTACCCCAACTGAACACTTCAGGCCATGACCAACTTTTGTCTTTACTTTGCCCTTCACAACAAGCCTGTCATCAAATCCTGTGAATTCTTTGTTTACAAGCTTCACCTCATGTTTCTGACCTTGACACCATACCCCTTTGATCCAAAATCAATCAAAATCAATGAAATGGCTTATGACCTGTGCACTCGAATCAGGTCTCTTTAGAATAGTGGACTATAGTGGTCTGAAACCTTATGTTCATCGTTGCCCTAAAGGTGTCTTACACTGCACTACATGTTCATCCCCCAGTTAGGAGCTGAAAAGAAATCTTTTCTTGTTACTCAGGAATCAGCCTCACCTCTTTGACTAATATGACACTTTAGCATGTATTTCCTGCCATGAAATGTCACTATTTGGATTCATAATTATTTGCTATGTTATCACACTATTCGATATTTTCTAGAGGGTTTGGATCTGGGAGTCACCTTGAACTTTCTTCTCAACATCAAAGAGTAACCAAACCATACTGACCTATCCTCTAAACCAGTTATTTTCCAACACTCATATGCCTATGAATTCTCTGTTGGAATGAAAGTTCTGATGCAGCAGGCCAGGGATGGGGTTTGAAAGTCTACATTTCTGTTTGGCTCCCAGGGAATGCAAAGCTGCTAATGGGAGCCCCATGCTTTGAGGAGCAAGGCTCCAAGCTTCCGTTCAACCCATCTTTCTTCATTCTCTGTCCATGCTACACTTCTGGCTGGAGCCCTTGTCGCCTCAAATCCTCCTCCCCACCTCTAGTATGTCCCTCATAAAACTATCATCTAATGGATCATTACCTCCTCAGTGAACTCCCCAAAACACAAGTGCCATGCAAATCAGAAATGCAGGGTCACCTTATAGACCTGGCCTGTGATCTAGAATGGGGCTTGGTCCTTTGCTTGGAACACCCTCATTCTTTCTTTTCATGCTTCCTTCTCTGCTAATCCCCTTTGATGAACTTAACGTGGCTACTCTACTTCCCCCACTCCCTCCAGCACTGATTTCCTTTCACACCAGCCCAACCCAGGCTCAAGAAGTTTTGGCTGCATTGGTGTACTCACTCAGCTTCCACATCCTGCCCTTTCCCAACCCATCCTCCAGAGTTGCTGGTTTTCCCAAGTATAAACCAAGAGACTGGCTGGAGCTCTGGTGGGGATGAGCAACAGATATATGGGGAGCATAGTGTAAGGAAGGTGGTGGAAGTTGGGAGGCAAGACAGGGGAGGGGGGAGATATTTCCAGCAGCAATGGGGACTCCTGAGACCCATTTTCAAGACAGACACTTTGCTTGAAGCAATTTCTGCATTTATGCCTCTTTGATGGTCAGTGCTGCAATCAATAGAATGTCTGCTCCCCGGTTAATAATGGGGCTGTTAGGTGGCAGCAATGAGCCTGCTGGCTTTGGGATCCATGGGCTGACAAAAAGGCCATTGAACATTGACTTTTCCACTTTTCTTTCTCTTTCCCCAGGGCCGCCACCGAAGTTCTGGCAGCATTGCTGAAATCCAGTAAGCACCTCTTTTGAAAAGTCGTTATTTCTTTCTCCTCTGAGTTCAGTGAAAGGTGCTCTTGGTACCTCCATGGCTCATTTCAACCTGGAAGGCAATAGAGCCATTCCTGGATCTTTGGGGGGTGAGATGGAGAATACTATGGCTATTCCAAACACAAGGCTGCAAAGAGAGAGTTAATATCTGTCCATGTGGGCATGCCTGTGCATAATGCTGTCAAGATAATTTATTCTAAAGGGAGCGTGTTGTCTTCTGCAGACCTGAGGAACTCTCCAGCTCCTTCTAACAGGGCCAGTGGCCCTTAAGGACTGTTGAAATGAGGTCCAGTTTCCAGTAGGGTTGTCCTGTAGAAGAAAAGATTATGGCACTGGGTGGGAAGCAGGATTCTTGCATTTGGTTCTGATACCAGTTCATGACTCTGTATTTTTGAGCAGGTGGGGTGTTGGGAATTTCTTGGACAGTGTAGATTCTAATAACAAATTTATATTAAAAAGTTGGCTCTCTTTTCAGTTACTTGAGTGATTGCAAAAGAATAGCTCTGGGGGTCTGAATAATTTGAAGATTTTTTTTTTGTTTGTTTGCCTAGTAGCCCTGGTCTAATTACATTGGGAGTCAATTTCATGTGTGCAATATAATAGAAGACTCCATGCACTTGGGAGCAAAGAAGTCTTAGCTAATGTTTTTATTCCCCCCCCCCCTTACCTCTTCATCTATTTTAATTTGGCACCTTGGAAACCAGCTGCTTCAATTGTGATATTTGTTTCTCTATAGGGAGCCTGAGGCCTGTGGGTAATAGGTGAACTTTAATAAAACTTATAAATAAATAAATAAATAAATAAATAAATAAATAAATAAAAATAAACACTCCCCCCCCCCCCACAATGTATCTCTGTCAACTATATGCACAGAGAAAGAGCCACATCATGGAGCACTTCCATTTGTAGACTGAGGGAAAAAAAAATTAAAGCTTGAATTTATTTGGTTGATTGTAACTGGCCACAATACACAAGACTGTTCACAACTCTCTGTCCTGCAGGGAGAGTGAAAGTGCTTAGTGCAGGTTGGAGGAGTGAAGAGTGACAGGTTAGAAAGCCCTTGAGATAGGAGGCAAGGGAGAGTATAACCTGTGGGTTATGGGCAGGTTAGGGCAGAACTTGCTTCGGGTTTGGCATCTGGGTTCTCATTATTTACCTGCCCACCCTGCCGCTCCTGATGACAGTGCCCGGTGTTTGGTGCAGCAAGAGTGCTGGGTGGCAGGAAGTAAAGGACCCGAGAGGGGCTGGGTAAGCCATCCTGTGAATGCTGTGCCTTGGGAATGTAGCTTTCTTCTATATCCCCCGGAGTTTGGGTGGTAGAGATCTTCATGTCTCATGGGGAGAGAGCCCTGAGAGTGGAGAAAGGCTGGCCTCCCTTTCAACACACACACACACACACACACACACACACACACACACAGCCCTATTTCTCAGATTGCTGGCTTAGAGGTAATACACAACGTACTGCTATGTGTAGAAATTTGAAAGCAGTCATATGCCCATTATTAACTATTTCCATATGAGGCATGATGCATGGACCCATGGGAAACAGTAGCCAGTGAAAATACTGACTAATTCGGGCTTGGAACCTTTAGCCAGGTTTTCAGCACACTGGCTGTCCTTAGCTAACTGAGCATGCTGTGCTAGGGGATCAACTTAAAAAGTTTCTAACTTCTACCCTGCCTTCAGAACTCAGCTTGGACCTTTCCTCCGAAAAAACTTTCCCTTTCCCCACCAAGACTGGGTTGGAAGACCTCCCCCATGTTCCCAGAGGCTCTCCCTCTCCGCATGATTCCTCCGTATTGGAATCACCGGTGTCCACCTCTGCCAGCTGATGGCAAACTTTTGCAGGCAAGGGGTATCTTTGTAGGTTGTTGAATTATTTGCATTAGCACAATGAAAAGCTCAAAGTAAATTTAGGGACTAAACATTAAAATGAATGAATAATGAATACCTATGAATGAATGAAATGAATGAATGATATTTACATATATAAAAATGACAGTACTGCCATCTACTACCTGAACCCAACAACCCACATACAGAACCAATGATCTTAACACTTGTAGTTCTAGTCTCTATTTAACTATACTAATGGACTGTTAGAGAACTGATAGCCTGATGCTCTCCATATAGAAAACAGGTTTTATTGCCCCATTAGAAGGGTGTGTGGGGTTATTCCTAATTCAGCTTACCTGTCCATACAGACTTTTGTTTGGGTCTTAGCTGTCCACACTGACTTTTGTCTGGGTCTTAGCTTCTTTCTAACATGAGGGAGTTGGATGGGAGGTTCTCTATCATTCTTTCCATCATGTAAAACTTTACCTTAACATGTATTGGGGTTTCCAAACCTTGGCACTCCTGCGTGTTGGACTGGATAACTCTCATTTGTTGAGGACTGTTCTGTGAATTTCAGGAGGTTTAGCCACCTCCCTCGCCTTGACTCACCAGATGTCAGTAGCATTCCCATTTATAATGAATAAAATTGTCTCTAGACACCACCACATGTGCCCTGATGTATATTTGACATCACTGATGTATATTTGACCAAACCCATGAGTTGAAGCCCATTCAAGGTTTCAAACTACCTCTTCCCAAATACCTTTATTGGTATTTCATAGAAATGTTCTTCTTGAATAACTGATCTTATAAATTCCCCAGCACTGGCATCATTGCTATGATCTCAAAAGAAGTAAAAAACACAAATGGCAGAAAGTTGCTATGGGCATGCAGACATTACTTGAGAGGGAACAGGTTCTAAGCATTTAGAGGATCTTAGAACAAGGAGGGCAAATAGGTTTCATTACAAGTGCCAACTTCCATGTGTAGGTGGAAGGATTCTGAGATCCTATTTGAGCTCAGCAGGAAAGGGATCAGCAGGAAAAGTATTTAAGTAGCAAAGTTTGTCATGGATTTGGGGAGGTGCAGTAACACAACACCAGACAGTCGCCATCTTTGTTCTATCAGCCTAACCAAAGTATTGAGTGGCATGGAAGGTCTGGGTAAGGGTGGCACTGCTCCAGTAGGCTGGGGTTTCTGTGGGAGAGGTTAGTGCCATGGAATCCTCTAGTTTCTTTGTACTGTCTTCACGCATAGTTAAAACCTGACATGGAATGCCTGTCCATTTGGATCCCAGGTGAGTCTATGTCTGCTGAACCTAAAATCAGGAAGTCAGTTTCTGCCTAAAACTTACCATATGGCACTGATATCTGGGAGTGTTTATGTGAACCTTTGGTTCCTAGAGGCATAATCCTTTCAGCTAGTGATTAGTCTGGTCTTTATGCTTGTTGGTCCTATAAAAGTTGACACTGTCGTGTATCTCTGTAATTGCTTCACAAAGGAAGTGCCTTCCCCAGTTAAAATAAAGCCAGAAGGACATATCTACTACCTTGGGGCAGCCAGTGCTTCTGTGGAAATAAACTTGGGTGGGCCTGGGAATCTGAGGTCAGTAAGGTCCTATCTGTACCTAATAGGTCTAGAGGGGGGCTGGAGACCATCCCCACCAGCATCGAGAAAGCAGGACTGAGGATCTGGGAGACCTGGAGCCTGTCTACCTTAGCAACAAAAGAGAGAAAGAGGACCTGGGTCGCATAGGACAATTTTGTTATGCTGCCTTGGCTCTCTCTTCCATCTAGTAGCTGCTACATGAGAAGCCAATGTAGGATAGGTGGATGGCAGGAAGAGGGAAATGAACCAGAAGACATCTCTTGTCTCTTTCCCTTCCTGAGGGATAGCAGGCAAACCAAGCTTGGAAGTCCTAGGCCTGTATTCCAACTGCCTCAGCAATATAGGACGCTAAAAATGAAAAACCATTGCCCATCAAGTGTCCTTTTTTTGTGTGCAGGAGCTAGAATGGTCTAATCCAAATGTCATACCTTTCATGACATCTGTTCCCCTGTTTGGCTCCCATGTGTGCAAACCCTTCTTCAATTTCACTGTACTGAAAGTTTTGCCCTTTTATGCTTTCACTTATGCAAAACCACTTAGCTTTTCATTACCAAAACTTAACAAAGCTTTGATTAAGAAATAGTGCTTCTATTGCAATTTTTTTTCCCTCTAATAAACCCAAGTAACATATTGTCCCTTGTCTCTCTCCATCTTGTGGATTGCTCCAGTCCACCTTTCCCTCCATCTGTACCTGTACCTATATCTCTGTCTTTGTTTTTTTAATGTTTATTTATTTTTAAGAGAGACAAAGCATGAGCCAGGGAGGGGCAGAGAGAGAGGGAGACACAGAATATGAATCAGGCTCCAGGCTCTGTCTGAGATGTCAGCACAGAGCCTGACACGGGGCTCGAACTCATGAACAGTGAGATCATGACCTGAGCTGAAGTCGGACACTTAACTGACTGAGCTGCCCAGGCACCCCTGTCTTTTTTTTCTTTTTTCCTCATCCTCTTCCCCTTTTATCACTGTCTGCCCCAACCCCAACCCCTGCTTCTCTCTCTTTCTTTTCACTCCTTAACCCCCCTTCCATGAGCATCAGGTATAAATGCAGGTTTGAAAAATTGTGGCTCTGGAAGCATCACTTGAATGAATGTGTGGTGATGGCAACCTGCCTGATTTGTACTGGCTCCAGTGATGAATCTTCTAATAATGCCTCGGTATTAACCTTGTTGCCCAGATTTAAAGGTCACATTCCTGCAACAAGGCAACACCCAAAATACTTTCTGGTTGAGACCTTAAATCTTAATAAGATGATGGTTTTACTTCAGACTACTCTGCAACTTAAGAGGAGTCTGGAAGTTTTCAGAAGTGAGGGCATGGGGAGGGTGTTGGAAATAGGGAAGTAAGTTAATACAGGAAGGAAGACAAGGAAGAGGGAGGGAGGGATACAGGGAGCAAACGGGAGGTTTGGCAGGAAGATCAGACTCGTCCTAGGTCTTCCTAGTTAATGCTCTGGCTGGCCGGCTCCTGGGAAGGCCCGTCAGCCTGTTGCTGTGGGTGTGTAGGCAGGGAGGACCTTCTAGTACCTACAGCCCTGACTCTGTGGAGACACCCTCATGCTCTCAGTGATGTCTACTGTGGCCTGGCCTTCAGCAATGCAGTGATGGGAGGGCACGATGGCCAGACACCTGCTTTGCTGCAAAATGTCATAGTAGGAGCCGTTATTGAGGTGCACCCATCTGAGGCTTTTGTAGGAATTGTAGGAGCTCTGAAGAGTTCTGAGAATGACACTCTATGTTTTAGGATGGTTGGCATTGCGATTCCTGTGACCTTGTGATGATGCACAGGTAGCAGTGGGTCAGCGCGGCCTTCACGGGACTCACAAGTACAACCTGTGTTCCCATGGGGCCTGTCCTCTTGACTTCAGGGCTCTGACCTGCCTCAACAGGGATTTGCCCACATAGTGTGTTTTCCCCTTCTGTTTCCAGGTGAAGGCCATAGACTGTCAGAGCTGGAAGAGACCTTTGAGGTTGTTTAGCGCAGTGTTAGTCGACTGATTGATTAATTGATTGATTGAGAGCTCAGAGCCCTGTCTATCTTCCACTAATTTCCCTCCAAGATGGCTTCACAGACACACTCACAAAAATATAGGGCTTCTGAGAACCTAGAAAATGATTGATCTTTTAAAAAAATTGAAAGTAGGGGTCCCTGTGTAGTTCAGTCAGTTGAGTGTCTGACCTTGATTTTTGCTCAAGTTGTGATCTCAGGGTCGTGGGATCAAGCCCTGTATTGGGCTCCACACTGAGGATGGTGTCTGCTTAAGATTCTCTCTGTCCTCTGCCCCTCTCCCCGTCTTGTGCTGTCTCTCTCCCCAATGGAAAAAAAAATAAACACTTTTTAAAAATGAAATATATTTGACATATAACATTGTGTAAATATAATGCATGTTGATTTGGTACATTTATATATTGTAATATAATTGTCATTATAGCACTAATTTGCACCTGTATCATGTCACATAATTATCAGTTCTTTTTAGTGGTTGGAATAATTAAGATCTAATCTCCTAGCAAGTTTGAGAATTATAATACAGTGTTGTCATCTATAGCCCAGAAAACTATTGGCTTTGTCCCCTCCCCTATCTCCTTATTTTTACACAGGGAAACTGAGGACCAGAGAGAGGGAGTGACCCACCCAGATATCTGTGACTTTGAAGTTTCCTGTCCAGATGACCCTGGCTCCTTCTTCATATCTCAGCACAAATACCTCTGTGCAGAGTTTTTCTGAATACTACTCAACCCCATTTAATGCCCAGCATTAGATTAAACCTATTAAACCTTTTATAGAATCTTATATTTATACCTATAAGAACTAACCATACTGTAATCAATGATTCCTGTATTTTTGCATATGTGTGTAAGCATTTTTCTTTTTGGGTATAGCTCCTTGAAGGCTGGGGTCCCTTCTGTGTCCCTCATACTTCACATTGGGCTGTGCCCAAGGCTAATACATTCATGGTGACTAAGGAAGGATTCCAGTTTCTTGATTTAAATCTCATACATTTATTTTCAGCATGCCTTTAGTGAAGAGGCCAGCCCAATTCCCATCCCCAGAAAGAATCAAATTGTGATGTGATTCTAGACTCAATGTCTCTTCTTCTAACATATCTTTTGGAGAAGCGTACAATATATTTCTGTGATGAACCAAAAACCTGCTTCAAATAATATTGATAGATTTTGGCATTTTTCACACTGGGATGGACTGCTGCAGTCAGCTTTGTGTGAATGCGGAGTAACAAGCTATTATCTATCACACTGCTGTATTGAAATGACACCACAGATATCTACAGTTTATTGAGTTCTTAGTATGTCAACCACTTCATATACATTTAGCCTGTCAAGGAGACATTGTTATCCCCACTTTACAGGTGTAAGAGCTGAGGTTTTGGAAGCTTACGTAATGCACACAACTTGTGGGCTGCAGAGCATACTGCCTGTGTCTAGATGCTGGGACCTGAGCCCTGTGCATTCCAAGAAGAGAATAGTGAGGATAGGCTTATTTAGCCCAAATAAGATAAGATCAAAAGCTAAAAGGAGGCTACATAAATACTTTCTAAGTATCAGAAGGATTTTGGGGGGGAGGTGATTGGGAGCATTTGTCATTTAATTGAGAAAAGAGCAGTACATGGTCTATCCCATATAAGCATTGGAATGGGACCTGGTAAGAGATGCCCAACATACCAGCACGGCTGTGCAAGGGGCCAGAGTCTTTGCTGTGAGGCTGAGCATCGGGGAGAATCTGATGAATGATGGGGTGAGGGAGAGGAAGGGAACTGGGACAGGAAGAATCACAGACTCCCATTATGTCATGCTGCATTCAACTTGGCACATTGGTTGTTGGTTTTTTCCCCCTCACCTTGGCTCAAAGTTCAAACCTCTTTGCCAAATATTTTTGTCTTTTGCACAAGTACATAAAATATTTTAAATGTTTAAGCTGATAGGATACCACCCATTCTCTTTAATCCCCCTCCCTGTCCCTGGTCAGACTCCGTAGCTGAGTGTGGACGGACAGGGACTGGCCAGACTGCAGCAGGTGTAGTTCCTCTTCTTGCCATGTGGTGGTGCTGTTCTTTTAGTTATCTTGGCCCCAGCAGTGGAATATTTATTTTCAGTGAGTAATTTGTTTATCAGGAGGTTATTTTAATCTAATTTTGGCCATATTTGCTATTCCACACTATCTGTACTTCCCAGCATTAGCAGCTTGCATGTCTTGAAGGAAATTAGCTGAAGATGGTCTCAGAGGCATTTGCTCAGCCATTATTTAAGGGAGTTGGGAGGAGGCGGGGTGAGTGGAGCCCTTGGTTGGAAAAGCCTCTGGAATTTGTTGCATCCCCAGTGATGTTGAGCATGATTGAGCAGGACTTACGGAGGGCGGGGAGCATCCCCAGCAGCTTTTCTGAGGGCTGCCTCTGGTGAACAGCAGCAAATCTTGCAGTTACCTTTCCCCATCTCCCTCATGCCCTTCTGACAACCTGTGTCTTCCTCGCCTTTGCTGCCAAGGCCAAAGGCACCACTTAAGGGAAATGCCTGTCGGCCTTCCCACACTCCACACGAACCCCTCATCCCATTTCATAATGGGTTTCTTGAACTGTTTCCTGCCGCCACTCCAGGAAGTACGAAGCAGGGTCGAATGTGGGAAGAGAATTACTGTTTATTAGAGTACCTTCAAGGAATAACCATCATGACTGGTGATTACAGAACTCTGACACTTACCATGCATTTTACACGCCCATTTTACAAACGAGGAAGGAATAGTGAGGGAGGTGTGTGAATTTCCCAACGATCCCCAAAAAGGTAAGTAGAGAGCTAGGGTTTGAACTTGGTTATGAGCGTCTCTGAGGCAGAATATCGTCATATTTCAAAGGCGATCCACACTTTCCACATGGAGTTGGAGAAATCTGGACTCTGCTGATAGCCTGTGTGCTCTTAAATTGCTTCCTCTTCGTTGCACTTGACTTCAGCCTGGCTTTACAAAAATGGGCGGGCTCCACAAGATGAGTACTTGGAGGATTCCTTAGTAGGAGAACCCTTTTCCAAATAATGAGGATATGACACATCTCAAGTAGATAAAATGGAAGCAGAAGTGGGAGGCCCCAACGAATGATAGAATGATAGCCTGATCTGTCCCTGGCTACCCCCTCTTTTCCTGGCTTGCTTGCTTACTTGCTTTATTTATTTATTTATTTATTTATTTATATGCTTATTATTGAAGTAGAGTTGACATCCACTGGTTTCTTAGTTTCAGGTGTACAACGTACTGATTCCATCACTCTGTATATTATGTGGTACTCACCACGATAAATGCAGTCCCCATACAACATTCTTACAGTCTTATCGACTATGTTCCCCTATGCTCTACTTTTTATTCCTGTGACTCACTTATTGTATAACTCCCTTCGGTGGCTCCTGATTGACTCTGAGAAACTTCCATTATGTTCCTTGGGGCTTAAAGGAATCAAGTTTGAGAACCTCTGAAATAAATTTTCTCTCGGGACGCTTTCAGCATTCAGTCTGTGGTCTGAGATTATAGCTTAAAGATGCGTGGACACGTCCTCCAGGAGGTTAGAAAAGTGTGCTCGGTTTTTACTATGTGGTGGTCATAAGGAAGGTGGCCATAGTGAAGTTTGTTTGACTCAGAGAAAGATCCGAAATGTTGTATTCATCACTGAGACCTGGTTGAGGAACTTTTAAGTCTCTTGGAGCCAAGAGACTCAATTAAACAATTCAACTAAATCTAATTAAATGGGGAGGCTCAGCATCCAGTGGAGATTATAATGGTGGGAAGTATGGGCAGGATGGTGAACCACCCTCCCAAGATGGCTGGGGGGTTGGAGGCATCCACACCGCATCTAACAGAGCTGTGGATGGTGGCGTTGAGTTTTTCCTCTTAGGCACAAAAGTGTTGGCTACATCACATACTGTTGTAATGAGATTGGAACCAATCCTGGTTCTTACACCCACACAGGATGCTGTCTTTTACCCAGGTGGTCCTGTACTCTTGCAGTAATGTAAGCCCTAGTAATGTAAGTTCTGTATCCAGGGCTTTCCCTCTGGCTTGATTATCTGCCTGTAAGTTTGAGCCAAGGTGTTCCTTTGACAACAGTGTGAATGCCTCCTTAAGGAGGCTCAGGGTCATGTGTGAAGGGTGTGTGTTTGCTAAAAGCTCAAACCACTTATTCTCTGAAAGGATAAGACCTTGTGGAGAATAGTGTTTGGATAGTGGTCTCGAAGCTGGCTCTGATCTTCTGTGGATTCCAATCAGAGCCCCTCTGGGTGTGTTCCTTAGTGACTGTGCTGGAACCACTTCATCTGTAAAGTGGGGAAAATGATACCCTCCAAGGATAATTGGTAAGATTTAAACAGGGTGATGTACATGTGGTAGGAGCATAATGCTGGATCTTAGTACATCTCCGTAAAGATCACGTCTCACTTTATTATCACCACCATTTGGAAAATCCTGGGAATTTCAGGAATTGATCCTACAAAGGCATAAAGCCTATTGCAATGTAAATTCATCTCCTAACATATCCCCTGAGTATTGAATGAGACACAATTGCTTTCAGCCTCTGTCTTCCCTCTAGAAGCTTTTTCTGCAAAAGGAATAGATAAATCATTGAATTCAGCATATCTGGCCCGTTCAGTTGACCCAACTGAATACCCTTATTTAGTTTCCATTCTAGGGAATCAGGGGTTAACATCCAAGGTTGCTGAGCTCTAAATGTTTTAGACTTTAGAACTTGTATAATCCTGGCATAATAAATGACTGGCTATGGATTGACAAAGATAAAGTATCACAGAGACTTAAAGAGATAGACAAAAAAAGATAAACATCTCCTGGCTCTGAAGGTGCACAGTAACTTCTTCATCACATTCAGGATTGACTGTACAATTATTTGTTTATGTCAAGGTGTAAGTCAGGTGTTTCCTCCAGACTCTAATATTAGCAGTTTACAAAGCACCTTTTCATGTATTATCCCATTTAATCTTTACATAGTCTTGCAAGACAGGCAAATATTTAACTATTGTATAGTGATTCTCGACATGAGCGATTTTGCCCCGGAGGGGACATTTGGCACGTTTTGGTTGCCATATCTAGTGAGTAAGACCAGGATGCCACCCAACATCCTGCAGTCCCCACTCCTGCTCCCCAGGAAATGAGAATACCCAGCCCCAAAAGGCATCGTGCAAGGCTGAGAAACTGTTCTGTAGAGAAAACATCGGGGCTCAAAGGGGTTGACTGACTTGCCCAAGATTGTGTAATAGGAACCTGACATATTGGCATTAAAATCCATACTTTCATTTCACTTCCAGAGAATTTCATACCTTTTTTTTTTTTCCTAAGAAATAACAGTTTGCCTAAATGAAATGCTTCCCAGGACCACTGCATGCACACGGATGATGGTGAGGCTGCTGTAGTGGCAGGGGCAGTTGGAGACCCCGCTCAGCCTCTCCCTGAGCCCCTGCCCCAATCCCAGGGGCGCACAGCAAAGCAAGCACTGCCACCCATACAGTATGACCCAGGGAACACCAGACCCCACCTGGCATCCCCAGACTCCCAGCTTTCATTGCAGCCATCACATTATCTATCTAATCTATCTATCTATCTATCTATCTATCTATCTATCTATTATTGATTAGGGGATGACAGACTGAGAGTTGTGCTTTAGTAAGATGTGTTGGGCCATGGAGGAGAGCTGGAGGCAGAGGGCCCCCGTAAGAGTCTACTGTGAGTACAGTCTGGGTGATAGGAGAGAGGACCAGACGCATCAGGGGTGACAGGACTCAAGCTGGAACCAGGGAGCACAAGGCTAGGGTCCCGTGCTTCCTTACCGCTGTGCTGTTGAACGCCCTAAGGCCAGAGGGCAGTCTTAGCCAGCAGCGCGGAGGCACAGGCTCCCGCTTTCCTGCAGCGCCCCCTCCAGGCCCGGAGGCATACTGCAGCATGTACAGATTGGCATGGGATGTTGCCTCACTTTGCGGGAGTGTTTCCCGCTGATATCACTGTTCCTCTGTCCCTGGCTAGAAGCAGGCAACGCCACCGACAGACTGGCATCTCACTTAGCAATTGACAGAGAAAAGCAACGGGGAAGGTCTCAGCTTTCTTCTTTCTGGTGTAAATCCTGGCTCTCCTCTTCAAGTATCATCTTCTGATGAGTTGACGATGGAAAGACAGTGAAACCAGGAAGGTTTTCTGCAGGGACTCAGATGGGACAGTGGCTTGTCTTGGGTCTTGGCAAGTGTTTATTTCCCTACCAAAGTCTAGACTCAAAATAAAAGTTGGGATGGGTAGGAAAGCACCTGGAAAAATTGAGTTCCAGGCAAAGATGGTCATTCTTAAGTGCTTTCTTGCAGAGATTACGAAAACAAATAACAAAAAGGAGAGTGAGAAAATCTCCACTTTTACACAACCTGCCATGATGGATGTCAAAATGGCAGAGGTCACTCATTCTGATCCCTATGCTCCTTTTCAATAATCTCCTACTCTTGTCTCACTTTTTCTACCCGCTTTGGCTGCAGACTTTTTGTTATCTGTACACCAAGTTTGGGCTTCTCCATTTGCTTTCCTCTCAAGATTTCTGGAATTTTCTGCCACCAGATCTCTCCTTCCTGATTTCTTCTTATCATTCAGATCTCAGCACTAATACTGTCTCCTTGAAGGGTCTTTTCCTTGACCACCCAATCTAGAATAGTTGCGCCTTTAGTCACTCTACAATTACTATTTTTTTTTAAAGTTTATTTATTGGGGTGCCTGGGTGGCTCAGTCGGTTAAGCATCTGACTTTGGCTCAGGTCATGATCACGGTTCATGAGTTCGAGCCCCACATCAGGCTCTGTGCTGAGTGTGCTTCAGATTCTGTCTCTCTCTCTCTCTCCCTCTGCCTGTCTGCTGTTCTTGCTCCATCTCTCTCTCTCTCAAAAATAAATACAAAGCATTTAAAAATTAAAAAAAAATGTTTATTTATTTTGAGAGAGGGAGAGTGCATGCATGGGGTAGTGGCAGAGGAAGAGGGAGAGAGAATCCCAAGTAGGCTCCGACTTGTCAGTGTGGAGACCAACATGGGGCTTGAACTCACAAACTATGAGGTTGTGACCTGAGCCGAAATCAAGAGTTGGATGTTTAACCAACTGAGCCACCCAGGGACCCCTCTACCATTGTTCTTTATTTTGCCCTGTAGTACTTGTCACTATCTGAAATTATTTTTTTCCCCTTTGTGTGTGTGCCTATTTAGATGTGTGTCTCTCCAGCTCCCCCATGGGAAACAAGCCATGGTCTAGCCCATCTCCTACTGTAGTACCCCAGTGCTTAGAACAGTGCCTGGCATATGCTGGTGCATAGTACTTGCTAAGTGTTTGTTGAATGAAGTAATGGTGGTGCCTTGGATGTGGGGAATATGAGCATAATTTCAGTTGACAGTTTACTGAGTACCTCACCACAGCAGGATCTGGTTTTCAGGACCAAATGCCTCTGCATATTTGCATATGCAGAGAAAACCTCTCAAGTGATTACCTCTTGCTGGGAATGAAGTCCTTTTAGAGAATTTTCTTTTTTTTTCTTTAATTTTTTTTTTAACGTGTATTTATTTTTGAGACAGAGAGAGACAGAGCATGAACAGGGGAGGGGCAGAGAGAGAGGGAGACACAGAATCTGAAACAGACTCCAGGCTCTGAGCGGTCAGCACAGAGCCCGACGCGGGGCTTGAACTCATGGACCATGAGATCATGACCTGAGCCAAAGTCGGACGCTTAACCGGCCAAGCCACCCAGGCGACCCGAGAATTTTCAAACTAACAATATTGAAAAGTTAATCATATTTCCTCAAACCTAAGATGTCATTGACTATAAGATGTACAACTTTTTATGTACCACTGAGTGAAAAAACACTGCCAGTTATAATGGAAACACTATCATCGGTTAGAAGCACCTTAATTTTGGAAATGCCAATGTGAAAAAATACATTCATTAGAATTGATAAAGTACAAGATGAGATTGATCCATCATGGGGAATGGCGAGCCCTGAACTGGAGGTGTGTGGTGTGGTGTCTGGAGTATGTCCATGATGGTACCACCTTCTCTTTTAGCATCCCAACCTAACGCCCTTCCTTAGACATGGTTCTCACCAAGGGCTAGCAGAAAAGGAAGATGTGGATTCCGAGGCTTTCCTGAGAGTGGAGAAATTCCTAGGGTTTGGGAACATATCTATGGAGAGGTATTAGAAAGAATTGGCGATTAAAAAATAAAAGCAATGCAAGAGTCTAGATTGAAAACTGCTGTGAAGGATGTTCTCTAATGCCTCTCAGCTGTGATTTCTGGGGCTTAGGAAAAGCATCTTTAATTTTTTAAAGGCGGTCAGTGGGAAAACACCTTCAGTTGAAATCAAAATTTACTTTATAGTCAAGTTTCCTGAAATGCATCTATTCTAAAAAGAGGGAAAAAAAAGGATCCCTGCAAGCTAATTCAATAGCATCATTCTTATTTGGGCTAATGATAGTCATGTAGAATTTCCACCATCAATGACATTAAGATTAGCCCTGTCTCAGTACATGTACTTCTGCTCCTTCTTTGTGAGCAAGACCTGCTGCAGCCACCAGGGGGAGGAGCCCATGAGAGCTGGCCTGTTCCCTCCTGCTCCACAGCACGGCACTCCCATCAGAGCCTGGCTTCTGGACTGGCCTCACGGAATCACTGGCTGAGAGTCAGGGAGACTCCCAAACACCTCCTCCAGTGACCTGAAGAGCCACAGGTGTCCTGGGACCTTTAAATCTTGTCAAGTTTCCTATTAAAAATAAACTCTCCTCACAACTTAGGGGCCTGGGAGGGAACAGAGAAGTTGGGTGCGTGGAAGGGCTGAGCCAAGGTAAAATTGGCTGCAAGCCACTCCCCTCAAGCACCCCAGGCTTCAGGTGTTCACTGGCTTTATCTCCAGTAGCTTTTCAGGAACCTTCCTCAAGAAATTGGTTACTCTGGCAACAGCTAAAGGGCTTTTTCTGGGTGCAAAAAAGTGTAAACTATCATTGCTTCGGGAGTAACAGTGTGGGATTTCATCTTTGGTGGCAGATGGGGAGTCCCACTGGAATCATGGATAGGGCTTTTGTGAGCTCTAAGGGCTTCAGTGAGTTGTCTGACTTCTCCCAGTGCCTTCATTTGTAAAAGGAGGAAGATAATGCTTATCTCAAAGCATTTCCATGAGATAAATGAGATAATCATGTAAAATGATTAACCCAGTACTGAGAACATAGGAAACATTCAGTAAATAAATACTCCGTAATTGTAAATGGTGTTATAATGGCAGAGTAGGCAGCTCGTTGTTCATATAATATGATTTATAAGTCTTGGTAAAAGCCTGCTTTGTCCAGAAATATCTTCTAAATTGACTCCCTGTAAAGACCACAAAAGTAATGTGTTATAAAGGCAAGCATATTGTTTCCCATAGTTAAGGTCACCATTACCTTGAGTTTTAATAATGTCCCTCAAGGGGGAGTTCTCGGGTGGTTATTATAGAATGAGAGTACTGTGTGCAAAGTGGGTCTTTCTTTAAAAAAAATTTTTTTTAATGTTTTATTTTTTGAGACGGGGGGAGGGGCAGAGAAAGAGGGAGACACAGAATCTGAAGCAAGCTCCAGGCTCCAAGCTGTCAGCACAGAGCCCAATGTGGGGCTTGAACTCACGAACCGTGAGACCATGACCTGAGCTGAAGTCAGACGCTTAACCAACTGAGCCACCCAGGCACACCCAAAATGGGTCTTTCAGTGTGGGGTCCTGGTTGGGATCAGGCAATGTTTGTGATGTAATTGCTCAGAGTTGGGGGACATAGCACAGAGAGGGTTTGGAAGCAAACTTTGAAGAGTAAATGGACATTTGGTATGTACAGTTCAGTGGTCTTCAGCCCTGAGAAGGGGCCACTATCCTGAAAAGGACTAGCTGAATTGTCAATAGTTCATATGAATGGATTTTCATGAAATTCCTAAAACAGAGGATAAAGCTATTTAATCACCCTGGGCAAGAAGTTCTTGGGATGGTAATGTCATAGTACACTATGTGGCTGAAGATAATTTTTGTTCTCAAGAATGATGGAAACCTGGAATCCTTGTATTTATTCTTACTCCCATGTGCCTTATCAAAAGCAGGTATGGGCTGTTAGCCAGTTAAGCATTATCAGTCAAGAGGATCTTAGAACATTAGCCAGTCCTCTATAAAAAGCTTTGGTGTAATGGGACCCATCTGAGGTAAATTTTGCCAGAGAGGGCAACAATAAAGGTCTGCATTATGGACTTTTCTGTGAGGACACCTGGGATAAATTGGGGTGTGACCCTCAGTGTGTCTCTATCAGGATGTCTAAGGATAGATGGGCAGCAACGTAAAACTGGTGGATATTTTGGGGTGAGAAGTCAACTATGTTACACAGAGACTGAAGACACTTGACTATACATTTTACTTATTTAGAAACTTTTCCTTGGGGAATTATCACTGGTAAAAGGTATGTGAAGTTTGATGTCATCCTTATGGGGAAGGGAATTCTCATTTATCGAGCACAAGCTTTGTGCCGGGTGCTATGCTAAGCATTTATTCCCTCTAATGAGCTTGTAGGGCTGATGTTGTAATTAATCTTTTTTTATCTTGCGTTACTCTTTGCGGATGATGGAAATATAGTTGAGAGTGACTAAGCAACTGAACTGAGGTTTCAGAGCTGGTAACTGGTAGAGCCAACATTCAAATCAACAGCTATGTGACCCTGGAGCTCCTGTTCTTGAATGAAGCTGTCAAAAAGAATATGTTCATATCCCGAGCATTTGGCACTTTGTTGTCCATAGTAATAGAGGGGAAGTTGGAGCCATAAGTAGATTTTGCTTATCATGTTGATAATGACAGTCATAATGGGTAACGGGTATTGGGTGCTTAGTATGCGTCAGGCATGGAGCTATCAACTTTGTGTGTATTATCTCATGTAATTTTCTCAACAACTCCCCAGGAAGGGATATTATTAGTTTTGTCATTCAGCTAAAGACTTAGTGATACAACAGTGAACTGACAGGTTCAAGTCCACACAGCTGGAGAGTGGTGGAGTTCCTGGCCAGGTACAAGGAGTCCCAAAAGAAAGTGGGCACCTGGAAGCTCTGCCTGCCAAGCAGGCCCATCGAGGCCATGAAGGGTGGGTGACTAAGGGATGGCGGAGTTTAGAGGTCTGCAATAATGTGTCCATCTCATCTGAGAGCGCGGCTATTGTGTTGTTTGGTTTGTTGCTCTGCCGCAGGTTCCCACGCGGCCTCTGCTTTAAGTCATCACTCGACCCTAAAAGGGCTGATGAAATTCCCAGATATGGGAAGTGAAGAGCAGAGATGAAAATTTTCTTTGGTTTTGCCAAGGAACAGTGGCAGAGGCGTGGACTGCTTGCAGGTATAATAATCTGGGTCACAGAGCATTTCTCCACCAGCCTGGCATGGGGCTGACTGTTCCCCATGAGACAGTCAATCTTTGAGTCTTGAAGGCATCTAGACTTTCTTCTTTATAAGGATAAACATCTCTATAGAGATGATGAGGGTTTCAAATGACTTCAGGGAGTAGGCAGGTAATTCACTTTTGAAGGGGATGGGGTAAGAGTAAAAAAGGGAGTTGGTTGCTATAGTAACCTAGGGGCCGTTCACCCTGCCCACAGGCATTTACAACATGGCATGACCAATAGTCTAAGGACCTCCTGTCAAAAAGGTAATATTTTTTACTGCTCCTGATTAGTAAAATGCATTGTAGAGTATGTGGGGAATAAGAACTACAGAAAAGCCTAAATTGAATCTAAAAAGTCTAAAGCAAATAGAATCCTCAGTCTTTTCCTCCTCTATAAGTACTAGTGATATCTTGGCACATTCCCTTCCAGTTATTTATTTTTTTTTCTTTTTACCTGAGTGTAAAAATCTGCATCGATGGGGTCTGAGCCAAAAGAAGAAAAAAAACATCTGAACCTCAATGAAGAAATACGTGGGGTAAAAATAAGAATATTGCTAGGTAACATTTCAGACATAATTAGCTACACAGACTTCATTCTGGAGGATAATATAATCTGGAGAGGCAGAAGTGGTAGAATATAGGAGGGTGAATTAGAGGGAAGGTCAAGGTTGAGTTCATGGATTTGCCAAAAGAAAACTGGCCAGAGAAGACATTCAACAGGATGGAGACAGGGCACTGAGAGTGCCTTTGAGAAGGGGTGGGAGTGAGGAGTGAGATATTAAACTCATATCTCCTCTCTGTCCAACCTACCCCCATCCTCCTAGAAGTTTAAGATAAACCAATCTACTTGAGAAATCTTAAAAAAATTAAGGAGCAGGAATTTTTTTTCCCAAGGAAATCTTAGTAGAAAGTCCTTTATATAAACAGACTTAAGTGCAACTGATCTGTTTTGAAGAGGGTCAGGGGACCTTGAGCCCTCTCCTGCCCTGAACCCTGCATTCACCCAAAACATTTTCTCATGGCTATTTGGCCCCTAGAGAAGCACTGTTTCCCTCTTAGATCTTCTAGAACTCCTGCATATCACTGATCTCGGTGACCCTCATTTCAGTCTTAGCTCTTCTCCACATTTGCTCTTCCTCAGTTTGCTGAGGGTTTTTGAGGCATATTGACTTTTGCAAAACTCTGCAAGCCACTCTTAGAGAAAGATTGACTGAGGTGGGGTCAGCGGGGAAGGAGGTGTAGCCATTTTCGATGTTAGTAAACATGGCAGCTTGTTGAGGATTAACGGGAAATCATGAATAAAATCATTAGGATTTGATAAGGGATTTTTCTCTGAGACAATTAAAGATTTTTTCCCCATTATCCCTGCCCCCTACCCCTCCAAAGAGTAGGGGATGAAGGTCATTAAGATAACACATTATTAGTCTCATACCCTTAAAATAGATAAAAGACAGAAGACCTTAACCTCTCTGTGCCCATGGGGCCTCTGTCCACTGTGTTTGCTATTCTGGCATCTTTCCAGCGGGTGATACTTTAATACCTCCTACTTAATCCTCGATTTTCTTTTAAACGTCAGATATTGGATAGGCTGGAACCTCATTCAGGCAGTAAAGAACTCTGGTGCTTTGTGGCTGCAACCAGCCAAGGAGAGAAATACGGTTGATGCAAAAGAATAATTCATTAAAGGAGGTAATGACAGCGATTTAAACCTTCTGCAAACACATCACCTGGCAAACAAAGCTCATCACCCTCAGTTCAGGGTCATGGCTGAATGAAATGTTGTAAAAGTGAAAAAACAAAAAAATTAAACAAACAAACAAACAACAATGATCCCAACTGTACAAATGGGTCAAAAATCTCAGTGGGGCTCAATGAAGCCTGACAACTTAGAATTTGACAAACTCACAGAAAGCAACAACAACAACAAAAGAATTTCTTTAATATTATGAGAAAACCCCTCTGGAATAAAGCCCTGAGTTTTTGTGTTATTTTTTCACTTATGTGTACTTACATGGTCTTAGGGAAAAAATCTGACTTTGAGCTGAAATTTGCTTCTCCAATTACGGCTCAGGGGATCTGTCTCACACACCCTCGGCCAGAAGCCTATATTGTCTCATAAGCCAGCGTGAGTGGTGGGGGTAATGGAGAAATGTGGTAATGAGAGCAGGGCTGCAAGATTTGGGCATTTGTGCTGAGAGTCGGCCGGTGATAGCCTCCCAATGCACCTTGTCCACACAAGCAGAGATGACCAGACATCTGTGGGGTATATGTGGGCTGGGACACATTTGTCCACCAAGCCAGTAGCCCGAGGAGGTTCAGCTGGAAAGGGGCATATGTTAAGTGTTGAGACAGGATTCTTGGACTCCTTTTCCTCTGTATTTCTTCAAGGAGAATTTAAAGTATCTCTTGGGAAAATTAGGACTTTGTGCACTTACCCTCTAGGGTGTGTCTCATGGGAGGCCTCCACCAGGATCATTCAGTCAACAAAGAGAAATTGTGTAGACGTGAAGGGAACCAGAAAAGCACTCTATTATGTTCCCCATCAGACGTAAGAAAACCCCATACCACATCCTGCTGAGTGGGCTTCCCACCCCTGTCTTAACATTGTTAGTGCCCGGATGTCCATTTCCACATAGAGTCCATTCTTTTGTTGAATAGTGTTGACTATGAGGAATTCGTTTCTTGGACTGAGCCAGACCTTGATTATCCATAAGCTGGCTTCTGTGCTCTTTAGGAAAAACACAATATAGCTGTTACACATGATAGCCTTTCAGATATCATGTCTCATTCAGGGTCTTCTTCCAAGACTAAATCTTATAATTTGCTCAACCCAATGACAATACCCTAAGTCCACTGAGATTTAGGAAAAGAAGAATGGAAATCTGGTGGAAATGTCTCTGTCTCTCCCTCATTCATCCCATCCCCCTATTACAGTTTTTTTCTGAACTTTTTAAGAATAAGTTACAGACATTCACATATTCCTATTGTGAATTTCCTAAGCACACGATTTTCTTTTACATAGCCACAGTTTACCAAAATCTAATGTACATCGATACAATACTTCTAATTTATAGACCTTATTCAAATTTTACCAAATGCGTCTCTAATGCCTTTTGTAGCAAAAGAAAAAAAAATGATTTCTAGCCTAGGATCTAAATTATAATTCTACATTGTACTTACATATTATATAAATACTTTAGCCAAATTCCTTCCTTCCTTCCTTCCTTCCTTCCTTCCTTCCTTCCTTCCTTCCTTCCTTCCTTCCTTCCTCCCTTCCTGTTTCTCTCTTTCTCTCTTTATTTCTCTTTTCTTTGTCTTTTCCCTTCTTTTTTTTTTTTTTCCCTTTCATGACCTTGACATTTTGAAGAGTATAGATCAGATCACTAGTAGCATGCCCCTCATTTTGGGTTTGCTGGTTTTCCTCATGGTTAAATTCAGACTATACATTTTGGGCAGAAACACCATAGAAATGATGCTGTGTTTTTCTCAGCACAACACACATGGTGATGTCCATGTTGATCACTCGATGAAGGTGACATCTGCCAGTTTTCTCCAGTGGAAAGTTATTATTAGTCCCTTTATAATAAGAATCTTGCGGGAGGTACATCGGGGCATCCTCAGGCAGGTGCAGCCAGGAGAACCTGTGATTGACATCACCTTTCCCATTGGTTTCAGAGTCTAACAGCCGCAGGGCTGTGAACAGAGGCTACGTCACCAGCTTGCTCAGGCTGCATCAGGACTGGCACGGCCATGACACAGCCAATACCTATGTGCTGATCCGCCGGACGCTTCTGCTCTGCCTCAAGCACATTGCCAACCTCCGGTCTGGCAGGGAGGCCTTCCTGGCAGCTCAGGGCATGGAGATCCTCTTCAGCACCACACAGGTAATTAACCCTGGGAACACCTCTGCAGTTGGATGATATCCGGATGGTTCCTGCTGAACAGAGCTGTGAGAACCTCAGTACGTTTCTTACTGGCTGCTATGGGCAGAGGTTCTGGATTCAAAACCTCATGCATTTGTTCACTCTTGTGCTGATCGATTCATTCATTCAATACATGTTTATTGGCAGGGCGCCTGGGTGGCCCAGTTGGTTAAGTGACTGACTTCAGCTTAGGTCATGATCTCATGGTTCATGGGTTCAAGCCCTGCTTTGGGCTCTGTGCTGATGGCTCAGAGCCTGGAGCCTGCTTCAGATTCTGTGTCTCCCTCTCTCTGCCCCTCCCCAGCTCATGCTCTGCCTCTCTCTCTCAAAAATAAATAAACATTAAAAAATTAAAAATAAATAAAAATAAATTAAAAAAATACATGTTTATTGGCTACACACTGTGTGGTGCAGTGGTTCACAGTATTCACTATAAAGCTAGTACCTGGGTTCAGGTCCCAGCCCAGGCACTTACAGCTGTGAAACCTTGGAGGAGTCACCCAACTTTTCTGGGTCTCAAGTTTCTTCTTTTCCAAAAAGATGGAAATAACAAAATCTAGGTTATTGCACAGCCTAAGTATATTAATGTGGAAATGTCTTCCGTTTAATGGAGTGCTTGCCATGACTTGGCTGCTCTATGAGTGTGAGCAGTGATTGGAATAATTAGAGTAGTGGAATCTGGACATGAATATGACAGGCAAGACCCCTGATCTTGTGGAGTAAACATTCTAGCGGGAGAGTCAGATACTAAGGAAGCAAAGAATTCAATGAGGAAGAGAATTTCATATTGCTCTGTGACATCATTAAAGTCAGGCTGTCCGCAGTGACGCCCATAGGTGGAGGGAGAAAGTGTTCTGTGAGAGAGGTCAAGTTCTTCTCTGAGCAGGTGACACCTAAGCTGAGATCTGAATTACTGAAAAAGGCTATCAGGCCAAGTTCAAGAGGAAAAGCATCCTGGGCCAGAGTGAGCACCTGCAAGGGCCGTTACTTGTCTGCACCCCAGTGGAATATGTGGTTTAAGGTTTCCGGGATTTCAACCCTGACAACAGATCCTTAATTGCACTTGATTAGGACTAATTTAAACACCATAGTATGAGCTATGTACACCCTCTCTATCGAGGATGTGGACGCCTTCCAAATAGCCATCATCTGCTCACTCCCCTTCACCTGGGGCCACGGCAGCCGTGCTCCACAGGCACCATGCTCCCTGCTGTCTTCACATTAACTTGTCTCTACAGCCCTTTCCTCGGTCTCATTGCTCCCCTCTGGACACCCTTCACTTTTTCTCTACCTGTGTACATGAGGCAATGAGGCAGTCGATGACAGTACTGTTTTCCAAAAACGGCATCTGTAGACTTTTCCTATTAAAAACAAATAATAGCGTCTCCCCCCACATCCGACTCTGAACAATCACATAATGTTGGGCTGCAAACCAATATGTAATTTTCTGTCAGCTATCACCTGTGGGTTCTTGCCATCATTCCAGATTTCAGAGCCTCTCAGTCATGAAATAGCTGCATCGAACATTCCGTTTCTCTGGATGAAGCAGTGCTTTGAATTTTTCTAAGCTTCGCCATACTTTGTAAGCTTGTGTCCCCCAAATCTCTAGTGAAACACTCCCCCTCCACTGCTGATGCCCAGAAGCTCTCTCACACCAGCAATTCGTGTGCTCCAGCCGGTTCCTCTGCCCTCTGCCTTATTGGCTGCTTCTTTGCTCTGTGTTAAGAAGAATTAAAAGGGCAAAAAAGGAAGAAAACAGTGATCCCTGAATTACATGTCTGTTAGAGGAAGAGGGTGGAGATAGTAGAAAGGGAAGCACAAGCATTAAAGAGGGTCTGTGAGGCTAGAAGCAGGATGTATATAAAATATATACATCTATCTATCTATCTATCTATCTATCTATCATCTATGTATCTATGTATCTATTTCCTATCTATCTATCTATCTATCTATCTATCTATCTATCTATCATCTATGTATCTATATATCTATTTCCTATTTATCTATCATCTATGTATGTATCTATTTCCTATCTATCTATCTATCTATCTATGTCATGTTTGGTGTTTCTCTGGTGTGATAGACTAATGCCTGTGTTCCCTCAAATCCATATGCTGAAACCCTACTCCCCAGAGTAATGGTTTGGGAAGGCAGGGCCTTTGGGAGGGGATGAGGTGATGAGGGTGCAGTCCCTATGAGCAGAATGAGCACCCTTATAAGAGGAGCCTCAGAGAGTTCCCTGGTCCCTGCTCCATGTAAGGACACAGTGAGAATATGGCCATCTGTGAACCAGGAAGCAGGTTCTCACCAGAGAGGGAACCTGATGGTGCCTTCAACCTGGACTTCCAGCCCCCAGAACTGTGAGAAAGAAATGTGTTTGTTCATCAGCCACTCGGTCTGTGGTGTCCTGCTGGATCTGCCTGAGCAGACTGAGACAGCTGCCCTCTGCCCTGTGAGCCTCTCTCCTTGGCTGATCTTCATCTGTAATGTGAGTCCCTGTAAATCATGAGTGCAACTACAACAGCTTTTAATGAGCTTTTAGAGTCTTTCTGGGGAATTGTCACACCCAAGAGTGGCACGGGGACCTCCCTGTAGGAGTCTCCTGGGGGCTGCCATAACAAAGCACCACAAACTGAGCAGCTCAAATAGCAGAGATTGACTTTCTCCCAGCCCTGGAGGCCAGAAGTCCCAATTCAAGATGGCGCCAGGGTGGTTCCTTCTGGGGCCATGAGGGGGAACCTGCCCCAGGTGCTCTCCTAGATTCTGTTGGTCACAGCAGTCCTGGTGACCCTTGGCTTGTAGAAGCGTCACCTCATCTCTGCCTCTGTCTTCACAAGACATTCTCCCTATGTGCTTGTCTGTGTCCAAATGTCCCTTTTTATAAGGACACCAGTCATATAGGACTAGGCCCACCATAATAACCTCATTTTAGTTTTTTTCCTTTCATCTTTTTTACAAGTATTTATTTGAATTCCAGTTGGTTAACAGAGTGTAATATTAGTTTCAGGTGTACAATATAGTGATTCAACACCTCCGTACATCACCCGGTGCTCATCACAAGTGCACTCCTTAATCCCCATCACCTGTTTCCCCCATACCTCTACCCACCTCCCCTCAGGTACCAGCCGTGTGTTCTCTGTAAAAAGTCTGTTTCTTCAAGGAGGGTTTTAAAGTAGTCTCTCAGCAGGTCAGTGAAAACCTCAACTGTTCAGGAAACAAATTCACACCAACCCTCCAGCCTCCATTTTTTGCTGGCAATGGATGCAGGATGTGAGCAGAGGCTGAACTTGCACTGTATTAGAGGCTGCCCTAGCCTGTGGAGCCTCCAGCACCTGGGCTGGGTGTTGTGAGCATAGACGCCATCATAGCTGTGCTGGTTTGAGCTGCCTGTCAGTCTTCTCCCCCATCTGCCAGAGAAGGTATTGGAGTCACCGAATTGCCAACGAGGGAACCTTGGATCTAGTGTATCATTTCAATGGTTATTTGCAAATTATGATGATGATGATGATGATGATGAGGATGATGCTGGTATGCCAATAATTGTGAAAGACAAGAGAGATATGAAGGAGGAGGAAGGGAGGGAGGGAGAGGGGGAGGAGGAACGGGAGGATAAGAGGAGGGAAGAACTTTCTAGACCATGAAAAGAAATTCAGATTTTATTTCCATCAGGTTTGAAGCAGGGGCATGACCTGATATAATTTATGCTTTTTTTTTTTTTTTAAATTTTAATTATAAAATTTGTACAACATCAAGTTGACCATGCTGGGCATTTTCAAGTGTATAGTTCAGTACTGTTAAGTGCATCCACACTGTTGTATAACCCATCTCTAGAACTCTTTTCATCTTGCAAAACTGAAACTCTATACCCATTAAACTGATTTATGATCTTAAAGGACCATTCTGGCTGCTGTTTGGACAGGAGAGTATCTGAGGGCACAGGAGGAAGGAGGGAGTGGTGGGAGGGCAAGGCGGGGGTTAGACCATGGGAGCTCGGGCAGAGATGCTGATGGCTTTGGCTGGTAAAAGGAGAGCTGGAAATTAGACCTGGGACTCCTGGACTTTTCCACTAAAGTGTCTCATTTTCTTATGGTGAAGGTTATCACTAGGGCTCTGCACTGGGATCTTCTTTCAGATTCTTATGAGATTTTAAGAGTGTAATGATGCCTGCTAATATCCTGCTAGCCAGCACTTACTGAGTGCTTAGTATTGGGCAGGCACTTTGCCTCTTTTAACTCAAATTCACACACGTCCTTATGAGAGAGGCTCTGTTATGATCTCTGCTGTATAGACGAAGCTGCAGCTCACAGAGGCGTAGTAACTTGCCCCGGTGATGCAGTTAGTGATCATCAGCTCAAGATCTGAATTTTTGGGGTGCTTTTGCTCCAGGGTCTGAGCTGTATGCTTTACAGTAGCCCCCCCCCCTTATCCTGGGGGGTACATTCCAAGACCCTCAGCAGATGCCCAAAACCACAGGTAGCACTGACCATGCATTCGCTGTTTTTTCCTGAACGTTCGTGCCTATGATGAAGTTTAATTTATAAATTAGGCACATCAAGAGATTAACAACAATGATTGAATAGATCACTTATAGCAATATACTGTTATAAAAATTATGTGAATGTGGTCTCTCTCTCAAAATATCTTATTCTTCTTGTGATGACGTGAGGTGATACAATGCCCACATGAGGAGATGAAGGGAGGCATTGGGATGTAGCATTAGGCTATCGGCCTTCTGGTGATACCTCGGAGGAGCGTCATCTGCTTCCAGGCTATGGTTGACTATGGGTAAATGAGATCTGGGAAAAGCAAAACCGTGGATGAGGAGGAGCTCTGTCTCTTGCCTGTGTGTCACAGAAGCAGTGTATGTATGTATGTATGTATGTATGTATGTATGTATGTATGTATGTATTTAATATAATTTATTGTCAAATTGGCTAACATGCAGTGTTTATAGTGTGCTCTTGGTATTAGGGGTAGATTCCTGTGGTTCCTTGCTTACATACAACACCCAGTGCTTGTCTCAACAAGTGCCCTCCTCAATGCCCATCACCCATTTTCTCCTCTCCTCTACCCCCAGCATCAACCACCCCTCAGTTTGTTCTCTGTATTTAAGAGTCTCTTATGGTTTGCCCCCCTCCCTCTCTGTAACTATTTTTTTCCCTTCCCTTCCCCCATGGTCTTCTGTAAAGTTCCTCAAGTTCCACATATGAGTGAAAACATATGATATCTGTCTTTCTCTGACTGACTCATTTCACTTAGCATAATACCCTCCAGTACCATCCACGTTGCTGCAAATGGCCAGATTTCATTCTTTCTCATTGCCAAGTAGTATTCCATTGTGTATATTAACCACATCTTCTTTATCCATTCATCAGCTGATGGCCATTTAGGCTCTTTCCATAATTTGGCTATTGTTGAAAGGGCTGCTATAAACATTGGGGTACATGTGCCCCTATGAATCAGCACTCCTGTATCCTTTGGATAAATTCCTAGTAGTGTTATTGCTGAGGTCATAGGGTAGTTCTATTTTTAATTTTTTTGTGGAACCTCCACACTGTTTTCCAGAGTGGCTACACCAGTTTGCATTCCCACCAACAGTGCAAGAAAGTTCCCATTTCTCCACATCCTCGCCAGCATCTGTTGTTTCCTGAGTTGTTAATTTTAGCCAGAAGCAGTGTATTTATTATTCCAATGCTAATTCAGAGATGTTAACTGTGAATTGAATATGTAAGGCACTGTCATATTTCATCATCTTTTCCAGGTAGCAGGTGTATTATTGGAAGTGATGGGAAAAGTGAGCCAAAAATGTTCACCTTTGCCCCAATTCTGAGCCATTTGTTTCCAGGGATCCTATTTCTTGGGCTCTTGTCATCTCTGATACACAGCATAAGTGCCCTACAGCTGCAGGAGCCTGAGGGAGTGCCTCCTTACATTTTGCATCCTGGGTGCCTCCCTCACTTTACCTTAGTCCTGGCCCTGCCACACTACCCTTCCCTTAACACTAGGGAAACGTTGGCAGATGGATCTAGGCATTTCTGTTACTTTGGAACCACGGATTATTTTAAAATTCATAAACATTTTCCTGAACACTGTGTCTACTAAAGCATTTACCATCCACCTAATTTAGGTAGTGATTCACTATAACCCCAATGCCTTGGTTTCTGTTGATTTTAATCTCCTCTATCCCCTAAATTCATGGCCCGACCTGTTAGGACAGGTGAACCTGCCTCCATCCTTTTTCTCACTTTTCACCTGCACCATCCTATGCAAAGTAAAACATGTTTTCACATTCATCAATAACAATACCAACGACAATCACAGACACAACCACTTTCCAAAATGCTGGTGGTTTTGACTGAGTTCCTTGGCTTGTCCTTTGCTCTGTACCTACTGAAAACTAAGCTCAGAACATCATCCATGATGGGTCATCTACCTCCCCTCTCTTCCTCTTCCATGCTCAGTTCTCTCTTTTTCTGATACTAATACTTTTCACCAAGCCCTTTGGCCAGTGCCAGGGATGAAATAGCCTCAAGTATTTTATTTCCCATGGAGAGTGTTTTCAGGACAACTGATGGGTATCATTTGAGCATGTGGAAGGGGAAATAGCATTCTTGATCATGTTACAACATTCCTGTTTTGAAAGTTGGCTTACATTTTTTTTTTTTATTTTTTTTTTTAAATTTTTTTTTTCAACGTTTTTATTTATTTTTTTTGGGACAGAGAGAGACAGAGCATGAACGGGGGAGGGGCAGAGAGAGAGGGAGACACAGAATCGGAAACAGGCTCCAGGCTCTGAGCCATCAGCCCAGAGCCTGATGCGGGGCTCGAACTCCCGGACCGCGAGATCGTGACCTGGCTGAAGTTGGACGCTTAACCGACTGCGCCACCCAGGCGCCCCTGGCTTACATTTTTATATTAGGGAATCATTGGGACAGTTTGAACTCATGGCATAAAAACATATATATATGGAGCTACCTGTAATGTGGGCCCAGGGATACCACCGCATGACATCATCACAGACAGTCACCCTGCCCTGTGGCAGGTGCTCAGCATCCTCCATGGCTACTGCTATGACTTATTGGCTCTAGACCTTACTTGGAACCCCTTAGGAATATCAAATTGGAGGCTCACAGTTGTCAACTTTCCGTACTAAGTCAGTAGACAAAGCATTTACCAAGAGCCTCAAGAAAATGGCATGTTTTTGCCAAAGAGTTCCCGAACTACTCCCAACACTCTCTCTCAATTTAGTAAACTTGTTTTTGCATTTTTCAAAGTGTCTGAAAAGAAGGGTCTTGTCATGTTCCATCAGCATCAAAATGTTCCATCTGCAAACCCAATTTTCCTTTGCTTTGGGTAGGTACCAAGAGATCAACACTGTGGGCTCTGAGAACAGGCATGTTATTTAATTTAGGTACTTGGGATTCACTTAGCCTTTTTTTTTCTGATTTCATATTTTAGCTTTTCCTTTATAGTTTTCTATTCAGATAAAGACTGAAGGAGAAAAGTAAGACTTCCATCAATTTGGCTACTCATTCTCTAATTTAGCCAATAATTCACAATGACACTCAGATGGTTGAGAAGATGCTCATCTCCTCTCCCCCTGGCTACCCTGGACAATGCTTCCCTTAGACACAGCATCCCTTGAAAGACTTTTTAAGTCTATTTTCAGACTAAATTCCTTCCAGTAACATATGAGCTGTGAAAAAGAAATAAAAATGCAGATTATACCCTAGACCAAAGCCGATTCTACTTAGACAAAATGCTACATTTGAATGTTCAAGTCAGGCATTCTACAGTAAGGATGTTTACTGTCCATCGGGGCCATGTGTCATTCACTGCCCAAAATACTGACAGGATAAGGGAACCCTGTATAAGGTGTCGGCGTCTGATACAGTCTCCTCTTCATTCAGAACTGCCTGGATGACAGAAGTTTGGAACCCATCGTCTCCGTCGTAGTTCAGATCCTGAGACAGTGCTACCCAAAGAGCCCACTTCCCTTGGTCACAGCCACCAGTGCCTACGCCTTCCCAGTCCCTGGGAGCATCCCTTCCGAACCTCCGTGTGTTCTAACTGAAGGTAATGTCAGTGGGTAATGATGAGCTTTCTGACATGTTTGGCATGTTGGAAATATTTCAGAGGGATGTGGATGAAAGTAGAATCAGTTCTTTTAGAGCCCAACTGTAAATGTCCATAATCTAATTAAAGAAATGTATAAAAAAGCAAGCTTTTCATATACAGAATGAACAAATACTAAAGTCACTTATTTTGTTCCTAATTATTAACTGTTGCCACTTTGCCTGGTGGCTATTGAGTGCCTGTACAGTCATTTCAGCTAATTAAAAAAAAAAACATACATATTCACAATTCCACAATTGAGTCTCTTGACTGTACTGACTGGTTCTGGAATGCATTTGCCTTAAGGATGAACTTGGAATAAAACTTGTGCTATTTACAAAATAGCTAGTCCATTAAATGTCTGAATGTGTGATTATTCAATCTCCATGAAGATTCCACTGTCACTGCCCTCCTTTCATGGAACAGATTTTCCATTGGCATCATCTTGCTACAACAGCACGGGATGCTTTCTGTGGCCTTTTGTTGTAAATAAGTAGCTTCTTATCAAAATTAGGGAGTCAGTGAAGGTGCTCAGTTATAGCAAATTTTGCCTATATGTGATCTGTAAACGTTGGCAATGCTGTTTGCATAACTTCGTGTAAACTGTGAGGGGGGACACCAGAATGGTATTTGGATGTCATTTTATTCTTCAGTCATTTTGCATTCAATGTGGGGCAATTTAGACTTCATGCTATAGTGCTCCATGTGTCTGTGTGTATACGAGTTGCATGTACTAATAAGTATTAGAGTGTGTTGGGATATTGTGCTCTTCATAATGAGCCCCTTGTTTATGACAAAGGGAGTACTAGCCACTGTGTGGTGGGAATCCAAATCCAAGGCATAAGGGAAGCCTCATCTGTTTGATCTCTTTTTCTCCACCCAGAGGATTTTGAAGATGATGCTGATGAAGAAGTTGATAAAGATTCAGATTCTGAAGAGGTGAAAGACCAAGTAGGTGCACCAGCCCTCACTTTTAGTGATCTCCATGTTCACATCTTCCGAGGGATATATCACTATGTCCAGCTGAGACCAGTGTAAAATTTTTTAAGTGTATTTATTTATTTTGAGAGAGACAGTGTGAGTGGGGGAGGGAGGGACGGAGGGAGAGAGAGAAACATGCACAGAGCACAGAGCCCAATGTGGGGCCTGAGCCCAAGAAACTGTGAGATCATGACCTGAGCCAAACTGAGAGTCAGATGCTTAACTGACTGAGCCACCCAGATGCCCCGAGACCAGTATACATTTTAAGGACTCACTTCTGTACTTCCACTCCAGTGCCTGGCCTACAGTGATTGCTCAGTAAATGATGGCTGTGCTTGTTGATGTTCATCCCGGTGGGTCCCATACAAAATCTCATTGTAAAGTCAGAGGCTGTCCATTAACAGGGCGGTAATATTCCGTCCGGATGAGCTTTAGATAGACCCTTAGTGCTTCGGGTTCGTATATGTAATTCGTGTGAGTGACATTCAGGGAACGAGACCATGGAAGATTTTCCTAGGAAACTTCTTCTGGTAGATCTCCCCTATTGCCACAAGTCACTCTTCGTAGGTACCCACTCTGCTGAGGACCACTGTGTTGTACACTTCCATTTACCTTGGAGTCTATGTGAAGTGCTCACTTGAGTTGCATAATGTACACCTTGGCTAGCAGGGGAGTGGTGCCCTTTGGTCTTTATCCCCAAAAGACCCATGATATACAGCAGAGGTTAGCAAACTTTCTGTAAAAGATCAGGCTGTAATTGGTTTAGGCTTTGTGGATATGCAGCCTCTATGACAACTACTCAACTTTGCTGTTATAGCACAAAAGCAACTATAGAAAATATGTAAATGGCAGGGCATGGCTGTGTTCCAGTGAAACATCTATTGACAAGAAACAGGCAATGGGACATAGTTTACTGACTACATTTCTAGAAAAGGGTGTCTACGCTTTAGCACTCTTGTCCTTTTGACAGGATAATTCTTTGTTGTGGGGGATTATCTTACATAGTAGGATGTTTCGTAGTGTCCTGGCTTCTACCCACTAGATGCCAGTAGCACTTACCCCTCGGTTTCCCCCTCCTCCCCAAGTCATGAGCCAAGAATGTCACTAGGAATTGCCAAGTGTCCTTTAGGGGACAATATCACTCTAGAATAATGATGACTTATCTGTGAGTTATGATTCTGTTTCCATTTCTTTTGGCAGACATGGACTTGACAAACCCCTTCAAATTATAGTTCCTTAATTTTGTCATCTGTAAAATAAGAATGAGAAGTAAATGTTACTTTTTATAATGTTTGTGGAGGTGAAACCTGAATTTAAAAAATCTACCACCAATTTATTTACCTATCTACCATCCATCCAACCATCCATCCATCCATCCATCCATCTTCCTTTTCCTTCCCTCCCTTTCTTTTTTCTTCCTTACCCTCTTACCTACCTATCTAGAGAAAAGGAGACTTTTGAGTTCTCTATCATAAGATGGTAGCAGCCGACTCAGAGGGACTATCTGTCTGCCCTCTCAGTCTCTAGGTTAAGACTGCTCTTGACCTTCCAGTGTTCTCAGGGTTTTGTTGATAAATGGAATCATTTCTGAAGTCATCAGTAGTAAATTGAATCTTTGCTGTGGCTTGGCAGTAGTGGCCTATTGAGTGCTCACTGTATTATTTGAATAATACTGTGCTGCAGTGATCATTCATCAATGCCACTTTCTCCTACCCTCTTACTTGCCCTTTGATGACTGAATGTCTGATGCCGAGTGTCAATCGCCTCTTGTATCTGATGTGGAAAGACCAGCTGTATGCCAGTGCCTAACTTCATACAGCATGGGACAGAGAGCATTCAGATAGTCTCTTTTCCCCCACACTGCAGGTGATAGTGGGTTGGGTGGAATGAAACCAAAACAAATAAACACATCCATCTGGGAGAGAAGCTCAAGACAAATGGGTGAGGGCCTGGAAACTATTTATCAAAAGCCTTCGAGCCAAGGGGAAGATGAGAAGTCAGTGTGTGAGCATGAATTGTAGAGAAATGGGGCACCTCAGAATCAGGGCTTGATTCTGGGGTGTTGCCAGAGTAAAGGAACTAGTGCTCCAGCAAACTGATTTTCCCTCGTGAACTCAGGAGCATTTGCTGCAAGGAATGTGGGCAAGAAGCCAGGAGTATTTGTTTCTGGTCATAGATCCAACCCAGTCCTTTAACTGATGGCCTTTTCATTTGAAAATAAAATTGGGATCAGATATTTATAAAGGATGATTAAAAGGAAATTTTATCTTAAAGTGTCTTGAGAATGGAAAGTTGGGTGCTGTTCTTTGAAAACTTTCAAAGTCAGCATAAGAAAAGAGAAACAAGTAGAGACGAGATGTTGGTCATGTTTTGTCGTTGTTGTTGTTTTCCTTCACAAATACAACTGTTAGATTTGGACAAACACTGAAGAAGAGGATAAACAGACTGCATTCAAGCTCTCCTCTCCTTTGCTCTGTCTTTCCTTCCTTTTTAGTTTTTTTTTTCCCCCCTTGGATATGATCCATGTGTGAGGCAGCAGGCTGGTTCCTAGGGATGGTAATATGATACAAAAGCAAACAAGACATTGATTTTTATCTTCAAAGAGTACATAGTCTAGTGAACTTGGAGATTGTCCCTACCAGAGTTCAAATCACCATCTTGGAAGGGGTGGTAAACTCAAGTGTAAGGCTGGGGAAAGTCACTAATATCTGAAAGTTTCAGTCTGAGGAAGAAGGGCCAGAAAGCATTATCTGGATTAGATGGGTACCAGAATTCTAAATGACAAAGCCTTTCTGGGTTGCTGTAAAGACACAGAAGCGGGCCCATCCCTGAATAAGTATAAATTGTATTTATAAGAAATACAGAAGAGAGGAGAACCCACCTGAGTGGCTGGAGATTCAGAGACTGAGATACAAACCTTTGGGGACCAGATATGGTCTCTGTTACAACTTTGCTGTTATACTGAGAAACCGACCATAGACAATATATTAAAAAATGGGTGTGACTGTGTTACAATAAAACTTTATTTACAAAAACAGACAGTGGGTTATAGTTAGCCAACTCTTGCTCTAAAGCTAAGTAGGTCACATAGCCACATGTAGAATGCATTAGGTTGCAGCTCATGGGATACACAATACTCCGCACTCCAGACACACCAACCTTACTCGCTGGTGGGGAAACCCTTCCCAATAGTCTACCAGATTGTATTTCTTTTTTCAAAATTTATTTTTTTGTTTAATTTACATCCAAATTAGTTAGCATATGGTGTAACAATGATTTCAGGAGTAAATTCCTTAATGCCCCTTACCCATTTAGACCATCCCCCCATACACACAACCCCTCTAGCAACCCTCAGTTTGTTCTCTATATTTATGAGTCTCTTATGCTTTGTCCCACTCCCTGTTTTTATATTATTTTTGCTTCCCTTCCCTTATGTTCATCTGTTTTGTATCTTAAATTCCTCATATGAATAAAGTCATATGATACTTGTCTTTCTCTGACTAATTTCACTTAGCGCAATACCCTCCAGTTCCATCCATGTAGTTGTAATGGCAAGATTTCCTTCTTTAAAAAAAATTTTTTTTTCAACGTATATTTAGTTTTGGGACAGAGAGAGACAGAGAATGAACAGGGGAGGGGCAGAGAGAGAGGGAGACACAGAATCGGAAACAGGCTCCAGGCTCTGAGCCATCAGCCCAGAGTCTGACGCGGGGCTCGAACTCACGGACCACGAGATCGTGACCTGGCTGAAGTCGGACGCTTAACCGACTGCACCACCCAGGCGCCCCAAGATTTCCTTCTTTTTAATTGCTGGGTAAATCTCCATCGCATATATATATATATATATATATATATATATATATACACCCCACATCTTCTTTACCCATTCATCTGTCTATGGACATGGGGGCTCTTTCCATACTTTGGCTATTGTCGATAGCACTGCTATAAACATGAGGGTGCGTGTGCCCCTTCAAAACAGCACATACCAGATTGCGTTTCTACTGATACCACCCTGGGGCATGGCTGAGGCTGCACAGAAGAGGATGCAGGCAAGCAGGAACTGATAGATAAAGCTGGAAAGGACAAGAATAGTGGGATCTTCATTACCGGGCTGAGGAATTTGGGCCTGGTGTGCACTGTATCTGAAAATACCATGAAATCAACATCATGAGGTCTATTTTTTTTTTTTTTTTAATTTAAAGTTTGGAGGAGGGGCACCTGGATGGCTCAGTCTGTTAAGAGTCCAATTCTTGATTTTGGCTCAGGTCATGATCTCATGGTTGTGACAGTGAGCCCCATGTTGGGTTCTACGGTGAGTGTAGAGCCTGCTTGGGGTTCTCTCTCTCTCCCTCCCCTCCCCTGCTCACACACACACTCTGTCTCTCTAAAAATAAATAAATAAACACTAAAAAATGAAGTTTGGGGGAAAATTCCAGAAGATGGACAGAATATTGCATTTTCTCTCCCTCCCCCCAACCCTGGATCAGTAATATAAACATTTATTGTGTTTATTTATTTGATTTAAAGAAGAATAATCCAGGCTATCAGAGATGCCAGGTTTTTCCTTAATTAACCAAATATTCTCCTAATACATAGGGTAGGTTTCTCTTCCCTATCTTATTAGGGAAACTTGGTTCAGGAGAGACATGGAAAGATGAGGAGACTGGACTGGTTGATTCCTGGTGTCCTTTCTCTGTAAGACTTTATAGCCTTTGGAAAATACAGACGATTTGGGAGGAGAGTCACCATCACCATTAAACTATTATGAAATGATGATCTAGAAATAAAAATGAAGGATCTAGGATTATTCGGCCCAGTGAAGGAAAGACTGGTGGTGGTCGGGTAGATGTAAATGTACAACAGGGTAAGGTGCAGCAGGAGGTGACAAATCCCTCTCTGGGTCTGGAAGGCCCTGCCTAGTGCCTCTTTCTCCAGTGTTGACACCTGCGATCTTCCTCCTATTCTCTGTGCTCCAACCACCTGCTTTCTGAAAGGCAATGTCAGCTGTTCCTTCTGCTGGTAATTTCTTCCCCAAGGCTTTGTACAGTTGGCTCTTCTAGCTAAAATGTCACCTCCTCAGTGAGGCGGTCTCAGATCACCCAGTCTAAACTGCTTCCCACCGATCCCCTTTGCATGGAATTTACCACCGTTGGAAGTTACGTTCTTCATTTGTTTGCTGTCTTCGTTCTCTCACTCGAAGGCAGATTCCATGGGAACATTGACTTCTGTCTGTTCCATTATCACTAACTCTTCAGTACCTACAGTGGTACCTGCTCATAGTAGGTGCTCATTAAACAGTTTTGAATGACACAGATAATGGAAGAACAGGTACAGTGATTACAATTATGTTGATGGTGGTGGCGAGATACAAAATTCTTTTATATTGTGCTTTACTGTTTACAGGGTTCATCTCATTTTATATAAATTAGTTATTCATGGTAAGGGCTGACAAATCCTGAGATGGATGCTTAGAAAAGTTGTGTACCTTCTTTCTTTTCATTGAAAAAATACCACCCACCATCTTAGATTCTCCTTCTCATAGGCTAGCACTATAATTTGGAGGCAAGGAAACCATGTCCCAAGATTTTGAAAGATCACATGTGTAGCTTGTCTCGATGCTTCTCAGGGTGGCTGTCTTGACTTTCACATATATATTTTTGGATATTCCTTTGTAGGATGATGATTTGGAAACAGATGTGAACAAGCTGAGTTCCAAACCTGGTCTTGACCGACCCGAGGAGGAACTGATGCAGTACGAGGCAATGTGTCTTGAGCTCTCCTGCAGCTTCGAGGTAGGACATATGCTGTGGGTCTGCTCCACGGTGATGCATGATGGGTTTTTTGCAGAACCTGGGAGGCCTAGCAGGGGATCTCCAGATGGAAAGCATTGTTCATCATTAGCAATCTGCTTCTGAGGTCTTTCTGAGAAAGAAGCAGAAATCCAAGCAAAATGTGAAAAAGGTAGCTGGGCTGGATGCATGCAAGTCTCCTGCAATCTGACCCCTGGAACCTAGGATGAAAGAAGTGTGGGGGTACACATCGCTGCCTATGATCCGCCGTGGGGTTGGGGCAGGGCAAACTGACTTGCCCTCGCGTTCTAAAAACACAGGTGAAAATTCTTGGTGATTTAGTTGTTCCCCTACAAAGAGGGTAAGTTGTACTAGATGGCTTTCTGAAGGTGGTTAGTCTGATTCCAGTGTTTTTTGTTAGTAGAAAGAAATTGAGAACCTCACACCTGATGATACAGTGGCTACTTGCTGCTCCTACTACTATTGCTGACGTCAAGATTTTAGACCTGCCTTTGGATCTCTGTTATTTTCTTATGACCCATGATATATCATGAATTTGCCCCACCCAAGGGTACCAGCTAAGTCACATGTAGAAGGGAGTCTGTATATTCTGTTTTACTTCAGAAAGCTGAAGGGCATCAGTAGGTAGAAATTTCAGGGAAGGGAAATTTCATTTTGGTATAAGGAAGACTTTTTTTTTAAAAAAACAATCAGAATGATCCCCAAATGAGAGGCACTGCCTTGGGCTGTAGTGAAAACCCTGTTAATGAGTTTGTTTAACCAAGCTGTGACTTTTTGGGGGTGTTGCAAAGGGCATTTGTGTGATGTATAGAATTGTGCTAGACCCACCCAATGCTCCTTCTAAACATGAGTTTCTATGATTCTACTATTTATTTGACTGTTGAAGCTTAGCCTTTTCTTGTTTGACCTTGAAAAAAGCTTCCCAGTTCATAGGATTTATGCTAAAACAACAACAACAACAAAACAACAAGATTTACACTTAACTCTGTGCTCAGAGAGTGAGGATTGGGGTCAAATTGTATTTTCTACCAGGAAGGTAACACTGACGTATTCTTTTCCATTTTAAACCCGAAGGAACTCAAGTCTCAATCTGGAGATGATTTGAAGTTCGAAGAGACTCAGTATGCCAATCATCACCACATTCCAACTGTCGCCTCCCCAAAGTGGCATGGTTTGAATAAGGACCAAAGTTCTTGGAAGCAAGGAAGAGAAGACATGGTCCAGACTTCCCTTCTGAGCAAGGTGAAGATGGGGAGGTCCACCATGCATCCAGCCTCCAGAAAAGGACCTGGGATGAACCCATGCCAAAACATGCAATCCAATGGATTTGGGATAGATTCTTCTGGAAAAGAAATCCCTGACATTCAAGCTTCCCTCAAACAGGATGCTTGGGACATAGATGTTATTTCCTGCCCGATGATTAGTGCCTCCTTTTCCAATTCCGCTAGGCCTAGAGAAACTGATGAAGTAATAGATAAGCTTCTGCAGACACATCCCAAGCCTGTCCCCTTCCATGACCCCTGTCTCTATATGGCCAAAGCAAGAAGAACCAGATCTGTGGCCAACTTCAAGACGATGGCATTTCCTGACCTCTGGGGACATCGTCCACCACCCTCTGCCCAGTCGATGTTGGAACGCAAATGTGGAATCCAAAGGTGATGGCGCTGCTGATTTGGAAGCTATATTTTTTCTCTTCTTTAATATTTTTATAGGCAGAGTGTTTGGTACAGATAGTTCAACTGTCTGTAGGAAAGTGAGAATCAGTCAGGAGTGTGTTAAAATCCTTTGGGAAGCTCTTGCCAAACACAGAAGCTTGCCTCCCTACTGGACATTTCAGAAGTAAGCATGGGGTAGTGGCAGGCATGTGTTGCCAGAAAAGAATTCCTTCGATGATTCCAATGTAACCCCTTACCCCATAACCATTGCAGACCATGATGGGGAAAGATAACCCAGTTTCTTCAAATACTGGGATCAGTCCCCAGGAAGGTTCTCAGAAAAAACAAATGTGGATTAATTGGGGTATATTTTTTTAAATTCACTACAAATTGGTGTCTGATCTCATTGATGAAAGGAGGTGGTGTGCCCCTATCTCACAGTCCCAACCTTAAAAACCTGACTTGGGTTAGAATAGTTCTGCATCACTGAGGATTGTAAGGAAAAACCGCATTCTCCAGGGAAGAAACTTTGGGTGATGGCTTATTCCCAGAATGTTGGAAAGGAAGCTTTGCCTTTGGATAAGCAGAGTGAGATTAGAACGAAAATTGATAAACCAAGGAAAATTATTTTCCCTGGGGAAAAAAATCCAACAACATTGATTATGCATGCACTAAGTCAATGGAGCTGAGTGTGCATACCAGAAAGTTTCATTAACTTGTTTTCCATTTCATCAGCAAATTGATGGTGGATCCCAAGAGCTGCTCGCACTTGGGTTCCTGCTGATGTCTCTGACTTTACCCCCTGCACGTTATCTGCCAAGCTCAAGTTCCTGAGAGACGCACCACAGAGGCTGGCCCAATAACACCTCCCCCTTTGACAGAACATCTTCCCCTTGAGTCCAGGCCTCATGCCTATCTTCCCTCACCTTCCCACTCCAAATTCAAGGAGGGAATCTGAAAGTTCCTTTGGGCTTCCTTCTGTCCTCTTACTTAAACCTCCTGAATATGGGTGTTTCTCATAAAACTGACCTTAGTTTTCTAGAGCTGACAGAACCCAAGGAGTAGAAATGACTCAAGAGTTCAAAGGCTTACTGAATCCTCCCAGGCCTTGAGGGTACTAAGTCAACAATCCTAAAGTCTCCCTCAAAGTTGTCTCACTACAAAGGACCCTCTGATACCATCAGAAACCTTCAGAGCCCATTAGTTCAAATGCCCTTGAAAAAATTCTTCAAGTCCTGAATCCTCCAACTAAAATCTGCTTCCTGCATTCCTACTGCTCAATGTAGTTTCATTTTTTTTTTTTTTTTTTTTTTGATACACAAGAAAAGGAAGGACAGGCAGTGCTTTTTCCACTCTTTCAGCCCCATGTTGGGGCATTATTAAATTTTTCTTTCATAATTCTCTGATGACTCCCCAAACCCTTCCCAGATGACTGTAGGATAAATGAGGTAAGGAGTGAGGGCCAACCAACACTTAAAATGTTTCCAATTTTCCTTTCCAGGATCAAGATATTTGAGGATGTCCGGAGGCTCATCCAGCCAACTGATATTATAAATAAAGTCGTCTTCAGTTTAGATGAGCCTTGGTAGGTGGTCTTGAGCGTCAGTGGAATGTGGAGGGTGGGGGTGGAGTGTGGAATATCCTCTTGATGACATGAGAATAAGAGTGTTTTATGTTAGTAATCCATCCCTTCTACTAAAAACATGATGAAAATTTATGTTGAAGATCTGTAAGAAAAACCTTATCTCTAAGAAATGTCAGGCTATGCCCAAGAATAGCAGTAACGCATGTGTTCACATGTTTCCTATTTCATTACAGGCCTTTGCAAGACACTGCTTCCGATTGCTTGCGGTTCTACTCCAAGTTTGAGTCAGGAAATCTCCGGAAAGCCATCCAAGTGCGTGAGTAAGTAAGGAAACCCACAAAGGTAGCTGCTGGCAGCTTAAGAGAGCGGGTTGTGTCTCTCGTCCCTACTCTCAGTACAGCGGCCTCACACTGGTAGTGTGAAATCAGCCATGGTGGGAGTGTTTATGCCCTGAGGACTGGCAAACACTGCAAGTGAAAGTTTTCCTGGGAGTCTGTTGTTAAACATTTACCAGCGCACCACTAGGGGGCTCACTAGCCAATGTCATAGCAAGGTGGAGACTAGAGGTGAAAATTGCCAATACACCTATGTTCAAGATCATGGCTCCATACTTGGGCGTGGGAGTCCTTTGAATGGGATGTTTGTACTTAGACTGATGCCAGGGCTGGTTCTGTTGACTCGGAAGTGTACATGGGCTCCCCTAGTCCTGTACCTTTTCATGTCTGTTGTTCCTACAGCTGTGTACGTAGGTGGCAAGAACATTGGGCTCCCCATGGAGAGGTTCGCTATCCTTAGTTCAAGGGCATATTTAGTGCCATGCCTCTTTGCCAGAAACTCTCAATGAGCTCTTGTTAATAGACAAGTATTTCAGGGGCGCCTGGGTGGTCCAGTGGGTTGAGTGTCCGATTTCGGCTCAGGTAGGATCTCATGGTTTGTGAGTTTGTGCCCTGTATTGGGCTTGCTCCTGTCAGCGCGGAGCCCGCATCAGATCCTGTATCCTCTTCTCTTTGCTCCTCCTCTGCTCATGCTCACTTGCAAAAATAAACATTAAAAAAAAAAAAAAAAGGAAAAGTATTTCACAGGCAAGGAAAGCCTAGGGCTGCACAAACTAAAAGAGGGGGGAAACAAAACATAGATTTCCAGTGCAGAAGAGACTGCTATGTTATAATTCTTTCCTCTACACCAGTGTGAACTATATTTTTCATTGCCAGAATCAGGATATACAATCCATATTCTATGTGTAAACTCCTGAAAACAACAGTTAGAACAGTTAAGGGGGTGGTCGTCACAGACTCTGGGATCAGACTGCCAGGGGCAGCCTCACCCCTTTCCAACCAGGAGACTTTGAGCAATTACCTAACCAACTCCATGCCTTTCTTTCCTGACCCAGAAAATGGGGACAGTGATAGCACCCACATTATAGTGATGTATTTGAGACTTAACTAAAAACACATCAAGCTCTTAGAATAGTACCTGGCACATGGTAAGCCCTCAGTCAGCATTAGCTTATCTTCAGAGATGGGTATTCACCATAGCTAGAGCATAGAACTTAGTATAGTCTGGCCTGTTTTGTATCTATCTGAGGGTATGTATATATATATGTATTTTATATATATAATTTATTTTATTTTTAGAAAGGGAAAGAGAGCAGGGAAGAGGCAGAGAGAGAGGGAGAGAGAGAATCCCAAGCAGGCTCCACACTGTCAGTGCAGAGCCCAATGGGGGGCTCGAACCCATGAACCATGAGATCATGACCTGAGCTGAAGTCAGACACTTAACAAGCTGAGTCACCCAGGCACCCCTACCTGAGGAGTCATTTTTGAAGTTTTTCTGTTTTTTGGGGGGCAGGCGAGCGGTGATCCTTTTTTGTTTGTTTTGTGCATGAGCTGTTTTAAGGAAGCCCAACATAGAAGACAAATATAAGTTGAGCTACTTTGGCTGAAGAAGAGAAAGGCAATTATGTTGAGATTCCTTCTCCACCTTCTCTTTTCATTACCAGCTCAGCTTCTAACTTCTTGCTATAGTGCCAGCTTTTATTACTCCTTTTCTCTATATGTCATATTTAAGGGATCCAGGAGAGAAAACCTAATCCGGGGTCTCATAGTGGTACAGTGGTCAGTCCATGATGTGCCTGTGTTGCTGATCTTTCTCTCCATATACCATACATCTGCCTTTGGCTGGAGTGGTGGAATCCTACACTGATTAGTTTTGGTCAGGGTAACAGAGTCAAATGACAGAAAACAAACCTACTTCTAGGCAAGGACTTTTTATGACCAGTTTTTGGAAAGGATTGTGGGCATAGCAGCCAATTTGAGGGTCATCATCTTTCCAAATTTGTCCTCATGAATGTCACTCAGTGGATTATGCTTCATTCATTGTATGGCGGGCTGGATGGTTTGGTTCGATTGAGATGCTTAGAAGGACAGCATGGGCAGTGGACCTGTATCAGATAGCCCTACTTTTATGCATTCTGCAAAGCCCCATCCCTCCACAAATCTCACTGCAAATGCCAGGGGTCAGGGCTCCAGAGCAGCAGAGTATGAACAGATCAGGGCAAAAACATCACCCCTTCTAGAAGAGAAACTCAAAGAACATGCCAAGGGGATGGAGTGATACTATTTTGGAAAATGAACTATACCGGTAAGAATGCTGAAGTCCAAGCTGCATTGCTAATTTTGTTGCTAAAGCGCAAAAAAAATGATTCCCCTTGCAGATAGTGACTGAGAGGGGCCACACAAGAGTCTCCTGGGGGTACTGGAAATGGCCTGTATCTTGATCTGGGTAATTGTCAAGCAGGAGTGTCCAGATGAATTTGTTTAAATTCACTGATTCTTACACTTAAAACTTGTGCTCTTCACTGCATGTAAGTTAAATCAGTTAAAAAGGGACAAAATGAACATACAACTCCTGCCTTCCTAGTCTAATTCACGTTTGTTGCTTTGCTGGGGGTTTACATCAACTCTCTGCTTGATCTTTAAGAACAGCACTGCGAATTTAGACACTATTTCCCTTTTCCATATGAGGAGACTGAGGCTCAAAAGTAATGTGTAGCATCAAATAATAATGACATATCCAACCAGATGTGATTGACTTTTCTCTGGGGTATCATGCACTTGCATTTTTTCCTACTGGAGAGAAAATCCATTACAGTTCAATAAAAAGATATGCTACAGTTGCATAGTTGATTCTCTTAATACCACGAGCCTGCTCTCCTCTCCCCAAATTTCTATAGCCAGTGTGTCCGATATTGTGAGGTAAGTATGATCGTTGTAACTTACTGGCCAGCTGAGATCCTGGGTCTTAGATCTGTCATCTAGAATCTGACATTTGTAGGCTCTTCAGTGTTGGAAGTTACCTCAAAGACTCTTAGCCCTCCAATCTTGCTTCCGACTTTGCAGGCTGGAATATGACTTGCTGGTCAACGCTGATGTGAATAGCAGCCAACATCAACAGTGGTTCTACTTCAAGGTGAGCGGCATGAGAGCTGCTGTTCCGTACCGCTTCAACGTCATCAACTGTGAGAAGCCCAACAGCCAGTTTAATTACGGTATGAGCTCTTGGGGAACAGAGGTCTTCTGGCTAACACCAGGAATGATGCCCCTCTGGTTGTTTGGATTATTACTGGAAGCTCTGTTTGGGTTCCCAAAGGGTTTGAAGTTGGGCTGAATGTTTTGGTCCCAGACGTGGCAAGGTGGTGGCCATCTTATGGCAAACAGTCACCATGGAAGGCAGTCTGGAAGTTCCACTCTGCTGTGGCATGTTAACGCCATACACAACATTCCACCCCTTCCTGACTGCCTTGCCCCACCTTGAACTTTTTGAGGTCCTTGAGCACTCTCATTTATTCCTTCTCTCCATCGCCTAAATCCTACAGTAGCAAATATACTGACCTATTTGCCCCAGACAGGAAAACAGTGCAATCCAATTGGACAACGCTGATTTAAACTCCAAGAAAACATGGGGAAAGTTCAAATTCTACTGAATACCTGTGGCCATTTTGGAGGAGAGATTTAAGGGACAAATTGACTAGCAGCCCACATTTATTTTGAACATTTCCAGGAATGGAAAATTATGCGTGTTAGTGCTAGGTCATATCCTAATTTATTGAGTGGCTTTGAGTAAGGAATAAATGTTCCCATATCTCTGTGTCTGCACACAGGTTACCGCCTCTATTTTGTACTGACTAAATAGACTCTTTTAAATAGAAAGAGAAAATATGAACCTCAACTCTTGCATTTGTTCTGTATGGTTGCTGTAACAAATTGTCACAAACTTGGTGGCTTAAAACAAGACGGATTTACTCTCTTACAATTCCAGAGTCCGGAAGTCCAAAGTCAGTTTCACTGGGCTACAGTCAAGGTGCCAGAAAGGCCATTCTCCCTCTGGAGCATCTTGGGGATTTTCTTTATTCTTTTTTATCCTCCCAGCTTTTTTTTTTTGAATTTATTTATTTTTGAGAGACAGAGAGAGATAGAGCACAAGTGGGGGAGGGGTAGAGAGAGAAGGAGACACAGAATCCAAAGCAGGCTCCAGGCTCTGAGCTGTCGGCACAGAGCCTGACGCGGGGCTCGAACCCACAAACCGTGAGATCATAACCTGAGCCGAAGTCAGACGCTCAACTGACTGAGCCACCCAGGCACCCCTCCCCCCAGCTTTTGGAGCTAACTTCCTCATATCCCTTGGCTTATGGCTCCTTGTTCCACCTTTAAAGCTGATAGCATAGCCTCTCCCAGTCTCTTTCTGCCTGCTTCAATCACATGGCTTTTCCTGGGCAGTCGAACTTCCCTCTCCCTCCCTCTTATGAGGACATAAATGATTGCATTTAGGGCCCACCACGATAATCTCCCCATCTCAAGATCTTTAATTTAATCACATCTATGAAATCCCTTTTGCCATCTAAGGTACCATTCATGGGTTCCAGGGGTTAGGATCTGGCTATCTTGGAGGGTCATGATTCGGAGGACCACAACCCTCTTTCCATTCCCTCTTTCCTCAGTGATTAATCCTGCCTTTGTTCCATGCAGGAATGCAGCCAACTCTGTATTCTGTGAAGGAGGCTCTTCTTGGCAGACCCACCTGGATACGGATGGGCTATGAAATCTGCTATTACAAGTAAGTCACAGTGTTGCTAGCTTCCTTTCCTCTGCTCTTTCATTCTTCCTCAATTTCCTGCTCTTCACGTTGATCTTATAAACCTCAGCCATCTCTGCTTGTCTGCTGTACTTGTCTCTGTTCCGATGGCAAATGCCCTTCAGAAGCGCAGGCATATTAAATGGCACTGGCAGTGGAACCCAAGAAATCATTTTTTTAATGTTTATTTATTTCTTTTTGAGAGAGAGAGTGTGTGAGCAGGGAAGGAGCAGAGAGAAAGGGAGACAGAGAATCCCAAGCAGGCTCTGCGCTGTCAGCACAAAGCCCAATGTGGAGCTTGAACTCATGATGGGTGAGATGATGACCTGAGCTGAAACCAAGAGTCAGATACTTAACTGACTGAGCCACCCAGGCACCCCAAGAAATGTTTTGATTTTCAGAAAACTCACCTGTCCTCACTTAGACAAATTGAAACTCTTAGACCTTGTTGTTGCACATTAGAACTTGTACATACTCAACCTGTGGTTAGTACATCAAGCTTCAGTACCTTGACCTCTTTCCACGTATCCCGGCGAACAAAAATTCTGAGATGTTCTGGCCTGTTCTTACTCAGCCAGTGCTTCAGTTTTCTGAAGTAGATGGGAGTGGGTCTGTGACAGATATACCTAAGGGACTACTCCTCCACAGCAAGATGATGTTTTGGAAAAAACAAAAGAGGGAGGATTTCCAGAATTCATCTTCAACCCTTGATCAGTAGCCAGTTTCATCAATTTATTCTGCAAGGTTGTAATGAAATCTAAATTATCCATATCTGTTGATAAAAGAAATGGATTCCCAAGCCATGAATTGCTCATTTGTGCATTTTCTTTTGATGGAAAGTAAAATACAAATTCATAAGATAAAAGAAGGAGAGGAATTGTTAGGACAGGCAGGAAATAGGTAATTAATTATTAGCTCACTGCTAGCTTCTTGTAAAAACTGATAGGCTAGCACTTGTTTTCTTAGATAAAGCAAGTTGTAGCTCTTTCTGATCTTATAAGAGTATTATCAGACATTCTGGAGTTTAGTATTGTTATTAATAATCAAAAAGAAAAAGAGTGTATCCTCTCATGCCTTTTGGCTTTTGAGACTGAGGACAGGAGCACTGATAGATAGGAAAGGTCAGGAATTGTGTTGCTCCATCAGACACAAAGGCAAAAATCACCATAGAGATAAGTCTAGTCTACAAAATACAGAACTGGGCTGACTTACATTTGTAATAAAAGAGTTGGCCATCTTCAACCCTTGATGTGTTAGGATATGGACCTGGGTGATATTTTCATTATATTCTTTAGAATAACAGCAAAATGTTATAGTTTTGTTGGTATTCCATTCACCTATATGGCAATTACTCCCTGGCCTACATATCTAGCAACTGTCCGGATCTGTATATGTTCCAAAGAGGTTTAGACTAAAATTCATCTCCAGTTGGTAGAAGCCAACAGCTGCAGGGAGAAACAGTGGAAACCTAAATTTGAACCTTGGTGTGTCCTGTGAAAATAGTAACGCTAAATACACATGAAAGATCCGGCTTGCCACCTGCTTGGATCTGGAGCTTAGTTAAGAGATTGGACAAACACAACATTCAGTATTCTCTCCCAGTGGAGAACTCTCCCCAGAGGCTGCTTCTCTGGGAGGCGGGGAATAAAGAGCAGGCTTGTGGGGACTGAGCACTGAGCATCTGCCAGAGAGAGAGGGAGGAAGAAGCCACACATGCAAAAGCTCAGCCTTGGCCTAAAGGAAAGCCAACATTAATGTTAATAGCTGTTAGTTAGATTCATTAACAAGACAATTGTTATGTGATTAAAGAGCAACAGAGGGGTACCATGAAAACCATGAATGTGTAATGTAATTCATTTTTCATATTGCAGTCATGAATACAACAGAGATGAATGGATAAGATTGCTACATTGTAACATAGTTTGTTTTACAATTATTCACCACATTATGTTAACATATTTCCAATAATGGGATTTGATGACAGGATAGATGTGTGTGTCTCTATTCAGCCACAACTCAGGACACCTCTCCCTATTGTAGAATGCCTTGGATTATGTAACATGTTTCTCCCTTTTTACCCATCAATGTCTTTGAGTTGATCTGCTCTCAATGATGTGTTTGCATCACCCCTGCCTTTATTCTCTCTGGTGTATTACTTTGAGAGAACGTTACCTCCTTATTTCTCCATGTTTCCAAAATGTCATCAGAAACTCAGAAGTTCTATTTCTTTTTTTTTTTTAAGTTTATTTATTTATTTTGAGAGAGACAGAAAGACAGAGAGAGTGAGCAGGGGAGGGGCAGAGAGAAGGAGAGACAGAAACCCAAGCAGGCTCTACACTGTCAGCACAAAGCTTGAAGCAGGACTCTAACTCATGAACTGAGATCATGACCTGAGCTGAGATCAAGAGTCAGCTACTTAACTGCCTGAGCCATCCAGGCACCCCAGAAGTTCTGTTTCTATTATGCTATTAAGTTCCTAGATTTAGTGCGATGTCCTAAAGGGGGTCCTAGGGTGCCCTTGTGGGTCTGGTTGTCATCAGTTTGAAAGCGATCTCCTGCTTGTTTTGATACGATATAGTCATGCATGTACTTGTAATATAAATCTGTTCCTAAATTATTTTAATCACTTATGCATGCATTACTATACTAATATATTAGGTATGTTGGGAGACATGCAAAGAGTTAAAATCGTAAATGATGAAAGAAAAGATGGAACAAATAATAACTGCAAAGGTTTACCTAGTTGTTATATCTTTATTATTTTTTTAATAATTATACAATTATTATAATTATATATTATATATTATAATTATATATTATATAATTATATTACATATAATTATATTATATATATTTATATAATATATATAATTATATATATAATTATATATATAATAATATAATTATATAATATTATATATAATATATATTGTTATATATAATATAATATATATATTATATATATATTATATATATACTATATTATATATATAATTATATATATAAATAAATATATAATATATATAATATAATATATATAGTTATATATATAATTATATATATTATATATAATTATATATATTATTATATATAATAATTATATATTATATATAATTCTATATATTATATAATTATTATAATTATATATATAATTATTATATAATTATTTTTTAATAATTATATAATTATAATTATAATAATTATTATTTATTTTGGAGATAGAGAGCGTAGGCTCACGTGCAAGTGGGTGGTGGGGGGAGGCAGAGAGAGAGGAAGAAAGAAAGAGTCCCAAGCAGGCTCTGAGCTGTCAGTGCAGAGCCCGATGTGGGGTTCAGAACCCACAAACTGTGAGATCACGACCTGAGCTGAAACCAAGAGTCAGGTGCTTAACTGAGCCACCCAGATGCCCCTCTAGTTGTTGTATCTTTTTTAAAAAAAATTTATCTGTCATTTTTTAGAATTTACATCCAAATTAGTTAGTATATAGTGCAACAATGATTTCAGGAGTAGATTCCTTAGTGCCCTTTACCCATTTAGCCCATCCACCCTCCCACAACCCTTCTAGTAACCCTCAGTTTGTTCTCCATGTTTATGAATCTCTTCTGTTTTGTCCCCCTCCCTGTTTTTATATTATTTTTGTTCCCTTATTTTTGTTCCCTTCCTTTGTTCTTATATTTGTTCCCTTCCCTTATTTTCATCTGTTTTGTCTCTTTAAGTCCTCATATGAGTGAAGTCATGATTTTTGTCTTTCTCGGACTAATTTCACTTAGCATAATACCCTCCAGTTCCATCCACATGCTTGCAAATGGCAAGATTTCATCCTTTTTGTTTTTTTTTTTTTAATTTTTTTTCAACGTTTATTTTTGGGACAGAGAGAGACAGAGCATCAACGGGGGAGGGGCAGAGAGAGAGGGAGACACAGAATCGGAAACAGGCTCCAGGCTCGGAGCCATCAGCCCAGAGCCTGACGCGGGGCTCGAACTCCCGGACCGCGAGATCGTGACCTGGCTGAAGTCGGACGCTTAACCGACTGCGCCACCCAGGCGCCCCAGATTTCATCCTTTTTGATTGCCGAGTAATACTCCATTGTGTGTGTGTGTGTCTGTGTGTGTGTGTGTGTGTGTGTGTGTATACCACATTTTTTTTATCCATTCATCCATCAATAGACATTTGGGCTCTTTCCATACTTTGGCTATTGTTGATAGTGCTGCTATAAACACTGGGTTGCGTGACCCTTTGAAACAGCACACCTGTATCCCATGGATAAATGCCTAGTAGTGCAATTTGTGGGTCGTAGGGTAGTTCTATTTTTAGTTTTTTGAGGAACCTCTATACTGTTTTCCAGAGTGGCTGCACCAGCATTGCCACCAACAATGCAAAAGAGATCCTCTTTCTCCGCATCCTTGCCAACATCTGCTGTTGCCTGAGTTGTTAATGTTAGCCATTCTGACAGGTGTAAGGTGATATCTCATTGTGGTTTTGATTTGTATTTCCCTGGTGATGAGTGATGTTGAGCATTTTTTCATGTGTCGGTTGGCCATCTGGATGTCTTCCTTGGAGAAGTGTCTATTCATGTCTTTTGCCCATTTCTTCACTGGATTGTTTTTTGGGTGTTGAGTTTGATAAGTTCTTTATAGATTTTGGATACTAATCCTTTATCTGATATGTCATTTGCAAATATCTTCTCCCATTCTGTCGATTGCCTTTTAGTTTTGCTGATTGTTTCCTTCGCTGTGCAGAAGCTTTTAATTTTGATGAGGTCCCAGTAGTTCATTTTTGCTTTTGTTTCCCTTGCCCCTGAAGACATGTTGAGTAAGAAGTTGCTGCGGGCAAGATCAGAGAGGTTTTTGCCTGCTTTCTCCTCGAGGATTTTGATGGCTTCCTGTCTTACATTGAGGTCTTTCATCCATTTTGAGTTTATTTTTGTGTATGGTGTAAGAAAGTGGTCCAGGTTCATTCTACTGCATGTCACTGCCCAGTTTTCCCAGCACCACTTGTTGAACAGACTGTCTTTATTCCATTAGACATTCTTTCCTGCTTTGTCAAAGATTAGCTGGCCATATGTTTGTGGGTCCATTTCTGGGTTCTGTATTCTGTTCCATTGATCTCAGTGTCTGTTCTTGTGCCTGTACCATACTGTCTTGATGATTACAGCTTTGTAGTATAGCTTGAAGTCTGGGATTATGATGCCTCCAGCTTTGATTTTCTTTTTCAAGATCTCTTTGGCTATTTGGGGCCTTTTCTGGTTCCATACAAATTTTAGGATTATTTGTTCTAGCTCTGTGAAGAATGCTGGTGTTACTTTGATAGGAATTGCATTGAATATGTAGATAGCTTTGGGTAGTATTCACATTTTAACAATGTTTGTTCTTCCTATCCAGGAGCATGGAATATTTTTCCATTTTTTTGTGTCTTCTTCAATTTCTTTCATAACTTTTCTATAGTTTTCAGTGTATAGATTTTTCACCTCTTTGGTTAGATTTATTCCCTAGGTATTTTATGGTTTTTTGTGCAACTGTAAATGGGATTGATTCCTTAATTTCTCTTTCTGTCGCTTCATTGTTGGTGTATAGGAATGCAACTGATTTCTGTGCGTTGATTTTATATCCTGCAACTTTGCTGAATTCATGAATCAATTCTAGCAGTTTTTTGGTGGAATCCTTTGGGTTTTCCCTATAAAGTATCATGTCATCTGCAAAGAGTGAAAGTTTGACCTCCTCCTGGCTGATTTGGATGCCTTTTATTTCTTTGTGTTGTCTGATTGCAGAGGCTAAGACTTCCAATACTATGTTGAATAACAGTGGCAAGAGTAGATATCCCTGTCTTATTCCTGACCTTAGGGGGAAAGCTCTCAGTTTTTCTCCATTGAGGATGATATTAGCGTTGGGTCGTTCATATATGGCTTTTATGATCTCGAGGTATGCTCCTTCTATCCCTACTTTCTTGAGGGTTTTTATCAAGGAAGGATGCTGTATTTTGTCAAGTGCTTTCTCTGCATCTATTGAGAAGATCATATGGTTCTTGTCCTTTCTTTTATTGATGTGATGCATCACGTTCATTGTTTTGTGGATATTGAACCAGCCCTGCATCCCAGGTATAAATCCCACCTGGTCGTGGTGAATAATTTTTTTAATGTATAGTTGGATCCGGGTGGCTAATGTCTTGTTGAGGATTTTTGCATCCATGTTCATCAGGGAAATTGGTCTAGAGTTCTTCTTTTTAGTGGAGTCTCTGTCTGGTTTTGGAATCAAGGTAATGCTGCCTTCATAGAAAGAGTTTGGAAGTTTTCCTTCCATTTCTATTTTTTGGAACACCTTCAGGAGAATAGGTGTCAACTCTTCCTTAAATGTTTGGTAGAATTCCCCTGGAAAGCTATTTGGGCCTGGAGTCTTGTTTTTTGGGAGAGTTTTGATTACTAATTCGATTTCCTTACTTGTTATGGGTCTGTTCAAATTTTCTATTGCTTCCTGTTTCAGTTTTTGGTAGTGTATATGTTTCTAGGAATTTGTCCATTTCTTCCAGATTTCCCATTTTATTGGCATATTATTGTGTGTATTTCTGCTGTGTTGGTTGTGATCTCTCCTCTTTCATTCTTGATTTTATTTATTTGGGTCCTTTCCTTTTTCTTTTTGATCAAACTGCCTAGTGATTTATCAATTTTGTTAATTCTTTCAAATAACCAGCCTCTGGTTTCATTGATCTGTTCTACTTTTTTGTTTGTTTGTTTTGATAGCATTAATTTCCAGTCTAATCTTTATTATTTCCTGTCTTCTGCCGGTTTGGGGTTTTATTTGCTGTTCTTTTTCCAGCTCTTTAAGGAATAAGGTTAGGTTGTGTATCTGAGACCTTTCTTCCTTCTTTAGCAAGGCCTGGATTGCTATATACTTTCCTTTTATGACCACCTTTGCTGCATCCCAGAGGTTTTGGGTTGTGGTGTTATTATATTCATTGGCTTCCACATACGTTTTAATTTCCTCTTTAACTGCTTAGTTAGCCTATTCATTCTTTAGTAGGATGTTCTTCAGTCTCCAAGTATTTGTTAACTTTCCAAATTTTTTCTTGTGGTTGATTTCGAGTTTCATAGTGTTGTGGACTGAAAATATGCATGGTATGATCTCAGTCTTTTTGTACTTGCTGAGGGCTGATTTGTGTCCCAGTATGTGGTCTATTCTGGAGATTGTTCCATGTGCACTGGAGAAGAATGTATATTCTGCTGCTTTAGGATGAAATGTTCTAAATATATCTGTTAATTCTATCTGGTCTAGTGTGTCATTCACAGCCATTGTTTCCTTGTTGATTTTTCGATTAGATGATCTGTCCATTGCTGTGAGTGGGGTGTTGAAATCTCCTACTATTATTATCAAGGAGTTCCTTTATGTTTGTGAATAATTGATTTACATATTTGGGTGTTCTCACATTTGGTGCATAAATGTTTACAATTGTTAGGTTTTCTTGGTGGATAGACCCCTTAATTATGATATAATGCCCTTCTGTATCTCTTGTTACAGTCTTTATTTTAAAGTTTAGATAGTCTGATATAACTATGGCTACTCTGGCTTTCTTTTGTTGACCATTAGCATGATAGATGGTTCTCTATACCCTTACTTTCAATCTGAAGGTGTGTTTAGGTCTAAAGTGGGTCTTTTGCAAACAGCATATAGATGGATCTTGTTTTCTTATCCATTCTGTTACCCTATGTCTTTTAATTGGAGCATTGAGTCCATTGACATTCAGAGTGAGTACTGAAAGATAGGAATTTATTGCCATTATGTTGCTTCTAGAGTTGGAGTTTCTGGTGATGTTCTCTGGTCCTTTCTAGTCTTTGTTGCTTTTGGTCTTTATTTGTTGGTTTGGGTTTCTTTCTTTCTTTTTTTTTTTTTTTTTCATCTTTTCTCCCCTCAGAGAGTCCCCCTTAAAATTTCTTGCAGGGCTGGTTAAGTGGTCACAAACTCCTGTATTTTTTGTTTGTCTGGGAAACTTTTTCTCTCTCCTTCTATTTTGAATGACAGCCTTGCTGGATAAAGAATTCTTGGCCACATATTTTTCTGATTCAACGCATTTAATATATCCTGCCACTCCTTTCTGGCCTTCCACGTTTCTGTGGTAGGTCTGCTGCAAACCTTATCTGTCTTGCCTTGTAGGTTAGGGACTTTTTTCCCTTGCTGCTTTCATGATTCTCTCCTTGCGTGAATATTTTGTGAATTTGACTATGATGTGCCTTGTTGATGGTTGTGGTTTTTTTTTTTTTGTTTTTTTTTTTTTTTGAGTCTAATGGGGGTCCTCTGTGCTTCCCAGATTTTGATGTCTGTGTCTTTCCCCAGGTTAGGAAAGTTTTCCACTATGATTTGCTCACATAACCCTTCTACCCCTATTTCTCTCTCTTCCTCTTCTGGGACCCCTATGATTCTGTTGTTGTTCCTTTTTATAATGTGTCACCTATTTCTCTAATTCTTAAATCGTGCTCTTTTGCCTTAATCTCCCTCTTTTTTTCTGCTTCGTTATTCTCTATAAGTTTGTCTTCTACATCACTGATTCTCTGTTCTGCCTCATCCAACCTTGCCGCTGCTGCATCCATCTGTGATTGCAGCTCAGTTATAGCATTTTTAATTCCATTGTGGCTATTTTTTACTTCTTTTATCTCTGCAGAAAGGGATTCTAATCTGTTTTTGACTCCAGCTAGTATTCTTATTATTGTGATTCTAAATTCTGGTTCAGACATCTCACTTGTATCTGTGTTGGTTAAATCCTTGGCTGTCGTTCATTTGTGCTTTTTCTTTTGGGGTGAATTCCTTCATTTTGTCATTTTGAAGGGAGAAAAGGAATTAATAAGGTAGACAAATTGAAATTAAAAAATTAAAATTAAAAAAATATTAAAATTAAAAATTACACACACACACAAATTCAATAGATGATGCTAGATCCTAGGTGTATTTTGGTCTGGGTGTTGAAAGTGGTTTGAAAGATTAGAGAAAAAAAATGGGGGGGGGGAGAAAAAAAAAGGAAATCGTTGAGAATTTGCAAAAATGCATACACTGAAGTAGCTTAAAATTAGATGATGGGGGTAAAATAGAATTTGAAAAAATATACACAAAAGTAAAGAATATAGTAGAAAAAAATTAAAGAAAAATATTTGTAGTAAAAATTAAAAATAAATATGAGTTTGTCTTTTGTATTCAAGAAAAAAGAAAAGAAATGAAAAAGAAAAAGATAAAAAAAGAAAGAAAAAAAAGGAAACCATTTGAGAATTTGAAAAAATGAATTCACTGAAGTAGACTAAAATGAGATGATGAGGGTAAAATAGAATTTGAAGAAATATACACAAAAGTAAAGACTATAGTAGAAAAAATTAAAGAAAAATATTTTTAATAAAAATTAAAAATAAATATGAATTTTTTATTTTTCTGTATTTAAGAAAAAAATGAAAAAGAGAAAAAAGATAAAAAAAGAAAAAAGAAAAAAGAAATCGTTTGAAAATTTGAAAAAAGTGAATACACTGTAGTAGACTAAAATAAAATGATGCAAGTAAAATAGAATTTGAAAAAAATTACATAAAAGCAAAAAATATAGTAATAAAAATTAATAAAAATATTTTTAATAGAAATTGAATGTAAAAATGAAGTTTTTCTCTTCATTCAAGAAAAACGAAAAAGAAAAAAAGCAAGGAAAAAACAGAAATTATTTAAAAATTTGAAAAGTTGAATACACTGAAGTAGACTAAAGTAAAATGATGGAAGTAAAATAGAATTTGAAAAAATTTACACAAAAGTAAAAAATATAGTAACAAAAATTAAAGAAAAATATTTTTAATAAAAATTGAAAATAAAAATGAATTTTTTCTCTTTCTGTATTCAAGAAAAGAATTGTAAAAGAGAAAAAGAAAATAGTAAGAAAAAAGAAAGAAAATTGAGTAGATGAACTTGCTAACAGATTGAAGTAGGACTGAAATTTCTTCATTTTCTCCTAGAAGTCAGTGTATGTAGCTCTTTATGGTCCATAAACTAAGCCGGCGGTGAGACTTGTGTTCTTCAAGAGCGAAGTCCGCCCATTTGGGCGGGGCTCAGTGTAACAGCTCCGCTCTCCACTAGATGGCGCTGCTAGCCTACTGGGGCGGAGTCTTGCCGCGCTCTTAGGTGCGCGTACGTATGCGTATGCACATGCGCTGGAGCAGTGAAAATGCCTCCTCCCAGCCACCCAGTCTGTTCTCTCCGTTCAGCAATCGTGCACTCGTCCTCTGTCTTCAGCTCTCGTCCACTCCCCGCTTTTCCCCCCTCCGTGACCAGGCCCCAGGCCGTACCTCTCTCCGGAGTTTTGTCTCAGACGCGGCTGTTTTCCCCGGCCCCTTACTTCCGAACGACTGCGGCTTTGAGCCGTTCCGCCCCTCTGCTGGAGGGTCTCACCGAGCAATGGCCGAATGTCGGCTGCAGCCAGGAACGCCTGCCGGACCCTGCTGCTGCCGGTGCCCCGAGACTGCAGCCAGGTGCCAGCTGCCCCAGAAAAAGTTCGCAAGATAGTGTAGCAGCACCGTCTCAGGGATTATGGAAAATCACAACACGTGCCTGGCACCAGACTCCCCCCTTAATGACCTTGCCCCAGCACCAGCGAATGTGGCCGTTTTCTGGGGTCTGCTGGGACCACGTGGCTTCAACAGTCTCTACTGAGTCTCCTTCCAGCAGTGGAACCGCTTTTCCCTGTGTGGCCCGAGAACCTCCCGTACCCCACTCTGCTCCTGGGGATTCACCCTTCCCACCAGAGCACCACCAGGTATCGAGCTGCGGAGTTGCAGCCTTTGCGCTCCCCTTGTTTACAGTCTTAATGGAATTAAAACCCTCTCATTTCTTCTTTCTTCTTTCTCCCTTTTTAGTTTAGTCCCTGCGGCTGTTTCCAATTTTCCACCTTCTCTCCAGCTGCTTTTGTGGAGGGATGCTTTTCCCATATTCTCCCCCCCGCTCCCCAGTCTCCATCCTCTCTCCCCTGAAAAAGCGGTTCCCTACCCTTCACGGCTTCTTGCTCCCCAAACTCACCTCTCCGTGCCACATACCTGCTGAATTCTGTGCTTCTGGTTGTGCAGATTGTTGTGTTAATCCTCCAATCCGTTTCTAGGTGTGTAGGATGGTTCAGTGTTGGTCTGGCCGTATTTCATGGACGCGAGACACACAAACAACTTCCATGCTGTTCCGCCATCTTGGCTCCTCCCTAGTTTTTGTGTCTTTATGCTATTGATAACTCAGAATATATTATACCCTTAGGGTTAACCATGAAAAATACTATTATCAGTAGCCCTTGGCGTGATTTTAAAAAGATTTTGATTAATTCCCCAGATGTCTTTAGCTTGTTTTTATACAAATAAGAATCTTTGAGAAAGAGCTAGTGTGAAAAGTACGAGGTACTGGCCATGTCCATTCTCTCGTATTTTGGGCCCTTGGTGCTTAAAATTTAATATTGCTATCAATCTGTGGCTTCTAAGCAGAATTAAAAAAAACCCTGATAGTCTGTATTGTGAGGTTTAGTTTAATTTAGGTAATATAATCTATAAATCTAAGGTAGGCTTTTGCAAACTTCACTACGTTGCCAGAAGTTAAAAGTCAAAGAATGAGGGAAGTGTGGAACTCTTCCCATACAGCCATCCTGACACATGAAACTGTAGGTGTAAGATATAATGTGGTGTGCATATTCCAGCCCTGGAAAACAAGAATGGATAAGATTGCTCTACTGAAATTGGTTTTATATATTCATCCCATGAAGTTGACTTGGACGTCATAAGGACAGTAGTGTCTGTCACTGTATTAAACCTCAGACGACTGAGTTTCTTTCTTAGTATCTGGATCATAATACACTGAAGGAAAAATTCTAATATTTTCTCCTATGCACAGTTGACTAATTTGCTCCCCACCGCAGAATACCCTCTCCTCCTCTATCTCATCCCCTTCTCCCACCCACCTTGCAGACCAGTAGGCCAGAAAATAAAAGGGATTCTTGGTAAGGGGCGGGGGCAGGGCATAAAAGGGCAGCCTCCTTTTTCCACACCTTCCATAAAAGTAAGCAAGGACGGTTTCCGTTTCTGTGTTATTTACTTCCCTGCGGCCTGCTTCTCCCTCTAACGTACACAGCCTCACACCTTTCGAATTCTTTCCCAGCTCAGGTCTAAAGTAATTTTGGTGCCGAAGGGCAGAGGGAGGGAAGCGGCGTGCTCTGAGTGGCCGTGTAATACACAACAGCTGATCTCTTCTGACATTTATCTCCGCTCTTGAGAGGAGAGGGAACAGTTCACTCATGAAGATGAATGTCATACAGGGACTCTGCCATTGTGCATCCTTCCGAGGGATCTCAGGAAGGAGACTTGGCATTGGAGGGAATATTAGTAACGCTGCGGACATGGGGAAGCTGCTGGCATGGCTGCTCTGCCTTATTAGACCCTGTTAACTGAAATGATGCACCCATGTTAAACAGAGCCAGCGCCATTATAAGATTATCTACTTCCCTCTGTATCTTGGCATTTGCTCATTTCATGCATCCACAGGGGAAAAAAAAAATGACTTCCTGGCATATTGTTAAGTACAAATGGAAATAGATTGAGTTTGCAAGTATGCATTTGTGTACTTTGCTTCTTGCTTCATTGAAGGTTTTTATGATTATAAAAGTGCAGATTCTTCCTAAGACAAATGGTTCAGGGGCTGGAAAAGCAAAGCGTTTTAACTGTGGGATAACTGGCTCGATCCAATCCTGGGTCATCTTTGACCCAACAGGACCTATTGAGGATCCAGCAAATCTGAGAATGCACTTGATTTTCACCAGGCTTCTTCTCCATCTCGAAGAGCAGATCAAGAAGAGAAAGTTCTTGGAATCAAATTTCTACCACTTGTGAGTGGTATGACCTGGGGCAGGTTTTTCCAACCTCAATCTCAGATTCCCCATCTATAAAATGGAGACAATAATGGCATCTCCCCCATGGAGCTGCTCCGAGGAGTACATGAAATGAGGAAAAAAGTGTGTAGAAAGCTGAGAACAGTGTTCGGTACATAGTAGATGTTCAGTGAATGTCAGCATTTGCTCATAACTAGTAGAAACTTCTTAGCACCAGTGACTTAAAGAGTCAGTGATCAGTTTCATTTTCATGAGCTGTCATCTGCTTTAGTTTACATTCCTTCTCTTACATTAGACTTTAAGTTTATAAGCAGCACTAATTTATAAAGACCAAACTTCACATTCTTCCTTGCTAACTTGGGCCAAAAGACTTCTTGTCTTCTTATCCATTCCCAAGAGACAGGTGATACAATAAAAGAAATCTTGGTTTTGGAGTAAGCCCACTTATGGGGTTGAGTCTTGCTTACTAAGCTTTCTGTGTGGAGTTGCTCAAGACGCTTAGCTTCTGTGATCCTCAATTTGCCCATCTGTAGAGTGTGGATAGCAACACTTACCTTAAAAAGATACCAGTAGGATGAGAGGTGAAATATATTAGGCATTCTAATTACTACTCCTGGAGTCTTATAGGTCCATTTATTCTACAGACTCAACTGAACAGCTGCTATGTCCAGGTGGTATGCCAAACATGAAGGTACACAAATGGATAAGAATAATCCCTGTCATAAAGTGTTAGCAGTGAGGGAGAGACAGAGTGTGGCAAGAAGTGTGTAAAAGGGCAGATAATCAGGAAAGACTTCTTGGAAGAGGAAACCCTTGGGTTGAGTCTTGAAGGAAGATGTAGTCTGAATGAGGAAGAGGGAAAGGGTCTTCCGTACAAAGGAAGAGCTTGGGAAACACTTAAAATATAAAGGATGAATGTTACTACCTTGTAAATATCCCCCAGCATATTCTCATCATAACTGGGGAAACAAAAATGACTTGTGCTTAGAATCTAACTTTATCATGGACAGATTGAATTGTTGCAAGCCAAGTGTTTCACTTTAGACATTTATTGAACATGTCACTATGAAGATGGTGATCTTGGGAAAGTGTGGAGGTCCCTGAAGAGGAAAGTTTTTGCTATTGGTAGAGTCATCTCCTGGTGCAGTATGGCCACCAGGAGACTCCAGTGGGGAGATGACATTTGCTTTAGGTTCAGCTAGGGTTTAGACCCCCAAACCAGGGTTGTAATGGAACCTCCTTTAACAGAAACTCATTGTAAGTGGGGTAATGCCCATTTTTTCTTAAATCCCAGCAGTCTGCAACCATTATGGGGAGGGCTGGCTCATCGATGGGGAGCATTTAGTCTTGCCCATGAGAATCTTGCCCACCAAGCTACAGCAGGTGTGTGTGTGTGTGTGTGTGTGTGTGCGCGCGTGTGCATGTGTGCGCATGTCATGTGACTTCAGTGTATTTAATAGCATAGTGGGAAGTGTACAAAGAAGCAAGGTTCATGTCCAAGGAGACCACCCCTGTTGGCCCTCAGGGAAATCAATTATACCTGAGGAAAGATGCAGGTTCTGTTTCTAGTGTTAGCAGGCAAAAATCTTGGTATTGGGAAGGCACTAGGTGTTTGCTTCCACCTGACTTTGCCTTCACGAATATGCATATGTGAGCACAGGTGTGTGCTCACATGTGTATTCTATCAGGTGAAACACTCATCCACATTTTGATTGGTTGTCAACATTTTGATCATTTTGACTGGTTCATTTCATTTCACTTGGTTCTTCTGTTGTGGAGAAGTGTAACTGATCAGTATCCGTTGTTCAGCTAGGTGTAGACCCAACGAGCATTTGCAATGGAGCCTTTTACGAGTGAAATCAGAAAGAGCATAAAAGGTAGAGCATATGTGGCTTGTGTGCTTTCTGAGCCTTCATCTGCTTCTTCACATACTTACTAATAGCCAGAGCCTTGACCCTGGAGAAAGTGCAGAACTTGGGGGAACTATGGAGAAAGTAGACCCAATTAGGTATCAAGACAAATGGCATCATGGGTGAAGATGCCTTGTGGAAGTTTCTAAGGCTGTAGTCACAAAGGAGGGGGGTTCTATTAATGTCATACTAAAGAGCTACAGGGAGAATGACTTGGGGCTTATACTGTAGGGGGTATCTTCTGTCCCTAGAATGACGAGGGCTCCAGGGAGCTGTGCAGGCAGAGGCTGAGGAAAGAGGAATGTGCAGGGCATAGTTTGTGGGACTACCATTCCTAGTTTTAGAAATATTGAAAAACCACAAGAAATAAGACAGTGGGTTTTTTGTTTCTTTAGTGTTTGCTTGATTTTTTTTTTTTTTTTTTTTTTTTTTGGTGGAGGGTGGCATGTAGGTAGCAAAAAGCCAGAAAGAATAATCTGTGATTTTTACATTTTGCAAGAACAGAGATTCATTACCTGCTATTTCTTCCCTCTCCCCATCTTTCCCCCCAATAAAACCCAAAAGCCCAACGGACAAGTAAGCCAACATTGTAAATGTTCAAAGGTGGGATTACATCTCTTGGTGTCCGGGTGTATTTTGCATCTTAATGCGGTCTTGATGATAACATTTCTCAGGAAAGCCTGCACAGCTGTCTCAGCATCAACAGGCAAGGCGCGGGCATAACTGGCGGCGTGTGGGGAAAATATTGCTCGGAATGTACTGCTGGGTGCAATTTACTTTGATACTGTTCTCTGAAGTATCAAAATTGGTTCTTCATCTTTGACAAAGGAAAATGTGTACTCTGAAGCTATAAGAAGCCAAACCACATTTGGGGTGACAAATGTATTCCTTTGGGAGGCAAGTATTGTATAGTGGAAAGAACCAAAGCTTTGCAGACAGACCGATCTGGGTTCAAGTCCCATATTGGCCACTTGCTATCTTTGCAACCTTTGACAAATTAATTTTTCTAAGCTTTTGTTTCTTCACCCACAGAATGGGCTGTTGCAAGGATAACATGAGGTGATATGTGTTAAGTGTTGAGTTGGAACTCAATATGTAGCAGTGGTTACTAATAAACTCACTTGGTGGGCAGAAGGGAAAGACAGGCTGTGCTCTATGGGATCTGGGGAGAGGCAGGGGCCTGGGGAACCCACATTGGAGCAGTAAAGTGTATGTCTGCCATAGCACCTTAGGATACTCAGAATTATTCACATATCTATTTTGTAGCTCAGTGACTCTGTAGGTTTCATTTTCAGACACAGCAAGGAAAGGCTCATGGCATGTATGTCACAATCAGGAGACAGATGGACCTGCCTAGACGCTCTGATTTGGCTCATGACCCGGCAGTTTCTCTGCTTTTTAAATTTCACCCACGTAGTGGTTCAAGTGAAGAACATTTTGCCAGTATATAACATGAGAGGTTTATAGCATCTGGAACCTCTCCCTCATCTTCTCTCTTCTCCTTTCTCTTTTAGAAATCATTATCGCCAGAGCACTGCTGTCACAGGGGGAGCATCTCAGAAGCATTTTTATACCCTCACCTTTGTGGTCAACTTCCCCCACAATGAGGACGCCTGCTACCTGGCCTACCACTATCCCTACACCTATACTGCCCTCATGGTAACTTCCTCTTGACAGTAGCACCCCAGCCGGGCTGAAGAGGCTCTTTGAGGTGTCCCTGGAAACATTCAGGAGACCCTGACATCCTGGGAAGCTGTTACCTTCCTAGGGGAGCCAGGCTTTGCTGTCCCTAACTTGGTGGCTTGATATCTGTGCCATCTTCTTCCCTGGGCAGAGCAGGAGGCTGGGGGCATGACCAGTGATGTTCTGAAGCCCCAAGTAGCACACAGTGCTCCTCGTGGGCATGGCATGGGCAGGAGGCATGGCCATTTCACAGGGGACTCTGTCTTTAAGAAGGATGCAGTCATGAGACTGGAGTGAGATTATCAGGTTGAAATGGGAGTAAAAACCATAAGGTCAGCCGAGAGGCAGATTTGAAGGACATCCCCCGATGGAGAGGAAGGAAGCAGAAGATGAAAGGGTAAAGATGAAGCTAGGGGACATTCCTTGCGCCCACAAGCAAACAGCAACTTAGGCTTTTCTCGTCAGTGGCTCCCATGGCAGGAGGTGCTGGAAGGATCCAGGGTGCACGAGAGGGGTGGACGAAATGAATGCCGAATCACTGTAGACAAGGGCCTTATTCTTTTTATGAGAGGACTGTGGTGTCCGTCAGTCCAAACCTGAGGTTAGCATCCCTGCATTCTGTCATGCTCTGACAAAGTTTCCATAGACAAATTTGAGCAAACTACTGAAACCATGCATTTTTATGTCATTTGGAAAAGTTGGCAAACTGTCCCCTTCCCCCCAGCAATTTCATGGCTCCCCTGAGGATTAACGAGCTAAAAGTATCTTCTATAAAGCACTCTCATCCTCTGTGTTAACGCAAAATGTTATTAGCAGATTTATAATAATATGTGTTTTATGTGTAAGTGTATCTACTACTTAGCCTGAAGGATGAGCATTTTCATCATAAGGCTGTGATAAGGAGTTGGAAATGGTAATAACCAAGAACATCCTTGCCTTCAAAAGAAATGTTCAGGTATAAATGAAAGTTTTCCTCCATCGAGAAGGCATATCTTAAACCACTTGGCTAACTGCTTCGGGAAAGTGTATCTGCCCTTCTCCCCATATGTTGTCTTGCCTAAAGAGAGATTTTTACTGTTTTCCAGATTGCAAAAGATACACAACTAGTATTATTTGTGTATCGCACTTAGAGATCTCAAGAAGTTAATCCAAGAAATGTGCGTCACGAGCTATGCTGTAACAAGCTATGTTTATTATAAAACATGCTTTTTGCCTCTGGGGACCTAGAGCAGGCAAGATTCATGAGCCCCTTCAACAGTTGCATTTATTGTCTTGCTTGAGAAGCTCTGCATGCGAACAGTCAACTGAGGAAGGGGATTCCTCTTTGCATGTGTGTTTGCCTTTCCTATTGGGGGAACAATCCATGGGTCTCGGACACTATTCTTTAAACTTGTTGGAATATCTTAGACTCTGATGTGATTCTCGGTGGCAGTCAGTATGAGACTTGAGAGCTTGAAGGGGTTTGGGAAATTGTCTAATTCACCCTTATCATTTGCAGATGCAAACATGGAGGCCTAGACACCCCACATCTAGCTAGTGGCCAAGCAGGGAACAGAGCACCAGCCTTTGAAGGCTATTCCTGTGCACTTCTACTTGACTATAGAAGAGGTGTAGGAGAAACTCAGAAGAACTATTCTGGGATCAGATCAGTGTCCTTCCCTGCTATGATGTACAACCACAGTCCACTTTTACAGGCACACATACTATCAAGTTGTATGATTGTATAATGTACGATGGTTGAGTTCAAGTCACGAACCCATGGTTTTTATCTGCAATGCCAAGTACCATGGATGTGGTACGGCAGGATAGTGTTGTTCCCCAAACACAGTCCCATTCTTTTTTTTTTCTCCCTGAAGTATGTATGTATGTATGTATGTATGTATGTATGTATTTAAAATGCGAGCAGGAGAGGGGCAAAGAGAGAAAATCCAAGTAGGCTTCTCACTATTAATGCAGAGCCCAGTGCAGAGCTTGAACTCACAAACTGTGCGATCATGACATATGCTGAAATTGAGAGTTGGACACTTAACCAACTGAACCATGCATTTGCCCCAAACGTAGTCTTGTTCTTATCCCAGGATGCTCTGATGGGTTCTTGTGAGGTGCCTGTACGTTGTTTTGAAGTGTGTAACTTAAAGTAAGATGCCAAATGCAGTCAAGCCCTGCCTGAAAAAGTGTCAGGTCTTGAATCAACCAGCTGGCACCTCACCAGGACCTGTCAGAGCATCTTGAGATGAGAATGGGACTGTGTTTGGGGAACAACACTATTCAGCTGTACCACATCCATGGCACTAGGCGTTTCAACTAAAAACCGTGGGTTGATGACATGAACCCAACTATCAGAGATTGTATAACCACACAACGTGGTGGTTGCGTGTACCTATAAAAGCATAGCTACTACAACTATTGTACGTCACAGCTTATGCCTTTAGGGTCCACTGACCTTTTGTGCTCTTGTCAGACCACAGGGTCTGAAGTTTACAATCAACCAATAGCTTAGGAATCAGTAGTCAATGGTGGGGAGATAATTTTGTCTTGAGTGGGGGACAGAAACACAAGAAAAGAGGAACCCCCTCCCCTCCCAGTTACTTGATCTTGATGAGAGGGAAAGAGAGATCTTGTGAATTGATGCTTATTGGCTTGTTGCTTAGCCTATTGACTGGGAATCTTTTCCCGCTGGGGAAGTTTGAGGAGAGTTAATGAAAAAGAGACAAAGGAAAAGGGACACTTTATCGTTTCTCCTAAATGAGTAGAACAGAGTAAGAAAGACATCTGTTACCTGAAAGTGAAAAGTGCATATAGTCACTTTTGGGTTTTACATTTCCAATAATGCATGGTCTTTGTTCTCTCTAGGTTTAATACAATAATTGACTCTATGACTTCTATTAAAATCTACTTCCTCCCATCCTGGACACAATGAGTACATTCCATAGTACAAACTAGTCTATTTTTGGACACATCCTAGGGAGAAATAGTTTTTCTTCCAACAGATCAGTGATAAATTAAATGTGAATGATACCCCAAGGGCAGAATTAACTGCATGTTACTTGGGGGTTATGCTGAGGGGTGGAAAATACATTTCTATGTGGAATTCACAATTTGTAAATCTCTTATAATATGGAGTATGTTTAATAATTACAGACATTTTTATAGTGGAGGACATGTGTATTGGATGTTTTTCAACATGAATACAATTTTGCAATTTAAAAAACTTTATTATTCTCTTATAATAAGAGAATTAGCATTTAGTTCTTTCAAATTGATATCTTCCAGATGCTTGCCAGGAACTCTGTTGGATAATTGTCCAAATTATAATATTAAAATAAAGCAAAAAGAAAGAAATATAATGATATAATTATGAAGCAAGCAAATGGAATTCTATTTTAATCATCCATATCAAGCTGTCAATAATTGCAATGATGGTTCAAGTGTTCACAATACTTTTTAAAGTATCTGGATTATGTTGTGTATTGCCCCTAGGTAGCCAGTAGTATTGGCTGACAATGGGGCCCCAAGAGAGTTTCTGATCGACATTTTAGAGGGTAAGGAAGCAGGATCTCACTGGGAATTTATAACTGTATGAGTTGGCAAGAGATAAAAAGGTGATCATAAGTAGGGTCCATATGTTGGGAGAGCTTAAATTTCCAAAAGTTTGAGGGTGGTTTTTCACCAGACATACACATGTATGGTGGCCGGTGCTCCCACCATTGTTCTCAGAGGTTAAATAGAGTATAGTGTAGGGTAAGAAAAAGAGAGTGGGAGAAGGAAAGAAAAGAGAGAATTAGAATATATTTGCACAGTCTTTTAAAAGGGTGCAGGGGCGCCTGGGTGGCGCAGTCGGTTAAGCGTCCGACTTCAGCCAGGTCACGATCTCGCGGTCCGTGAGTTCGAGCCCCGCGTCGGGCTCTGGGCTGATGGCTCAGAGCCTGGAGCCTGTTTCCGATTCTGTGTCTCCCTCTCTCTCTGCCCCTCCCCCGTTCACGCTCTGTCTCTCTCTGTCCCAAAAATAAATAAACGTTGAAAAAAAAAAAAAATTTAAAAAAAAAAAAATAAAAAAAAATAAATAAAAGGGTGCAGAATATAAAAGCAGTTACTACGTGGGTTAATTGTGAAGGCTGAGTTACTTGATACATGGAAGGTGTTAGCCAAGTATGGGCGCGTAGCAAGCAATACTAGATGGTAAGCATCAGGGCATTTAGTCCCTTTTTGATAATGATGCGTGATCATTTTCTCCATTGGGCTGATGGGAAGATACCCATTCCATAACATAATCAAATTAAAATTATGTAAAAAATCCAAATAAAAGACCCCAAAGAAATAAATGCCAAGGCTACTTATGGTTGTCTTAGGGTAGTTGATTAAAGTGATTATTTTTTACTCTCTTTTCCAAATCATAAGTAATATAACTTCCTTTATTTTTAAAGGGAAAAGGATCTGAAATTCATGTTTTCTTTCTAATCAGCAAATCTATGAGCAGACACCTAGAGACAAAGCATTTCTCTTCCTTCTTAAAGCAAGTCCGTTTAAAAATTTTTTTTTTCAACGTTTATTTATTTGTTGGGACAGAGAGAGACAGAGCATGAACGGGGGAGGGGCAGAGAGAGAGGGAGACACAGAATCGGAAACAGGCTCCAGGCTCTGAGCCATCAGCCCAGAGCCTGACGCGGGGCTCGAACTCCCTCACCGTGAGATCGTGACCTGGCTGAAGTCGGACGCTTAACCGACTGCGCCACCCAGGCGCCCCAAAGCAAGTCCGTTTAATGTAGAGAGAGAGGCACTGGCGGGCTGGGGCAGTTGGACAGAGCCCATTAGAGCCCTCCTGCAGCAGGCTGTCTGGATCTTATTTAGCTTATACATGTCATCTCTCCTTCTCTTGTGCTGAGAGACCTTCCAGTCTCCGATGAGCGTATTTAAGTGACAACTGAGAACTAGTCTGTATACAAATAAAATAGGCCATCTCCTTAGGGGTGAGCTTTCTTCTGAATTAGGGGCACAGAGAGTACAGCTGTTTAGGGGATAACAATGACAAATGAACGATTTTCAGTGCGGGTACTTCTCACCTCATCAATAGCCATTGCGGGGTAACCTGCTGAGGCCAAGTGAAGTCTTTTCTGGAAGCTTAAAGGAGAAGGGGAGAGGAAGACTCCTGTGGAGAGGCGCCCATAAGGCTGCAGCCTACCTTATCAGCCTGGCGTCTTTCATGGAGAGGTAGGATTTTCTTCTAAGAAGACAACCTCTCAGGGGGTCCCGTAATTGCCTTGAACTCATTCCCATTTTCGTAAAGAAACCCACCCCTGTGGCTTCTGTGGGGCTGTGATTATACTTGGTTGTTGGCACATGCATTCAGAAGCCCTGTTTCTCTCATCATTTATCCCAGCCATGTCCAATTACATGTGGCCCTGCTGGATCCGAGATGGGAACATTCACCTCAAAACCATTTTCTGGAGAACAATACAGAGCCATTTCTACAAAAGGAAATCGCACGGAAGTTTATAGGTGGTTTACTTCTGGAAGTCTTCTGTATGACTGGAGCCAGAATAATGCCCTAAGGGTAGAGGTGTTACATATTTGGGGACAGGTGGAACAGGACAGAGATTTCAATGAGGGGATTCGGGGAGATGGTTGCATGAAAAACTACAGTTACAAGAAAATGAGCTTAAGCTAAAAGATGGTAGGCATTGTTCAGTTGTGATATTATTAATCATAGAAATAGAATAATCAAACATTTAACAGAGAATTCATAGGAGAAGAAAACTTTGAAATTTTGCTTCCTCCTGCATTTGTTGCTGGGGCACACGCTAAGGCCACAGTGTTGTTTTCGTTATTTGAGTATGGTTGACGCACAACATTAACTTCATCATACAACATTGTGATTGGACATCTCTGTACATTATGCAGTGCTCACCATTAGTGTAGCTGCTGTCTGTAAGGTGATGCTGTTTTGAAGGGTGGTATTCATGGGCACAATGGTGCTTTTAGTTTTTATTTTTTTAAAAAAGTTTATTTATTTATCTTGAGAGAGAGAGAGCAAGCGAGCAGAGGGAGAGGGAGGATCTGAAGCAGGCTCTGCACTCGCAGCGCAGAGACCGACATGGGGCTTGAACTCATGAACTGTGGTATTATGACCTGAGCCTAAACCAACAGTTGGACACTTAACCAACTAAGCCACCCAGGTACCCTTCTTTTTCACTTTTTTCTTTCACACTCAATTGTGTTTGAAGACTTCTGTAGTAGACCAACCTGCCTCCAAATCTGCTTTGGGAAGCAGGTGACATGATTTATAAAATCTAGATTTTATTATTATTTTTTTTTAGATTTGGCATCAGACACCAAAGAGCTGTGGCCCATTTGTAACATTGTGACATCGCAGAACGATGGTCAGTTCTTGTGTTGAGAAGTCTCCCCCATGCCTATGAGGACCCTTGTAGCCATAATGAAATGTCAAACGAAAAAAAAAATTCCTCATAGAAGCAGTTCAGCAAACACCATGTTTTCCAAAGCATATTCTATAGCATTCCAGGATCCCGTGATCTTTAGAGAAAAAGAATTTATTGGTCACATAAATTTATGAAACACTGTTTGCTACTTTTTCTTCTAAGTTTACAGTGCATATTGGTGTTTTATTTTTTTTAAGTTTACTTATTTATTTTGAGAGAGATAGAGACAGCACAAGTAGGGGAGGAGCAGAGACAGAGGCAGAGAGAAAATCCCAAGCAGGCTCCACGCTGCCAGTGCAGAGCCTGGTGTAGGACTTGAACTCACGAAACCATGAGATTATGACAGAGCCAAAACCAAGAGTTTGACGCTTAACCGACTGAGCCATCCAGGTGCCCCAGGATGATATTGTTTTAAAGAATCTGAAAAGTTCTGCAGCCATGAAAATGTTATCATTTTAATTCACCATGTTCCGGGTGCTTTGGCTGTGAATTTCCCGTCCCTCCACCTCCCTGCCCACCCCCCAGCACTTAGTAACGTCCTGCAGAACACATTTTGGGGAGATGCTGCAGAAGAGAATATTGCTTTCCCAGTTTGGGGGCCTGGAATCTTGAGAGTAATCATGAGATGGGTTTTGCTCCATCCAGATTTCCATAATAACCAATACTGGGAGCAGCTTTCACCCAGCAACTTATGAAAGTGATTAGAAGAATTTGTTTATGATCAGAGAGTATCATCTGAACTCACAACTGTATTCATTCTTTTAACTAAATTTCTACAATTTCTCTTTACTGGGATGGCAAGACATGGCTGACATTCTGAAAGGGACATTTCCATTCTTGTCCTGTGCCATCTTTCCCAGGAGACCAGATGTCCATTTCTCTTACCAGGACTTTAATTACACTGATTTAATATTGATTTTCCTTTTCATACATGAATTTCTTCCATGAGCCTTCTTTCAGGAGGATATTGTTCTATTCCCTAACAGTTTGACTTTTGCTGTATTTCAAGCCATTTTTACATATGCCTAATTTCATTGAATTGTCAGATAATGTAGTTGGTACAATTTCTACTTTTGGGGGGAAACTGTAGGGCATTTTTATTTTTAATTAAAAAATTATTTTTATGTATTTATTTTTTACATTATTTTTTTAGAGTTTATTTATTTATTTTGAGAGAGAGAGAGAGAGACATGGAAGGAGCAGACAGGGAGGGAGAGAGAGAATCCCAAGCAGGCTGTGCTCTGTCAGCACAGAGCCTGACATGGGGCTCGAACTCACAAACCATGATATCATAACCTGAGCCAAAATCCGGAGTTGGATGCTTAAATGGCTGAACCACTCAGGCACCCCAATTCAGGGAATTTTTAAAAGGCCCTGTATATGATTAATTTTAGTTACAGTTCCGAGGATGTTTGAGAAAAAGAAAAAAAATAATGCTCTCTGTAAAGACAAAATTTGACATTTACCTATAAAAACAGTATTGTTCAAATGCTGTATATCATTATTTTTGTGGAAGTGATTTATTCAACGCTTTCTTAAAGACTCTCCCACTCATTGTACTATTTTTCTCCTTCTTCTGTTTTTGCATTATATATTTCAGTCTATGTTACTTGATTCTTAAGATTTATGAGTTTTATATGTTCATTGTGAATTTTGCCCTTTATCAAAATAAGGTTTTTAAATCCCTTTTAATGTACTTGGTCTTAAATATGACTTTGTCATATATTACTATCACCGTGCCTGCTTTAATTTGTGTTTGCTTATTCTTTACATTTCAGTATTTCTGTCCTAAAATATTTTAGTGGAGGCGAACAAAAAAGATAATTTAGGAGTGTTTTCATACACATTATGTATTTTTTTCTTTCTCTGAAAGTACTTCTTATATACAGTATGCAATGGGATTTAAAAAAAATGAATCTGAAAGGTTTTGTCACTTAATAAGGATGTTTAATCTTTACTTATAACAATTTTTGGTGTTCCTTCTGTCACTTTTATTTTATGCTATTTTCCATGCTTCTTTGCTTTTCTTTCTGTCTCCCTTGTTCCCTTCCTTTTTTACTTCTTTCCTCCTTCCCTCCCTCCTTCCCTTCCTCTCCCATTCTCCGTTCCTTCCTTCCCTTCCCCTTCTTTCTTTCATTCCTTTCTTTCTTCCTTCTGTCCTTCCTTCCTCTTTTTCTCTCTCTTTTTCCCTCCCCACTGTCTCTTTCTTATACAACATGGACCGACCATATTTTCTCTCACATTTTTTTTCTCTTTAGTGTTTATAATTCAACTAGTGTTTCCCTTTTTGTTCTTAAACATATTTGGGGCTGTCTGGGTGACTCAGTTGGTTGAGCGTCTGACTCTTGAATTTGGCTCAGGTCATGATCCCAGGGTCATGGTATCAAGCCTTACTTGGGGCTCTGTGTTGAGCATGGAGCCTATTGGGAATTCTCTCTCTCTCTCTCTCTCCCTCCCTCCCTCCCTCCCCTGCTCACATGCTCTCTTCCTCAAATTAAAAAAAAATAGACCAATAAATTAATAATAAAAACATATTTGAACTTTTACTTCTCTATCAAAAATAACAAGTAAAATTGAGTGTTTCCTATATGACAGGCACTTTTCACATACAGCATATGGTTAAGTAGCAACCACTGGTTGAGGTGGGTATTTTTATACACATTTGAAAGATGAGAAAACTGAGTCACAAAGAGGCTAATACAGAATTTACATAACTTTTCCAGAACCCACAGCCCAAATTTGATCCTAGGCAGTTTGACGCAAGAGCCTACCCCGTTAGTCATCTCGATATATTACCTTTCCATTTTTAAAGATTATATAATATCACTATGTCTGAAAGTTTAAAAAGTTCATATTTTGTTTTACTTAATTCTTCCCTTGCACATCTCTTTTTAATTTCATTTTAGAATCAGATGATATTATTAAGATTTGATAATCTGTATTTTCTCCCTATATAATTATTTTATGGTGGCATTATTATATTTGTATATATTTACATTTGTATTATATTTATATTTGCTTCATGTAATTGTATTATTATTTTATATTTGTATTATTATATTTGTCTTTTATGTTTGTATTACGTAGTAACCATATTTCAATTGTTGTGTAGACTCAAGCCTTGTGTAACTGGACTGTCCTATTATATCATTTCTTAGTTTGATTTTGGGGCGGTATGTCTTCCAGTTATTATTTTCAGGAAAGATAAGGTGATGTGCTTTCGAGCTTTTGCACATGTGAATGTACCACATATGCACGTGAGCAAACACTTGGCTGGTTGTAGGTTCACTGGGTAACAATCCTTTCTACTGTCAAACACTAAGCAGTAATCCTTTTCCTCTGGCATCTAGTGTTGCAGAAGGAAGTAAGACCCAAGGATAATTGTTTGCATGTACATTTATGTACATTTATAGGTTTATCTACACACACACACACACACACACACACACACACACAAATGCACATGCCTACTACTTAAAAATAATCTTCATTGTAGGGTGCAACCCCCCATTCTTCTCAATAAGGTGCAGTGGTGTTGATTTTAGTTAGATTGCAAAACACACAAGACTAGGCTTTACCAGAGCCAAGCTGACTCATCCTTGAGAAGGACACAAACAACCACACAACATACACAGAAAGGGCTCAGCGAAGGTCTCTAGACTCCAGGCATGGCTTCTTTTGCCCTAGTCACTCTTAACTAGGGACATGTGTGGTCTTGAGAGATGAAGCTGATCATAGCCTAGGAAAACCATCAACCCTAGGGTTTCTTCCATGTTCATACCTAGCTATCTGCATAGACCTTTTGGTTTACATGTGTTTGTGTATGTACACTTTGTTACTTACCTTGTCTCCTCTGGGGGGTGTGACTGTCTCCCTGTCAACAGCTCAGGGCATCTCAAAAATACGTGGTACTCTTTACTCAATGAACAATCACAGGAATGAAGTACAAAGGTTTGGTTGGGTACATGGACCTCAGTTGAATTCTTCTCTTGAATCTGGGATAGACATGCTCCTTCTAATTCTTTTACTTAATACTGTGTCAAATTCTGGTCCCAGAAATATCACCAGAGCAACCTGTTTCTAAGAGAAATCTGAGTTTATTGCTTTCCTTTGTGTGTTGGGCAGAATAATGGCTCCCCCCACCCCAACTGCCAAAGGTGTTCTCATCTTAATCCCTGAAACTTGTGATGATGTTACTTTATGGAGTACAAGAGATTTTGCAGGTGTAATTGAGTTAAGGGTCTTGAGATGGGGAGATTGTCCTAGATTATCAGGTTGGGTCCAGTGTAATCACAAGGGTCCTTAAACATGATGGAATGAGACAGAAGAGTCAGGGTCAGAGGAGGGGATGTGACCATGAAAGCAGAGGTGGGAATTATGGATCTCTGGCTTTGGAGATGGAGGAGGGCACCATGAGGCAAGGAACACAGGTGACCTCTAGATTCTGGTAAAGGCAAGGAAATGAATTATCCTCTAGAGCCTCCAGAAGGAGTGTAATTCTCCCAACACCTTGACTTTTGCCCAGTAAGGTCCATTTTGGACTTCTGACCTCCAGAACTATAAGGCAATAAATTTGTGTTGCCTTAGCCCACTAAATTTGTGGCAATTTGTTATAGCAGCGAGAGAAAACTAATATACTTCACAAGGAAGAATGTGACAGGGTCTTGATAATATCTCAGAAGGGGTAGGGAAAAGGTGAGATGTTTATTAAGTCTTTAAATCTTGTTAAAAGAAGGTTATTCAGGGGCACCTGAGTGGCTCAATTGGTTGAGCGCCGGCTCTTGATTTTGGCTCAGATCATAATCTCACATTTGTAGATTAGAGCCCTGCTTAAGGCTCTTCACTGACAGCATGGAGCCTGCTTGGGATTCTCTCTCTCCCTCTCTCTCTGCCGTTTCCCCACTTGGTGTGTGCATATGTACTCTTTCTCAAATAAATAAATTTTTTTTTTAATGTGGGGGCTTGATTAGCATTGGGTAAAGATCATGACACAGTGGTTTAAGATTGGGGGACACTGTAAGGCAAGAATCATGAGGACAGGGTCTCCATGCATCTTGAATCAAAGAATCAGTTGTTGCTTTCTGTTGAAGAGTTGATGAGATGTTCCTGGAATGAACAATAAATTTATTTGTGATTTATATTTTCCTGGGCAAGACTTTCCTAGACTAGTAAAGTTATGTTGAGGCAGACAGGGGGTAATAAAGTCAGTAGGCTATGTGGAGGTAGATGATTTGGGGTTTCAGTTGTAAAGAAAGTGTGACTCAGGGTCACATTTTCAGCTATTCCTAAGGCTAGAGGAAAGGTCATACTGAGTCATCTGGTAATATTTTCTTTCCTTTGGACTTTTTCTTTCTCCTTGCAACTCAGATATTTCAATGGGGTACAATAGGTTTTAGTCTACTTTTATGCAGATGCTAAAATTTTTACTTAATTTAGACAAGTCTTTTTCTTCTTTATTTGTATATTAATTTTCTGTTGCTACTCTAACGAATTGTCCCAAACTTGGTGGCTCAAATAATAAGCTTTTGTTTTATTTTACTTTATAGCTCTTAGGTTAGAAGTTCAACATGGGTCTCACTAGGACAAAATCAAGGTGTTGGGGTTATGTTCCTCCTGGAGGCTCTTGGAGAAGAATCCTTTTCTAGCTCTTTGAGGACATCATGTTCCTTGGCTTTTGACCCGCTTCCTCCATCTTCAAAGCCAGCAATGACAGCCTGAGTCCTCGTGCTGTTGTCTCAGAGATTAGAGCATGGATCTTTGGGGGAGCCACTTGTCTGCCTACCACTTCCACAGTGCATGCTTTTCACACAAACACACCCTTTACTTTTGAAGGTACTACTCCCTTTTAATAATATATTTTATGAATATTTTATACATATTTTCATAGGATTCATATTTGTTTCATGTTATTATCATGTTCTTCTGTTATTTCTCAAAAGAACAAGGTGGGCAGTTTCTCCTTGGCCCTGATGCCAACTTGATTGTGGTGAAAACTTGAGCTTTTCAGCTGGAAGGATAATTTTTGTACACTGATGGTCTTGTGCTGAAGGGGAACAGCTTCTCCCTCTGGTTACTGAGGTTACTATGTCGCCGTTGTCAGGATACGTTGTGTGGATGGGAGGAAGTCTCTTCACCTCTTTCTGATTAGTCCCACAGTTTGAGCTGGCGAAAATATGGTCAGAGGTCTTAAAGACTGTTGACCAAGAGTCTTAGTTTCAATGACTATTCCATTTCTGTGTCTTTCTGTGTTTTAAATGAGTGTTTGAATGGGAAGGTAGGGTAGGGAAAATTAATCACTACTGGGTCATTGTTCTCTTCACCTCAAATTCCACCCTGGATTGTGCTTTGTGCTGTCCTCCGATGGGTCACAATGCTCTTTATGTTCCTTGTGCCGCTGCAGCTCTCTGTCTCATAGTGCCCTGGGTGTGCTCTATTTTCATGGCGGCTACATTCTTTATATGCCTTAGTGATGAGAGGCTTGCTGTCTGCCCTGCCCTCTTGCTTTCAGTACCACTCGGAAACAGATATCCTTGGTGCAGACATGTGCAGAAACTGTTTCCTGTTCAGCTTCCCTGAACTCCTAGCTAGTAGGAATAGCCCCCTTTTTAATCACTTAATGCCCAATATCGGGCACATTAAGTGAACAAAAGTACTTCCAGCCTATAGGGAGTTACATGAATATAAGCTTTGCTTCTGTTTTCTATTGTGGTTGTCAAAAATATTTCATGAATAACAATCACTTCTGCCTCGTCTCTGCTCCAGACTCACCTTGACATCCTGGAAAAAAGCGTGAACCCCAAGCAAGTATACTTCCGCCAGGATGTTCTCTGCCAGACTCTGGGAGGGAATTCATGTCCATTGGTGACCATCACAGCCATGCCCGAGTCCAATAGTGCTGACCACCTGGAACAGTTCCGTGAGTAAAAAACAAACAACCTCCTTTGAAGATTTGGTGATTATGGGGTGTCCTCACAGCCTTGGAAGCTTCCTGTCCCTCAGATCAGAAGCTCCATAAGGTCTGAGGACCAGTTTATGTTTATAGAAATGCATTTCCAACTCTTGGCACAGCACAAAGAATAAATGTTAATGTTGCTCTGTTAAAGGGAGAAAAAAATAAACTGAAAATTGTCAGGGAGATGAAGGCTTGCTGGAATTGAGAACAGTTTACTGGTGACAGTCACTTCCTCTCCTAAAACAGAACCAGGACTGGAGTCACATTTTCCAACCTTGAATCCAGGGCCTGTCCTCCCCATGCTCACTGCCTTTGTACTGCTCCCACGGCCAGACAAGGGCCGGGAAGGAAGGAAGTGGATGGAGCCCTTGCTGAAGAATCCTCTTGAGGACTTGAACACCATTTGGATCTGAAGGGCTGACAATATGGAAGAGGCTCTAGCCAAGAACCGTCAGACCAAACCAACACATGCAGATGTGCACGCGCGCACACACACACAGACACACACACACACACACAAGTGCCCCTGTAACATTAGAGCCCTGACCACAAATCTGACTTACCTGTAACCAATTAGCTTTCAAAGTTGGCTTCTGACATATTTTAGACCTTAGATAGGCAAGATAAACCACCAAACAGAATGAGGAGGGCTTTGCAATACAGAAAACCTTGCGAGATGAAAGAAAAGACTGGGGAGTACAAATCTGGCCAATTTATCCCCAGAAGATGCAACCTTACCTGATGAAGTGCTAACTGTGTTCAGGTGACTCTTTGGTGGATGCAAAATGTAATTTCTCACACCCCATCAACATCTGACAATGGATGCTTAACAACCTGGCTAATCAACAACTGATTATCCCATCTGAATTAATGAAGCCCTAAAAGGCTTTCATGAATAATAAGGGATTTTCCAAAAACTTCTGTTACGTGTTTTATGAATTTAAGAGCAGTTTCTGTAACAGTCACGGAGTCCTCCACTCGCATGTGAGCCGTTCTTGGAAGTTAGAGACGGCAGTTTTTCTAGTGCAACCTTGGCCAAACAATAATTTATGTAAGAAAGTGGATTTATGTGAGCCTGTGTTCTGAAGTGTCAGTTTCTAAATAGGAGCTGGGCAGGACCAAATGTCCGATTATGGGATGGATTGCCTCTGCTCTCTCAGTTTTTCATATGCTGACACAGGTGCTTTGGTTGGTGTCATAACTAGAAAGATCATTCCTGCTTTAAGGAGAGGACTGGAGACACGGCAAAGGTCCCTGAATAATTTGACACTCTGAAATAGTTAAAAAAAAAAAAAGAAATCTTAAAGCACCTTTAAGCACCTTTATATGAATCAAAGGAGGCTGGTTTCTGTCTGCGGCGTAAGATTAGAGATCCTAAGTGCATTCTCTCGTGTGTCATTACAGTTTTCTCTCTTCAACATGTGCGGATATGTCAGCTGTTGTTCATCTCAAGAGGTAGCCCAGGCAGGCATGGGGAAGACCCATGTGATGGTGGAAAACATGCTGTTCACTTTCCTTTTGACACGATAGACTTGCAAGTGACAGTCCTCGAGCTGGACCCTGAGGAAGCCAGGGCTGTGCTCGATGAGAAAAGACTAATGAGAGCTGTTCTTCATAGGTGTGCCAGCTGCACAGTCGCTCAGAGCCCATGCTTAGAAGGGCCATGGACTTCGTTTCACGTCTTTAAAAGGTTTTGAACATGGGGGTCTGCATTTTCATTTTGCGGGCCCTGCAAATTCTGGAGCCAGTCCTGGGACTAATCTGAGGTCATCAGCAAAAATGTGACAGAAGCTAGTGTCCTGATCATGCTAGCATCTTCTGTTGCCAAGTCATGCAAGATGAGTTGTAACCTACTTTGGTAGTGCAGAGTCTTTATCTTTTTATTTTTCTTAAAAAATTTTTTTTGAAGTTTATTCATTTTTGAGAGGTGGGGGGGAGGGTCAGAGAGAGAGGGAGACACAGAATCCGAAGTAGGCTCCAGGCTCTGAGCTGTCAGCACAGAGCCTGATGTGGGTGGGGCTTGAACTCACGAACCGCGAGATCATGACCGGAGCCAAAGTCGAAAGTTTAACCAGCTGAGCCACCCAGGTGCCCGTATGGAGTCTTATTTGTATGGACGATGCAGCTGGTTGGTATCTTTTGTGATGGTGGTTGAAGTCATCCATTTTACAGATGAGGTAAATGGGGCTAAGGGGAGTTAACTACCCTGGTCCATGGTGGTGCCAGGTTTCGGATTCTGTTACTCTGATTGCAGAGTCCATACACCCAACAGATGTCCGAACACTGTCATTCAAGCAGGTGTTCAGCATTACATTCAGGTTCCACTCAAAACCAGAACTTTCCCTCCTCGCTGTCTTGTGTCCTCACATTATTAGAAGCCAGCTTAGTTGTTAAAGCAAGTCACACTGAGTGGACCACAACTAGATGTATTACCCTCTTCCGGCTCACGGTGAATTTCATTTTCCTTTCTCAACTCAGTGTAAGCCTTTCCATGGTGGATGTTTTAGATGCTGTGGCAGGAAGGCGGGGGTGGGGCTGGGGGGAGAAGATTCAGACTCCTCAGATCCCCGTACAGAGTGGAGATTGCGTGGCTGGGCTGCAGTGCTGGGAATAGTCTCAGACTATGGGCTACGGATTCTGGGCTGCAGAAGAAGCAATTTTCTCAGCAGGTTGCGATACGTATATACAGATACATGCCATGTTGTGTTTCTGAGAAAGGAAATATCCAGCACAATATAAATACCACCTACCCTCTAAATTGCAATTAACCATGTCTGTAAATCAGTAATAAAACCACTTAACTTCCTTTCAACCACAAAATGTGATGCATTGTTTTAGAATGAGAAAATAGCAAAGGAGCTCAAGGCTCTCCTGCCTGCAGGCCTCCATCCAGGTGAATTTGAGTGGTCTTACCCTCTTCCTCCCTCCCCGGGGCCAGGCCAGTTTCAGAGTATCTAGCTGGGATTTGGCCAGTTTCTAGTGCAGTGGCTGACCCTCACTCCTCATAAGGAGGTATTTTGTGCACCGGAACATGTTCTTTCCTCCGTGTAGGGTTATCGCTTTGGTCTTCTTTCAGAAACCTAAGACGTAACAGCATGGCTCTGGGGCCCAGGGAGAAGGTAGGTCCCTTGCTTGAGACTGGTTCCCTGGTCCAAAAGTCCCGGACTAGAGATTATCAAGGACAATTTATTGATTACTTTTGCTCCTTCCAGGGGTCTGGGCTCCAGAGAGTCTCCTAGAAGGATAATGTGATTTAATGTATATTTCGAAAGCATTTTTTTAAAAAAGATATTTTCCAGGGCTCCTGGGTGGCTCAGTCAGTTAAGTGCCCGACTTCAGCCCAGGTGATGAGCTCATGGTTTATGGGTTTGAGCCCCATGTTGGGCTCTGTGCTGACAGCTCGGAGCCTGGAGCCTGCTTTGGATTCTGTCTTCCTCTCTCCCTGCCCCTCCCCTGCTGTGCTCTCTCTGTCTCTCAAAAATAAATAAACATTAAAAAATTTTAAAAAATAGGGGCACCTGGGTGGCTCAGTCAGTTAAGCATCCAACTTCAGCTCAGGTCATGATCTCGCGTTCATCAGTTCGAGTCCCACGTTGGGCTCTGTGCTGACAGCCCAGAGCCTGGAGCCTACTTCAGATTCTGTCTGTCTCTCTCTCTCTGCCCTTTCCCCCCACTCATGTTCTGTCTCTCTCTCTCTCTCTCTCTCTCTCTCAAAAATATATAAAAACATTAAAAAAATTTTTAGAAATAAATAAAAAGGTATTTTCCTGGATATAATTAGCCTTATTTTCTTGATAACTATATTTTCAGCTTAGTGGTAGCCCAGTTTCCCTGGTGGATCTTTTACAGGTGTCTGGAGAATTGAGGATGGGTGCTGACAGTGGTCCTCAGAGAGACTCACTTTACACTTTGAGATCTGAGCCCTCAGAGCCAAAATGCTGGCAGAGCTCCAAGAGCAAAGTTACTGTCTGCCCTTTTCAGTGGGACAATGAGCAGGGTCGTTCTCTGAGAGATTGTCCCTGAAATCATTACGGAGGAGACAGGCTTGATGAGAAACTGACGATCAAAGGAGCCATTACAAAAGGACATACAGCTCATTCTAGCTTTAGGCTCCTGGTGGATGAGGTATCTGGGAATTAGCAGGTCCAGGCCCTTCCTGACTGGAAGGATTCCAGATGTCAAAGGAACCCCAGACCTTTGGGATTTGGAGAGCAGAGTGTGAGTGAGGAGTGAACAGTGTCCAGGAGAATGGAGTGGGGGCTCCATCAGTTTGGAGCAGAAGGCATCACCTGAGCAGGTCTGGGGATAGGTTTGGAAGGCAAGGTTGATCCAGGAAGTCGTTTCTAGTGCTTTCTGGGACTAGGCTCCATTGGCTAATGGTGTTCTGGCATGATTATACTTTGCATGGTTAAATCCTTATTACGTTACATGTTAATAGGTACTTTAGTAGATGCTCGGAATATGCAACTTCTAAGTAGAGAGTTGAGAACTCATATTTTCTTAAGTTTATGTGCTTATCAAGGATGGGGTGTGTGTGTGTGTGTGTGTGTGTGTGTGTGTGTGTGTTGTTTGCTTTTTGGATTTGAACTGAAGGTCATTTGTTTTTTTAATGTTTATTTTGAGAGAGAGAGAGAAAGAGAATGAATGTGTGCACAAATGGGGGAGGGGCAGAGAGAGAGGCGCAGAGCCCGATGTGGGGCTTGAACTCACGAACTGTGAGATCATGACTAAGAGTCAGACGTGTAACCGACTGAGCCACCCAGGCACCCCATGAACTGAAGGTCATTGTTTACTCAAACCCCAGTGGATGAGGGCGAGAAGCCCAGAGAGGAGAATGGTTCTGGGGTCTCTGAGGCTCAGCCATCCCCCTAAACCAGGCCTCCTTTCTGCTTCTTGCAGAAGGGCTAAGTGTGCTCTCACAGACTCTTGTCATTCTCCCCATATTGCAGACAGCAAAGTTAAGACTCACTAAAGGTAAATAACCAGCTTGCACCCACCAGGGTGGTAAGTGGTGGCTCAGCGAAGAGACCCCAGGCCTCTAGCCCAGAGTTCCAGGGTGGCCCCCTCCTTAGGGATCTGCCCTTCCCTGGGATATTCCCCAGAAAGGCACACAGACAGGACATGCTGCTTATTAAAGCCCACCGCCATTTTGTTGACTTCGATTTTCTCCACACGTCCCCCATAACCTCATAATCTAAATCCCCATTTCAGTCCTGAGGAACTTGGGTCCCTTTTTAGTTTGGGGGACTACATCTCTGTGATGGATGGTTCATTTTTTTTTTCGGGGCTTTATTGCCAATTATTTTTCTCCCTTTGGACATATTTCCCCCTGTAACAATATTGTCTTGACTGTTCTCAAGAGTTACCTGAGAGGAGGAATTCATTTGTGGGCATCTTCTGAGGGAAAATGCCGTTCTCTTATTAGAAACTCTCATTCTTGAAGTGACTTGTCACCGCCTGACTCACTGACTTGTGAGAAGTCAGGAGACAACAAAGGTGGATGGGAGGGGGTGGACCTGCTATTTTTGCAATTGGAGACACCTCCACCCTGCATTTATCATACCCTAAAAGAGCAGAGCGTAACCTTTGTATGTCTCGGGAGGTGAGGTGACATCACTCTACCACAGGGGCTCACACACAGTTCTTTCCAGGAGGCCTGAGGTGGGGGAGGCAGGAAGCTACATTTGTAGTTACTAAAGAATACCTTTCTCTTTTTCTTTTTCTTAAAAATATTCTCACAAAAGCAATGTTCTATTCAGCCTGCCATTATGCTAAAAGCTTTTCCTTGGAAGACAATAGCTGTTCTCAGAAAAAAAGATTTACATGGGGTCCCCAGGGTATAATGAGCTACCAGGAGGCACCTGCCTCAGGTTGGGAGTTGTCACTTGTAAGTGGTTTTAAATTAGAACGGAGTGGAAAAATACACAGTTACAGAATTCCCCTTTTGGCTTCTTTGCAAATCGTTTTGCCTTTGTCTGTCCTGGAGACACCTGATCAGGAATGAAGAGCAGAGCTTTCTGCTGAGGAGATCCAGAAGCGACAGAAGTGGTCCAAAGAAAACAGAAACTCTAGTGAAGTGAGCACCTCTCACTTCTAGAGTTTTCTGTTTATTTGTTTACTTTTGGCCTCCACCCCCATCGCGGCCCCCTGCCAGAGGCATGTAGGGCCCAGTATTACTAAGGGAGCCCTGAATTTTAGAGCTTAAAAATCCATAAAGATCATCGAGCCCCAATTCCTCAGTTGAGGAACTGAAGCTCGGGGCATGGCCGGACCTGTCTAGAGACCCTCGCTGGCTGAGGTGGCCCTAGACCTCAGACCCCTTGTCACCTGGTGAAAACCTCTTATTTTCCTTTTCTGTAAAGCGTGGACTTCTGACGAATATTAGAACTAACAAAGGGGCTACAAGGACATAAAGACTTCTCTCTGTGGACACTTTTAATAAGAGGAATTAGAATTGGAGAAAGTGAGCTGTGCCTTTTCCTTGTCCTGGGATTTGTATCTCTCCAGGCAACCAGGGCTAGGAAGCATGGAAGATATTAGGAATATGAAGGTAAATATTATTTAATCCTTGTTGAGGCACTCGCATTCTCCAGGGAAGGTATGTGTGTGTATGTGGAAGTCATGTTAACAGGACATTGTGATACAGCAAGGTATACCAGAACAGAGGGATAAACAAAGTGCATTGCAAGCAGAGACAAGAGACCATTTGCCTGTGTGGTGGGATCAAAGGGGGACTTACACCCACAGGGGGGAGCTATTTAAATCCCATCTGCATGGTGGTCTTATAGTGACATGGCTTTCACAGAAACCTCAGCCAGAAACCTAAAGTGGCGCCTGGGTGGCTCAGTTGGTTAAGCATCTGACTCTTGATTTCAGCTCAGGTCATGATCTCAATGGTTCGTGGGATCGAGTGCCGCATCGGGCTCTGGGCTGACAGCATGGATTCTCTCTCCCTCTCTCTCTGCCCCTCCCCTACTCGAGTGCCTCTGCTCTCTTTCTCAAAATTAAATAATTGGAATTGCAAAACAAAATAAAATAAAAACTTGCAATTGGAGACCCCTCCACCCTGCATTTATCATACCCTAAAAGGGCAGAGTGTAACCTTTGTATGGCTCTGGATGTGAGGTGATCTCACTCCACCACCACAGCTTCCCAGGGCTCACACATAGTGCTTTTCTTTAAAAAAAAAAAAAAAAAAAAGGAAACCCCAAACCATTTGAAGAACTATTTGTATCTCTCTTAAGAAGGCATGACAGGGAATATATAAAACACATCCAAACCATCCACAAGTTGTCCTCATCTTTCTGACTGTTATCAGTCTGCACATACATAAATAGTAGGTAACCCCTCCTTTTTCAGTACAAACCCTCAAAACTCTATGGCATTTTGACTGGTTGAATATCTCTTTTAGGCTTCCCATGTTTGCCTCATCAGTCCACAAAAAGGAAGACTATGAATGAATCTTCCTCCTTCCAAGGCCAGTTGGAGGGAGTGGGGAAGACTGTAAAACCTTATAGTTGAATAGCTTTGCTTATTCCCTACCACATAAGTCCTTTGGTCTTACAAAGTTTTTACTTAATATCACTTGGTCCTCATAGTTCCCTTGGGAGTTGAGGAAGAGAATAATTATGCCCACTGTATAGTGATAAAACTGATTTTGAGTGCTATTTGATCTATATCTTGAAGTCAGACTGGCACATGCAGAGAAATAGGGGAGTATCTTCTCCAGTAGAAAAACAGCATTTGCAGAGGCTGGGGGGCCTGGACCTAATGCTATGGAAATCTCAGGGCACCAGGACTACAGGACTGTAGGTTGATTATGGGATCTGATGATAGATGAGAAAGGTGATTTGGGCTAAGTGGTTAAGGCCCTTATTTTTCATGTTAGGAAGTGTCTCCTGAAGGCAATAATGGGCTCATAGGATGTTATTAAATGCGAAGAAATGACAAGATCAGACTTGTTTTGGAAGAAAGTTTTGTGGCAGTCATGTGGAGCTGAAGTCCAGGGTGAGGGGAAGTTAGGTGACCTAGAACTTGACACAGAAGAGGTTTCATGCATTTAGACTAGAATCAGACTCACTGTGTGTGTGGGGGGGGGGGGGGGGGGGCGGTAATCTTGGTTCTGCCATGTATCAGCTTGACCTTGGGAAGGGTGCTTAAATATTCTGTGCCTTGGTTTCTCCATTTATAAATTGTGAGTCATAACCAGTACCTTCTTCCTGGGGCAATCCAAAGATTTTAAAGGGCTTAGAACAGTGCCTGGCACATGGGTACTCCAGAAATAATAGCAATTGTTAATCTTCCAACAGGTGATGTGGTTTCCAAGGAAGAGGTCTATGGAAATGTGGAAGGGTCTAAATTTACAAGAGATGTCTAAGAATTGAGAGGCCTTGGTGGTTGGTTGGAAGTAGGGATAAAGGTCACAGAGTTGAAGTATTTCTACTTTGGGTGATAGGTGAACAGTATAATGCCAACAAAGGCATATATGAGAGAACAAGGCTGCTGTGGAGGGGTAATGAGTTCAGTTTTGGAAATGTTCATTTTCAGAAGCCTGCAAATTATGTAAGAACTCAGGATAAATATAATTATAAAGCCAATATGCTATAAAATATAATCTATTTCAGAAGGAAATAAAACAAATTTTGTATTACCTGAAAAATTTTCTCAATTAGCAAGGATACTAAAAGTTGACTATATGTGGTTACTGTAGCAGAAACATGTAATATATTGTATCAGAATCAATCATAATCTATCACAGAACATTCTATTCTAGAAGTATGTTCATGAGGTATAATAATTTATATCTGCTAAGGGAATTAACTCTTTACAGAGTATTTCCATATGATTAATTGTTCCATATAACAGCTCTGCAAGGTAAAGAAAAAAACAGAATTGTATTTATTATCTCCATTATTAGATGATAAAATTGAGGCCCTGGAAAGACATGTGATTAGTAAGAGCTAGAGCTCCAATTTATCCCCTGTCTGAATCTTTTTTTAAAATGTTTATTTATTTTTGAGAAAGAGAGAGAGAGAGAGAGAGAGAGAGAGAGCAGGAGCATGAGTGGGGGAGGGGCAGAGGGAGAGGGAGACACAGAATCCGAAGCAGGCTCCAGGCTCTGAGATGTCAGCACAGAGCCCAATGTGGGCCTCGAACTCAAACTGCGAGATCATGACCTGAACTGAAGTCTGACGCTCAACTGACTGAGCCACCCAGGTGGCCCATGAATCTTAAGCTTCATAATCTGCCACCTCTTTCGACTGTGCAATAATGAGAGAAGATCCTTTACCTTCAAGATGCAATTCCCTATATGTAAAAGTAATTGTTTATGCTACAATTCATATGTTCTAGATTTCTCCAAATGTATGAATCCATATGTGGTCATGTGAACCTTAATAACCTTTGTAGTTTTAGTGAAATTGAAATTTTATTGCCTCTGCCAGACTGCATACCTTTCTCACCTATATCTTACTCCTTTGTCACTCAGTATCCTCCAACCAGAATAATCTTTCTATTCCTTGAAAACAGTGAGCTAACTACACTCCCCTGAGCCTCTGCATTTGCTGTTCCCTTTTCTCCATAGCTTGACATGGTCGATTTCTTCTTATTATATATCATCTGCCTTCTTGGATCACCATATTGAGAGTTATTCCTCCATCCAGAGCCTCTTTATCACATGACCCTGTCTGTTTTCTTCATGGCCCTCCCTGTTGGCTCCATGAGAACACAGACTGTTTGCTGTATTTTGTCACCATGGTATCTCTACGAACCAAGAGTCCCTGCACAAAACAGGTGCACACTAAATATTTATTGAAGAAATAAGTGGAATCCCTGCATCTGTTCTTGTTATCACCCATAATGTAGGGCCTTTAACCTCCCTTGAGAAGTTACTTCTTTCCTGTTTCTTGGGGTACGCAAAGGTAGCCTTAACTACTGAACTGATTTCTCTTCCTATGATTTTGCCTTTTTTCAGAATGCCATATAGATGGAATATGTGGTCTTTTGTCCTGTCTTCTTTCACTTAACATAATGCTCATGAGATTCATTCATATTGTTTGCATGTATCAGTAGCTTATTCCTTTTTAGTGCTGAGTATTATTTTGTTGAGTGGATGGGCCATGGTTCATTTATCTATTCAGTTGGTAGACATGTGGGCTGTTTCCAGACTTGTTATTACGAATAGAGTTACTATTCACATATACAGGTATTTCTGTGGATATATATTTTCATTTATATTGGGTAAAGAAATTAAGTGTATGTTTAAATTTCTAACAAGCTGCCCCATAATTTTACAAAGTGGTTGTTCTTCCAAAGTATTGCATTCCTACCAACATCGTATGAGAATTTCAGTTGCTTAGTATCCTTGCTAGTACTTCGCATTTTTATTTTTAAATTTTTTCCAGTCTAATAGGTATGAAATAGTATTTCATGATAGTTGACTTTGTGTTTCCTTTGTGATCAATGATATTGAAATGTCTCTTCAAATATTTTTTCTTACTATTGAGTTCGATTATTTATTTTGGATACAAATTCTTCATCAGATATGTGCTTTGCAAATATTTTTATCCAATCTGTGACTTGATTTTCATTTTCTTAAAAGTGTCTCCTAAAGAGTAGAGATTTTTAAAATACTGTTTTTTTGTTTTGCTTTGTTTTTGGTTTTGTTTATGCTTAGGGTTAGTGATTTATGTATTCTAGATAAGACATATTTACTTGAATTAGTGGTTATTGACTGGGAATATATTTTTGCTCCTCAGGAGAAAATTGGTCTAGAGACATTTTTGATTGTCACAATGGTCACAACTGGAAGGATTTCTACTGTCATCTAGAGTGTAGAGGCCAGATATGCTACTGAACACCCTACAATGCACAGACAGCCCCCCCCAATCCACCTCAAAATGTTAATAGTGCTGAGCTTAAGAAACCTTTGCCTAAAACAAGATCACAAAATTTTTGTTCTAAGGTTTTAAAATAGTTTTAAGTTTTACATTTAAGTATATATCAAGTTGATCTTAGTCTATATCATGAAGCGTAGATCAAGAACTAAGATTCTTCTTTTTCTTTTCCTTTTTAAGAAAGGCTACTGAGATTTTGAAATTTGAGAAGAATTGAAATCTTAACAATATTGTGTTTTTTCTGCACGTGAACATGATATGCCTCTCCGTTTATTTAGGCCTTCTTTAATTTCTTTAAGTGTTATACAGTGTTTAGTATAAACTTCTTACATATTTTTTTATTATTTTTTAATTTATTTTTAAATTTTTTAAATGTTTATTTTTGAGAGAGAGAGAGAGAGAGAGAGAGAGAGAGAATAAGTGGGAGAGGGGCAGAGAGAGAGGGAGACATAGAATCCGAAGCAGGCTCCAGGCTCTGAGTTGTCAGCACAGAGCCCAACCCCGGGCTCAAACTCAACAACCACAAGATCATGACCTGAGCCGAAGTCGGATGCTTTTAACTGACTGAGCCACCCGGGAGCCCCTATATATTTTTTAGATGTACCTCCCATTTCACCTGTGAGGTTATGGCAAAAAAATTCATTTTTTATTGGTAGTATATGAAAATACAGTTGATTTTTTGTGTATCAACTTTGATTCATGTGACTTTGCTACCGTTTTTACTTCCAATAGCTTTTTGCATAGTTTTTTTTTTCTTTTTAAATTTTTAGCATACAGGACATGCCTGTTGACTGTGAATAAATAATTTTATTACTTTTTGTTTATTTTATATTTTAAAATTTTTTTTTGCCTTATAATATTGCCTAGGAACTCCAATATAATATTTAATAGAAGTGGTGATAAGAGGTAGTATAACTTGTTCTTGTGATGTAGAGGGAAACTAGTCTTTTACCATTAAGTATGGTATTATTTGTAGGTTTTTTAAATAGATATCCTTGAGAAAGTTGAATTACAATTTTAGTAAGCCGAGAATTGTCAAAAATGGTCATATTATTTTTTGTTTTTAACCTGCTCATGTGGTGAATATTGTTTGATTTTCAATTGTTGACCCAAACTTGCATTTTTATTTTATTTCATTTTTTATTTTAATTCCAATATTGTTAACATACAGTGTTATATTAGTTTCAGGTGTACAATCCAGTGATTCAACAGTTCCGTATACTACTCAGTGCTCATCAAGATAAGTGTACTCTTTTTTGATAAAAATTCCATTTGTTTGGGATAATATTTGCCCCACACTTATGAGGAATATTGATCTGTATAGTTTCTTTTTCTTTAAATATCATTGTATGGTTTTGGTATTCGGATAATGCTGGCTTCATAAAATGAGGTGGGAAGTGTTTTTATATTGTGGTAATCTGACTATGCTCCCCCCCCCCCCCCCATATATTAGGATATATTCATATCCTAATCCCAGCAACCTGTGAATGATACCTTACATGGTAAAGATTTTGCAGTTATTATTAAGTTAAGGGTCTCTAGATGAAGAGACTATACTGGATTATTTGGATGGGGCCTAAATGTCATCATAAGCACATTTATAAGTGAGGGGCCGAAGGAGATTGTGAATAGAGAGGTCATGGGGCAGAAACAGAGGCACAAAAAGAAGATGCTACATCTTTGAAGATGGGGGAAAGGTTCATGGTCTCAGGTATGCAAGGACTGAATCTCTAGATGCTAGAAAAGACAAGGAAATGGATTCCTTGCTAGAGCCTCCTGTAGGAGCATCATCCTGGCACATCGCTGGCTTTGGCTCAATGAACCCATACTTCTGGACTTCAGAACTACATAAGAGAAATAGTTTGTGGTGGTATTTGAAGCCACGAAGTTTGTGGTAATTTGGTATAGCAGTCATAAGAAACTAACAGATATTATCTCTTTTATTTTCACCCTTTTGGGTCTACTTTATTTATTTTAGATCCAATTTTTCACCTGCAATTTTTCCTTTCTGAAGAACTTTAATACTTCTCGCATTACTGGCATAACGGCAGGCAATAACTCTCTGAGCTTTTATTTTTATGAGAAAAGTCTTTATATTTCCCTTTATTTTGAATTTTTTTTTCTGAGTATGGAATTCTAGGTTGACAGGTTTTTTTTTGTTTTGTTTTCCTTTCAGTATATTAAAGATGTTGCTCTAATGTCTTCTGGCTGCATAGTTGGCTGGCAGGAGCTATGGTATAATTCTTATCTTTGTGTCTCCCTCTTCAATGTTTTACTTTTTTTCTGGTTGCCCTCAAGATTTTCTCATTATCTTTGGTTTCCATCAGTTTGACTATAACTTATGTAGTTGTGATGTATATATGTATGTATCTATTATTCACATATCATTTCAAACTTCTCTGAGCTACCTATGTCTGTGATGTATTTTTCATTAAGTTTTGAAAAATTTCAGTCTTTATCTCTTCAAATATGTATTCTGCCTCATTCTCTCTTCCCATGCTGGAAACCCCATTATATATATGTGAGACCCTTTTGTATTGTTGTCCCACAGTTCTTGAATGATTTATTCTGTTCTTTCTTTCTTTCTTTCTTTCTTTCTTTCTTTCTTTCTTTCTTTCCGCCTTGCTTGTTTAGATTTGTGTAATTTTATACATTGTTCTTTAAACTCCCTGATTATTTCATTATTTGTCCAGTCTTCTGATATGCCCACCAAGAGAATTCATGTCTGATATAATTTAAAAAAATGTATAGAATTTCCTCTTGAGTCTTTTTTTTTTTTTTTACAGTTTCCTTCTCCTGGCTAAAATTCCCCATCTGGTCATTCACATTTTCCTTCTTTTGCATGATAGCCTTTAACATATTAATCATATTTCTTTGCAAGTCCCTATTTAATAATTTTAGCATTTAAATCTTCTCTGAGCCTATTTCTGCTTATTTCCTGATAGTGGTTTTGTTTGTTTGTTTGTTTATTGAATGTTAGGAATTCAATAGGTTTGGAAGAATAGTAGAGAATGAGATCCATACTATTTACATTCAGTAATGGATCTGCCTCCTTCTGTCAATGTGGAGTGCCGTGGATCTGATCAGGAGTGGGTTTGTTCTTATTACTCTTAGTGTGTGCGGCTGGCTTCCATTTCTTCCAGTGGTGGTTGGTGTTGTCCTGTAATTAGCTGAGAGCCTACAAGGCAGGGGGAGGGGCAGGGGCAAGGGCAATGCTCAGTGTTCCTGCCCCACCCTGAGCCCTCACCAGCTTGTCTGCATCACAGAGAACCTAGGCTCCACATTCTGTTTCTGCCCCCAGGGGCAGACAACTTTTGCACCTCCCCCCATCTCAGAAGCACTGAGTACTGAGTCCTGAGGGTGAGAGGGTCTGCTGGTCCACCCACAGCAATTTAAGGTCTTACTTTGTAGCAGAGGGTCCAAAGAAGCAGGTGGTATTTTACCCTGTCCATCAGCAGCAACTGACCTTCAACTGGCCTATTCCACTGTGCATCTGTGTTGGGGGGGGGGGGGGCGGTGCAGGGGGCACTTTTCTTATTCTCCTACTCTACAACTGATCCAAAGAGAAGAGTTTGCAAGTAAGGGTGAACTCCTCTTGTGTACGATTGATTCTACTCAATAGCTATCCTACACAGGGCTTTCAGGAATTTAACATTTTACTTCTAATGTAGCAGCTGCTTTCTTCCTCTTGTGCTCCAACAAAGGTAAAAACTTTGTGTGTCTATCCTTGCAGGGGACTTACCACTCTGGAATTCACTTCATTTGTCTGCTTTATGACTTTGACTTCTGATAGGCTCAAGGAAAGTTATAATAAATGGATTGTTGAGCACTTTTAAAACCTTTGTTTGTATGGATAGGGTGGAAGGATCATTCTCCAGTGGCTTTCCACATGTTTTCTTGAGAAGGTTGTTTAAAACAGTCTATTATTTTTCTGTTAGTGGGTTTCCTCACCCTTGGGCTCTCCACTTAACATCCTCCTCTCTGACTTTTTAGTCTCAATTATGAGATTTTTCACTTCTAGAAATTTTATTTCCACATCAGTATTTCTGCTTTTATGGCCTTATTCCTTGCTCATATCTCAAATTGATTTCATGTTTTGAGATGTTCAGCTTAGTTATGTCCTATGATTTCCATAAATTAATCTCCAGTCTTTGCTCTTCTGATTCTCCTTTCTGTTGCCTCTCACTCACAGGGCTTTGTTTCCTGGTTTGCTTTGTGATTTTTTTTACAGTAAGTCACTCATTGTACGTGGAATTTTATCTGTGGAAAATATTCAAGGACGGAATTGAGGCCGCTTAATTTAAGAAAGCATTCATATTTGCTTCTGTTTGTCATTTGAGGATGCTAGCACGTGAGATGTCTGTATCCCTTGCCTCAGATTTGGGGGGCCACAAACGGATATGAATCATACATTCAAATGGATGTGAAGATTTGCTTGTAGGTGTATATTCATAGGGAGAACTTGGGATAAAATGTTGTTCTTGCTCTCCCTTTCTGTGAATTGAGAATGAAGACCTTTGGGGATGCCCCACCATGAGTGAGCCCTGTGTTTCACTTCCTCGGGTCTCCTGCAGCCTTCAAAGCAGAAGCTCAAGGTCTCCAGGGCTTGGTAGAACCCCTCCAGGAGAAAATATGCTTTGATGTTTGCTGATCTTACAAGGTTTCTTTGTTTTGTTTTGTTTTATTTTATTTTATCTTATTTTATTTTATTCATTTATTTATTTATTTATTTTTGGTCTCACTTTGTTTTTGGCATCTACAGACTTCTTTTCTGAGAGGCTCAGCAATGCATTCAAAATGATTTTTGAAACAAATATTTTAGCACTTTGGTTGTTTCATTCAGAGGATTGTTCAGAATATTTAGGCTATTATTCTGCTGGAAATGGAGGTTCTCACTCCTTGATCTTTCACTTTACGTGCCACTTCTTTCTATTAGAAGGGAAAATGAAAGTCTTTTTTTGTTTACTATAACGGATAATATGAATTTGAAAGTCTGTTTGTGAATCTGAAATAGCGGATCTGCTATGCTATATTTAGCATTGACGTTACTGCTGCTGAAAGAATATTCTTTCTTTTCTGACTCTTGGGATACTTTTTTTTTTTCCTCCTAGCACAAAGTCAGAATTTTAGTGAAGCAGTATTTTGGAATTTCTGAATATAGAATCCAACAAAGGGACCAGGTTTTCTCCAGTGCTTTCTGTTTTCTTTGACATCATGAATGTCATCAGAAGACCATTTGGTTTTGTTGCCTTTAAGATGACTGATTTACCTAGAGGCACCTCTATCTGGTTTCAGTCACCTGCATCCACCTCAAAAGGACATTGCATTTAATCACTCCCTGTAGTTCTACCCTGTGAGGCTTGCTTGAGGTAACTCCAGCTGTGGGAGGAAATTTTTGTCCTCTTGCAACTGGTAGAGATTCTTCTGGTCCCCATGGTGAACTGGGGGAAATATCTACATTGTAACTTGCAGGGCAGGGGCGCTTAATGTAATCAGGACAGTGAAGGATTCTCAGCATAGCTGGTCTGTGTTCCCCATGCTCTCAAAAAGCCAGAATAGAGAAAGGCACCTGGGTGAATCAATCAGTTAAGTGTCCGACTTTGCCTCAGGTTATGATCTTGTGGTTTGTGGGTTCAAGCTCCCCATCGGGGTCCACGCTGGCAGTGCAAAGCATGCTTAGGGTTCTCTCTCACTCTCTGTCTCAAAAATAAATTGACTTAAAGCCAGGATAGAGAGAGGCAGGAGAACCTGGAGATGGATCCTGGCCATTCTTCTGTCATTAATGTTCACAAACCTCCTGGGATCCTTCATTCCTCTGTGGTAGAGGTGAGTGATGAGTAAATACAATAGCAGGAACTCCCTCTCACTCCAAAACAAAACCGTCACACCGAACAAGCCTGGGACTGGGTTTAGTGGAGGCAAACAGATGCCTTTGATACATTTTCCAATTTGTTTGTGGTGGTTTACCATATACACATTTTCCCAAACAAAGTTGTAAAAAAGGAAGGAGTTTGGCAAGACAAATGTGTGTGGAATCTTGAGGCCGTAGCTGGGAGATCACGCTACTGTTTCTAGTCACAGGAGACGTTCAGCAGCATGGCTGAACCAGTGGGCATGTTAACTGCCCAAAATGTGATAATTAAAATGTATGCTCGTAGCTACCTTGGTAATGATCTTGTGATAGAGTTCTCCCCTCAAGCTGGTGTGTGCACTGTTGCCTCTCCCCAGCAACAGATGAGGGCATTAAGAGTTCGCATGCCGCAACTCAGAGGGAATCAGTGGTGCCCCAGTGTTCTGTGTACCTTCCCTGCAGCTGGTTTTCTGTGGCTCATTGAACGATGAGTCCAGGTGGCAGCTGTGGATTTTGACATCCCAGATTTGTACAGGGCGAGGGCATCCTCAACACGTAGTGATGTGCATCTGGGTTGGAAGTGGCTATTTACGAAACTGACAGGGTAAAGCCCTAATTAGAAAGACCAGCAGGGCTCCCTGGACCCCAGGATGCTTCAACAGAGCCGTCACTGTCTCCCCTCAGGCAGGATCATTGTGCTGGAACACTGAGCAAAAAACATTTTGTTCCATGTTCAACATAAATAACTCCCATCATTAGCAATGTGACAAGCAAAAGGAGGACCTGCAAGTCAAAAGACAAGGATGTATGCATTGTGTTTGTAAGGGGCGATTTTGCAAGCTTTCAGCTGCGGGGGAAGCAGCTTTCAGTTTCTGGAAGATGCTTCTGGAAACTTCTGGAAGATGCTACCGTAAGTAGAATGGATAGTCCCCTATGGTTTTCAATTGACTGAAGGTTAATTTGAGGTGTTGGACACACTTTAGGATAGGAAAGGGATTCAGGGGCCATTGGAATGTAAATCACAATTCGTCTCAATATTTTGCAGTTTTTCATTTTTGGGAGGCTCAGTGTTCTGATCCTTAAAATGGGACAGTGTAAGCAACTATTTTTGTTTAGGTATCTAATGTGGTCCTGTTGATTAAGATTCTGAACTCTTTGGGAAGAACAAAAACAACAGAATTTGTACATACCAAATTGCACTCTGAATACACTTGTGCAGACAGCATTTATTTTTATAATCAAAAAGAAATATAGCCAGATCACATGGTAGTTTCTTAAGTTGTTATGAAAACCAAGAATCCTTATCTTAATTTCTTTTCAATCAATAAACCATTCCTGATTCACAAGGAAGAAAAGTGGAATAGAAACTGTCTGCCTTTGAAGGCAGCTGTGATGTAATGATTTGGTGGGCAACTTACATAGTTTAATTAAGCACTCCGATTAAATCAATATGTATCCAAGAGTTCGGCCCGGCAATCAGCTTAATCTCATTAAATGTTGTTCAGGCCCCAATAATTGATTAATAATACATTATCGTTTATGAATTATTGACTTCAAGTTATTATAATTGTGCCTGCTTTGTTCACAGCACCTGCTGCCACATGTTAATTATGAAATGCTCTAGCACTTTTCTTGGAATAACTTTAGAGATAAAGCTGATGGGGTTTTTAATGAAGTGAGATTATCTGTGGTTCAGAGCTGGTCAGAATGAGCTAGGCTTTCTCAACCCTGCCTTGTTTAATAAGAGGGAGCAGGTATTTGACTTCTTAAGAGCTGAGGCTGTAAGAATTAAAAGGCAGAGCTGGAGGGCACCATGCCGGAGTTGGGGGTTGAGGTAGGTGATGTCAGAGCCATAAGCCAGTGGATTCTGCCTATTGATCAAGACAGTGCCAAGCCAGTGGGGAGTGAGGTGTCCCCTGACTGACCTGCATGCTCCCATTGTCAGCCGTCTAGGGGAAGAGGTAGGTCCTCAGAGATGGAAATAAAATTGGTAGTGTGCAAGATGACCCTTAATGCCTTATAGGAGGAATGACTCTTTGGAACTTCTAACATCAAGGAAATACAGTAGTCAATCACTGCTAGGGTTGACACTGGGGATGACCTTCTCTTTCTGCTGAGATCATACCAAAAAGTTATTCTAAGAGAAGAATGCTATTTTGTATACTGGCTCAATCAGACAGCAGATATACAGACATCATTCCTGTCACTCTGGAGATAATGTATCTGTTGTTGAGGTTTGGATATGCCCAAAGGTATTTGGGGATTCTGGTGGAAGGATTCGACCTCTCTTGGTTAGAGATGGGAAGCAAGGGGACTGTTCAGGGAAATGCCCCTAAGAGGGGACCAGGGCTGAGGAAGGAGTTATCCTACCTAAATCAGGTTAGTCTTTTTTAATGTTTATTTATTTTTGAGAGGGGAGGGGACGGAAAGAGGGCGGGGCGGGGGGGGGGGAGAGAGAAAGAGAGAGAGAGAGAGAGAGAGAGAGAGAACACCAGTGGGGGAGGGAACAGAGAGAGGGGGACAGAGGATCTGAAGTGGGCTTAGAGCCCATTGTTGGCTTGAACTTATGAACTGTGAGATCATGACCTGAGCTGAAGGCAGACACTTAACACTGAGCCACCCAGGTGCTCCAACCAGGTTAGTCTTTTGCATGTTATTTCCCATTCCGGCTCCACATGGTTATTGTTGCCAGTTAGTAAAATCTTGCTTAAGAGACCCTGCCTGGTGTCAGCTGCACCAGAAAAGTCAAGACAGGAGTGGTTGGGAATGAGTCCATATTTGAGGTCAAGCACAAAAGGAAGGGATAGTGATATCAAGGCCAACATGGTTATAGTAGCACAATGGATTCAGGTTTCATGCTGATGGGGAGGGTGACATTTGGGAGTCAAGAGCCAATTTTGGAGAAGTCCCATGGCTTCCTACATTGTGAGTCTTCTTCCTGGAAGGACTCAGCTTGGGTTTTGTTGGAGACACCCTGGGGGGTATTGCTGTTGCCATCTCTGAAGGAGCTTCTTGCTCCAGGATGAATAGGGACTCCCACTAGAACTGAAGCTGGCTCTTCTGAGAGATTGCTCTCCCAGTGGGACTCCCCTTTCATCTCCAACACCCAGCCCAGAAACCAGCTGAATAACAAATAAAGTCTAATCTTCAGGCTCCATTTTTTGGGTGTGTGTGTGAATGGCATAAAAAACTGCATGTTTTCAAATGCATATTTCCAGGAAAGAAGTCATTGTGACAGAATTAGAGATAAAGCATAGGTTTACCATCAGACTTGGGTTGGAATCCTGGATTCTCTGTGTGGATTTTGGAAAGTGACTTATACTCTCTCTGAGCTTCAACTTTCTCATCTGTAAAATGGGGGTGTTATCACCCTCACAAGGTTGTGCTAGGGATTAGTGAGGTCAGGTCTACTTTCCTAACAGGGTGTTGAAGAGAGGGTCCTTGTTAAATGCTCACATACACATTCTCTCGCTCCATCTTCTCTGTCTATTGTAAGCTGGTATAATCATCCATTTTATTTGGTGCCATTTTAATACCCCAGTTAACCCACAGCCTTTTGAATTGAGGGGCACACTGTGAGATTCAAGTGGGGAGACCAGTTGCCTCAAGGTAATGTCAAGAGCTAGAACCCAAGCATTGGTGTTTGAGTCATTCTGATCTGCACTCAAAATTTGGGCTTGCCTTCACAGTGGCTGGGGTCAGCTGCTGTAAAAACATTGATTTCTGGGCAACCTCTGGACTGAACCAGCCTCAGTTTCTTCATCCATGAAGTGACATCAGGAATATTTTTTCCTGTGACTGCCGTGAAGCTTAACAAATTCGGTGCATATAAAGCACCATGCTAGTTACATAGTGGGTGTTCCATATTCCTCTTACTCATTTTGCATGGGCATACTCTAGCTAGTATTTATCTCCGAACTGGCATTGGTCAAAGAGGAGAATGTAACATTTCCTGTTTGTAAGCTCAGACAATGCCAGTGGGCAGGAAGTAGCAGGAATTACAAAGCGTCCTGTCTCAAACAGACTGAAGCTCCCAAGGAAGAAAACAAAAAGTCTATTTTCAATACACCAAGTTAAGGACACCTTTTGGTAGAGACTGAAGCACTCTGTCTTATTCATGTTGTCCAAATGAATCCAAGCGTATCTGATGTTAGCATGGACAATGGGTTTCCTTGTATCCCTTACCCCTTTCCCTATATATAGCTTATCTACCATGGGTGGACCCATGGCAAGTGTCTGAAAGGGTCCCATTATATTAGCGTAGAGTTTAGATAAAATCACAGGGAGACATGTCCTGATGATATGAAGATTGTGTGAAAGCAATCTCTCAATAGGGTCAATGCTGTTTCTGAGCTGAAACAAATCTCCATTCATTTTTGGAGTGAATCTCCATTCATTTTCTAAGTTGTGCTTTGTTCATTTTTGCTAGGTACTCTCTCTTTCTCTCTCACACAGTTTTGCTACATAAGCACACCTATCCGTGCCGCAGGTGCATAGGCACATGCAGTAAACAGAGGGATGAAAAGAGTAGTCTCTGAAGCCTGACTGCCCTGATTCTCAGGCCAGGTCTGCCATTTTGTGAATGGAGTGTCTGCCAGCATTTGGTCTTAGAGGAGGTGATCTTGCCTTGGAGGATTTGGGGACTGATGGGTCCTTTCACTTTCTGCAGGCTGATTTGCTCTTCCTATCTGACCAGATTATATCTGTAAGTTGAGAGCACATTCCTGGAAAGGGCGTAATGGGGTCAGAAGATGTAGAGATGACATCATCGCATTTTCTGTCTCATCTTTTTTTTAAGTTTATTTATTTCTGAGGAGAGAGAGAGAGAAAGAGAGAGTGAATGAGCAAGCAAGCAAGCATGTGCAGGGGAGGGGGAGAAAGAGAGGGAGAGAGAGAAGTTCCCAAGGAGGCCCCACACTGCCAGTACAAAGCCTGACATGGGACTCAAACTCCTGAACCATGAGTTCATGACTTGAGCCGAAACCAAGAGTCGGATGCTTAACCCACTGAGCCACACATATAGTAGTGCCAGTCCGAACTCTACTTTGTCCGTTTCAATTCGGTCAAGTGTGTCCTCCTCCCAAATCTTAGCTGGGTATGAATCCTGACCTCTGGCTTCCTATTCTCCCTTCCAAGGGATGAAGATCCTTGCCAGAAAGATGCAGTCTTGAGAGAAGAAGAGGTAGGATGATGGTGGAAACTTGAAGTGACACTTTCAGGCCCATGAGCTGTCCTGTGGACAAATAGAAGATGTCAGCCTCCCTAGACGCCAGTCTGTATCCTTCCTTCTTGCCATATTCAGTCACAACACATACACACATGCAGTTTGGTACCTCTTGCCTCCCATCGGTCTCTTGCTTCCCCTTCCTCTCAGGTCTTTCCAAGGAGATGCACATGAATTCAGACTCTCAATACTTTTATTAAAGGAAGTTTCCACAAACACCTTAAAGCAACCTAGTCTCTAGCTCATGTGTTTCCATAGCAGCTGGTCACGATGTCACAAACAGAAGTGATAACCTGTGGTGGGAGTTAGGTAGCAAGAGAGCAGGGATTTTGGAAAAACAGAAAAGGAAAACCATATCCTTTCCATACAGACTTCCTTGGTAATAAAGAACAAGGGAGAGATAAATAAAGAAGCAATGAGAACGAAGAATCAGTTCCAAAATATGTCAGAGAAATTAGGAGTAGAAATTAGAAATCCTTGTGAGAAGTGTTTGTTTTCTTCTAGACATTATTAGTGATTAATCTGCACAATTCTGTTGGGATGATGAACTATGAGCAAGATGAGGAAATTAAAACTCCCAGTGGCTGAGGAACTTGCCAAGGCTGTGGAGCACAACAGAGGCTAGCTTTGAGAGAAAGGTTTGGTTTAGTATTCATAATGAAATAGGCCAGGGATTTAAATACTTTTTCTGGAAAGATATTTACTATTTCAGATAGTAAATATTTTAGGGTTTGTGGGCCAGGTGGTCTATGCCTAACTACTCAACTTCGACTTTGTGAAGCTAAAGCAGCTGTTGCCAATACAATTACAAATGGCCACAGTTGTGTTCCAATGAAACTTTATTTATAAAAATACAAGATGGGCTGGATTTGGTCCAAGAAATTCTTGAAATAGATTATAGAATATAAACATTACATTTGAATGGAGAGGTCCTTTATGGTAGTATTGTCACCAGACTTCCTCCTGGTTTAGGCATCATGGTACCATGAGTGCAAAGAATGGATGGATACTGAATAGATGGGTTCCAGCTTCTCCATTTAGTGAGCAAACATTTTCTGTGGATCTGCTTCATGAAATCTACTGTTCTGGGTATTGGGAATACAACAGTGAACAAATCTCTGTCATCAAAAGGTTTGTATTCTAATTAGTTGTGCTAGCTTGGGCAAACCATTTAACAAACATTACCCCAGTTTTCTCATTTGGAAATATAATTTTTTGAAAATCATGAACCATATTTATGTACAATGAAATCTATAATATGTGTACATAGAATATAAAAGGATAAAATAACCACCCATTTGCCCACCACCCATGTTAAAAAATATAGAGAGTGTTACAGTACCTGTGAAGTCCCCCGTGTGTCTTTCTCAAGTCTTATCCTTCTCTTTCCCTCAGAATCTTGTGTTATTTATTTGCTTTATTTATAGTTTAACCGCATACATTTCATAAAAAAATACAGTTTAATTTTGCCTCTTGAGTTGTTAATTATTGGAACTATACTGCTCTACTTTGACATTCATCTTTTACTTGAGTGTTTTCTGATTCATCCACATAGATATGTGCAGCTCTTGATAAAATCTGGGGCCCGAAGACCAGTAGGGCCAGACCTGTGGTCAAAGAGTAGGAAATTCCTGCAGTAGGAGAGAATGGAGAATCATTTCAAAAGGGAAGTTGTAGGAGGGTATTCTTAGAGTTTGGAGGCTGGAGTTGGTCATAGATTATCTTGGCAGGCATGGGTCAGAATTGGTAAACCATGTTGCTGGAATAGTCAGTGATCATATGAGTTCATGTAGAGATTCTTTTAGATCATTTTGTATGTGGTTTCATCTTGGAATATATGGACCTAGACAAACTGGTATGAAAAGAGTTTGAGCTAATATGATCTGTGATGGATATCATGGCTCAGTTGGGCACAGCTTATCTTTCTTGTGAGTCAGGGTGCCTTTTGCAAGTTGTGGTTTCTTTCCTTGTTTTCTTTTTTTCTTTTTAATTTTTTAATGTTTATTTTTGAGAGAGAGAGAGAGAGAGAGAGAGAGAAAACACAAGTGGGGAGGGGCAGAGAGAGAGGGAAATGTTTCTTTCTTTCTTGGTGAAGTCACAATTTATTTTTGTGGCTTCTGTTTCTTTTCTTTAAAATAATGTTTATTTTTGCAAGAGAGAAGGAGAGCAGAGCAGGGGCGGAGAAAGAGGGAGAGAGAAAATCCCAAGCAGACTCTGTGCTGTCAGCGCAGAGCCTGATGTGGGGCTTGAATTCCAGAACCATGAGATCGTGACCCAAGCTAAAACCAAGAGTCGGGTGCTCAACCAACTGAACCACACAGTTGTTCCTGTGGCTTCTATCTTTAATGATCAGTTTCCCCTTATATCCTCTGATAGAAGGGACATACAAAAATTTATCACCATGGTTAATTTTTATTGCTATATAATATTCCATTGTATGAATATATCTATATTTACTTATCCATTCTACTGTTGACACAATTGTATTGCTCCTGGATATTTGCTGTTATAAGTGGTGCTTCTATGAGCAGACTTGATGTATGTAAAAGTTTCTCTAGGCTGGGTATATATCTGGAAAAGGGATCTTTGGAGGTAGAGGTAACGTCCCTACATAGATATTTAACTTCAGTAGAAGATACAGCACTGGTTTATGAAGTGGTTATACAAAGTGATCTTCCTGCCAGTTGTAGATGGGAGCTACTGTGGCTACACATCCTGGCTAATACTTGGAGTTGTCAGACTTATTGATTTTTGCTCAATTGATTTTTGCTGATGAGTGTGTGATTATCATCAGGTAGTTTTCAAAGCTGCTCATTGTGGTTTTCATTGGCATTTATTTGGTTACAAATAAGGTTGAACATCTTTTCAAATGTTCTTGGGCCCTTTGGATTTCCTCTTTTGTGAAGTGTCGGTTCATTTTTTAATCCACTTTGCTATTGGTTTGTCTTTCTCCTACATTCTATATGGAATCCTTTTCCTCCACTCAAGTGCAATGCCAGCTGTGATAGAAATCATATTTTTATAGGCATGTGGGTCTGTTTCTGGTATATTCTTTCAGATTCATTGTTCTATTTGTCTATCTCTGCACCCATATCACATTACTTAACTTTCTATCACTTTAAATAAATCTTGATATCTAATAGGGAAGTCCTGCACTTTGTTTTGCTTCCTCAAGAGTATTTTGATTATTCTTGACCTTTTCCATGTTTACATAGATTTTAGCACCAGTTGTCTTATTTCAAAATAAAAATATAAACACTTACTATAATTTTTATGGGGATTTTATTGAAATTATATACCTATCCAGGAACAAAATGGCATTTCTATCATAATGAATGCTCTTTCCTAATAAGGTTCTAAGAACATGTTCTATTTCTCCATTTTGGTAAGATTCTTTACTAGTTTTTATAAAGTTTCATGTTTTTGTAGAAAGAGCTTGTTTATACACCATAATTTTATTTTTTAATACTTTATAAAGTTGTGGGCTATTGTAAATGATATATTCTTTAAAAATTCCCTTAAAATACTGGTGAAGAGAAATGAGATTGACTTTTCTATATATAATTTTTATGTTCAGAAACATGAATACTTTTTCAGTTTGAATAATTTTTCTGCATGTTATTTGGGATTTTCTATGTGGATAATCATTTGCAAATGATAGGGTTTATTTTTCCATTTATTTAAGTGTTTTATCTTTTATTTTCTCATGTTTTTAATACATTTGCTTGGACTTTCAGAACAATGTTTAGTAGAAATGGTGATTGCATTTTTATATTGTTCTCGATGTTAAAAGCAGCTCTTTCAACATTTCATCATTAAGTATGACATTTACTGAAGGGGTGTGTGTGTGTGTGTGTATGTGTGTGTTTATGAGGTTAAGGAAGTGTCTTTCTGTTCCTCATTTGCTAAAAGATTTTTTAAAATTAATAGATGTCGTATTGTATTAGATGCTTCTTTCCACATCTATTGTGATTTTCAGATAGTTTTTCCCTTTTAATCTGTTATTGAGATAAATCACATTAATTGATTTTCTAGTATTGAACTAAACTTGCAATCCTGGGATAAACCCATTTGTCATAATATATTTTTTATGCATTGCTTGATTCAATTTGCTCTTATTTCATTTAGAATATCCATATATGTCCATGATTGCAAGAGGCTTATAATTCTCCTCTTAGGCTGTCCTGGGTTTTGGTATCAAGGTTGTGCTTGTCCCTTAAGAGTGAGATGAGGGCATGTTTTTTTTTGTTTGTGTTTTCTGTTCTCTGCAAGAGTTTGTGGAACACTAGAATGCTATCTTTCCTGCACATTTGGGGAGAATTTCCTTCTAGATTTCCTCTAGATTATGGTGCTTTCTTGTGAGAGTTTGTAACCTGTGGAATCAGTGTCTTTATTGATTGAATAATTTGTTTTGGCTTCCCTATTTCTTTTTGAGACAAGTTGGATAAGTTGTCTTTTCTTTCCCTGTCATTTGTTTACTTTATCTAAAATTTTAAAATTGTTGGCATAACTGTGATTATGTCCTTTTATTAATCTGTTTAAAAGTTTAAACTTATGTGCTTATGTCTTTATTTTCATTGTTAAGATTGTTTATATTATATTTTTTTATGCTTTTTCAAATACCAAATGCTTTTATATGCATTTAAGACAATCCATTTCCCTTCATTTGTTTAAGTGTATCTATTTTGAGAGAGAGAGAGATAGAGATAGAGAGAGAGAGAGAGAGAGAGAAGGAATATGAATATATCCCAGGCAGGCTCCACACTGTTGGTGCAGAACCTGATGCAGGATTCAAACACACAAACCATTAGATCATGAGATCATGACCTGAGCTGAAGTTGGACCCTTAACCAACTGAGCCACCCAGGCACCCCTCCATTTCCTTCTAAATATCACATGAGCCCTATACTACTGGCATTTATATGTGGTATTTTCATTTTCTGTTCACACTAAACTTTTTTTAATATTCTGTATTCATTTTTTGACTCATGATTTAGTAGTTTAACTTTTCATACATAGGGAATCTGTCTAGGTATTTATTTGATATTGATATTAGATTAACTTGATTATAAACAGAATGTCATCTGCCTATCATTCAACCTTTAACTATTGTTGGGGTTCTCTTATGGTCTGGTGTATTGGGTGAGTTTTGTAAATATCTGCATGAAACTAACATGTATACTTCAGCTATTGGATGCACTATTCTATATATTTTAAATCAAACATTTATTTATGTATTTGAATCTCCTGTATCTTGAATAACTTCTTTGACTTATTGATCCATAATATTTAAGAGAATTGTGCTAAGATTTCCCATTGCAGTGACTGAGTTGTTAATTTCCCCTTGTTTAGTTAACAAATTATGCTTTACCTATTTTTTATATTATTTTTATTTTAAAATTTAAATATTAGTTAACACAGTGCAATATTAGTTTCAGAAGTAGAATTCAGATGTATCACATATAACACCCAGTGCTCATCACAAGTGCCCTCCTTAATACCCATCACCCCTCTATTCCATCTCCTGCCTACCTCCGTCCTCCAACAACTTAGTTGTTCTCTATCATTAAGAGTCTCTGGTGGTTTGTTTCCTTTTCTTCTCTTCCCTGCCTTCCCATGTGTTCATTGGTTTTGTTTCTTAAATTCCACATGTGAGTGAAATCATGTGGTATTTGTCTTTCTCTGATTCACTCATTTCTAGTGTTGTTAAAGTCCTCTACTTTTATTGCATTATTATAAATGACTTTCTTTAGGTTTGTGATTAATTTATTTTTATATTTGGGTTCTCCAAGTTGGGGGCATAAATATTTACTATTGTTAGATCTTCTTGATGGATAGACCCCTTGATTATGGTATAATTCCCATCTTAATCTCTTACAGTCTGTTTTAAAGTGTAGCTTGTCTGATATAACTATGGCTACTCCAGCTTTCTTTTGATATTCATTAGCATGATAGATGGTTCACTTCAATCTGCTTGTGTCTTTAGGTCTAAAATGCATCTTTTGTAGGCATTTGATGAATCTTGTTTTTTTTTAAATCCATTCTGATACCCTATGTATTTTAAATAATATTGTTTAAAAAATTTTTAAGTTTATTTATTTTGAGAGAGAGAGAGAGAGAGAGAGGGAGGGAGAGAGATCATGCAAGAGTGTGCTGGGGAGGGGCAGAGAGAAAGAGGGAGAGAGAGAATCGATCAGCACAGAGCCTGACGGGGGGATGGATCTCACAAACTGTGAGATCATGACCTGAGCCAAAATCAAGAGTTAGATGCTTAACCGACTGAGCCACCCAGGTGCCCCTATCCTATAGAGCTGGCGTTTCTGGTGATGTTCTCTGGTCCTTTGTTGGTTTTGGTCTTTTTAATTTTTTTCCTTCACTCAGAGTCCCCCTTAGAATTTCTTGCAGGGCTAGTTTACTGGTCAGGTACTCCTTTAGTTTTTGTTTGTCTGGGAAACTCTTTATCTCTCCTATTCTGCATGACAGCCTTGCTGGATAAAGAATTCTTGGCTGCATATTGTTCCCATTCAGCAGGTTGAATATATCCTGCCATTCCTTTCTGGCCTGCCAACTTTTCTATGGATAGGTTAAGGACTTTTTTTCCCGCCTTGCTGCTTTCATGATTCTTTCCTTGCCTGAGTATTTTGTGAATTTGACTATGATATGCCTTGGTGATGGTCAGCTTCTGTTGAATCTAATGGGAGTTCTCTGTGCTTCTTGGATTTTGATGTCTGTGTCCTTCCCCAGATAAGAAAAGTTTTTAACTATAATTTTGTCTCATAAACCTCTGCCCCTTTTTTATCTCTTCATCTTCTGTGACTCTTATGATACAAATGTTATTCCTTTTTAAGAAGTCGCTGAGTTCTCTAAGTCTTGTATCCTGATCTTTGGCCTTTGTATCCCTCTTCTTTTCAGCTTCATTATGTTCCATAATTTTATCTTCTCTATCATTTATTCGCTGCTCTGCTTCATCCATCCTCACCATCATGGCATGCATTTGAGATTACATCTTGGTTATAGCATTTTTTATTTCAGCCTGACTAGATTTTAGTTCTTATATCTCTGTATAAAGGGATTCTCTGGTGTCTTTTATGCTTCTTTTCCAGCCCTAGCTCATATTCTTATCATAGTGGTTTTCAATTCTAGTTCAGACATCTTACTTATATCTGTATTGATTAAATCCCTGGCTGTGAGTTCTATTGCCTGTTCTTTCTTTTGGAGTGAGTTTCTCCACATTGTCATTTTGTCCAGGAAAGAAAATAGCAAAGCAAAGGAAAAAACCATGAAAATAAGAAACAAACAAAAACAAACTCTCAAAAACAAAACAAAACAAGACAAAACTAGATCCTGAGTGTTTTTTGGTCTGCTTGTTAAAAGAATCTTCCAAACCGTGGTCCCTTTTCTGCATGCAGTCTTGCAGCTTTTGTTCATTCAGATCTCTGGTTGATTTCTTTGGTATTCAGAATGATTTGATAACTATCTAGCTGTGTTCAAGGGACAAGAGAAGCTTAGGGTCTCCCTAGTCTTCTGCCATCTTAACTCCACTCCTGCTTTTCTTATTTTTGAATCTATGTTGTTGGTTGTATATAAATCTATAGTTGTATTCTATCTTCCTAGGTATCTGAAACATTGGTCATTGTGTAGTGATCTTCTTTGTTTCTACTGTCTCAAAACAAGTTTTGTCTGATACTAATATCTCTACTGTAAGTTTTCCTCAGTTTGCATTTGATTGGCTTATCTGTTTCCAATTATGTATGTATCTGGAGAGCTAAATTTTTTGTCAGTTACTTCTGCTGGTTTTCATATGTAGTATCTCATGTCTAGTATGCTTTATGCCTATTGATTGTAAGATGCCCATTTACTTGGAATTGCATATGAGGGATACTTTGTAACTTGCATGGAGGTTTTTTTCTGAGAGCAAGTCACCCAGCAGCCCTCTCAACATGGATACACCTTAAGTTAAATTCTTGGCCTTATGGCTTTCAAACCACATATGTCATATGAATTTGGCTGAAAAAAACAACTACACGTGGACACATTTTTCAGAGTAGCACCAAAATCAAGTAATTTTTCTTGCTCTCCCATTTGGGAAAGAGTTTTGTTTCTGGTTCAGTTTTGTACAATATGTGTAGCCCTTCCAAGCAGTAGCCTTTTGCAGTAGTATTCTATTAAATTCCACACCTGGGACAGACATTGGCTTCTTCTATCTCCTGGGCCATGTATAGTTGTCAAAGCAGAAACTCAAGTTCTTTAGGGGGTGTCAGGAAACTCTCAGGGTCAAAGATGGCTTTGACATTCACTTATTCCCAAGGTTTTCTGGTTTCACTTCACTTTGGAATACAGCATATTTCGTTTCTCAGTCCAGTATGGTGACTGAGAAATGCTTTGCATTTTACTCACCATTTTACTTGCTTCTGTGGGAAGGTTGAATGAAGCTGTCCTGTTTCCCATGTTGCCAGAAATGTAAGGCTGACACATATTTGTCAGGACTTCTTCTCAGAGTGGTTGTGGGAATCAAGACAGTAATATGTGCCAAATAGCTTTAGAAGCAATCAAGTATTTGGCTTTTCCATATCCATTTATATAGACACCTGAATAACATTAGTAATTGATATAAAACATGTCAAGTAGACTTCATACCTGGAAAAAAATTATCAGGTCAGTTTAGTATATTGTAAACTGACTATATGAACCTTGGTATTGCCTATCATTATGTTCAAAAGGTATCTGATAAAGCTCCAGCTACTGTTTGGGAAGGGCATCATTTGATTGGCAGATGATCCTGAGAGTACTCTCACTGGAGGCAAGGGCATCAGAAGTCAAATAACTGCCAGTGCAAGGCCCTGCTTGGACCTTTGTGTGAAATGTGTTTGGATTTCTGGGTTTAATTGTGATACCCCTCATCCAGGTGTAAAGGGCTAATGCCTCTGACTCCACGTTGCTTGGCAGCCTCTGTGTTTAACACTGCCATATGACCTCTGAAACGATTCCTTTTGCTTGACTGAGGTCATGGACCATTGGTGCTCAGTTTTACAAGTATTTTGCGAATTTAATGGACTCACTACTGACCTCTCTTCATGGTCTTTCTCCTTTTCTCTTTGTAGTCTGACATATCTTGCTTTTATGGAAAGCTTTTTTTGGAAAGGATATACTTTACTAGGTATTAACTTATATGTTGCACTGTTGTACACCTTTGTACCCCAAATAACGGATGGTGGTGTGAACTGAGAAGATTGTCTGATAAAATGTATAGTTAGATGTTTCATGTATTATTATTATTATTATTATTATGATTTAAAAAAATTTTTAATCTTTATTTATTTTGAGAGAGAGACAGAGTGTGAGCAGGGGAGGAGCCTAGAGAGAGGGAGACGCAGAATCAGAGGCAGGCTTTAGGCCCTGAGCTGTCAGCACAGAGCCCGACGTGGGGCTCGAACTCAGGAACCATGAGATCATGACCTGAGCCGAAGTTGGGCGCTTAACCGATTGAGCCACCCAGGCACCCCAGTGTTTCATGTATTATTAAAAAAAGTAGAATCACAGCATGTCTTATTGAGCTAATCCAAAAAATAATTATAAGAGTGTTTATTTAGTTTCAGGCACTGGGCTAGGTATTGTGTATACAGTGGTGATTAAGACATAGTCCTTATCCTTAAGCAATGATGTTTTCTTAAGAGGAAATACACAAATAATATGCTTAAGGGTTGCAAGTGTGACAGTAGAAGCTGATGCAAATTAGAGGTGATGTATAATGGAGAAAGTTGAAATGACACCTGGGAAGGAAGGGGGGAAATCAGGTGAGATTTGGAAGAGGTAATGACACACTAAGGTATGGAATCAGCATAGACATTCCCCAGAATAGTGGAGTGGACAAAGGGCCTTCTGTAGGCTGAGGGACCATAGTGATCAAAAGTCCACTGGTGTGAGGCAGCTGTGAACATCACACAGCCTGCATTCATTTATTCATTCATTTATTCACCATTCATTAAACCAATTTATACTGGGTATCTGTCAGGTGCCAGGGACTATATCAGGTATTAAATATATAGATACGGTCTCTGACCTTCTGGAGTTTTCAGATTAAGGGGAGATAGCCAATAAACCAGTCAACAAATAAGTGAATAGTCACAAGGTGTGATAATAGCCCTAAAGAAAATAAATAGATAGTAGTGATAAAAAAAAAAATGAGTTAGGGTGATAGTGGTAATTCCCCTAGACAAGGATGCCTCTTTGAAGAGACAACATTTTGACCAATGCCCTGACAACCAGGATGTGCTATATGAGAAGGGAGTGAGGGAAGATGGAGTGTGGGGAAGAGGCTAGAGGTCAGAGGCGAAGGGAACAGCCTGAGAAGCCATGCAGCAGGAGTGAATGCAGTGTGTTCCAGGAATGAAAAGGAAGTAAGGCTGAATGGAGCCACATGGGCAAAGGGGAAGGTGGCAGCCCATGACGTCAGCAGGCTGGTAGATGACAGATCCTGGAGGCACAGTAGACCAGGCGAAGCTGGAGATTTGATTTTATTCTGTAGGCTGTCTGGAACCTTTAATGAGTTTTGGATTTAAAAAACAAGTTTTTAGGGGCGCCTGCATGGCTCAGTTGGTTAAGTGTCCGACTTCGGCTCAGGTCATGATCTCACGGTTTGTGGGTTTGAGCTGCACGTCGGGCTCTGTGCTGACAGCTCAGAGTCTAGAACCTGCTTCGGATTCTGTGTCTCCTTCTCTCTCTGCCCTTCCCCCACTTGTGCTCTGTCTCTTTCTGACTCTTAAAGGTAACTAAATGTAAAAAAAAAAAAAAAAAAAAATTAAAAAAAAAGTTTTTAACAACTAAGATCTTAGAAATGTTACTCTGCCATTAGCAGGCAGAATAAATTGAAAAGCTAGACCAGAGAGAGGCAGGGAGTGATTTTTGTTAAGTATGCGAGTAGTAAATAAGGAGTATAAATGGGAGTAGAGAGGAGGAAACACGTGAGAAATGTTTGGGTACAGAAAGAGGAGGGATTGCAGGTGAGATCCATGGATAGATGGTGGTTCCTTTTTTCAAATCTCTAAATTCAGCAGGATGAGTAGATTTTAGAGAAGGGAAAATGAATTACTATCAGATGGGTAACATCTGAATTCCCGAGAGCCAGAGGAAAGAGAATAGTATTCAATGGACATGCAGATCTATTTGGAGCTTATGAGAGCAGTTGGGGCTGAATTAGGGATAAACAGGTTTGGCAGGGCCCCTCCTTTTCTATGACTTGCTAAACTACCTGGTGGGGAATCAGGTCCCACACCTGAGGGGTTGTTGCCTCTACTGCTGGCCTTGCACAACAGCCTGGCATTGTTGTGCCACGGGATGGGCCAGTCCCCCAGGTCTCATCTCTGCTTGCATTGCCTTCTCTCAGCCCCCTGGGCAAGGTGAGCACAGATCAGTAAATATCTCTTTTCTTAGGACCTCCTGGTTTGTTTTTTCAGGCAAAACACTGGACTAAATGGAAATGTAGGCTGATATTTTTCTCATTGATCTTACAAATCTCACAGAGTGGGATAATATGAGAGCTGGGTTGGGGGGACGTTAATGTTTTATCTGATAGAGTTGTTATCTTGCATCCAGGTGGAAACACCTAATAGACTTTGAACACATGGTGTCTCACAGGAATGATCCTTTACTTCAAATATTACTTCTTAATTATTTCCAGTTTTCTCCTGAATTTCCTACAGTCAGGTCTGCAAAGGCAGTACCCGACTTGCTCCCTGAGAAAATTTCCACTCTTCCCACATGAGCAGGAAATTCTATTCCCTTACAACCTCCTGAACCTTCTAAACTTGATCACATAAGGCTTCATATAGGTGCTAAAGAGCTTTTCTTAGGTCCCAGTGAGAAGAGCTCAGCTCTGGTCATATGAGTGAAGATGGGTAGATGCTCCGATTCTTACTTGTTCTCTCTTTCAACAAGTGCTATCATTGATTTCCTCACTGTTCTGTGAGAAGCTAGCAAACTTTGTCAGGGTGAGCGCTTTTCTTTTCTTTTGTCAGGACAACATAGATCAATCCCATATGAAAAATGGATAGTCTTTCCCTTAAGAAGATATTTTCCTACCTCCTTGTGAAGCAAGAAATGCAGAATTGTCAGGCTATCCTAGCTATTAGGGTCTCTTTCTTAGCTACCTCGGGTGAATAAAAAATAGTTCCATTGAATTCTTTTTTATTTATATGTTTTCTTCCAGCTAGAGAGGAGAGGGGTATAGTGAATGATTTTTGGTTTATTTTTCAATGTGAATGAAGTTGTCAAATACTAGAGTGAGGCCAAGTAACTTGAGGATGCAAAAAGAGGTTCATTTTCATGCCTTGGGAAGGTTGGCTGGTGGGAAGGAAGACAGTAGATATGATCTTCTGTTGAGAAACTTGATTGTTAAAAGGGAAAAGACTATCAGGGCAATAATTGGGGGGGGGGGGATTTAGGATTGAGAGAACTATACATTGGCTTTTTGCTGCTGATTTTTTTTAACTTGTTTTATTTAAAGATGAAAACATTTGGGAAATCCTCTAAAAAACTTTTGGCCAGAACAGAAGCCAGTTTTGAGATAAAAAAGATTGAACACACAGCCTAGACTGGGAATGGCTGGTGATGAAATGTCCCAAAGAAGCTGGAAGGAAATTAGAATAGGTTATAAACAATTGAATAGGAACCTCTCTGCCTTAAGACTGAAGGGAAGAAGGTGGGTTTAGATGCAAAGAAAAGTTTATGTGTATGGGAATCAGCAGGTAGTACAAGGTCACTCCTGACAGCCTTGACTTTCTTCATGGAGTAACATGAGGTCATCTACTGATGGTGGGTAGGCTGGGAGAATAATTGGAGAATGGTCAAAGTAGAAAGTGTCATTGAAGGGGATGGGAGAAAAAACTGACCAGTGACAGAGAGATGGGTGACAGAGAGGGGCCTAAGGACCAGTGATAAGGGAGACCATGCATTTGTGTGGTTCCAATCTATGTGGATGGGCTATTTTCCCCAGCAGTGCCCAACAGGGCTGGTAGAGGTGATAAAGTCAACGAATGGACTGATCCAATGTTGAAGGTGTGTGGGACAAGGAAGGGGAAAGACTGGGGATGAAAAGATGACTTAGGTCATAAACTTTTGTTTTATGGAGTTAGAGTCAACTAAGTTCTTCTCCAATAAATTTGTGACATTCCCAACACCAGATAACAGTTTTTCTCTGAATGTATGAAAGCTAGACATGCTGTGCTTCACTTGGGAAGCTGAAGGTTACAACACCTCTGACTCACTCTCTGATAATCAATTTTATTCTTTGGATGCAGATGTTCTGGTCCTAATTCAGATGCCACCGGAAATTAGTTTAGTTTTGCTTATTTATTTTGAGGCGTGATGGAAGCCACATAGGAGAAGATAAATCTTAGGCATATATGCCCAGCAGAAGTATTTGTATACTTAGTGTTTGCTTATGTTTTCCTTTATGCATCAGCTGCTTTTTCTGTACACGTACCTTTGTGAGCATATGGCATTTTGAGGTGAGTCATAGAAAATTCAGCTGAGTCTGTTAATTGCCAAAAGAGACAGGTATAAAACCCAGAAAGCAGCCAGAATGTATCTACAAATGAACCCGAGGCAGGTGTGACTTGCCTAATTACTTGCTGATGGAAAAAGCACACCTATTCTAATTATTTATACTCTAGTCATGATATCAGTCTCCCTGAGTAGCTTCAGGCAGTGTGTTTTATTTTATTTTATTTATTTATTTTTAAAGTTTATTTATTTTTGAGAGAGAGAGAGAGAGAGAGAAAGCGAGAGAGAGAGAGAAAGCAGGGAAGGGGCAGAGAGTGGGAAAGACAGAATCCCAAGTGTGCTCCATGCTGTCAGTACAGAGCCCAACGTGGGGCTCAAACTCACGAACCGTGAGATCATGACCTGAGCTGAGATCAAGAATCAGACGCTCAACTGATCGAGCCACAGGCGCCCACAGGCAGCGTGTTTTAAAAGAAAGCAAGATATGGCTTAGAATCTTGGCTTTAAAGTTACATGGACTTCATATTTACGTGAAGCTTGAGCTAGTCATTGTTTTGTTATTTATTAAAAAAATTTTTTCTTAGCGTTTATTTTTGACAAAGAGAGAGACAAAGTGAGAGCAGGGGAGGGGCAGAGAGAGATGGAGACAGAATCTAAAGCAGGTTCCAGGCTCCAAGCTGTTAGCATAGAGCCTGCCACGGGACTCAAACTCACGAACTGTGAGATCATGACCTGAGCCAAAGTTGGACACTTAACTGACTGAGCTACCCAGGCTCCCTGAGCTAGTCTTTGTTTTTAAGCCTTGGTTTTTCTTTCTTAAAAATGAGCCCTATAATACATTTTTTTTTTTTTTTTGTCATTGCTCTTATTCTGAGGACTGAATGCATCAAGTATTTGAAGCACCAAGCTTAGTTCCTGGCCTGTATATATCCTCCTCATTTCCTTCTTTTGACTCCCACCTTTAGGACTTGTAGCAGCTAGACACGGGAGATGAAGTTGGGGCTTATTATGGTTCTTCTAGCACAAGAAGAACAAAAACTACGGGATCAAAATATCACAATTTAACAATTGTTAAACAGAAAAAGAATGATAAAGCAAGTGTGGTAACATGTTTTTTTTTTTTTCAATATATGAAATTTATTGTCAAATTGGTTTCCATACAACACCCAGTGCTTATCCCAAAAGGTGCCCTCCTCAATACCCATCACCCACCCTCCCCTCCCTCCCACCCTCCATCAACCCTCAGCTTGTTCTCAGTTTTTAAGAGTCTCTTATGCTTTGGCTCTCTCCTACTCTAACCTCTTTTTTTTTTTTTTTTCCTTCCCCTCCCCCATGGGTTTCTGTTAAGTTTCTCAGGATCCACCTAAGAGTGAAAACACATGGCATCTGTCTTTCTCCATATGGCTTATTTCACTTAGCATCACACTCTCCAGTTCCATCCACGTTGCTACAAAGGGCCATATTTCATTCTTTCTCATTGCCATGTAGTACTCCATTGTGTGTATAAAGGTGTGGTAACATGTTAAGGTTTGGAGGAATCTAGGTGAAGTACACGGGAACCCTTTGAACTATTTTTGCAACTCTTCTGTAAATCTGATATTATTTCAAAGCGAAAGTTAAAAAGAACCACAATTTGAAAAGAAAACACATCCAGTCCTCAAATAAGAGAAAATATCTGGGTGCTGGAGGTAAAGAAACAGCCCTTCTGGTGAGGTTGGGGAAGATGGATTGATGTAAGACCCGAACCACATTACAAATGGAGGCTTGGGAAGACAGGTGAGGTGCCCTGCATTTGTGTGCAGTAAGACAACTGTGTATACACAGGATGTGAGGCTGGTAGGAATGTCTCCTTGTTAATGGTTCAAGTAAAAGGACCCGTCCCCCCAGCTTAGAGATGCAAAAAGGAAGATTGTCTCTTTTCAGAGCTCAGATCCGGAAGAAAAATATCTCCTGAGAAGCAATGAAGCCCAGACTTCTGCCGAAATGCCTGACACCAACTTGGCGTGAAGGAAATGGATAAATTAAAGACGGATCCGATTGGAACTCATTTTGTACCCAGAAGAAGGCACTGCAGAACCACTCTTCAACAATACTTTCATAGCCAGGCACACCGGACTTCTATTGCTGAAGGTGCACCTATGATTAAACATATCCCACACCAGGAAATGCTGCACCATGAAGGAAAACCAAAAATAACACTACTTAGGAATATTAACCCCCAGAGAACTTGAGAGGATAGAATAATCTGAAAGAGGCTTCAAATTATTCACATTAACACGATCAACAAAATGAAAGAAGGGACAGCGATCACAAACATAGAATAGGAAGTTATGAAAATCAATAGGCATATCTAAGAAAATCAAGGAAATACACCTTTTAGAAATTAAAAAAAAATCCATTGAAATTAAAACCACAATGGATAAATGAAGCCAGAAGTTTAGAACAGTGATAAAATATAAAAATAATTTAAAAAACTTAAAAAGTTTAGGCACAGTGAAAGAATTTAAGAAAATAAATAACATAACTAGAGGTCATAACCTAGGATACATGACCTCAAACCTCAGCCAAGGCTGCAAGAGGTAGAGAAAGAGTGAGTGGTGCAGGTCTAAGCAGGTGCAGAAAGGGAATGGAGGGTACGAAGAGGCAAAGTTCTATAGATATTGGCAGATAATTTTCCAGAACAATGAAAGAAAGAAATCCTCAAGTTAAGGATAAGAATGATTTTTCACTTGGACACCCTGAGGTGAAATGACAGGGCGCTAAATATCAAGAGAGATTCTTAGGAGCAACCCAAGGGAAAAATACCCACAATGCTAGAGTGCTTGATAATTGTTTTTCAAAATCCAAAAGTAAGATGAAGCGTTATTATGAGAGAGTTAGAGAAAACTGCAGAAGAATAGGACAGGAGAGAGAGGCACATGTAAGAAATAAAGGAACAGCTTTAAGGGCACTAAATAGAGGGAGAGCCACAAAACTTAGATCTGGGAGCCCCTTCTTTCTGGGTCTGTCACTTCTCTGATTAAGAACATGCACAGGATATTTTCTGTTTTTGTCATTGTTTTGATAAGCTTCAACCATAAGCCATCAACTCATTATACACAGCGCTTATTCTTCCCTCACACAGAGCCAGTGTGCTTGAGTTGTGACATCACAGACACAGAGAGGTGGGAAGACATGTGATCAGCCTGCCATATGGCAGGGAGAAAGGGTGGAGGAATCCAGGAGTCTAGAAAGAGGCTGAGAACCAGCCTCCACCTGTTGCTTCAGAGCGTCACAGTGGGTAGGGTCCTACTGGAGCTTTGAGATCAGTGGAGGAAGGACTTGCACAGAGCAGAGCTGCCCAGTTGATCTCCCAAACCTAAGACTCTTTCTCCCTCTGCCCCAGGCTTTTTCATCAGAGCTGCATTTTGCCCCATGGAGGCTGAGCTCTGTTTCTGGAAGTCTTAAGCATGCTTCCATTTTGAGTTGCTAATCATCAGTCTCTGTAACTTGCAAGAGATGCCCCTGAGGTTTCGCCAACTCAAGTAGAACAGAATATAAACTTATTATGGAGCATAAAACATGAGAGAATCAAACGGAAACAAGTTCAGAAAATAAATTGCATTTAGAGCTAAATGAATAATCTTCCCCACTTCTTGGGCTGGCTGGAAAAAGCACTTGTCTGGAATAACAACTGGAATGACAGCTGTTGCATGCAAGTCAGCGTGTGATCGTGCTGGCTTCAGCACGGAGAGAAGTGAGGGGTGTGTGTTTAGGGCAGAGTTGTGTGTTTAGGGCAAGATTGCTGGATTGGCTGGACACTCTCAAACTCTGATTTATCCCAAGATGACAAGAGCAGGCAAGACCTTCCACATTACCCGGGATCTTGCAGGTAGATGAAGACTTACCCTCTAAGCCCCTTGGAACAGAGACTTAATGGGGGCTTTTCATGAGTCTGAAAGTGAACATCAGACAGGCCATTACCTTAAGAGAGAGACAGACGAAAGAGGTGCAAGGCTGGCTCCTATTTTGAATGCGTAGTGTTTGAAAACCATTGACTTAAGCAAGAATTACCCTGCCCCCACCTCTCCAGGATGAATAGTCTTGGAGTGCAGATAAATTGTCTGGGTACAGAGGATGTATACTCTGTCTCTAGGATGTTGGGAGGCATTCCCAAAGCCTGGGTGTCCAGGAATCAGGACAAGAATGATAATTACTCTCAATAGTGAAGCATTAGATGGACGTACAAAATAATTTAGAAATCCTAGGAGCTCTTGTGTTCCCGATGCCTCTCTGTTCCTTTTCTCTGCTCATTTCTGTAGTAATTTGCATAGATTTACACTAGTGAAACTTTTATAAGCTGGGTTGCTGCCCGCTTCTCGTGTGATATTTTGTTTACATGCCTGAATGTTTGCAGAAAACAGACAGACTTTTCACCCATGTTTTGCAAGAATACAGTGTGCTGCCTTTCACTCCTAGGAGACATTTGTGTGTTTGTTTAAGGATGGAAAGAAAAAGTCTTTCTTCCCCCTGTGTAGGCAAGGTGTTGTTTCTTGTTGCTTTTAAGATTTTTTTTTTTTTTTTTTCCCGGGGCACCTGGGTGGCTCAGTCGGTTGAGCGTCCAACTTCAGCCCAGGTCATGATCTCACAGTTCGTGAGTTTGAGCCTTGCGTCAGGCTCTGTGCAGACAGCTTGGAGCCTGAAGCCTGCTTCGGATTCTGTGTCTCCCTCTCTCTCTGCCCCTCCCCAGCTCATACTCACACTCTGTCTCTGTCAAAAATAAATAAACTAAAAAGAGGTTTTTTTTCCCTTCAGTTTTCAGAAGTTTGCTGATAAAGTGTTTTGCTATGGATTTCTTTGGGTTTATCCTGTTTGGAGTTAGCTAGAATCTGTAAGTTGCTGTTTATTGTCAAATTTAGGAAGTTTTCAGCCATTATTACATCTAATATTTTTTGGAATACCACTGGGCAGTGGTTAAGAGTGGTCAGAGTCCCGAGTCTTTATCACATCTCCTGACACTACCCCAGCAGGTCGGGAACACATGCCTCATTACTGCTGGGGTAGGAGTGGAAGTCTTGGCTCCCATGTGGTCTCCCCAACACTTCAGTTTCCCAACCTGGCCTTCTCTGACACACCACTGCAGGCAGAAGGGGCAGGGAGTTGGGGTGTCTCATTAGACCCTATCCAGGGCATTTGCTAGTATGGATGGAGCCTCAGTTTTTTCTGTGGTGTTTGGCTGGAGTAGAGTGGTTATTATCTAGTAGTTTTCTGATTTGCTAGTCTGCCCTTTTCCTGATCTTTTTTTTAAATGTCTATTTAATTTTAAGAAAGAATGCAAGCAGGGGAAGGGCGGAGAGAGAGTGGGGGGGGGGTTACAGAGGATCTAAGCTGGCTCTGCACCAAAAGCAGGGAGCCTGATGTGGGGCTGGAGCTCGTGAATCGTGAGACCATGACCTGAGCAAGAATCTGATGCTTAACCGAGTGAGCCATCCAGGCGCCCCCCTTTTCCTGATTTTATGACTAGACAAAGCAGGCTTTTGTTGAGCTTTTTTTTTCCCCCATGCCTGTTGGGTCTCTGGGTTGCTGACTTATTTGGCTCCACATTTGGGAAGTATGAGGCAAAAGAAAACCCAGGGACCTTCCCTCTATGTCATTCCTTGGGTCCTGGGGTCTCTAGAAAGTACAATTCCTTGTCTGCCTTTGTCATAGTCACCTTATATTCGTTTCATCCATCATGACCAGAGATTTTAATTGCACTTAGTGTGAGGTGCTCCTTTTGGAAAAGATGTATCTAGTGTATATTTCCCTAAGTAGAAGTGCTTAGATGCCTTATTAAGTCTTCATACCTTTACTCTTGCTAGATTGTAGAATTTATATTCCATGCCCTTTCTTGGTGAGTATCAGACCCAACAGAGATCTAGGGAATCCTGTTAGATCAGCACATTAATTATAAGCCCATGGGCCAATCAAGTCCCCCAGATTTAGGAGAACCATGAACCTCAATGGAATTTTGGTCAGAAATTTCCTTTGTCCTTTGCCTTTACCTATGAATTAGCCACTTGAGTCATTACTTTAAGGAGGAAGGAAAATGTATAATAATGCTTTTTTTTTTTTTTTAAAGAGACTTCGTTTTAGAATTCTCTTAACCATAGAATTTCTTTAAAAAGCTAGTCCTTTCAGTGTGAATAAAATACTATTCAGCTACATGAATGTTTTCATGAACACAGATTTTAAAACTAACAATTACTTATTGAAATCCTGGCTTGTGAAAGGCACTGGGCTTGTGCCCTCCTCCTTCATGCTTTTCTCATACTAATAAATGCTACTACCTTAAAACAGCTCCTTTCCAAATCTTGTTCTTACCTTGTGATCTAATATCCTCACTTTACTGCCACTTCTCTCTGCTGAGCACCCACTGTGTTCTTGAGAGTTATTTAAGCTAGAATGAGCATTCGGGAATGGCTGAATTCTGGTCATTTTCTATATATAGTTGTTTGATTAGGAATTCAGTTATGTTCCTTGACTTTTTCAGAAGTATTATATACTATGTGAGACTTAGGGCTATGTTTCCTGTTTCTTTTCTAACTTTTGGGATGATTAAAAAAGTACAGTCCCAATAATTGGTTGTGAAATGAATTAATGGATGTCATCAAGAGAATCTAGCCTAGGGGTTAGTAATAGAGACTGAAGAATTATGGTTTTAGTCCTTTAGGCAGTGTTCATTTATGTGCCCAATGAATATATAGAAGCTTGCTGTGTATTAGGCACCTTAGTAAGCATGTTGTAGAAATTTCAAAAATGAACAAGAGACAGAGTGATGGGGTGGTTAGAAGCTTGAACTTCTAAGTCAGAAAGAATTGAGTTTTGACCTCTGATATGTCCCCTCCTAGCTGTGTCACTTTGCAAAATTTAGTTTTTATGAGCTTTTATTTCTTCATCTATATGTTTGTTATGATGAGTCAATGAAATAACAAATGTATAGGATACCTGGCATAAGGAGGTACTTGATTTATGTTGGTTATTCACAAATCATGCTTTCTGCCTCAAAGGAGTTTTTAGTATGGTAGAGAAGAAAATATCCTTCTGTTCAAAGTAATTAGAACATTTTTAGAATATACCCCACGAGCAACATTTTGTGAATTCAAAGAACACTGACTTTAAACTGGTGATGGGCTGTATAACTTAAATCTAGTGTACAGCTGCACCCCAGTTGGACTGGGGTGCACAGAAAAATGGTCTTCCTTAAATCAAAAGAGGAATTGGGGGTCAAGGATAAAGGTGGGTTTTAAGAATTTTCTTGGTGTGCTGGACATTTTCAAGTTACCCACTCAAGCTCCTCAGATCTATCTCCAGCCCTGGAGGATGACTTTATGAACTGGCAGGCTGACCTTTATGGTTTATACCGTCCCTTGCCTGGAATAGCTTTCCTTTGACTTGGCCAATGGAAGACAATCCAAAAGGTTGCAGAAGGGAGGAGAGTGAGATCAAAATATTTGTTCTCCCCACTTCCTCATTGGTTGTGGGTTGGCTGTATGCCTCCTCTGAAGGCAGCAACTCCTACCTGACTTCTCTGTCCATACCACTGTCTTTTCTAGGTACCAGTAATGGCTCCTTCTCTTGCATGTCCAGGCCTGCCTCTGGTCACAGCTGGCTCCAGGATCCTGTACCATTCCTTGCTGATTCCCTCCGTTTCTTGTGCTGTTTCTTGCCAATGCCCTAAGTGATGCCCTGGTCTTAGGAATTATTCTTGCTTCTGCCTCTCCTCACAGGATAGGCATGGTGGACTAATCCAAACATCACTGAAGTCATATTTGAGCTCAGAAAAGCATGGATTAAAGGGGCCTTCATGGATTTTCACGGAAGAATGAAAGATGAGAAGGGTAAGGGAAAGTTGGAGAACTTTCTTTTCTGAAATGCATTCACCGGGGAAATTTGTACCAGCTTTTTCAGTGGCAGTGGGCTCTTTAGCTTCTTCTCTTTCAGAGAAATACATCTCTTTCTCTAGAATGTGACCAGCAGGCCCTGCGGTTACTGCTGCTTGCAGAGCTTTTAATCACCTGTGTGAACGTCTGATAGGGCTATGAAATATGGCCCCTGAAGGCCTCCGAACTGCCTTTTCCCTTCCTCAAATGGTGAATAATCATTGAACTGCTCCACAGTTTCTGATATGAAGTTCAAATCAAGCCATGAAAAAACCCATATTTCACAAGGTAGCATATTTTTGGTTCCTGGCAGTAAATTTCCCTCACTCTTACCGTGCTGTGGGATGCATTTGGAAAGGTCAGTTTGGCACTGTGTAAATTAACCAGAGGACCACTGGAGTCGAATGAAATCTATTGTAAATGTGTATTGATGGGCAGAGCCGCAGGCGGGGGGCCTGGCTTGGGTGCCAGGGTGATTTGGACAAAAAAGCAGAATTGTACCACGGGCTTTAGAATCGCTGTTATTGTCATGCTGAGTAATCACTGGAGTGGCATGATGAGGCAATGGCAGCACGACTTTCTCCAAAGCTTCCTTTGGGAGGTGTGGATTGGACTTCTGCCAGGGATTGAGCTGATAGCTTGGTGTCATGTGGCCGGATCACCTCAAGTGTGAGCATTACTGCTGTGTTGCACAAATCCAGAGGGCACCATTCACATCATCATCCATGTGAATGGAGCCCCCTGGTGTTGTGCAGTGTACAGGCTGTGCCTCCACTGTGGGTCTAGAAGAGGCAGCACAGTGAGGTGGCTAGAGGGAGAGCTCTGAGGTCAGACAGACCTGGAGGGAAGCCCAATCTTTTACTTTCCAGCTATCCGATCTAGAGAACACATTTTCTGAGCCTCAGGGTCTTCACTTTAAGAGTCGTGATAACACCTGCAGGTGTGGTCTTGATGAAATCAGATGATGTAAGTTAGACACTTTGCTCGGCAGGACATACAACTCCATAACGCTAGCTCTTACTGTTCTTGTGATTTAAAATGTAGGCAATTCCTGGGACCCCTGGCCCCAACATGGCCAGAAATGATAAAGATTAAATGGAGAACATAGAAGGGAACCCTGTTCTGTGTCCTTCGTCAGTGCTTGACTCCTTGTCCTTCCTCATTCATAAAACGCATCGGTGAGCACGGAGGAGCATATCTTTCCACATCTAATAATTCAATCAGCCAATTCATTCATTTCTTCAAAGTGTATTAATTGAGCATTTCCTCCTTCTCAGCACCCTCTTAGGGTCTGGAGAACAGCAGTGAACAGAGAAGTCCATAAGCATGTCACATCCAAGGCTCTTTACACAGCCCCTACTTGTGTGCTTGAGTACTTGTATTAACTGTCTTCCATGCCCCTGCTCTCATTTTGCCTGCAGAGAGACAGTTGACTAGGGGAGAGAGAGAGAAAGAAGGGAGGATGGGAGGGAGAGGATGGAGGGGGAGAGGAAGGAAGAAAGGGAGGGAGGCAGCGGGGAACACTCAGCAAAGACTTGTTATAGGTAGGAGAGCTAGAACTGTTAGTCAAGATCTTGACCTGCAGAGACTGTTGCCTACAAGCCAGCCCATAGCAGTGAGCTCCTCTATCTGTGGCACCAACAGTCAATGAATAAGCAACAATTCATTGCATACCTAGTATGTGCCAGGCAATGCACTAGGCCCAGGGCAGACTGTGGTGAACACATCAGAAATAAAATTTAGTAATGAACACAGACATGAAGGAGGGTTTGAAAGTAACTTCTTCAGTAATAGCAAATGTGCATAAAAGTACAGAATGCCATGACACTTAAAATAGCGAGGAGCAGGGCACCTGAGTGGCTCAGTCAGTTGAGCATCTGCCTTCGGTTCAGGTCATGATCTTACACTTCATGGGTTCAAGCCCTGCATCAGCCTCACTGCTGTCACTGTGGAGCCCACTTCAGGTCTTCTGTCCCTCCCCGACGTCTGGCCCTCCATCACTGGTGCTTTCTATCTCAAAAATAAATAACACTTAAAAAAATAGGGAGGAGCAGTCAAGGGAGGCTTTTCTGAGGAAATGATATGTAATCTGAGACTTGAAGGGTGCCTTGGAGTAGCAGGTGAAGGGCAGGTACAGAGAGAGAGAATCTTCTGAAGTCTCTAACCATTCTGAAAAGAATAACGATGTAGAGCTGTTTTTCAAAGGAGTCTTTTCGCATCCAAGGGTCTGGCATGTATCCTGATGATGGGTTGGCTCAATAAATATTTGTCAAGTGACAGAATGAATGGATGGATAAATCATTGAATGAATGCCTGCATGCATGAATAAAATTCTATAGTAGAAAAAACCCTGGAAGATTCTCTGGATTAGGGTAATTGGGATCTCAATAGCATGAGAGGAGGAAGTTATTCACTATCCTTACTCCTTCGTCCTCTTCTTGCTGCTTTTTGGCTGCTAAAATATCTCTCTTCAGTCCTTCCTCCTCTTGTCACTGGACATGAACATCTCCTTCTTTTAAAAAGTGCTTAACTGGGGCGCCTGGGTGGCGCAGTCGGTTAAGCGTCTGACTTCAGCCAGGTCACGATCTCGCGGTCCATGAGTTCGAGCCCCGCATCAGGCTCTGGGCTGATGGCTCGAAGCCTGGAGCCTGTTTCCGATTCTGTGTCTCCCTCTCTCTCTGCCCCTCCCCCGTTCATGCTCTGTCTCTCTCTGTCCCAAAAATAAATAAAAACGTTGAAAAAAAAATTAAAAAAAAAAGTGCTTAACTGATGCAGAATGTGATCTCATTCTTCATGGTCCCGTGAATAGCGACATCTCTGACCTGACATTCCTGCCCATTGAAGAGGAGGAAGCAGGAACTTCTGAACAGTGGACTCCTTTAAGTTGGTCGTGGATCACCAGCCTCCAGGAAGAAGCTTGTGTAAATGACATCGTTATTGGACGCTTTGAGAATCAGTGTTAGTGATGTGCCACAGAGCAAGACTCTGCCTTTGGGTCCGAGCACTGGCTGCTTTGTGTTGATCTATTATAGGCCAAGCTGGAAGGCAGTGAAAAATTACCCCATTTGGTACCTCGTTTACACAATATGGATCCTGGTGGAGCTTTGAGGGCTTTATTAATAATAGCATCTGATGGTTTATTGGACATGTGGTGCCCAATTATAGGATTTGACAGTATAAGGTATATATTAATGACTTATTAGGGCAGACCTGGCTGGTAATTGATCACTAATGAGGAGGACTTGCTTGCGTCTAGGCAAAATAAGATTTTGAAACTCTTTTAGTCAGCCCTACACGAATGCCTTAGGAGAAGTGATCTACTAAATGGGTGGTAAATATTTCATGGAGAACATTTTACAGCACCCATTTAACTAATTTTTTTTTTTTTTAAGATAACTAGATGGTTACTGGAAAGTCTCTGTTGGCAGCTGCCTTTGGTGTTCAAAATTCTTGATGTGCAGGATTGCCACAGAGTAATTACAGTCATTACTAGCTTTATCTTGCTCTCCATAGCAACAGAGCCATGTCCAATGACTGAGAGTGTTTTCCTGGGACAAGTGAGTTACTGACAAGCTTTGTATTGGGTTCACAGAGACAAAGCATAGTTTGTGCATATTTTTCAAATGTCACAAGAAAAAGAACTATTTCAAGCTACAACTGTGATTGCCACTGATATGGAAGTGAAATATTTTCCTTCTTTTTAGACCCTAAATTAAATAAATAGGTGCTTTACTAAGGATGTTGCATGTAGGATTTCTATAAAAATGCTCTGAATCCACTTTACAAATTTTAAATTTCCACCTGACCCTTTTCCCTTTTTGTATTAATGAATTTCACCTCATTGAATCAGATGTCACCACAGACATGTGTTCATTCTGAATTTGAACTTTGGATTCCCAAGAAGGCATTTTCTCAGTAACACTTAGCAAAATGATATCTATCAAATTGCTGGTGCAGTTAGGATTTAATTCACTCTATCAGCTGCCATTGTCATGCTACTTAACTTTAAAAAAGTAATTTTCCCCAAGACTTCATAATTCCTTTTACATTTCTTTTTCTTTTTCTCACTGAATGAATTTCATAAACTCTTGAAAGAGAAAAGACTGGGCGAAAGCCATTCTTTACAAGGTGACATAGGAGGTGAGCCCATTGTGAACCCCTTCCTTTCCAATTCACCCCTGCCTGCCTTTCACCTGTTAGCTGAGACCGGACACTTTCCATGGCACCTTTCCTCCTGATGCTAGCCTGCAGAGTACCCTTAAGAAAGGAGAAAGAAAGTTAATGGCAGGAAATGGGAGAAAGGGAGGAAAATGGAGTAAAAAAGAGGCAGGGAAAATAAAATCAAAGGACAAAAAACTGGAGGAAAAAGATAACAACGAAGGTGCAAGAGAAATCAAGAGGGCGATCCAACCATGAAAAACCACAGGAGCCCTGGCTTCTACCTCTACCTGCTCTGTTAAAGCCTTTCTTCAATACTCAGCTTGTATTAATCTTTCCCCTTTCCTGATATCTGTAGACAGTGGTCCTCAACAACAGGTAATGATTTCTTCCACCCAGAGGACATTTAGCAATGTCTGGAAACATTGTCAATTGCCATAATTGTGTGTGGGGGAGGGGAGGGAGTGGGGGAAATGCTGTGGTAAAGAATGGGTGTCCTGGGTTAAGTGTTTGCCAAAATCCATGTCTACCTGGAACCTGTGAATATGACCTTATTGGAAATGAGGCCTTTGCAGATGTAATTGACTTAAGATGAAGTCATACTGGATTAGAGTGGGCCCTGATTCAATAACTGGTATCCTTAAAAGAAGAGAGAAATTGGGACACAGAGACAGCCACAGAGGAAAGAGAGCCGTGTGAAGACAGAGACACAGACTGAAGATAGGCTGCCAACAGCCAAGCGACACCAGGTTGCTGGGAGCCACTAGGAGCTGGAAGAGGCCAGGAAGAATTCTTCCCTAGAAACTCGGGAGGGAGCATGGTCTGCGGATACCTTTATTTCAGACTTCCAGCCATCAAGTTCATGGTACTTTGTTATAGCAGCTCTAGGGATGCTACTAAATACCCTAGATGCACAGGCTAGCGCACCACAGCAATGAATTCTATGGTACAAATCGCTGATGGTGTCAAGATTGAGAAACTCTGCTAGAGGGCTTAGGCTTCTAGCTCCCATTTAACACTTTATTCTGTACGTTTTGAGGCAGTCTCTATGTTTGCAATGTTTTTTTTTTGTTGTTGTTCTTGTTGTTGTTGTTGTTTTTTACCTGATTCCTATACGTTAATTGAACTTTTTGTGCCTTTGTCCACACAGCAACTAAGTTGTTAAGTCTTAGAGGGTGGGGACTATGTATTTGCTTGTATGGTTCCTTTACAGTTAATTGGTATGCATTTAGTAGGAGCTTAATAAATGCTTCTTGGACAAGTGAACAAAGAGTATCACACATGATCCACCTACAGTGGTACCTGTCCCCACTTATGTCAATAGAACATATTCTGAGAATTGAGGTTGTATTTTCCCAGGTTGTAACCGATGTTCCTTAAGTCTGACAATCCAGGTGGCATCTGTCAGCCCAGCAAGGAAGGGTGATGTGGATGAGATGTAGAGAAAGTGTGGTCCAGTGGAAAGAGCTCTGGAGTGGAATGTAGGAGCAGGACTGAATTTCCAACTTTTTGGGCATCTCAGTGTTTTTCCTTAGCTTTAATTTCTCATCTATAAAATGAGAATAGTGATATTCTCTAGTAGATAGAGTTGTCAAGAGTCAAGCAGGCTACAACATAAAGAGAGTGACAAAGGTACTAAGTAAATATTTTATTTTTTATCCGTGGAAGCTGGGACAAACATCTTTTCCTGTTTCAGGAAAGAGGCACAGCTAAATACATGCATGTTGAGCCTGCGAATTTTATCTGGGAAGAAGGAAACATGGAAGAGGAAGTAATACATGATGTTGGGTACCTGCTTTGTGCCAGGCTTTTTTCCATTTGTTCATTTTATTGTCAGGATGTCCCAAAGAGGTAGCGATTGCTATTGTCATTTTGGGTTGGGGGAACTAAAGATCACAAAGCAGTGACAGGTTCAGGTATGAATTTTAAACCCATGATATTTCAACCATGCATGCTGCCTGCTAAGCTTATCTGAAAGGTCCTGAGTGGTGGTTTGATGAATCAAAGGAAGGCGATGGGCCCACATAGTGCTGAAAGAGAAGATATCATATGGAAGTAATAACCTGAGCCTGTGCTTATAAGGTGTTGTCTCTGTGCAAAGACAACATTCCTGGTCTTTTCTTGCTAGGCCATGCATCTGGGCTGTTTTTTTCTTTTTTTTCTCTTTCGCATGGGAAACATGCCTTTATTTTCATAAATACCAAATGAGACGTTTTAAAATAACCATCACTTGAAATGTAATAGATGGAAAGACATGTTTAAAAATCTCCTTGTAGGGGCACCTGGTGGCTCAGTCAGTTAAGTGTCTCTTTTTTTCCCCCAGAGTAAGTATTTTATTTATCTTCTTATTTTTTATTTTTATTTAAATCCAAGTTAGTTAACATATAGTGTAATAACGGTTTTAGGAGTAGAATTTAGTGATTCATTCATTTACATGTAACACCCAGTACTCATCCCAACAAGTGCCTTCCCTAGTGCCTATTGCCCATTTAACCCTTCCCCCCAGTCAACATCCCTCCAGCAACCCTCAGCTTGTTCTCTGTATTTAAGAGTCTCTTATGATTTGCCTATGTCTATGTTTTTATCTTAGTTTTTTCTTCCCTTCCCCTAAGTTCATCTGTTTTGTTTCTTAAATTCCACATATGAGTGATATCATATGATATTTGTTTGTCTTTCTGGCTGACTGATTTTGCTTGGCATAGTACACTCTAGTTCCATTCACATTGTTGCATACGGCAAGATTTCATTCTTTTTGATCACCAAGTAGTATTCCATTGTGTGTGTTTATGTATATGTGTGTGTGTGTGCATGTGTGTGTGTGTGTGTGTGTGTGTGTGTGTGTGTGTGTACATGCCACATCTTTATCCATTCACCAGTCGACGGACATATGGACTCTTCATAGTTCGGCTGTTATTGATAGTGCTGCTACTAACATCCGGGTACATGTTCCCCTTTGAGTCAGCATTTTTGTATTCTTTGGATAAATACCTAGTAGTGGAATTCCTGGGTCTTAGGGCTCTTTTTTTTCTAATAGTAGAAGTAAGTTTGTGCTGACCGCCGCTTGGCCTCCAGCACGCACCAGCAGTATGTTAGGCGAAGGTGAAGAGTATTTTCTATGGCCGTGGAATAGAGAGAAGATGATGGGGTGTGATCTCAGGAGTTCCATAGGGAACTCTGCTGTGTTGGTTGGTCATGGAAAAATGAGTAAAAGCATCACAGAGTAAAAGTATGACAAGGGTAAGGTCTGGAGAAAAGATATGGAGTATTAAGTGGCAATCCAGAAGAAGATTCTAAGCTTTCTAGTTATGCTCATATTAAGAATTTATACCCTAACAATTTTTCTGCAAAAATGTCCATGTCTTGATGGAAAAAATATGTGGCTCTGTGGGCAAGTTTTCAGCAGAGCATTTCATAGAAAAAAATAAGCACATTTAAGTGATATCCAAGTGAATAATTTTTGTGTATTGTACTAGTCAACTTGCACTGCTGTCATAAAATACCAATGATTGAGTGGTTTAAAAACAGATACTTATTTTCTCAATATTCGGGAGGCTAGAAGCCCCTGATCAAGATGCCCACAAATTCACTTTCTGGTAGGCTATCTTCCTGGCTTTTAAGATGGCCATCCTATCTCTGTGTCCACACATGGCCTTTCCTCTGTGCTCACGCTATCTCTTCCTCTTCTTGCAAGGACACCAGTCCTATTAGATTAGAGCCCTACCCTAGCAACCTCATTTAGCCTTCATTACCTGCCCCACAAAGGCCCTATCTCCAAATACAGTCACATTGATGCTTAGAGCTTCAACATATGGATGGGGGGGGGGCAATTTAGTTTATAACAACCATGTTGACTCACAAACTTCCATGAATAGATAGAACAAGTCTGATCATGTGGGTTGTCCACAAACTACAAAAAGAAATTTTATGTCCAAATAGCCCCTGAAAAGTAGGAATGGGAGATACTTTGTCCCACCAGCTTCCTTCTGTCTCATGTTTCCAGTCAGTGAGAGTTTACTTCACAGGGTACTAAATCTTCCTCCATATCTTGGTTGCTCTAGTGGCTTGAGATGCTAAAACCCACACCTTCATTGTGGGGCTTCATCCCTGTCCAGAAATGACTGGAAGAATCAGAAACCCTAGACTGTTGCTGGTCAGCATTGCTGCTCAGGGATGGTGTGAGAGGGAGTGCTTGTCAGAGCAAGTGACTGGTCAGCTTTCCGCAGCTACCTTGTTGTCCAGGAGGTGGGCAGTGCCTCCCATAGGAAGAAGCCAGAATGGCTGCGAAGAGCTATAAGCCATGTGTTTGATACCATGGAATTTACTTCTAATATGAATTAAAGACTCCAAGAACACCCTTCATGTATATTTCATCAAAACTAGATGAACCAGAAAGAAAGAAAGTGGAAAAATATTTCCAATGTCACCACTCGTACACAAATAAGTGGTCTCAGCTTGGTGAGAAAGCAGGAGATAGAACAAAAGTTGGAGAAGAATCCCAAAGCTATTTGTCCCTAGTGGAAATACATGTAGAAATATGTTTTATAGGGGCACCTGGGTGGCACAGTCGGTTAAGCGTCCGACTTCAGCCAGGTCACGATCTCGCGGTCTGTGGGTTCGAGCCCCGCATCAGGCTCTGGGCTGATGGCTCAGAGCCTGGAGCTTGTTTCCGATTCTGTGTCTCCCTCTCTCTCTGCCCTTCCCCCGTTCATGCTCTGTCTCTCTCTGTCCCAAAAATAAATAAACGTTGAAAAAAAAATTAAAAAAAAAAGAAACATGTTTTATATTGACTCATTTGGATATAAACTTATAAAAATCCACTAATGTAAAACTTTTAGAGTAAGACATCGATGGCTGCACACATTTGTTAACAAAGTAACAGCAAGTTGACGACTTTTCTTCCAGTGATAAAATACTTGCTTTTGTAGAAACTTTGCAAAAGGAAATCACTTTTAAAAGTCTTCAGTGATGATTACTGTAAGATGAGCCCATCCCTCACCAGCTCTTCAAAAAGTATGCGAGTGTAGGGTGCCTGAATGGCTCAGTCGGTTAAGTGTCTGGCTCTTGATTTTGACTCACATCATGATCTTACAGTTTGTGGGATCAAACCCCCCTCATCAGGCTCTGCACTGACAGCATGGAGCCTGCTTCAGATTCTCTCTATCCCTCTCTCTCTGACCCTGCCCCCCTCTCCAAATAAAGAAATCAAACCTTAAAAAGATAGTATGCCAGTGTAAACCTCAATATTCACCCATGATCAGATTTACAGATGTCACATGAACTGAGTGATAAAAGTTGGGGCCTTCCAAAGGCAAGGTTCAGAGCATCCTGTATGTCAGGAATGATGTTTCAACCTTCAACGCTACCAGTGGTACCACTGGTACTCAATCAGTGGTCGAGGAAGATCATGCTTCCTCTACACATGGGCTTCCAGTGTAAATTTCCTGGGAAGCAGATCTGGCGTAAGTATACAGAATATACTTAAGTCAGCTAAACAAATCGAAGAATGATTATCTCTTGCTTTAATTCTGTTCTCATATATGAAAATTGTTGACTTGAACATCATTTAAATGCACTTGTTTAGTTTTCCTTTGAAATCTTCTGCTGAAAACTTGTCCATGGATCCATATTTTTTGTTTTTTTCCATCAAGACATGACCCAACAGGATGCGGACATTTTCACAGAGTAATATTCTCATTGTTTCATATGTTTTCTTATGCAAAAGACCTCAGGATAAGACAAGTCTCTTAAGTTAGAAAGAAAATGGCTTAGCAGTCCTAGGAGATCATGCATTGGGTCGTGTTCTATAAAAATGGCAGAAAATATGCAAAGTCTTTGTTTTAATTGTAAAAAAAAAAGAGGTTAACAATCTTCTCTTAGGGAATATGTCATTCTTTTTATGTAGCATCTGTTACAGGGTATGTCACTTGAAAGCAATTCAGGGACATGAACAAAGAGTTGCCCACAAAGGGTCAGATGAGATTTTCAATTATGCTGAAGTAACAGTATGTTATGCATTGTAGCTCTGCCACCAGGCCTTGTAGAAGAGCTGAGCGGGGGGAGTCAGATGATTTGGCAGTGGGCTATTTGAAAATATTCAGGCTGTTGCCAGGAAAGGAGTTGAGACAGAGTTTCAAAAAACTCTATTTGTGAAATTAAATTGGCCAGGATCAGGACAGTCTTGCGGCTTCAATCTGGTTGCATGCCTCTAAACAAAGGCCATCAGTACAAAGTGATGTTCTTAACTGTGAGGAAGTATCTAATGGACTGCCACTGAGGCCAGCTCCAGGTCAAGCTTCATTTACTAATGAAAGAATAGTGGACTGGGGAGAGCATTAATGAAACCCATTGTGATTACAAAGCAGAGGACCCTGTCTTGTTCAGAGAACAAAATAAATGTCATTCTTATTTCTTCACATTTAGAAAGCTTTGCCAGAAATTTTGCAGTGCATGTGATTTTAGGATAAAATAATTTAAAGGATAAGGGAAATAACCAACGTGGCAGAGAAACGCAGGTATAAGAGAGGTTTATTTTGGAAACCACAGGGCATATCCTTTGGATGGAAGCCACTGGAATTCAATTTTGAGTGGGAGGGAGAAATGCATACATAGCCACAGAGGAAAGCTTTGATAGCAGAAATATCCAATAACCGAGTCCAGATTTTTAGGGCACTGTGGAAATAAAATTAGGAAAAAAGGAACAGATGCCCTACCAAACACCTGACAGATGACGGTCATATGAGAACCAGGCCATGGAGTTGTGTTGGGCAAGGAGACACTTACGGTAGTGGTAGTTGTTATAACAAAATTGATGTACCCTAGATAATTGATGTACCCTAGGGTTGATTGAAACCCTAGTTTTCTTCCATACATGGGCCAAGACAGAATGTGCTGACTATATCACAGAGTCATAGTTTAGTTCCAGAGAGTGTGGCTCTGTGGAGGACATTAATGAAACAGGTGATCTGCACTTAACTTCCCTCTAGAGGCAGATACTACATGGCATCAAATACAGTCATCCAAGTGACAAGATGGTGATGCTGAGGCCTTATATAGTTCATGATTGGATCCTTGATAGTAGGTGAAATACAAAGACAGGTTTTTAACCTCTGCATGAGATGGACCAGTGGTCACAGCGCACTCATGTTGACAAGATTACAGCCCAGGCCTTTTTAGTCTTTGCCATGTCTGAAATGATTCAGGAATTGAATGGAGCTGAGGGGCAGTCATCCGTGAGATAACCCAAGCTAAAAAGGTTAAGTGGATGTATAGACGTGAAAGATAACAAAGATGAGAGACCTCTTAAAGTGATGGGCATAGTTCTGGATAATCAGCTAATATTCCTGAACTGCCAGCTGAAGTTTAATATGAAAAGGAATTTAGATGATATAGTCACTGTCGTAGGCCAGATAACAGGCCCTCAAAGATGTCCTTGCCTTCATCCCTTGATCCTGTGAATAGGTTACTTTACATGTCAAAGGATCCCTGCAGATATAATTAAAGTTATGGACCTTAACGTAGGGAGGTCATCCTGGATTGGTAAAGTGGGCCCAATCTATTCACACAAGCCCTTAAAAACAGAGAACTTCCTGTGGTTGCAATCAGATGCGGTGGAAAAGAGGCAGAGTGATGTGGTAGAATGGGAGGCCAACAAGGCTGGAAGCATGAAAAGAAACTTGGCGTATTGTTGCTGACTCTACAGATAAAGGAAGGAAGCTGAGAGGGTCTCCAGGGTGACCACCAGCATGGAGATGTGGCCCTTAGTCCTCAAACAGCAAGGGACAGAATTCCACCAGCAACCTGAGATCAGCTTGGAAGTAGAGCCTCCCACGAGCCTCCAAATAAGAGCTCTGGACAGGGGACACCTTGATTTCTGCCTGGTATCTGGTCATACATTGCTGGGTTTCTAGCCCACAGAACTGTGTGAGAGATACTGCTTTTGCTTTAGGCCTCTAGGTTTGTGGTAACTTTTTATGGCAGCAATAGAGAAATAATACATTCTCATACCTATGTTTATATAGACAAATGCATTATTTTTAAAAACGTGTGTGCACACACAGTAGCTCAGGCAAAGTGCCATACACTATGTAGCAAGCTAGAATAAAGAGAGAACATAGATGTTATACAGCCTTACAGTCTGGTGCTTCTGGCACTCACTACCAAGGTTGGACTGGTAGCATGATACACTTTGACCCTTTTAAAGGTCTTCAGTGATTCATTAAGGAGAGACTCTCCGTGTGTCAGATTTTCATACTGTCTGCTTTTGAGAGCTGATGACTCAACAATGTTCAGAAAATCAAACCCAGTTTCAGCTTTCACCCATCTATGCCTTTGCAAAATTTGATAAACCTACCAGCCAATATGCATATATGTGTGTACTTATGTGTGTGTGTGTGTGTGTGTGTGATATATGTGTATGCAGGTATAGAAGTCTCCTTCCCAAAATAGTTTCCTAATGTGTTAAAAATAGAACGGGAAATTAGCCCTTTGGAAACACAGATCTTCAGTTCCTGTGGATTGGGGTGTAGCAGGTGAAGGAGGTTATGAGGATTTGGTTTCTATCACCACTGAGCCTGTTCTTTTCCCACGGGGACATCTCTTGCAGGTTTCCCTTATTTGTAATTCCTTGCGTTTTGAAAGCTCACCCGTGACTTTGTGCAGAGAAACAGCTCCTGCTTCTTTCTTCTCAAACATGCTGATCATAAGAACTTAATGAAATGCTTGTGGGAGCCACCTCTCTGTTTACCCATCTCTTCAGCACCAGCATGAATGGACAGCCCCCCTAGGTGGCTTCTAATGCCGTCAACGGAGCTGTCTTCTGTGTTCTAAATCTAAGGATGGATACTGAAAAATGCTAATGTATGATAAGCGAGAGCTAGATTGACAGGAAGCACAACAGCAGAGGGAGAGGTTGTTTGGTGAGGCTGGGAAGGGGAAAAAGAGAATGGAAGTGAGAAATACAGAGACTAATTGGGAATAAAACCAAAGAGGTTAAAATAGAATTTTTTTGGAGTTAACCCAGAGAGAGGCTTGGGTGGAAAAAAGCTTGGGTAAAAAAACATGTAGATTTATATCTAGGAAAATAGAAAAGGCTTATTCCTCTTAGATAATAGAGAAATGGGGAAGAAAAAAGTAGTTCAGGGAGTCAAATACCTTTCTGGAAGATCGGTTAATGTCCAAATATTGGTGTAGCCCTTGTTTTTCTGAAGATGAAGGACAATAGTAAGCCAGCTTGCTGGCTCTGGTTTAGAATCTAGGGAGACCTAGAAGCTGAACCGAAGTTATCACTTAGGGTAAACCAGATGGGCTCTGCACAGGTCCTATGCTGTGTCTCATATTTTCGATGTTGTGCAGAGGCTTTTCATCCTGAGACCTACAAGGGTCGCATTTAAGAAACAGGGACACAGTTCCCATGACCAAGGCTTTTGTTTGGAGCAAGAGTTAGGGGTTTACCCAAAGGCAGAAGAGGGGATGTTCCTTTTCGGCAACATCTCTGGCATTTTGTGTTACAACCTTTTCTGTGGAGCATGATGGAGAAAAAAGGTGATATAGATTCTCACTTTACATTTGAGGCATCTGAGTCCCAGACAGGTAGTATGAATGTCTAATATCCCCCAGCAACTGATCCAAATACTCTCTATTTGTTTGAGTCCTAAAACCTACTTTTACGTTCATATTCCCTAAAGATAACCTTGTTTCCTATTTTCTGCACATAAACATTGAGACCATCAGTGTAGGGATTTTGCACAGGTAAGAGAATATTTGAGGACTCAGGGAATATTCTATTTCTCAATATTAATCTTTATTTAATTTTTTTCTTTGTTTCAAGTTTTTATTTAAATTCCAATTAGTTAACATATAGTGTAGTATTGGTTTCAGGGTTAGAATTTAGTGATTCACCACTTACATATAATAACCAGTGCTCATCACCACAAGTGCCCTTCTTTTTTTTAAGTTTACATTTATTTATGTTGAGAGAGAAAGAGGGAGAGCACGCATGCACACAAGCGAGGGAGGGGCGGAGAGAGGAGAATCTCAAGCAGGCTCTGTGCTGTCAGAGCAGAGCCGGATGCGGGAATCATTCCCACTAACTGTAGATCATGACCTGAGCCGAAATCAAGAGTCGGACGCCTCACTGACTGAGTCACCCAGGCACCCCAACAACTACACTCCGTGATGCCCATCACCCTTCTAACCCATCCCCCAACCCACCTCCCTCCAGCAACCCTCAGTTTGTTCTCTGTAGTTAATTGTCTCTTGTGGTTTGCCTCCCTTCCGATTTTTTTCTTCCTTCCCTTATGTTCATCTGTTTTGTTTTTTAAATTCCACATGTAAGTGAAATCATATGGTATTTATCTTAATCTGACTGACTTATTTTGTTCTGCATAATACACCGTAGCTTCATCCACATTGTTGCACATAGCAAGATTTCATTCTTTTTTGGTTGCTGAGTAATATTCCATTGCATATATATACCACATCTTCTTTATCCATTTGTCAGTCAATGGACATTTAGACTCATTCCATAGTTTGGCTTTTGTTGATAATGCTATACATCAGGGTGCATGTGCAAGCACTCAGGGAATATTTTAGCTAGAACCAGCCAACTCAGCCAGGACATTATTGTTATCTTGAATTATTTGTTAGGGAGTCAGTAAAAGAGGGATTTACCTAAATCCCTGTGGTCTCAGCATACAGATGCATGATTGAGGTATAGTAGTTACAGGAAAGCATATTTCAACCCAGGATAAAGAACTTCCTTTTGATTTGAACAGTCCAGAAATTAAATTTGCTAATTATGCAATAATGAGTTTTTGTCTCCTTAGGTAATTAAGTCAAGGTTGAATGATTGTTTCCCAGGGATGCTGTACATGGATGGCATTAGAGTGGAGTGAATTTTTGCTTGGGAATTCAGATCTTGAAATTCATCATTTCCCTCAAAATTAAAACTATTCCACCTGAACTTCCTTCCCTTCCCTTTCCTGTTTTTTGTTTTTTTTTTTTTTTCAAATTTTCTCTTGATTTCTCATCTCCATCTAAGATTTTGTTCCTACATAGGGTGAAAAAGGAGCTTTTAGTTAGCTGAGCCCAACTTACCTTTCTGGGCTCAATTCTCTCTTTTTCCATTTATTTTTCGATGTGCTCATTGATTTATATAATTTTCTCCATCTGTTTTCTGTCTTCTTCTCCAGTGACACTTTCTTTGCATTAGCTTCCCATGACTTCTTTAACATAAAATGATATTCCCATAAGTTTGCCACCTGTCACATTTCCATTCTGAACCTTTTCATGAAACAATAATTTGTTTACATTTGGTGCATCTACCTCCCAACTCAGGTTCACCCCTCAGACTCATGCTATGTGCCTCGTATCTAGTCATTCTGCTCAGTGATAGGTATGTAAGTGTTTATTCCAATATTCTTTCTCAACTTTGTTTTTTTTTTTTTTTTTAATTATCAAGATGATAAATTCCTTTGGGATGTCCTAATTGCCAAATTCAGCACCGTCTTCTCAATCTTTGTCCTCTTAATATTTGTCATGTCCCTTTGGTACAGGTGGAATATTCTTTCACCTTCTGGAAGCTCTCTCTGCCCTTGACATCTAAGGCAGAATTATGCTGATACCTTTTCTATTCCCCCTTCCCATTTCCTAATTGCAGACTCCCCAGAGAATAGTCTTCACCTGTTCTGTGTCTCTCTCTGTATTTTACCCCTCAGCTTTGTTACATGTTAACTCAGGTTCAGCCATAGACCTATATGCAAATGGCTCTCAAATTCATTAACTTAAGCCCTGACCTCTCTTCCAAATTACTGATTCATATTTCTAAATGCCTGCTGAGTGTTCTCCCTGATTCCCGTAAGTATCTCAGAGCCACCATGGCGAAACCAAATTTATACCACTTCCCCCGCCCCATAATTAGCTCCTCCTGCCCACTCTTTAATTGCTCCTGTGAAACCACCATTATTCAAGCTCTTCAGTTCCTAAATTTTGCAGAGTTGATTCTTGCTCCTTCTTTTTCCATAATCCATGTGCTGACCTACCTATCCCACCTATGATTCCTTTCAGGTGAGTATCCTTCTGTATTCCCACAACCTCCGCTTTAGTGTGGAGCTGGTTATCTGTCACCCAAACCTACCTGCATCCATAATTTCCAGATCTTCAGTCTGTGTCCTCCTCAGTCATAACCTACATCCTCCAGAATGATTATGCTCCTCTTCAAACACCAGCATTGGCTTCCTCTCACTGGCAAAATTCACTACAGTCTGTAATTCCAAGTCCTTCACAATATGGGACCCAACTTCACATATATTAACCACTGCAACTAATATATATAAAATATATATGAGCTATATATGTTATATATAACATAGCTTATATAACATATATAAGCTATATATGTTAGCTATATTTATAATAGCTAATATAAATGATTCTTACTCTGGGCCAAGCATTGTGTCAAGTGATTTTAATAACTCTATGGAGTAGGTACTATTACTATAATTTAAGGAACTTGCTATTGGTCACAGAGTTACCAAGCATTTGAGCCTAGGTGAGGTGATTCCAGAACCTTCAGCCATTCTTTTTTTTTTTTTTTTTAATGTTTTATTTATTTTTTGAGAGAGAGCATAAGCGAGGGTGGGGCAGAGAGAGAAGGGGACAGAGGATCCGAAGCAAGCTCTGCACTGGCATGCTGACAGCCATGAGCCCGACGCGGGGCTCGAACTCACGAACTGCAAGATCATGACCTGAGCTGAAGTTGGACACTCCTACCACTGAGCCACCCCAGCGCCTAGAACCTTCAACCATTCTGATGTTCCTTGGCTTATTGCCAGCTTGTACCACTGGCAGCTTTAATATGAAATTTTAATGCATCTGCCATTGACTCTTCTCTCTGGCTGGAGTATTTTTCTATGGATTTTGTCTTAGAAAATATGTTTTCTCCCAGGACTCTTCACTGATTCCTGCCCCCTATTGGAAATCCCACATTATTTACTTTGTACTTTTCTATACAACTTCTTTACAATTTTTTTTTTTTTTAAGTTATGTGTATCCCTTAGCTTCTCAACTATCGTATTTATCATCTCTGTAAAGGCAGGGACTGTTTGTCAATCACCAGTTTTCTGATTTTGTTACTTGGCAGAGCACCTTCCCTACAACACATTAGGATCTTCATTTAATTCGAATTGACTTGGTGCATTAACTAGATATAAGATCAAATCTTGTCCTAATTCAGTACAGTGTCCCTTTTATGCTTTTATGATTATTACCTCTAGCACTAGTGTTTAGACATCCTGAAGTAGGCTCATTTTTATGTCATTTATATACACACATATATGTGTATATATTATTTACTTAAATGTATAACAATATAAATATACATATCAAATGTTTACATATATCATCATAATCATATATATAATATATATAACATATAACTTGCAACGTATATGTTACATAACACATATAGACCTTGTAATTATTATATAATGCCCTTCTTCATCTCTTGTTACAACCTTTAAAGTCTAGTTTGTCTGATATACATATGGCTACTCCAGCTTTCTTTTAACTTCCAGTAGCATAAATAGTTCTCCATCCCCTCACTTTCAATCTGAAGGTGCCCTCAGGTCTAAAATGAGTCTCTTGTAGACAGCAAATAGATGGGTCTTATTTTTTTATCCATTCTGATACCCTATGTCTTTTGGTTGGCGCATTTAGTCCATTTACGGTCAGTGTTATTATAGAAAGATGGGTTTAGAGTCATTGTGATGTCTGTAGGTTTCATGCTTGTAGCGATGTCTCTGGTACTTTGTCTCACAGGATCCCCCTTAGGATCTCTTGTAGGGCTGGTTTAGTGGTGACGAATTCCTTCAGTTTTTGTTTGTTTGGGAAGACCTTTATCTCTCCTTCTATTCTAAATGACAGACTTGCTGGATAAAGGATTCTCGGCTGCATATTTTTTCTGTTCATCACATTGAAGATTTCCTGCCATTCCTTTCTGGCCTGCCAAGTTTCAGTAGAGAGATCGGTCACGAGTCTTATAGGTCTCCCTTTATATGTTAGAGCATGTTTATCCCTAACTGCTTTCAGAATTTTCTCTTTATCCTTGCATTTTGCCAGTTTCACTATGATATGTCGTGCAGAAGATCGATTCAAGTTACGTCTGAAGGGAGTTCTCTGTGCCTCTTGGATTTCAATGCCTTTTTTCCTTCCCCAGATCAGGGAAGTTCTCAGCTATGATTTCTTCAAGTACACCTTCAGCACCTTTCCCTCTCTCTTCCTCCTCTGGAATACCAATTATGCGTAGATTATTTCTCTTTAGTGCATCACTTAGTTCTCTAATTTTCCCCTCATACTCCTGGATTTTTTTATCTCTCTTTTTCTCAGCTTCCTCTTTTTCCATAATTTTATCTTCTAGTTCACCTATTCTCTCCTCTGGCTCTTCAATCCGAGCTGTGGTCGTTTCCATTTTATTTTGCAGCTCATTTATAGCATTTTTTAGCTCCTCCTGACTGTTCCTTAGTCCCTTGATCTCTGTAGCAATAGATTCTCTGCTGTCCTCTATACTGTTTTCAAGCCCAGCGATTAATTTTATGACTATTATTCTAAATTCACTTTCTGTTATATTGTTTAAATCCTTTTTGATCAGTTCATTAGCTGTTGTTATTTCCTGGAGATTCTTTTGAGGGGAATTCTTCTGTTTCATCATTTTGGAAAGAACTGCAGGGTACTTCCCCTGTGCTGTCTTGAATAACTTGCGTTGGTGGGCAGGGCCGCAGTCAGACCTGATGTCTGCCCCCAGCCCACCGCTGGGGCCACAGTCAGACTGGTATGTGCCTTCTCTTCCCCTCTCCTAGGGGCGGGATTCACTGTGGGGTGGCGTGGCCTGTCTGGGCTACTTGCACACTGCCAGGCTTGTGATGCTGGGGATCTGGCATATTAGCTGGGGTGGATCGGCAAGGTGCATGGGGGCGGGAGGGGTAGGGTCAGCTCGCTTATCCTTTGGTGATCCACTTCGGGAGGGGCCCTGTGGCACCGGGAAGGAGTCAGACCCGCCGGAGGGATGGATCCACAGAAGCACAGCTTTGGGTGTTTGCACGGTGCAAGCGAGTTCCCTGGCAGGAACCGGTTCCCTTTGGGATTTTGGCTGGGGGATGGGCGAGGGAGATGGCGCTGGCGAGCAACTCTGTTCCCCGCCAAGCTGCACTCTGTCGTCTGGAGCTCAACAACTCTCCCTCCTGTTGTCCTCCAGCCCTCCCACTCTCCGAGCAGAGCTGTTAACTTATAACCTTCCAGATGTTAAGTCCCACTCGCTGTCAGAACACACTCCGTCGGGCCCCTCCGCTTTTGCAAGCCAGACTCGGGGTCTCTGCTTGGCCGGCGGGCCGCCCCTCCGCCCTGGCTCCCTCCCGCCAATCTGTGGAGCACGCACCGCCTCACCGCCCTTCCTACCCTCTTCTGTGGACCTCTCATCTACGCTTGGCTCCGGAGAATCCGTTCTGCTAGTCTTCTGGCGGTTTTCTGGGTTATTTAGGCAGGTGTGGGTGGAATCTAAGTGATCAGCAGGATGCGGTGAGCCCAGCGTCCTCCTACGCCGCCATCTTCCCTCAATCCTGTTACATAACACATATATACAACATGTATAACACACACGTTATAACTCACATGTTATATACAACATATCATGTTATATATGACATTTATGTGTGTATTGCATACTAATATATTATTAATATATTAGCATAATAGCATAATATATGGTATATATATTATTAATATATATATAATTTTTTAAATATTTATTTTTGAGACAGAGAGAGGGGAGAGACAGAGTGCGAGTGGGGGAGGGGCAGAGAGAGGGGGAGACACAGAATCCAAAGCAGGCTCCAGGCTCCAAGCTGTCAGCACAGAGCCCCACGCAGGGCTGGAACTCACAAACCGTGAGATCATGACCTGAGCTGAAGTTGGATACTTAACCAGCTGAACCACCCAGGTGCTTCTGTATTTTTCAATACTTCCAGAACTGCCCTTCCAAATATGGGAAACAAAAGTCCCATTTCTGCGACAGGCAAATGGTAACACCCGAAACAAGGGTCACACCCGTGTCCAAAATGGATGGAAACCTTTTTTAAAAAACGGATTAATTATAATCAACCTAATTTTGATCTCCTCTGTCAGGCATCTAAGCTAGAGAGTCATGAAAACTGTTCAAGTTGACATGTGAAGGTTTGAGCATTTTAACAGAAGAGCTCATTTGAAAGAATGAATCTGGAGTCCTCTCAGTCCTTCTGATTCCCCAAGCTGCAGTGGGGAAAGGTGGCAATGTGGATGTGAGCAATGCTTGGCTGCCTGCAGCAGCCCCATGTCTCTCGGTCACCCGGGATGGAGGGATGCGGTTGTCTCAGCAAACGTCTGCGAGAGTGAATCGTGACTGACCACCTGGCAGCTCTGTTTCTGAGAGCGGCTAATGGAATTTTGCTTCTCACATGTGAAACCTGTGCTTGCGATTTCTCCCTGCACCCATCTTCCTCTTTGCTGAGTCGCCTGAGACGATTCATACTTCTGATTTTTTTCTTTATTCCTGTTTCTCACTCATCCCTTTGATTTTCTCTCAGTCATACCTGTTATTTGTCAGTTCTGCTTTCTAAGAGACTTTACATTTGTTTGGTGTGCGATGAATAAGTTTTTTTTTTTTTTTTTAATGTTTTGTGACAGAATATTCTGGAGTAAAGGAGTGATAAATATCAAATCAAGTGGAGGCCAGAAATTTAATTTTCCCTATCAGGGCCAATCTGTGCTTCGTTTTATCCTGACAAAAACTGATATTTTATCCCTGTGATAATGGAAGCCTCTGATTGCAGTGCCTTTTCATAATGTAAAGAAAAAAAAAAAGAAAAAGAAAAAACACCTTTTTCTTCCCCCAGAGAAGTTCAAATCAAAGCAGAGCAGATTCCATGCACATTGTGAAGAAAGTCACCTTATATTCCTTCAGCCCTTTGTGTCCCCCTGCCTGGCGGCAAATATTTCCATAAAGTTGCTCAGGTTCTTGATTTAATGTGTTGCTTTCAGGTTTTATCTCTGGTTCTCCTCCAGAAATTTATCTAGCCGTGGCAGAGACACAGCTTCTCCCACTTCCTCCAGCCGGTCCTGTTTCATAAATTAAGGAGGACTTGAGAAGTCCAAGATTATGTCTCTGAACTGGCCTTTTCAGTTAACACGTTAGAACTTGGCTAAGGATAGAGTGGGATGCATCGGTGCATATTTAGCAAGCACTCATGTGCCTGAGTCAGACAGCATTCTAAGAGCTCTTTAAATATTAACTCATTTAATGATTATAACAACCCTGTGATGTCCATCCCATTTTTATGGGCATTTTACAGATAAGGAAACAGGCACAGAATGGTTAATTAACAAGACTAAAGTTACCAGCAGGCAATGGAGCCAGGGTTCAAATGCAGCAGGCTGCCAGGATCCATGCTCTTTTTTTTTTTTTTATAATATTTTAATACTTATTCATTTTTTTTTTTTTTTTGAGAGAGAGAGAGACAGAATGTGAGCAGGGAGGGGCAGTGAGAGAGGGAGACAGAATCTGAAGCAGGCTCCAGGGTCTGAGCTCTCAGTACAGAGCCCGACACGGGGCTCGAACCTACAAAGAGTGACATCATGACCTGAGCCAAAGTCAGACGCTGAACTGACTGAGCCACCCAGGTACCCCACGCTCACAGACACCTTTCTAGCTCTTCTTTGTTGAGTCTCTGGACTACCACAAAGAATGTTGCAAACCATATTTCTTCACATTGTCCAAACTAGTTATGCTAGAAGCATTCAGAAAATGTTCAGATCCCCAAATGCTAGAATAACTTTTCCTGAGAGGTGCAATCTCAACCCTGTCAGAAAGAAGATATGTGGTCTGGGAGAAAACAGCTACTTGACTGTCTTGTTCATCTGTGAAATGAGGTGAGGCTGCGCTAAGAGTTTGCTTCTTTTCTAGCTTACAGTAAGGTGTTGGGATCCCAGACTTAACTGCATATTCTTTGGGACCCCCAGGCTATGTGGACTATGCTTAGAAATTTGTCTTTATCTTCTGAGGGTGGAGGGGACTGGAGTCAGATTAAACACCATTTCCCTGCTCTGCTCTGTAGAACGTGCTAGTATTCTGACTTCCCTAGTTCTGTGGCATATTAGAGTATTCCTTATGTCCTTTTGAGAGCCTCTTTTATGATGTAAAACATACATATGATTAAATATTCCATGAGGACAAAGAGATGAAGGCCCTATGCAGTCATCAGAGACTAAATTAGTAGGAAGCTCAGAAGTCTTTGGGAGGGAAACTATTAATAAGTTGTTTTTTTATTTCCTAATTTGGACAAAATGAATGGTATGAAACCTGGTCCTGAAACAGCACCTTGAGTGGGTACTTGGCATAGTGATTTTTGTGTGATAACCTTACAGGTCTGAGGTTTATAGCCTATAGCTGATGCTATGCACCTGGTAGCATTTTCTAAGTTTTCTGACCCAGATAAATCATGTGTTTAGGCTTTATCATCTTGAGTAGGATCTATTAAGAGAAAATGTGTTCTTAAGTCTAAGGGCTTCTCATTTCTGATTACTATGTCATATTCTCATAGATCTCAGAGCCTTTGTGTTAGAAATTACAGACCAATGTGGCCCATGGATGGGTTCATTTATCTATGAGTGCCTTGAAATTATATTTATATAATGTGTATGTGTATATGCATGAATATGTGCCTTCTAAATTTCACTTCATTCTATGAAAATCTGAGCATTAGTTAAGAATGTTATTGGAACCAACTGACAAAACTCAATTCAAACTGACTATGGCAAAATAGAAAATGTATGGGTTCATGTAATTCATAAGTTCAGGGAGCAGGAATCTTTAGGCATGCTTTTATCCAAGGACTGAACAATGTCATCATGACTTGGTCTTTTGTTTTAGTCCCTCAGCCATGTGCCTCTCTTTATGGGATTCATTTTAGGCAGGGCGTCTCTACATAGCTTCCTTCAGTTCCAGACTTACATGCTAATAATTAGCAATTCCAGTGTCAAAAGAATATATCTTTCTCAGTAGGTCAAGCACAAGTTCTAGAATCACTTCTTGGTGGACTGGTTTAGACTCCAGCTTTTATCCATTCACTCTGGAGATGTAGGGTGATGATATAGAATATGCAAGTTTTGGGGCATCTGGTGGCTCAGTGGGTTAAGTGTCTGATTTTGACTCAGATCATGATCTCACGGTTTGTGAGTTTGAGCCCCACATCAGGCTCTGTGCTGACAGTGGGGAGCCTGCTTGAGATTCTCTCTCTCTCTCCCTCTCTCTGTTTCCTCCCTCTCTCTCAAAATAAAAAAATAAGAAACTTAAAAAAAAGAATATGCAAGTTTCCAGTCCTACAACCCAGGGGGGAAGTAATACCGACCTGAACTATGTGGAGTGAAAGTGGAGAAGCAACAGTTTACCAAAGAAAATCAAGTTTCCACTAAGAGAAAAAAGAAAATGGATGGGGAGGGGCAGACAAAACCAAGACATGCCATCCGGAGGATGTGATGTCAAGCTCCTTCCTTCCATACTCACAAGCAGAACCTAAGAAAAAGGCATTTAGGACACTGTTCTGATGCTGTAAATATGTGCCATTGATTGATTAAAATATAAAAAATGGAAAAACAAAACAACAGAGGCTCAAAAATAAGTGTGAACCACAAATAGATCAGAAATTAAAAACACTGAGCAGGCCTCAAGTCTGCTGCCTTCTGGGCTTTGAGAAGGGAAGAGGACAGTAACAGTCAACATCTTACACCCAAACTATTTCTGCTGAAATTGAATTGAGTACCTAGAGCCAGGCTCATGCTTGATGTCAGAGGCTGAAGCTGGGCTATGCCCATTTCCCACAAAGGAAAGTACACTGAAAAGAAGAGAGTTTCTGACCCAGTGTTTGGGGATTTGGCTTTTCAGATTCTATTGGTCTAGGGAGCCAGGATCAATGTGCAAGCAAAAATAGTACCAAGATATGACAGTCCTAATATCATATTGGGTGAGAATCCCCAAAGCTTCTGGGGTGAGGATTTCGAGTGGAGTGGAGGGGGACACAGAACCACTATATAGGTATCTTGTGAGCACAGAGGGAGGGAGAAAGAGAAAAAAAAGTATAAACAGCAGCAGAACACTCTCAAAATGAACCTACGAGTCAAAATCCCCAAATATGTGATAAGAAAGATAGCCGATAAAGTCAATAATAAAACTACATACTCACTCCAGGTGATCTCAAATATATGGAAGTTTCATATTGATTTTGAAGGTATTACATTTACATTGCTGAAAGTGATAAACAGAGGAATAAGGCCAAGTAAGGAAGACAAGAATAAATGAAATAAAAATAGGCAGAAATGAAACAAGAACAGGCAGGGATGAGAAATAACTAGTTAGAAATCTTGTAAATGAAAGAAATATATATATAGTTCATAGAAAAAAGCAAGTGGTATCAATTCAATTCTAGATACAGATGAAGAGAGAATTAATGAATTGGAAGAAATTTACTCAGCAGCACAAGGAGAGGAGATAAAGTATGTCTCAGAAAGAACAGAGACAGGGAGGATACATTGAGGGGCCCCAATATACATCTAATAGGACCTCAAGAAGAAAATGAGAGAATGGTGGGGAAATGATATTTGAGCAAATAATAGCTGAGAATAATGCAGAATGGAAGGACTTGAGTCTTTCAAAAGTACATTCTCCATACCAAATGGGAGAAATAAAGATAAACCCACACCTAGATACATTGTGTTTAAACAGGAGAACAGTAAGATAGGAAGGCATTTTTAAAAACTATGCAAGGGAGGAGAGGAACAGATGACTTTAAAAAAGATAGCAAGTAGACTGGAAGAAACTGATTGACAACAAGATGCAATGGTTTAAAAAACAATGAAGTAAATACAAATATCTTAAATCATAAAAGATGAAGAGAATTTAGCACAGGAACCTCAATAAGAGGGCAATTAATAAATGTACTTTCATGAGAATAGTAAACAAGAGATAGGTGTGGTACGTGAGAAACGATGGTGATCATAGACATTGATACATTTTACAAGAAATCTATAGGAACGATTGGCTACAAAAAGTAATTTATTGTTCAGTATGATAAAGTAAACTCTAGACAGCAATAATGACATGGAAGACAGTATTTAATGGGTACTTAAAATATGTTAAAGTTCCTGTCATGTTTGGGGGAGGGAATACATTGTGAATAACTTTAAATTTTGCCCAGAAGATTTATAGTATGATATAGTATAAAGATAATCACCAAAAACACAGGCATAAAAATCCATAATTTTGAAACTACTAGAGAAAGAAGAGAGATCAGAATAAATAAACTACATCAATCTAAGCCTAGCTTGGAAAGTAGAGGAAAAAAAGCAGCAAAGAAAAAAAAAATATGGATGCAAACACAAAATAAGTTGGTTGAAATGAGTGTATATATGTAAGAGTACAATAGCCTGAATAAATATAATTGGATTAAGGTTAGCTCTTTTTGAGTGCAATTATCAGATTGATAAAAATTAAATTTATTTCCATCTTGCTAATAAGAAGCCTACTTAAGATGGCCCTCAGAGGGAGTTTGAAAATATAAGCCAAAAACAAGCTTGCAGAGTAATATCAGTATCAGATGAAAGAGAATTTGGGGAAAAAATTATTAATAGGGATAAAGGGGGCTACTACGTAAAAATATAACCATTATGTATTGTAATCCTATCAACTGAGCAAAACCAGACAGCATTACAAAGAGACATGGACCAGTCTATGCAGTGGGTAATTTCAACAAACATGTCTCATTGTTATGCATTTAATTCCACCCCCAACAAGTAGGTTTACAAATCTAATCACATTCTAGGTCACAAAAATAGAATTCTCAGGAAGTTTCAAAGAACCCATAATGAAGAGGCCAGGTTTTATGAGAAGGCAATTTAATTCCTTATCAATCATAAAAATATTAAGAAACTTAAATCTTTAAGAAGATCACCTTGGAATTTGAAGATGTCTTGAATTAAAGAACAAAGTGCTAGGTATCAAAATGTATGGGATACAGCTAAAGTGATAATTAGAATAATTTTTTTTCCCATTAAGCTGGTATTGGATACTCTGAGTGATGTTCCCTGTGGCCTTGGGTGGAGATTCCCTCTGTAGCTCCCCAGTAGACCTCTTGAATCTGGTACATTCCATTTCTCAGATAGCTCCTCAATTTTCCACTATTTCCATTCTTTTTTTTTTTAATGCTTATTTATTTTTGAGAGAGAGAGAGAGAGAGAGAGAGAGAGACAGAGAGTGAGGGGTGGAGAGAGAGGGAGACAAGAAACTGAAGCGGGCTCCAGGCTCTGAGCTGTCAGCACAGAGCCCAATGTGGGGCTCGAACTCCCGAACCATGCGATCATGACCTGAGCTGAAGTCAGACGTTTAACTGACTGAGCCACCCAGGCACCTTACTACTTCCATTCTTTCAGGGTAGGTGCCAACTGCCAGAATATGCCCTGTGATCTTCAACCTGAATTGATTTATGCTCCTTTGTCTCTACCTCTCTGCCCTCACAACACATCTCTGTCTGCCTTAGTGTAAATGATTAGTGACCTTGCCTGATGGAACTCTCCTCTTCCCACCAGCTGTGAGGTTCTTGCAGGAAGAGGTCTCTCCATTCCCCACCATGCCCATGTCAGCAGCTTGCACTTAGGGGGTGTACACACAGTAGTGTTCACAGACTTGAGCTGAGTACCAGATTGATCATGGAAAGAAAACATGCATCGTCCCTCCGTATGTAAAGGCTTTTGGGTCTGTTGGTCCAAAATTTAGAGCAGAGGTCAAGGCTGGAGACATGGCCTTGAGAGTCATCAGCATTCAGGTGGGATTTAGAGCCTAGGGATTGGATTGCATCATTTTAGCACTGACTCTGAGAGCAGAGGAGACAGCCTGAGGAATGGCAGTGTGCCTCAGTGGTTAGGAAGGAGGGGATGGCAAGGAGGGCAGGGGGCGGGGAAGCAGCTGAGGAGATAGGAGGAAATTGAGGAGTGTGGGTGTCTACAAACCTTCAGAAGAACCTGTTTTGAGGACCGGTGAGTTGTGCCAGATGCAGCTGGTAGTAAAGGACAATGAGGCCTAAGAGAGGTCCACCAGAAGAAGAACAACGGTGTCCCTGTGGACCTTAGCAAGGTCAGTTTCAAGGAAGTGGTGGAACAGGACATGAAGTTGGAGTGAGTTGTCTGCATGACTTCATGCAGGAAGTCAACTCGGTCTACAGTGTCTTTTCCTCCACCCTCCAGATCTAGCTCACAGTAGCTCATTCCCTATGTGTACTTTATATATATGAGATATTTGTATTATGTATATGTATATAAATATGCATATGTAATATATACATTCACATTATGTATATACATGTATATGTGATATACATAATATATATGTATATTATATAAATATATAATTATAATATATCATATATGTATATGTGGTATTTTTACATTGTCTATATGATATATACATGTAAGATACACACACAAATGTATTAATTATTAGTAAATATACTTTATATATATAATCTGATATGCTTTATAGATATAATCTGATACATAAATATATATATATATTTACTATAATACTTATCTCATTGCATCATAATTATTTATAGACTTAACCCCTACACCTCATCCTGGCCAGGAATTTAAAAATTTGGGGTCAAGGACTGATTTTTAAAAATTTGTGTCCCAGGTTTCCACACCATGTAGTCATCTGAAGTGGGTTATCTTTCCCCTATAGACAAGCTTACTGTGCAGGCAATGCCGTTCCAGGCAGAGGGCACGGAAGGAAGGAGAGGTTGAGGCAATGGATGCCCTTCACACCGGTCCCTGGCTCTGGCACGTCAGTGTGTTTCAGCATGGTGTTGGTTGTGTGTGTTGAAGAGGCCGAAAGGGGCTGTGTGCATGGGGGCTTGGTAAGAGGTTAGGGGTGCAGAGTCTCTTTGAGTGGCACCTGCCTGCACATGTGGCTGTGACTCCTTCCATCCAGGGAAAGGAAGGATGTTCCAAGCATCCTTCAGACATTACTCCTGCTCTTCTGCCACCACCCCCACCCCCCACCCCAAGATTTCCCAGGAAGCAGCAGTGCTAAAGGGTCGTAGATGAGTGGGCTTCTCATCCTTGGTGTAACATGCTTGGGGTCAGCATAGGGACGCCAGGGGGACAGGTCCTTGTCTTCAGCCTCTGCCTGGGCACTAGTCAATGTGGGTTCTGTGCACGCTCCAGATCGTGTTTTCCAGGCTTTGAAATGACAGTGTCTCAATCAATCCAGCTGAGAGTGGCTCCCACTCACTTTGCCCGATTCTTGGCCTCAAGTGTAACATAAGCTGAGGTCGAATGTAGATTTTCCTCTCTCTTCTTCCCCTCCTTCTCTCCCCACCTCCTTCATTTTCTCTGTGTATTTCTTCCCCTCTGTCTTTTCTTTCTTTGAGTGCCTGTCTCTCTCTCTTTCCATCTTTTTGCCCAACTCTTCCTCTCCCTCATTCACCTTCTATTCATCTCTCTCCATGAACACAGACTCACACATTTGCACAAATGCAGATATGTGCATATATTCTTCATGCCGGTTTGGAAATGCAGACTTTTGGCTCTTTCTCTCCTAATTGTGATTTCCCTGGCTACCTCTGCACTGTCAATTGGGACCATAGCTGAAAACCTGTCTCCATAGGGGAGGCTGCTCTCTGCGCATCACCCCAGCCTGGCTGGCTGGATTCGAGATGCTGGGAAGGCTTCTCTGGAAAACTTAAAAAGCCAAGGATGAGGGCCCACAGGGTTCTGAGCAGAGCGTAGCAAGGTAGTCATGGTGAGAGAGAGGTCTCTCTGCCCCTGTTGCCCCCACAGACCCAGGCATCCACCTGCTACTGGGTGATGAGGGAGGGATTTAGATCCCACAAGAGTAGATTTTGGTCAAAGCACTGAAGCAACTGATCTAACCATTCTAAGCCCTCTTTCCTTCTTTCTTTATTATTTGTATTAATATTGTTAATACTATTATTTATTTTATTACTAAATTAATACTATTAATTTGTTTGTTGAAGTTTCATATATGTAATTAAGTAGTCCAAGCAACATGAGGTTTTTGAACTATCCCCACATCCCTTTCAAATGGCATGCAGCCTAGAGGATCATTACCTTTATTTATTTAAAAAAATTTTTTTTTTTACATTTATTTTTGAGAAACAGAGTGAGACAAAGCATGAGTGGGGCAGGGGAAGAGAGAGAAGGAGACACAGCATCTGAAGCAGGCTCCAGGCTCTGAGCAAGCAGTCAACACAGAGCCTGATGCAGGCTTGAACCCACAAACTGAGATCATGACCTGAGCCAAAGTCGGATGCTCAACCAACTGAGCCACCAGGCGTCCCACCTTTATTTATTTTTTATTTTAATGTTTATTCATTTTTGAGAGAAAGAGAGACAGAGTGTGAATGGGGGAGGGGCAGAGAGAAAGGGAGACATAGAATCTGAAGCAGGCTCCAGGCTGTGACCTATCACACAGAGTCCGGCGTGGGGCTGGAACTCATGGACCAGGAGATCATGACCTGAGCCCGAGTCGGACACCTAACCGACTGAGCCACCCAGGCACCCTGAGTATCATTACCTTTATAAATACACCTCCTTAACTCTCGTCTGGTTAAGTAAGTCATGGTTTAATCCTTGGATCTCAAGGAAAACTTTGGTGATACTCTGCTTGAAATTCTCTGGGTTGAATTTTCGTATGCAATGTGCTTTAACAGTGTGTGCTTCTTAAAATGTGATTAATTACTTCCCCCAAATAGGCCTTGGCACCCTTCCAACGTTTGGGAGTTCTGCTCCCATGGGCAGAAAAAATAACCTTGACGTGCTGGAGCAAGAGCGGTGACAGATCAGAAATGGCCAAGAATGGGGTGGGGGTGGGGATGGTAGTGAGCTTGTTCCAAAAGGCTGGGACCAGTGGTTTGGCTGTACAGATGGGGGTGTCAGAAAGTCCTCTATGTCAGAGATGAAATACAAAACACTTAGCAGAAGGAGAGGGGCCGAAGATAGCCAGGTGGACCACAGGCCAGGGATTGGAATCAGCAGAACTGGAGTTCAGGCCAGAAGACCAAGAACAAAAACTCAAGACCCAGGTAGAAATACTGGGTATCACAATGTCAGGAGCCTTGAGTCATTAATTTTGGTAATGGAGGCAAGTCACAGCATGACTTAGAAAGACCAGAAGCTCCTGGGTCTCATAGTCAGGTCTGGGTTTAGGTTCTCATGCTGTTTACAAGAAGTCTGTCCATGAGCATAATTAACATCTGTCAGCCATTTATTTTCCTTCACCTGGAGCCAATAAAATCCCTTTGCTTTGTTATGGTGAGAGTTAAATGGAGTTGTGTGTGCAAAGTGCTTAGTAAAGGGCTTGCTGAATAGAAACTCTGAATAACTGATGGTTACCTCCCTACTGCCTTGGGAAAGGAGCTCTGGCCTGAGCTGCAGGAATGGCACTGATTCGCCATCAGAATCCACATGGGAGTTTCCTACAGGTCTCCTATTACTCCTGACTTGGTTTCATGTTTGGGCAGAAACTAAAGTCCAGGGCAGTTGTGTGACTTGCTGAAGGTCTGAGCAGTTGTTAGAAGCAAAGCCAGAAATATTACTGAGATTTTCTAAATTCTAACCCATAGGCATCTCAATTAAGCATGTAAATACTTACTGATATCAATTGGAATTTGGGGTGAGGTCAGATTTGTATCTTGGTGAGGAGACTTGTGGTGTTTTATTACAGATCCTATGAAGATAAGCGTAATTTTATGTTTCATTGGTACATTTTTTATGCATGCCCTAGGGGTCTGCATGTTTGACTTCAATGCTTACATTTATCTAAATATAAAAGTAATAGTAACATATGAAGAGATGTGATCCAGGAGGTAACTTCTTGAGAGCATGCGACTCATCTTGCTTATACAATGGTGGTGAGATTGTTCTGATTTCTCCATTTTTCCATCCTGGTCCCTATGGTAATGACAACAATGACTGACTATGGAATGGAATGAGTCGGGCTTTTGTCTTAAACCTATAAGTTGGGATTACCATTCACAGCCTTGTTTCACTCATCTGCCTGGTAAGAGAGGAGACCCTCAGAGTCTTTGACTTTCCTTCCAGTTCCTGCCTAGTTTTTCTATCAGTATACCCCCAATTATGGTTTCGGTTTGCAACACACCTCCTTTTCCCAGAGGGCAGGGAGAGACCAAAGAAACAGACCACTCCATATTAGTAGATGGCAGTTTTTGGTTTTTTTTTATAAATTTGTTTTAATGTTTTATTTATTTTTGAGACAGAGAGAGACAGAGCATGAACGGGGGAGGGGCAGAGAGAGAGGGAGACACAGAATCGGAAGCAGGCTCCAGGCTCTGAGCCATCAGCCCAGAGCCCGACACGGGGCTTGAACTCACGGACCGCGAGATAGTGACCTGAGCTGAAGTCGGACGCTTAACCGACTGAGCCACCCAGGCGCCCCAGTAGATGGCAGTTTTAATAAGCAAGGGAACTTACTTATGAGATTTGTCTTGGGCGGCTGCCAGATGAGTAGATCTCCACACCCACCTGCCAGAATCTTAAAAGTTTGTACTATAGAGGCGTCATGGGGTTCAGTCATGTATACCATCTAGATGGTCTCAACGACACCTTTCTCTCAAGGTTATGTCCTTGAAACAGCTACCATTGTGGGAACAGTGGGCAGAACATACATTCCAAAGACAGGGGAGAGGGTGAGGAGCTTCTCACTGTCTGGGCCCAGCTCAAGGATCAACTGCTGGTCATTGATTACCTCCTTCAACACATGGGTATACCTCCCATGGGACTATCCATTTGGAACTGATTTTTACCTAATACGTAGCAGAGCTTAGTTAAGAATGTAGGCTCAGGCACAAGACTGCCTGAGTTGGAATCCAGCCTTTATTACTTGCTTTCTGTATGACCTTGGGCCAGTCACTTAACTATTCTGAGCCTCAGCTTTTCAATCTGTTAAACGGTGATTACAATAGCACCCTCATCATGAATTTTTTTTTTTCAACGTTTATTTATTTGTGGGACAGAGAGAGACAGAGCATGAACGGGGGAGGGGCAGAGAGAGAGGGAGACACAGAATCGGAAACAGGCTCCAGGCTCTGAGCCATCAGCGCAGAGCCTGACGCAGGGCTCGAACTCCCGGACCGCAAGATCGTGACCTGGCTGAAGTCGGACGCTTAACTGACTGTGCCACCCAGGCACCCCTCATGAATTGTTTTGATGATACTTTGTGTTCAAACAAAGTGGTTTGTCAACTGTGGACATATAGTAAATCCTTATTAACTTTTTGTTAATATGTGGTCCTAAAGCTATTGATTCTTGGCTTCCCTTCATGGAATCTGCCACCCTTCCGCCCTACTCAACTGCTTGGGATTTAGCCCTTGACTTTGCCTTTTGACCAAATCCAAGGCAGCCTGTCTAATGCCTGGTGAGATCAGGGCTGGGAATGGATTTTCCTTGAAAGCTTCAGGACTTATGAAATGATGATTTATAGGATTATTGTGAACTTCCTGGACTCTACTGTTTCTTAGGCCATGTATACATTCTCACAAATACATCTATAGTGCCCTTCATAGTGTCTGATGCAAAAAGAGTGCTTAGTAAGTATGTGCTGACTACATGAATGAGTACATACGTGTCATTATTGAGGGAAGAGCTACAGTCTCTTGTATAGCATTATCTAGCCCTTAGGGTACTTACCATCCTTGTTTCTTCTGTGTGTAACTTTCCTACTTTATAGTTTACTCTGTGACAGGAAAGTGTAGAAGACTTAAGTAGGAAGGCTATAGATGAAGGATAAAGTGGAAGAACACCATAATCAATAAGGAAATGTGCTAATTTGGGCCCATGTCAATGGCGAGGTGAGGCATATGTTGGAAACAAAAAGGTGGAGTCTTATCTGATTCATTCATATCCTCAGAGTCTCATGAAGCCAGGTGGTCACACTGTTTGGGACAAGATGATGGGTCCTGCACCTGGTTGAATCTGAGCATATGTTTATCTAAGGTGGCCTGTGGCTGTGTGTGGATGGAGAACAGAATCATGCCAGATAGGTACTAGCATCTTAGGTGGAGATATGGTATGTGTCCTAAGCATGAGTGCTAAGCTAGGAACTCAATGGAACAAAGGAGAAGGAGGGCTGATGTCAGAATCAGGGAGGATTATAAGCAGGATGAGAAATGGGTCAGTACTGAGAGAAAGTTATCAGCCAGGGTTAGTGAAACTTTAAAGTCTGAAGGAACAGTCCCCACAAGACTGTCCTTATTTATTTATTTAAAAAAAAATTTTTTTTAACGTTTATTTATTTTTGGGACAGAGAGAGACAGAGCATGAACGGGGGAGGGGCAGAGAGAGAGGGAGACACAGAATCGGAAGCAGGCTCCAGGCTCTGAGCCATCAGCCCAGAGCCCGACGTGGGGCTCGAACTCACGAACCGTGAGATCGTGACCTGAGCTGAAGTCGGACGCTCAACCGACTGAGCCACCCAGGCGCCCCTCTGTCCTTATTTTTGACACCAACTGCAAGTTTGGGGGTTTTCCAAAACCACTGTCTATTAGGATAATTTGTTGCAGGACTCAAATAACTCACTGAAAGTTATTATACTTTTAATTATAGTTTATTACAGGGCAAGGGTACACGTTGGAACCAGCCAAAGGAAGAGACATAGAAGGCAGAGACCAAGAGAGATCCAAATGTAGAGACTCTGGCTTGTCTTCGCCCTCTGGAGTCGTGGCCAGTAATTCCTCTCCATCATGATGTATGACAGTACGCACAAAGTATTGCCAACCAAGGAAGCTCATGAGAGCCGTCAGTGTCCAGAATTTTTAATGGGGCTTGATCACATACTGCACATGTGGTTGACCTGTAGTCTCCAGTTCATCTGAAGGTCAGAAGTGAGACAGCTTGGCCCAAAGCCCCATCATAAATCACATTGTTAAACTATCATGTGGGCAAAGTTGCCAGGCAAATAAAGACACAGCCATCAGGAAGGACTTCCAGGAGCCTAGGGATCACCTCCACATGGCCAAGGGAAAAGGCCAGACTTTGCTTTGGGTATGGTTAATTCTTCACTTCACAGTTATTAAGTATTGGGTTGCCAACACTTAATATTCTTAATTTTCTCAAATTATCCTTTGGATGGTGACACAAGAGGAGAAGCAGATTGTAAGAACTATACAAACCTAGACCATATTAATTTGTGACCTTCTCTCTATGGGAAAGACGCTTAAGCAGGGTGACTTGGTCCTTATGGGTAAGGGTTCTATTGGTTGAGCATAATGGGGCAGGACCACCAGGAATCCAGCTATAGCCTTGCCTTTGCTGTCTGAGAAACTTCTTTTTACTCATTCAGGTAGATTGGATTTCATGGACCAAAGTCACAAGAAAACAGGTTTTAAAAATCACAATTGCATTTATTTGTAATTAAGTACATACGCTCACATATGTGTGCATACCTTTACTAAGAACCCTCAAAGGAGGTCATCCCCATCGGTGGCCCCAGTGGTAGTGATTCATCCACTCAGAACATCGAAATACCCTGGAAGGCTGCTTGGTCAGCACATAATCAGAGCAAAGGGAGCTGGGTATTAAAGATAGTGGTTTCCACAGCCTGACGGATTGGCCTTCTCCTGTCTAGCAGCATTTTGGGTCTAAATAGCTGTACCAGGCTTCTAAAATGAGAGCACAATTTCTCCTGGTCAGTGCTGACAAGTCTTGATTTTCCAACTGTCCATTTTCATTATTTCTTATCAGGTCCCAAAGGCTTCTCTCATTACATTATTTTACATTACAATTTACAAGCTTATTTTATATAAGTGACATTTCAGAGTAACTGGTTCCCGGCATGTTAATCTCACTGATGAGCCAGCTCTAAATCACCGTGTGGCATGGGTTAACACTGCTTTCGTCCAGCAGGGGTCTGCCATGCTCCCGAGTTCCAGGGAGCCAGATTTGCCCTGCCCCCAGATTCCAGGACAGGGTGGTGATCTTTGAGCCCTCTGTTCTGATCCTCCAAAGATACCTGGCAAGTTCTTTGTATAATTGCCTGGGGGGAATAGTCAGGCTCAGGTGATATACGTTCTGCTACACCCTCTTCTCTTTCCCACAGTAGAGTAGAGACCGTGAGAAAAAAATAATGGTAGGAAAAAATTAGATGGTTATTTCTGGGTCGGAAATTTAAGTTCTAATGTAATATCCAGGAATTACATACCTAGGCTTTTTGTTCTGCTTTGCCTGTGGGCAGACTTTGCATCTGAATGGGGCTCACACCATAGTGTGTATCTATGTATGTACAATATAAATACATAATATAGCAAAGAAACAGTGGGGCAAATTCCAGAGTTTAAAATACAGCATCATCATCTTTTTAGAGCCAGAGTCACCTTAACGTGCTGTCTGCCTCACTCAGGCAAACTTTAAAATAATATCATATTTCACAAAACCCTATTAAACTGTCACATAAATTCCCCTTATTTCCTTTTCCCGTCAATGCTGATTACCACGGAAGATATTTCTGTGTCAGGAGAAATTCTTTCCGTTCCCATCAGCCTCCTCCTCTTGCTTTGTGCTTTTGGGGGTCTGTCTCCAGGGAGCAGCCTCCCAGGGCTCTCTTTGCTTCTCCAGGACAGAGGGAAATGCGGCTACCCTGCCCACCCTGTTGACCTAGTGCTGGGTTCTGAGCAGCTCAAGCTTCCAGCTTTAATTGTCACAACAATGTAATGGAAGTGAGATTATTATTATTATCCCTCTTTGACAACTGGAGAAATCAAGGCTAGCTATAAATAGCTTATCCAAGTTCAAATTGCTGTGAAGTGGAAGGAGTAGGGTATAGGGTGACCAGTTGTCTTGGTGTGCCCAGGACTGAGGGGCATTCTATGGACACAGAATTCTTCAGTGATGAAATTGAAACAGTCCTGGGCAATCAGGATGGCTGGTCATTCGAGTTTAGACCACAACCACTTCAACTGGCTGAAAGCCCTTGATCTTAACCATTATGGACAGTGCCTCACCTGCGTAGAGCAGAATATTACATAATAATATCATGAATTCATACAGCAGTACTCTCTTTTCCCATCTATCTATATTGGGTTTTAGACAGAAGTGATTTTTTTTTTTTAATTTTTTTTTTTTCAACGTTTATTTATTTTGGGGACAGAGAGAGACAGAGCATGAACGGGGGAGGGGCAGAGAGAGAGGGAGACACAGAATCGGAAACAGGCTCCAGGCTCTGAGCCATCAGCCCAGAGCCCGACGCGGGGCTCGAACTCACGGAGCGCGAGATCATGACCTGGCTGAAGTCGGACGCTTAACCGACTGCGCCACCCAGGCGCCCCGAAGTGATTTTTTTTTTATGTTTATTCATTTTTGAGAGAGAGAGAGAGAGAGAGAGAGTGCAAAAGCTGGGTAGAGGTAGAGAGAGAGAGACAGACAGACAGAACCTGAAGCAGGCTCCAGGCTCTGAGCAGTCAGCACAGAGCCCAACACAGGGCTTGAACTCACAAACTGTGAGATGACCTGAGCTGAAGTAGGATGCTTAACCAACTGAGCAACCCAGGCACCCCTTAGGCAAAAAATTTTAAAGTCAAATTTGAATGGTTCTCATTCAGACTAGATGTGGTCACTCTAATCATTCATTCATCCATTCATTCATCCATCCATTCATTCATCCATTCATTTGTTTACTATAGCCTGAATAATAATATAATTCACCTTAATTGATAGCTATACAAATTAATTAATTTCACTTATAGAACAATTAACGTATACCTTATACTTTGCAAAATGCTTTACATGCACCATCATATTTAATTTGGACAAAAATCCAGTGAGATGGCTACTATTTTTTTTCCAGGTTTACTGGGATACAACATTGTGTGAACTTTAAGGTGCACAAAATGTGGCGATCTGATACATTTATACGTTGTGAAATGATCACCACAGTAAGGTCAGTGAAAACATTGCAGTACCATTTTTCCCTCCAGTGTTGCAAGTAAACTCCGAGAATTTAAATGACTGACCATGAACAGCATGAAGACCTGGCTGGAACCTTCACCCAAGTCCAAGGCCAGATTGCTGGCCAACTCAGGGCTGGGCTGGAGCTGGAGCACAGCTTACCTGGTTGGTGCACAGAACTTCAGAGCTGTCTTCAAGTGCTTTGGAGTCGTGAAATCTTACTTGTGTCGCTGTGTCTCACTTCAAGATGTAACTGCAAGAATTCTTAACTTTTTGAAAAGATTCATAGCAAGGGGCTTCAAAATTGAGAGCTCTCAAAGCAAGTTTAAATGGTGACTTGATATTTAAAACAAAATATCCATTTACATGCGATCTGCACCCAACTCTGAAGCAGTCCCTTGGTGTGGCCTAGGGGCTTATTTTAAACCACGGCACTGGTGGGATGTCATTTGGCTGTATTAAATGGCTTTCTGGGGACCTTTAAATCTCTATACTGCCCAGGAAAAACTGATCTGATAGAATCTGATCTTTCCTCATCTGTCTCTAGGGGGAAAACACTTCAAGGTGTGTTCTCATCTCAGAATCGTTACACTTTGGGCCCATGGTCCCCTCCCTCCCATCCATCTGTCTAGGTCTTTCTCTCTGTTTCTTTGAGTATTTGTCCTTCTCTGTCTCCAAACCCCCAAAATAAGAAAAGAAACATTTTTTTTTAACTTTCTCCTAATTTACAAGGCCATCCACACACAGGCATGGTTTAGCAATCCTTTTTATTAAGCTCCAAGTTTCAAACTGTATTCATTTAAGGCTACTCATCCCATGTGGATCTGCTTCAGAGCCATGGCTCAGGGACTGCACAGTAGAACTTTAAAAAATTTTATTTTAATGCCTGCCTGACTCTCAGGGTAATATTCCTCTCACTTGTCTTTATTTTTCTAACCCATATTTTTTATGAAGTACGTGTATGTGAGTATTCATGTGTATGCTTGTGTGTGTGTGTGTGTGTGTGTGTGTGTGCAACACGTGCAACCAGTCACAGTGCTAATTCTTAGTTACTGGGAAGACATAATTGAATTAGATATGCATACTCAGGGCCATTTCAAGGCATCTTTTGGCCTGAGGAACTTTAAAATTTGGAGAACCCATCATATGTCCCCTTAAACATAATTTGTGGGGATGCCTGGATGGCTCAATTGGTTGAGTGTCTGACTCTTAATTTTGGTTCAGATCATAATCCCAGGGTCGTGGGATTGAGTGCCAGCACTGGGCACTATGCTGAGCATGGAGCCTGCTTAAGATTCTCTCCCTCCCTCCCTCCCCCTCTCTGTCTCTCTGTATCTGTCTCTCTCTCTGAGGGCACTTGGGTAGCTCAGTCAGTTAAGTGTCTGACTTTAGCTCAGATCATGATCTCACAGTCCATGAGTTAGAGCCCTACGTTGTTCTCTGTGCAGACAGCTCAGAGCCTGGAGCCTGCTTCGAATTCTGTGTCTCCTTCTTTCTCTGCCCCTCCCCCAGTCAAGCTCTGTCTCTCTCTCTCAAAAATAAATAAACATTAAAAAATTTTAGTAAAGATTCTCCCTCTGCCCCTCTCCCTCACTTGCACATTCTCTAAAATAATAATAATAATAGTAATAATAATAATGTGCTCACATCTCACACTAAGTATTTTTTTTGCTGAATTAAAAATAATTTCATGATTGCTTTAGCAATTATTTGGCTATGAGTGATAATTTATGGTTGACTGTGATTCCTTAGCCATCAATGTCTGTAATCCAGAATTTCTACAAAGTACAAAAATTGTACCTACAAATTACTTTCAAAGGTCATACAAGTTTTATGAGTACTAAATTTAACAATTCATGAAGTTGACATAATATTCTATTGTTTGGACAATTAAACCATTACTTCAATTTGATAGTTTCTTTTTTCATTTGGGGGCCAACATATACATTTTTTTTTAATCTCAAATAGTTCTCTGAATTTTGCAAAGCATTCCTGCCCCAGGCACTGTGGCTTAGGGGCCTGGCTGGGGGCCCACCTTGACGTGTGTTCCCCCTAGAGACGGATGAGGAAAGCGAGAAGCACAGGGCATGGTGGGCTCAAAGGACTCATGGTAGAGATATGTGCCAGATGGCATGCGCCATAGGCTCAGGCATATTTAATTCAGACTCTGAAGGAGGTAAGAGGGAGATTACCCTGCAATGAATGAAACTGGAACTGAACTTGAGGTCCAGTGGAGCTGTTCGGGCAGGTGGATAGGCACACGCAGGCAGGCTTCCCAGCAGAAGAAAGAGCCCGTGCAAAGCAATGGGGCTCAGTTAGGCATGTGGAAGCAGAAGTGTGCAGGGTGTGCTCTGTGCGTGCACGGGGGGTGCCCACGCAGGCGTGGCAGGGGTGAGCATCCCTGCACTGGGAACACAGATCATGAAGGGCCTTGTGCCCCAATAAGAAGTCTTAATTTTATCAAGGGCAGTGGAGGCGGGGGAGGTTTGGGGGGAGTCACTGAATACTTTGAATCAACAGGGATGGAAGAGATGGAGAAGATCTGAAAAGGTATTTTGGAGGCAGAAATGGGAGGCGTGGTCATTCTATGACGTGGGTGTCTGGTGAGACCTTCCCATCTCCAGGTGAGTCAGCCAGGACGGTGGTGATTCACTGGCAGCCCCTGGGGCCACACAGGGCAGCAGCAGGTGCCAGCTGCTGCCCGTGCCCCAAGGGGCTGCAGGAGGGTTTCAGAAAGACAGAAGGAAACACCGAATGGCGGGGCAGCAAGCAGAAATAAGCCTTTGACCCTGATGGGAGCCCGGTTAGGAAGCAGACAAAGACTTTGTGTGCTGATCTCAATTTCTCATTTTCAGGCCTCAGTATGTCACTAATACTCTGTCAGGCGCTCTCACCAGACTAATTCTGCACACACTCTGTTGATCCCACACATCCTAAGAGCTCTTGGCCGGCCAGGGGCCCTTTCTTGTCACCCAGTCATCTGTGAATATACCTAATTCAGAAGGTGAATGCATTTAAATGGCTTAAACATAAAAGGCAGGTTGCCAAGCAACTGGGAAGCTGAAATACCCTTGTCAGGTTAGGTAATGGCTGGTCACCACCACAGGCATCTGGATTGGAACAGCAGCAGTAAAATTTCTCTTCCTCTTCCTTCCTTCTTCCCTCGTTCCCTCCTCCTGTCTCTTTCTGTAAACCAGCAGCTCCACGCTCATTTTAAAATTAACTTCAAAATAGAATAACTCCGTTCCATTGCATGTGCCTGCAGCAGCCCTGTCTGGGGAGTAACTAGGCAGCAAGGTTACCTTCCCAGGCTGGCGTCCCACCTCCCTTAAGCACCCCCAGCTTTCCCAACAACCTGTACCATGCCAGCCCTTGCAAGAGTAAAAATTTCCACGGCGCATAGTGACTCGTGCAGCTATTGAAATTTCCTGGCACGGTTTCAGTTTGAACCTGCTCTGCTCCAGTGTCAGGTGGTGACATATGTTTTGGGCTTAAGACTCTTAAATTTTCTTCTCCTTCCTTATTAGTCCTTATGCCTTGGGCCCATAATTTATTCGTCGTGTGGTTTTTGCTTGGTGGTGTTTCTGCTTTCTTCAATAGCCAGATCTGGAAAGAGTTTGGGGGAAGCTAAGATCCCTGAAAGACCTTGCACTGATGAGGGCAGGCTCCCGGTTTGTAATTTATAATTTAAAGAGAACTGTGCCACTTGGCTCTTTAAAAATGTCCATCACACATGAGATCGTGTTTTCCCCTCACCCCGCTCACCCCCTCGTTCCCTTGTTCACGGGTGTGTAATCGGATCCTGCAGAAAGATGGCTCTAGCAGCCCACTGTAACACCACAGGGGCAGACTTTGCTTCTGGAGGAAACTGTCTTTGGAATCTAGAGCCTGCTCCCGGAGGCTCTTTGGATTCTTTTCCTGTTCAGATATGTTCAGGCAAATAACGTGGGAAAGAACAAAGCAAGAGATTTGTTGTATGTGAACTGGGAGCAGAATGATTCATTAGAATATTTCAAAGTTTTCGGAGCAAAGCTTATCGCTCTTTGATTTCTTTCTTCAAGATTCATATCTTTCGGCGCCTTATATTATGCCTAAACCTAGCGAAACGTAAACTAATATAACAATGTGGGATGTGTTGGATGAGTCCTTCCAACACATGTGTAAAAAGATCTCCTTCCCATCTCATTTTGGTTATTTCTATTTCTCAAGGATTCTGTGATCCACGGCTCTGTTGAGTTAGTGGTCAGACCAGGAGTTCTGGCCAGAGATTGTATGAGCCTCGGCTATGCCTTTACAAAACAACCGTTCGGCAACATCCAGTACTAATTGGGCCCCACCCTGAGTGGTCTGTAGGTGACAGTGTCCTTCTGGGACCTCTTGGAGCTTGAGGGAGTTAGTTAATACCATCTTCTGGGCAGCATTCATTCTACTGGGGAGGTCAGGGGGCAGAGGAGCCAGGGCCCTGGGCTACCAGTGAGTGAGCAGATCCCAGGCAAAATTGCAAACATCCGTATCTGAGATCAGCTGATGGATGGGGGGGGGGGGGGGGGCGGGGCGGCGAGTGCTGTAGCATCTGTGTGCAATTTTCCTGATGCGATTACACACTTCTCCCAAGTGACTGTCGTTTCTGTGTGTAGTAAATTCCTCAAACCCAATCCAAATACTCTATTATCATACTGTATATATTATGTATCATTATAGCACAGATGTATTATTTTTTATTTCCAGCATATTATAATATAACAAAATCTCCTCAAAACTCTGTACAGTTTGACGCAGATGAGAAAATGCAGATGAATTTTCTCATATTTATGCGGAGTCTAAAATTATTACCTCGGCCTCAATTACACCGCTTCCTCTTGGTTATCTGAAAATTGCCCAGGAATAGATTTCCTGATTTTCTCTTCATTTATACCCATTATCCAAACCCACTTTTTTTTTTTATATAGTTCAGAGACAGAAGGGTACAAAGTAAGAAGGCGACATTGCCCTTTGCAAAGAAATACGAGCTTGTAATATTTCAAAATTGAATTGTTTCCTGAGAAAGAAGGCAGTGAAACAGAATGTTTTGTTTGGAGAGGAAAAGCCTTATTTTATTCATTTCCTCAGTGTCTCCACTATATTCCATTGGAGTATAATAAGCTTTCACCATTAAGTGTGGTGAAGGGTTTCAGCTAAGCGAGTCGATGGGAGAACTAGGGCTGTAGTGATCAGGTTAGTAGTCACGAGTCACATGAGGCTGTTGAACACCTACATGTAATTAGTCTGAATTGAGATGTGCAGAAAGCATAAAATACACACCAGACTCTGATGATTTAGTACCAAAAAATGTAAAGTGTCCCATTAATCATTTTCATATTGATTATACATTGAAATGGTAATATTTTTGATCTATTGGGTTAAATACAGTTTATTAAAATTAATTTTTTGGGGGGCGCCTGGGTGGCTCAGTCAGTTAAGCGTCCGACTTCAACTCAGGTCACGATCTCACGGTCCCTGAGTTCAAGCCCCGCATCGGGCTCTGTGCTGACAGCTCGGAACCTGGAGCCTGTTTCAGATTCTGTGTCTCCCTCTCTCTCTGACCCTCCCCCGTTCATGCTCTGTCTCTCTCTGTCTCAAAAATAAATAAACGTTAAAAAAATTTTTAATTTTTCTTGAAGAAAAATGTAGCTACTAGAAAAACTAGAATTTTGCACCATATTTCTGTGGCTTGCATCATATTTTTGCTGGGTGGGGAGAGCTTTGCTGCTCAGAGTATGATCTCTGGATTGGCCATCGAGGCACCCCCCCAGGAACTTGGTGGAAATGCAGGATCTCAGGTCTCACTCCAGAGCCACTGAAACAGAATCTGCTTTTTAACAAGCTCTCTAGAGGATTTATGTCCACAATCCAGTTTGAGAAACACTGCTCCAGTTGAGGGAGTTTCCAAAAGGCCAAAATTCTTTCTTTCCAATAAATATTTTCCTTGGGATAGCTGGAGGTTCTTTGAGGATACGTACTCTGCCTAAAACTCCTTGGTGTCCCCAGTGTGTGATATAGTGCTTGGTACACAAAAGATGCTCACTAAATGTCAAATGAAAGAATGGGTGCATCATCCTGCCTGTTACTTCACAGATGGAAGCTTTCACAATGGTCACATAGAATGAAAGAATCAGATGGGTGACCCCTCTTGAAGGCTAATAACGTAAAGGGATCTGTGTTCTTGTGGCATTATTTTGATATCTGAAGCACAGCGTGATGTGTCCTTCGTATATGTGAGTCCCCCAACTGGCATCCCTGTCTGGACTTTGAAAACATCATTCTGACTGTGGTTTGGAAAAATGTCTTCAATGGGGCAAAAGTACAAATTAGATCCTGGTACTGCCTTACTCAAAGCCTCTCTGGGTTTTCATCACAAGCTCGGGGTTTCTTCATAAGATTCGCATAATCTGGCTCTTGTCCACTTCACACACTGTGCCAGCCCCGCATCACCGAATGTCTTGAACTGGTTAAGTTTCCTCCATCCAAGGAGGTCTGTGCTTAGGTGTCAAGTCCTCAGAGAACCCTATATTTTTTTATTTTTATATTTTATATTTTTTATATATTTTTATATATTTTAAAATATATATATTTTTATATTTTATGTTTCATATTTTATTTTATATTTTATTTATTTATTTTGTGTGTGTGTGAGAGAGAGAGATTGAGAGCGAGAGAGCTCGAGAGTGGGCAGAGGAAGGGCAGAGAGAAGAAGACAGAAAATCCCAAGCAGGCTCTGCATTGCCCGCATGGAGTCCAGTGCAATGCTCAAACCCATGAACCATGAGATCATGATCTGAGTCGAAATAAAGAGTCAGATGCTTAACTGATTGAGCCACCCAGCTGCCCCAGAGAGCCCTGTCTTGGTCATTCTTTCTATAGGTTTATTTTTTTTTTATGTTTATTTATTTATTTTGAAAGAGAGAGAGAGACTAGCGGGGAGAGAGAAGTGGAGAGAGAGGGAGAGAGAATCTTAAGCAGGCTCCAGGCTCAGCGTGGAGCCCGATGTGGGATTTGATCCCACAACTGTGAGATCTTGACTTGAGCCAAAATTATTTTGTGTGTGTGTGTGTGTGTGTGAGAGAGAGAGAGAGAGAGAGAGAGAGAGCGAGCAGGGGAGGAGCAGAGAGAGGGAGGCAGAAAATCATAAGCAGGCTCTGTGCTGCCAGCGTGGAGCCCAATGCAGGGCTTGGACCCATGTGAGATTATGACTTGAGCTGAAATTGAGAGTCAGAGGCTTAACCAATTGAGTCACCCAGGTGCCCCTTGATCATCATCTCTAAAAGATGACCCCACCCCTCCTCTGATTCTCTGTTGCCTCCCTCTGCTTTGCTTATTATTTTAATCGTACTTACTTGGTGTTATTGTCTGCCTTCCCTACTAGAAGGCAAGCTGCTGATGCCTAGGACTTTGACGCTTTCTGGTGTAGCTCCAGTCCCTGTTATAGTGCCTGGTGTATTTTAAGAACTCAATAAATACTTGTTGAATGAATGAATGCATTTTGAAAAAACAAAACAGTGGATTAATATGTTGTGACACAATTGGGTATGCAGGGGTTAATTACAGGAGCTAATTACAGTTCGTTACAGCCATCTACTCAGCAAACATCTCCACACTGCCCGTGTACAGCTTTAGGAAGAGAGAATAAGGCACAGGAACTAGAGGCAATAGCCCAGACAGGCTGTGTTTTGGGCGACAGTACGAAGCAGAGGGAAGAGAACTTGGCTTAGGAGTGACGGGAAACAAGACCAGACGGTCTGTCTGAGGCCGGCTGATGGGGGCTTTCAGTGAGGGCTCTGTGAGAAGTGTGGCCTCCAGCACACTTTCCAGCACATGTGGAAGGTGATGCCGTCAGATCTGGGGTTTTTTGTTTGGTTTTCTATCACTGGGGCTGCTGGTGAAGCAGATGGTGAAGAGCACGTTGTGTGCCTGCGGAGAAGAAGCAGGAGGGATGGATGGTGGAGAGAGCAGGAGTGACAGAGGGTGGGGCCTTGAAGGTCTGGGCATTAGAGGGGAAAACATTGTGCTTTAAAATTACCCTCCCTGCTGTGTGTCGGACTTAACCACTTGTGAACAAGTTTCAGAAAGTTCAGGAAAAGATTCACGGGCTGCCAATGACGAGATGGTGACCCTCCAATCAATTTCTGTAGCTCATCTGTGCTAAGGGCCTGTGGTCAGCCCTTGCACCACAGCTTCCTCCCTGCTGCCCCGAGACTCCTCAGTGAGGTATCCAGGGCCATGAACATCTCCTGTCCCCGCCCTGTCAGTGCGTGTGCACCCACGTCTCCCTCATGGAAACTAAGAAATCTCTTCACAGAAACAGGTCAGAGCTTCTCAGACTGTGTCGTTCATTTGAGGGTATGGGGTCAGTCCTCAGGCTTTGAGAGGAAGGCAGGGTACCCTGCTGAGAGGGACAAGATCTGAGGCCATTTGTTGCCACTGGAGTCGGGTCAGCTTCTTTTTTCTTTTTTAAATGTTTTTATTTATTTATTTATTTATTTATTTATTTATTTATTTATTTATTTATTTTTGAGAGAGAGAGAGAGAGAGAGAGAGAGAGAGAGAGAATGAGAATGAGAATGAGTGGGGGAGGGACAGAGAGAGATAGGGAGACAGAATTTGAAACCAGCTCCAGGCTCTGAGCTGTCAGCACGGAGCCTGATGCAGGGCTCAAACCCATGAACCAGGAGATCATTGCCTGAGCCAAAATCAGACACTTAACTGACTGAGCCACCCAGGTACCTCCAGTTGGGTCAGTTTCTTATTCTGATGGCATATGGGTCAGGAAGATCATAGCTCAAGGGTTTGTAAAGGAGGGCATGTGAGCAGACAGAGCCCACTCCTCTGGGAAGGATCATGGTCACAGGCAACGAGAGAGATCCAGCCCACTCTTGGCTGTTCTGAAGCTAATTACTAGTGATTACCTGCACTGTTTCCTTGCGTGGCCATCTGACTTCTGACCACTTCACCACTTACAAGCACTTGCATCTGAATATTGGAAAAAAGCAAAAGATGGGCTGATGCTTTGTGTCATTTTGCTTCTTGTTAGGAGCTCTATTAAAATAATACAGGAGAATATAATGGAACCAAAGGGGATTGAAACCATTGGCTAAAACATTTTATTTTTTTTCCCCATATTTCAGTTGCCATTGATAATCATTGAATTTAGTGCTGCAAAGACTTAAGAAAGCGTCACTTTACAGGTCAGGAGCTGAGATTTCAAAAGGATTTAATTTTCCCAAATCCATTCAATCAGCACGAGGCAGAACCAGGTTGCCTGGTTCATAATTTGCATGGTTCTTGACTTCCCCACAATATATCATATATTGTCTCCATAGGAATCATTTCAGCCTTCCTCGTAAGTACACACAGAGAATAATACATGGTCAAATGAAAAGAACATTAGATTTTGATTCAGAGAACCCAGTTTTTTTTCTTGCTTTTGCTTCTTCTATCCTCATAAACAAGAGAGTAATATCCATCTTCCTGCTTCACAGATTTACTCTGGGGGCCAGAGAAATGATGGAGGCGAAAGTTCTTTCTCAGCTTCAGGGTTCTATAGCAATGTCATCAATGTGTTTCCATATAATCCCACACATTTAAAAAGCCCCAGTTATTTGTGAACCTATCAGAGATCCAGCAGTTATAATAACATTGAATGGGATTAAAGGGTTCTTTAAGTCCATATGGTGGAGGAAATTCTAAGAAATTATAAATGTATGAGGAATAAGTGATATAACCTTTGGAGAGAAGGGAATGCCTCATTATTTGCAGATGTTAGGATTGTCTACCTGGAAATTTCAACATGATCTGCAAAATTAAAAAAAAATTATAAGAAAGTTCAGAACTTGAAAACTCCATTGAAAACATTCTGCCTTCTTTTGGAAACCATGTAAAAAGAACATGCATAGCAGAAAACAAAAACACACAGTCCTATTTCTGCAAAATGAGGAGACAAACTTCTCAGTACTTTCAAGGGCCGTTGAAAGCAGCCAAGTTCCTGTAGGATCTTGGTGGAAGGAATATGGAAAGAAACAGAAAACAGAGGCTGCATCAAGAGTGCTCTGTTCCTATACTCAGGAAAAATACTTTTCAGATCTGAAGATGAGATGAATTTGTTTCCAGACAAATGAAGGAACCACAAAGGGGGGGAGTACTCAATTCTAGCAGACCCACTCTAGAAGCAATACTAATGGATGATTTTTCAGCCAGAAAGAAAACAAAACCTAGATGTTGTAAAGGGTGAAGAGTAATTAAAAAGAACAAATATAAAATTTAATTGAAATTAATACCATGTAAATGTTTTGTGAATTTTAAGATTTACAATGGGAATTAGAATATAGTAGATTAGGGGTGCCTGGGTGGCTCAGTCACGTAAGCATCTGACTTCAGCTCAGGTCATGATCTCATGGTTTGTGGGTTCAAGCCCCATTTTGGGCTGTGTGTTGACAGTTCAAAGCCTGGAGCCTACTTTGGATTCTTCATCTCCCTCTCTTTCTGTCCCTCTCCTGCTTGTATTCTGTCTCTGTCTCTCAAAATAAATAAAAATTTAAAAAATTATTTGAAAAATAAAATATAGTAGATTATATCGTATCATGATAAATCAAAGATGCATGTTATAATCTCTAAAGTAACTACAGAATACAAGACATATAACTACCATGTTATTAGTGAACAAAAAAGGAACAATGAGAAAAAAAAGGCAATCAATCCAAAGGAAGACAAGACAGAACAGTAAATAAATTATACAATAGTTTAGGTGAATGGAGAACCAATAATAAAATGATAAGGCTAAACCCACATATATAATTAATTGCATCAAATGTAAATAGAGTAAATGCTCCAATTAAAATTAAGTAAAATAATATTAGAGTGAATAAAATAAAACATCCAACTATACAGTACTTCCAAGAAATAAATGCCTGATGAAAAATGGTAGAAAGTTTGAAGGTAAAGGGATGATAAAAGATACATGTTATAAATACTAACCAGAAAAAATCCAGTCTGTTTGAATGTGGACAAATGAGAAGCTAAGGCAAAATGCTTTAACAGAAATAGAGAGATACCTTATAATCAAAAAAAAAAAAAAATGCAGTTAGTTAAGACAACATAACAACTCTAAATATGGAGTCATAGAATAAGGAGACATAGTATCAGAGAAGAATATAGAAAATATGAAAAATATATGGGGCACCCAGGTGGCTTGGTTGAGTGTCCAACTCTTGATTTCAGCTCAGGTCATGATCTCATGGTCGTGGGATCCAGCTCTGTGTTGGGTTCCACACTGAGCGTGGAGCCTGCTTGAGAATATCTCTCCCTCTAGCCCTCTCCCCCACTTGCTCTCTCTCTCTCTCCCTCACTCTCAAGAACAAAACAAAACAAAACAAACAAAAAAGAAAAAGAAAAATATAACTAACAAACCTGATATAATTGGTGTTTATGGAACATTATACTCAACAGCATTCTTTTAAGCACGTGGATAATATTTATAAAATTTTATCATATGCTGAGCTAATGATCTAAATATGATTTCAAGTTATTTATAAAAGAACAAAAATATGAAAGCCAAAGAAAATAGAAGGAAGGATAAATACAAATTATGAGCAGAAATGAAAGCAAAAGGATTGTAAAATAGTCTTTTGGAAAAAAAACTAAAATGATATGCCCTTTTTGAGAATGATTAAGAACCCCCCCCCATATGAGAAATAAAAAAAGAGACCATCACTAGGGATTCATACATATAATAAGAGGGATTTAAAAACTTTATGCTAACAAATTTGAAAATAACCATTTTCAATGCAAAGTTACTGAAAAGTATAATTACCAAGTAGACATAAGAAGGAATAGAAAATCTCATTGGAATTTTATTACACAATTTGAATGTGTTTTAAAATAATTTGGATTTGTTATTGTATAAGTTGGGTTGTTATTAAGATCTTCTAGGCTTAGATGGCTTCACTAGGAAATTTTACTATTAATTTAAGGAAGAAATATTTCTAATCTTCAAAAATCTTACACAAAAGAAAAAGAGACAAAGCTTTCCAACTCATCAGAACCTTGATAAGTAAGCCTCACAAGGACACTATAAGAAAAAAAATAAAACTTTACAGGTCAGTCTCTCTCAGGGGACATAGATTCAGAAATTCTGAAGAAATAACTTTATTTAGAATTACATTAATGATAATACAATCCAATTAGTTATATTTCAGGAATAAGGTTGATAACAGTACCCAGTTGATAAAAATGCCTTAAGGTTTGAAGAGGAAAAATAAAACTGTTGTCATTTGCAGAAGATAAAATTTAATGTATAGAAAATGCTAAAGGGTATTGTGGGAGGGAAAATGTGATTCTAAACCTTCACATCATATCATAACCCAAAATTAACTTCAAACAACTAATGTAAATAGATCTTAATGTAAAACTTAGACTCAATCTTATGGAAGAAATCTATTATCACATTGAGTTAGGCAAAGATTTCTTAGATGAAACACAAAATATCCAAATTACAAAAGAAAAAAGTGCATAGGTTTGACTTTATCAAATGAGAAACTTTTCTGCTTCAAAATACATAGTCCAGAAAATGAAAGGCTAAGCAAAGACTTGGAGGAGAATTTACTGAACATGTCTGCCAAAGGATTGCATTTAGAATATATGAAGAACCCTTCAAACTGTAATAAGACAAACAACCTGATTGTAAAATGGGCAAAATGTTTGAACAGGCACTTTACTTAAGAAGGTATGGAAAGAGCTAAAAAAAAAAAAAAAAAAAAAAAAAAAAAAAAAAAATACCACTAGAAGTTTCCAACATCACTAGTCATCAGGGAAATGCAAATTGAAACAACAATTAGACACTAGTACCTCCCCATTAGAATGGCTAAAATTAAAAAGCCTGACGATATTAAGAGTTGATCAGTATGTGGATCCATTGGAACTCTCAAACATTGCCAGTGAACATGCAGAATGGTAGAGACACTTCGGGAAACAATTTGACAGCACCTTCTAGTAACTTACTATAATGTTAACCTTACCATAATATGCACAATTCTATAGCTAGGTATTCACTCCAAAGAAAAACATGTGATTATAACGGCTTTATTCATAATATGATAAACCAATGGTGGCATATCCATTGCTTTGTGGCACACTAGAATGTAAATCCCTGGCTAAAAGGAACAGATTATTGATGCATGTGCATGCAACAACGTGGATGGCTCTTCAAAAAGCATTAATGCTAAGTGAAAGAAGCCACACAGAAAGGCTATAAGTCATATGAATCAATTCTGATGGAACTCCAGAGCAGACAAACACTATTGAGACAGAAAGTAGATCACTGGTTGCCAGAGGCTAGGGATGGGTGAGGGAACTGCCTGAAAAAGAGAATGAGGGGGATTTTTGTGACAGTAATAATGCTCCATATTATGATGATAGTGGTTTTACAACACTGAATGTATTTGTCAAAATTCACTGAATTGTAAAATTGAAATTGGTGAAATTTATTGAAGTTGTATTATACTATAAATAAAGCTAATTAAAAAAGAGATGGAACACACAGTGCAGAAAATGTACATGGTATGCCACCATTGGTGGGAAACGTTAGTCTTTTCTATAATGTATAATAATTTTCCACCATGCCTATTTTCAGATTTTCTCTTTTGTAGGAATCTTCTGTCATTGACATTTTTTCCCATGTCTGTTTCCTTGCCTCCTTCCTCACCCCCTTCCAGAGTGAAGGTCAAGGTAGTTGACTTTGGAAATCACAATCTACTATTTTGGCCATTTCTCCCACCACTTAACCCCAGGATCTGCGTCTTCAGCTCCATTGAGAACTCCTGTCCCATCATACTCTTGCCTGAGGATTGTGTACATGGGCTTCCACAACTTGCAAGATTGTTTCCAATCTCATTAGCATTGGTTCCATGGGTCTGCAGACACAGGTGCAAACAGCTTTGTGGCTTCACTCCCATTTTACCTTGTTCGTAGCTCGCACTTCAGCCACATCCCATCACTTTGCTCTTCTTCAGGCATTACGTGTTCTGTGACCTTGTTATTTTGCAAATGCATCTACTTAGCCTTTTTGTATGACTTTCTTCCTTTCTTTTCTTCATCTGGCAAACTCTTACTCAACCTGGACAAACCAGATCCAATATTACCTCTTCTGTGAAAATCCATTTCTTTCCTATTTCTCCTCTCTTTACTATTTGCAAATATTTTGCCTTTGTGAAAATTGAGATATGATTAACATTCTCTGAAGAGGAGAACATTCTATGTAGGGACATACCAGACATAAAAATTACCAAGATGACCTCCACCCACAGATGTGTCCTATGTATAGATAGATAACCTTAAGTAAATGTTATAACTACACATAAATGGGATCGACTATGATGAAACTCTTACTTGGGTTTTATATTTGTCACTTATCATTATGTCACAGATACCTTCTAATGTCCACAGAAAGAGATCTGTGTGCCATTTTAAAGGTTGCATAGTATTCTGTTTTATGTTTTCTTTCCTTAACTTATTTTCTGTGGGTGCACGTTTAAGTCATTTCCAGCTGATCATATTATTATAAGTAATGTAATGAGCATCTGCTGTGCTTTGAAAATGTCTTGACAAATGTCCCTGATCACACTGGATCATAATTATTTGTGTGCCTGTCTTTCCCACCAGACTATTATCCGTTCCCTGAGGGCAAAAACCACTATTTCTCTTGGAATCTCCAGAACCTTGCAGAGTTCCAGTAGGAGTTTAATACATATTGTTGAAAGTAAAAAAAGGAACAACTGGGTGGATGTTATAGAGTTGGGTGCACATGTTTGTCATCACGTGTTTTCACTTCTTACTCAGGTTTTCACTGGCCGTGAGCCTGATATCTCTTAGACATTATATAATCCTTTACTTGTTTCTAACCTCTTTTCACAGATGTTATTACCACTGACATAAATTCAATACCAAGCTTTAAGAATTAGCATATTGCCAAACCATGACTCCCCCATAGATTTTGGTGACCTCCAGAATAGATTTTATAAATTGCAGAGAAAAAAAAATGCAGATACCTGATACTCATTGCCCTACCCGAAGCAGAAATGAATTTTTAAAACTGAAATTGTCAATAACAAGAAAAAACACATGGTATGCGTGTCACATACTATTTACAGCTGTTGTCTGTTATGAGTTCTCTGGAGCACCATTTGCTGCTGCAACTCAATGGTCTCATAAGTTTAACTCACCAATACAGCTATAAAATTGCCTTAAATCACAGAGGGGAAGAGAGAAAAATCAACTAGGAATGGCTAAAATGCTGCTTATGTCTTCATAGGAACCCACTGTTTTCCCCATTTTCTTCTTCTTTCCCCAGGATGCTCAGAACAGCCTGTTGGGTCTTGTGGTGTATTACAATATAGCAGATTATCAACCTGACTCTCCAGAGGAAAGGGACGTTGTGGACATCTCTTTGCAAGGGCTGCATTTGGTTTATTGACTAATGCACTGAATTGTACTGGGTATCAGGCAATGGAAGACAACTGGGACAGACAGTGAGGGTGTTCGGTTGGTATTGGAAATTTACAAGAGCTTAAGCTATTTTTTATTTCTTCTTGCAGGGCTGGGAGCATTTACTATTGTTGTTCAATATGCTGTAAATGAACTTAGTTCAAAAACCACAAAAAGAGTGATATGGAATTATAGAACTGAAAATAGGCTGCTGATTGGGTACGAATTCATCAAAGCTCTTTCTCAATAAGCTTTTTATTGGAGTGCCAATACGACTTGCTTTGGAAAGAGTGAGATGTGATTGCGAGCAAATGATATAGGGGGCCAGTTGGCCTTCAGTTAGGTTCAGCTCTGCTCAGCTAGCTAACTGTATATCTCTTTTTCCCCTCTCAATATGCTTATTTAGGAAGCTCCAGTTAGCAAATCATTAGTCTTAGCTGCAGGACACCCCATCCAATACTCAATTTCATCAGAAACTTCCATAACTCATTTTGTAGACAATGGTGGGGCTGGAATTTGAACTCTGGAAATTACAGCTCTAAAAGTTGTTCTTTACTTCAACAGACCATTCTGTTATTGACTCAACAAATGTATGGTCTACAATAACGTCAGAATGATTTCATAAAGCACAGCCTTCTGTATGTCTTTTTCCTGCTGAAAATCATCATGGACTCTCTGCTTCTTAAAGTAGTGGTTCTCACATGTTCCTTCCTGGAACATACATATCAAAATATCCAGAAGCAGTGAAGAAGCTCATGGTGGTGTAGCGTAGCTACTTAAGGAATTTTTCAAGAACCCAGGATCTTTCTGTGTTTATGGTCACAAAGCATGTGACTTTGGTTCTCAAGTGGACTTTCCCACCGGAAAGTATCACATCTATGTTTAATGCAAGAGGAAGAAGAAGATCAGGGAAATGAGACAAAGACTAAGACAGATTTGCCAAGTGAAACTGTCCCTTTCAGTCAGATTTTCAGAAAGATTTACCCCCTATTACCATTTACATCTCATGGGCCATGATTCTGTCACATGGCCACCCTTCCCTACAAGAGGATCCAAAAGGTTTGGTGTTTGAAAGGCACATCCTTTCATTGAATCTAGGCACATCCTTTCATTGAATCTAGGCACATCCTTTCACCCCCAGAATTGGGTCTGGTAGTCAGAAAGAAGGGGAGAAAGGCTATGGGACAGACAACCAGCAGTTTGTGCCAGGTGTATAGTATATGTATGCATATATATTATATATTAAAAAATCACAAGCAAACATTTACACATTTATCACTAAGTATTGATTCTTCAGTAGACCCCATCACTGACCATAGCATACCAATGAGACGCTGACTCCATGGTTGAGAACTTCTGATCTACAGAATAAAGTCTAAATCCCTAAATATATTAGGAAGACCTTACTAGTTTGACCCCAGCCTACTTTTCTAAATCCATGTGTTACCATCCTCAATCCTTTGTTTCAGCCACTTGTTTCCTTTATTCTTAAATGTCCTAATTTTTGCTTTTCTGTGTTCTTTGCATGTATCTTTTTCTTTGCTTAGAAAATGCTTTCTTACCTTCTCTCCTGTAGGGTGATACTCATTCTGCAAGACTCAGCTCAAATAGCATCACAGCTCTGGAAACATCCTTCCCTCTCTGTCAGATCTGTTTTTGGTACCTTATGTACACTTTCATTAGCACACTTTACCATTCATTATTTGCCCGTGTTTGTCACTACTGGCAAAGGCTATGGCCTCTTATGTAGCAAGGACTATTAAAACTTTTTATTATTTTTATTTATTAAATTTATTTTATTCATTTTTTTATATTCTGTGGCTCCTGTACTTCCTGGAATATGCTCAAGACACCTGCTTAGGGAAAAACAACCAAATATTATCCTCAATATATAAATGATCTTTAATGGGCTGACGTGACCTGCTCCCACCATAGTTGACAAAAGTGTACTGATCCCTGCTCCTCAAGCCTAGATCTCACTGGTTGTCAACAGATAGTGGTTTTTGTCTTAACTGATGATAATAGTAATATAATTCATGATTTCCTGTTCTTGAGCTCTGTTATTGAGTGTTATTCATTTTTGGCTTTCAATGTACAGAATTGGAGACACAGTCTGTTCCCTCAAAAAGGCTACTGTTTAAGGGTAGAAAAGCCATATTTAACTCAGTGATTTGAATGATATGGAAGGAAATGACTAGTTTAACTTTTAGACTGCTTAATAGCTGGGTATTTATACTTGGACAATGCTTAGTTCTTGTCATCCAAGTGGGTTGAGAAGCAATCAGGAATTGGGTGAGGGTACAAAAGGAAAGGAGAGTCAGAAACATGCACATACACACATAAAATCGGACAAGGGGTTAGAGCAGATATGGCGAATTTCTGGTATGATGCCACACTTTCTCCCCTCCTTCCCCAGTGGTGGACAGACACCATTAATCAATCAAAATACGCTTTTCATCTGAGCCAAGATGTGGTCCCAGAATACACCTCAACATTACAATGGTCCAGATGTATTCTATCAACAAAGGAAGGAAGACAAGCCCTTCTTTCTCTCATCAATGCATTCTCCATACAGTCTCTTCAGATCAATATGCTCCTTGTGATTGGGCAGAGAGTCTTTTCCTGTTCCCTTCTGAAAGGAAAGTATTGTAATTCCATGATTGAAATTCCAGGTGCTTCTTCTTGTTAAACATTTCTCAAAGTTTGAGTTGAGTGTCTTACAGACGTAAAGTTCCCAGCACAAGATTTATCTTTGAATCCCATTTCTACTGGGGAATGAGAGGGACCCTTGTACCCACAGACGTCGTAATTGAGGTGGAAGAAACTAACGTGTAGTGAATGGCACGCGGTATTCCAAGTGCCATGTTTACATCTTTCTGTTTTTATAACAACCACACAAGATCAGTATCATTGTCCCCATTTTACAGATGAGAAGTTAAATTATTCACCCAAGGTCTTATAACTGATAAGTATGAAGATAAGATTTAATTTCAGATCTGCGACATCTAGCATCACGCTGTTGGATTCTAGAGAGTTAACTGTTCCTTTGGTGATCTTGATAAAATCTGCTTCTTGTGTTCTTTTCATGCCACTAAGTACTTGTGCTTTTGATAACAGCCTTGAGCTTTAACTTTGTATTTTCTTGAGTCTTGCAGACTAGAGAGACAGATGGAAAATGGATAAGTGTAGATCAGATATGTATGGGACACAATCAGCCTATTCTGGACTTCATGCCAGTCAGGTGTAATTCCGGCCCCTGGGAGATTATCTTGTTGGAAATAGAAAGCATACTTAGGTTTAACTTTTTTGTGTTCCTTTTTTGGCAGGGCAGCGTCCATGCCAGGTGATCACGGCCCGAGTGCACCCAGGAGAAAGCAATGCCAGCTGGGTGATGAAGGGGGCCTTGGAGTTCCTGGTCAGCAGTGACCCTGTGGCTACACTCCTGAGGGAAAACTTCATTTTCAAGGTCATCCCCATGCTCAATCCCGATGGTGTCATCAATGGCAAGTATGTCGCACCCAGCTCAACTGGGTCCTCATGTATGTCACCATTGTAACACATTGTGTCTCTCAGTGGGTGTGATTGGAGAGGACATACTCTGGCAGGAATAAATTCTCTTGGGCTTCTGTTAGCTGGTACAAATAACAACGTACTCCCCACACACATTGATGTCCTATCGGTTTCCTTTGAATAGAAGGGCATAGACTAATAGGCACTTAATGCCAGAGGGGTCCTAAGAAATAATCCCATCTAACAATCTTTTTTTTTTTTTTAAAGGAGAAAATTAGTGTGCATGGTGATCAAGTGATTTGCCCAGGTCACATGGTAGAACAGTGGCAAAGTCAAAACTCAGATTCTGATTTCTTCACAGTTAAGACCAGTGCTTTCATTTATTTACTAATATTTACTACAGAGGAATCTTTATTGAGTTGTATTGTACTGGATTCTACATACAGGTCCAGTAAGGGTGTCACCTTATCTGAATGGGATGATTGTGTGGTTGAAAGTAGCTGTGTAAGCAGATGGAAGGAATGGTGCTCCTCATGGCATTCCTGCATGCCTTCAGATCACATTGACAGGAAAGATGAAGTCCAGTGTCTGATGAGGTCTTTTGGAAGGAGCAGCATTTTCAGAGTTTATGAGCTGAAGCCCAGATACCAGAGCACGTCCCCAAGGTCCCACTGCTGGTGGATAGGGGCGGCAGGATTAACATTCACAAATTCTCAACCCTTGGGGAAAGAGACTACAGACTCTTCCTGTGGTCACAGAGGATTCATTTTACTATAGGAATGGACATTGGTATTCTTCGAGAAAAACAGAACATAAGATAAATAGAAATTATTTTCCTTTTAGTTAAAAGGAGAATAATTGCAGAAGCTATAAATTAAAAAATAACTTTTAATTTAAGTGTCAGTATTGGGGGTGCCTGGGTGGCTCAGTCGGCTGGGCATCTGACTTTTGATATCTGCTCAGGTCTTTTTTTTTTTTTTAAATTTTTTTTTTTTAACGTTTACTTATTTTTTTTGGGACAGAGAGAGACAGAGCATGAATGGGGGAGGGGCAGAGAGAGAGGGAGACACAGAATCAGAAACAGACTCCAGGCTCTGAGCCATCAGCCCAGAGCCCGACGCGGGGCTCGAACTCACGGAGCGCAAGATCGTGACCTGGCTGAAGTCGGACGCTTAACCGACTGCGCCACCCAGGTGCCCCTCTGCTCAGGTCTTGATCTCAGTGTTGTGAATTTGAACCCCATGTTGGTCTCTGCATTGGACGTGAAGCCTACTTAAAAAAAAAAATGTCAGTATTGAAGAAGCAAAGCAAAAGTTTAGAAAACTGAGAAAATAGAGCAATATTAAAAGGCGAAATGAGATAAAATGAGAATTATTAAAAATATATAAAAAAGAAAACAAAAATTTCAAAGAGATAAAGTTAAAATGGTTTCAACTAAGTAAAGAGACTGTTTTAAGAAAGATAAAATAGTAATTAATTTCTTTAAGGGAAAAAGTGAAGTACATGTTAAACAGCTGAGAATAGACTCGCTTCAAAGGATAAGCACAAAAAAGAATACTGGTAAGTTAAAAAAATAGAAATAAAAAGATGATAAAATATAAAAAGAGGATCAGAATACATTCCAAATGATAAAATATGTTAAACTATGCCAAAATGCAAGCAAGTCAAAGCTACAGACTTTAAAAATAAAATTTTAATAGATACAAAAAAAAAAAAAAGGCAAAGAAGTGATTCATTTGTTCGTAGCAAGTTTCCTGGTTTTTTAGTTCCCAGACTCCCTAGCTTTTGGTGGAGGTTTTTGATGGGCTGAGAGCAGGGTCCTTCCTCTTTTCCTGTGGTGACCAGTTGGCCTTCAAGTACATGTGAGGAGCAAGACACCAAGCCTTTCCAGTCAAGAGCATTAATTAGGCCTCTGGTAGCAATTAGCCTTCTTAGATCTCAAGCTGGACAAAACTCTAGAGCACTGTTCTCTTCTGGTCCAACAGAAGTCAGTGGGTTCCTGCCACGTGCTACATTAGCCCCAGAGAACAGGTCTAGCACATTAATGAGTGACTCCTCCCTGTGTGAGGGGCCCAGGATTTCACTAGCAATCTCACTCAGTCTAAACGGATGGAAAACAGCTATGCAAGCCATCTTGAGGGACGTGATCCCATTTCAGCACGTTCTCATCCAAGTTGGCTCTTTTCTGAAGTTTCTCTTTCCATTGAATTGTCTGGGGACTAGTAGAGAATGGAAAGAGTACTGGGTTTAGAGTTATAACCCTAGTTGGAATCTGGCTCTTCTCCTGACCTACTCACTTTTGTCTTCTGTTGGAAGAATAAGGTAACATGCTCCCTGTCAATCTGTCTGGGAAAATGTCTCATAAGCCTGAGACAGTATTCAAACTCAGGGATAAGTAATGTAGTTTCTTCCATTTCAACTGCTCACACCTCCAAATCAGGGGCTTGATCCAGGTCTTTGGTTGAAAGGTTAATGTGGTCTCAGTCACAGAGCATCCTCCTGGCCTGGACACATTTTTGTCTTGCATCTGGTTGTTTTGGACTCCCTCATGGCAGGCCAACTACTTCTCAGTGACACCGCCATTCATCACCATTACCATTATTTATTATGACTAAAATTACCCTTTCCTTTAACGTGACATCTTTTCATCATGGAGCTCAAGGCATGTCATAGATCACTTGGATCACTCCAACAATTTTGGCTGAAAGGGACTTGGAAATCATAGCGTTATTCTACTGACAGGAAATCCACAGGTCATAGCACATCACTAGCAAAGACCTGAGACTGCAATGGAGGCATAACATCTCGCGGTAAAAGCACTGAAAGGTCTCAGCTCATGAAGCCTTCTTAAAACCTACCAGACATGGTTCATTGAACTTCTATTTGAACTTCTTCTGTGATTGACATTCCATTTCAGGGCATGTCCGTTCTGCTGTGCATCACTAGGTGGTTTTGTGTTTTCCTGTGCTTTGATCTTTGCCATGTGAACCTCAAACACTTAATACGGTATTACCTTGGGATACCCATGGGTAATATTGAATCCCCCTTTTACATACCTTAACACCCCCATATGAAGTCCTCTCTGAGTTTAATGCAGTTCACCTAAAGGTTGCTTAGGTGATATTGTTTCTGATGTACCGATCTTCAACAGTTTTCTCGGGATGCGTTTTAACTAAAAGATTTCTTAAAGGTAACTGAACTGAACTGTGTGTGGTCTGAACAGCAAAGAAACCATCTTTGCATAAAGATTAGAGAGCCTAAATCCGAGTTTGGTACTTAACTTACTGCATTGTACTCTTCTTCACAAATAATCATGGGCCCCCATGGAAAATGCAAGAATGTGTAGAAATAGAGTAGTTTCCTTTTGTGGCAATGGTAATGGAGCCTCTGAGGATGGCTGAGAGGTTTTGATAACAGTGGTCAGAGAGACAAAGCCCGGGTTTTCCAGCAAAAATACTGTGGGTCTTGCCAAGGCAAAGATCTCTTAGCAACGCATGTCTGTAACAGAAAAACAAAATATAAAGATGGTTTCCAAAAGAAACAACCTACCATCTTGCTGGCCTGGTTGATTATATAGAATTGGGCTGAGTTCTAAGTAATTCAGGAAGATCATTGACTCATCATTCTTTTCTACATGGGATAAAAGACCAGGGGGTCAACAAATTGGGTCAGGGCAGAAGTGATAATGGTGGCTTGATCAGAGTGTGACATGGGGAAAGGAAGGTGATTGCTTAATAGGTTGGCATGGCATATAAGTGAGGGGTTGAAGAAATCTAGCATGGTTCCCAATTTTTGGACTTTTGTTGTTGGGTTGAATGTAGTGGCAAAATAATTTTTATAAAGTCAACACACAGCCCGGCATTTTATTCACAGGAGAATCGGAGTATATTGATTCTTAGTATATATACAACTCTGCCAACTTGATTTTCTTCTTCAAGGCCATTGTGGAACAGAAACAAACAACAATAAAGAGCAGAGGGCATACTATGAGTAAACACACCAAGGTATTAAGAAGTAATAGCTGAATGCTCTGGGGGAAACAAATGAAACTATAAAAATCAGATAAAAAATCTTGACAATTTAAACTATCTGGGACCATTTAAAGTTAGTGCCAATATTCTTTTACTCCACTGTGGGTTGTAAAGGCTTTATTTTACTACAATAAGAGAACTCACAGATTTTACCTAAAGAAAAAAATCATTCAGACCTTTTATGGGCCAAGAAAGAACCTGTTCTTTTACATAGATTTCTTATGTAATTGTAAATATGACCCCAAAAAGCAGGTCTTCTTATCTAATTTCTAGATGTGAAAACTTGAGTACACAGGAGTGAAGTCTTGGGTGCAGTTTGAGGAGCTGGTGTTATAGAGACAGGACAAGAACTTCTGTCTGTCCCATACCACTTTTCTGTAGGGATTTAAGGCATTAGAATGAAAAAACAAACAAAGAAAAACTTAAAATATTCTAGCTAGGAGAGTTCATGTATATTATTTGGTCCCAGTCCTTCAAATGTTAAGGAAACTGAAAGTAGAAGTAAAAAAAAAAAAATGAGTTATCCCATATTAAAAAGCTAATCCAAGTCAGAAATGGCATGAGAAATTGTCTAGATAGCTGAAACACTGAGGTGTTTGTGTACATGGATGTATACAGACACCTGTGCCCAAGGTTATATGGCTAGCTTGTGGCACAGCTGGGCTTTGAACCCACTCTGTCTAGCTCTGTAGCCCATGTTCATTTTGGTCGACCAGCTCTTCCCAACCTTGGATGGAGAAGCAAGTATAGCCTCAGCCCTGCTGACTGTAATCATGTGGTCTCCGAAATTAGTCTTGTTGACTTGGACCTTCATATCCGGTGTTCTGGGGAAAAACCAAGACACAGCCTTGCAGCTTTCTGTGATTTGGGCCCCAAATGAATGAACTGACTCATCCTCAGTCTTCTTTCATGGGATCTGAATTTCCAGCCTGTCTTTGACCTCGACATTGCCTTGTCCTGCCAGCCTTCTCCATTGGAGAATATATCCTTTCTTGTTGCTGCCAGCTTTTGGCGGTAGGCAACACCCAGCTAATTTTGAATACTTTTCGTCGTGGAGTTTCCATGCCCATTCTGTGGTATATTTTGGTGCAGCTGACTATTCATGATCACAATGACTGATAATTATCTCCACTGGGCTCACTTCAGCGTGGGCAGATCCATGTCTCTTCCCTCCTGTTTTGATATGCTCAGGGCTCCCTCTAAGATGGCCTCAACTCTAACCTTTTAATGCATTTCAAATCTCTTCAATATAGTAACATTTAGTAGTGGTTAGTTCTCAGGCTTTGGGATCTTGCAGATCAGTTATATTTGAAAAAAATGGGCCATAGTAAGTATGTAATTTTATTATTTGCTTCCATTTGCACAAGTAAGAATGGGAAATACTCACTGAATCCCAGACAACAGACTGGTGAGAAGTTCCACATCAGATACTGCTTGGGCTGACAACCCACCTGCACGCGATCATACAAGTAACCTGGGGGTTTGTCTGCTGGGTCTTGAGATCATGGCAGATTAATGCATACTTAGTATTTGTACTGTGATCCATTGTGCTACTGTCCATAAAAGTTCCCTGTGAGTATCAGCAATGTAATCATTGACTGGATTGGTTATTCCTATCGTCAAGCATCCTGAAAAGAAGCAGGTCATGGAACAATAAAAGATGTCTGGAAAATGGGCTTTTAAGGAGAAGAGACAATTCCTCTGAGCTTGAAATTGGAGAAACTGTGGTCTAACCAGAGGTCACAGAGGAAAAATGGCATCTGCCATTTGGAGGAAGCCAGAAGAAGGAATCCCTTAAGTGGCTACTTGAGAATGAGAACACTTCTACCAATAATCAATTTTAAATATTCTATAAGTAGTTATCTTCTTCTTTTAAAAAATTTTTTAATGTTTATTTATTTTTGAGAGAGAGAGAGAGAGACAGAGCATGAATGGGGGAGGAGCAGAGAGAGAGGGAGACACAGAATCTGAAGCAGGCTCCAGGCTCTGAGCTGTTAGCACAGAGCCCGAGGTGGGTCTCGAACCCACAAACCATGAGATCATGACCTGAGCCAAAGTTGGACGCTTAACCAACTGAGCCACCCAGGGACCCCTGCAAGTAGTTATCTTCTGTTATATCATTTATTCTTTAGTAAAGTGTTAATATGGCTTTCTTCTTGTTTTAGCCATGCTATTGAGATTGAGAGAAAGTATCTATGCCCAAGACTGGTGAATGGGATGAAAGGCAGTCATACTTAGAGAACTTCCTAAGGGAACAGTAGATAATAAATACAATAGATATGTTTTCAGGGTTATGCTCAGAAAAACTGGGACATCAAAAAATAAAATAGCTTTATTGTTCTCTCATTATGAAAATGGTCCATGGTACAGCCAAGATATTAGATGTTTCAAAAGATGAGATTTGGTTCAAAACAGATGGCAGAAGTCTAAAATTTAAAAAAAGGATACAAAAGAAGCCGAGAGATTAATAACTGCAGGGTAAGGGACCACCTGCAAGGGGGTGGGAGCAGGGGGAAGAGGTGGAGTGACCGGAAGCCGGCAGCTGGAGGGCTCTACGAGGCTGGTGTTTGGAACTCTGAGAAGGGGTCTGACCTGGCAAGGGCTTCAGTGGCCCAGAAGGGACAGCTGAGAGGGTGGAAGAGGGTAGAGTGACCTGTGTCTGAATGCCAAGGGGATGTATCTGCCCACCGCTGTCACCTGCAAGAGGACAGTGATGCTGGTACCTTCCAGCCTGGGATGCAGAGCTTGAACCAGCTGCCCGCTGCTGCTGTAGTCTTATTAACTGGAACTGGAAAGCAGGGGCAGGGGGTGTCCTTTTCTTCTTCTCCCTGCCTTCCTCTCTCCCTGGAGTACCTCCTGTTGGCAGAACCTACCAGGAGGCCAACTGGCAAGGGAGTCTGAGCATTGTAATTTGCACTTTAGCTGCAGTGTGACAGGGCAGAGAGCTCAGAGATGGTTGGTGAAAAGTAAGAACGGGGACACCTGGGTGGCTCAGTTGGTTGAGCATCCCGCTTCGGCTCAGGTCATGATCTCACAGTTTGTGGGTTTTAGCCCTGTGTTGGGCACTGTGCTGTCATTGCAGAACCCACTTCAGATCCTCTGTCTCCCTCTCTGCCCCTCGCCTGGGTACTCTCCCTCCCCCTCTCCCTCTCCCCCTTCCCCCTCCCCCTCTCCCTCCCTCCCTCCCTCCATCCCTCTCAAAAATAAACATTAAAAAAAAAAAGTTGAGAGTGCCACCTCCCCTTTAAAAAAAAAAGAAAGCAAGCAAGCACAAAGCATCCATTAGCTGAGTTCTAGACAGGGACCAGCATCAGGCTCATTCCTGTATACATGTGACTTCTTTGTTTCCAAAAAGTAGAATGGTTTCTTTTATGGTTTCTGATGCCAGAAAAAGAAATGATGCATCATTATTGTAGAAAATTCCAGTGTTGAGAAGAAGCTGAAAGAAGAAATTAAAAAGCACCCAAATTCAAGGCTATTGCATTGCATTACTTCAAGGAACATTGTTCACATGATCATCTCTGGTAATTACATAGCATTTCTGGAATTTTCCAACATGGGGTGCTTCCCAAATCAGGCTTCCCAGACATCAACGCTATTGTCAACTTGGAGAAGATTCATTAGCCGTTTGTAACTTGACAGCTTCAAGTATATCAACTATCTCTTTTTAATTATATATAATTATATATTATATATTATATATGCCTAATAACACACACACACACACACACACATATATAAACTTAAGTAAAATCGTGTATTTTATAATATAGTTTATAAGCTAAAAACATCTTGCTATAGAAAAAAATACAAGCAGCATTATTAGTTTTTTAAAATAATTTTTAAATGTTTATTTATTTTTGAGAGACAGAGACAGAGTATGAGCAAGGGAGGGGCAAAGAGAGAGGGAGACAGAGAATCTGAAGAAGGCTTCAGCTTCCGAGCTGTCAGCACAAAGCCCGACATGGGGCTCGAACTCACAGACCAGTAGCGAGTTCATGACCTAAGCGAAAGTCAGGCACTTAACCAACTGAGCCACCCAGGAGCTCTGGGTGTTATTAGTTTTTAAACTAGCAATGTCATAGTATTGATGAGCTTTTAATGAATTTAAACAATTCTCCATTATAAATAATAGGGAAATATTTTTATTATTCTCTTGGTGAATTTCTCTGGCTGTTTCCTTATGATAAGTTCTCAGAGCAGTCTGTTGAGTTGAATGTTATGCATATTTCATATTTGATACATATTACCGCCAGATTATTTAGAAAATGTGCAAATATATATCCCCACCACCGGTGGGTGAAAGTACCTGTCCCCATACCATTGTCAACACTGCATTTTATCAACCTTTTTAATTTTTTGCCAATCTTATAGGAGAAAAGTATGATTTTAATTTTGATTTTTTATACTTATGAAACAAATCTTACTCCCATTTTACAGATGAAAAAACCCACAGAAGCTAAAGATTGGATGGCATGCACGAGGTCAACCACATAACTGATGTTTCAGAGTCAGGGGTTAAACTCTGATGGGCCTGGTTGCAAAGTTCATCTTCTTTTCACTTGGCTGTGAGCTCCACTTATGTCAAGGCTTCCAGGCAGTTATTTTGGTGACTCTCTTCTTGAATGTTTTTATCACAGAGTCTGGGAAGTGGTTAGTGCCTAATAGATATGTGTTAAGTCTAATCCCGGGTGCACCTGACCTTTCTAAAGTATTTTAAGGTGTAGACCTCCACATAGATAATTCTAGACCAGAGCAAGGATTATAAAAGGCTTTAAGCCAATTCTGTTAGAAATTAACTGTTGGATCCATATTTAGTTAAATATTAGTACTTAAGTATTGGTATCCCACCAATAATGTTTTATTATGTTAGATGGCAAGGGATAATTTGTATTCTACCCATGTGAGGGGTGGTTCTTGTTGAACCTGTGGGCATTGTAATTACTTGGTCTTCTCCTTTTCCTCTCTGTCTTAGTCATCATCTACCGTCTTGGACAAACAGCTGAGGACACATCAGGGCCCTGGTGTATTGTCTTGGCAGGTCTCTGACAGGTTAGGGTTTAATAAGTATGGGTCCTCTGGATCCTTCCAAGCTGGCAGGATTTATGCCCTCAGAGCCCCTGTTGGGTCCTGTGGGTCTTCTATGGACCCACTGTCCATGTTTGGCTTCTGAAGCACCGATTTTCAGTGTGTCTATGGGTGTGAGCTCTGTAGTATTTCCTGCAAGGCAAAGGCAGTAGACCAGGGATCCTCTGTAGAGGGTAGAAAGAGGGACAGGGAAAAGCAAGAGGGACCAGTAAAGGCAGAGGGAGACTAACTGTCACATGGGCACCCTCTCAGTAGGTCTCCATTTTCCTCAGCAAGGCACTGTGTCCCCCTCTCTGAAGGCTTAGATGACCACAAGCTGGAGAGCCTATCAGGAGAAAATTCTCCATGCTGTGTGGCTTCTGGGATGCTGAGTGATGGAATCCATGTGGGATGCACCAATAATACTGAGGGTCATGACGAAATGCCATGAAATGATGTGAGAGCAATACTCCCCTTTAAAACACTTATTCCAGAGTTTCAGCTCCAAGTTCTTCCTCCAGCGAGGCCAGGGGAATCCAAAGTTCCTGCTGTGGAATCTCCCTGTGGAATGTTTGTGAGCCAGAGATCATATTTCTTAGCAAGTAAAGCTTAGCCTAGAGCGGTCAGCCATTCTCTTACCTTGGGGCTCAATGGCCCTTCCTGGGAGCTACAAGGAACATAAAGTTGAAGTCATGTACTTTTAAAATTTAGACTACTTTTGCCAGTTTTTACTGTTTGGAACAGATCAGAGTTATCAGTGGATGGATATTTTTGTTCTATTTGTTTTTAGGACAAATAAAATATTTGGGACATGGAACAGAGGTTGGCTATTTGGATGGCAAGGTCAGTCTGGATCTGATTCTACTCTGTTTGTGTGTCTCCGTGTTAAGGATCTTTGGGGAGACATGGGCAAAGGGTATTTAATCTCTTTCTCTTTGCTTTACTTGCCTTCCTTATATTTGAAAATGGGGGGAAATGTTACTGCGATCCAGAAGGGATTATTTGGTCTGAGGAACTATAATTTTCTCCGTTTACCTCTTGCCTTCACTGGAAGAAAAGGTCTCAGTCCATCTCAGATGCTAAGATATTCTCATACATACAGAAAGGGAACATTTATAGGAATATTTTAATCTCACAAATTGTTTTCTACAACTTTATAAAGTGAAAGGCAGATACACACTTAAATTTTTTTGAAAGATGCAGAAGTAACTTTTTTTTTTCCCCTTGAATTCTTGCCTTCCAAATGTCTGTCAGTAATTCTGAAATCATGGTCTACAGGGATTTTGTGGAACATCCAAGATTTTCCTACGATGTGGAAGGAAGTAGAGGGATCCATGAAGAAAATAGTATTTAGCATGGCAAGAAAATAGTATTAGTATTTAGTTTGGACACATACAGAGTCCAAACCTCTGTATGTGCCTTGTAGCAACAGTGTGGGCTAAGACAACATCGAGGGTCCTGGTTCTATGGAGAAATGTGGCATACTCAATCTTGCAGATGAACGTATTCATAGAGATCAAAATAAAAATTATTTGCTCTGGGAACTCTTAAGGTCCTGCTGCTAAGTCATTTGCATAGTTTTAAATGATGCATAGTCCTAGGGGCAGGGAGTTGTGGGAGAGTTTCCCAGGGGCCTCCTTGCTCACACCCATTCGTAAGCACAGAGAAGGAGTCAGGAGCTTGAGTACTCCATTTGCCTTGCTCAGACATCGCAGTTCTGAACAAATATTACTATTTATTATTCCTAAATTTAGGGTTATTAATTATATCAGCATAAACCTAATTTATGCCATCATAAACAGCAATAATAAATGCTGCCAAATGCTAATACCCAGCTCTTGCCAACTGTGCCTGTAGTTGATGGGTTTCCACCCCCCCCCCCCCCCCCACTTCCCAGAAGCATTAAATTAAAAATGATTCAATGTTGCAGAATCATTGATCAAGTTCGGGCTGAGGCTCTTGGGGAAATGTGCTTGTTTGTTAAATGCTTTGCTCCCTCATTGGCTGGGCAGCTTCTCATCTCTGTATCCCGCTGCTTCTCCTTTCCTGCCCTGGAGGAGGAACAAGTGGCAGAAGGGATGTAGGCAGGGAGGGAGGTAGATGAAACCCTATTCTTCCTTCTCAATTTCCCTTTCAGACATCTCTTTTCTCACCATCCCCTTGCCTAACACTTTCTTTCAACCTACACTTAGAAGTCTTTATAAAGCAAACCCTTGGGTATAATATGGATGTGTTATTTCTCAATTCCCATTGCATCTACCATGTGTTTAGTGATGTATGTTGCATGGCTCCCTGAAATATATGAGAGTCTATATCTGAAGAATGGGAAGCACAGCCCTAAGAAGCCATGCCAATACTGAGGGTGCTTTTTCTTTTGCCATTTACTCTCGGGGCGCTCTGCTTTCACCGGGGAAGAGGGAGAGCCTGTCCCCTTGTTATCAGGGTCATGATAGATCTCACTGCCTTTTGCAAAGGAAATAGTTTGTGCTTTTCCTTATTTTGATGACTTTTTTTTTTTTTTTTTTTTTCCATCTGGGATGATTGTGATTGTGATTCCATATAAGGAATCCCCACTGGGCAATCAGAAGGCACAGGCTCTGGTCAAAATTTGTTTCTTTTCAGCCATGTGGCTTTGGACAAATCACTTAACCTCTCCACTCCTGTTTCTTCAACTTATTAAGAGGCTACTAAGCCCAGCTATGGCACCTCACTTGATTAGTGTCATGATCAAATACTGTAGTACTTTCAAACTGTTAAGCACTGTCTGAAAGTATAAAAGTAAAGACTCCTCTGATTGTGTCCTAATGCCTGAATTTCAATGGTGGGCCATGCAAAGCTCTTCTCAATAGCGGAGACAAGCAAGCTTAATGATCTCATAGCTTTCATCTCTCAGTTCTTCAAAGAGATCCAAGGTAAGGTTGCAGTGAGATAGAAACACTGTAGAGGGAGGGACAAGGTCCAGTGTGAAAAAAGTGAAAGAGACTCCTTCATTTTATAAATAATGTAATTATGGAATTTTATATATCATAATATATAGTATATCGAATATTTCCATATATAATATACACATATATTTTACCATGTAATATATGTTAAATTATATATGTGTACACACACACAAAACTAAACTTTGCTTGTCCTTGTAATTTTTAAAATTATGGAGAGGATGTAGGATTGAGTAAATTGTATAAAATATATAGCAGTAGAGAAAGCTTAGAACTGGAAGAATTCAGCCAATGCCTTTTTCCCTCCTCATTCCTACTCTTAAAATAGATTTAGTTTTCCCATTGGAATGGACAAAAGCCTGGCTTCTTGCCTTTTAGAAGTCAGGACCATCTCCCATAGTGTTTCAGGGTGTTTGTCACGAGCAGTGTCTGTGGTTGGGGGGACTGGTCTTCTCAGCCTGGGGACTGCCTCCCCTGTGTACCCAGCCTGAGTATCACAGCCCTGTGGTCCACCCCTCCCTGGGAGCACCACCCCCTCCCTATTCCCAGGAAAGTGCACCCCATCAGGAACCAGAAGGAATTGCACCTGTCAGGCTGGCACTGAGGATTTGCCTGGGGCCTCATGTTCTCCCCTTTTTGGGCCCTTGGGCTGGAGGCCAGAATTTACAAACAGGAAAGTCAAAGGTAGCATATGAGCCTTGCTAATGTGAAGCCACCCTCCCTGGCCTGACTTCCAGGTTGTCTTTTCCTTGGTTATTTATCTCTCTGAGCCACCTAGCCCTTTTGAATTATTAGCCTTATTCCTTCATTGCCCTGCTTCCTTCTTGCAAATATGCTCCTATACATCTTCACTCCACAGGAAACACTTTCTTTTCTATTTACAGCTTCCCCCTGCTCCCTACCCCTCCCCCTGGCCCAATAACGGCCAAGGAGATAAATAAGAAACATAACTCTTTTTGGCTATTATTTTTTTTGTACTCTGCACAGTAATATATATAATAACAAGAAAACAAATCTTATTACTAAAGTAATTACAATAAATACAGAATAACTGAGTGGAGCCTAAGCAAGGGGGGATGTCAGGGGAGTGATTGCAACAGGATTTTAAAAATTTAATTTACTAGTGCCAGTCTCACCGCTCTGTTGATGCTTCCCTTAGGAGGCTGTGTCTAATTAGAGAGGGTTGTTACTGCTTTTTGAATACACCCACCCCTAGCTGACTTACACCTTGGGTCTTTAAAGGGGAATTCTGGCCTGAAGAATCCCTTGAGAACTTTCCTTGGCAGCAGCCCTATGTTGGGAACAGCAGCATTTATTACGTTAAGTTGTATTATCATCAAAGCTTGGGAATTGCAAAGAATTCCTTGGCATGCTTCCCTCTGACTGTAGACAATCTTCCCCGTAACCACCCAAACAGATGGGTATTCCTCCTGACACCTGTGACTCTGAGTAGAGGTGGTGGGGCACCCCTCAGTGAGACCTGCTGGAGCTGACCAATTCTCCGAGTTAAAATCTTTCTCTCGGAGGCCAATCTAGTTTTATCTGAGAGAAGTTTGTGCCCATTTGTTCTTGCGTGGTCTGCAGTAGAAACGGGGACTGTCATTTTTCTTCATTAAGTAGGACTATCATCCTGTTGATGAGAGCCATCTTTCCAAGTCCTTTTGAGAAACTCCTGAGTTCACTTCTCCTTCTCCTGAATCCTGTATGGTGTGCATTTAGTCTCAACACATCATATTTTTTAACTATGATATAATTGCCACTGTGTGGTTTCCAAGTTACTCTTGCGTGAGGAGGGCAGATTGGGCAAGGGTATGACACCTTAACCACGCTTCTCAGCACCATGTCAACCCAATTGCAGCCCCAGACACACTTTTTTTTTTTAAGTTTATTTCAAGGAGGGGGGAGGGACAGAGAGAGAGGGAGAGAGAGAATCCCAAGCAAGATCCATTTGTCAGCATAGAGTCTGACGTGGGGCTCGATCTCATGAATTGTAAGATCATGACCTGAGCTGACTGAAACCAAGAGTTGGATGCTTAACTGACTGAGCTACCCAGGTGTCCCTTCCAACACATTTTTTTTAAGTTTATTTCTTTATTTTGAGAGAGAAAGAGAAAGAGAGAGAGTGGGCAGAGAGAGAGAATCCCAAGCAGGCTCTGCACTATCAGCACAGAGACTGATACAGAGCTCAACCCCACAAACTGTGAGATCATGGCCTGAGCCGAAATCAAGAGTCAGACACTTAACCAGTTGAGCCACCCAGCCGCACCCCACCCCCCTCCGCCTCCAACCAAACGCACTTTCCAATTCATCACGTGGGCATGTGCTTCACAAACTTATTCTGGCTGTTCGGTCTTAGTCATCTTCACACTTGAAATCTGGGACAAATGCACAGTTTCAACAGATGTCCCTCAGCCTCCTCTCCCAGCCGTCACTGTCACCACCGTCTCCACAATCACAACCAATATCAATGAAATGAAAATGGCCAATATTGCTTGAGAATTTAACATGTGCTTGAAAAGGCTAAACATTTTATACACATTACCTCTTAATCCTCACAGCAGCTCTCTATGATACATACTAATATGATTTTACTCATGAGGAAGCTACTATTTTAAGGGCAAAATAAATGTCTAAGGGCATACAGAACACAGACACTAATTGAGTAAAGAGGATATTGAATTACTGTGTGTGTGTGTGTGTGTGTGTGTGTGTGTGTGTGTGTGTGTGTGATTTTAGAACCCGCCAACTCAACCACTACATTATACAAGAAATTAAGAAGCTGGTAGAATCTTACAATATTAATATTGGATGGGCTCTTGAATTTCAACAAATCTGGATGCGTCCCCCCTCTGTGGAAGACAGAAAAAAGATTCCCAATAAGGTTCAGTAGGTCTTTATATTTTCACGGTGTTAGAGATACATTGAGAAGTCAAACCTAAAAATCCACCCCCCACCCCCATGCATGGCCATTGAATGGAAGGATAACGTATTTGCAAACTCTGCAGATGTTATGCATAATGTCATGCATGTAAAGCAAAGATAAGTGCTTTCTTCAGACAGAGAACATGGGGTTCTGCACAGAAAAGGATAAAATATTAGAAACACTTCATTCTGTCTGAGATGGCTTCTCAGAAGTGGTCAGACATCAGAGAGCTTAAAGAGAGGAGTCAGAAGATCCTTGGAAGGACAGTGAATATTTCTCCAGGCTAGCATTTCCCAAACTGGTTCTGAGGGATACTAGTAGATTGGTACTAATAGACATTTCATTAAAAAAGGGTGGTCTGTTGGAAACTATATTTCAGATTTCATTTACATAGATTTTTTTATTGTATAACTTACTAGCTCTGTTGACATATTAATGCGCATGGAGACTGTCTAATAAGAGATGGACTGTGTGGCATTGACTGAACTTATTTGAACAGGGTTCCATTTGTTGATGCATATGTAAGATATCTAAAGGATTATTAGTGATCCTTCAACTTGGGAAATATTTCTCCAGGCTATTAACTGAGATGCAGACAGAAAACAAAGTGTACTTATAAAGAAGCACATTAGCATAGTGGCTGAGAACATGAATTCTGGACCTGGATTACTTGGGTTTACTGCTGATTAGCCCATGTGACCTGGGACAAGAACCTGGCATGGGTTGGGTTATTTGGGGAAGCAGACTCTGAAATGGAGATTTGCTGTAGGAGGTTTATTGTAGTGTCTTCTTGGGAATGGGGGAAGCTGGATCAGGCATAGGGTAGAGTTGAATTATGGCACAGTTACTACTGAGTTCTGATAACCAGTGAGGAACTCTGTAGCTGGGATGGCTTTTCAGTACTATGGATTAAGGCAAGTAGTTGGAGACTGTCCGTGTTATATCCCACCAATGACCAATCATTGAATGTGCGGCACCTCCTGAGAGGGGGTGCAAACTTGGGCAAGAAAGGTCCCTTTGAGAACTGTTGTTGTTGTTGTTGTTGTTGTTGTTGTTCTTCTTCTTCTTCTTCTTCTTTTTTAATGTTTATTTATTTTTGAGAGAGAGTGTGAGTAGGGGAGAGACAGAAAGAGAGGGGGACACAGAATCTGAAGAGCAGGCACAGAGCCTGATGAGGGCCTTGAACCCATTAGCTGTGAGATCATGACCGGAGCCAAAACTAGACACTTAACTGACTGAGCCACCCATGTGCCCCTGTATGAGAACTGTTCTTGATGCAGGTACACAACTGTGAGCCTCAGCAACCAATGGCAGCTGAGGAATGAGTTATTTGGGTCTAAAGGAGTACTTTGAGGGACACACTACAGCATCCGTTGTGCTTTACTTTGCTCATCTGTAAAATGGGAATAGCAGCAGTATCTTCATAAGGTCTTTGTGAATTAAATGAGTTATTATACAATGTTCCTGATATTTACTAATGCCATATCAGTTTTACAAAAAGATAAAAAATAACACTTAAGATAAATACTAGTTGTTTACCATGGAATTCACAATTATCGTTAAACTGAAAACTGAAAGAGCAAAGAGAATAAAATTTTTACATTTAGTGAATTAAAAACAATTTCAGTTCCTGTATGTCACTATAGAGCCATAGCTTCCTTAGTCTGGGACAAAGAAGCTTTTACTCATTCTCTGGTGTATTCTTTCTCTAATGTAATTATCTGATGAGAGCAGACCACTCCTTCAGAAGCCACTCCCTCAGTCCATATATTTAGTAAAAAAAAAAAAAAAAAAAAAAAAAAAAAAAAAAAAAATTCAATTCAGGCCAAGATGTGAATTGAATCGAGATTGCTATATATTGATTAGTGTCTATGAAGTTGATTGTGATGTTGCCCCAATCTAAAAGGACCTGTATCCATGGAAGAGATGGCCTATCCTAAAACGATGTCAGGAGATTTGATGCTAGATGAGCTGAGATCTTTTTCTAAGTGCAGTGTTAAGTGGAAATGTCCAAAGCTTGGGCTGTACTTTTCAATGTCAGGGCAAAGTATTCGAGTGTTTGTGAGTCCTGATTGGGTTGGGCCTCTCTCCAGAAGTAGACTGCAGCACATTAATGCCCATCATTTGTAGTAGTAATTCTGGAAATTCAGACAGCAAGACTCCCTTCAACAGTAATCAAGGCCATTGAAATCCATCTGATCTAATGTAGGGAAGATTTTTTTTTTTTAAATCTAATTCAACATCTAGCTATTAATCTAGTCATCTTGACACTGAGTTACTGGATGTTCTAACTCAGTGGATTTAGCCACTGAGAGACTTAGCATGTAAGTCTCTGTAATGCATGTAACCCAATGGATATACCCTCTGACAAACAACTTACTCTCCTAGGGTAGGTCCTTAAAGTCATTGCATTGTATAAAATAGATTATATATCTAGAAGAGTATTCAGAATCTTTTGATTCAACCCAATATTTCATTGCACAGATAAAGAAATAGGCTTGGAGTTTGATGCTACTTATACAAGTTTACCCAGTTTCCTAGCATAGATGACATCAAAGCAAAAGACAATTGAATTTCCAATCTACTAATATTTCCATGAATATAATTTCTTTTGGAGGAACTTTTTATTCCTAATGGATTCTTCCACAGAGGAAGATAGTGTGAGTTGTTGATGCCTGTATTTCTGTGATTTGATCATAAAACCATGGGATCTTAGGGAATCTTAGCATTTAGTCCAACTTTCCATCCTGTGCTTGAATTCCTTTAGGAGGTTTCTGCCATGTATCCAGACAGTCTGTGCTGTAATGTGTGTATAGCATGTGAACTTAATTTCTCTCATGCGAACTTATTCCATTGTTGATAGTGTTATTGGGAAGTCATTTCTCGAACTATGCTAAAATAGCCTCCTTGGAACTTCTACCCTTGATAACATGTCGAATAAGCCGAATTCCCCACTCTGTGGACCTTTGCATAATTGAGGACTATCTTCACCTTACTCACGTTAGTCTTCCTTTCTCCTGGGTAAGCCTCCAGTCTCTTCCACTCCTTTTGTGCTGTGTTTTTGAGTTCTTCCACTGCCTTGATTACTCTCTGAACTATCTTACTCATTAATTCAATACAAGTTTATTAAACATCTGGTAAGAGACATTTGTAAACCTGTAGACATAATGATGAGCACAGCAAGCTGTTCACAGTATATAGAGGTGGAAACAGACAATTTAAAAACAGTACCGTACAGTGTTAGACATGATCTGACAGCTGCCAACTATGCAGATGCCCAGAGGAAGGGTGCCTAACTTAATCCTAGGGTCAAGAACAACTTCCTGTGCCATCTGCATTGAGACCTGGAGGAAGAGTTAGGAGCAAAGCATGTGTGAGACAGTAGAGGTAAGGGGGTGTGAGAACTTTCTATAGAAGAAACTAGCCCCCAGGGCTCTGTGAAGGTAGGATTCCCAGATGAACACTGTTATCATTCTAAAAACCCAATGGCTATTCGTGAAGCATGTAGCATGATGCATGAAGCGCTTTTGATGGCCTAATCATATTGCTAACTCCTTTCCAATTTGGTGTCCAGTGAAGTCCCCAAGTCCTTTTTTACACTAATTGCCATTAGAATGAATGTTTCCTGTGGCTTCGCTGGGTAGATGATACGGTAGGACCAAGTACTTAAAGTACACTTATCTCAATTTCATCTGATTAGATTCCATTCTTAGGAGACCGCTTTGGATCTTGACTCTGCCATCCATTTCATTGGTCTGCCTCCTAATTTACATGCAGCCTTCAGTGCTGACAAGCATTTCTGCCATCTTTTTACCATGTCACTGAAACATTTCTTGAACTTGACTGGACCAAGGACAATATACTGGAATACATATCACCAAACACATAGATCCATTTAGTTATGATCATTCAACCACTCTCTAATCTATTTTAGTGCTGCCATTGAACCTATATTTCTTTATATAACATGCAAGGATATCTGGAGAGATTCTTGCAAATTCCTCACTGAAGGCCTGTGAAACTCTGTCTCCTTATCTAATAACCTGTCAAAGTGTGAAATGAGTTGGGCTGGCATTGCTGGAAGGATTCACTAAGTTCTTCTTGGTGATGAGTACTGGTTTCTACGATTTCCGCTTCTTTTTCCAGGGTTCCCCAAACGTCCTCCCCCCACCCCCCAAATAAGTTCCAGAATTTTGTTAAGGATCAGTGTCAACCTCATGATTTCATTGTCATTTCTTTCTCTTTCTCAAAAACGGAGGTGCATTTGCCTTGCTCCAGCTTTGTTATTCAGAATTATCTGTAGTTCACTGACCTTGCCTCAGGCTAAAGGTAGGCTCAGCCAGAATCTTTGAAAAGTGAAGAAGAGAACTGAGCTCCTGCTTTTGGGTGACTCAGACTTCCTAGGGGCACCTCTCATGCTTGGAAGCTTATAGTTCTTCGTCTTCCCTGTTCCCAGAACAGACTGTTCACCATGCTTGTCAGGATGATTTAGTCTGGAGGCATGAGCACTGCAATTCTCTTGACCTTAGCTCACTGAACTGACATGATACACATGGGTCAAAATCATTGTGGCTTCAGGTAGTTTCATCTAGAAGATTCTTTATTTTACTTCTGTTGACTTAATGCTCTTTTGTACCAACAGAGTTCCCTCCTGGATATGATTAGATCATAGATTATAAGGTTGTCTGAGTCTTTTTTGATACTATGACACATTACAAGAAATATGTCCTGTGTATTTTAGGCACTTTTAAATGTGAAAATGTTTTCCACATGTGGTAAGATTGAAGGAGTAAATAGAAAAATTCCTATTAATATAACTTGGGAAGCGACTTAAAGTCAGTGATTCCTGCATAGTGTGAGAGATTTTCTACAAAAGTGTTTCCTTCTTCAAGTAAAATTCTGATAATTTATATCTTTCTTTTTTTAAGATTTTTTAAAGTATATTAATTTTGTTTTGAGAGAGAGACATAGACTGCAAGCAGGGGAGGGGCAAAGAGAGAGAGAGAGAGAGAGAGAGAGACACACACACACACACACACACACACAGAATCTGAAGCAGGCTCCAGGCTCTGAGCTGTCAGCATAGAGCCCAACGCAGGCTCAAACCCATGAACTGTGAGATCATGACCTGAGCCAAAGTTGGATGCTTAACCGACTGAGCCACCCAAGTGCCTCTGTATCTGATTTTCTAATACAGCTGATCATCAGAATGCCCTGAGGAACTTTCTAAAAACATAGAGTCCAGGGTCACTTCCCTAGAGTTTCTGATTTCTGTTTCAGGAGGGAGAGATAGGACCTAGGAGCCTGTATTTTTAAATTTTTTTTTAACATTAATTTGTTTTTGAGAGAGAGACAGAGTGTGAGCAAGGGAGGGGCAGAGAGAGAGGGAAACACAGAATCGGAAGCAGGCTCCAGGCTCTGAGTTGTCAATGCAGAGCTTGATACAGGGCTTGAACTCATAAACTGCGAGATCCTGACCTGAGCCACAGTTGGATGCTCAACCAACTGAGCCACCCAGGCGCCCCTGTATTTTTAAGGTAGTAGGTAATTCTGAAAATAGGCCAATTGTATGCTGCTTGTCTGTGGAATCTTTCCGACTGTCACAATGTCAGAGGATTATGGAGAAAGGCTGTGAGCACAGGCATGCGTGCATGTGTCTACGTGCATGTGAGAGAGAGAGAGGGAAAGAAAGAGAGAGAGAACAAAAATGAACTCCCTAAGAGAAATAGGAAGAAGCCATCTCCATGTGAGAGGCAGTAAACATATTTTTCAAGCATCCCCTGGAGATGAGTTTTGCCACATCTCTGTTCTGCAGTAGAACATATATAGCAGAACACATGTGGTAGAAAATAGGAACCAATATACAAATAAAGCTGGCTAAGACTCCGTACTTAGAGCTTGAACATGGAAGTTTTATAAACAGAAAGATCAAGAATTCTCAGAGATTGATGTCAGAGCACTTATATACAGGAATATCAGTTTACCACCGGCAAGTGCGGGGCAAATCAGCATGGAGTACAAAAAAAACGTTAGTGGACAACCTAGAACCAACAACTTCACCTTTACCAGAGGAGGTAATTCTGTGATTCTGACAGATCCAGAACAGAGAAAATCCCCTTGGCCATATTTCCCCTCTTCCTTTGTAAAGCAGTACAGAAGGTCATCCTAACTGGAAGATTGTATTATTGTCTATAGTATACACGTCAACAAATGGTTGGTAAGTAAAATATATCGTATATTTCAGCCATTTGTTTAAGTAAATTGCATGTGGTTCCATGGTATGGGTTCATTCACATATGAACAACATTGGCTACATTCCTTTGGTCCTCATTAAACGGGCTACTCCAGGTAATATCCACTTCAGCCAGCTAGAATGAGCTAACTGAAGCCTCCAATATGGTGGCCAGAGTGATCAGTGGAGATGAGCTATGCCTCCACTAAAGGCAGCTGAAGGAAGGTTGTTCTGCTTTTGAGAACGTAATGCAGCATAAATGCCCATGTCGGTCGAAATACTCTGTGGAGCCTGTACTTAAAGCTGCCCAAGTGGGGCTTCTTAGTTATTTCATGTCTTTTGCTGTATATTGTGTATTTATTTTACTTAGTTTGGGTCCACTGGTGATCACTTAACAAAATAAATTAACTCATGTTTTCTTTGTCACTGAACAACTTTGTTTTTGACTGAATGGGTAAGTCATTATGGGGATAGACACTGCAGAGAAATATTTTTCATGGGAAGAAGGAAAGAAGAGGAGCATTTCATGGAGCAATATTATAAAAGCTTCATTTTGTACGGGTGATGACAAATGTGCTAGACCTTTTTGTAACATCCATAACCAAGAAACAGAAATTACATAGGGATGAATATTAGTGTCTTTCATAAGGTATTTTAGTACATACTGGGTGCCATTAATTAGGCAATATTTCTATGAGTTTGAAACTAGGACATCTCCAGAGTCCTGAATGACATTTCCAACTTTATGCTGCCATTCAGTGCCTTTTATGTTGTTTTATATTTTTTTCAGTCTATTGTAAGAATTTAGACCTATAATTTATCATAAAACAGTGAAATTTTGTAGATGGTTTAAGGAAAACACCCCCTTGGCATTTAGAAAGAGTGACCATTCATATGGTTTTGATAATTTCACAGGGCAACCCCAGTTTATATCTGGTTTCCCAGTGTAATTATTCAATACATATCCTTTTATTCTCAAAAGTGTGGATGATATATGATGTGGCCATATTAAAAGGAGTTAACAGAGACACAGTGTATTCAAGTTTAACTGCAACATTAGCAGTTTCTTTGCTCGGTCGGACTTATTTTTTCCAGCTGTGTCTTCTGCAAGAATTGAAACTCCTGTTCCCAAACTTTGCTATATCCAAATATAGTGAACATAATAGAAATACTTGGCAAAGCATAAAGATGGAGACCTTCTCCACTTCCTTTTCTTATTCTTGACCTTATAGAGAGAAGTAACACAAAATAGAGGCAGGTGGCTACATGAAGCCCTTTCTTGCCTTTCGATTAAATAACTCTGCCCTTTTGGGGGCTCACATTCTCAGCTACCACTGAAAGAAAAAACAAAACAAAACATTGGAAGACTCATCTTCGAGGAGTTCCTGATTGTTCAGTGTGTTCCAGAGGAGGTAGTGTCTTTGAGGACAATGTGATGGGCCAAGAAATAGGAGAGAAGATATGGCTGCTGACTTCAGAGAGGGTTAGGGAAACAGTGTTCTTCTACTTCACAAAGGCATCCAAAGCGTACCCATTCCCTGAGTGACTAGGTCATGGGAGCTTTAGGTCTGGAATAGAAAGCAGGGCAGTCTCTCTGTTGGGATTTCTGTCTCACTCTGAGACCCTGGGAAACCAGATGGGCACTTGCATCTATCTCTAAGTAGCAGTTTAAGACATGTCAAATGTAGGAGCTTTGCCTGTGCCTTCCTCCAGCGCCAGCCTTGTGGCAGGCAAAGTGATAGAGAGTGGGTCTATTCAATGCCATTAAAAGGGAAAAAACAGACAACAGCAACTCTAAAACTCCACCTTTGCAACATACGTATGATGGATAGAAAAGAATAGAAAAGGTTTTTCTTTGAAAGTTAAAGTTTAAAAAAAAAACGCGTTGAGCATAATAGACTGTCAACCACACTATCAAACTTAAAATTATTGCGGGGCACAGCAGACTCACAATGTAAATTTGACAGATAGGGCAACAGCCAAGTGTTGTGCAAATGCTGCCTGGGATCATAACTTCAATTCATCTCTGAAGATTCAACATGAAGGGTCTCCTCTCCCGGATACTCATGGCCCTATAATTTCAGGCTCTGTTCTCGCCATGTGGGTGAATACAACCTTGTACCATGTCAACATTTTTCATTTTATTTCAGGCAAATGAATTCCTCCCAGGATATGTGTTTGTGCAATCAGGCATCCTTCTTATCATTGCCTTTGAGCTTTGCCGCTTATAATGCCAAGATAGCCAGAGACATAAATAAAAAGGAATGGAAGAAAAACCCATGTTGCAACAAACAGCAATAATGTATTGACTTTGATGAATATTCTTTACTCTTGCCCACGCTGGCCTGGAGTTCAGTTACCGCTTTAGCCTTCAATAACTGAGGTTGGGGCAGCTCTTCTGGGAGATTGCACAACGAAATCTAGTCTATTTCATTTCCAGGATTTTGTATTTGGAAACAGAGTGTCTGCTTTGACTTATCTTATCTTTGAGTTTCCAAGACATTGCAAAGTAAAGCATAATACTAATGTTATTGTATATCGGGAGACTACTTACAAAATACAAGTCATTATTTCAGTGCATAGGTTTTAGCTGTAGTATATAGGATTTTCTTTTTTTTATTAAAAAAAATGTTTTGTTTTGTTTTTTTGAGAGAGAGACACAGAGACAGCAAGTGAGTGGGGGAGGAGCAGAGACAGACAGAGACACAGAGTCCCGAGCAGGCTCCAGGCTCTGAGCTGTCAGCCAGAGCTTAATATGGGGCTCAAACTCACTAGCTGTGAGATCATGACCTGAGCCGAAGTTGGCCACTTAACCAACTGAGGCACTAGGGACCCCAATATGTAGAGTTTTCTTAACACAGGATTTGCTCAGCACCCAAAGGCAGAATTCAGTGATGAAGATGTGTGTGTGTGTGTGTGTGTGTGTGTGTATGTGTGTGTATGTATATATATATATATATATATATATATATATATATATACACACACACATTTGTTTTTTTTTGTTTTTTGCTAAGTCCTAGATATTGTTCTAGGTCTAAAGAAGCAGAGACACAATCTTGTCCTAAAAAGCACATAGTCAAGCTGGAGAGACAGACGAGAAGGGCGAATCACCACATGTCATAATACATGTTTTAATGAGTGCATCAGTAAAGTTGTGGAAGCAAAGATGAGGCATGTGGAGAATTAATTTGCTGTAGAGAAACACTGGAAGTATCACCATTTATAGGCAATAATTATAGTCCAGTAATTTTAAGCTGGACTTTGAAAGAGTAAGGACGTTATAGGATTTGTGAGGAAGTAAGATTGGATTATAGTTTAACTCCATGTTATATATTTTGTAAAAAAAGATTATTTAAAAAAAATTTTTAATTTTATTTAAATACAAGTTAACATATAGTGTAATGATTTCAGGAATACAATTTAGTGATGCATCACTTACATATAACACCCAGTGCTCATCCCAACAGGTGCCCTCCCTAATGCCCATAGCCCATTTAGCCCATCCCCCTACCCAACACCTTTCCAGCAACCCTCAGTTCATTCTCTGTATTTAAGAATCTATTATGATTTGCCTCCCTCTCTCTTTTTATCTTATTTTTCCTTCCTTTCCCCTATGTTTATGTTTTGTTTCTTAAATTCCACATATGAGTGAAATCATATATGTACCTTTCTCTGACTGACTTATTTCGCTTAGCAGAATACACTCTAGCACCATGCACATTGTTGCAATTGGCAAGATTTCATTCTTTTTGATTGCTAAGTAATACTCTATCATTCATATATGTATATATATATATATATATATATATATATATATATATATATATACCACATCTTTATCCATTCATCCATCGATGGACATACTTTGGCTATTGTTGATAGTGCTGCTACAAACGTTGGGGTACATGTGCCCCTTCGAATCAGCATTTTTATATCCTTTGGATAAATCCCTGCTAGTGCAATTGCTGGATCATAAGGTAGTCCTATTTTTAATTTTTTTAGGAATATCCATACTGTTTTCCAGAGTGGCTGTGTCAGTTTGCATTCCTTAAAATAGGATTCTTAAAGTGGGTGTTTACTATGTGACAGGAACAGTGTCAGGCACTTAAAATTACAAAAGCCTATTTAATTCTCATGACAACTCTATGGGAGAGGTAATATCAAAATCCCTTGTGCTGGTAAGGAAATTGACACTCAGAGAGGTTAAGTAACTTATTGAAGGTCACACAGCTATGAACTGGTAGAGTTGGGAATTGAATCTTGTCTGTCTGACTGCAGAGTCCTAATGCATAATGACACTTTTGCTGTGAAGACAGGTATTTCACTCATCATCCTTGCATTATCAGTATTTTAATGGGAACTTTTTCCTTATAAATGGTGGTCTTATTAATTAGCTCACCATATTTGAGACCCCACTAGGAACCCACTTTCCAGAACTGAGATTTATATGAGGTCAGGGGAGTGTGGTGCCTGCCTTGGGATCTGGGACTATCCATTTCCATGTCAGTTTCACTACTCAAGTGATCTTGGAAAAGTTACATACAGTCAGACAGCCCCATCTCCTCATCTCTAAGATGAATGTAAGGACCAAGTATTTAGTAAGGTTAAAGGAAAGGACACGTGTGGATGGCTTAGCACAGTGCCTGGCACATAATGAGGGATTCATGAAGGCATTGGTCACTATATACATTTCTAAGTAATTTTCAATCTACCAGCTCAAATGACCCCAACCTTTGTAGGAAAACCATCCTCAAAGTTTGCTTTGGTGTCAGGACTAGAAAGTAACATAACTTCATGTGAAACATTTCTGTAACTCAGAATGACCTTCATCCCAGTTAGTCTTAGTTAATACGATTCTCTTTTACTTTATTACTGATTCTGGGTGTTTATGCAGTGTCTGACAAGCCTTAAGATTCCACATGCATTTTAAAATGTTAATGCTTACCTAATAGACCGTGTCAGCTTAGGGGTGAATCGTGGTAATTATATTAGAGGCCTGCTATGGTGCTGGCGAATGTGATCTACCCTTTGACTTCCTGGAACCTACATTCCATGACGCCCTCAGCTGAGACTCTTGGTTGGCCTGATTTGGGGCAGGTAGTTTTAAATAACCTCAAATCCTTCCCATCCCTCCAGCAGCTCTGAACATGCCAGGGCACTGGAATCCACGAGAGTTCTGAATCGCCTGTCCACCAACCAGCGTGGAACTCGGGGACTCACTTCTTATCCTCCCCTCCTTCCCCTGAATTGGGATACTCCATGCTTCTTGGCCCCTAGCTTCCAGAACTGGGCTTCAGCTTTGCGACTCAGGATTTTGTTCGTCTAGGACCCAACTTAGACTTGCCCAGGCATTCTATCGCCCAACAAATGACTATGTACGTGACAAATTGGAATTAATAGAAATCAATATTAATAGTTTTTAAAGTTTATTTATGTATTTTGAGAGAGAGAGAGCACAGAAGGAGCAGAGACAAAGGAAGAGAGAATCCCAAGCAGGCTCCAAACACACAGCATGGAGCCCAATGCAGAGCTTGAACCCATGAACCATGAGATCATGACCTGAGTCAGTCAGACACTTAGTTGACTGAGTCACCCAGGCACCCCAATATTAACACATTATTAACTAAAGTTCACACTTTATTCAGATGTCCTTAACTTTCACCTAAGAGTTTTTTTGTGTTTTTTTGTGTTTTTTTTTGTTTTTGGTCCTAGGATCCTATCCCTGACCTCACATTGCATTTAGTTGTCATGACTCCCTAGGCTCCATTTGGCTGTTAGTTGCTTGGATTTTTGTGTTTGATGACCTGGATACTTTTGAGGAGTACTGGTCAGGTATTTCATGGAATGTCTTTTCATTGGGATTTGCCTGATATTTTTCTCATGATTAGACTAGGGTTGTGGGTTTTAGGGAAGAAGACCACAGGTGTACAGAGCCATTTGCATAACATCATATTAAAGGTACCTGCTGTCGACAGGACCAACGCTAGTGATGTTGATTTGGCTGAGCTGGTGTTTGTCAGGTTTCTCCACTTTAGAGTTACCGACCACGCCCCCGGCCCCTTCCCATCCCTACTGTTTCTCTACTGTACTCTTTTGACCAACAAACACCATCAGGTCACCACAAAAGGATAGCACAGATAAAAAGAGCTTGAGGTAAAAGCCTGAAGGAGGTTGGGAGATCAAAAGCCTGAGGCTATTCTGTTTTGGGTTTAATTTTTTTCTGGGTCCAGTGGACGGAATTTTCTTTGAGAATAATGAGGAGCAGGCTGCAGACAGGTATGTTAGCACAGGGAAGGGCCACACTGACTGGAGTGACCCCTGTCTCTGCACTCCGGTGGAGGCCAGGCTGCGTACTGGAGGACCACCCATGCTGGAGGACCGTCCTGCTGAATCACATTGGGATCAGCTTTCACCTGACTAGGTGCTACGAGCAAAGTGGCCGGGGGTGGCCCTGCTGTGGCTTGAGCCAGGGAAAGTCTGACAGGCACCAGCTAAAGCCGGTGGTCAGCAGCCTGGTAGGAATGTGGAGAAGTGACCCAGTTGGTCTTGGAGACATGAGGATTCTGAGTGAATTCCTTGGAAGGAGATGAATGAATTTCCTTTTGCTTTCCTTTTCACCAGTGGCCACTTATTTAATGGAGGGGTAGAGGACCTTGAAGCAGAGTCAGGATGGATGGCATCATTCTAAGCAGACTTGTTTACCGTCCTGTAGAAGGGGAAGGTGGCAGCTCCTGTTTAGGGCTGTGCCACAGAAATGAAGTCAGTGTATATAGGGAGAGGGAGGTGCAGGGAAACATTAAGTGGAATGCGGCCAACTGAGGAAACCAGTCACTCCAAAATTTTCCCCCTTATGCATGGATCAACAACTTTGAGTGTCCTTCACATTCTCGGAGAGAGAAGTTTCATTGTTGGAGCATCTACATCTATGGCTGGGTAGGGGTGTGTCCCGGAGAACTGTGGCATCGGCTGTGGTCTTTGTCACCCAGAGGGGGGCACCCCTCAACCTTAGCTGCCAGTGACAACACACACCCAGTCTCCAAGCTTTAGCTTTTTTCTGTTAGGTATGATGAACTCATTAATGCCTCCACCAGGACAATCCAAAAAACTGATATTGAGTAAAGGTGGTTGGGATATACACAGTATTTTTCTTGGACCACTCTCCCCCTTCTTCTTCTTTTGCCATCTAGAATTTATCCCTGTAGCCCTTTTCCCTTGGGAGCAATGATTTACCAAAACATTAACTATGGGACCAAGTTTGTAAGGTTTTCCCAACTGTATCCCACCATCCAAAGTGGGACAAGTACAAAGTGTTCTGGTTGATCCAGATCATGGAGGAATCTACAGGTATCTTGAGACCTGTCTATAAACCCAGCCAATCTAGCCGAAATATTTGATAACTGCCTATCCCTAGTCATTTCAGCTTTTGCACAAAATGGAATCTAGGTAGTTACATGACGAAATTCACCTTTCTGATGACTGCCGACCATCTGGGTTAATCACTGCCATGTAACCCATTGTTCACATAAGCCAGGGTTTTATGAGTCTTACTTCCTTTGACCTTTATTCTAACTGCCCAGTTAACCGACAACATGTGTCTACAAAGTGAAAAAAAGGTCCACTTGCTTTATACTGAATTCGATAATATCTGACCTTGCTCCTCAGCTATAGCGTATATTGTTTAGATCATGAAATTGATGAGGCGAAGGAGAAGGGATGCTGAGAGGGAAATAACCAGAATGAACAGGAGCAGAGAGGAAAGCCCTCACAGTGCATTTTGCTTACATTTAAATTAACTGATGCTAATTTATTTACTTATTATATTTATGGGATGCGCCCACTGCTTATTAGCCCCTGGGTACATCTTAAAAGGATCATAAAAAGAGACACTCCTTGTCATTATGGCTAATTAACATTCAAATTGACTAACTAACTAACATTTAAGCGCTAAGAATAAAATCGGTCATGGGCCAGTCAACATTTTCATCAAATGTCCTTAAATAGAATCCATTAGTTGTCCCTCCCCCCCCCCCCCCCCCCCCACTTTTCTACCTGCTGACAAAAGATCTGACACCAGAGAGCATAGGAATTGATCAGGGGAGCTGGGTTGTTACTGTTGCGACATTTGATACCTGTTGTGTTTCTGGGCTCATACAAGGTAGTAGGCACAGCTTGATTGAATGGACACGGCTGCCTCCCCAGAGTGGCTTATCATCCAGCTATAACTGATACAGAAGAAACGAACACATAACATCCAGGGTTTATATGTCCTATTGTTTTGGATTCATTTCGCTCACACAGCCACAGCAATTACTGAAGCTTATAAATTAGGATGTGCATCCAATAGTAAGTTTTTTTGATTGAATATATATGCTGAAATATCCTTGAGCTACTGTAAATCTGTTCAGTTGAAACATAGGCAAGACAGGGAGAAAAACTGGCCACCTCTGATGGTTCTTTCCATCATTTCTAGGAGAGGGGAAGAGACAGGGCAGGAAATTCACTTTGCAGTCATTTACCTACCCAAGTAAATGTCAACATAAACACATAGGGGTCCCATGTTAAAATTATGTCCGTATTTAATTTTTTATCCCTTCTTCCATTTATGTTCTTGATTTCTCCCCCTGCCCCCCACCTCTTTCAGCTCTTAGTTGAGGTTATGCTGAACATATTGTCTGAAATAAATTGGGGAAGTCTGAGACCAGGCAGGGAGAAAATACACACTGTGAGCTATGAAGGTGTTCCACTAAGTATGGTGGGGAGGCTCCTTCCTGTCAGGAGAGGTCCAGGCTGGATCTGGACCTCCGTTTCCCAGCTGTACGAAAGGAGATTGGGCTCAGCCGATTCTGAGAGCTCATCCCACTGCCCCCCAGTGAACATTTCTTTCTTAGTGAACTTGCCCATGAACATCCTGCAGATGTGGCTCAGGATGGCGGTTGCAGGAAACTGTTGGGCTCACGTGAGGATGCAGATGTTTGATGAGAATGCTCTGAAGATTGAAGGTCAAACCAACTCAAACAACCTGACTCAGTATTTTCACTTTAATCAGATGTTGGATAAATTCACATTTCTTTTTTTACTTATTTAAAAAAATTTTTTAAGTTTATTTATTTTGAGAGAGAGGGAGGGAGGGAGGGAGAGAGAGAGAGAGGGAGGGAGGGAGGGAGGGAGGGAGGGAGGGAGAGAATCCCAAGCAGGCGCCAGTGCAGAGCCCGATGTGGGGCTTGAACTCATGAACCAGGAGACCATGACCTGAGCCAAAATCAAAAGTCGGATGCTTAACTGACTGAGCCACCCAGGTGCTCTGATAAATTCACATTTCTAAAGAATCCTAAGTTTTAAGCCATAAAAAGTGCTCCATTAAGGCAACATTTTCAAGAATCATTTTCATGTAAATCAGCTCAAACCAAATGGCAGATTTATGGCCCTGTGTCAAATATTGAGATGCAGGGGACTTCTTTAGAATTTGGAACACCTATGGCTAATTTTCAAGTTAGTCACTAATCTAGAGTACACTAGAGGTGAAGCAAATGGGCTCTGGAACCAGAATTCTGAAATTTCCCGACTAGCTGGTAACCTTGGACATGGTAGTTAGCCTCTCTGAGGGTCAGATTCCTCACCAGTGGAATAGGTAGTAGAACCTATCAATTAAATGAGATAATCAAATAAAGTGCTTAATCCTCTGCCTGGCATATACTAAATGCTCAATAAATTGTACATTATTGTTATTGTAGTAAATATCAATATCCTAACAACACAATGCTAATTATTACCAACTGTATTGGCTTCTTATTTTAGCTAAAATTTATTATCACCATGAGTCCTCAGAGTCTAAGGAGACATTTCAATTCAGTCTCTTCCTCTGAGATGGTAGTTTGAGTGTCTCCTGAGGTGACCATAATGTAGACTTCTTAGCTTTTTCTTTTGAGCCTTCCCTCTCTCCCTTTTGCTGGTCCATCTCTTACTGAACACCCTAGTTCTGAGCCTTGCATGCAGATACATAATTGCTGACTTACCTCTCTCGGTAGTTGAAGGAAGAATGTGTGTGTGTGTGTGTGTGTGTGCGCGCGTATGCGCGCGCGCGCGCACGTGTGCCTACTGACATCCTGTCAAGACTAAGATAGTGGAAGTTCCATCTCGCCTATGAGCTATGCATCTCTAGAGGCAGATGGGATGGAAGAGAAAGGGAAGGATTCAGTAGGCAGTAAACCAAAGAAGAGATTCAAGATAAGTATCTGAAAGTGGGTAAATATGGAGAATAGTACAATTAAGGAACAAAATAGACATTAAATGTAGTATGAGTGTCCATTGGTTTCTGTTGTGGAGAAAATGGCCTTGTCTAGGATCGGCTTCATGTGCAAGGAGAGTTTGGAGGCTAGGAAATCCTAGCTAGTTTCCATCCATTCAGTGGACAGTCGATGTCTTCCCACTTCGTGACCAGCTCTGTGCTTAAACACTGTATGGGGCGCCTGGGTGGCTCAGTCGGTTAAGCGTCCGACTTCAGCTCAGGTCAAGATCTCGCGGTCCGTGAGTTCGAGCCCCGCGTCGGGCTCTGGGCTGATGGCTCAGAGCCTGGAGCCTGTTTCCGATTCTGTGTCTCCCTCTCTCTCTGCCTCTCCCCCATTCATGCTCTGTCTCTCTCTGTCGCAAAAATAAATAAACGTTAAAAAAAAAAATTAAAAAAAAAAAATGGGGCGCCTAGGTGGCGCAGTCGGTTAAGCGTCCGACTTCAGCCAGGTCACGATCTCGCGGTCCGTGAGTTCGAGCCCCGCGTCAGGCTCTGGGCTGATGGCTCAGAGCCTGGAGCCTGCTTCCGATTCTGTGTCTCCCTCTCTCTCTGCCCCTCCCCCGTTCATGCTCTGTCTCTCTCTGTCCCCAAAATAAATAAACGTTAAAAAAAAATTAAAAACAAAACAAAACAAAAAAAAAAAAACACTGTAGAAGAGTCGCAGATACCAGAAGCATGGCCTTTGCTGCAGTGGCAGATACACTGAGTTAATGGGAAGAATTATAGTAGTGATAATAGTGATTGACAACAACAATCTCAGAATTATTATTTTACAAACACAGCAGAGCAGCAGCTGTTAATAAGGAGTAGGTACCCAAAGTTAATTACTTTTAATGACTCGGTTAAGGAAAGACTGAGGAAGGAATGTATGAACAGTTTTCAGAGAGAGTGCCTGAGGACCTGCTTATGGTTCTGGAACATAACTGGAGGGGAGTAGAGAATAAATAAGCACCGAGCTTAGCACTTCTAATCTTTCAACACTCTGCATCTCCATCAAAGTAAAACAAGCCTGCCTTAACAAATTTGGACATAGCATCAACTTGCACCGTGGTCTGAACAAGGTGTTCATGTGTGTTTGTGTCTATTCCATGATTCTGAACTTCTTAGAGATTTTCCCTTGAAACCATCATTAGGACAACCTTCCCTCTAGTTACTACCACCAGAGAGGGTGAACTCTGAAAACGTTATTGTTTTAATGATTTTGTAAATTAGCTCCACTTGAGGACATTCAGTGTGTGCATTAAGGTATGTTCAGAAAGGTGAAATGGAAACGTTGAGTGAAGAATTCTAAGGATCTTGACCTCAACTCTCCTCCCCAAGGCCTGGTATTTATAGAAATAATATTGGCTTTTTGTGGAGCACTAGGCCAGCGATCTGCTACTGCCTTTCCCCGGCAGAGACAGGAGAGAGGGCTGTAAATCAGATAGAGCCAGCACAGCTCCTGCTCCAGGGCTCCATTGTGTTATCATTATGAGACATTTATTGAGTACCATAATTTCAAGAAACAGAGTGAGATGCAGTCCCTTCTCTACAGTCCAGTGGCTTCATAGAACCGCCTTGTCTTGTCCCTTGAAATTCTTTTTCTCCCACTGTTCATGCAATTGTCCCAACTTCGCTGGGTCCTGCTATCTGTCACAGTCTCGCATGACCCTAACCATGGCCGGTGACTAATGTGACAGCCCATTTTACAAGAACATCGACAACTCCATATAAAACTGATTGAACACTTTTGGGTGGAGGTGAGGGGTCAGGTGATAAAAAGTTAAAAAAAAGGGCAAATTTTACTCTTAAGGACTCCCAACTTCTTCATCTCCTTCCTTCCTACCTTTCCATTTTTGTTATGGGTGCCTTTGCAGAGTGGAGGATAAGAACATGAGCTTGAGCCATCTGAGCTCAAACCTGGCCTCCCAAATGCCAACCAGGTATCCTTGGACATGATCCAGCCGGGTCTCAACAAAATTTAGCTAAGTTCTTTTTTTCTTATCTCATTATCTCCCAATACTCCCTAATCAGGAAGTTGCTTTGTTCCTCTGTCTATTCTTTTTTTTTTTTTCCTTAAGTTTTATTTATTTTTTGAGAGAGACAGAGACAGCGTGAGCAGGTTAGGGGCAGAGAGAGAGGGAGAGAGAGAATCCCCAACGGGTGCCTTGCTTGTCAGCACAGAGCCCGATGGCGGGGCTCAAACCTATGAAACCATGAGATCGTGACCTGAGCTGAAATCAAGAGTCAGACGCTTAACCGACTGAGCCACTGAGGCGCCTCTTGTCTGTCTACTCTTTAAATACCATGCACTTTGTTAGGAGTGACCTCCTCATTACTTCCCTTGTCCTCAAATTATCCGGGATGAACAGATTTGGCAAGTGAAAATACAGTCCTCAAATTATCCAGGATGAACAGATTTGTCAACCAGTTAAATTTGAATTTTAAATAAAATACCAGGTAGTTTTTTTGTTTTTGTTTTTGTTTTTTTTAGGATGAGTCTGTCCAATGCAATATTTATGGGGTATTCTTCTAAAATTTTATCTAGTTATCAAATTTAAAATTCAGATTTATGGGTCACCTGGGTGGCTCAGTTGGTTAAGCATCCAACTCTTGTTTTGGGCTCAGGTCACCATCTCACAGCTTGTGAGTTCAAGTTCCGCCTTAGGCTCTGCACTGACAATGCAGAGCCTGCTTGGGCTTCTCTCTCTACGTCTGTCTCTTTCTGTCCCTCCCAGCTCCCTCTCTCTCTCAGAATATATAAGTAAACATTAAAAAAATTAAAAATTAAAAAATAAATTTCAGATTTAATGGAGAGTCTATTTTATCCAGCAACTCCCTCCCTCACTCTCATTTGCCTACCAAACAATATGTGTTATTGAAAGCCTTGCTTGGAAGTGGCAAACTCAAAAGTCAGTAGGGGCTAGGGTTGGGTACTCACAGGGTGACAGGCTGGAGAGCCTGTTGTAACCCGGAAGTGCATGTAACCCGGAAGTGCATGTAGGGCAGCAACATCTCACCTCCAGCTTGTTGTTTCTATGTGTAAATGAAGGTGGGACTCATGTTGCTAATTTTCAAGTGCATTTGGAAATTAAAAAAACAAATTATGTGCTATTTGCCACTATGTAAATGTTAGAACTGGTTAAATATTTAAAAAGTTATTCATGGGTCTTTGATGCAAAAACTTTGGCTAGGTGGATTTCTTTTTTCCCCTGGAGACTTTCTGCAATAGCTCACACTAGAGATGGTGTCTCTTTCAGCTGACCTCTGTGAGTGGCTCCATTCTGATGGCCCAGTATTTATGGCTCTGTATGGTAGATCTTGATATTTTCCAAGAAAACGATAAACTCCAAGATAGTAGGGACAATGTTCATCTTTGAGTCCCGTGGGCTCCATGTTTAATGTATTACTGGTTGAAAGGATGACTGAATGAGAGAATACATAAATGAATAAATTCTAATTTATCTGGATTCAACTAAGGTTATCAACAGGGCCAAGAATAAAAGTAAGAAAAGTGTAACACTGAGCAAAGTACAGAAACCTACATATTTTGAAACTATAACCAGGCAGGGACAACTTTATTCCATTATGGTATGGCTCTGTGTCATCTACATTGTCTCCAGGCATTGTGAAATGAGTGAGTGCCTCCTCTCTACAACAGCTGCACTCCATAGGCCCCATGTACTTCAATAGCCCATGGCAGAGAGGTTGTATAAGCAGAAGCATGCCCAGTTTACTTAGGGAGGATCTTTATGTCAGTACACAGAGTCCAGGTGAGGATAGCCTCTGAGACACTGAAGGGGCCTCTAGCTGGTATCCTAGTTGGCTTTATCTTTGGAGTTTTAGCAGTAAATCTTGTTCTGGAAAGAAATTAATTTTAAGTCCCTCAATATTAATAGAAGCATTAAGGACTGGTATAATAAAAGTTTATTGACTAATTTTCTACCATAATATGTCTGTGATTTCTGTGCAGCCATATTATATTTTTATGAAATGGAAACACTGTGTTCATAGGCTGCATAATAATGGCAGTAAAAGAGCAAAAGATACTTTGAAAATCATTCACTGGGATCTAAGGCATTTTGGGTGAGAAAATTTAATACCATTTTCATGGGGGATGCATAGAGTAATTTACAAAAAAATAATAAGGGAATCTGCCCAACCAGGGAAATGCTAAAAAGCACATAATACAGTCATGATTGGTTCATATATTATTTGGTTCTACTCAAATGTAGACAACTTTGTAAAAGTCTTCTAGTTCATCAAGAAAGGAGAAGTTGAGGGTATGATCAAGAGTCTGTCATCAAGGGCTATACTGGTAAGTGTGATTGTTTTTCCTCTGCCATGAGATGGAGAAAATAATAATCATAATGACAACAGGACCCATAATAGTGAATGAAAGTTAACCACTTACTTTATTTCAGTCACTGTGTGTAGTATTTTATAGATACTATCTCATTTCTTCCTGACAACCAACCTATACGTTCAGTTTTCTTATTAGATGAGGACACAGGTCCAGTATTTTGCCCCAGCATATATAGCTTGTGAATGACATCAGTGATACTCTACCCCAAGAGGAAGTGCTTACTCACCATGCATTTAATGTGACCACCTGCTGGAGGCCACAATGTGGACACAATGGGAATGGAGCCAGGGAGCAGCAATCACATTCCAAAACCCTCTCATAAGTGCATGGAACCAAGGGGCACAGTCAGAATAAAGTACCTTTTCTGAGGACAAGAGTTAAATGGAACACACATCAGAATCAGAGTCAGGTATGGAAACAACGCTGAGAAACACTGTAATCAAACACAGTGATGGGAATGGACGGTAGAGTCAGGGTTTTACATTTGCCCAGGAGTCAGAAATAGATGGACTAAAGCCCTAACCTATACAATTAGAGATGTAGTTGATGAGCAAGGCCAAAAACCATCTGACCACAAGGACTCAAGGAAGGTGACCTGTTCAAATTGGGCAGATTTAAAGGCTTACCAGTACAGACTTGTTTTGGAAGGGCTATCTGTGTGGTTATTGGGCCATGTATCTGTATTAAGTAATTCTAAGAGTGATGGCTGCTCATATAGCAAATTGGGAATGCTGGAGAAGATTGCCATTGATCACTGAAGAATCCTTTAAACTGGTGAAGTCCAAATCTGACTTTTTATCTTTCATATTGACCTAGTATTTCTCTTTGGAGCTGCAAGCTCTCTCTTTGGAGCTTCATGCTATGGAAAGGAAAGAAAAAATTCCAGCAGCTTTCTCCATTTCCTGCTCAAAGTTTATGGCCTTTTGAGGAAAGATGAACACATAGAGTAGACTGCTTTTATGGCCAATTCTGCTTAAATTAATGACTTTGAGAAGCATGTAAGATGATATGGCTGTTGGTGTACCAGTATCATAGCTATATTTCTAGGACGCTGTCCAGTTACCTGTGCCAACAAGCCCATGTCAAGTTGCCGCCATAACCCATAAAGGAACAAAATGACAGTGTGCACACTTTTGTATTATAGGTACATTGTGTCCGTGTCATTGGAAGAGTTAGGTGGTTTCCCTTCCTCAGAATGTAACCATGGCAATTGTCCAACCAAAAGGTCCATTCACTGGGTTGAATATAATCTTGGTGGAACTGGCAGGGGGTGCTAAGCCAGCCTCTTCTACCTGTGGTGACAGCAGTGAGCCACTGGGGAGACAAGCCCAGTAGGACACCAACCAACAGCCCAGTGTCCAGTTGAGTGCTCAGGGACTGGGGTGGGATCAGTCCTTGGAGAAGGCAGGATCAGAAGAGGTTAGGATAGGTTCAAGTCATGCTCTGAAGAGCTCTGATCTTCAAAGTCAGAAGGAGAACAGTCCCCTTAGGAATAGGGGCAGATTTTAACACAACAGATGAAGTTTGGGACATTAGGAGCCCAGTAGCCTCAGGAACTGAGAAGGGAACAAACTGCAAAGGTAGGAACCAAACCTGATTTAAAACAACTGTGTGCATGTATCCAGGAGGCTGTGCCTGGTTTCAACTGGGTGCCAGCCATGTGGTGTGTAGGGCTCAGCTGAGCTTAAAAGCACATGATAAGGTCATAAAACACACACTCTTCTCTTTGAATCTGTAGGAGCAGATTAAGAGTGGAAAAGATGATATTCTTCCCCACCCCTAAATATACCCAGGGCCACATTGTCATGTAATGCACTATCAAGGTATAGTGTAATGGAATGAGCATGAGTTTCAGAACCAGACAGAGCTGCTATCAAATGCTGGTTTCATTCCTTGCACCTGTGTCAACTTATGTATCCCAACTAGACCCCACTTCCTCATTTGTAAAAGGAATGCAATCATATCTACCTCATAGTGGTTTCTAAAAAATAATTGAGAATTTAAAGTACAGACCCTGACCCAAAGTATATTTTCAATATTGCTATTAGTAATCATGATAATGACAGAGGATCATTTTAGATCTTTCCTTATTGGTAAACCACTTTTTCTTTCATTCAGTCCACTATTATGGCTATAGAAAATGGGCCAGGCTGAATGTCACTCTGGGAAAGAAGATGTAACAGCGAGAAAACCAGTGATAGAAAAGAAAGTAAGGCCCACCTCTTGTAGCTCTGGTAGGTTCTGGGAAGGAGAAGAGAGGCAGACAGAAGGCAACTGGTTAGTCATACCCATCCTGGTTTCCATTCTCAGGGCTAAAGTGTTTGGGGGGAAAATGTAGGTGAAGAGGGTTCGGGAGAGATTGATTCCTCTATTTAGAAACCTGGAAGACAAAGCAGAGAGGTGAGATGGCCATGTAGGAGGGTCCACCAGCAAGGTGAGGTGGCTGCAGAAAAGTAAAAGTGATGTGCCGGTGTAATGGGTATATTGCTACCCTCTCCAGATACCCCCTTGACCAGCCTGTGCCCCTCTCCCCAGATACTGTGTTGACTGTGACAAGAAACGAGAGAGAGGGGCGCCTGGGTGGCGCAGTCGGTTAAGCGTCCGACTTCAGCCAGGTCACGATCTCGCGGTCCGTGAGTTCGAGCCCCGCGTCAGGCTCTGGGCTGATGGCTCAGAGCCTGGAGCCTGTTTCCGATTCTGTGTCTCCCTCTCTCTCTGCCCCTCCCCCGTTCATGCTCTGTCTCTCTCTGTCCCAAAAATAAATAAACGTTGAAAAAAAAAATTAAAAAAAAAGAAACGAGAGAGAGAGAGAAGGGGAAAGAGGGGCAGAGAGAGAGAGGGAGAGAGAATCCCAAGCAGGTTCCATGCTGTCAGTGCAGAACCTCATGCAGTCTTCATCCCATGAACCATGAGGTCATGACCTGAATGGAAATCAAGAGTCAAGATACTCAACGGACTGAGCCACCCAGGTGCCCCTAAAAAGACAATTTAAGTCAGAAGAAACTGAGATACCTTGATTTGAAATTTAATACTTTCCTTATTTGGTGGGATGGGGGTCTTGGGAGACACGAAAGAGGCCACACTGTCTTTGCGTGTCTGAGCTGGAGTGGGAGCACGTTTGTGGCTGAGTTCCCTGGGTGTTATAATTACTGTGGGCATCACCCTATTTGCTCCCTGTGGGGGTGAGTGTGCATGAATCAAAAGCCTGAAGCCCATCCCTCTGGGGATACACAACCTCCTGGCCAGCTGACGGGAGTAGCAAGTTCACCATGGGCATCTGGAGAGAAATCTACAAGGTGTGTAAACTTGTCCTAGCCTTTGGTGCTTACAAAGATGTGACTTGTTGCTATAGCGATACTTCTGGGACAAATGGGTTATAATAGGAAAGTGAAGGAAAGTGAGTGAAGGTTCGGGTAGGTCTGGGGAACTTCCTTTCTGGCTGATGCGGTAAACTCCCTCCTTTGGGGACACAGCAGGGCACTCCAACATCAGCTTGGATTTATAGATCTTCACCACTGAACTCTTCTCATTGTCAGGCATGACAGACGCTGTACTCCATGAAACATGAGCAAGAGCCTGCCAGGCAGTGCAGTAATATACTGCAGCCTGTCATTGCCATGCCCTGTCTAGACCTACCTTCCCTTTTTCTTCCAACCTGGAGCACAGTTCTGTGGTTGATTTTCCCCTCCACCTGGGCTCAGATGAGTTCGCTCATCCATTTCTCAGGAACAGGAGCCAGTTGAAACAAATAAATAAAGTGGAAAGGAAAGACAACTCAGCATCCCAAACCCCTCCATTGAGCTGTGACTCGGGAATTATAGCACATTGTATTAAACCATTTCTTCTTGATGCATTTGGGGCTGCGGAAAAGCCGACAGAGACATATGGGAAAGGCCCTGTTAGCAGCATTGGGGCTGTCGTGTGATAAATGACACAATATGTCAAGGAACATCTGTTATCCATCATGCTTCCTTCCTTGGAACACTTGGAATGAAGGGAGAGAGAGAGAGTGTTGGGGAGGGGGTTGAGGGGGGTACATATTAAGAGAAAGCAAGACTAGACAGTTGGAAGAAGATGGGAAAAGAACCGCTGACCCTCAGAGAGCCAAAGTGATTCAGGACGACAGGTTAGCCAGAGCAAGTCCCTCCAGTGGCAAGTCCTGCCATTGTCCCTTTCCTCTCTCTCCCTTTGTTTTATTTTTTAAAAATTTAGCTAGTTGAGGGTTGAGTGTATGAAACCATCATGCCGTCAGGTGACGGATTGGGCCTGGCCGCCCAGCTAGGCTGGTCCTTTCCTTCTCCAGACACACCGCTCTGGAGCTGAGTTGGATCTCTCCAGGCCAGACAGACTCAATCAAGCATCCTGCAACTTCTTTGGCATGACAGGCTATGTTAGAAATGTCTGAGAGAATGCTCTGAAGCCTGCGTTTGAGAGCAGGTTTTGCACCATGAGGGAAGTTACATTTTGGATTTCTCAGCATTTCATTTTTCTAACGTTCCTATCATGGTAATGTAAATGGTCCGTCTTCCCTATCTGGATGCAGGTTTTTTTGTTGTTGTTGTTTGTTTGTTTTTGTTTTTTTTTTTTTGTTTTTATTTGCAGAACATCAACATTTTTATTTATTTATTTATTTATTTATTTATTTATTTATTTATTTACATCCAAGTTAGTTAGCATACAGTGCTATAATGATTTCAGGAGTAGATTCCAGTGATTCATCCCTATGTATAACACCCAGTGCTCATCCCAACAAGTGTCTTCCTTAATGACCCTTCCCCATTTAGCCTATCCCCCAATCCTCAACCCCTCCAGCCACCCTCAGTTTGTTCTATATATTTAAGTCTCTTATGTTTTGTCCCCCTTCTTGTTTTTATATTATTTTTGCTTCCCTTCTCTTCTGTTCATCTGTTTTGTATCTTAAAGTCCTCATATGAGTGAAGTTATATGATATTTGTCTTTCTCTGACTAATTTGGCTTAGCATAATACCCTCTAGTTCCATCCATGTTGTTGCAAATGGCAAGATTTAATTCTTTTTGATTACTAATACTCCATTATATATATATTATAACATGTATATATAAACATAAATATATAAGTATATAAATATATAATATATATAAAATATATATAAATACATAAATATAAACATATATAAACATATATATTTATAATATATAAATTATATATAATATATAACATATATAATATATAATGAATAATATATATATATATGCACACATACACACACCACGTCTTCTTTATCCATATGTTCGTCAGTGGACATTTGGGCTCTTTCCACACTTTACCTATTGTTGATAGTGGTGCTACAAACATTGGGGTGCATGTGTCCTTTCAAAACAGCATACCTGTATCCCTTGGATAAATACCTAGTGTGCAATTGCTGGATCGTAGGGTAGTTCTCTTTTTGTTTTTTTGAGGAACCTCCATACTGTTTTCCAGAGTGGCTGCACCAGCTTGCATTCCCACCAACAATGCAAAAGAGATCCTCTTTCTCCGCATCCTCCCCAACATCTGTTGTTGCCTGAGTTGTTAATGTTAGCCATTCTGACAGGTGTCAGGTGGTATCTCATTGTGGTTTTGACTTGTATTTCCCTGATGATGAGTGATGTTGAGCATGTTTTCGTGTGTCGGTTGGCCATCTGGATGTCTTCTTTGGAGAAATGTCTATTCATGTCTTTTGCCCATTTCTTCACTGGATTATTTGTTTTTTGGGTGTTGAGTTTGATAAGTTCTTCATAGATTTTGGATACTAACCCTTTATCTGATATGTCATTTGCAAGTATCTTCTCCCATTCCTCGGTTGCCTTTTAGTTTTGTTGATTGTTTCCTTTGCTGTGCAGAAGCTTTTTATTTTGATGAGGTCCCAGTAATTCATTTTTGCTTTTGTTTCCCTTGCCTCTGGAGACGTGTTCAGTAAGAAGTTGCTGCGGCCAAGATCAAAGAGGTTTTTGCCTGCTTTCTCCTTGAGGATTTTGATGGCTTCTTGTCTTACACTGAGGTCTTTCATTCATTTTGAGTTTATTTTTGTGTATGGTGTAAGAAAGTGGTCCAGGTTCATTCTTCTGCATGTCGCTGTCCAGTTTTCCCAGCACCACTTGCTGAAGAGACTGTCTTTATTCCATTGGATATTCTTTCCTGTTTTGTTAAAGGTTAGTTGGCCATATGTTTATGGGTCCATTTCTGGGTTCTCTATTCTGTTCCATTGATCTGAGTGTCTGTTTTTGTGGATGCAGGGTTTCTGATAATATTGTGTCATCAGAGGAAACATCCATTTGCTTTGGATTTTCCTTTGTAAAATTATGTATGCAACTTCTCCAGGATGGGGCTGGGGCACCCAGTAAGATAAATGGATTCCTTATTCCCTTCAAAGATGCAACTGCTCATCATACTATCTGAGAGCATAAATCTGTATTAGTGAATCCAGTAGATGAGAACCAGACATCCCTGGAGCTCCAATGCTTTTATTTTAGATGAGATTGGAGGCATAAATGCTTATTGAAAATAATTACACTTTCATATTTACAGAGTCACTCTCCTTGGTGCTCATATTTCTTTCTAAGTATTACTTTATATCTTTTTAATATATATATGAATTACTGTCTTGTGTTATAGACATCAAGAAAGGCACAGGCAGTAGCAAGATGCTTTGATGCCCTCACATGGGATCACCTGGGGGACTTTCTATAAAAGGCAGATCCCAAACTCCAGAACAAGATTGCGATTTGGAGGTTTTGAGATAAGGCCCATAAATCTGACTTTTTAGAAGTTTATCTAGTTGATTCTGATGATCAATATAGTGAACATATTGGTTGTATCCTGAACATCAATTTTTCCCTTGTCCTGCCTCTAGGACAGAGACTTCCCTCTGTGTATCATCCCTACCACTTCTCTACCGTGCAGTTTCATTCTGTGAGCCAGACCCAGGCTTACCCCATTCAGGCCAATATGAAAGAATGAATCATAAGTTCTGGAGCTGCTATAAAAGACTCTTCTCTTCTGAAGGCAGTAGATAAGATGCCCTGGAAGATGAAGATGTGAACCCTGGAATTGTAATGGACATTTTATTTACTGTAGCAAGTGAAAGATTTGCGCTACTGGGGGGTGACTGTGTATAGCCTGAGGATGAAGCTGACACTGTGGAGAGGAGAGGACAGGACGAGAGAGAGAGAGAGAGAGAGAGAGAGAGACAGATAGATAGACAGACTTGATGAGGCAATTGAGCTGCTTGATCAGGCTTGTCTGACTTGAAATTTATGTCTAGATGTTTTGGCAATATCAGCCAAAATGGTGAAGCCAGTAACAGTTGGGTTTTAAATCATTCAGAACCAAAAGAGTTCTACCTGACACAGATTGCCAAATTTAGGAAACTCTGATATAACTCTCCTTTTAAAAGGTAGAGAATCCAAAATGAGCATCAGCCACATACTTGACTCTAATAATACCCATTGGGTGCCTGCCAGGGCTAAACACTGTTTAAGGTCCGTGTGGAATATCAAGAGTAGGGAAGCCAGTTCTTATCTTCAAGGAGCTGACTGAGGGAGGAGACGGACATATGCCTTGAAAAAGAGCTAATGATAGAATACAAAGGTGTTGAAAGAGATATACAATCACTAAAATAAAAGGATGTCAGAGGAGGAAGATCTCTCTATGAGTCAGTGAGATCAAAGCTACTTTTGAACTTGTTTCTCCTGACCGGATCCCAAGAATCATCCAGCCATCATTATTTACTAAAAAGTGTTTCTGTCTACTTTCTTGGACTGTTCTTGGGTAACTACTATGACCAAAGAAAAACATTCTGTAAGATGTGACCCCTGATACTTTTCTGGCCTCATGTCTTCATACTTGCCCTGACCCTTCCATCCTGCTTCTGCTATTCTGGCCTCCTAGCTGTTTTGGGGACATATCAGGTATGTCCCAGACCCATCCCCCTTTGTACTGGTTGTTTCCTTTGTCCAGAATGCTCTTCCCTCTGATACATGGCTTGCTCTGCTCAGACTTCCTCTTATTAATGAGGCCTTCCTGGACCAAGTGATATCACAAAGCACTGCCCCATACAATACTCTGTCTGCTTTACTCTGCTTCATTGCCTCTACAGCACCCAGCACCATCGGACATGGTATGTGTTCCTTGGTGTATTTTTTTTCTTTAGTTTATGTACTTATTTTGAGAGAGAAAGTGAGGGAGGGGCAGGAGGAAAGGCAGAGAAAGAATCCCAAACAAGCTCTGCACTGTCAGCGCAAAGCCCAATGTGGGGCTTGATCTCACAAACTGTGAGATCATGACCTGAGCTGAAATCAAGAGTCAGATGTTTAACTGACTGAACCACCCAGGCAACCCCCCACCCACCTTGGTGTATTTATTATGTCTCTCCTCTCTCTACGGTAGGTAGTTCCATTTAGAGTCAGGACCTTGTCTTTTCCACTTCTGTACCTCCAGCTTCTAGAATGATGCCCAGCACAGTGCCTAAGTATTCAGTTATATTTATTAAGTGAATGAATATGTGCTAAAGGCATGGAAAGATGTAAGAGAGCACAAAGCATATCGAGTGACTGTTCAGTATTACTGAACATAGGGAGCTGTTTCCACCAGCCACCCATATTTCCCTTTCCACATAAACAGACACCTAAATTAAATATAGATGCATGTTCCTGAATCTTCAAATCCAATATAGGCACAATGGTATTAATAATACAAAATACAATATGTCTGGCATCACTTTGTGAAGGAGATTGGGAGAGGAGAGGAGGAGACCCGAGCACTCCTCCCTGCAGCAATCCCATACCCTTCTTGATAATATTTTGGTAGCTTGATAGAGGCATTTTATCCCAGAAAGCGTCCTGACATTTATCCAGGATTGCCTGAATTTACTGCTGCAGTTACCAGCAAAAAGCTGTCAGGTTTTCGAGTTTTCTCATCCGTAGGAAGCTGGTCAATTTATTTTATTAGAATCTTTCCCAGGGCCTGACCCTCAAATAACTGATTTTGGTGTTTACATTCTTCGTGGCAAGGTAACGAAGAGGCCTCGTCAGCCACACCGAAGCTCTAGATATCTGAGCAAAACCTAGGACCAGCAACAAATCTTTCCAGCCCCACCTATTGGAAAAAGAATTTTTGTTTAGTATAGTACATTTTTAAACACTTTATTGGCTTTTGGCAGAAAAATAAATTGTTAAATTAATGGCAAAACAATTCATTAAAATAATTCCATACATTTGATGGGATTTCTCTTTCTACCCTCTGTTTCATGTTGGTAGTTGATGGATGCAACTTGTCTTTTTTAGGATAGTCTATTTTTTTACTCTGTTATTTTCCTCAATTTCTCTCTCCCATCTATGTGTCTTTTGCTGGCTTTCTTTGCTCAGTGCTAAAGGCTTTTTGTGATTTCGGAGTCCATGGGGAAAACCTTAGAAAGTTCCCTTGCAGGTGCACACAGAGAAAGGATTGTGAAGGCTTCTGAGAGTTCCATGTCTGTCCACATGGGAAATGCTTCAGCCTTGTCACTGACAATTCTACCCATTCAAACTCAACCCAAGTGTTGGCAAGAATGCAGAGCAATTGGAACCCTTCTGAACTGATGGTGGGAGCGTAATAAGGTACAGCCAGCTTGGAAAACATTTTTTGATGTTTCTTTAAATTAAAAAAAAAAAAAAAACCCTTACCAGACAATTCAGTAATCCTCACTTTTAGGTATTTATCCAAGAGAAATGAAAACATATGTCCACATGACTGTTTATAGCAGCTCTACTCATAATCACCCCAAACTGGGAACAACTCAAATGTTTATCAGCAGGTTCATGGATAACGAAGTGAGGCATAGTCATACAATGGAATACTCTACAGGAACAGCATGCTGATACGTGGAGTAGCATGGATGAACCTCAAAGACACGCTTTGTGAAGGAAGCCAGGCGCAAAGGACTACATACTGTGGGATTCTGTTTTATTAAATTATTGAACAGGCAAAGCTAATTGAAAGTGAAAGAAAGTATGGTTGCCTAGGGGCAGGGGTGGGGGGCTGTTGACTGCAAAAGAGTATGAAGAAAATTTCTGAGGTGTTGAAAGTGTTCTATATCTTGATTGTGGTGATGACTGCATGAATGTATACACTTGGGAAAACACACCAACTGTACCCTTCAAACGGGTCCATTTTAGTGTATGTAAATCAAACCTCAATGGCATTGATTTAGAATAAAAACACACAGGGGCGCCTGGGTGGCACAGTCGGTTAAGCGTCCGACTTCAGCCAGGTCACAATCTCGCGGTCCGTGAGTTTGAGCCCCGCGTCGGGCTCTGGGCTGATGGCTCAGAGCCTGGAGCCTGTTTCTGATTCTGTGTCTCCCTCTCTCTCTGCCCCTCCCCCGTTCATGCTCTGTCTCTTTCTGTCCCAAAAATAAATAAACGTTGAAAAAAAAAATTAAAAAAAAAAAAATAGAATAAAAACACACAAAATCCAAACCAAGTGAACTTACCTTTAAGGTTTAAGGACCCATCCAAGTTCTTCATCTGCCAAGCCCTTCATCCAAAAATATACTCCTGCCTCTTCAAAACTCTAGTGACCATTTACCCGTCAGGAGGCAGACAAGAACACTTCATTAAATTATTACAAAGAAGCAAGCTCGGAATTGGAGATCTGGTTCTGCTGGCCTCTTCCTGTGGGATCTCAGGAATAATAACGAATGATAAAGACAATGAAAACAATGGGTGTTTATGGATTGCTTGAAATGCCTGGCATTTGGAGTGTTTTATTTCATTGCATGAAGTACTTAGCATAGTGCCTGGTGCATAACCGACCCACCGTAAGTATTTAGTGAAAAACTGGACTAATCCACTCCCAGTGTCATAAATGTCTCATCATTTTATCATCATTTTATATATAAGGAAACTGCAGTCAGGGAGGGTAAGTGACTTTTCTAGAATATCTGAGCCAATATTTGGCAAAGCAGAGTGTCAAGTCTAGGCCTCTATTTTTTGGTTTTCCATTAAAATAAATTTGATTTAATACAAATATGTGACTTCCAAGCTGGTTGATCCTATGTAAAATTGTCCTTATATTGAAATCATAATCCTGTGTTGACCAGCAGACAGTTCAAAATATGTGAACAATCTTTGTAAACTCCAAAGCTTTGTTAAACTACAAGAAATAAGCAATATGGTTAAGTATAGAATTTGGCTTTCTTTTCATCTATCATAAGAGCTAACATTTGTTGAGTGCTTACAAGATAGCACACGCTGTTTCAAGTACTGTACGGCATATATATGCATTCATTTCCTCTCAGGCAGATGTCATCATCATCTTTATTATTTATAGGTGAGAAAACCGAGGTTCATGCAGGTTTTCCCAGCCAGAGAAGCAGTAAGTGGCAGAGCCAGAATTTATTAGTTATCTCATGATCATTACTGTATGCTCTGCCATCCATCCATGCATCTGGCCATCTGTCTGTCCATCCACCATTCCATCCATCCATCAATCTGTCCATCCACTCATCCATCCATTTGTGCATCCATTCGTCCATCTGTCTGCCCATCCATCCATCCATCTCCAGAACAGTAGTTCTCCGTGTTTCTCCTTGCTACATATCTGACAAACAATGTTCATTCAATGATACTGTCACATTATTGTCACTCATGTCGGTTGACTGTGTAGATTAACAGGCTGCAAGTTATGTAGATTTCTGTGTGTCAGTTGAAATCTGGCTTGACTTTTATTATTGCCAACCTGGGTTGGGTAAATTTAACATTGTAATTCATGTCACATTTACCTGGATAATGCCATCTTAAATGGAAAAAACACGAAGAGCTAACTCCTACAGAAAGTCATCCTGAATATTCTATCTGTAATGATTTTTTTCTCCTTCTATTGAAAATCTGTCTATTGGCCAAATCAATCATGGGATGCCCACATTTGACTCTTCAGCTAAATGGCTTATGTACAGCAGTTTATTAACATTCTTCCTGAGGACCATACCGTGCTGGGCATAGGAGGTGACGGTGCCTTCCAGGGAAGCTGAGAAGAACCTTCAACCTCAGAGAAGACCTCGAGGGGCCCAAGTAGTTTATTCTTTGGATAGATATCCATGTCTGAAGGCTGGATCTCACATTTGGGATAAGAATCCCAGATGAGAATAAGTTCAGAGGAGGTCTAGTCAAAGTCATAGCTTGAATAGGATGTTTCAGTGAGGAAGCTGTGATTAAGCATGCCTCTAGAGCAAATAAAATTTAATATATTTCATGAAAGTTTTGATGCTTCAGTCTAAGAAAGGAATAGTTGCATTTTTTATGCAAGTCAGCTTTACCTGATTGGTTTCATAAGACAACATATCTATTAATGCCCTCACATTCAGTCATCATAACCTGTGCTATTGTGTTAACTGAGGGGAAATGGCCAATATTTGAACATCTCAAAGAAGGAGTGCCTGAGCTCTGCAGATGGATATATTTATTAGCTATTCATTTTAATAAATATATACAGAGAGGGGGAGAGCACACACTATGTTTTGTCTGGTTAGTAAACTAAATGGGAAAAAAAAATCCCTTTCATTATGGAGCTTAGCCAAAGTTACATTTCCCCCACCCCCACCTGGAAAACTGCAAAATAAAATATCTCTATTTCTCTATTCTTATGACGATTTTTAAATTTTTTTTTACCTAAATAAATAATTTTTTTTTTTTTTACATTACTAAAGTAACTTGTTTCTTAAATGCTAAGCACCAGAATAATCACTTGGTCTGCTAGATATGCAACAAACTTTTATCTTTTGTGAGCATGCACGAAGGGCTTTTTATGTGTTTTGGGCTATTGGTGGCATGTTAAATTTTTTGACCCTACCAGGTAAAGGGGAGGGTTACTTAAAAGGTTTGTGGCAACCTCTTTAAGATCCCACTGGGAACAATTCAAACAGCTGAAATCTCTGCTTTCTGAAGAGGACAAAAGACCCAAGGAAAACTCAACACAAAGGGCATCATTATAATTTTGTCTTAACTCATTCAGGAGGATTCTGGAATTAGGAAAGTGTGATTAGAGTATTTTGTGTTTGGGGGCAGGTGTCCCTAATAGGCTTCAAACTTCACATCTTGTAGAAAGATTTAAGATGCATCCTGAAGCCAAACAAGATTAGCAGCATTCTGGGGAACAGTTGCAGGATGTGTCTGCCTAATAGTTATATTATGCAGGATTATGCAGGCTTGTTGGCTTAAAGGGTGTCAAGGGATTATATAAATTACCCACTTTTTTTTTTTTTAATTTTTTTTTTTCAACGTTTATTTATTTTTGGGATAGAGAGAGACAGAGCATGAACGGGGGAGGGGCAGAGAGAGAGGGAGACACAGAATGGGAAACAGGCTCCAGGCTCTGAGCCATCAGCCCAGAGCCCGACGCGGGGCTCGAACTCACGGACCGCGAGATCGTGACCTGGCTGAAGTCGGACGCTTAACCGACTGCGCCACCCAGGCGCCCCTACCCACTTTTGAAAAATTCAAAATAAAAGTTTATTTTCTGCCAGTAGAAAAAAGGATAATGTTAGGAACACATATTACAGCCATCAGTTCTCATAATTCCTCTTTTTCTGGGCCTGGGGTGATGGAGGGCCCTAGACTCTTCCATATAGGGTCCTCTGCCTCTTTGCTCTATCAGTGAGTGCCTTCAGTCATATGAGTACAGTAGTGCGACCTTATCTGTGGTTTTACTTCCAGTGTCAGTGACCCACAGTCAACTGTGGTCCAGAAACAAAGGATCCTCCTGACCTATCATCAGAAGGTCAGAAGTGGCCCAATGCTTATGTCCCTCACCCACGTTTTTCACCTCACTTCATCTCCTCGCATAGGTATTTTATCATTTCATATCCTCCCAAGAAGAAGGGTGAGGATACAACAGTCAGATATTTTGAGAGAGAGACTACATTCACATGATTTTTATTTCGGTGTGTTGTTAAAATTGTTCTATTTCATTATCAGTTATTGTTGTTAATCTCTTACTGTGCCTAGTTTATAAATTAAACTTCTTCTTAGGGATGTATGTATAGTATATATAGGGTTTGTACTATCTGTGGTTTCAGGCATCCGCTGGGGATCTTGGAATGTATCCCTGTGGATAGGGGCACTGTCCAGTATAAATGGATCGCTGGTGAGTAAAAGTGGCAAGAAGATGTGAATAGGATAAAAGATTGCCCTGCTTTCCTTGTTGGAAGGCCCTTTTGTATTGCCACTTTTGAATATGAGTTAAACCTGGTCATCTGGGTGACTCAGTCGGTTGAGTGTCCAACTTCAGTTCAGGTCATCTCGCGGTCCATGAGTTCGATCCCTGCATTGGGCTCTGTGCTGTTGCTCAGAGCCTGGAGCCTGCTTCGAATTCTGTGCCTTCCTCTCTCTGCTGTTCCCTTGCTCAATCTCTGTCTCTCTCTCAAAAATAAATAAACATACAAAAATTTATTTAAATATGAATTAAATACAATAAGAAGACTTAGAAGACTGGACAAGATGAAGCCAATGAGCATGATTACTTAGTAATTGGAAAAAACGTAAAATCAAGCCAGTTTTCCCCAACATTCAGAGGATGGATTTCTCCAAAAAAGTGACGACTTTGAGAAGTAGACTATTAAATAAGAACACTAATTATTAGTTGAAACATAATATTGTAGTTAACATGTGACATAATTTATATTATGCTGTATTATGATGATTTGCATGTATGTGCTAGACAGTGAGCTCTCCATTTGTATCAGTTTTCTAATTCATATTTGTATGTGAGCAGTAATCCTGTTGTCCTAATTGTGAGATGAGAACATTGAGGTGAAGAGAAGTGTGACGTTCAAGGGCACACCACCTCTAAGTGCCCATTGCAGATTGATTATCTCAGATTGCAGGTTGTTTGGGGAATTTTTAAGTTTATCATAGGCTCTCCTTTGTAGTTTAGTCTTATGAAGAAGATGAGGTTGGTAAGAAAATAGATGGGAAATTGCAGATGATTTGCAGTAGAGTCAAATAGACATATCAAGGTCCCATTGAGCACCACTCAGACAAAGCCTTTATGAATTAATTATATTTTACAGAATTAGTTAATCATGAACTTATAACTATTCTCATCTTTTTTTTTTTTTTTTTTTTTTTGCCTTAAAGGCTTGGTAAATTTCATACATATCTTCAAGTGAACTACTGCTCCTCAGTATGCTTGTTCACCGATTGTCATTTGACCTTAGAAAATTGAAATTTTCTACTTCTCTCTGGCTAGTCTGCTCCCCCTGCCCCTTATCTGCAGTTTCACTGTCCATGGCTTCAGCTTCCCATGGTCAATTGCATTCTGAAAATATTAAATAGGAGATTCTAGAAATAAACAATTCATAAATTTTAAGTTAGGCCCCATTCTGAGTAACATGACGAAATCTTGGACTGTCCCACTCTGTCCTGTGAAGGTTGTGAATCATCATTTTGTCCAGCACTCTGTGCGCTACCCATCCATTAGTGACATAAGTATGTATATCTAGGGAAAAGCATAATATAAATAGGGTTCAATACTGCTACAGTTTCAGGTATTCATTGGGGGTCTTGGAATGTATTCCCTGTGTTTAAGGGCAGGAACTACTGTGTTCGTTCATTTTGGCATGCAGCCTTTGCCTTCTTAGTTATGGATATACAATAATCATGGGAGCCTGTCTATATAATAGGTACCCTCTAAGTGCATCCACCTTAAGGAGGTATTCTTAAGGAAAATAGGCATATTATCATTATTTTCATGGAAGGTTCACATTTTTGGAGCTTGCTGCCAATTTGGTAAGATGAATAAGAATTGCACTTCTGTTCTTCTGAGTTTTCTCTGGTCTTATTTCACTTTGACCAGAAAGCACACACTCAAATACATGAGGGAAACAGAAGACAGGGTCAATGCAAGTATTTATTTGTCCCCAAGATCTAGTCCCCATAGTCTAGCTTGCCTAAAAATATGCAGCAACAAAATCTTCATTCATTATTTTTATATCAAACACTGAAAGTACGTTTTCCAATTCTCACTGTCATACCTAGTTAGGTCAAGAAGAAAGATGTGGGGATATAAATGTGAGCTTCTATCAAAGTTTTGCCCAATTGAAGCCTTGATTCTTTTATATAATTTTACTTGCTTCCTTAGGAAGCAGTCTTTATATTAGAATCAACTTATATAGCTAGAGTGCTTAGTGAGTTGCTAGCTGTTTAAAACCCTAGAGCACTTCAAAATGAGGAAACAATTTTGAGTCAAGGTTTGAGCATAGATTGATGATCAAAGCTTCCTGCTCCTACAGAAGGTAGAGGAAAGAAGTCAAGAGTTGGACCAGTTTTGAGTCAATGCTGGATAGACTCAAAAATAAATAAATGAGTATGTACTGGACACCCAGTTCGATTTGGTCTCCTGGTCTTGAGTGTCCCTTGCAGCTGTGTAGACTTAAAAAGACACTTCATGCATTAAAATTATAAATGGGTGTTTGTTGAACATACAGCTCTCAGGGACCTCCCCACGGAGATTGGGATTCAGAGGGTCTGGGATGTCATTATTAGCCTGCTTAGCAAATACCCTAGGAGATCCTTAGCATCAGAGAATTTGAGATACTCTGCTGAGACAAGGAAGATGTAGCCTGGCAGAATTAATTGGACTTTCCCACAACTTTTCCTCGCCACTTCCTCTGGATCTGCTGAGTTCTCCCCACTAGTTCTGCAACATTGGCCTTTCAGCTCAGCACTGTCTTCCCTGGGTTCCCAGCTTTCGCCTGTCCACCACCCTGCCTCTGGGGTCATAGCCACTTGCTATTTCTACTATTAGCCCTGAGTTAATAGTAGACTATTGTTTGACCAACATGAGAGATTTGACAGTTTAGTGCCCAAACCATTTTCAGCCCGAGGTTAAAGAATGATATAATCTTTTTTTTTTTTTTAACTTGTTTGTTTTTGGATAAGTGTGCTGAGCAACTGTATTCTAAGTCAGTGGACCTGAGCCTTGAATGGGCTCTCCTGAGGAGCCTTACAAATCATACCCTTCATTCCTGCCATGATTCTGATGTGGGGCATGGCCCTGGGTATCACAGGCATTAAAGGTTGCAGGTGCCTCTAATGTCCCCCCTGGTTGAGACCCACTGCTCTAAGATGTCCTGTAATGACTCACCTTGTCCATAGGGGAGTGGAACTGGATTGATAACAAACTTTGCTTCAACTATAGAAACCTCAGTGCCATCTTTGAAGGGGTCAACCAAGGGAGCATATTGCTATCTAAACTCTCTTTTCTAGGAGAGAAGACATTGCAATGGACCCCTTTTATGCCTCGCCACTATTTTCCCCCAACCCCCATATGAGAAGAACATGTTAAAATATCTGCTATTTACATAGCACGTATCTTCCTGGAGCACACATACCGTATATGCAGATTTTTCTTAAGATCTCATTAATCCTCACAGATTTTTTTTATTTAAGATTTCACAGGAGTGTCACACCAGTATATAAATGTTGAAAACACTATTTTCAAAATACATGTAAGTGCCATGATTTTCTAACTTAATATTTACATCCCATAACTGTTCATGGATGTATGTGTATGTGTATATGTATATATAAAACACATAAAAATATATAACCTATATAAAACACAAACGCCCCAACTGTGCTTGCGTTTGTCAGTAGTTCTTTTCGAAGCCTTCTTTTACTCTTTAGTGCCCCATTTTTTCTTTCTCTTTCCCTTTGCGAAAATGTTCATCTCTCTTTATTGCTGGAATTCCCGTGGCTACACTTTTAGTTAGTTCTCTCACTGTGTTTGCTGATTTCTCCTATGCTGATGTCAGGGTTGTCTCCTCAGTCAGACCGTGGGAGCGTCCATTGCTTGCAATCTTCCCATACGGTCCCTTCAGCCCTGTTTAGTCCATGCCAGTCTCGGTTTTCTTTAGTCAATTGCCTAAAAACTAAGTTGCTCCATTAGTTGAACAATAAATAATGGTAATCATAATTGCCAGCATCTCTTTCAAAAGGCCAAGTCATGTGGGAATTGGGAGCACACACTTAGGGATCAGACGGACCCAGATTCAGATTCTAGCTTTTTAGAATATATGACTATTCTATGCCTCTTCTCTTGGGTTGTTGCAAGGATTAATTGAGGTAGTCATGCATTGAATGGAGTGGAGTGCATATGGTGCATGATAAGTGATCAATAAAGTGATGTTCTTATTGATATGCTACCAAACCTCCAAGTTTCAGGCCCAGCTTTTACTCTTTGCTAAGATCTATTCTGACTCCAGCAGGGAGACTTCATAACTTGTTTCCCTGTTGCCTCATTTTCACCCCCCTTTATACGGACAGTCCTTTATTTCTTTTTGTTAGCATTTCTCTGTGCCCTAGACTGTAAACTCTTGAGGGATGGGATGTGATTTAAATCATTGTATCCCTACTGCCAGATACGCAAGCATATCATGAAAGCATCGAGCCAGGCAGAGAACTTGCTACCTACATTTACTTGGATGATTCACACTGAGCCCTTGACTAGAAAATGTGTGTGAATTTCTTCATTTGCAATCTAGGAAGAAAGCACTAGATGAGGCCCTCATGGCCTTCAAGACTTTTTTCTAACTGGTCTTAAATTGGAACTTTACTTAAACTTTTCAAGGTCTGGTGTTCAGAATGGAAATGTAGAAGTTCTGTTTACTGCAAAATGTCGGCATGCTGAAGCGCAAATTACCAAGCTCTTCCAGGGTGTAAGCAGCTGGGCGTGTGGTATAGTTTCTCAGACTCCACTGCCAGAGTCTTTACTCCATGCACTTGGCTCCCTTGTTTTGGTTCTGGTGAATTCCAGAGGCAGGTTGTGTTCCCCACAGAGCGGCCTGAAATCCTCTGTTATGGGCATCGCTATGGGTTTGCTCATCCTTACTCTTCTGGGGATAAAGTCATTTCATGTGGTTGGTAAAGAGTCTTAAATGATTTTATCATCACCCCTCACTGGTCCTTTAGGAGCAGGGCTTCCTTTTTTTTTAAGGTTTATTTATTTATTTTGAGAGAGAGAAAGAGAGAGAGAGTGCACACACGAGACGGGGAGGGCATAGAGAGAGGGAGAAAGAGAATCCTAAGCAGGTTCTGCGCTGTCAGTGCAGAGCCTGATGTGGGGCTCGATCTCACGAACTATGAGATCATGACCTGAGCCAAAATCAAGAGTCAGATGCTCAACCGGCTGACCCACACCGGCGCCCCACAGAGCTTCGATTCTGATGGGAACTGAATCGGGCTGAAACTGTCACTAATAAGGTTCCTCTGCTTGTCGCTTCCAAAACACAGTGCTCACGGTTATGGATGTCCCCTTCATCACCAAGGAAAAATGAGAAAGGTTTGTGAACTCCTTAGCCAGTAATTTGTGACCATGGCATTAAGAGAGTGTTGTGCACAGTAGGTGTAAGAGGGACATGGAGGATTTAGGAGACACATGACCAGTCTTGAAACTGAATGGGAACAGACTTCTTTTATGTCCTCTCCTTGAATCTAATTGGGTGAAATGAAGGGGGAAAGGCAGAGGGGACTGTGATTGACATTTTAAAAGCATATTTTCAATAGAGGAGGTTACAGAGGTTACAGTTGTGGTGACTTCTCCATGTAAACGGTTTCCTTTTCAGGGCCTCCCATTGCTTCCATTTCCAAAGGGTGATGCACCTCAGAGTAGAATATGGAGGAAACTGGGGACAATGTCAAGGGGGATACAATGTGTCAAAGAGTGACCTCCCCAAAAGGTATATGCATATGTTAATCCCAAGAGCCTGTGATTGTGACCTCGTTTGGAAAGAGGGTCTTTGAAGATATAACTAAGTTAATGATCTCAGGATGAGATATCATCCTTTATTATCTGAGTGGACCCTAAATCCAATGGCAAGTGTCCTTATAAGAGACAGAAGAAAAGATACACAGAAATGAAGGCCATGGGAAGATGTAGGGTGTGGCCACAAGCCAATGTCTGGAGTCAACCAGAAGCAAGAAGAGGCAAGGAGTCTCCCCTAGAGCCACCTCTCTGCCTACACCTTGATTTCAGACTTGTGACTTCCAGAATTGTGAGAGAATAAATTTCCATTATTTTAAGTCATCAGGGTTGTGATGATTTGTTCTGGCAGTCACAGGAAATGAGTACAGGTAACCAGAACATACATCAGGGGGGCAGTGGTAAAGTTCATGGGTTTTGGTGAATAAAAACCTTGGTTGAGTATAAGTTCTCCTACTACTTATTAGCTTACACAGCCTTAGGCAAAAATATTCTCTCTGATATCTGATTGGTTGGTTCATTGATAGGTTCATTCATTAATTCATCGTGTACTCAGTAATTTATTCAGTAAATACATACTGACTTCCTTTTGTGCTGTAGCCACCGTGGTAGGCATTGTAGTAAGGAGATGCATTTCTTAACATGAAGCAATTTTACATCTAGTGAAAAGAGACCAGCTATTACAGTGTGTGCTACATTTTCTTGTATCTGATTATAAATATTCTAATTGAGAAAATGCTAATTGGGGAACATTTAGAAAATATAGATAGGCAAAAATAAAGTAAAAATAGCCTATTATTCTAATACCAAGGGATTAATCACGGTAAACATTTTAATAGATTTCCTTCCACCCATTTGTATATACAGTTGTACTTTTATGCACATTTGAATAGTCTATCCTACTTTAACATCATATTGACAGTCTCCTCATAATGCGAATATTACTTTTTTTAATGTTTATTTATTTTTGAGAGAGACAGAGAGAGAGAGAGAGAGAGAGAGAGAGAGAGAGAGAACGAACACAAACGGAGGAGGGGCAGAGAGAAAGGGAGACCCAGAATCTGAAGCAGGCTCCAGGCTCTGAGCTGTCAGCACAGAGCCTGAGGTGGGGCTCAAACTCACGAACCTTGACATCCTGACATGGACAGAAGTTGGATGTTTACCAACTGAGCCACCCAGGCGCTCCATGAAACATTACTTTTAAATATCATTGTGATCTTTACAAATTCCTTCCTAGAGAATACTGTTGCCTGTCAGAGTAGCATTTAGATTTTACCCAAATTTCTTATGTACACAAATATACATTTGTGTTCTGGGAGAGTTTGCTTAAGCAGCCTGGAGAAGGGGTGCCTGACCCAGCTTGGGAGGCATCAAGGAAAAATTAAATGTGATAGCAATAGTGAGGTCCATGTCACAAGGCTATTCCAAGTATCCAGTGAGGTAATCCAGAAAAAAACTTCTTGCTTAATGCTTAGGACTTTCTCTCTCTCTCTCTCTCTCTCTCTCTCTCTCTCTCTCTCTCTCTCATCTGCTTTGATTTTCAAAAAATTAAATTAAAATTAAAAAAAAATCACAAAGCCCAAAACTGCCTAAGTTTCACTTCTATGAGATACACATGGTTAATATTTTGATGTATAAACTTTCATCATTTTGCATGTGTACAAATATATATAGTTTTCCTGCCATTTTCCCCTTTTTTATTTTAAAAAAAGGTCATGTAACCCACTTTGTGTTAATCTGTTTTTTTCTCCATATCAAAACTATTCTTCTGAGATGCATCTTTAATGACTACATCATAAGTATGTTGTCACAGGGATAGAAAATAATTTATTTGCCGCTATGCTGTTGTTAGAGTTTTAGTTACTTCTGTGAACACCGTTGTTGTCAGTACTTGTCCAAACTGTAGATTATTACCTCAGAATTGATTCCCATAGTGGATTTCTGGGTTGAGTTTCTGAACATTTTTCTTGCTTTTAGTAAGTTGTACCAAATTGCCCTTGGACAAGTGTCCTGACTTGCACCTTTACTTGAAGTGTGTGAAAGTACCCATGTTCAGAATGTCTGTTCTGAAGGCCATAAGGAAGAATATTAAGGCAAGGAATATTTATGTAATGGCGAGCAGTCTAATTGGGTTAAAGCCTAGAAATAACGTGAAGGGCTTTGAGCAACATGCTAAGAACTTTGAAACTTATTCTTATGGCAAAAGTACTATTGGATGTTTTTGTTTTCATTTTTGTTTGTGTGTTTGTTTTGTTTTGTTTCTGCCATTGAATGCTGGTAACTATTTTCAATGGGTAGGGTTTGTCAGTCCAAGGGGATGCAGTTTTATCAAAGAAGAGGAAGAAAAAAAAAGAGTGAAATATTTTCTAGGAAATGGAAACTGAACCTAACAGATGAAGGACAGAGAAAGACCTATCTTGCTTGGTCTTTTGCCATATGGGACTTGGTGGTGGTTCTTGACAGTAATGATAGCCACCATTTATTGAGTGACTATTATATGCTAGAGGTGCTTTCTTAAACTTTTATTGAATATCTATAATAATTCAAGTAGGTATATTAAACCACATTTTATGGATAAGGAAGCCAGAGACTAGTCAGGTCACGTACCTTGTCCAAGATCATACAATTTGTAAATTATAGGGCCTGGAATAAAACTTACATCAGTTGCTTCCAGATCCCATGCTCTTACTACTGCCCTACATGGACATAATTGTGCTTCATGAGCAGGACTTTTTTGGTTCTGTTATTAACTCATGTCTCTGAGACCAAGGGCATAGTGGGCTTGGGTTGACATATGTAGTAAATGCCCTGCAGAGTTACCTGCCTTGCACATAATTTTCTGCAGATTCTGCCAAGCCAACATCTTAGAACTAGAAGGAACTTCAGTGATCATCTGGTTCATTGTCCGCTGTACTGAAGTCCTCATTCACATTTAAGATAGATATTTTATGCTTTAAAATTTCACTGAATTACACTTGAAAGACCCATTTAATATACCTGAGGAGTGGAATGAAAGAGGAAAGTCATGTTTGCTTCTAGAGAGGTAAGCACTAAGTAGAAAAAGTGATGTATAGATAGTGTTAGAGATAAGTCCAAGAGTCGGCTGTGTTGTTTTCAGCCTTATCCATCTTTCACAGCTTAGGAATTCTTGTGCTAAGGAGAAAGAAGAAATGTATTCCTGACCCATAACTGTGATGAGTTAACCTACTTTGGTAATATATTTATAATCCTTTCGAGCTCCTTGGAGGAAAGATGCAATAGGGATATAAAATAATAACAGAGCTAACCTTCAAGAATTTTCTGAACGCCCGGGTATGGTTTGAGGTTTAATGAGTTTGTGTTAGTAAAATATTCTGATATCCCAGTTGAAGGGAGCTAGAGAACACAAATGGTTATTAATTATTATTATTATTGACTCCTGCCCAGAGTCATGGAGATTGATGGCCTCCGCCATTTTTTTCATCCCCAGGCGTGTAGCTGCAGGTGCCAGTGCAGTGTGCAATAAATGTCTAATCCCTTAGAAGGATTAACTCTACATTGGTTTAAAAAATAACGATTTCCCATAATCTATTCTGAATATACTGCTTGGTCCCCCTCCTGTTTCATCTAGTGACTCTTGGTATCTATAATGAAAACCAAGTGCACTAAAATTCTGTCTGGACCCTTTGTGTTTTACACTGGGTAGCACTGCAGAGAAACTTCACAGATTTGTATCATTTCTGTAAAATCAGAAGAGGAAGAACTGTGGAGGAGTAGTTTTGCTTTCTCTGTGGTGTATTTTGCCTACTTTGTGTCATACTGGCTGGCTCTTGCGACCTAGCACCTCTATACTAGGTCTATACATTGTCAACCTCTACCAGGATTTTTATCAATTACCGTATTTTAAATGGTCTTAACTGCTCCAACAGAAGCTTCAGAAGCTAAGCCAAAATATGTTTCCTGGGTTTCATGCTTGGCCTGAGGAGGCAAGGGGTAAAGTTGGTGGCTGTTTAACTCTGCCCCAATCACTGTCTCTTGTCATTGGCTGAGAAACACAATGGGAAGATTTGGGCGGATGGACTGGTTCAAGTACATCTCAAAAGTGATTACAGAAAAGTTTCATTGGTTTTTGAGATACAAACATTTAGCCATTAAAATAAACAAACTTCTGCATCCCTATAATTATCGCTTGCCAAGGCAGATGCAGCTCAAATGAATCCCAGCTCATCTTGAATGCGGCGATGATGTCTCCAAATGAAGCTTTTTGCTATTTTAGCCAGAGAGGGAGCCGCTGGCATTCAGCAGAATGATCTTGTGACGACGTCCTCCTTGTTTTCCAGTCAAGTTTGAAGGGCATTTCCAATCAGGTTAATGAGGACCTGCTGATTCAGAGCTGAAATGGCTTGTTTGCATCTCCCCTCTGGTCTATCCGTGAAACGCCGTTCTCTTTTATCCACCGGCCAATCACAGCCTGCAAGAGGAACATCTGGCTTGAGCAGCTGCCAAGAGAGGAAGCACACTTTCTGTCCCCTCAAGCCAGTAGCAAGTGTGTGTAATTGAGAACCTGTAATTGCAAGAAGGCACCGACCTAGGCAGAAACCGTAAGGAGTTGCTGAGACAGGAGACAAGGAAGCATAGGCAGGCTTTGTGGGACCTTTAAGGGAGTCTGAGGTGGTAAGAACCACACAGGGTAGGGCCGCGATTCAGTGTCATCCATATGTGGCTAGAGACGTTATTGTGACACGTGTCTGACAATACACATGCCACTTTTTCATTACATGGAAGTGAAAAGAACAAAGAGGAGAACTTAATATCTTCTCATACAGAACATGTAAGGAATCATGGGTGAATTTGGGAGGCATTGCTTTGAGTCTAATGACTAAGTCTGCCCTGAGCCCAGATTTATTCTTACGGAGGCATGTGGCAGGCTAAGATAAAAACTCATTTAGGGGCACCTGGGTGGCTCAGTCAGTTGAGCATCCAACTCTTGATATTGGCTCAGGTTATAATTCCCGGGTTATGGGATCGAGCCCTGCATTGGTCTCCAAGCTGAGGGTGGAGCCGGGTAGGGATTCTCTCTCTTACTCCCTCTGCCTCTCTCCCCCTCTTGCATGCTCTCTCCCTCTCTCTCTACAATGAAAAACAAAAAAGAAAAGAAACTGGTTTGATGCCTCCACCTTTCCATGCAAGCTCACTCTCCTCAGCACACCGAAATGCCATTGCCTGAGTAGAAGATGGGTTTAAAAAGGACAGCCTATTGGTGATGTATTCCATATCTTCTTAAGAGATTCCCAAGGTTGTCTCCCTTCTCTTGGGGTCTGTTTCCTCTCAACCCTGTGACTATGCTTCTCAACCAAGATGGTTGCTGTAAAGTTGCTCTCAGAACGTTTTCAAAGCTATGGGTGAAGCAAGGTAAGAAACACTGAAGGTGACTGAGAAAGTTTGAAAAGTCTCCTAGATTTTTCCAGTTTGCCTTACCTTCTCCACACCCCCCACCTCACTTGGTACCTCTGTCTTTGTGAATTTCCACCTACGATTGGCTTATAAAGTAGTAGAGCAACTAACTTTGAGCCTCAGTGATCTCCAAGAACCTCTCACATACAGAAAGGCAGGGCACACATGAGGCCAAGTACAAAGCAGTGGGCAAAGTGGACCATACCAAGTGTTAAGGTCAAAGTGCCCTGAGCAAGGTGTTGGCTGACATACTGATGATCCTGTCACACTTTTCACAGGACCTGATGACAGCATTCTCAGGACAAGACCAAGAAACAATATTATTCTAGAAAATTGAGATTGCAGTTTAGCATTTGATCACCACGTTGTTTTGAATACAGAGGTCGCAGGGGGCATTAGGTCCAGTTATCCAACAAGGATTTACTGAGTGCCAGGGACTTGGGTCAGGGATAGACTGGTGAACAAGACAGATAGAGCTTTCATGCAAACTAAAGTCCGTGTTCTGAGGCAATGGCAATGATTTCTGATGGAAAATAACTTCTCTCCTGGGAGGAGAGACACGAACTGACCTGGGGAGGATGACAAGGAGACAGTGATGGCACAGGTGCAGCACAGTCACGTGTTCAAAGGCCCTGCAGGGGGAAGACAATGTGGTTTGTTTGAAGAACTAAAGAAGACACGAGTGGACCCCCAAGTAGCAGGTGCCTTAGGTTGGGTTCCCTGGGGTAGCAGCCTCTGAGAGAGAGATCTGTGGGCAGGAAGTTTACTGGTGAGGGTGTTCAGGATCAACATGGAAAGAATGGGCAGAGGGCAGAATGGGCCGTAAGGTAGTAGCAACACAGGACTTTTCTGGTTCCTTAGACTGCTCTTCAGAGCCCTGAGGCCAGGGGGCCAAACCTCTCCATTCCCACAGAGATCTTGCAGGTTACCCCCAGGGAAGGGATGTGACCAAGACTAGGACAGATTTGGGGGCTGAAAGAAGTAATTCTCAGAGAACAACCCAGCTTAGAGTTGAGTTATATAGGCTTTTTTTGGGCGGGGTTGGGGGGAGTGTTAGTTCTCTGTGCATTCTGGCTAAATGCATCTCTCTGTAATCCTCAGTGTATGTCTTTGGTGCTCATGTGAAACTACCTTGAGTGGTTATTGAATCCTCTACTATAAATGCAGAGTCAGAATTAATTTTGAATGGGTAAATCTGCACCTGGAATGACAACTAAATGCAGTTTAATATTATCAAGAACTGGCCAACAATGGCCCATGGGCTAAATCCGATCCTCCCACCCCGCCGTGTTCTTAAGTCACTCCTTTTGGAGAATCTTTCCTAACTCATCCTGCTTCTTCAGTCTCCCTCTGAGGTAAAAGTCATTCCTCCCTACTTGCACTTTGTTAATTGCATCATTGTAATGGTTGTCACATTTTATTATGCTCACATGTACGTTTGCCTCAGTGGCCAGTTGACGAGGTATCGCGGATATGGACTCTGTCCCTTCAGCTTTGTGACCCATGCACCCAGCACACTTCATTTCCTTCAGAACGCACAAGACAGCTGTTTGCTGCATGAATGAAAGAGATAAATGTAGTAAACATACTTGTTATGAATAAAGAACCTGAGGATAGCTGTGAGAGGACTGTTGAACATTATTCAGAATCTTTATTATAACCTCATTTTCTCAATGTTATTCTTATCAGTAGGACATTGGTCAATACAATTAGGATCCATGTATCTTTGGAATTCAAATGCTCTTTCTCCCTCCTTATATCTCCCTGTTTGTAGAGACCTGGGTCTCAGCTATGCCTGTCTCTACTTGTTTACCCAACTCCTGCCAAAGGTCTGACTCACCTTGGAGCTCCACACACTGGTTCCTGGTGACCTTTGACAATATCAAGTTAGTTCCCAGCTTGAGTCTTAAGTGCCAATCCTACCTGCATAGTTTTCCATATTCTTCTCTTTGCATAGCCTGTTAGATGTTTATCTTTATATCATGGTGGCCTATAGGACTTAAATCATACCATACCCCCTTTTTATGGTATTGGCCCAGATCAGTAGTCATCTAGTACTCTGTGGTTTTAATCACTCTGCTGGCCCTTGAGCCTGCCAGTTCTGTCTTACTCTGATCTTCAGACTTCCCTGACCCTCTACAACTGGCACCAGAAGGCGTTCTGTAATCAGAATTCAAAGAGTGGAGGGGTCAGGTTGCTGGGGGGTGGCTACATGGTACAACATTTTTCCAGAAGCGAGGTCAGTCCACCTGAAATCTTCTCCCCTCCTATTACAGCTCTTTGCTTGAGAAAGGAGTTTCTTCCCTCCAAGGGCAGCTTCTCTGAAGCCCTGTGACAGCTGAAGTGAAGCCCCAGTCCTGGGGTGCTGCTGGTGCCATTGACTCTAGAGCCAGTGAACAGCATGATGGTGAAAATAGTAAATAATAAGTGATGCAGCATTATAGACTCATCATGCACATTTCATCCTGTGCTGGGTCAAGGGCAGAATATGCATCTCTTAAAGACCCATCTTAGAAACCCAGGTGTCTTTAGTGATGAAATGAGCTCAAAATTTGAAGAGAAAAGCCCCCCTGTTTTTTTCAAGTGGCTTCGATCCAAAGGGAGGCTCTGTTTGCAAGAAGGCATAGTGTCAGATAGCAAGTCTAATACATTTAGGTGGCCCCTCAGTCTCACCTATAAAGGACCCAACTGCAGGATTAATATTATTTTTCCTACAGTGGTTCAAGGACTCATCCAACAACCCTATCCGCAATGTTGAATGTTGTCTTTATTCTTTCTCTAAGCAGCCAAATTCATTTATTTGGAATTGAGTCTCTGAGCTGGTGACTCCTGGGAAGTGGAGAAAACCAGAAACCAGCCTGATGGAATGGCCCGTGTTGGACCTGAATAATCATGGAGAGAACACTGGTTTGCAGGGTGTGTCTGTTTCATGTAAAGAGTTCTCAGAAATGTCTGGATGGGTTTCAGATCCCCTCCTTTGCCTTCTTCTACATGAGTGGGTTTCACCTGGTTGAAGCAAAGAACGAGAGCACTAAACATCTTTAACTAATCTTGAACTTTTTTGTTCACTCCCCAATTTGGTTTCCGGTCATATTGGCCCACAATTTTAGTTGTGGTGTTTCAGCTAAACAACAGCTGGGAGTTGACAGCCAGCCAGCTGCAGCCTGCTAGAGCAAACACTTGAGCTCCTAAATGTATAAAAATGATAAAATGACTAGACATATAGGTTTCTAATTGCAGCCAGGATTCTGCAGCTGGGAAGTCACCAGAAGATATATATTCTGTGTTGTAATCCAGCAATCATGTGCTCCACCCCAACTGAAAAGCACTTCCCTTTCCCCCACCCCCAAGATTGCTGCCAAAATGTGAAGTCCATTTCCAGCCTGCAAATGATGTTCACTTCTTATTAAGGAGCTGACCCGGCTCCAGACTTATAAATCCAGCCAAAGATTGAGCCAGGGAGATAGATCAGTTGAAGTTTGAGGGGGAAATGATGATAAGATAATGCCAGAAATAAGACTCAGATGATGCAAGCCCCAGATGAGATATATGGGGGTCACAAAGGCAGCCCCCCAATCCAGTACCGCATGCAACATCCCATGTGAGATTCAGAGTGGAGCCTCTTGTTTTCTCTCTTCAACCTTCTGATACTCCTCCTCCCTCCCCTCCTTCCCTTTCTTTCCCCCGTTCCTCTTATCTCTACATGCATGCCCTCCTTCCTGCAAACAACTGTGCAACTCATCACCCTTCTCTGCTGGGTCTGTTCCAACAATGGGGGGGCGTTCATCTTACTTGAACGTCTCTTCCAAGCACTGAGAAGGCTTTCTTCTTCCTTTGTAGCAGAAATTCCCCTGACATCAAATATTCATCCTTCTGGCTCTATATAGTTCATCTTCCAAGCATTTGTTCTTGATTTGGGGGCGGGGGAAGAAATGACCAAACTTTTGTAGTTCGTTTTCTTCTGCTTGAAATTTGGCTTTCAAACTGTCATTTCACAGTGGATTTAAAAAGCTGAACACTTTCTTTGTTCTCTCTTTCCCTGGAGTACTGATCTTCCCTCTGTTGGACTAACTAGTCTTAATAACAAAAGGGCTGGTAGGGCAGGGGGAGGATGATGTGTCACAAACGAGACCAAGAAAGAGCAGTACCTCTGGGATAGTCTAAAGCATTATCTGGCAATGTCATTGGGCCCATGGCACTACACTGCCCTGGCTTTTTGCTCTTTTGTGCTAGAACAAAAATTCCTTAATAGAAGGGGCCTTTTATTTATTCTTCAGGATCGAGCCCAGAACCTGACATGTCACATACACTTAAAAATAATGTTTATCAATGAACAGTGAATGAATGAACTCCCATCAAATCTGGTTGGATCTGTTTGTGCTAATGGTAATGCCCTACATTTATAAGATTTTCTAAAATGTTTCCACATATATCATTTTACTTGATGTGACTATTAGTGAGTTGTCACTTTTTCCTACACTTTCATGAATGAGCCAGAAAGCATAAAAATAAGCAACCACTTTGAGACAGAGAATTTAACTAGAAGGAGCCATGGCACAGATGATCAGATGTATCACCTACCTGGCCTGTTGCAGTTTAGATCAGAGTCAGCAAGTCATAGCCTGTGAGCCAGATCTGGCCTGCTGGTCATTTTTGTAAATAAAGTTTTATCAGAACACAGTCATGCTAATTCATCCCGTAATGTATGTGGCTGTCTTCTCATTTCAGTGGCAGAGCCGAATAGTTGTGAGTGATGGTCAGGCCCGCACAACCCAAGATATTTACTATTTGGTCCTTGGTGGAAAAGATGTGTTGACCTCTGGTCTAGATTCTACTAACAGCAGGTGCATGTGTCACGTTTAAGGATGTCAAGGAAAGTAAGGAAATCCTGTCTGCCTTTGGAGCTCCTCTTGATTTTGGGGTGGTATTTTCTGATTGATGATCTATGTAATACACTTTAAAAGAAAGCTTTGGGAGTAAGCGTGGGGAAAGTAAATAAGAGACAACAAGGAAACAACCTCTTCAGTCAACATATGGGTGAAGGCACGCTGGAGTAACCCTGGGTTTTTTTACTCCAGTTTGTTGTGGTGTCTCAAAAAGCTCAGCATGAGGCACTTCTGAGGTCCCATTGTTCCACAAGGCATCTGTGATGTTGCACTGAGATATGCCAGCCCCCCTCCTGATCTCACACTTTCTGTTGTCTTTACACTTGAGAAGTCACTCCAGATGCGGTTCTGCTGAAAGTAACATAATTAGGTCTGGACGCCTTTCATCATCCATGGAGTGGGTACAGACTGTCTTCTCTCTGAGAACTTCATCTTTTTTCCCCCAAAGGATTCCTGAATAGTGTGAACATATGGGACCTCTCACACCTGTAGGCATTTTAGCAATTTCCTCTGATGAATCCATTTGTAGCCCTCTGCTCTGTTATACCAACGGGTTTCTCTTCTCTTACTTTTTTAATATATTGTTGTTGTTGTTGTTACCTCTGAGAGATTTTGCCTTTCACAGGGGCCAGGAAGTCATGAGATATCATGAGATATATGGTTAGCTGTGGGGAGATTTTTGCATTTGGTTGACTTTTTACTTTTGATAAGTTGGGTTGCATATTTCTAAAGGCAGATCCTTTTTATTTATCTGCATGACAACACCAGTTTTCTAGAACAAGTTCAGTTCCAGGATTTGCAATTTGCCTCTTTATCTTGGTGATTATCATTTAGCTTTACTGCTTTTATCAGTGAATTATAGATAAGGGCACTGATTGCAAACTGGTTAAGCCACTTCAAGATTCGATTAAAATCCTGCAAGTAAGAAAAACATTGAAATATTCTGTTTCATGGAGGCATCTGCTGTGTTAAAATAGCATAGACTTCAAAAGAAGAAGATCGGGATTCTAGCCACATCTCCATCCCTCCAAGACTGAAGTTGATTTGCTCTATAACTTCCCTGAGCCTCAGTTTCCTCTTCTGTGAGATCTGGATGATCATAATATCATTGCCCTCGCTGAATTCAACTTCATTCCATTCATTTTGACAGAATTCTCTTGAGCATATACTCTTTCTAGGCTCTTTGTCTAGCACAATGATTATACAAAAATATAATTTTTTCTCCTTCAGTTTACAGTGTAATGGGGATTCAGATACATAGAAAGTTGGTTTCAATATGACTTGGTACAGATCTTATGGAATATGATCTGGGTTGTATAGGGATGTAGGAGAGGGATAGTTTTCTCAGTCTGAGTTTCCAGGGAAACTTCCTCTGAGACATGATACCTAAGCAGTTACTGGATTAGCGTCATCAAGCTAAGACAGAAGAGAAGGGTACTTAGGTGGTGAGTCTAGGGACCAGGCCATGAAGTCCTTGTGAGCCTTCCTAACGAGTCCCCAGTTTATCTGGAACACTCTAGGGGTCCAGTGAGGGGGTGTGACACAACAGGATATACTCAGTTCTGGGCCTCAGGCTAGGTTCTGGGTGTATGTGGGAAGTGGGGGTACAGATAACAGAATACAATTTTCAAAAACTAATTGTGTTCTAGGCACTGGCCAAATACCACACATTCATGAATTCTCTTTGTTCTCATAGTATCCCTCTAAAGTGAACTTTACTTCCATTTATGCTTGAGGGATGGGGACTTAGAGATGACATATACATTGCCCTCAGTATGCTCATAGATGAGGGGAGATTGTGTAAGTGGGATCGTATCTCAGCATGAAAGAAGCCATTAGGAGTTCTGTATGGAGTGATGTAGGTACACAGAAGAAAATAGCTGAGCTGTGCTTGGCGAAGTCTTTGTAGAAGAGGTAGTGTCTATAAGGTGAGTAGAAATTGTCCATGAGATAGGAGGGTACAGCCAAGGGAACCACAAGAAGAAAAATGGTGGAGCAGACACTGGAACTCCAAATGGTTGTGTATGGCTAGTGGAGTAGAGTTGAGGGTCCTGGGATTAGATGACATGACAGGTAAAACCAGGCTTCATGGTACAAGCAGTGGGAAGTCACAGATAAGTTTTAAGCAAGTGTGTGCTATGATAAAATACGTTTTAGAAAGATCATTTTGGTGGCACTATAAAGAAGATGAAGAAAATTGAAAGATGGCCATTTCTAGACAAGGGAGTAGACTCCTGGACTGGTATGGTAGGAGTGGAGATGAAGCAGGAATAATATTTAGGGGGCAGAACAGAGACAAGTTAGTGTTCAAGGGACCAAGGGAGAGAGAGGGGGATATAAGGAGTCACTTGGTTTTCTGTTAGGGGGCTGGGTAGGCAGTTGAACCAAACACAGATGGAGACTCTAAGAAGAGGAGTATTTGGGAGGTGCCTGGGTGGCTCAGTCAGTTAATCATCCGACTTCAGCTCAGGTCATGATCTCATGGTTTGTGAGTTTGAGCCTCACATTGGGGTCTGTGCTGACAGCTTGGAGCCCGGAGCCTGCTTGAGATTCTGTGTCTCTCTCTCTTTGCCCCTTCCCTTCTTGCACTCTGTCTCTGTCTTTCTCAAAAATAATTAACTCAACACCCAAAAAACAAATCCAGTAGAGAAATGGGCAAAAGACATGAAGAGACACTTCTCCAAAGAAGACATCCAGATGGCCAACCAACACATGAAAAAAAATGCTCAACTTGCTCATCATTAGGGAAATACAAATCAAAACCACAATTAGATACCACCTCACACCTGTCAGAATGACTAACATTAACAGCTTGAGCAACAACAGATGTTGGTGAGGATGTGGAGAAAGAGGATCTCTTTTGCACTGCTGGTGGAAATGCAAACTGGTGCAGCCACTCTGGAAAACAGTATGGAGGTTCCTGAAAAAATTAAAAATAGAACTTCCCCATGACCCAGCAATTGTGCTACTAGGTATTTATCCAAAGGATACAGGTATGCTGTTTCGAAGGGGCACATGCATCCTAATGTTTGTAGCAGCACTATCGAACAATAGCCAAAGGATGGAAAGAACCCAAATGTTCATCAATGGATGAACGGATAAAGAAGATGTGGTGCATATATACAATGGAGTATTATTTGGCAATCAAAAATAATGAAATCTTGCCATTTGCAACTATGTGAGTGGAACTAGAGGATATTATGCTAAGCTAAATTAGTCAGAGAAAGACAAACATCATATTACTTCACTCATATGAGGATTTTAAGACACAGAATAGATGAACACAAGGGAAGGGAAGCAAAAATAATATAAAAACAGGGAGGGGGGACAAAACATAAGAGACTCTTAAATATGGAGAACAAACAGAGGGTTACTGGAGGGGTTGTGGGAGGGGGGAAGGGCTAAACGGGTAAGGGGCATCAAGGAATCTACCCATGAAATCATTGTTGCCCTGTATGCTAACTAACTTGGATGTAAATTAAAAAAAAAAATTAATAAAAATAAGTAAACATTAATTTTTTTTTTTTAAAAAGAAGAGTATTTGGGAAGGAAAGAGCTTGAGGGAAGGACACTGAAATGTGTTTAGAGAACTCATGGAGGGAAACAGACTGGCAGAATGTGAGTGGTGATGGAGAGAAAGAAACTGGGAATGCTTTGAGCATGCTGAAGGACAATGGCATCATTTAGGGAACAGGATGATCTTTTGTCATTTAGGATGTCATTAGGATGATCTTTTGTCAGGGTGAGTCTCACGGCCCCTTGAGAACCAGCAAAGGGTGCCTTGAGCCCACCTTCCTTTCTTGTGGAAGTTTTAAAGTCTCTTGGTATTTCCAAGATTTCATGAAGCCTAATTTCTCATGATCTCCTGAGTCTATATACTTTTTCTGTAATACTTTGGCTTTCTACATAATATTTATCTACCTGTGAAACTGTTCTCTTCACTTGTTCCTGCGAAACATGCAGAGAAATTTCCCTGAACATTGTAGACTTGACCCAAGGTCTTGTGGTCAGATGGTGGTCACCATGGGTGCCAGGAAAGCAAGCTTTCCAGATTACTTCTTTTATAGTCCTGTGCTTAAAACCCCCCTTGCCCTTTCTCCCCTCCTGCCTTTGGTTTCATATCAACTCTTGACTCCTCCTCTTTACTCCTTCATTCACTCTTGGTTGTTTTCCCCTTCTCGTCACTCTTTTTCTGGAGCCACAAACCATTCCCCAAACCTCCCCCTCTCTTAGGCAGGGTGGTTGCTCCTTATTTTCTGAACTGTTGGTGCTTACTGGCCCTTGTGACCTTGGGACAGGAGATGAATGGAGGAAGCATCACCTTTTCCTCTATCAAGTATTTCCTTCCAAATATAGTTCAGGCACTGCTGTAAAGGGACTGCAGCCTACCTACTTCATTATGTGATAAATATAGGGCAGGGGTGGGTGAAGGGTCATGTTTGTGACACAGGATTACTGGTTTTATTTAGACAAGTTCCATTTGACATATCTGTGAGACATCAAGTTTACTCTATGGTCTTATTCCTCCTAGGAGATGCTTCTTAGAAAGGGTAGTTTTGTAGATCATCCTATCCTTTCCCTTATGTTCATATTTAAAGAAAGTTGACTGTTGAGTGTTATTCTCCCTCTTCACTGGCTGTTCTCATGTGGATGTTACAGGTTCTTCAGAATAATGTCTCAGTTTTGGGCTGAGGAGCTCAGTTTCTCCTGGTGGGCTGTCCTCGTGAGGGTGAGGGTGAGACTGTAAGTCCAACACAGAGTTCACACAGTTAAAAAATCAGTTTCATTGCCACAGGCTGTACCTTCCTTCTGCTAGTGGCCTCAGAGGTCTACACCATCGATCACAAAGTTAAACAGGTATAAATGACCCTGCAAAATCTATCACCACCAGGGGAATGTCAGCCTCCTCTTGCATCAGCACAATCACTGGCCATGAAAATCTTTCTTCAGCTAGCACTAGGGTTTTTGCCTAATTTTTATGGCTGGGATAATAGGCTCTGGACCCTTTTACTTAAAACAAAAACTCATGAAAACTAGCTTAAGTCAAAAAGAGAATTGACGCTCATTTATCAGAAAAATACAAGAGGATAAGGGACTTCCTCTCCTCTCCCCATTCCTCCCTTGTCCTCTCTCTCTTTCCTGGTTTCCAGAACCTGGTTCTCTTGTCTGGCTTCCCAGATGGTAGCACGGATGACCACCAGAAGCTTCAACTATTCATGAACTTTCAATACTCATGGTTCCTGTATAGGGTTTCTCTTCCTTGACAATTTCAGCAGCAGTCCTGGGAACAGCTCTGATTGGTACAGCTTGAATCATGGGAATCTCCAAGAACCATGGGGTGTGTGTGAAGTAATATGGCACTCTGATTGGCCAGATCTGGGTCAGGTGTTCAGCTCTGGAGCAAAAATTAAGGGAGTCTCTCCTGAAGCATTGGGACTGAACATGAAGAATAGTGATTCACCCAACGCATGCTGGATTTATGTTTGGTATCCTGATGAACAGGATATAGCCCTAGTACAGGTGGGGGTCCAGTCCTTACCCTGCTTAGCCTCTGTAAACTTTTCTCTCAGGCACTGGTCCCTGATCCCACACCCAAGTTATTGACTGGGATCCAGTGCTGTAACTGCCTGAGGGTGGACATCAACACAGCATGACACTGTTTTCCTCAGTTCATACTTTTATTTAGATCAATCGATTAATCGATTGATCTATCTATCTATAGTCTTTTACTTGGGAGAACTGATCTTTGAAAAATAAATCTCAGCAATTCTCATTTCATACAGATATTCCAGGAGCCATTATTATTCATGTGTTTGTTTTTTTTATAAAATAATTCAAACATACTGTAACGCACAGAGAATGATGTGAGGAAGACACTTAAAGCTAATGCTGATACTTGACAAATTGTGACACTTTTATGTACTTGCTTTAGGGTTTTATTTTTAAACAAAGGAAATATAGAAGATAAGGGTTGAAGCCTCCTTGTATCCATCCAAAATCCAATTTCCATCCTTTCTTTTCCGAAATTACAACTATACTGAAGCTGGTATCAGTCGTTCATCTATCTGTCTACCTGTTTCTGCTTTTGAATTTTCTCTTTGCTTTTTTTGGTCAATTTTTCTATGCCTGTATATGACTAGTTTACAATATTTTTATAGAAAGTGTTAATTGAAGTCCTCCATTAATTAAAAGCAAACACACATACACACCACTACCGCCATCACCACCCAGAAAACACCCTAAAATTGAAAAAAAAAAACTCTCAAATGTAACTTTTCCGAGGTTGATATATCAACTTTGTGAGATGTTGTTTAAAAAAGAAAATAAAAGTGGTACTTGGGTGGCTCAGTTGGTTAAGCATTTGACTCTTGATTTTGATCTCAGGGTCGTGAGATCAAGCCCTGTGTTGTGCTCCACCAGTGTGGAGCCTGCTTAAGATTCTCCCTCTTCTCTCTCTGACTATCACTCCTGCTCTCTCCCTCTCTAAAAATGGAAGGAAGGAAGGAAGGAAGGAAGGAAGGAAGGAAGGAAGGAAGGGGACAAAAAACTCCCACTATGATTGTTATCTTGCCGATTTCTGCTTGTAATTATTTTTGCTTTTGTGTTTTAAAGTGATGTTGCTAGAGGTATACATATTCATGTTTTTGAGAGTTCTTAATGCATTGTTCCCTTGAGGGTTATACTTTATCTCCCTTTATTATGATTAATGATTTTTCTGTGAATAATTTTTTCATGTAGTAGTAATTATTAGAGGTTTGTTTATTAGTCATATTTCTCTATCTTATTTTGTGTTTGCTGATCATTTCTCTTTTCCTTTTTATTACCTTTTTTTCTTTGTATGCGTGTGTATTTGATTCATCTTCTTTCTTTGGATTTACTCTATTTTTTCCTCTTTGATTCTTGATTTGAACAAATTCATTTTATTTTAACTCTACCTTGTTTTTAAAAAAATAATTTTATAATATAAATTTGAGGATTATTTTCTTATATTTCTACCTATTTTACAATTTCCAACATTATTTCTTAAACCCATGGATCGATTGGATTATATTTTCAGGTGTCTGACAGTAGTAGTAGAGGTGGTTATTATTATTAAAATAATTTCTCTTGGGGTGCCTGGGTGGCTCAGCCAGATAAGTATCCAACTTCAGCTCAGGTCACGATCTAGTGGTTCTTGGGTTCAATCCCCCATCAGGTTGTGTGCTGACAGCTCACAGCCTGGAACCTGTTTCAGATTCTGTGTCGCCCTCTTTCTCTGCCTCTCCCCCACTCACACTCTGTCTCTCTCTGCCTCAAAAATAAACATTAAGAAAATATTAAAATAATTACTCTTATAATCTTTGTAGTAATGCTTGGTTTCAAATTCAATTGGAATGTGATCAGGGAACATGGACAATATGGGAATAGTTCTTCAATGTTTATTGAATCTTCTTTATGACATATATGGTACCTAACAAAATTTTTAATTATTTTTTTATTTTTTTAATTTTTGAGAGAGACACAGAGAGCACGAGCAGTGGAGGGGCAGAGAGAGAAGGAGAGAGGAAGAATCCCAAGCAGGCTCTGTGCAGTCAGTGCTCACAGAGTGATGTGTGGCTCAAACTCATGAAAACGTGAGATCATGACATGAGTTGAAATCAAGAGTTGGATGCTTTTTTTTTTTTTTAATTTTTTTTTAACGTTTTATTTATTTTTGAGATAGAGAGAGACAGAGCATGAACGGGTAGGGGCAGAGAGAGAGGGAGACACAGAATCGGAAGCAGGCTCCAGGCTCTGAGCCATCAGCGCAGAGCCCGACTCGGGGCTTGAACTCACGGACTGCGAGATCGTGACCTGAGCTGAAGTCGGATGCTTAACCGACTGAGCCACCTAGGTGCCCCAAGAGTTGGATGCTTAACTGACTGAGCCACCCAGGTGCCCCACTACCTGGCAAATTTTTATGCATGCTTAATATATTCTCTGATGGAGGCAGAATTATTTAAGACCAAGCTTTTCAATTGCACTGTTTGAATTTTTATCTTTTTCTTTTATTTTTTTCTATTTGATTTATCAATTTCTTTTTTTTTTTTCAACGTTTTTATTTATTTTTGGGACAGAGAGAGACAGAGCATGAACGGGGGAGGGGCAGAGAGAGAGGGAGACACAGAATCGGAAACAGGCTCCAGGCTCTGAGCCATCAGCCCAGAGCCCGACGCGGGGCTCGAACTCACGGACCGCGAGATCGTGACCTGGCTGAAGTCGGATGCTTAACCGACTGCGCCACCCAGGCGCCCCGATTTATCAATTTCTAAAGGAAGTTTATTAAAAATATCCCAATATTATTATTTGTCCTTGGAACTATTTTGTATTGTCCCATGTTTTTGCCTTAAACTCAATTTCCCATCAATACTAGAATGACTAAGTCAGATAAAAATATATCAAGTGAATCTTTTTTTTTACCCAAAGAAAATTGGGGTAATTTAAATATTCCTTTTCTAAATATTATATATCTGATGGTGTGCCTGGGTGGCTCAGTCAGTTAAGTGTCCAACTCTAGATTTTGGCTCAGGTCACAATCTGATGGCTTCATGAGATCGAGCCCCATGTCGGGTTCTGCCCTGACAGCATGGAGCCTGCTGGGAATTCTAACTTGTTCTCTACCCTTCTCCACTCATGCTCTTGTGTTCTGTCTCTCTCAAAATAAATAAATAAGCATGAAACAATATTATATAGCTGAAATGTTTGGCTGTTTATAGAAAATCCAATAAATAGTAGTATCTTTTAAAAGATTACTTAATTTTATTTAAGTAGCCCTGACTAATTTGGATTAATTTATTTCATCATGTTTCTTGCTATTTATTTAAGATGCACACACACACATATATGTAATTTTTTTTTTTTTTGCTTACTTTTTTTTAACCCCATTTCTACCTCTGTGGGCTTATAGAGTTTAAAAAAATTCCTTTATTTTTCTCCTCTCCCAGGTTGGAAGCTACTAATATTTTAATTATTTTTCTTTTTACTTTCCCTTAATTAAAATATATTGAAGTATAATATGCATAGATAAAATTGTACACAACAAAAATGAATTTATCACAAAATGAACATTCATGTAACTGGCATACAAGAAGTAAAACATTGACAGTATTTCAGAAGCATGGAACATTAATACATTTTAAAAATAAATCTTTAAAGTTAATTAAGTTCTACTCTCAGAACCTTCCTGTCCCTGCATTCAGACCTCAGTGCTGTAGCCTCTGGGACATGTCTCATACTGCTAGCCTGCCATTAGCAACATAGAAAAAAATTCCATATCATTTTCTTGTCCTGTACACACCTTGAGGTGAGCAAAAATAAAATAAAGTAAATTTTAACTCTGAGGGAAATCGTGCTCATCCAGACTGGTCAGTTGGCAACCGGTCGGTGCCAAGTTCTGAGAGGTAATTAGTGAGGAGTATGGCATTGATCCCCCTGGAACCTACCTACAGTGACCTGCAGCTGAAAAATGTCTGTGTGTACCACAATGAAGCCACAGGTGACAGATATGTTCCTCATGCTACCTTGGTGGATCTAGAACCCAGGACTATGGACTCTGGTCACTCAGGTCCTTTTGACCAGATGTGGAGACCAGACAACTTTGTTTCTGTTTGGTTTGGGGCAGGCAACAACTGGACAAAGGGCCATTCTACAGAAGCGCCAAGTGGACCCACTCGCTAGGTGGGGGCACAAGCTACAGGGTGGGCACCTTGCTCATCAGCAAGACTGCATCACCAACACCTTCAGGGTGGTACCCTCACCAAAGTGTTGGGTGCTTTGGCTGAGCCCTAAAACACCACCCTCTCTGACTGTCAGATGGTAGAGAATGTGGGTGAGACCACTGAATTGACAACTGAGCCCTTTAGGAAATCTGCTTTCACACCATCAAGCTGACCACACCCACCGTGGGACCAGAACCACCTGGTCTCAGCCACTGTGAACAGTGTCACCAATAGCCTCCGCTTTCCTGGTCAGCTCAATGTTGGCCTCCACAAACCAGCTGTCAAGTTGGTGCCCTTCCTGTGTCTCTACCTCTTCAGGCTTGGCTTTGCTCCTTTGACCAGCCATGGAAGCCAGTGGTGTGGGGCCTTCACTGTGTCCAAACTCACCCAGCAGGTCTTTGATGCCAAGAACATGATGGCTGCCAGCTCATGGCCATGTTTGGGCACAAGACCTTCCTCTACTGGTACTCAGGTGAGGGTGTGGACCAGATGGAGTTCACTGCAGCTGGGACCAGCAGGAATGACTTTGTCTCCTAGTGCCACCAGTACCAGGATGCCATCACAGAAGAAGAGGAGGCCTAAAGCAGAGCACCATCACCTCAGGCTTCTCAGGTCCCTCAGCCTTCTTCCTCAACTGCCCTTTTCCTGTCCCTCAGAGTTTGCATTTTCTGCCTCTGTCTTATTTTCTTTTCCTTTTTTGGAAGGTGGACGGGAGGTTCCTAGGACAGTGCCTGGCACATAGTAAGCACTCGTTAAGTATTTATTGTTTATTAAATGTCTCCTCTCTTCCACTCTGGGAAGCCTAGATTTCTACCCTTCTGGGTAACCCTGTATTTCTTTTTGGTGCCCATTTCTTCCATCTGTCCAGGTCATATTTCCCTTTGTTTTTAAGATAATTCTCCAAGAAGCTGGGTCTCATCAGATCCCATTTGGAACCATGTACTGAAAACTGGATACATGGGCACCATCCTAATTCATGTGGTCGTCCAGGGGAAAGGAAAGCAAGCTACTTCATAGCAAGTGGAGGTACCTGTAAGAAAAGGATATAGGCTTTTCCATTCTAGAGCAGTTTTGGAGAGGGGGATCCAGGCTATTGAAGTCCTAATTTTCAGGTATTTCCCTTTTCCTTTCTCAGCTTCAGGGGAGGTGATAACAGTATCATCTCCATTTTTAGTCTCCTTCCAAGCTCTGTCTCGGGCTGTTTCCTTTTCAGGGGTCTGCCCCACTCTGTCTAGGGGATTCCTCTCTCTCCTACTTCACCTCCTGCACATGCTGGATTCTGTCCTTTTCCCCTGGTTGGAAAAGGAGGCCAAGAGAGGGAGGAGAGACTAGCCTTGCCCTAAGGCTCCCAGAAAGGCTCTCCCATGCCCACCTTTTCTTAACAAAAACCCAGCCCTCTTGTGTATTTATGGAAAGGTGTGTATTGTCACCTAAATATTTGAGTCATTCCTCCAGAGAGGGTACAAGGAGACCCTTCATCTTTTGGCAACATCTCATATCTTCCTTTTGCTATTTCCTTCTCCCTGCCCACCCTTGGTTTTGTTCTGTCTTACACTTCAAATTTCTACTTTGTGTTGAACTTGCCTTTTTTTTTTTTTTTTTTGGTATTGAAAGGATGACATTGCCCCAAGAGCCAAAAATAAATGAGAATTGGAAAAAAAAAATAAAGTTAATTAAGTTCCATAAATTAGCTAAAGTTATACAATATCTCTATACTTTCCCAAATGAGATGAGGATTTTAACAAACTCAACCAGTCATTAAACACTGCTTCTCACCTTCTTTGATGTTTTTAACTTTAATTTCATTTACTGGAAGCAAAGTCAATTATCTTCTATTCTGCAGTTACACAAGTTTACCCAATTGCATCTCACTCTCTGTGTGTTGTTTTTGCTTCTTTCTAAAGTACATCCTTTAGTAGTTTTTTCAGTACTGATTTATAAGAAGTAAACTCTGAACTTTATTTTCTATCTGAAAATATCCTTAGTCCATCTTCACTTGAGTGATACTTCATCCTGACATAAAATTCCCAGTTGACAGTTAAGAATTGTCAAGCTGGACAGTCAGCACTTTGAATTTTTTTCTCTGTTGTTTTCAGTTATTTATTACTAATAATGTTAAATCGACACACAATGTAACTGACATTTATTTGAAAGGAATTTGTCTTTTCTCTCTGATAGTTTTCAAGAACATTTCTTTCTATTTTTGCTGTAGGGTGTCCTCCTGTTTTCAATATGGAGTCTCACCCTTCTCCCATCTGTCCCTGATATCCCTGCATCTGTATGGTTCCATCACTTGAGAATAAATCTTCAGCTCTCAGACATGAAGGGGGAGGAAAGGTTGCTTAGTCTTATAATTTGGAGGATGGGACCTGAGGGTCTGATTGCTTTTCATACAGACTTTCAGTCAATTTCAATTCAATTTCAATTTCAATCCAAAGTGTGTTTGGAAATTTTCTGTATGTCTCATAGCCAGAGACACCAGTTGCACCCATTTTCTGATCTCTTACTCTTGGAAATTGGCTTGCATCCTTTTGGTGTATAAATTTGAGGGATCTCTGATCCGCTAAATCACATAGCACTAGACCATCTGCTTTCAGTCTCTCAATATTTAGATATTTCTTGTCTGTTGTCATCTCCTCTATTTTCTGTGTGTTTGAAGATTTATGAATATTATTAAAATATTTTACAGTAATTTTGGAGGGGGGTTCCTAGAGATATAATGGTTGAGTGCATGTATTCAATCGTCAGTGTTTAAAATAAAAATCCTTTCCATTAAGATTTTACAGACATTGGAAATTCTATTAACGGAAGATAGAGTCCTTCATTTCATAATTAGAAATATCCCAGGGAGACATATCACATTAACTTATAATTATAAATGGCTGGTATGCTTCCCTCTTTATAATTGACCCCTGATTCAGAATTAATTGCTTCTCTATCCCTGTTATATCTCCTTCACATATTTACAGTTTGTGGTTGGCAGGTCTCAGTAACCAGACTGTGAACTAGTTGGGATTATGTTCAAGGCACTTTTGCGCTCGTGTATCTTTAGTTGCAATCACAGTGCTTGGTGCAAAGGGTGCTTCATAAATGCCTCTTCAACAAAACTGAATAATTTAGAGTCATAATTAGCACAGAAACCTTCAGCTATAACCAGAGTGTTTTTCACCCTTTGGCGAGAAATTTCAGCCAGATGTTCACTGGGTTCCCAAGTTTTTCTCCCAGATTTGCCACGTGATCTGATTGATCATTGAGTTTGGTAACTGGCATTGTGAGGAGATAAAAACTTCAAGTAATGATAAAATAACAATATTATTTTGTATCATTCTCTTATTGTGTAAGATGTTTGTGTTCTCATATATTTTATTAAATGTTTATTTATTTATTGAGAAAGAGGCAAAGAGAGAGGGTGAAAGAGAATCCCAAGCAGGTTCCACACTGTCAGCGTGGAGATGATGTGGGGCTCGATCCCATGAACTACAAGATCGTGACCTGAGCCAAAATTGAGAGTTAGACGCTCAACTGACTGAGCCACCCATATGATCCCCCCAAATATATATATATATATTTTAATCCTCATACATCCCTGCAAAATTAGAGAATTGCAAATTATATTTTATTTTGTTTTTGTGTATTCTTTCAAAAAATAGAAGAGACTGGTGGGGATAATTATCACCAATTTGGGAAAAGAAAAGAATATCCCCTTCTTTAATGTTATTTTCTGTAAAACTAAGAGAAGCAAAGGGTCAAGGAACCTCTGTTTATTCTCTTCATACATACAAAACAAAGTGACCATTTAGTAAAAATGGCTAGACACAATTATAAGTATCCTAGATATCTTGCCCACTCAAGAGCTGACAATCAACAAAAGTCAGCAAAAGGATTAATGATCATTTCTGTCTAGAATAGAAAGAGTTGCCATTGTTAATTTTGAATATTATCTATTCTACCTCAGAAGAAAATGGTGGGCTGGGGATTTTGGCTGGGCTGTGTTTCCAGGAGGGAGGAATGGTATAGGTTTGAGAAAGGTTAGCGTCTGTGACTAGGCACTTTGAACAAAGTGAAATGGAAGCAGGGAAGCTCAGATTACACAAGGGAATGTTTTCAAAACTGAAGAAAAGGTCCCAGAGCAAGAGTGACTGTAAGAACATTAAAGAGTGCTGATTCAGAGCGAAAAGAGGGAATGTGCATTGAATACATTTATTCATTGTGGAATAAATATAGACTGCTACCTCCACTAACTGGTATTTACAGTTCTCAACTAGTTTCGTAGAATGAGTTGTTGTTTTTTTTTGTTTGTTTTTGTTTTTGTTTTTTGTTTTAAAGTAAACTCTGTTCCTTATGTGGGGCTCAAACTCATGTCCCCAAGATCAAGAGTTGCATGCTCTACTGACTGAGTCAGCCAAGTGCCCCATAGAATGAGTTTTGAGTTTCTATTTAGCTAGCAGGAAGTGTGCATTTTAAAATGCATTAAAGGAAGCTAAAGTGGTAAATAAATCATTCTGCCATCTTAAACTGTCCACAAGGTGTTCAGTAAAAGTAGTGATCTGGTTAGCAGCTGGGAAACCCAAGTTTCAAAGGAGCAGCAGCAACATTCCATTGTTATGTAAATGGAGGGGAATAAGGGACTACTCAATTTGAGAAAGCTCAAATTAATTAACATCATATCATACCATCAAGGGTGTCATCTATTAATGCGTAGCAGCTTTTCAGGTGCGGCTCCCTTGGTTATCAGTCTCCACTCTGAGCTATTTTTATGTTAGCTGTGAAAAAGCAGAATAATTGTAGGGTCTGTGCCATGCTGACTTGTCAGACAAAATGGACCGTTGGTGCACTATTTTCTTCTTCTAAAGAACAGACAGATAAACATCCATCATATAGGTGGGACTTAAGAGCTTTATGGTGCCAGCTGATGGAAATTCCTTTCATGCTGCATAGGTTTGTGGAGGGAAGCTTTGTCTTTGTCTCATGGCTTACTGATGATCATTACTTTTCAGAGAATTTACCAGCATCTTGTGACTGACCTCAAAATGAAAGCTGGAGATTCACACATTGGGCAAGAAAGTTGAGGATGAGTCAAAAAAGCTGATGTAATTTAAACAAGACCCTTAATAAATGAGTGGAATCAAGATATACAGAATGAATATAGTTACTAACATAAGTATATTCAGTATGTTAGATGTATTTTAATGTATCATTGCTATGATTTCATATATGTGAGAAATTTTGGAAAGCCAGCTGAATAGCTTCAGAATTGCTAACATTATTCCTAAGGCTCTTCTACATTTCATTTCCAAATAGATTATTAATAAATAAGAGCTTGAGCTATAAAAAAAAAAAAAAAAAGAAATTTGAGGACAGGTTATTCCAAGTTTCAGTATGTGAATAGGTGTATATATATTGATCAAGCAATATATATACAATATATAAGCAATAAGTTTACTTATTTATTTTGAGAGAGACAGAGAGAGTGAGAGTGGGAGAGGGGCAAAGAGGGAGAATCCCAAACAGGCTCTGTGATGTGCAGAACCTGACAAGGGCCTTGAACTCACAAACTGTGAGATTGTGACCTGAGCCAAAATCAAGAGCTGGACACTGAAACGACTGAACCACCCAGGTGCCCCAAAGTGGGCTTTTGGGTTTTTAATATGTTCACTAAGCAGCAAAACCATTACCACTATCTTATTCCAGTACATTTTCATCACCCCAGTAGAAACACTGTACCTATTAGTAGTCACTCCCATTCTCTCCTCCCCACAGTCCCTGAAAATCACTAATGTATTTTGTCTCTATGAATTTGCCTCTTCTGGACATTTTATAAAAACAGTATCATAATAATATGTGGTTCTTTATATCTGGCTTCTTTCACTTAGCATAGTGTTTTCAAAGTTCATCCATGTTGTGTGTTTTAGAACTTTACTTCTTTATGGCTTAATATTCCCTTGAATGGATATACCACGTTGTTTATCCATTAGTCAGTTGATAGGCATTTGGCTTATTTCCACTTTTTTGGTTGCTGTGAATAATGCTGCTAGGAACATCCACGCATGAGATTTTATGTGGACACACTTTTTCAGTTCCCTTGGATATATACCTAGGAGTGGAACTACTGGGTCACATGGGTACTCTGTCTTTGTTATTTTAAGACATTGCAAAAGTACTCCAAAATAGCTGCACCATTTTGTATTCCACTAGAATGTGTAAGAGTTTCAATGTATCCACATTCTGTAACATTTTCTGTTTTATTTTTAGCCATTCTAGTTGGTGTGAAATGATATGGTGGTTTTGTTGTGTATTTACATAATGACTAATGATTTTGACTATTTTTCCCTGTGCTTATTGGTCATTTATATGTCTTTTTGGAGAAACGCCTATTCAAATAATTTGTCCAGATTTTAATTGGGTTATTTGTCTTATGATATATGTGATTTATAATTGTTTTCTCCCATTCTGTGGGTTGTCTTTCACTTCCTTGATGGTGTCCTTTGATGCCCAAGAGTTTTTAACTTTGATGAAATCTAATTATCTACTATTTTCTTTTGTCACTTTTGCTTTTGGTGCCATATCTATGAAACCATTGCTTAGTCTAAGGTCACAAAGATGTAATCCTGTGTTTCTTTCTAGGGATTTTATAATTTCAGTCCTAATATTTACGGCTATGATTTATTCAGTTAATTTTTGTGTATGATTTGAGGTAAAGGTCCAAATTTATTCTTTTACATGTGGGTGTTCAGTTTTCCTTGCACTATTCTTTCCTTATTCAATTGTCTTGACACCCTTGTTATAAATCAACTGACCAAAAATGTAGGTTTATCTCTGGACCCTCAGTTCTGTTTCCATTCTGCTATATGCCTGTCTTTATGCCAGTTCCATACTATCTCAATAACTGCATCTTTGTAGAAGATTTTAAAATTGGACAATATGAGTTCTTCAACTTTGGTCTTCTTTTTCAAGATTGTTTATTCTATTCTTTGTCCCATGTATTGCCATATAAATATTAAGATCAGGTTGTCAAATTTTGAAAAAAAAAAAAACCACTGAAATTTTGATAGAGATGGTGTTGAATTTTTGGGTCAATCTGGGAAGTACCACCATTTTAACAAATTAAGTCTTCAAATTTATGAACAGGGATATCTTTCCATTTATTTAGTGTCCTTTAATTTCAATACTTTTTTGTAGTTTTAAGTGTACAAGTCTTGCATTTCCTAGGTTACACTGATTCCTAAGTATTTCTGCTTTTTGATGCTATTATAAATGGAATTATTTTTTAATTTTATTTTCAGGCTGTTCATTGCTAATATACGGAAACATAGTTGATGTTTGCATTTTGATTTTGCATTCTGCATTCTTGCTAAATATATTTATTAGCTTTAATTTTTTTTGTAGATTCTTGAGAATTTTCTATATACGACATTATGACACCTGCCAATCAGGATAGTTTTAATTCTTGCTTTCCACTATGATGCTTTTTATTTCATTTTCTTGCTTAATTCTTTCTGACTAGAATTGCCAGTATGATGTTTGAGGGCATGTGGTGAGAGCAAACATTCTTGATTTATTCCATTTCTTAGGGAAAAGCTTTCAACCTTTCCCCATGAAGTATAATGACAGCTGTGGGTTTGTCACAGATAACCCTTGTTAGGTTGAAGAATTTCCTTTCTATTCTTAGTTTATTTCTTAGTCTTTTCTATCATGAAAAGGTATTGGATTTTGTAAAATGTGTGTTTTTGTCCTTTATTAATATGATGTATTACATTGATTGATTTTCAACATGCATTGATTTTCATGTTGAACAAACTTTCCAAATCTAGAATAAATCCCACTTGCTTGTGAACAACATGTATAATCATTTTTATATATTGTTGAATTTGGTTTGACAGTTATTTTGTGGAGGATATTTCGATCTACATTTATAGAGGATATTGATCTTCAGTTCTCTTTTCTGTGATATCTTTGGTTTTGGTATCAGGGTAATACCAGATTTCTAGAAGGAGTTGGGAAGTGTTTTTTCTTCTCTTATGTTTTGAAAGAGTTTGTGAAAAATTGATTTTAATCTTTAAAAAGTTGAGTAGCATTTAGCAGTGAAGCCATATGATCCTGGGCTTTATTTTCCGGAAACATTTTTTTACTATTAATTAAATTTCTTCATTTATTACTGTTATGTTCAGATTCTCTATTTCTCTTTGAATCTGATTAGGTAGGTTGTGTCTTTCTCATATATCCATTTCCTTTAGATTTTCTAATTTGTTGGTGTAGAGTTGTTAATGGTATTTTCTTTTAAACCTTTTAACATCTATCAGGTTAATAATAATGTTCTCTTATTCCTTATTTTAAAATCTACATCTTTTCTCTTTTTTGTCAGTTTAGCTTAAAGTTTATACATTTTCCAAGAACCAATTTTTACTTCATTGAGTTCTCTATTGTTTCCTAGTCTTTGTCTCATTGACTACTGTTTTAATTTTTATTTTTTCCTTCCTTCTGCTTGGTTTGGGTTTAATTCCGCTTTTTTTCTAGTTTCTTCAAATGGAAGTTAGATTATTGATTTGAGGTCTTTCTCCTTTTTTAATATAGGCACTTGTAACTATATATTTACCTCTAAGCAGCTTTTGCTTTGTCTCATGCTTTTGATACATTGTGCTTTCTATGCATTGTTCTCAGATTTTTTCTAATTTCCCTTGTGATTTCTGCTTTGACCCATTGATTATTTAGTAGTGTGTTGTTTAATTTCCACACATTTGTGAATTTCTCTAGCTTCTCTTCCTTATTGATTTCTAATTTCATTTGCTTTGGGTCACAGAACATACCTTGTATTATTTAAATCTTTTACATTTATAATACTTTTAGTTAGTGGGAGTTAGGGGTAACATAAGTCTCTAAGGAATTTGAAAGCAAAGTTTCCAGGATCTTGAGGGGCTAGCTGCTGTTGTTAAGATAAGGTTGCTTTATGGCCTATCATGTGACCCATCTTGAAGTGCACTCCATGTGCACTGGGGAAGAATGTACATTTTGCTGTTGTGGGACCAAGTGTTCAATAGTTGTGTTAGTCTAATTGGTTTATAGTGTTAGGCAAGCCTTATCTTTTCTTGTTTATCTTCTGTAGAGTTGTGCTATTAATTACTGAAAGGGAGGAATTGAAATCTCCAACTGTTATGGCTGAGTTGTCCTATTTCTCACGTTGTTTCTGGCAGTTTCTACTTCATATATTGTGATACTCTGCTAGTGGTACATATATGTTAGCAGTTGTTATATCTTCTTGATGAATCGAGTCTTTACAATTTCAATTTTTTTTAACGTTTATTTATTTTTCAGACAGAGAGAGACAGAGCATGAACGGGGAAGGGGCAGAGAGAGAGGGAGACACAGAATCGGAAGCAGGCTCCAGGCTCTGAACCATCAGCCCAGAGCCCTATGCGGGGCTCGAACTCACGGACTGTGAGATCGTGACCTGAGCTGAAGTCGGACGCTTAACCGACTGAGTCACCCAGGCGCCCCAGAGTCTTTACAATTTCATAATAACCTTTTTTTTTTCCCTCTTTGAACTGGTTTTGACTTAATATCTATTTTGTCTGACAGTAGTATAACCACTCAGGATCTCTTATAATTGCTGTTTGTATGGTATATTTTTTAACATCCTTTTACTTTTAATCCATTGTGCCTTTGAATATAAAGTATATATCTTACTGACAGCTTATATAGCTCTAACACTTATTTTTTAAAACGTCCATTCTGTTCATCTCTATCTTTAGATTGAATGATTTAATCAATCCATGTTTAATGTAATTAATGATCAGGGAGGATATATTTCTGCCATTTTGATATTTGTTTCCTATATTTCTGTGTCTTTTTTGTTGTCCTCTCATTCCTGCCACATTTTGTGTTCCACAAATATTATCTAGTATGATACTAGTATGATACTTAAACTAATCTGTCATTGTTTTTATAATTTTTAAAAATTCTTTTCTAAGAATTTTCCCTGGATATTATAATTAATATGCTCATTTATAACAATTTAGTTCAGATTAATACAAACTTAATTACAATAACATACAAAAATGTGTTCTTATATAGCTTCATTTCCTCTTCCTTTGTGCTATCATACAGATCACATCTTTATACGTTGTATGCTCATCAACACAGTTCACAACTATTACTTATGCAGTTGATTTTTAAATAAGATAGGAGAAAAAAGTTACAATAAAAATACATTCATACTGTCTTTTATATTTACCTTCATCGTTACCTTTATCAGTGCTTTTATTTTTTTCACGCATATTCTCATTACTATCTAATCTGCTTTCATTTTAGCCTGAAAGTCTTCCTTTAGAAGTTTTTGTAGGACAGATCAGTTAGCAATGAATTCTCTGTTTTTGTTTATCTGGAATTTTCTTAATTTCTCCTTCAATTTTTCAGTTTATTTATTTATTTTGACAAAGAGGGACAGAGAGCAAGCAGGGGAAGGGCAGAGAAAGAGGGAGAGAGAGAGAATTCCAAGCAGGCTCAGCACTTGTCAGCATGACACAGGCCCAAACTCAGGAACCTTGAGATCATGACCTGAGCCAAAATCAAGAGTCTGCACACTTAACTGACTGAGCCACCTGTCACCCCCTCTCCTTCATTTTCTAAAGGATTGTTTTGCTAGACATGATTCTTGGGTGGCAGTCTTATTCTTTCAGTACTTTGAGTGTGTTATCTTATGGCCTTCTTGTCTCCAGTGTTTCTGATGAGAAATCAGTTTTTAATCTCATTGTGGATCTCTCATATAGGATTGGTTACTTCTCTATTATTTGTTTGTTTGTTTGTTTCTTTCTTTCTTTCTTTCTTTCTTTCTTTCTTTCTTTCTTTCATTCTTTCTTTCATCTTGTAATGTTTTGGTTATGAGGTATCTAGTTGCACACTTTGAGTTATCTATCCTGGGGTTTGATGACTTTCTTGGATGTGTGGACTAATGCTTTCCATTAAATTTAGGAAGTTTTGGGTCATTATTTATTCAACTATTCTTTCTGTTTCTTTGTCTTTCTCTTTCTTCTCTTTCGGGGACTCCCATTAAGTGCATGTTGGTGTACTTGGGAGTGCCCTAATGGTGTCTGAGACTGTTCATTAATTTTTTTTTTTCCTTTCTGTTCCTGAGACTGAATAATCTCAATTGCATGAATTTTCAAATTCATTGGATATTTCTTTTGTCTGCTCAGATCTTCTGTTGAGCACCTTTAGTGAATTTGTCATTTATAATGCTTTTTGAGTCTAAAACTTCTACTTGGTTCTTTTGTATAATTTCTATCTCTTTATTGATAATATCTTTATGGAGGCGTGATTTTCATAATTTTTATTTAGTTTTTCAGACCTGGTCTTCTTTAGTTCTTTGAATATATTTACAATCCTGATTTAAATCTTTGTCAGTAAGTCCAATATCTGGGCTTCTACATGGATAGTTTCTATTTACTGCATATATATATATATATATATATATATATATATATATATATATGTATATAAATGGCATGTCTCATAATTTTTTGGCTGAAAGCTAGAAGTTTTCAATAGCATAATGTTGCAATTCTATAAACTAGGTCCTTTCTCTCTACTGGGGTTTGTTGTTTGTTTAATAACTTTGTTAAACTAAATCTATAAAGTCTATAATGTTTGTCATGTGTGACCACTGAAGCTTCTACTTGGCTAGCTTCATGATAAATTTAATTATTAGGTAGTGATTTTGTTAGGTGCCTTGAACTAATAAGTCCCATAGCCTCTCCTCAGAGCATGTGGTCCTGAGGGGGCATGCCTTCAACACCACTCGGTCTGGGCATTTGCAGCTCTGCCTTAGTCTTCACTTCCTGCTTGTGCAGAGCTTCATACTTGGTGATAGGTGAGACCCAGGGCCTTCTCAGGTCTTTTCTGGAGCATGCATATAAGCATGCACAAAGATCTAGGCATGCATACAATCCTAACCATTTATATTCCAAGCAAAGGGTGAGAGCTTTTAAAATCCCCCTATAAACATTTCTTTCCCCAGCTTTTAGTTTTAAATTTTGTAGTTAGTCCATCATTTGCCTAACTGCTCTCCACTACCTCAGATAGCTATGACCTTCAACAATTGCCTCTGCTCATTTTTTTTTTTTTTTTTTTTTTGACAAATGCCCTTGGGGAAAAAGGTTGTTTCCCCTTGGCAAGCTCTGAACTAGGTAAAATAAAGACCGGTACTTCTGATTCCTTTTGCCAATAATCAGGGAACAGAGCTAACGCGCAGGCAGTGGCTTTTCAACAAAACAACCTTATTGAGGAGTCTTGACACAACTTGTAAGACATCACTAATTAGATTTCACTAGCCATCTGCTGCACTATCCTTGTCAGAGACCAGTGAAATGTAAATTTAGAGCAGATGACAAAGTGAAAGGAGAAAACAACACCTTCCTGAGAATTGTGGTTACCCAGTCTGTATCCCGGGGAGAGGGAGGTGGGACAATAGTATCAAAGGATATCTTCTTGTCTTAGGCTAAAAGGACTGGCATTGAATGAATAAATGTGTACATTTTATTCCCCCCGCCCTTTTTTTTTGAGGTTTTTCTCACTTTGGAGGAGGAGTGAGGGAGGAGAAGAGCAGGTATTTTCTTATAGAAAATTTTCCTGTGAAACATAACGTTGACAATTATTCTCTCTGATAAAGAGATGTGAAAGTTATATTAAATATGTTTAGATTGAAGTGTATATTTTAGTTTAAAATACACAATAGATCAAAGATCACTTTTTTTTCCCCAGTCCATAAGAGCTAGCTAGGAGGATGGTTTGATTTTATATATTGCTGAGATGACTTTCTGAATAAAATAATGGAACCAGGTGACTAATGGTAAATATGTTTGATTTTATTATGGGTCTTAGTGGAAATAAGCTAAAGTATCCAGTAGTGTTGAGGGAACTAAGCCATTGAAAAGGATTGAACTTACTTCTTCATCAGGAAAAAGATAGGGATCTGAGCATTTCAGAGAGGAAACATTAATATGACATCCATACTCAGTCATACCCATTCTGAAAGTTAAATATACTCAGACCAAACAAATATGTTTCTCAAGAACTAGATAAAGGAGAATTCATTCATTTGGCCGTTCATTCATTCATTCATTCATTCATTTATTCATTCTTTTGTTCATTCATTATCTATTGATAAACTGCCTACCACGTAGCAGCAATTGTTCTTGGTGCTGAGGATACAGTGGTTGAGCAAGAACAGGGAGGGTCCGTGTCGTCACTGAACCTGTACTCTATTGGAAAGATAGAACACAAACTAAACTGCAGGTGGCTACATACTAGAGTGGCAGATAATGTTAAGTGCAATGAAGAAAAATAATATAAATAAGAGAATAGAGAGTAACAGGGTTGGGTGGGGTAAGGGGAAGATTATCTCTAATAAGATGACATTTATGCACAAATCTGAGAGAAAAAGCCCTGGATATCTGGGAAAAGAGACTGTCAGATAGATGGAACAGTAAACACATATGCCCTGAGGGTGAAGTGTGCCTGGAGCACAAAGAAATTAGTGTGGATTGAGTGAAGTGAGCCCTGGGAAGGGAGAACACAGTGAAAGGTACGAGTAGGCCTTCTAGGGTGGATATCATTCAGAATGAGATTGGAAGTCACTGGAGGGTGTTGTATGGAGTAGGCCTTCTAGGAAGTCACTGGAAGGTTTCAAGCAGAGAAATCACAAGGGTCTCAGGCTGTTTTATGCAGAATAAATGATGAGGAAAGGGGTTGGTGTGGTAAAAAATCAGAAGGTTTTGCAGCGGTGTAGGTAAGAGATGATTGTGGTTTGGGCAGGATGGTAGTGAGAGTGGTGAGTTGTAGTTGGTTTCTGTATATATTTTGAAGGCACAGCATGGGATAGTGAATGGGATTAGGGATGTGAAATAAGGAGGCATTGAAGATCGAAGGCGACTACAAGGTATTTGGTTTTGGTTAGAACAACCAAAGAAATTGGGGAGCCAGTTACTAGAATAGAGAGAAGGTTGTCCGTACTCTTTCTTGGTCTATGAAGACCAATCAATAGTTCCTTTGCCTTTTTTTTTTTAACATCCTGGAACTGAGAGAGAGAGAGAGAGAGAGAGAGAGAGAGAGAGAGAGAGAGGGAGACAGAGATTCAGATGAAGAATGTAAATGGGCTGCAGAGGACGTGGATACGATTTAAGCCAAAACAAAACCTTTTCCGCAAGAAAACGGTATGGAGTATGTCAAGGGAGAATGAGGGTAACCAAGGAGGAAAAAGAAGATACTAGAAGATTGTGTTTTGGGTAACGAAATTTCTATACTTCCTCCAGGCCACCTATTTTCAATTTGATGAAAGACCTGGGTTCAAATTCTTGCTGGAAATATGTGAGTAAGGATAGTTACAGACACCTGCTGTGCTACAGTCTCTTTGGGGAAGGAAATGGATGCTGTTTTGAGGATGAAGTGAGAAATGCAGTTTTGTTTTTCCTTTCTTATTTTAATTTTTCTCTTATGCTTTGCTTTAAGTATCAAAAAAGGAAAATTATCCTATATTGATGGTCTAATTTATCTCTAAACTTTTATATAACAAGTGGTTATTGAGAGTCATTAAATGTAGGGCATGATGGCAAGAATTGCAGCGGATTCAATAAACATACAAAATTCATTTTTCCTCCAATGATTTATAATCTAAATCTGTAGTTTACATAACTGAGAGCTCAGGACAGTATTTGATGATGATGCAAACATGATTTCCGTGAAGAATTGCTTTAAAAAAACCCAAACATTTATTGATCACGAATTATGTACTAACCGTTTTGCTAAGTGCCTTCCATGTGTTATGTTACTTAATTCTAAGAAGCAAAAGGAACACAATCCTGTAAATTAGATACTGATATTACCCTTACGTAGACACTGAGAGGCAGGATTATTTCTCATCTGATATTGAGGAGTCTTACATTTAGTGGAGTTAGTGGTAGAACTGGATTTGAACGCACAGTCTGACTTTGGTGACTAGATGCACACATTTTCACCATTTTGTTTTCCTAAGAGATTTCAGAGGCTGGAGAAATTGCTATGGATTGAAGTAGTCAAAGAAAGTCTCCTAGAAGGGGCAGGCTTGGGAACTTCTCTGAAAGATGGTCGATTAAGAAAAAGAAAGAGAAGAAAATAATCAGATTTCAGACATGGTTCCATGAGCAGTTGAGAGGATTTAATGGGTTGGCGAGCCCAAACTGTTCTGGGAACAAGGAGGAAATCTGGCTTGCCTGTTGCACTGGGGTTTTTGTTGGGTGGTAAAAGGAGGTTAGGTTGGATTAGTGAGCTGAGTGCCAGCCAAAGTGGTTCACACATCCTCTTTTTAGGTAATGGAAGACCATTGAAAGAATTTGGATATCATTTTGGAATTATATCAAATTGGGAGAGAAACGTTATGAGAGGTAGGAGATGAGAAAAACAGTGGGGAGGCCATGGCTGCAATTCAGGTAGGAGGTGATAAATCATGGACGATTTTTCTTCCTATGAATCTGTGTTTTGAAAAATAAAGCTGTTTAGCCCACCTCCTGGTCCTCCTCTCCCCTGTGTATCTCTGCATTTCTTTCTCTTTTCTTTTGAAATTCTTTTCTAGAATTATGCATTTTTAAAGAAGAAAATCACCTTGGATAGAGATCATGTGTCCTAATCTTTTTTTCTTTCCCTTTAACATGACTCTGAGCCAAGCAAAATTAAGAAACTTGCCTGAGATCGCATGGTAACAAGTGTCAAAGCCAAGACTAAAATTAAATTTGTTTTCTGACTTTCTCTTCAGCACTGTAAGTGTTATCATTCCTGTCTCCACTTTCTCCTGCCAGGACTTCAAGGAAAAGGAACTCCAGAGCTCCCAGATAATTTTCTACAGTTCTTTTACCCAGGATGGTATTGGTGACCCTATTGCTTTTAGGGGATAAGGTTAATGTTCCTAGCTACTGAAACACCCTGCAGTATCTTGATTTAGAAGAAATATATGTATGGTCATTCATTTGACCAAAATGTGTCTGTCAGATGTGCTTGGTTTTTGCCCAGGGTTCCTGGCTCCTACAACTGTGAGAATTTCTTGTGATAAGGGCTATAGGAGTGTATTTCGTTTTGCACCCCACTCAGGGGCTGGGGCTGGGGCTGGGGCTGCTTGCCAGCAGAATACACCATGAGGGCTGAAACTTTCAGTCTTCTCTCCAGACCTCAGCAGAGGGGAGAGGGGCTGGAAGTTGAATCAGCCAACAGCCAGTGACTTAGTCAATCATGACTGCATGGTGAAGCCTCCATAGAGACCCAGAAGGGTTAGCAAAGCCTCCAGGTTGGTGAACAGGTGGAGACTGGTTAGGACATGAAGCTCTACACTCTTTCTCCATACCTTACCCTATGCATCTCTTCATCTGGGTGTTAATGCGCATCCCTTATCATATCCTTGAATAAACTGGTAAACACAAGTGCTTCCTGAATTCTGTGAGCACCACTAGCAAATTAATGAACCTTGAGGAGGAGATCATTAGAATCTCCAGGCTGGAGCCAGTGGGTCGGTAGCACAGATTAGCCCAGGGCTTGTGGCTGGCAAGTGGGGTGGGGGCAGTCTTGTAGGACTCTTGTAGGACTCAACCCTCACCTTGTGGATGTGAGGCTATGTCTGGGTAGTATCAGAATTGAGGTGAATTGTCAGATACCTTGCTGGTTTTGTGTTTTGTCTGGGAGAACTCACCCGTGTTAGAATTGGGTCCAGGAACCTATAAAGACCAATGAGCAGAAATTATTTTTTTACATCTGTGTTCTTTGCCCCAAGAGACTCATCTAGATTTTATTATGTACCAGAGTTAAACACACTGACATTCTCTAGAGAAAGCAGAGAATCACCTTTCTTGTTACCTTTCCTATTTAGCAGGGAAGGGAAGAGTTGTTACTCGCTAGAGAAACCTTTTGGCTCGATGAACTCACTGGGGAGATGTAAATGCACGGTCTGCTTTCTGGTCCATAAGGATAAATGACCTTAATATAAAATAAGTGTCTGAGGGACAGAAAAAGAGAACAAGGAAAGAGCTATGAATTCTTTCCATTCAGGAAGAGAAGCTTGGGGTGTTATTTAATCCTATGGTCCACTAAAGAACCTAATTTTTGAGTTTCTTTGGGAGGCCTCAGCTATAAATTTCTTCATCAGCTCCTACATTTGAGATAAGAATGCAACTCCCACTGCAGTTTTATTTAAAAAATTTTTGGGGGGTGCCTGGGTGGCTCAGTCAGTGAAGTGGCTGACTTTGGCTCAGGTCATGATCTCATGGCTAGTGCGTTTGAGCCCCTGGGTCGGGCTCTGTGCTGACCAGTGGGTGCCTGAAGCCTGCTTTGGATTCTGTGTCTTCCTCTCTCTCTGCTCCCCCCGCCTCCTGTTCACACTCTATCGCTCTCCCTCTCTCTCAAAAATAAATAAACATTAAAATTAAAAAAACACACACACAATATTTTATTTTTCTCAGTGTTAATGGCTTTGAGCTTTACATGGAATTTTTTCATTAAAGGTTTCTCCCTAACAAGGAAAGTACAGTGACTTTTAATCCAAAGCAGACAGCAGCAGTACAGAAGCCCTTGCCAAGACAGAGATGATAGGAAAAATCAATATCCCATAATTAAATCTGTTGAATTGACAGTAAAAAAAAAAAAAAAAAAAAGACACAGGTTTAATTTAGATATTGGCTGCCCAGAGAAGAAATATTCTGACAGCAGTAAAATAGGGGTTGGGTTTCGTTTATTTCTTAGCTAATGATGGATAGCTGCCTACCACATGCTGGTCACTGTGCTGGGTTGGCGCTCAGAAATGAACAGAACAAGGTGTACATAGCATCTGCCTTCTGCTGCCACTTGATGATGATCCCTGGACTGTGTGGTCCTCGTAGGACCTGTTAACTGCTGAGTTCCTCAGGAGAAGAGTAATGTTGTGACCATAAATATTTTATGAATTAATGAACATGTTTTTCTGCAATACTTTTGTCTTTGGAATATACCTTTCCACCTTACAGTGACTTGTAAAGTAGGCAGCATCCATCAATCCTTATTTTCTTGATTGTCTTTGTCAGGAATGAGTGTTGAAGTGTCTTTCAAAGGATTTCTTTGTTCTTTTTTTAACGTTAAAGGAGATAATCATTAGTTCTTGGCTTTAAAATTTTTTCTTTTACAATTTCCCATTCTGACAACTTTTTGCCAAGATTATTAATGGATTTATAATCTCAGAAATTAAATTATTCTTACTCGTATCTGTTAAGTAATGTGGTCCAAAAGGTGATGGGGTCCAAAATGGTAGCCAGTCTGAATGGGTGACTTCAAGTGATTGTCGGCTGGGTGGTCTGAGAGCTGCTGGCACAGCCCAAGGTTTTACTGTTGACTTTTCTGTGTTTGGCTGGTTCGTCACAGAGAGTTGTTGGTCTCAAGACATAGCTTTAAAACCTCAACCTTAGTATTAACCTAGTATTAACTTAGTATTAACAGTGGGGGTGATACCTATTTTTATTGAATCAGTTGTATATGGGATTGAATGCTGTGTAGAAATGTGAATTAACTGGTTATATGTTCCTGATTTTGACAAGTGATATTGTGGGGCTCATTCTATTTGCCAAGCTGGCCCACCCCTTAATCTGGTCTGATTTCAGCTGAACATGTCCTTACCTTGTTGTCTTTTGAATTGTTCCATTGGATGTTTGAATCAGGTACTATGAAATCAGACTTGGCAAAAAAAAAAAAAAAAAAAAAAAAAAACCTAGAGAAAATGCATTTTCATCTTAACTCTATATTGGTTTTCAAATGAAAACATGTAAGAGACTAATACATCAATTGGGCAAATGGTATGGGCAGGGAGGATGGGGGTGTATCCAGACTTTTGGAGCCAGTGCTGCTCCAGGTGAGATGCTAGAGGTTCTAAAGGTCCTTCCTTCCTTCCTTCCTTCCTTCCTTCCTTCCTTCCTTCCTTCCGTTCTTTCGTTCATTCATTCTTCGAAAATTTTTTTAAAATGTTTATTTACTTTTTAGAGTGGGGGAGAGAGAGAGACAGAGCGAGAGCAGGGGAGGGGCAGAGAGAGAGGGAGACACAGAATCTGAAACAGACTCCAGGCTCTGAGCTGTCAGCACAGAGCTCGACGCAGGGCTTGAACCCACGAATCATGAGATCGTGACCTGAGCTGAAGTCAGACGCTCAACTGAGCCACCCAGGCGCCCCTATATATATATATATATATATATATATATATATATATATATATATATATATATATATTTTTTTTTTTTTTTTTTAATGTTTATTTATTTTTGAGCGAGTGTGAGCAGGAGAGGGACAGAGAGACTGGGGCAGAGGAGGATCTGAAGCAAGCTCTGTGCTGACGGCAGTGAGCCTGGTGCGGGGCTTGAACTCGCGAACCATGAGATCATGACCTGAGCTGAAGTTGGACCCTCCACCGACTGAACCACCCAGGCATCCCAAGATGCTAGAGGTTCTAAATAGCATGTGTTCTAGGCTTCTGAAAGTGTGGTGGCAACACAGTCCTTTGTAAAGTACATGGTTTCTTTGTAAGTGTTAATTTTCTTTCTTTCCTCAAGGTATAGTAGAAAACACTGTTTCTCACCCTAAATGTGCATACAGATTCCCTGGGGATCTTGTTAAGATGCAGATCCTGGGTGGGACTCAAGGTTCTGTATATCTAACAAACTCCCAGGTTGGTGGCCATACTTTGAGGAACAAGAGTATAAAGACAAGTTGGTTTAGGTTTGGACTGACCTAGGTCCAAGCGTCAATTCTGGGTAACTTACTGGATGACCAGTTTTCAAGTGCTCCTATACCTGGGCTCTGGGATGGTCAGTCCTTTAGTGACATAACATTGGATGTTGGAGGTGTTGAGGCACACCTGGTTTGGTCTCTTCTGTTCCCCTGCTCTCTAGATCATTGACTCTCTGAGCATTTTGTGTGACCAAAAAACTGCGTTGACCATGTTAGCATGGCCTTGGCCACCCTGATTGTCTGTAGCTGTACAGCAACTGTGGTCTTCAGACGAAGCTGCCATCTGTTTCCCCTTCTTCCCTCCTTTTCTCTATCCAAGCGGTGTTTATTTAGAAAGCTCTGGGTGCAGTGTCTAGCTGATAGTACCCCATGCTGTTCTGTCTTATTCCTGAAGCTTCCATGTATCTCTTTACCTTTATAAATATTCTCCTCCTGCACCCATGCTGCCTTGTGTTCCTAGGATGTGCACTGAATAGTGAAGTTGCTTGCTACATTTCAAATACACTGCTTCTCTTTAGATTTCAAAGCTTGCTGTGCCAGGGGGGACGAATATTATCAAGCCCGGCATCATTCATTCAGTCTGATGGGCCCCATCTCTCCATTTATCAGCCATGGATGGATGGGGGAATTTTTGTATCATTTTATTGTCTGACTGAAGCTTGATAGATCCTCTTTAAGGAAGTGACTCACTTTTCTTCTTTCTTTCTCTGACTTGTGATGGTTTCTTTGTTCTAGGGGTCCTGGTAGTTCAGAGTCTGCTTGTCAAGGCTTCGGTTATGTCACTCGTGTCCCAGTCTCTGGCCAGGGTCATAATCCCTGTTAATAGCAGATACATAAATACGCAATTAATGTTAAAAGAATGCAATCTGCCACTCTGGAAAGCAGTGTGGAGGTTCCTCAGAAAATTAAAAATAGACCTACCCTATGACCCAGCAATAGCACTGCTAGGAATTTATCCAAGGGACACAGGAGTACTGATGCATAGGGGCACTTGTACCCCAATGTTCATAGCAGCACTCTCAACAATAGCCAAATTATGGAAAGAGCCTAAATGTCCATCAACTGATGAATGGATAAAGAAATTGTGGTTTATATACACAATGGAGTACTACGTGGCAATGAGAAAAAATGAAATATGGCCTTTTGTAGCAACGTGGATGGAACTGGAGAGTGTGATGCTAAGTGAAATAAGCCATACAGAGAAAGACAGATACCATATGGTTTCACTCTTATGTGGATCCTGAGAAACTTAAGAGAAACCCATGGGGGAGGGGAACAAAAAAAAAAAAAAAAAAGAGGTTAGAGTGGGAGAGAGCCAAAGCATAAGAGACTGTTGAGAACTGAGAACAAACTAAGGGTTGATGGGGGGTGGGAGGGAGGAAAGGGTGGGTGATGGGTACTGAGGAGGGCACCTTTTGGGATGAGCACTGGGTGTTGTATGGAAACCAATTTGACAATAAATTTCATATATAAATAAAAAAATATATAAAAAAAAAAAAAAGAATGCAATCTGGTGACATCATTTCCCTTTAGGTTGTCTAGATTTTGAGGCTACACTTCACTTAGGGTTCTGTGCCATTGCTCTTGTTCAGTGACCTCTCAGGACTGGCGCTATTGATTCACTGTTTAATAATTTCAGCCAAGATGCTTTTGCTTGGCCATATTTTCAGGAGATCAGAGGCCTTTTTTGTATTTTATTTTTTCCAAGGGAAGAAATATGTCCTACCAAAACCCACAGGTTTAAGACTTCCTGGACACAGACTGCTAATGCCTAGAAAGAGCAGGCACATAATATGTATATGTAAAGCAGTCAGAGGTAAAAACAGGCAGGCTGGCGGGAGGGTACTGGCCTCACCTAAAAAGTTCAAAGTCAATGCGAAACAAGCCAAATTCTGGCCTGGTACCTTTGAAACACCTTTTAGAATTTGAGATCTAGCTGGAGGGGCACCAATTGCTCTGGTTTACCAGGGACTCAGGGGTTTCCTGGGATGTTGGATTTTCAAGTCTAAAACTGCAACATGCCTTGGGGCGCCTGGGAGTTTGGCTCGGCTCATGATCTCACGGCTTGTGAGTTCAAGCCCCGTGTTGGGCTTCTGTGCTGACAGCTCAGAGCCTGAAGCCTGCTTCAGATTCTGTGTCTCCCTCTCTCTCTGCCCCTCCCCTGCTCACACTCTGTCAATCTCTCTCTCAAAAAATAATAAACATTAAAAATTTTTTTTAAAAAAATAAAAGGAAGAATAGGAAAAACACAGAGGATTTTTAGTGAGACTAATTCGTGTAATAGTATATAGTTAATGCATGCCATTATACACTCATCCAACCCGTAGAATGTCCAACACCAAGAGTGAATCCTGATGTCATCTGTGGACTCTGGGTGATAATAATGAGTCAGTGTAGATTCATTGACCAGTGTAGATTCATTCATTTAACTCATTAAATGAGTCAGTGTAGATTCTGAGGGGTGAGGATGTTGGAGATAGGGGGCGCTATGCACAGGTGGAGGATATATAGGAACTCTGAACTTTCCACCCAATTTTGCTGTGAACCTAAAACTGTTTTAAAAATGAGGTCTAGGGGCGCCTGGGTGGCTCAGTCAGTTTAGTGTTTGACTTCAGCTCAGGTCATGATCTCGTGGTTTATGAGTTCAAGCCCTGCATCGGGCTCTGTGCTGACAGCTCAGAGCCTGGAGCCTGCTTCGGATTCTGTGTCTCCCTCTCTCTCTCTGCCCCTCCTCTGCTCTCTCTCTTTCTTTCTCTCCCTCTGAAAAATAAATGAACAATAAAAAAATTATTTAAAAATGAATAAAATAAAACTGTAACATTCCTGAACAAACCAGATGGTTGGTCACCCCATATCTAGCATTCTTAGTGCATAAAAGCATGACCTTAAACTAGACTGTAGTTAAACTAAAACTTAAAAAAAAAAAAGTGAAGACTAGTTGGGTCACATAGCTTCAACCTATTAAAACCAAGAAGAAGTTTGTTTGGTTTTGTTATTGTTGTTGTTGTTGTTGTTGTTTTCCCTCTGTAGGTTTGCAGTTTTCTTCTTTTTTCATTTAAAATTTAAAATATAGTTTTTTAAGTTTGCAGTTTTCTTTTTTTTTCATTTAAAATTTAATATATTTTTTTCAAGTTTGCAGTTTTCAATGGGGGAAAATGTAGCAATGTTCACCATTTTATTCTTAATAACAAAGCAGGACTTTAAACTCTATTTGGGGGCTGACCCCTTTTCAGAAATTAGAGGCACTGAATTTATTGCCAGCCAGTCATAGCTGTCCATCTGCTAATTCTCTCCACATAGAGGGAGCAGCTGTCACTTCAGAAATGCTACAGTAGATAATAAGATGGGGTGCGTTTCATCTTCAAACGCTTAAAACAAATCTCTGGGAAGAATAGCAACAGTTTCTCTGACTGCATGAATCTTTGATATTATTAACACGAAATGCCAAACGGATTTGGAGATTGGGAGCAAATGGATTTGCTTTAAAAGGAAAAGCACTCAAATTATGTGTAGTACATATTGTGATAATCTGCAATCACATAGATAGAGGAGCGTCTGAAACACTAGGCATACACAGAGATACTCTCAAAATCCTAGCCATACATAGAGCCCTGAGTACAAATACAACCATGTGGGCTTCCAAATCCACACAGCCTATGGGTACAAAGGGAATGCATCGTTGTCTCCAGCCCTGGAAAACAAAACTTACCCCAAACTAACAGCTTCTGACAGTCTTACATTGGCCCAAGTTCTTCTGCAAGTTTACAAGATTATCTAATACAATTAAATAATCTCAGGTGCTCTCCGCCAGCCCCCTGTGCACTGTTTCACAGCCCAAAGTCCAATTAGCAATTCATAGTGTTATTGCCTTGCATTTTTTCTTAAATGAATTCCTTTCTTCTTAGTCTCATTGCTTCCCCGTTTATGTTTGCTCGAATCAACGGTAATTGAAACTGACCACAGCCTCCTATTTGGGGTTCCTAGCCAAGATTATCTCTTCTGATCAACCTGAATACAGCTTCATTATTGTTCATAAGGAAAGAAAAGTAGGATGAGATGAGGAACCAATAAATATAGTGCAACACTGCTGTATATCCCTGAACATTACAGATATGGATGAAGATAGAAGTACAGATAAATATGGAGAGGTGCAAATGGATATAGGTATGGACGTGACAGATGTAGACACGGGTAGAGATTGGGTTATATAGATACTTCCCCATGGAGATATCATTTCATTTGATCCTCAAAATAATTTTCGGAAGCAGTTTAGGCATATCTATCTATCTTTATTTCTCTCTCTCTCTCTCTCTCTCTATGTGTGTATATATATGTGTGTGTGTGTGTGTGTGTGTGTGTGTGTGTGTGTGTGTATATGTGTGTGTGTATAGATATATATATATATATATATATTTTTTTTTTTTTTTTCCTATGAGGATATTGACTCTCAAAGAGACACCAAATCCCCTATCTGCTGACAGAGCTGAAATTCGAGACTGGGACTTCTTAACCCAAACCCAGGGCTTATTCTGATTGCAGCACAAACTTTACTTTTTTCTGTTTTTGGGACTTGTAATCTGGAATGACTTTTTTTGCTATGTGGTGGCCTATGAGCTTTTCCCACATAGACATTGCCTCTGTACTTGGTCTCCATGGAGCATATGGAAAAAGAGAGTTGACATGGAATTGATGGCTACTGGACACATATAATGTCTGCATTTTCATTTATACAAACAGAAATGCTTTTAAGGGGTCTTGACTGATTTCATCACTTCAGATGTTACCAACAGGAAAAACAAAAACAAAAGCAAAAACAAACCCCTAGTGTTGATGCGAATCCAGGTCAAGTCAAGGAGAGTCACAGAGCAGTTAGGGTCTTGAGGATCTGGGATATTTTACTGCAAGTACCTTGATTTGAGAAAAGAAATTCATTTAAACACAGCAAATATGCTCAGGAGCAAGTCTGGGGACACCTGCTTCTTTCTGTCACTATCAGCATGAAAGATCTCCTTCATATTTTACCTCTATCCCTGGTCGCCAGGCGGAACAGATAAGCCCTATTTCTGTATGTCATGGCTGTTAAAAAGAGGAGGGGAGAAAAAATAGCAAGAAAGGAACAAAAAAGTCAGAAAGGAAGATGAAAAAACCTACCATTTCTCAAGTCAAAATATTTTAATGGCGCGATCAGGATAAATGATTAATCTAAAGGTTTTTGGTTTCTAGTGAGCTATAAGAGGAGGCTGACAAGCAGCAGGAAACTAATATTTAAGATAATTTCAGAAACACGAAGATGAGAAAGTGGTAAAAGAAGGAGGCTGAACCTTTTTCCTTCCACCTCCAAGATTTATTGAAAATAGTGATTAAAAAAAAAAAGCACACACACAGAAAATGTATCCGGTTCTACATTTGAAATGCTAGTGCATTTATTCATTCCAAATTATTTACTGGATACCAACTCTGACACAGTTACTATATTAAGGTTTTGATGGGAAAAAACTGACTGTTCCTGCCCCCAGGAAGCTCACAGTCCAAGGAAAGAGATGTAAAGATAACTAAAGAACAGTAAAACCTCACCCAAAATGGTTTTATGAGAACTCGGGTGAAGGGGATCCCTGGATGCTATTGCACCAAATAGGAGCAGATTGGGATGTCCTGGGGATCAGAAATTTCCCTGCAGTGCTGATCGCCTGAAAGTTGCAGGAGTAGAAAGGGATGGAGCTGTGGGGAGTCCCGGCAAAGTGACAGTAGGCACAGTTGCTCAACGGGATCTGTGACCAGTTTGATGGGTGTGGAGTATGGAAAGACCAGGGCAGCAGGGGATCTGGGCTGGGGGTGGGGAAAGGCTGATGAGGATGCTGTATTGCTTCCCCTCAATTCCTGGCATCTCTCTTGTTAGCTCTCTTGAGTAAGGAGCATCTTAGCAGGACTGCCGGGGGCTTCCCCTGAGCCTGGGGGTCTCTTGTTCATCTCTGGGAGTCTCTTTTAGGATGATCTTACCTCACAGCTCAGATTCTTAGTTTTCTTTCCTCTGAATTGCAGGCAGCACTATCTTAACCAGCTGTGTCAACTTTGTAAAGTAACGTGATACTTTCAAATGTGGACGTCTCCATTTCCCAAATGAGACGATGGATGATTCTGAGCTCATTTCTAGCGCCAGCATCCCATGATGATGTCTTTGAAAAAGATACTCTGGCTCTCTGGGTAAATGTCAAGCATTCTGTGTCATTTGTATGGATAGGGAGGAAGCACAGTGATAGGAGAAAGAGCCTTATGCTTTTTTTAGAGGCAAATAGACCTGGATGTAAAGCCTAGCTGTTAGTTTTGTGATCTTGGGTCATTTATGTAATCATTTCTAAGCTTCAGTCTCTTCATTGGGATGGAATAATATCTACCTGGCAGAGTTATTGGGCCAGCTGGAAATATCGTATATAACACACCCTGCATGACAGATTGAGCTCAACTTAATTATTTGTAGAATTGAAGGTCCCAGAGCCTCGAGAAATTTATCGAATTCATTCTCTGTGGGGAACTACATTTCCCCAATTTCGCCCTAAAACTGTGATAACCCAATATTAAGTCAAAAAGTCAAATATGGCTTCCAGTTCTTTCCGGGACTGTGAATAATCACAACACTTTGGGAGCTTAAATGACAGATCTGCAGATTTCTGGACATCTGCAATTGATGCCAATTGGACAGAAGTCAGAAGGACATTGGATTCATTAGTTTGTTTGTCTTGTCGAGCTTTATTTTCTCAAGTTATTTTCTTCTCAATGAGTATTTATTTGCTTGTTTATTCCTGCAGTCACAGATGCTCACTGAAAGGGGAGGATTTGAACAGACAATGGCTCTCTCCCAGTGCCCATCTCCAGCCAACAATCTACCATGCCAAAGGACTCCTGTACTACCTGAGCAGTATTGGCCGAAGTCCCAGGGTGAGTCACTTCCTTGTGCCTCTACACTCTTGGCTGGTTCCTTCCATCTTTCAGGAGGCAACTTGCTTTCTGTCAAGGAAGGAAACCCAGATACCAGCCAAAGACCTGGGTGTGATAAGCTTTAAAGAGGGATGTATTCATTTCCTAGGGCTGCCATAACAAAGTACCACAGACTGGGCGGCTTAGAACAACAGAAACACAGTCTCTCAGTTTTCTGGAAGCTAGACATCTAAGATCAAGGTGTCAGCAGGTCATGATATCCTGAAGGCTCTAGAAAAAAACCCTCCATGGCCCATTCCTGGCTTGCACTGATTGCCAGGAACCCCAAATGTGGCTGGTGGCAGCTGATCTATCTCGAATTTCTGTCTCTGTCTTCATATGGCCATCTTCTTTCTGTGTGTGTCTGTGTACAGAGTTCCCTCTTCTCCTAAGGACAGCAGTCACTGGGTTAAGGTGACCTAATTAGAGACCACCATAATAAGTATGACCTGACTACATCTGCGAAGAACTGTCTCCAAATAGGGTCACATTCATAGGTACCGAGAATTTGAGGGAGAAGACACAATTTAACCCATCATAGGGGCAAACCATTGGCTCAAACCATACCCGTTGATGAAAGCTGTGCAAAAATTGCACTTTAACCCATTTTTCTGTTTTTTCAGTTATTGGCCAAGAGAGAATATTATTTATCTATTAAGTAGTGATTGAAAGAAATCCTCTAGTTGCTAATATTCATGTTTACCTAGTATATATTCAATTCCAAAGATGATTCTGGCGCTATTCCAGGTACTTTTATACACAGGCTTTACTCCCAAGCTTATAGCAACTGCAAAATTGAAGGAAAACAGATGATAGACAGTCTGGCCCCCGACTTACTGATGGTTCCACTTACCATTTTTTTTTTACTTTACGATGCTGTGAAAGTGATTCACATTCAGTAGGAAGCATACTTCAAAGTTTGAATTTTGATCCTCTCCCAGGCACCTCTTTGTGTTGCTGGGCTGTGGCAGCAAGGTGCAGCTTCCAGCCTTTCAAACGATTTGGAGGATAAACAACCCATACACATACCAGAATTCTGTACCCATACAACCATTCTGGTTTTCACTTTCAGCATGGTGTTCAATATAATTACATCAGGTAGTCAACGCTTTATTATAAAAAAGGCCTCGTGTTAGATGATTTCGCCCAACGGTAGGCTAAAGTAAGGGTTCTGAGCACATACATGCAAGATAGGTGAGGCGAAGCTACAATGTTCCTAGGTTAGATGTATTAAATGCATTTTCAGTGTGTGATATTTTCAGTTTATGATAGGTTTAATAGGTTGCAATCTCATCATAAATTGATGAAGATCTTTATTAGAGACAAGAGGCCTAGGCCCAAGATTAATGAAGGAGGCAATGGTACACAAGTAACTGTAGGAAAATAATCATTTATTGACTACAAACTGTGAACATACTCTCTGCAAAAGCATGGAGGGGCATATGTCCAAATTTAGAGTGCTTACCTAACGTAAGGAACTTTTAAAATAGCGTGGATAAGCTAACAGATGGGTAAAGCAATCACCTCTACCATTAACCACTTTCTGAACATATACTATGTGATAAAAACAGTGGCACATTGGGGCACCTGGGTGGCTCAGTTGGTTGAGCATCTGACTCTTGATTTTGGCTCAGGTCATGATACCAGGGTCATGGGATCGAGGCTTGTATCAGTCTCCATATTCTCTCTCTCTTTCCCTCTGCCCCTCTCCCCAAAATACAAAAATGAAAACAGTGGTTCATTCAGTAAATATCTATTGAAATAATAGATGAATATCTAGTATAGAGTCTTACTGATATCTCAAAAAAATTAAGGGGTCAAGTGATTTCCCTGAGGTCACCAGGAGGTATATAGCAGAGTTGGCATTTGGTTCTGACCTGTTTTCCACCCTGCAACTCAATCTCTTTTTATCACTTACTCTTTGAGAGAGAGGGTGTCCCCAAGACTATCCTCAGGTTCACTGATTCCCTAGAAGGACAAACAGAACTCAGAATTTCTGTCATGCTCATAACTGTAGTTTATTACAGTGAGAGGATACAGATTAAAATCAGCAAAGGTAAAAGGTACATAGGGCAGAATCCAGGAGACAGGTGTGGATTTTCAGGTGTGTCTGCTCCCAGTAGAGTTGTATGGACAGTGCTACATTGTCCAGCAGTGGTGTGTGATAACAGGGATAGTATGCCAACCAGGGAAGCTCATCTGAACTTTGATGACCAGGGTTTTATTGAAGCTCAATTATAGCCATGGTGCCCCAGATGTCTGATCTTAGTTACTCAGTCTCCTGTCCCTTTAGAAGTCAAACTGACACTTAATGGTCCAAGACTACCACCAGAGGTCACATTGTCAGCATCAATCATCTGGCATGACCCAAGGCCCAGGTAAAGAAAGACACTCTTAACTAGCAGACTATTCCAAGAATGCCAAGGTGATCTACCAGGAGCCAACCAAGAGCCAGACCTTTCTTTGGAATGTGTAGCGTTTAAACACTTCACACTTAGCGAGTCACTACTTTACTGCAAAGAGAATAAAGCATGTCCTTTTCCCTTAAGAATCCTTGTTCTACACTGGTCAAAATGTGTGATATTTTCATGCTAACCCCCCATGCTCCCCATCTAAGGAAACACTTGTACCTCTGTTGTCTTCCCTCTCGAAGCAAGTTCATGGCCTGTACAGCAGAATGCCAATCTTATGAACAAGGCCTGGAAACAGTGTATTCTTTGAGAAAGAAGCCTTAGCCTCTGTGAGAAGAGACAGAGACTTACAGGGAAAGAGGTCCTTACCTGATTCACAGTTAAATATACACGCATTCAACCCATAGCAAACAGGATTCCTCTCTACTCTGACAACCTCTAATTGAAGAGCAGAACATTTATTTTACAGCATGACAGGTGAATGCCTTGTTTTAAAATATAAATAAACATTAATTAACTGTAAACACGACAGCCACAGACTTGTTTCCTGCTGGGACCATCTGAGAGGTGGGTGAGAAACAGCTGAGTACTAAATGCTATTCACAGTATTACAAAACTCTCTAGGGCTCAGCATCACCTTTTAGTTACCCGTGAGGCTGTATTTAACCAGCTTCCTGCTGATAGCACAAGCACCGACACTCGTCTGTACTCGGGTCTGTCCTATACGGAGAAGATTTTCATGGTGTCCAGATTGACTCTTGGGCTACATGGTTATAGATTAACTGTGACCCTGTCCAACCTCTAGCTCCTATAAAAATATTTACTGAAGCATCAGGAAGCCACTTTCTCGTGGCTAGGAGATTTAACCAGTTCTAGATGGTACTTAGGCATTTGCCTATTGGTGAATAGAATAATATGAACTCCCAGAACCAATGAGAATGTGAGATCGTGAGAGAAAGCAGTATCCTGATACTGCTGAGGGTTGCTAAAAACCAGACAGGCAATATGACAGCATTTACATACAGTTTCATCCTTCCATCCATCCATCCATCCATCCATCCATCCATCCATTCACCCACCCATCCATCCACCTATCCATCTATCTATCTATCTATCTATCTATCTATCCATCCACCTACCCATCCACCCATCTATCCACTCATCCATCTGTCATCCATCAATCCATCCATCCATCCATCCATCCATCCACCCATCCATCCACCTATCCATCCATCCAACCACCCATGCATCCATCCATCCATTCACCCACCCATCCATCCACCTATCCATCTATCTATCTATCTATCTATCCATCCACCTACCCATCCACCTACCTATCCACCCATCTATCCACTCATCCATCCGTCATCCATCCATCCATCCATCCATCCATCCATCCACTCATCCATCTGGGCATTCATCCATGTGCCCATTCCTTTACATCATGTGTGTAATCACTGGAAAGGAAAGGGATGACCCCACCCCCCTTTTTATGAAGAGTCTATAGTTTACTTTATTAGAAAGTGCAGTCAGGTCTGCAAAGACACCAAGGTAGTACAAAATGGTAAAAACTGCAGCAAAAGTTCATATGAGTTGTAGGAACACAAATGAGGGATTGCATCATTTTCCCTCAAGGTTATGGAAAAACTGGAGACTAGAGATGCCACTTAAACTGGGCTTAAAATATTAGTAAGGGTTTTGCTTGGTTTTTATTACAGTAAGGTAGAAAAGTATTCTTTCCTCAGAGGGTCTAAGGCCTGCCTGTGATCTCTTAGATCTTGTGCCTTGTGAAATTGGTGTTCTGTCAAGTTTTCAATACTTGGGATCACTGCATGGGGAAAAGGAAAGGAAGCTTCTCATTAACCAGTGGCATAGATTCATCTGATAGCCCACAGATATTATAGTCTCTTTCCTATTTTCTTGAGCCTTTATTTTCTGTCTCTAATTTATGAGAGGGTCACGAATTCCCTTCCAGATGTTGGATTCAAAGCCCAGACACAGTAAATATAGATATACTCACACATTGTAATACTATTCCGAGAAAAAAATACAATAATAAACTGAAATTTGCAACAACATGGATGAATTTCAGAAGTATGTTGAGTGACATAGGCTAGACACTAAAAAGTACATGCTCTATGTCTCTACTTAGGTAAAGTTCAAGATCGAAGAATCAGAACATTGATTGCCTCTGTAAAGGGATTCAATAATAGGGGCCAGGAGGGAACTATTGAGGTTAGTAGAAATGTTCTGTATCTCCATTAGAGTCACTTACACCAAAACCCATTGATTAAAGACTCATTCGAGGTCTATGCATGTCACTCTAGGTACATATTTACCTAAATACAAAAAATTAAAGATAAATAAATCAAAGCATAGTCACAGGGACTTTGAAATGCAACCAGGAAGCAAAGGGTCCTGCTTATAATGAGACTGACCAGCACACAGGCATGCAATTCAAGCCAAGGAAGAGCACACAGCAGAGTAGAAAGCTGTAGAAGAAGATCTATTTATTAGTCAGAAAGGTCCAGCTAGAGAAAAGGCATGCAAGCAGAGAAGCCCGAAGAACAGACAGCCTCCACTGTCAGCTGGTAGGAGGCATTGAGCCCATTCCACTTTGTAGAACTCCCTACCAGAGGTAGGAGGCCTGAGGCCTAGGGGGAGACAGGCATAGCTAAGGGGAGTGGAGGAAAGCTCTCAGGCTCCATGAGGTTTCCAGAAACCCAGGCCACAGCCTCTTCCAGGCTGCTGTGTTGCAGCTGGCCTGGCCCCTGTGCCACTGCAGAGAATCTGGGCTTCGGAATTAGGAGTGCTATCGATTCTCATCCTCTTGGCTCTCTCTGTAGGAGTGCGTGCTGGTAAAGGGATTTCAGTGCTCTTTGAAGAGCTCATTGATTCCCACTTACAACTTAGACAAACTAGGCCGCCTTCTGCCAAGGGACAGGGTGGGCATATTTTGGTTTTATCTTTCTCTGGGGCCCAGTGGAACAGAATTTTTAGCTACTTAAATGATTTTCTTGGTCTTATACTGTCCCTCTGGCATATGTTTTGAGTTAATCAGCTTCTTTTCAGAGACAAAAGGAGAGAGCAAAAAGGGATGGCATGTGTCTTCCTAAAACCTTGTCCCCAGAGCCTCAAGATACTCTATACACACTATTGATTTTATCTCCACTTTATTCCTCAGAAGTGGCAGAAGGACAAGTGTTATTTTTGCTTATTTTCATTGATTCATGCTAAGGTACACATCTAGAATTCCCCTCTTTTCCTGTGTAAGGATGTGGTAGGGAAAAAAAAAAAAATCTTGCTGCCATACTTGGGAAATGGGGAGGTTCTGGGTGAAAGAAATTTAAATTTGATTCCATATTCTTTTATTTAAAATTGTTCTCATTCTATCAGAATAAAGATTAAACAGTGCTTCTCTAACATACCAGAAGTCATGTCTTAGAGGTATTTTTATAGGCACAAGTACTCCACATTTAAGTGAATTGCTAACATTTCTTGCATAAATTTATGTTGAAAAGCAGAGAATTTTTTTCTTCTTTCTCCCTTGCTAGTATCTCTGATATACCTTTTGAGTATTACAAAGCTGGAAATCTGGATTCTCCATATGCCACAGGGAAGGCCAGTCAGATTTTTCAAAGAAGTTTGAGCCAATTCCCTATTTTTCATTTTTTTGTGAGCAGAGCTGGGAGGTGGAGTGGAGGGGAACACAGGAGGGTAGTTGCATAAACCAATGTGAAGGTGCCTCTGCCCAGAGCTGGTGGGATGGGGAGAAGGCAAGAAATGCGTGAAGACGGGACCAGATGGATGAGCCACACTGCAAGATTGTTCTCCGTGAGGGTGGGCCACAGGTAAAAACAGGCTTCAAATGAAGGCATTGGAGACCTGTGCTTCATCCGTTCAATACATATGCTCAAGGAGAACTTGAGCAGGGCAGCAATGATCATGGCCAACGGCATTGGACACAGAGCTCAAAGCACTAGTCCCAGAAAGTAGGGGTTGCCAACCATAAAGCACAGTTCAGTCTAGGAGGCCAAGACAGCCAACAGTTCTTGAAGACAGGAATGTACATCAGGAAACTGAGGCAACCTCCTTATATGGAGTGGGTAAGCATGGTGGTGGGTCAGCATTTATACTCTGCCCCTGGGTTTATCCAGACAACTTGGACATCTGCCATGGGTCAAAAACATTAGTCTTGGCCCCACCTTTGGGGAAGACATGAGTCCCAGTAACACTTCTGCACTGATTGGGATTGGCACATAAAATGGGTATATTAACACTCCTGCCTTGAGAGCCTCAGTACCTGCAATTGAGTGAGGCAAACAGTAGGGGCCTCACCCATGCTGACAGGTCACTGGGACTGTGTCCAAAGGTGACAGTCAGGCTGCTGCTTCTCACCCTTCAACCTCTAAAACTGGGGAAGGAAGCAGTTTTAACTCCTGAGGAACCTCCCAAGGCCTCACTGTTCAAGTGCCCTGCCAGGGTGTTAAGCTTATTGCTACTCACAGAGGGCCAGCCAATCAGAGACGGGGAGTAAAACTCAGCTAAGGTGAGGCCCCAGGGTAAGCCCGGTAGCTCAATCTTAATTTCATTAATTGACAATCTTGTTATACTGCTCTTTTAAAAAAAAAAAAAAGTTTCTTTTTATTTATTTTGAGAGAGACATAGAGAGCAGGTGGGGGAGAAGCAGAGAGAGAGGGAGACAGAATCCCATGCAGGCTCTGCACTATCAGCACAGAGCCCAACATAAGGCTTGAACTCACGAACCATGAGATTGTGACCTGAACTGGAGTCAAAAGTGAGAGGCTTAAACGACTGAGCCACCCAGGCTCCCCATACTGCTCTTCATCACTGGTATATCCAATGATTTGAAATATTTTATTGTGTAAAATCTTTGGAGCCCAGACAGATCGGAGTATGAGATAGAGCATCTCTTTTTAATGGGTGGCCATGGGCAAGCATTTAACCTCCTTCTACTTAGCAGAAGTTGAACCTCATCTGTAAGTTTGGGTGATATCTTCCTTGCGGGACTTTTATACTGACTGTAGATGTGCATAAAGTCTTACGGTGTGACTGGCACATATCAAGCAGTCTAATTAATGGCAGACATTAAATTTATTATTACTTACCAGAAGGGTGCTACATACAAAACAGAGCCACATATTAGACTATATGTTTTGACTTAATTTATGTGGGCACTTTCAATGTAATTAAACTATCTTGGAACAAAGGACAATATAATGCATAACACTGGGATGTCAGAAAACCTCCTCTGGCATTTCATAACATGTAGTAAAGGGTCCCACTCTGGGTGGTCTCCTAACTGGTTAGTTATTGAAGCATCTCCTGAGTTTAATGTGAAATTATTCACCCCACACTAGCCATGGGAGGGGGTCAAACTGACTTGTAAGTAAAGGTTGCTTTTGCTAAGGCCATGTTGGAACTTTAGCCCATAATGGCCCAATTTAAGTAGAAGTCTCTCCCTTTAAGAAAGGGAATAGAGCATAACATCCCCTTTTCAGACAGTTGTAGGAATAAATTCTGCCCAGGCCCCCTGTGGTTAAACTCAGCCATGACTGGACATTGCTCTCTCTCAGGTGAAACACAAAGGAGAGAGCATGACCGTCAGTAAAAGGACTGGAAAATTTGGTCTTGCAAACAGGGCTCTTGGAGGACAATTGAATATGCCACCAAGATGATTTCCCTCATAGAGATGTTTGCTGCACTCAGGAGCTTGGGCTGAATGCTGTCCGCAAATTAATGTGCACAAGTTGGAATCTCCAGGGCTTCAATGAGCCTTGCTCGGTTTAATTGGAAGCATTGCTGTTTTGGGTTTTCATCACATAGCCCAGAATTTGCCTTCTCACGGCTCCAGCCTCACCTTCATTTTCCTGTGGTGGTGGCATAAATAATGCAGAGGTCTCACTGCTGGGAAGCAGGAACGAGACCCAGATGTCAGGAATGGAAAACACAGCAGCCTAAAGCTGGCGGAGCAGAGCAGTAAACACAGTCAGGGATAGGTGAGCTGTGGGGGTAAGAGTCAGCCAGGGGAGCTGTGTTTGAGATGGGGGTTAACCTCTTGCATAAGGGCCCAATTAGCTTGCTGAGGACCAGGAATGGGACTAGGGAGGGAGGGGAAAGGTGGGGAAGGCATGTGAGGAGCATAGTAATGTGGCCCCGAACAGCCTCTTTGTTGCCCGAGAAATGATAGACTCATGTTGTGCATGAATTAAATTAACCTTGCAATTTGGCTCAGACAAGAATTCATTGGAAAAGGTACTGGGGAGATGCATAAGAGCCTGATTTCAGAATCGTAATCCAATCAACACCATCCACTTTGCTGATGGAGAAAGCGAGACACCGGGGAGTGGGTTTAGCCCGGGGTGAGCAAGTTCAAAACTCACCACTCCAGCTCAAACAAAACACAACTTAATGAAAAGAAACTTCCACATCTTCATCTCTGCCTGTGTTCCTATGTTCCTTGCCTTGGGGGAAAACACGATCCTCTTGCCTATATACATTAATCCAGAAATCTAGGGAGTATCCGTAACCTCTTCCTCACTTGGCCTCTAGATACATTTAGTCTCCAACTCCTGTAGAGTTCCCTTCCTCCCTCTGTCACCCAGTGTCCTTTCTCTCCATACTTGAGCTGCCATAAGCTCCATACTTCTGCATTAGTGAGGCCCCTGTCACCTCTGGTGCCTGGTGTCAGTCTCTCTGGTGAACTCTTGGAGCTCCTGTTGTGGTGGTCTGACCATGCTGCTCCTCCTTGTGCAAGCACTTTAACGGCTCCTTCCCTGCCTTCAGGAGAATGTCCAAACATCCCAGAGCGGTGCGCAGGGGCATCACTCACTGCCTGCTGCCCGCTTGCAGACCCCAAGGTACTGTCCTCTGCAGACTTACTCTGAATGCTTGCACTTCCTCAGATCCAGGGCGGTTTCTTTCTCATTCCATTTGCTTGGATAGCTCTCACTCAGTAGGACTCAAGGTAGGATACCCCTGCCCACCAGCAAATCCTAGGACCCCTACATCGTGCATCTTCAAGACTGCTGTTCATTTGGACTCTGCAACGTGCCCTTATTTGGGTTCCCAGAGACCCCGTACTTACCTCTGCTTGCACCCTCCTCTCACCGCGAGAGGGTTTCCAGTATACCCACGGGATCATCCCAACAAAACAGCTCCTGGAAGAGGCAATATGGAAATCTAAAAAGCATTTTTGAAACATGGATTCTGGATTAGAACATGCTGGGGTTCAAATATTTACTCACATACTTAAAAGCAGTGCAAACTTGGGCGCACCTGGACAGGTTATTCATTTTATCTGAAATTCAGTTTTCTCGGCTGCAATGGGATAATGGTAGCACCTGTTTCATCATGAGATAATCTATATTAAGTTATTAGCTCAGGATCTGAAATGTCATAGCCTTCGATAAAATAACCATTGTTGTCATTGTTGGCATTGTTATTAAGGACGTTGCTGTATTCTATTAAAATTTTAATTTCTCCTGCCCCCAAAGCAGGCATTCAGTAAATATTTGTTGAATCCCCTGAAGAATAAGCAAGATAGGACCACAGGTTAACCTGGGCAGACTTCCTACTTACCTGGCACAGAATTTTACAGAAAGGAATCGTAAGTGTTATTTCTTCCCATAGGAGAGAAAAACTCCCTCACCAGAAATAACTTGATAATTTAACTTGTAATTGCCCCCTATAATTTAGAAGAACACACGTTTCTTATAATTAATAAGCATTTATTTTTAGGGATATCATTTGAGCAAAAAGCTGGGCAATGTCTGCCTCTCCTCTATTCTGAGTCTCCAGTGGCCACTAGAAGTCCCAGGGCTAAGCAGTGCTTATTCCCACAGGTGACTAAGTCTATACTTTCTCACTGACACCAGCTTCCAGAATCCGTAAGGATCAGATAACAAAAACAAAAACAAAAAAACTCCTTACTCTGGTTGAATTCAGCATTTAAGGAGCGCCTGTCACCACATAGGCAAAGCTTCGGCTTTATGGAGAAATCTGTTGCTAAGACACAGTCTTCATTTGTTTGCACACTTTTCGTAAGAATGGTGGGCATTTAATTCACAGAGAGACATTGAGGTGTAAGAGATAAAGGTTGGTGGCAAGTTCATTCTGGCAGAGGATTAAACCTCCAACAAGTCTATTGGTTCCTTTAGGCTAGAGGCTTTCAAAGCATGGGCTTGGGACCCAGGTATCAGCACCACCAGGAATTGTTAAAAATGCAAATTCCCAGGCCTGCTCCAATCTTAACTGGAATCTCACAATTGCTGCTGAGTGGTTTACAGTCTGAACTTTGGCAAGCCTTCTAGGTCATTCTGACACTCAACAACATGTGAGATCACTGCTCTAAACCCTTGACAGGAACAGTGGTTTTCAACCCTGCCTGCACATTAGAATCACCTGGAAAACTGAAAAATATCCCATAGCCCTGGTTGTCACTGCAGACCAATTAAATAAAAATTTCTGGAGGTGGGCTCCAGGCATTGATATTTTTATAATCTCAGGAGATTTTAATGCAGGGACAGGATGGAGAAACACTGACCCATTGATGGAGATGTATTTGTTGGAAATGACAGAATCTTGCTCAAAGTAACCCAAGTAGTAAGATAGTTTTGGAGGAAAGAAGTCCCTTAATCTTACAGGAACTGGAAAGCACCAAAAGCCTGGACAGTTCTTCCCATCTCTCATGTTTCTCTTTCTACTGCCACAGTTTCTGTTTTCTGCTTTTCTCTGTGCATTTGCCTAACTACACCCCTCTTTAGGGAACAACTTATTCTGCTCCATCACTGTTTCCATGCTTTCATTCTGTGTCTTGTGTGTGGTTTGACTTGTCATTGGACCGACTCCCTCTTCCCAAATCTGCTTATCACCCTCTCTGGCTCTGGCACCCACAGCTCAGTGATATGTGGAAGCTGGGGAGATTTATTTTCTCAGAAGACATCAACCTGAAACAAGAATAAAGGATTCCACATAAAGAAAAATAAAATTCTTTTCTTGTTTTATTGGAGAGAAAAAATACTTAGGAAATACTTTTTTTTAAATGTTTTTTAAAGTTTATTTATTTTTGAGACAGAGAGAGATAGAGCACGAGTGGGGGAGGGGCAGAGAGAGAGAAAGACACAGAATCCAAAGCAGGCTCCAGGCTTGGAGCTGTCAACACAGAGCCCGACGCGGGGCTCAAACTCACCACCTGTGAGATCATGACCTGAGCCAAAGTTGGGTGGTTAACCGACTGAGCCACCCAGGCACCCCAAGAAATACTTTTTCTGCTAACAGGGAATTTACAGTGTGAATGTATTATTGACAATTTAGAGAAAGAGGGAGAGGACAGGAAGGTGAACATACAGAACGGTTTTAAGTCCTTTAGTCCTTAAAACCCTCAGCTCATAGATCCTTGGTCTGTCCCCAAACCTGCCTTCTGGCTCCCGATCAAGTCTGTGCTCCTTGTCCGGCAATAACCTTGTTTCCAGAAAATCAATCCTGACGCTGCTGATTCTTCTCCATCTCTGTGACCCACCAACAAAGCAGCATGGCTTATGAGCTCTAACCTGCCATTGGAATGTTAGTCTTCATCTTCTCCTATCATGAGTAAGCAGACCATTAACTCACTTGTCCCTTTATTTTTCTTTGACATGTGTGTTTGTTTATGGCCCCATCCATGTACCGCGAGTGTCCTGGGCTGCATTCCTGCTGTCAACAGCTTCCTGTTCAGTGAACTTGAAGGCTTTATAGCATACCAGAAAAGCATCATCTAGTCTAACTTCTCAACCAACAACATCGCTGTGTTCATTCATTTGGCTTCTGCTGAAACATTTTCAGAGAACGGAAATTTTTAAAGCTGTGACACAGCATATTAAGACAGCGATAACCATAGTTATTTCTTGCCAGTAATAGATATTCAACAAGTGTTGAGTTTAACATAGAGCTGGAGTCTATGTCCACATTATCCTTCCTTTTGCCTTTGCGTGCTCTTTGAAATGATAGCAAGTACATTTATTCATGTCCCAACTGGGAGAATTTGGAAATTTGTGGGACTCCTATCCAGATACCGTTAAGCCTTCTTTTTTTCTGGGATAAGCATCTCCAATGTCTTCAGCTGTTATTTGTTTACAAACATTCCCCTTTTTTCGGGCTTTCTGGTTCCTCTTTATTAAGGTGTCCTGGCTTGTTCTAAAATGCCACACTCAGAAATAAAAAACATGATATGAGGTAAAAATTGACCAGTATGAGGTACATTGGATGGATTGTTGTCTTAATTTATGAGCACTTTACTTCTGCAGAAGCAATTTATGATTAGATTAATTTTTGGCATCTGCAGCCTCTGATTTATTTTGAGCAAACTGCCAGCCCAAACTTCTGGTTCTCTCATTCAAAATCTACTTCTTAGTTAAATGTGTCTACCTTTCACTTTGGCCACTGTTTGAATCCAATTGTAGGACATTACATTCATTCCAATTTAAGTATTTCTATTTTTGCTAATTCTGCTCTTTTGTCACTTACAATTTCCACTCTTGTTTATTCTCCTATCAATTCTCCTCGATTCTGCATCAATATTAAATTTGAAAAACACCTTAAGTTACCTACTCAGTGTCCTTAACTTAGTATGCAAAGGCTACATTTCTAGAAACTAAGGAACGAATGTGAGGAAATACCTCCTTAAAATATAAGGACTTCTGTCTCCTTGAAACAGAAAATGTGTAGATATCATCTGTTAATTTTTTTTTTTTAAATTTTTTTTTTTCAACGTTTATTTATTTTTGGGACAGAGAGAGACAGAGCATGAACGGGCGAGGGGCAGAGAGAGAGGGAGACACAGAATCGGAAACAGGCTCCAGGCTCTGAGCCATCAGCCCAGAGCCCGACGCGGGGCTCGAACTCACGGACCGCGAGATCGTGACCTGGCTGAAGTCGGATGCTTAACCGACTGCGCCACCCAGGCGCCCCTCATCTGTTAATTTTTAAGCACACAGATCACAGTTGTGCAGCTTGATAAATCATCACAAAATGCACCCACCATGTAACCACCAGCTAAATCAAGAAAAAGAACATGTCCAGCAACCCAGAGACGTCAGATAATAATATCTAGCCCCCCAAAACAAACACTACCCTCATTTACACCGCAATATTAGTTTTGCCTGTTTCTGAACGTCATAGAAAGGAAATCCTTACATGCACTGTTTTGTGTCTAGCCTGCTTTTTTATTCTCAGTGTTGGATAGTATTCTATTGAATGGTTGTACCATAATTAATTAATCCATTGCACAGTTTACAGTTTTAAGCTAGTAAAAATAGTGCTGCTATTTACATTCTTGATTATCTTCTGATGCTCAGTGTATCCATTTCTGTTGGGGGGGAGGTTAGAATATGCGCATGTTCAACTTTAGAAGACTCTCCCAAGTTGTTTTCCAAAGGAATGGTATCTTTTTAGAGTCCGCAAACTGGGTTTGAGCGTTCTACTTCTTCCATATCATGGTCACCACTTAACGTTGTCTGTCTTCATGATATTAGCAGTCCTGAAAACCCCTTAGAAGCAGTGGCATCTCATTGTGATATGTAAATTATATTTTCTTGATATTAATGCAGCTGAGGGCACTTTCATTTGCTTAATAGCCATTTGGACATTTTGTCTTGTGAAATGTCAATTGAAGATTTTCACCCAGTTTTTAATTTTTTTACATTTATTCATTTTTGAGAGAGAGACAGAGCATGAGCAGGGGAAGGGCAGAGTGAGAGGGAGACATAGAATCTGAAGCAGGCGCTAGGCTTTGTCAGCAGAGCCCAATCAGGGCTCAGACCTGTGACCTGTGAGATAATGACCAGAGCCTAAGTCCAATGCTTTTAACCAACTGAACCATCCAAGCGCCTGAGTTTTTCCCATTTAAAAAAATTGAGTTGCCTCTTCTTCTTGTTGATGTACAGAAATGCATGTGTGTGCCAGATATATTTTTTGCAAATAGGTTATTTCACTTTTTGGTTTGCCTTTTCACGTTTTCCATAGCATATTTATTTATTTTATTTAAAAAATTTTTTTAATGTTTATTCATTTTTTTGAGAGAGAGGGGTGGGGGGAGGGGCAGAGATGGGGAGACACAGAATCCAAGCAGGCTGCAGGCTCTGAGCTCTCAGCACAGAGCCCAGTGCAGAGCTTGAACTCCCAAACTGTGAGATCATGACCTGAGCCCAGATGCTCAGCTGACTGAGCCACCCAGGCACCCCTTTCATATGAACAGAAGTTCTTAATGGACTATATCGAATTTTAAATATTTCAACTTAGGTGTATTCCTTGTTTGAGTCCTCAAAAAAACTGTATTTCAACTCCAAGGTTGTACATGGTAGCCTATGTGGTTACCCCAGGTAGCTGTATTATTTCATATCTCATATTAAGATTTGCCACATGTGTAGAATTTATTTTTTAACATATTATGAGGTAGGGATACACGTTTATTTTTATTTTCTACATTGTTTACACTGGACCATAAGTCTTCCCAGGCCATCATTTCCCCACTGTGCTAGAGTATCAACTTCATCATAAGTCAAGCGACCATATATGGGAGTCCCTTTCTGGAATATCTGTTTTTCTCCACTGATTGACTTGTGTATTCTTTTATCAATAATACTGTGTATGAAATACTATAACTTCAAAATAAGTTTTGATATCTTTACATAATTTGTCCAGTTTTTTCATTTGTTGAGACTGCCTCAATCATTCCTGGCTCTTTGCACTTCTATTTTGGTTTGGGATTAGCTTGTAGGTTTCCACAAAATAAAAAAAAACAACACAAACCAAAACAAACTAAACCAAACCAAAACAAAACAAAACACCTTCTGTGGGTTTTGACTGAGATTGAATTGGACCTGTATACATACATTCGCTGAGATGGAAAATTTTCATTTTTCTCAACAATGTGTCTTACACATCTTTAAAGCTATTTTTATGAATTTGGTGCTTTGATGCTATTTTAAGTACTATTTTTAAAGACTTTCTTTTTAAATAATCTCTACACCCAATGTGGAGCTCTAAGTTACAACCCCGAGATCAAGAGTCGCATGTTCCACTGACTGAGCCAGCCAGGTGCCCCTTAGTGATAGTTTTTCAAGCAGGCTTCATGCCCAGTGCAGAACCCAATGTGGGGCTTGAACTCGTGACCCTGAGATCAAGACCTGAGCTGAGATCAAGAGTCAGAGGCTTAAATGAATAAGTCATCAGGCACCCCAATACTATTTTTAAATTTAGATTTTTATACTGATAATGTATGTAAGTGGACTTGACTCTTAGATACTGACATTCTAACCTGTGATTTTGTATGCACATACGGATTTTTGATAGTCTACATTTTACAATCTTTATGTAGGAAAATAAAGACGCCGCTATTTACTCCTTTTAAATATTACACCTTTTATTTTTTTCTCTTAGATTTATTTTTCTCTCTTCTCCATTGTATCAAGTACAACTGATGGTCAACGCCAGGTCCATTTCTGGTTTCAGGGAGGAAACATTTCATTAATTTCATTAAATTATACTACATCATACAGGAACCTCATAGTGTCTGTTCATTATTATTTCAGAATTGTTACAAACAAGTGACTGCTGTGCCCATCCTACTCATCCTCTTTCAAACATGAGTGTTTATTGGGAGTAATGTTTCCTCACTCCACCATTGTATGTAGGTGGGTGGACGGCAGATGATTGACCTTTTTAGTTCCTGGATCAGGAGGAGGCACATATGGGGTCTGGAAACCATCATGGGAGTTCGTACTGAGGTCTGATACTGTGATAGGATGGGTGTTAAAGAAGTCTTCCTATACGTGGGAATAAACATTCAAATTAAGAATACAACTTATTGTAGCAGTCAGCTTTTGTGGGATAACAAGTGCTCCAAAACTTAGTGTCTTAAAAAAAAACTATGTATTATTTCTAATGATACTGCATGAGAATCATCCAGGTAAACTGGGTGGTTCTTTGGGTCTGAGACAGCATGGCCAGGGCTGGAAGTTCTCAAATGGATTTATTTACAGGTCTAGTGGTGGGCTTTACCAATACAGCTCTTGCCAAAATCACCCAATGATCCTCATGTGACTGGTTCTGCTATGTAAACAGTATTCTACCTGAGAAAGTTAACACTTAAAAGATTTAAAAGGCCAGTATAACTGACCTAGATTTTCCCCCGCTTTGGCCATTGTAGGTCTTCTGTGATTTTCATGGCCACTCTCAAAAGAAGAATGTATTCCTTTATGGTTGTAGCATCAAGGAGACCTTGTGGCAAGCAGAGTCCGCTATGGGCACATCTACTGTCTTGGAAGATGTCGGCTACAGGGTAAGTCACTGGGGAGAATGACACAAAACATTTTGTGTCCACATTCTTGCTTTTGAGACACACGCTCCACCCATTTTTCCCCCTAAACAAGCATTTTGATTATTTTAACTCTAGGGTTATAATACAAGCAGGTTGGAGGCATGTGTAACCCCTCTACACTTTCGATGCATAATGGCTATACTACCTGGTGGCTCTGCTTTATTTTCTATATGATATGATACAGTGCAAAGGGCATGAGAATCGGAGACAGGAAACCTCATTTTAATGCCTGGCTTTACAGTTATTAACTGTGTGCCGAGGAGTCATTAACATCACCTCTCTGAACCACCATTTGTCACCTGGGAAGTGGGGACAGTGAAAATACTGCCTCTGTTTCATGTTTATGAGAGCAGCAAAATGATGCTGAATACAAAAGGATCTTAAATTAGTATGAAGGAATGCAAAAATGCAAGACATTAGACCATCCACATGCCCTGTGTGAACACGCTCTGAAAAGCAGAGCAGTGATCCACTACTCCTGTATAGTGGATATATTTTATCTATAAGTAGCTAATTCTTTTTTTTTCTGGGTTCCAGTGGATAGAGCTCAACTCTTCCTCCACTGAACTAAAGAGGAAGTTAAGGAGGGGTAAAGAACAAAGGACTTCTTCCTGTCAGCATAAAGGGAATCAGGATAGAAGGAGATGAGGCAACATTGTCCAAACACAAAATAAAAACTGGCCTTTGTTTCAAATGTAAATGGAAAAAGAAGAAAAATTATTGAATTGGAAGAACTACAGTTCTCCTGTGTCTTTCTCCTTTACTTTCACATGGGACACTTCATTTCTGACACTTCTGGTCACCAGATATGTGGCGATTTCACCCCACCAGACACTTCTGAGACACCAACTGGGTGTTTTACAATTTTTTTTTTAATTTTTTTTCAACATTTATTTATTTTTGCGACAGAGAGAGACAGAGCATGAACAGGGGAGGGGCAGAGAGAGAGGGAGACACAGAATCGGAAACAGGCTCCAGGCTCTGAGCCATCAGCCCAGAGCCTGACGCGGGGCTCGAACTCCCGGACCGCGAGATCGTGACCTGGCTGAAGTCGGACGCTTAACCGACTACGCCACCCAGGCGCCCCTGGGTGTTTTACAATTTAACCCTACCCAGAGACAGCGTCACATCCCTCAGGTTAAGGACTCATCCCACAAGACTGCTTCCTACTTCAGATGTCGATCACAAGGAGTCATTCCCGGGTTACCCACAACTTCTGTCTGACTTAGCTATGAGTTGGAGGGATCCATGATCTTCCCCCCTGCATTGGATTCAGTTATTTTCTAGAGTGGCTCACAGAACTCAGGGAAGCACTTAAACTTATATTTACCAGTTTGGTAAAGGGTCTGATAAAGGACATGGATGTTAGCCAGATAGATAAGAGATACATAGGGTGAGGACTGGGAGGGTCCCACGTACAAGGTCTTCTGTTCCTGTGGAGTTAGGGGGAGGGTATCATCCTCTTGGTATGTGGATGTGTTCACCAACTTGGAAGCTTTCTGAACCCCATACTGTTGGGATTTTATGGAGACTTCTTAATGTAGTTGTGATCAATTATCAACTCATTTCCAGCCCCTCTCCCCACTCTAAAGGAGTGGGGATAGCCTGATCCAGGACCTCACCCAGAATCACCTCATTAGAACAAAAGATGCTTCTAATGCTCTTATCACTTAAGAATTTACAGGGGTTTTAGGAGCTCCATGTCAAGGACTGGGGATGAAGAACAAAAACATATTTTCTACAATAAATCACAACATCACAATTATCATGGTACCTACCTCTTCCAAATTCTTTATTATTCTGGATATATGAATTTACTATAAAAAATAGCTTTATTCCCTGGGTTAATGAGTACTAAAAGAGATCAAAATCCACCAAACTACTATTTCACCTCAAAATAACTCCCCTTCTCCCTTAGTTTCTCTTCACTCTCTCCCTCCATGTCCTCTATAAACATGAGTACTACTGATCAGTAGATAGTTCCCCAAAATGATTAGAGCAGAACCAACGAGTTATCTTTAGTTTCCTTTTACTCTAAGTCCCAACCACAATAATGGGGATTTTGATACAGAATTAGAATCTGGAAGGAAGGAAGGAAGGAAGGAAGGAAGGAAGGAAGGAAGGAAGGAAGGAAGGAAGGAAGGAAGGGAGGGAGGGAGGGAGGGACAGGAGAAAGGGCGGGAGACAGGGAGAAAGGGGGGGAGGAAGGAAGGAAAGAAATTAATTCTGGTACTGAGAAGTTCCACAACCAAAGTGAAAATTTCACTGGATGGGATCATTCAGCAGATATGTGATGGCAGGAGAATCAATCACTAAACTTGAAGGTCAATCCAAAATTACTAAATTTAAATTATGGAGAAAAAAAATTGAAGAAAATTCAGTAGCCTTAGAGATCTGCAGGATAGCATAAACAGCATAATACTGAATAGAATAATTAACCAGGAAAATATAATGAATGAAAGTGTATATACCCCAACATATAAGCAAAAATTAACAGAATTGAGAGAAGAAATTTAAAAATCCAAAGATAATAGTTGGATATTTTAGTACTCTTTTCTCAGTAAGAAACAGAGCAATCAAACAGAAAATTAGTAATTTTCTGATCTGATTGATACATATGTAACAATTCTCAAAACAGAAAAATATACATTGTTTTTGAGTACACATCAAAATTATCCTAGGTAGACCATATGCTAGCCTATGAAACAAGTCTCAATATATTTTTAAAGCACTGAAACCATCCAGGTATGTTCACTTACCATGGCAGAATTAAATTATAAATCAACTTTTGTAAGATTCTAGGGTCTCTCGGGATATGAGGAAATTAAACAATATACTCCAAAATAACTCATGGGCCAAAGAAGAAATCAGAAGGGAAATAAGGATATGTCCTAAACTGAATAAAAACAGAAACACAGCATATCAAAATTTCTGGTATGCAACTAAACTAGCGCTTAGAGAAAAAGTTGGAGGTACCTGGGTGGCTCAGTCGGATAAGCATCTGACTTCGGCTCAGGTCATGATCTCACAGTCCATGAGTTCAAGCCCCGCATCCGGCTCTGTGCTGACAGCTCAGAGCCTGGAGCCTGCTTCAGATTCTGTGTCTCCCTGTCTCTGCCTCTCCCCTGCTCACACTCTGTTTCTCTCTGTCTCAGAAATAAATAATAAAAACATTTAAAAAAATAAAAAAAATTAAAAGTTGCAGGTTTTTTTTTTTTTTATGTTTATTTATTTTTGAGAGAGACAGAGTGTGAGCAGGGGAGGGGCAGAGAGAGAGAGGGAGACAGAATCTGAAGCAGGCTTCAGGCTCTGAGCTATCAGCACAGAGTAGGGCTCGAACTCACAAACCATGAAATCATGACCTGAGCCAAAGTAGGATGCTTAACTGACTGAGCCACTCAGGCACCCCAAAAAGTTGTAGCTTTAAATGCTTATATTAGAAATGTGGAGCGATCTAAAATTGGTAATTTAATCTTTCACCTCTGGAACAAAGAAAAATAAGAGCAAATCAAACTCAAGGCAAGAATAAGAAAAAAAAGGAAAGAAAAAACCGAAATGGAAGTGAATGAAATAGAAAACATACAATGGGTAGAGGATCCATGAATACATGTGTGGTTTCTTGAATAGTCAACAAAATGATAATCCTTTAGTTAGATTCATGAAAGAAGACACAAGTTACCAAAATCAGGAATGAAAGGGGACATCGCAACATACGTTCCAAAATGTAAAAGAGTATTATTAACAATCACATGCCAATAAATGGATAAATTTTTAGGACAAAAATTACCAAAACTAACTAAAGAAGACATGTAAAATCTGATAGGGCCTATTTTAAGTAAATAAATTATATTACTGATTAAAAATCTCCGCACAAATAAAATATGGCCCCAATGGGTTTGTTTGTGACTTCTGTTAAACTCCTAAGATATAAATAGTAATAATTATTAACAAATTAGTTTTCAAAAATAGCGGAAAAAGACTTCTCAACTCGTTTTATGAGAGCTCTACTATTTTGACTCCAAAGCCAGAAAAGATGTCACAAGGAAAGTCAACATCTGTCAGCAAACATCTATCCAAAATCCTTCACAAAATATTAACAAGTCAAATCCAGAAGCATATAAAAATCATCATTCACTGTGATAATGTGAGGTTTAGCTCATGAATGCAAGGTTAGTTCACCTTAAAAAATCAAATACTGTTCTATTCCCTGTAAATAAACAATGCAAAACTACATCATTATCTCAGTGATGTGGAGAAAAACATTTGAAAAAATTAAACATCCATTCAAAACAGAATCTCACAATGGACAAGGAATAGAAAGGGAATTCTTCAACTTGAAATTGAGCATAAAAAAAAGAAAAAGTCCTGTAGTTACCATCATGCTTAATGCTGAAAGATTAAATGCCCTTTCTGGAAGATCAGGAATAAGGCAAGAATATTTGCTCTCACCATTTCTGTTCAACATTTTACTATGTATTCTAACTAGTACAATAAGACAAAAATAGTAAAGAGAAGTGTGTGTGTGTATATATATATATATACACACACACACATATATTTTTTAATATATATATTTTAATTTTAGTTTTTAAATTTACAGCCAAATTGGTGTATAGTGCAACAATGATTTCAGGAGTATATTCCTTAATACCCCTTGTCCATTTAGCCCATCCCCCCCTCCCATAACCCCTCCCATAGCCCTCAGTTTGTTCTCCATATTTATGAGTCTCTTATGCTTTGTCCCACTCCCTGTTTTTATATTATTTTTGCTTCCTTTCCCTTACGTTCATCTGTTTTGTCTCTTTAAGTCCTCATATGAGTGAAGTCATATGATTTTTGTCTTTGACTAATGTCACTTAGCATAATACCCTCCAGTTCCATCCACGTAGTTGCAAATGGCAAGATTTCATTCTTTTTGATTGCCAAGTCATACTCCATTGTATATATATACCACATCTTCTTTATCCATTCATCCATCAATGGACATTTGGGCTCTTTCCACACTTTGGCTATTGTTGATAGTGCTACTATAAACATTGGGGTGCATGTATCCCTTCCAAACAGCACTCCTGTATCCCTTGGATAAATACCTAGTAGTGCAATTGGTGGGTCGTAGGGTAGTTCTATTTTTCGTTTTTTGAGGAACCTCCATACTATTTTCTAGAGTGGCTGCACCAGCTTGCATTCCTACCAACAATGCAAAAGAGATCCTCTTTCTCCGCATCCTTGCCAACATCTGCTGTTGCCTGAGTTGTTAATGTTAGCCATTCTGACAGGTGTCAGGGGATATCTCATTGTGGTTTTGATTTGTATTTCCCTGATGATGAGTGATGTTGAGCATTTTTTCACGTGTCAGTTGACCATCTGGATGTCTTCTTTGGAGAAGTATCTATTCATGTCCTTTGCCCATTTCTTCACTGGATTATTTGATTTTTGGGTGTTGAGTTTGATAAGTTCTTTATAGATTTGGAATACTAACCCTTTATCTGATATGTCATTTGCAAATATCTTCTCCCATTCTGTTGGTTGCCTTTTAGTTCTGCCGTAAAGAGAAGTATATTGGGAAAAAAGAAAAACTGCTTTTACTCAAAAGTATAGTATCATAGGTAGAATATTCTAAGAATTTTACAAAATAAAGTACTGGAGTTAATATGCAAGTTTAGCAAGGTAACAAAATGCATGATCAATGATAAAATTCATGCTATTTCTATATACTAGCAATGAGTAATCCAGAGATGAAATTAAGGAAAAAATCCATTTGCAATAGTTTCTAAAAGATTAAGTCAATTAGAAGTAAATTAAACAGGGGCGCCTAGGTAGCTCAGTCAGTTAGGCGTCTGACTCTTTATTTTGGTTCACATCATGATCTCACTGTTCATGAGTTCGAGCCCTGCGTCGGACTCTGTGCTTACAGTGTGGAGCCTACTTGGGATTCTCTCTCTCCCTCTCTCACTACCCCTACCCTACTTTCTCCGCCATCTCTCAAAAATAAATAAATAAACTTTAAAAGTTTAAAAACAGAAAGATATTAAATAAAAAGTGCATTATGTGTACACTGAAAACCACAAAACATTGTTTAGAGGAATTAGAGGTGACCTGAACAAATGGAGAAGTGTACCACGCTCATGGATTGGAAAACTCAATGATCATCAGATGGCCACTCTCCCCAAATTTTTCTATAGAGTCAGTACATTTCCTATCAAAATCTTAGGAGGCTTTTTTGTTGATATTGAGAAGATAATCTTATGACTTATGTGGAAATACAGAAGAGTCTGAATAGCCAAAGAAACTTTAAAAGAGAAGAAAAAAGTTACAGGATTTACTCTACATGATTTGAAGACTTTAAATTTCAAAACTAAAAAGCTACAGTCATCATGAACGTCTGGTGTTGGCATCAGGATAGACCTATAGATCAGTAGAACAGAATAGAGGGAAAATAAATACACACAGAAATACTCACACATTTATAGCAATTGATTTCCTGCAAAGATGTCAAAGCACTTCAGTACAGCAGGGAGGAAGGACAGACTGTCTATCAGACAGTGCTGAAGCAATTGGGTAGCCACAAGGCAAAATATGAATTTAGATATTTACTTAACACCATACACAAAATGTAACTTAAAATAGATCATACACCTAAATGTAAGGACAAAACAATAAAACTTACAGAATGCAACCTACTACAAAATCTTTGTATTTTGTCTGCTTTGATTAGTCAAAGCTATCTTCCATAGAACCCCACACAACACAAACTATAAAACAAAAAGTTGATAAATTGAGCTTTGTCAAACTTAAAGAATTTTACTCTTTAAAAGTCCCCTTATAAGTAAGTGGAAGACCAACCATACACTGGGAAAAATAGTTGCCAATCATGTAACTGATAACAGACATATATCCAGAATGTGCAATTTTTTACAAGTCAATAATAAGAAAATAAACACACACATAAAAAAAACCCAAAAATTGTTCTTGACTATGTCAACAAAAACAATGTATGCATGGTTAATATTAACAATATTATCACTCATCAGGTAATTGTAAATTAAAATGATAATGGGATAACGCCACACAATCACTAGAATGGTTATAATAAAAAAGACAAAATATCAAGTGTTGGGAAAAGGTGTTCAGAAACTGGAATCCTCATTTATTATTGGTGGAAGTGTAAAATGGTGTGCCCAATTTGGAAAACACTTTGACAGTTTCTTCAAAGTGAAGCACACTTTTAATGCACAGTCTAGCAACGCCATTCCTCTGTATCCACCCAAGAGAAGGGAAAACACTTGCCCACAAAAACAGACATACTTCTCATAGTATGTGGACTATGGACTTCTCATAGAAGTACCATTACACAATATCCCCAAACTGGTAACAATGCAAACATGTCCGCCAACTTGTGAATGGATACACAGAACATGGAATCTTCAGATACAGTATGTTCATACAATGCAAACTTATCCACCAATGAAAAGGGACAAACTACTGATGCATGCAACAATATACACTTAAAAAAGAAGTCAGAAACTAACACAAGATGTATGGTTTAATTTGTATGAAATTTCTGAAAAAGGCAAAAATTATAGTGTTAAAAAGCAGATCAGGGGTTGCCTAGGGCAGGACTGACTGGAAGTGAGCATGAAAGACATGTTTGTACAGTGATGAAAGTGTTCCCAAGCTGGACTGTGGTGAGGACTGCAAAATATATGCATTTCCTGGGGGTGCCTAGGTGGCTCAGTTGATTAAGCGTCTGACTTCGGCTCAGGTCATGATCTCGCAGTTGGTGAGTTTGAGCCCCGCATGGGGTTCTACGCTGACACCTTGGAGCCTGGAGCCTGCCTCCAATTCTGTGTGTGTGTCTCTCTCTCTGCCCTTCCCCAGTTCATGCTCTGTCTCTCTCTCTCTCTCTCTCTCTCTCAAAAATAAATAAGCAATTAAAACTATATACATTTCCTAAAAATCATCAAACTGTTCACTTACTTCAATAAAGCTGATATCAATAATGTGTGTTTTTAAAAGTAAAAATTTATTGGGGCGCCTGGGTGGCTCAGTTGCTTGAGTGTCTGACTTCAGCTCAGGTCACGATTTCATGGTTCATGAGTTTGAGCCCAGCATCGGGCTCTGTGCTGTAAGTGTGGAGCCTGCTTGGGATTCTCTCTGTCCTTCTGTCTCTGCCCCTCCCCTCCTTATGTTCTCTCTCTCTTTCTCTTTCCCTCTCTCAAAATAAATAAACTTAAAATAAAAAAGAAGTATGAAGAAATAGAATGACATGAATTCTGTGACAATTAAAACTTGAGCCTTAAGGAATTTTAACTGCCTATTGTGGATCACAGTGAACTGAGGAGAGGTGGATGGAATCAGTTCTTTGGCAGTCCTGCCTGGGAAGTGTCTCTTGTTAGTGACATTTCCTGGCCTTGGTCTTCCTCATAAATTTCCAGTTTTGAGGAATGGCAAAGATAACAACTGTGGATACTACTTCTACAGTAATGAGCATGTGCCAGGCACTGTTCAAAGCACCCTGTATACGTTCATTCATTTAATCTTCCCAACTACTGCATCTTCTAGAATGGTGCATGGCAATAGAATATGCTTAACCAATGTTTGTGAAATGAATAGGTACTTTTAATAGCATCCCATTTCATATATGAGGAAGGGAGGTTGCAGAAATGCGGTAAAATGTCTAAAGGTCATATAGTTAGCAAGAGCTGGGATTAGGACCCAGGTGACTCAGCACCAGACCACACCTCAGATTCTGACCTTAGTGATCTTCTAAAGCATGTGTTCTATGAGACAGAAACAAAAACCTGAGTCAAACTACTCTGCAGAATGAAGAGGGAATAAGTCCTTGTTGGACACTTGGTAGACGGGGATTATCTAAGTTAAGAGAAGGGAAATATACAAGGTAAAGAGAGGTTTTAAAAGCTGTTTTTTTTTTTTTTTCTTTCCAATCATGGAAGTTTGAATATTGGAGCAGAGTGACCCTTCCTTTCCTCTAAACCTCTGAAGAGCATAGTAACAACACTGCATGGTTACTGAGGCTTCTCTTGACTTTACCGCTTCATTCAAGGTAGAAGCTATTCTTACCCCTCCCCCTTCTGTGATGACAAAAATGAGGGTTAGCGGACTTAAATGACCTTCTCCATGTCAAATTGTGTAGTGTGAATCCAGAATTCATACTTTTGACTCCTTGTCCCAGCTATGCCCTTGCCACATGCTTAAGTCAGAGAAAAGAGAAGACGTCTGAGTTCTGTAGAGGTGATCATGGGGAACCGGCACCCCACAGAGGGCTTCTCCCTGGAAATGAGCTGGGAGCTAGGAGCTGTCTAGTGGGTTCATAGTCAGCATATCTTTGAAAGTTCTATCTTCTGTGAATTTGGGAAACCAGGCAGGACTTGGAAGAGTCAGCAGAAAGCAGATGAATTGAAATGCAGCTCAAGCTTTTACAATGTTCCCCAAAACCAGAATTAATGATTCAGGACCACTTCTTCCCCCATCAGCTGAGGTGCTCCAGACCCAGCTGCTCCAAGACAAATGGGATTCAGTGTCTACGGGGATGCAGAATACTCATTCTCGGGGCTGTTTCTTGTCTAGTCTTTAAGTCCCTGCTAAGTTTGTGTTGAGACCATGCTAAATGCCAGCTCCTGGACCATGCTGTGTATGTATATTATGTCATTCGTTCCTTGTATTTCTTTACGTGCCTATGGAATTATAATACCTACTGAAGAAGTTCTGTCCTACAGTGGTTACACTAAGCTCATGTGATCTGAATTAGGATATCTGAGTTGACTTCTGGATTTGTCCTTACTAGCTGTGTGACCATTGAAAAGTTACTCATCCAGCCTCTATGTTATGAGATAATAACAGAATTTATGTCAAAGACTCATAATTAATTGAACTAATGCATGTAAAATACATAGCAAGTGTTGAGTGAAAAGGCAGCTATTATAATTTTCTTTTTTTTTTAAATATGAAATTTTTTGCAAATTGGTTTCCATACAACACCCAGTGCTCATCCCAACAGGTGCCTTCCTTAATACCCATCACCCCCCTCCTCTCCCTCCCACCCTCCATCAACCCTCAGATTGTTCTCAGTTTTTAAGAGTCTCTAGTGTTATGTATGCTAAGTGAAATAAGTCATACAGAGAAAGACAGATACCATATGTTTTCACTCTTAGGTGGATCCTGAGAAACTTAACAGAAGACCATGGGGAGGGGAAAGGGAAAAAAAAGGGGAAAAAAAGGAAAAAATAAAGAAAAAAAAGTTAGAGAGGGAGGGAGCCAAACCAAAACAAACTATTATAATTTTCAACTTTTGGAAACCGAGATTAAGTTTAAGGGCACAGAGCAAGTGGGAGAGAAAGAGTTGAAGGTCCCAAGTCTTTTTCCACTGGAGCTGGGAGATCCCTGAGAGCATCACAATAAGGGTCCACTGGCTCCATTCACATGCAGTGTTTATCTATATCTTAATTCATTTACAAAACAAAACAAGACAATCTCCAAATACTAACGCTATAATTATCTTCATTTCTCTGACATAGATCTATTTGTGTGAGATCAAAAGGGAAATGGGTTCAGGACTTTATTACCAATGCTGTAGTAGTTTTGGAGTCCATTATTTAATGGCTAAACTCTTGCTGTGGATATGTAACAGACATGCTCCAACTGCACCTTGTAAACCCCTTATTCTCCAGGCTCCAACAAGGGGATCATAGCTTGTAAAGCTTTCTGAGATACACGCCATTAAATGGAACATGTGGTCATTTGGGTATGGGCTATATGAGCTAAGAAAACCAGGTTCACTTAAGTAAGAAAAAAGAGATCATTTAAATAATGTCCAATTAAACTTTTTATAGCAAGGTAAAATATTGATAAATTGAGACCATTTTCAAGTATTTTCAATCATTTTAGTTGCTATGTATATGTCATAAATATTTTATGTAATACATAAAATGAAATAAATTGTTTACATAGCATATAAATAATATATATAGTGTATGTATGTATAAATATAGTGTGTGTGTGTGTATATATATGTATATATATATATATATAGAGAGAGAGAGAGAGATATTTTGTGTGTGTGTGTGTGTGCGCGCGCATGTGTGTGTGAGATATATTTAAGCAGTCCCCTAAGGGTCTGGACTAGCAGATTCTATTTATTTCAGCAAATAATTATGGAGTGCCCCCTATGAGCACCCACCTTGGTGTGCAGAGATTTTCCTGTGAACAAGACACAGACCTGCCCTTATGGAACTTCTGAGCTGCAGAGGAGATAGAAAATAAACAGCTAATTACATGAAAATTAATTTTACTGTGATTGCGATGACATTTTGAAGGAGAAAAATGGGGTGAAGGAATCACTGGGAGAGAGGGACAAAAGTGGGTAGATGAAATCAATTAGGGGACAATTATAGAAACTCAAGTGAGGACATAACAGCTCATTTCCCTTGTCCAAATGATGCTGTAGGTCTGCAGGCTATGTTGGGAACTTAACGATCATACTAAATTATATGAATAATTATGTTAACATATACATATATCATAGGTAATTTATAATATAATTAATACTTGTATTAATCTTTATATTAATGTGATTAAATTATGTTAAGCATGGGGACAGTAAGAAGCCAGGTTATTAAGAGATTTGCTCAGTGTTCTAGAAATTAACAAAATTGCATTTCTTTAAAAGTACTCTTAATTTGTATTCTCATTCTGAGGAAAGAACACTTCCTTCTCCTTGCAATTTGTCCAAAGCCTGAAGTTTCACTGTTTGTTATCTAATACGCATAATTTTGTACTATGTGCTAGTATTCTGTCAGCAGTGAAGTAAAGAACCCTTCTTGTTAATGGCACAAAAGTTTGGGACTATCTAGGCTCAGGATTTCTGCTAACCCAAGGACCTGGTGTGCTATGAATTCTTGAGTCATCATCCTTGAAGTGGGGAGGTCTGGTGACTAGAAGCCCCCTTTCTGTCAATCAGGGAGTAGCAAGGATCTACATACAGATGCTTTCTAACCATAGATTAAGTTGTCTCGCCTAAAGCTTTTCCACCCTAGGAAACAGTGGTATATAAGAACCCAGAGAGGATGGATTTAATTTTATAACTGGTCCAGCCTCAGATTTATGAGATTTACAAGATGGGACTAGCAAGTTCATTTTGGCAGTCGTACTATTTTAGGAAACTTTATATGTGACCCTCAGCAATCATCAATGATTTGAATATCTGGGATAAGTCAGAAGTCCTTAGTTTGACTCTTGGAGCTAGAAAACCATGAGACTGGGTGGAGTCACTCTCTAAATTTCAGTCCGTATGAAATCTGTGTCTTTCCATGGAGCTCAACACAGTGATGTGTGAGGCTGAATGTATACATGTACAACATCGGTCCACAGTGATGGAGAGACATGGAACTGGGAGATTATGGTCTTTCGAGTAGGCCGGATTGACATTTGGATCCCATTCCAACCACTTTGTAGTTGGACTTATGCTATTTCTTTCTTACTTTTCTAAGTCTCAGATTCCTCATTTGAGAGCACAAAACAACAAACCCTTGGCATCCATTCCTTAGGGTTGATAGAAGATTGCAGGAGCATATATTAAGTGTCTGATATATTGATATGCTTAATAAATGTTGGGACATTATTTTTTGTGATGCATATCCCTAATTCATCATGATTTTATTTTTTTGTTGTAGACTCTTCCCAAAATCCTTGATAAGCTAGCTCCAGCATTCACAATGAGCAGCTGCAGTTTCCTCGTGGAGAAATCCCGAGCCTCCACAGCCCGGGTGGTGGTGTGGAGAGAGATGGGGGTGTCCAGAAGCTACACAATGGAGAGCAGCTACTGTGGCTGCAACCAGGGGCCCTATCAGGTATGTGAGGCTCCGGCATATGCATACTTTCTGTCCAGCAGCTATGTACTGTAATGGGGGCACTGTTAAAGACCTCTCAGTTCTTCTTTCTCTCCTGAACGTGGAAGAAGTCTCCAGGTAGTCTGGCCTTGCTACCTGATCTTGCAGAACTAATCAATGATTGCATTCATTGGCAGCACAATCTGTGTTTATCCTGGAAGCAATTTGTACGTGCCCGTTGGTTTGGTTTCTCAATCATGTGCCCTGGCCAGCAAGTGGCAGGGAGCCTCCCTCAGACATGCACCCCCAGCTTTTATGGAACCTCGGCCTGGCGCTGTTATATGCATGGGGATCTCTTGTTACCTTTTGCACAACTCGACTGGTTCCCCTTGCATCATAAAGGGTGTAGGTTGGTGCATAGATATTGCCCTTTACATCCGTGTATTGTGTGCCTCTATCTTATGTGATTATCTAAATCAGCAGCTCTCTGTTGCCCTGCTATCACCAGAGCACACAGAAGTGTGTTCATGACATGTATCTCCCCAACATGAGTGGATCTGGGACTCATGCTCCAGTGTCAAGGGAAAGGCTCATATAAATCACATTTTTTTTTTCTACAGCTCTGTTAACTGCATGAGCAGCTGGATAGCTACTAAGGCAGCCTGCTTTAGCTGCTCTTCCCTGTCCCCACTAGAGGAGCATAAATAAGGGACATTGCGACAATGCCATGGTAGTAGATTCTTTTAAATTTGTTAGGCAAGCTGACAGTCTTCTATTCAATCCCAAGGATACCTGGACCTTACCAACATTAAATCTCATTACATTGGCTTTGATATTATCCTGGAACAGCCAGGAAGCACTTGGCGCCTACATGGTCCTGTGCTTGTGGAAATCTGGTAGCTCTCAGGGAAGACAGGGAGTGACAGGTGATGAATATTACCTAACTTCCCACCTAGCCAAAGACTTTTTTCTTTTTTCTTTTTTCTTTTTTTTTTTTTTTTGACACAGGGCTACTGAACCACCCGTTCTAACCTATTAATTCTGTTAAATAGCCAATCAGTCCAAACAGTTGCTCAAAATAAATTGTTCAGTTATTGAGTTAATAAATTATTAGATTGAATTAATCCAGTTTACCCAAATTAATGTCGATGTAGAAAAATAAGAGTGAGATCATTGGAGGGGCATGGGATTAGGCATCACAAGACCTCACTTTCCCACTTATCAGCAGTGTTGCAAGCTACATACCTCTACGAACCTGTGTATGTTTCATATATCAAATGTTAATATTCATAAGGATTCCTTTCCTCCCTACTGGACAAGAGTTTTTGTAAAGGCCAAAAGAGAATGTAGACATGAGTGCATCTGAAGGTTGTATCATCAGGAATATGTTCAGTCCCTTGGCATTCAAAACCTATATGATTGGGAAAAATAAGCCTGGAGTATTATTGACTCTAAGGACTTAAGGATATAGACTTGTATCCCTCTAGTTGTGTGCCCTTTGATGGATAGGGGCCAGACACTTATTTAAAGGAGGACTCCATGCATCCTTCACAGATCTATTGGAGTGGTGACTTTCATTGACTTTGTTTCTCCAAGTAGCAATTCAGGCTAACAGCTTCCAGTCAGATAAGTATCAGTGCCATTCATGATAAATCAACTAGAAACTCAAACCTCTGGAGTTGCTGTTTGAGAACTAGATGATTCAGACATTCAGGCCCCTACCAACACTCCATCTTCCGTGTAACAAACACATGGGCTGTTACAAATGACACGGAATGACAGAGTTGCTCAATGGGGTGGCTTTCACATACCAGCTCAGCATTTCCTCTGTGAAATTGTCCACGTGGCCTTTGCATGAGATCTTTGTAAGAAAGGATGGAGAAGGAATTGGCTAGAGGAAGCCCTAATGGTGCCAGACCTGGTTTTGCTTTAACAATCCCATCCTCTATATGAAACACCTCTCCGAATGGATTGGTTTTCTCCTTCCCTTTGTTTTTCTGTCCTTACAAATGCTGTTGAATAACTGAGCAAAATTGCAGACAGTGAGTAAGAGGATGATGAATAATTTTACAAAGGGGTAGGGGGAACACCCCAAGGGAAGGAAGCCAGCCCAGAATTGGGAGTTTTGGTGATTTTTGTTTGAGGTATATAATGCAGTCTATGAGCTATAAAGCAGTATAGAAATTTCCATCCTGAACATATTGCAAATGATTTTTGTACATTGAGAAGCTCAGTCCCAGTTGAGTCCTGAGGTTATTATTTTAAGGTCATCTTTCCATTTTTTGTTTAGCATTACCATTTATCCAAAAGATGGAGGGTACTTAAATACACCCATGAGGGGCATTCCTTCCTTCCTTCATAAGAATATCAATATTTTTGCAGTTTCTCTGGTTAATGCAGCTTTAAAGTAGTTCCAATCATTTCTCCCCCAGCACACTAAGTACCTGATTTGTTAGTATGGAAATGAAATATCATTTCTTACAATGACATTTATGTTGGAACGGCATTAAAGAACATAAGCTATTACCTTCAAATAATTATTACTAATATGATATTTTCTCTTCTATTTTCCAATCTATAGTTGGTTAATTTAAAAAAAAAGAATTCTCTTGCTTTTGTGTCTTTGGAATATAGTCTCTACTGCTAGGTTATACATTTAGATCTATAATCTCTGAGTCTCACCCACTGAGTGATTTACTTTAACTATTAGGGACTGGTCCAAAACTATCGAGGCTATGGAGGGGAAAAGCCAAAATGGAATCAGGCATACTCTCGGGACTCATGTTTTAGAGGTGTCCAGTCTGTGTGGATAGCTGTGTATTTCACACCTAGCATTTGCAGCCTGGGGTCACATACATGGTGTGTTTGCACATTCAAAGACATGTGCCTGGGCCCCATCGGCTGCTTATAACTTAGGACAGTGTGAGCACTGCCACCCAAGCAGGCTGTCCACATGCCCTTCGGCAATGCTGCTGACTTGTGGGCAAAACGGGTCTTCATCAGAGGAAGGACAGAGTGAGCACCTAAGGTCTGAAGAGTAACTCAACTGATATTTAAATCCCCTCACTTCACACTGCGTCCTATGGACCCTCCAGCAATCCATTTGCTATGCCACCAACAGAAAGATTTTCCAGTAACCCAAACCTATTCAAGTCACAGTGTTGCCCATAATCCTTCATTGTATCCAGAGCAAATCCAGCTCCTTATCATGCCAGGTAAGGCCTTGTACAACCTAATTCATTTGTGTAATGCTCAATCCCTTGTTTAGCATAGAGTACATGTTGAATATGTGTGATGATTGGCAAATGAATGGAAAAATAAGTGAACGAATGGATGGTGATTTCCATGTAGAGTCAGATGCTTATCCTCTCTGTCCATAGATCACTAGAAAAAGAGAAGGAATTGCCATGGTCACGTGTGACTAGAAGCCACTTTCAAATGAAGATTTTAATTTTTTAATTTTTTAAAGTTTATTCATTAATTGAGAGAGAGAGACAGAGTGAGATGAACAGAGAGAATTCCAAGTAGGCCCCATGCTATCAACACAAAGCCCAATGCAGGCCTTGATCCCAAGAACTGTGAGACCATGACCTGAGCCAAAATCAAGAGTTGGATGCTTAACCAATGGAGCCACCCAGGCGCCCCAGAAATGGAGATTTTTAGAGTCACTGAAATGGATAGTAATGGAAAATGTGTGGGCGAGAGAGGGAAATGTGGAAGAATGCAATGTTGAGTCCTCTCGAATCTGTCACTATACACATGATTTGAGAGCACCTAATGGATTCTTCCTCAGAGTAAGAAGATTCTAATCCAGGTGTACTCTCACATGGCCACATTCTAATAAAAAATGATGATTCAATGGAAGGACTTCCACCAGTATACAGGGGGGGATGCTGCAATGCACCTGCCAGATCCCCTTTCGGACCAAGGTACTCATTTTCCTGGCTGCTCACAGCTGTGTTCATCACCAGAAATTGTCTGCAGCTGATAGAAGTAGCCTTGATCAAAGCTTTGGCTTCTTAGTGTGAGCAGCTTGCATCCAATAGCTGTTCTGAGTGTGGGTACAAAGGCCTGGCCTCATAGCCCCAGTTGGGAACGCTCCAAAGGGCCATTTCAGCTCCAGAACTCTCTGTAGGATTGGCTGGGGCCTCTGTCACAATTGCACTGTGATTCAGCTTCCCACTCTGACCACTTCTGCTTTTTTCAGCACTCACAGGTGTTGTGCTGGTGAGTGCTCCCCGAAAGTCCTTCTGCAAAACAACTTACTGTATTTCAAAAAAAAACCCAAACAAACAAAAACCCTGAGATCAGGAAACAAAAACATTGCAACTAAGTGCTTGGCTATTGAAGATGGCTTGAGAGGGATGAACTTCATATGAAAAATTAAGTCATCTCACTTGGCTTGCAGGGCTCCCAGTGTCCTCCAGTTCACACTCTGCATCATTAGCTGTTTTAGGACGTAACCCCACACAGACTGGGAGACCACAGCTCAGTGCAGGGACTCTTGCACTGCTGCTCTACCTCCATTGTGGTCCAGAAGGGTTGCTGGGTGTATTAGTTTCCTGTGGCTGCCATCCCAAATCTCCATAAATTTGGTGGCTTAAAACCATAAATTTATTCTTGCACAGCGTTGGAGACTAGAAGCCTGAAATCAAGGTGCCGACGATACTATGTTCTCTCTAAAGCTCCAGAGGAGACTCTGTCCCATGCCTTTCTCATAACTTCTGTTTTTTGCTGGCTCGTAGAAATATCACTCCACTCTCTACCTTTATCTTTGTATGGCCTTCTCTGCTTGTATGCCTCTGTCTCTGTGTTATCTTTCCCTCACTTAAATTTAAACTTATTATTTTTTTTTATTTCTTATTGAAGTATAGTTGACATACAATGTTATATTAGTATCAGGTGTACAATATAGTGATTCAACAACTTAAACATTATTGGTTTCTTCTTTTAAGGACACCAGTCATATTGGATGTAGGGTCCAGCATACTCTAGTATGACCTCATCTTAACTAATTACACCTGCAACAACCCTAGTTCCAAATCCGGTCACATTCTGAGGTTCTGAGAAGGAAATGAATTTGGGGGGGATGCCATTCAACCTGGCACACTGGCTCAGGCAAGGAGGTACAGAATATACAGATCCAAGAACCAGAAAGAAGTTTTTATTTCTGTCTTCTTATTTCTATGCTGTAAAGCTTCAAACAATTTCTAGTCAGTCTTGTACCTCCTGAACAAGAAAATAAGAAGTTTCAGATTTTCTTGGAACATCTTGGAATCCAAATTCGAAGGACATTCCGTGTATGATGAATGCTGATTAGTGCTGCTTGAGGATTATAATGTATAGTACCATAAAGCAGTGATAATGGTAATAAACACATTTATGGTACTTACTCTTTGTCAAGCCTTTTTCAGATATTAAATTATTCCATCTTTGCTACCATGTGACAAAATACTGCAAAGTTGGTTTTATTATCATTACCATCATCGTCCTTATTTTCCAAATGGAGACACTTAGAGAGGCTAAGTAACTTGGTCAATGTCACACACATAGCTAGTATGTTTTAGAATCAGGGTTTGAACGCAGACAGGTCTGGCACTGGAATCTTTGCTTTTACCCTCATGCCTTTTGCTTCATAGGATGTCATCGGTCAAAGTATCCCTGGGCTTTGGAAACAGGAGAACTAGCTTCTGCTTTTGGCTGTCACCAAATAGATCTGCAGCAACAAGTTTCTCATGTATAATAGGAAAATGTAATTAGAACTGAAAATTGGACATGGTCTCTGCCAAAATCATGCTTGAAAAGGGTTGCCTTCGCTGGGTATCTAAGGAGCTGCTGGATCATCTAGATCAGGGCGCTCTCGCTTAATTCTGAAACCCCCAAAAACCTTCTATGGCACCTTCTGAGTAGATCCAATTTTCTAGGGAGAAAGTATTTTGCGTTTAGCACCAATTACCTAATGTCAGGAGATCTGTTCTACCCTTCACATCCCCCCATCTTATCCTGAGCTGTTTTGTTTTTTTATCTTTCCAGAGTAAACAAAGAGGAATTGGAGGAATACAATAGCTAGGTATTGGTGGCTGTCTATCAGGCACGGAAAATGGGAAGAGCACAGCTCGTCTTTAGTAAAACATCAGCTTAAGTTTGTATTAATCAACCTCCTATGTTGCTTTCCATACTCACTTCACTTCCTGAAGGCTCCTCTCCTTTTCGCATTTTTCCCATTAGGGAATGATTGCTCTCAACAACTCATTCAGTCTTTATTTGAGGACATCTCTTTTCCCCCCAAGTGTCCTAAGCCACAGAATCACCTCTCTACCAGGGTCTACACATATATTCTCTCTCTGCCACGCATGTGTGTGTATCGCACATATGTACACAGTTGTACGGATGTCCATACCAGCAGTTTTGAATGACAGCTTCATGTGGGAGGTGTAGTTTATCGTGTAGTGTGGGCACTTGTACCAGAGTTCCAAGGAGAGCTCTGCATTTAGCAGCCATGACCTCGAGACAGTGACCTGTTTTCTATGACTTTTGGTTGTAACGGTGATGTTCCTCACAGTTCCTAGTTATAGAAATGTTGTAAAGACTGAATGAGCTACTGCCTGTAAAATGTGTGTCACTATTTTCATACTAAACACTCAATACCTTTTATTGTTTGTATTCTTATTGATTGTATGCAAGAATTGTTAATGGTGGTTTTCTTTTTCATCTTAAGTACTGATACTTAGACTCCAACCCTCAGCCATAATTGTCTTGTTCATACTTTCTTAAGTACAACCATTGAGGTTAGACATCAGGTCTCTGTGATTTTTATTAACTTTAATAGGCAGCCAGGGTTGCCACAAATATAGGTACTGATTAATTACAATTCTAGAAAAGATGTACACATGGTCAAAGCCTAGAAAGAAACCTCAAAATAGCCATAGATTTTGGCTTTTATAAAGACCGATATCCATATAGCAATATTTATAGATTTAGTTACATCAAAGAAACTTCTGTGTGTATTACCTTGACATTTCCTCTGCCTTTTATTCTATCAAACTTCCCACACAATCTAGCCCATATTATAGCCAATTTGCATGCGAGGTCCTAGAAAAGAGAGGGGGAATTTGTGAGCCTGAGTCTGGGGGAAGGGAAAGAAAGAGCAAGGAGTAGAGGTCGGGACAGGAAACATACTTGAATTTAAAAGTCTATCCCGGGGCGCCTGGGTGGCGCAGTCGGTTAAGCGTCCGACTTCAGCCAGGTCACGATCTCGCGGTCCGTGAGTTCGAGCCCCGCGTCGGGCTCTGGGCTGTTGGCTCGGAGCCTGGAGCCTGTTTCTGATTCTGTGTCTCCCTCTCTCTCTGCCCCTCCCCCGTTCATGCTCTGTCTCTCTCTGTCCCAAAAATAAATAAACGTTGAAAAAAAAAAAAATTTAAACAAATAAAAAAAAAAAGTCTATCCCAATTATGAGCACAACTCAAGAATATATTTTGGATCACTATTCTCTCGGAACCCATTTCCTTATCGTATGGGCAGCCTCAAATTAGAATATGACTCTTTTTAAGCTCTGAATTGGGCGGGGGGGGAGGGGAATCCTGTTAATTTCACTAATGTAATCTGAGGAATAGGATTTCTCAAACTTTAATGAGCATAGGAATTACCTAGGGATCTTATATGATGCAGATGTTTGCACCACGTATCCATGTGACCTGGGGTATGGCCCAGAAATCTGCATTTTATTAAGTGCCCCTGAAGATTCAAATTCTGGTGACCCAGAGGCCAGTGACTGAGAAATGGGGCAGGTTACTAGTTTTTGCAGTTTCTGTTTTTGTTTGCTCGCTTCTGGTCTCCTTTGGGCTATAGGTGATCTTCCATGGCTTTTGTCATAAAGTCTCAAATTCTCTGCCTTCCCTACCCTTGTGTGTGTGTGTGTGTGTGTGTGTGTGTGTGTGTGTGTGTGTGTTTCATTTGTGCTTTTAGGTGATTGGCCTAGTTCTCTCACAAGAGTTGTATGGAAAAACTGTCCATATCCCAATGAGAGTTTAAAATGTTTCTGTTTGTTTTTCTAGCTCCTGGGGCATCCCCAGGTGAAAATTTCTTAAATTGGCTATAGAACAAAAGAGTATAGGAACAAATATAATTACATACAAAAGTGTTTTTTGGTCTATGTATACATTTTTCTGGGGAGAAAATCTATAGTTTTTAAGACATTGTTAAAAGAGTGGATGACCCCCAAATAATTAAGAGCTCATGACTTAGTTTACTGAATCCAAGATGTCTAGAAGCCCTTTACAGCTTCTTGGTTTCTGCTCTCTTAAAAAAAAAAAAAAAAAGTTTAATGTTTATTTATTTTTGAGAGAGAGAGGGCAAGCAGGGAAAGGGGGTGGGGCAGAGGATCCAAAGCAGGCTCTGTGCTGACAGCAGAGAGCCCAATGCAGGGCATGTAGAGCTTGAACTCATGAACCGTGAGATCATGCCCTGAGCTGAAGTCAGACACTTAACTGTCTCAGCCACCCAGGCGCCCCTTGGTCTCTGCTCTTAGGTCAGCTCTAGAAGCGTTTGACTTGACTTTGTGAAAATCATCCAGGAGTCTGTCACTCGCTGACTCCTTCTGCCTGCTTATCACTTAGCACAAGAACCATGATGTATCTCATTAAGTGTAGATTGGAGTTACTTCCATCTAAATCTTGTGTGATGACTAAAAGATTAGGACACTAATCTTTTCAGGATGATGCTTCTCACAGGTGGTCTTTCCGACTGAGGGTTTGTTAGAAACAAAGAGAGTCTCAGGCCCCACTGACTGCAGCAGGATCTACGTTTTAACAAGATCCTCAGGTGACCCGTGTCCCGAGGAAAGTCTAAGAAGCACTGATTCAGAGCAGCCTTGGTCAGCAGTGAGGTGAGAAAGGATTAGGGCTCACCAAAGGGAAATTGGGGAGTTCTCCCTTTTCTACTGGGGCAAGGACATTGTTCCCCAAATTTTTGTGAACTGGAATGAGCTGCTGTTTATGAATGGGATTTAAAAATTGAAGGTGGCCCTCAATATGAGACATACTGTGATCTGTGCCAACATTTTAATGCTAGATGAGTCTCTTCTTGTCCCCCTAGCCACCCACCCCCCCATATGCTCTCACCTTCTCCACTCTAGGGCTTTGAAAAGAGAAGGACAACTTTCCAAAAGTCCGTTTGGCCATCAGAATGCCACTTCATTCCTTTGTAAATACAAATATAAAACACAGCTCTAATCTATCATTTTAGTATTAGCCACTATTTGAACCATTCACGTCTATGCCCTTTTTGTTCTTATTAACTGTGATTCAACAAGTGTTGCCTTGGTGTTCTTTTTTTTTTTTTTTTAAGCCTCATTGTGTATGATCTCAAAACACAGTCTGAGCCATTTATTAACTCAATGTGGGCTTAATGATGAAGTGAAATATTGTCCTCATCCTCTAGCCCTCAATTCCATAATGTATGTCAGCATTATGATAGAATATTAAAAGGAATTAAATAAAAATCAAGAGGCAGAGATGCTAATAAGGTTGCCAGCAGGGGTCTTTCCTGGGATTACTAATGCCTTGGGAGCTGTGAATTTTAAATGCCCATTGTAGAAAATGGTTCATTGTTTCAAAAGTAAGGATAGAATCTGGCCCTTGGGATCATCCAGAGAGCCTCAAATGACCTCTGATCCTTTAAAAATATGTGGCTTCAAAGGACCAAGAAGAAGAAAAGATGGTTTATCTCTGTAAATCTCACTCTCCCCATGTGATCAATGTAAGTGCAATCAACCAAATACCCTAAAGGAAAGGATATAAAACCAAAGGAAGGATTAATTTAATCCGGGGTTTTATGTAGCTTGTATCATAGGGGAAAAGGACAGGCCAAACCTGAGATACATTTCTTTGGTTTTTTCTACGTGACTGAGTTCCTTGGAGTAGCTTCTCCTAACACAGGAGCTGAGAAAGCAGTGTCCCACTCTTGAGAGTAATCCGCAGGATATATTCTCTGTGAACTAGAGTGGACCCCAGACCAAGACTGTGAAAGGTGATCCTTTCCTCCAGCCAATTTTTAAATTCTCTACCTGGTGTTCCCTCCAAAGGAGTGGCCTCCAAGATTTCTCTTTTTAAAAACTAAGCAGTAATTATCTTTATAAGCCTGTATTCCCTGAATGTAAATGAGAAAAGAAGACTTTAGAATATTTTGAACCATGGTATTAGGAGGTAGGCATTAGATATTTTTATATACATTTATACATCCTTTCTTCATTGATTAGTTAACATATATTTGTTAGGCATCTACTCTGTTTCACGCTGAAGTTTGTGACTGGGGATGTTTACAGAAATCTAAAAACACTTAGCAAAGACCAGGCACATGGTCAATTCATCTTCATTCATTCATTCTTTCATTCATCATTCAGTAAACATTAAAAAAAAATCCAGACAATATGTTAGGTGCCAAGAATATGACAGAGTGGAATTGACAGCTTCCTACTCTCTCAGGGTTTATAGTCCAGCCAGAAAGGCAGTTAATTAAGTCAGCAATAACAGCAGACAGTCGTATGAAAACAACTGGGTGTTATAATAGAACACAGAAGGAGATAATTTAGGGCTTTGCTAACTGTTGGTTGAGTTGAATATGAATTATCCACAAATTACTTTTTTTGTGTGAAATTGGAAAAGGTAATTCACCTGACAAAGGAAAAGACACTTGTTTGAAAGTCGGCTAAGGTCAGGGAGTTCTTGATTTTTCTTTCATCCTCATTTGCTTTCATGCTACTTCTGGCTCATTTCATAGTTCTTATTTTTTTCCTTAAAGTTTTTTTTTTTAAAGTTTATTTATTTTGAGAGACAGATAGAAATGCAGGTTGGGGGGCAGGGCATGGGTAAAGAGGGAGGGAGACAGAGAATCCCAAGCAGGCTCCACACTGTCAGCACAGAGCCTGATGATGAGCCTTGGACTCATGAACTATGAGATCATGACCTGAGCTGAAATCAAGAGTCAAATGCTTAGCTGACTGTGCCACCCAGGTGCCCTTCATTTCATATTTTTAAATTGCACCCTGTAATTCCACATTGGGGATGCATATTATGCTGAATTTGAGTACACTGGAGCATGCAAGTGTGTTCTCCTATCCCTTCTTCCTGCATTCCCTCCCTAGGAACACACAGGAACCTACCGCAGGTGTTTCTATGGAGCTTATAGTGAACCACACCTCCCTGAAGGCAGACACAGAATTGAAAGATCAGAAATGTTTCCAAATCCTCCTTCAACTGGTACTGAGTAATGAAAGTTAAATAATGGTAATCTTGATTATTTTATGAATTGAATGTCTGGCTCTACCCCCCAAGTATTCCTGAAGACAACAAAAATCATAGTAGGAAAATACCCTTTGCCTAGTGGTTTATAACTCATAAAACAGTTTCATAAACTATTATCTCAGGTGAGCCAGAAAACCACCACAGATCAAGTGTGAGGGGAAATGGAAATGAAAGATTAAAAAAAAAAGTGAGCCTGGGATGGCACAGAAAACAGTGAGAAGTGTGGCTGATTATTGGGCTGGTCAAAGCAGTTGGGTGGGCTTGCTCAGCTATGTGACATGTGTCTGGATAAGGCTATGTGCAGAGCCATTTCTGGGATGAGGTGTTGAGATGGAAGAAAGACTTATCTGCCAGCTATGCATGCCCCCCTTCCTGGTTCCCATTAGTCAAAATGTGTCTCCAGAGAAGTGAATCCATATGTCCAGCTGGCACCATTGGGACCTTTTTGTAGCCATTCATCTAAGTCCAGAAATGGTAGATGGGGCCAGAAACTCAGGATGGAAGGCTGGTGGACCTGGTTCTAGAATAGCAGCAATGAAGGAAGTCCTCCCAAGGATGCCAACTGGTCAGCCCCAGTATGTGGAAATGTGAGGAGCCCAGCAGAATTGGTGGCACCCAAGGCAAGGCTCACCCCTGGGGGTCCAGGAGTTGGCATCACCAAGGGAATCTGAGGAGGTGCCTAAGATCTGTCCTATACAATTACCAAGAAAAGTCTTTTTTATTTTTTAAAATATAAAGTTAGAGCAACAAAGTGACAGTATGCAACTAAAATATTCATAACCCTTCATCCTAAAATTCCCACTTCTAGAAATGTAAGTCCAGAAGTGCATGAAGATACATGTACAAAGATGCCATTGCCTGTTCATGGTGAACAAGGAGACATGACCTTAACTCCCATCACCCAAGGGTCAGTGAAATACACAGTTGTCTGTTTGAACAATGGATGCCTCAGACAGAAGGCACAAGATAATTGCACTCACCTGGTCTTTAGCACTTCTGTCCACTAGCTCCATCATTTATGGCCAATATTTAGGGAAAATTATTTAGTCTTTTTAACAGTGTAGTCATCAGAAAAATGGGGATGATGAGTTTACCCCCCTCAGCATATGCTTGTATGCAAAGCACTTGGGAGAGCATCTCACACCAAATACCAGCTAATCCTCATCTTCATTGTCATCATCGCTTATATATTGTTACACTCAGTCTACTGATGTGAAAGCTGAGATGGAGAAAATTTAAGGGACCTTTCTTTCTTTTTTTTTTTTGAGTTTTTTTATTTTTAAATAATCTGTACACCCAACATGGGGCTCAAACTCCCAACCCTGAGATCAAGAGTCCAGTGTTTCACTGACTGAGCCAGCCAGGTGCCACCCCTTAAATGTTATTCCTTAATGCTTGACAACTTGTCAGTAGTGGGATTTGAATTTAAACCATTCTAATTAGAATCGGAACACACAAAATCCTATGTTACGGCAGGTTGCCTCACATTGATGAAAATTTCGGGCGTCACAGAGCTCGGGCAAGCAGCTATTGTGTTACATGGCAAAATTTGTGTCTAAAACGATCTTAGCAAAATGGAATCCTGGAAAGTATCAAAAGAAAGACTTCATATGGGTAATTGGGAATTCCTACTTTTGGTTAAAACAAAACATCGCTCAAGTAGAAGATGGTTTATAAAAAAATATTTAGAGGTTTTACTTACTGGTAATGTAATATGATTAAAATGTGAAGTACGTTACAAATGTGAATGTGATATTGGACTACATTAAAATTATCATAATTGCTTAGAATGAGAAAGCTGATATTCTGTCTTCTCCAACTCTGTATAATTGCACTGAAAAAAAAAAAATGTGTTCCATCAGCAACAGGACTCGATTTTCGAGAACTGTGCTAAAAGTATGCAATGGTCGGGTAAAAAGTGCCTTTTGAGCCATCCTAAGGAGGATGGAGTTTATTTTCAAAGATACTAGGTGTCCATCCATATGATTAAAGGAGAGATGTGATGGGGTCTTATCTGTTTTTTAAAATTTTTTTTTTCAACATTTTTATTTATTTTTGGGACCGAGAGAGACAGAGCATGAACGGGGGAGGGGCAGAGAGAGAGGGAGACACAGAATCAGAAACAGGCTCCAGGCTCCGAGCCATCAGCCCAGAGCCTGACGCGGGGCTCGAACTCACGGACCGCGAGATCGTGACCTGGCTGAAGTCGGACGCTTAACCGACTGCGCCACCCAGGCGCCCCTGTTTTTTAACAGTTGTGTGCTGAAAGGGACTAGAGACAGGGAGGCCATGTTTGGAAGGAGGGCAGAGGCATTTGGAAGCAAATGAGAGAGACAAACACCTTCAAGAGGGATTCAGAAGGTTGGAACTCACTGGGTCTGGTAAAGGGCTGGATGGTGTGGTGGGGGATGGAGAAGTGGGGAAAAACTCGGGTGACTTCCAGATTTTAGGACTGGATTCAAGATAAGAAATGTAAGGGAAATCATCTTGTGGGCATGTGTGAGAGAGAAAGGGTGATTATATGCATCAGGAAGTGAAACACAGGCAGGGAAACTGACTACTTCTTTGGGTGTTACTGAAGACACGAAACACTCAGTTTGGCTTAGTAGATACACTCTATGGCCAGTTCTCTCTGTGAAATTCTTGATTCTGTAATCAGAACATTAATGGAGGAGAATGTGAAGTTGCTACGTTACCCTTATGAGGGACTTTCTAACACACACTCATTACTTCAACACAACTGACCTTATCTAGCTTGCAGACTAATTTAAATTCTCAAGCTTATTTCATTTGTGCACTCCAAAATGCTTATTATAGATGTCCTTATTGCTATCAACTTCCTAATGCTGTCTTGACTGAAGAAAGGGGTTCTGGATCAAACTTTACTATACAAACTTGGCCATTTGTATACACATATAATATACATAATATGTTATAAACATATATATTTTTCTAACCATAATACAGTAAAATCAAGAGAAAAAAATAAAAACAGTAAGGCCCAGAAGTATACCTATGTCTACCATTGTTTTTGTCATTTTGATGTTGCTTTCTAGACTTTGGCCATATGTACATCTTTTCTAGAATTGTCATCAATCAGTACCTATATTTGTAGATTATTCCTTTTTTTATATTATTCATTTTTAGTTAACTTTACAGCTTAAGGGTTTTCCATCTTTCTCTGAAGACTCTACACTTTGAACAGTTTTCCCCCAATATTGCATTTATCACACTGCAATTTACTTAAAATTGTTAGACGTTTAGTTTGCTTCCAAACTTTTGTCTGTTTTATGCAAACTATGGATGTAAGTTGTTTATGTATAATTTTTCCCGACTCACCACCAATATTTTCAACTAATAGGTTAGAGTTCCAAAGGGGAATTTTAGGTTAAAGTGCTTCTGAAAACATGGAACTTGATCTTGCAAGATATCATTCACCCCAGCTGAGTTTGGACTTGGCCTTGACCCCTTTCTCATAATGTTGAGAAGTTGAATTTCCACTTGGGCTTATTAGTTTAACCATATACATAGCACACTTACTAAATGAGAGAACCACTCAGCATACGAAGGAAGACAAGATACAAATAGAATGGCCACTTTTATTTTAAATGTATTTCTCAAACTCTGGCATCTCTTGATTTTGATTATTCCTTCTTACTAATTTTTCCCCCGGATCAGTTAATGGGAAGATCTAGTGCCAATGTTTCATATAAGTTTTCTTATTTCATATATTGTCATAGAAAGGAATTCATGGTTTTTTTTTGTCAATTTAGTTTTTAGCTTTTGTGAAATGGTATCCTAAAAGAAACCATTGAAACAACCATCAGGTTGACTTCCAAATTGGATCATCATTGTGTCATTCATTTGAAATCTCATTTACCACTGAAAATCACTGCCAATTATCATAACAAATCAATTTTTGTGTCCTCACATTCCTTAAGGTACTCCTCAGTTACCCATGAATGGGTTGAGTACAGCTGTTCACAATCAACCCCGTAATATAACCTAGAACTAAAACCTTCCTCTCTCCCAAATCTCCGTGATAGAGATACTTCCTCACTGGATCAGCATTGGTGCAGAGATAAGACCTTGGTAATTTCAGTTGCAAAACATTAAAGAGATTACCAAGGAAAGTTTTCTTCTGGAAAATGGAACTCCAAAGACTTCTTTAAGGATTCAGGATACGAGTTTAATTTGGATTACCAGGTTCATATGCAACGATGATAAATATACACTGGCATGAGGCATTAAAATGATTACTAAAGCAAGGATGATTTCTCTAGCTCAGACTTTCTCAAACTTGGTACTACTATCATTTTGGGGCTGAATAATTCTTGATTATGGGGGCTGTCCCTTGTGTTGTAGAGTGTTTTCAGTCCCTGGCCACCATCAGATGCCAGTAACACCTCGCTAGTCATGATAACAAAAATATATCCAGACATGGTCAGTTGTCCCCATATGGATCAGAACCACCGTTCTTGAGAATCATGCCTTACTACAGATGTTTTCTTTCCCAAGGCCCCTCTTTGCATCTTGGTTTCCTCAACTGCGAGGCACCCGGGTGGCTCAGTCAGTTAAACATCTGACTATTGATTTCGGCTCAGGTCATGGTCTCATGGTTCATGAGATGGAGTAATACATTGGCCTCTGTGCTGGCAGCAAGGAGCCTGCTTGGGATTCTCCTTCTCCCTCTCTCTCTACCCCCCCCCCCCCACTTGCTCTCTCTCTCTGTCTCTCTCTCAAAATAAATAAGTAAACATTAAAAAAAATCAGAAGACTGACTTGGATTATATCCAAGTCATTCTCCAATCATAAAATTACTGGACCATGCCTGAGCTAGACAAATAGGCTTCATGTCTACATGATTTTCCAAACCCTAGTCTTTTGTGATTTCTCAAGTTAAAAAAATCACAACAATGTTTTGAAAATGTTTTCAAAGAAACACTGTGGTGCTATTAGTTGGGGAATGTAAACAAAATGGGCTACTGTTGTCTCTAAGGAGAAAAGAAAATAATCTTTACAGACCAAGACTGGAGATTTTGTTTGTGCTAATGCCCTAAAGTTTCAAGATTGGAAGCAAGCTGGGGTATGATGGAATCAGAAGATAGGAGAAAAGTGGCTCAAACCAAGAATGAATAGAAAAGAATGAAAAGCCAATAGGTTTCAAGTCTGAAAATATGCACATCACTTTTTTTTTTTTTAAACATAACATAAACAAATGGGAAGAGAAAAAAAAAAAAAAATCAAGGAGTCCAGGAACTGATTTCCTAAAAGCACATTGTTTGCTTTGGGAGGCTAATTCTTTCAACATTTTGTTACTTAACTTTCACAAAGACTGGAGACTAGGTGTCAAATCCATCAGTTGGTTTCAGGGCAGATGGGAAGGAGTGGTTAATGAATTCAAGACCCTGGTGAGAAGTAGAAACTCTGAAGTTCTAGGATAGCTGTGACAGCGGGTGGCACTGAATAAAGTGACTGAGAATACCTAGCTGTGTTCCACATAACTCTACCGTCACCCTGGAAAGGGCTTTTGTAATGCTCAGTGTCTATTTGGACACAGTCTTGTCAGCACACCCTGTGCACTGAATAACACCAATGGATTTGGGTTCAACTTCATGGGCAAGAACATTTGTATCTGAGAGATAGCTCCTGACAAAATCTAATCAGAAAGAAGGGGAAAGGATATTAAATCTCTGTCTTTTGTGCTCTCTCTCTCCCTCTCTGTCTGTCTCTCTCTGTCTGTCTCTCTCTGTCTCTGTCTCTCCCTCTCTCTCTTCCTCCTAACCCTTTACTTCTAAGTTATCTAGGCAGGGAAACTTAAGAGTCACCCCCTAAGTATTCATGACTGTGAATAATAACAAGTAATGTTATTTAAGTACTTGACCTCATAATAACTCATCATACTTGTTAAAGCTCTTACCTTTGCATGTGTTAGATTAACTGTCTATATAAACCTATAAGGTAGTTGCTACCTCTTAGGATACAGGAATTAGAGCAGAGAATAATTAGGTAACATGTCCCAAAGTCACACAGAGAGTAAGTTGAAAGAACTGGGATCTGAGCCCAATCAGACTCCCTCCTGGAGTCTTCTCCCGACTGCTCTCTCCTACCACTTCACTGAGCATGCTCCAGCATGGTCTTATATCATCTTAACCACCACCTTATGAGTAGGTATTATTTGTATTTTTTTCCCACAGAAGAGGAAACCTAGGTGCAAAGAGGTTGAATCATCTGTCAAAGGTCACGTAGGAACAAAGTAAGGAATCAGGGATTCAAACTTGGTTGGGCCACCCTCAACCTTTGCTCTGACGTCTGTGCTTTTTGCCTCCTCTGGAAGAGCTAGAAGGGCTTTTCCAAGGCAACTGCACAGTGTGGCTGATGCCATCGGAGTCGCAAATAGCTCGTATGGTAGCATGCTCTCCTTGTTCAGAGGAAGATGTTACATTTGGCTGCTAGGAAGAGAAATGCAAAAAGCCTTCACGGAGGGGGTGGTATTAGGGTTTGGGGGAAATGGCCTTATTTTATAGGCAGAGATTGAGGAGAGAGCATGTTGTGGGGAAAAAACAGCATATGAAAATGCGTAGAAGCTGCCCTCCTGGAAATGTTATTCAGTTGGTCATGGAGAGGTTTAGGGCAGTGAGAGGTGTGTACCCTTTCTGAAAACAGACATGCTATGCCTTTCCTAAAGATTTTCTTGAAAGCACAACAATTCAGGGAATCTCAGGTCTCAGAAAAAAAGTTTGGGTTCAAAAGAGAAAAGGGCATGCTTATCAAAGCCATTACCAATGACAGCCTCAGAAAGTCACCAGGAGGAGAGAAGGTGCTGCTATATGGGGACCTGTGCCTGCCCTGGGTTACCCCCAAAGTGGGGGCCATTGGGGTAAAAAAATCCCAGTATGAGAGTTACAGCCCATAGGAAGCTTCTAACTATTTCACAGGCCCTCAGGAGTCACTAGAAAGCCAGAACTGTCTTTAGCCACAATCCTTTTTCTGAAACAAGTAACTGGTATATACATGTATTTATATGAAAAGTGTTACTAATAAATAACATGTATGTTCTCAGCACTATAGTCAGTGATTCTAAATAGTAACTCATTTAAAGACCTCAGTAATTCTTATGTTTAATTGCCACAATGAGTAAGTTTACATTTAGGGAGAAAATTAAGTTTATGAAGAGAATTTTAAAAGTCTGCATTAAAAGAATATTGTGATATTTGAAGTCAGAGGGAGCTAGAGATGACTACTCACTTGATATGGAACATAGTCCATCCCTTCAGTGAAGGTGATGAAAGAATCTGAGCTTTAGAGGCCTTGGTCTCTTAATGGTGTTACCAAAGACTGCTGCAGTGGGGCTTTTCCAGTTACTGCTGTCTGAAGAGGATGCAGCCAATAGGAGTCCTGCTGTCCCAAACAAAGAGACATGTCCCAGGAGAAGAAAATTGGCAGCAGTAGCCTACCTTTTGTGTCCTGCTCGGGGGAAGTTATGGCAGAGATTGTCGGGGTGTGTTGTTTTTGTCTTTTCAATATTTTTAGAAAGCCTGAGCATGCAAACACATAGAATTCATTTGCCTGGGGTCAGGTACTATGGCACCTGCAACCTGCCACTGCAGGTCAATTATATTTCTCATTTCTATTTTCATAAAATATGGGCTTTTATTGCTGCTTGTTTTGCTTAGTGTGATGCTTTTGCAATTATTCATCTTATGCAACATTGCTTTTTTTCAGTGATAAACCAACCTTGCATTCCTGGTATAATAAACCGCTACTTGTTTGTGATTAATTTTCTTTGTATATGCTTCCAGAGTCATTGTGAAGATACTTTGTTACAGATTTTTGCCTTTATGTTTTTGAGGTATATTTGTTTTTAATATTATTTTTTTTATTGTCTTTAAGTTTTGTACACAGTATAATGGTGGTCACATAAAATGTGGTAGAAAATGTTCTTTCTCCTATTTCATTAAATAGGTTAGAGAATATAAATGTTATTAATTCTTCAAATATTTGATAAAATTCACCAATGTAATCATCTAAACCTGGATTTTATTTGTGGAAATGCTTTTTTATAATGATATTAGGCTTTGGTCACTTTCATGTACCTTCAAATGTGTGTGTGTGTATATGTATATATACATATATATATATATGTATATATATACATGTGTGTGTATGTGTGTATATTCTAATATTGAAATTTATAATCTTGGGGCAGGTTAGTATGATACACACTGCTCCTTCATTATCAGAAGCATAACAAAGTAAAATCTAATTTTTCAAACTCAACAATATATTGCAACATATTTCTATATTAATAAATACACAAGAGTACTTTAGGGCATTTCATTTTGTGCGTGTATGGCAACTTATTTATCTGATTTCTCTACTTGTGTACTCACGCTTAGTTTTTCAACCCCCCACTCTGCTGAGGCCTTCTTTACCCCAATGACAGCAACAACCTTGCTAATGTCAAGCTTGATAATTTCCTACACAAAACTTGTCTCAAAATATTCCTAGAAGGATCGTTTCATTTATTTATTTATATATTTTTAAAATTTATTTGAGAGAGAGAGAGAGAGAGAGAGAAACAATCTTAAGGCTCCACACTCAGCATGGCTCAATCCCATGACTCTAGGATCATGACCTGAGCCAAAATCAAGAGTCAGAAGCACAACTGACTGAGCCACCCAGGGGCCCCAGAAAGATCCTTTTAAAGCATAGGTCCACTTATGGCATTCCTCTTCTCAAAACACTGCAAAGTTGGGGCGCCTGGGTGGATCAGTTGTTTAAGCGACCAACTCTTGGTTTCTGCTCAGGTCATGATCTCATGGTGCATGGGATCGAGCCCCTTGTTGGGCTCTGTGCTGACAGTGAGGAGGCTGCTTGGGATTCTCTCTCTCCCTCTCTCTCTCCCTCTCTGCCCCTCCCCCACTCACACACACGTGCAAACTCTCTCTCTCTTTCTCAAAATAGATAAACAAGCATAAAAAAATTTTAAAAACACCACACTGCACAGTTTCTCCAATTTGCTCAGAATATAAAATCCCAAACCCTTAGAACAATTTATAATTCCCTCCATGATCTGCCTCCTGGTGTGTCATCTCCTCATTCACTGTTCCACACACTGGTTTCTTTCTTTTTTTTCTTTTTTTATTTATATATGAAATTTATTGTCAAATTGGTTTCCATACAACACCCAGTGCTCATCCCAAAAGGTGCCCTCCTCAATACCCATCACCCACCCTCTCCTCCCTCCCACCCCCCATCAACCCTTAGTTTGTTCTCAGGTCCCAACAGTCTCTTATGCTTTGGCTCTCTCCCACTCTAACCTCTTTTTTTTTTTTTTTCCTTCCCCTCCCCCATGGGTTCCTGTTAAGTTTCTCAGGATCCACATAAGAGTGAAACCATATGGTATCTGTCTTTCTCTGTATGGCTTATTTCACTTCGCATCACACTCTCCAGTTCCATCCACGTTGCTACAAAAGGCCATATTTCATTTTTTCTCATTGCCACGTAGTATTCCATTGTGTATATAAACCACAATTTCTTTATCCATTCATCAGTTGATGGACATTTAGGCTCTTTCCATAATTTGGCTATTGTTGAGAGTGCTGCTATGAACATTGGGGTAAAAGTGCCCCTATGCATCAGTACTCCTGTGTCCCTTGGATAAATTCCTAGCAGTGCTATTGCTGGGTCATAGGGTAGGTCTATTTTTAATTTTCTGAGGAACCTCCACACTGCTTTCCAGAGCGGCTGCACCAATTTGCATTCCCACCAACAGTGCAAGAGGGTTCCCGTTTCTCCACATCCTCTCCAGCATCTATAGTCTCCTGATTTGTTCATTTTGGCCACTCTGACTGGCGTAAGGTGATACCTGAGTGTGGTTTTGATTTGTATTTCCCTGATAAGGAGCGACGCTGAACATCTTTTCATGTGCCTGTTGGCCATCCGGATGTCTTCTTTAGAGAAGTGTCTATTCATGTTTTCTGCCCATTTCTTCACTGGGTTATTTGCTTTTCGGGTGTGGAGTTTGGTGAGCTCTTTATAGATTTTGGATACTAGCCCTTTGTCCGATATGTCATTTGCAAATATCTTTTCCCATTCCGTTGGTTGCCTTTTAGTTTTGTTGGTTGTTTCCTTTGCTGTGCAGAAGCTTTTTATCTTCATAAGGTCCCAGTAATTCACTTTTGCTTTTAATTCCCTTGCCTTTGGGGATGTGTCGAGGAAGAGATTGCTACGGCTGAGGTCAGAGAGGTCTTTTCCTGCTTTCTCCTCTAAGGTTTTGATGGTTTCCTGTCTCACATTCAGGTCCTTTATCCATTTTGAGTTTATTTTTGTGAATGGTGTGAGAAAGTGGTCTAGTTTCAACCTTCTGCATGTTGCTGTCCAGTTCTCCCAGCACCATTTGTTAAAGAGACTGTCTTTTTTCCATTGGATGTTCTTTCCTGCTTTGTCAAAGATGAGTTGGCCATACGTTTGTGGGTCTAGTTCTGGGGTTTCTATTCTATTCCATTGGTCTATGTGTCTGTTTTTCTGCCAATACCATGCTGTCTTGATGATGACAGCTTTGTAGTAGAGGCTAAAGTCTGGGATTGTGATGCCTCCTGCTTTGGTCTTCTTCTTCCAAATTACTTTGGCTATTCGGGGCCTTTTGTGGTTCCATATGAATTTTAGGATTGCTTGTTCTAGTTTCGAGAAGAATGCTGGTGCAATTTTGATTGGGATTGCATTGAATGTGTAGATAGCTTTGGGTAGTATTGACATTTTGACAATATTTATTCTTCCAATCCATGAGCAGGGAATGTCTTTCCATTTCTTTAAATCTTCTTCAATTGCCTTCATAAGCTTTCTATAGTTTTCAGCATACAGATCCTTTACATCTTTGGTTAGATTGATTCCTAGGTATTTTATGCTTCTTGGTGCAATTGTGAATGGGATCAGTTTCTTTACTTGTCTTTCTGTTGCTTCATTGTTAGTGTATAAGAATGCAACTGATTTCTGTACATTGATTTTGTATCCTGCAACTTTGCTGAATTCATGTATCAGTTCTAGTAGACTTTTGGTGGAGTCTATCAGATTTTCCATGTATAATATCATGTCATCTGCAAAAAGCGAAAGCTTGACTTCATCTTTGCCAATTTTGATGCCTTTGATTTCCTTTTGCTGTCTGATTGCTGATGCTAGAACTTCCAGCACTATGTTAAACAACAGCGGTGAGAGTGGGCATCCCTGTCGTGTTCCTGATCTCAGGGAAAAAGCTCTCAGTTTTTCCCCGTTGAGGATGATGTTAGCTGTGGGCTTTTCATAAATGGCTTTTATGATCTTTAAGTATGTTCCTTCTATCCCGACTTTCTCAAGGGTTTTTATTAAGAAAGGGTGCTGGATTTTGTCAAATGCCTTTTCTGCATCGATTGACAGGATCATATGGTTCTTCTCTTTTTTTTTTGTTAATGTGATGTATCACGTTGATTGATTTGCGAATGTTGAACCAGCCCTGCATCCCAGGAATGAATCCCACTTGATCATGGTGAATAATTCTTTTTATATGCCGTTGAATTCGATTTGCTAGTATCTTATTGAGAATTTTTGCATCCATATTCATCAGGGATATTGGCCTGTAGTTCTCTTTTTTTACTGGGTCTCTGTCTGGTTTAGGAATCAAAGTAATACTGGCTTCATAGAATGAGTCTGGAAGTTTTCCTTCCCTTTCTATTTCTTGGAATAGCTTGAGAAGGATAGGTATTATCTCTGCTTTAAACGTCTGGTAGAACTCCCCTGGGAAGCCATCTGGTCCTGGACTCTTATTTGTTGGGAGATTTTTGATAACCGATTCAATTTCTTCGCTAGTTATGGGTCTGTTCAAGCTTTCTATTTCCTCCTGATTGAGTTTTGGAAGAGTGTGGGTGTTCAGGAATTTGTCCATTTCTTCCAGGTTGTCCAATTTGTTGGCATATAATCTTTCATAGTATTTCCTGATAATTGTTTGTATCTCTGAGGGATTGGTTGTAATAATTCCATTTTCATTCATGATTTTATCTATTTGGGTCATCTCCCTTTTCTTTTTGAGAAGCCTGGCTAGAGGTTTGTCAATTTTGTTTATTTTTTCAAAAAACCAACTCTTGGTTTCGTTGATCTGCTCTACAGTTTTTTTAGATTCTGTATTGTTTATTTCTGCTCTGATCTTTATTATTTCTCTTCTTCTGCTGGGTTTAGGCTGCCTTTGCTGTTCTGCTTCTATTTCCTTTAGGTGTGCTGTTAGATTTTGTATTTGGGATTTTTCTTGTTTCTTGAGATAGGCCTGGATTGCAATGTATTTTCCTCTCAGGACTGCCTTCGCTGCGTCCCAAAGCATTTGGATTGTTGTATTTTCATTTTCGTTTGTTTCCATATATTTTTTAATTTCTTCTCTAATTGCCTGGTTGACCCACTCATTCGTTAGTAGGGTGTTCTTTAACCTCCATGTTTTTGGAGGTTTTCCAGACTTTTTTTTTTTTTTTTAATTTTTTTTTTTTTCAACGTTTATTTATTTTTGGGACAGAGAGAGACAGAGCATGAACGGGGGAGGGGCAGAGAGAGAGGGAGACACAGAATCGGAAGCAGGCTCCAGGCTCTGAGCCATCAGCCCAGAGCCTGACGCGGGGCTCGAACTCACGGACCGTGAGATCGTGACCTGGCTGAAGTCAGACGCTTAACCGACTGCGCCACCCAGGCGCCCCTTCCAGACTTTTTTCTGTGGTTGATTTCAAGCTTCATAGCATTGTGGTCTGAAAGTATGCATGGTATGATTTCAATGCTTGTAAACTTATGAAGGGCTGTTTTGTGACCCAGTATATGATCTGTCTTGGAGAATGTTCCATGTGCACTCGAGAAGAAAGTATATTCTGTTGCTTTGGGATGCAGAGTTCTAAATATATCTGTCAAGTCCATCTGATCCAATGTCTCATTCAGGGCCCTTGTTTCTTTATTGACCGTGTGTCTAGATGATCTATCCATTTCTGTAAGTGGGGTGTTAAAGTCCCCTGCAATTACCACATTCTTCTCAATAAGGTTGCTAATGTTTATGAGTAATTGTTTTATATATTTGGGCGCTCCGGTATTCGGCGCATAGACATTTATAATTGTTAGCTCTTCCTGATGGATAGACCCTGTCACTATTATATAATGTCCTTCTTCATCTCTTGTTACAGCCTTTAATTTAAAGTCTAGTTTGTCTGATATAAGTATGGCTACTCCAGCTTTCTTTTGGCTTCCAGTAGAATGATAAATAGTTCTCCATCCCCTCACTCTCAATCTAAAGGTGTCCTCAGGTCTAAAATGAGTCTCTTGTAGACAGCAAATAGATGGGTCTTGTTTTTTTATCCATTCTGATACACTATGTCTTTTGGTTGGCGCATTTAATCCATTTACATTCAGTGTTATTATAGAAAGATATGGGTTTAGAGTCATTGTGATGTCTGTATGTTTTATGCTTGTAGTGATGTCTCTGGTACTTTGTCTCACAGGGTCCCCCTTAGGATCTCTTGGATGGCTGGTTTAGTGGTGACAAATTCCTTCAGTTTTTGTTTGTTTGGGAAGACCTTTATCTCTCCTTCTATTCTAAATGACAGACTTGCTGGATAAAGGATTCTCGGCTGCATATTTTTTCTGTCTAGCACACTGAAAATCTCGTGCCAATCCTTTCTGGCCTGCCAAGTTTCAAAAGAGAGATCAGTCACGAGTCTTATAGGTCTCCCTTTATATGTGAGGGCACGTTTACCCCTTGCTGCTTTCAGAATTTTCTCTTTATCCTTGTATTTTGCCAGTTTCACTATGATATGTCGTGCAGAAGATCGATTCAAGTTACGTCTGAAGGGAGTTCTCTGTGCCTCTTGGATTTCAATGCCTTTTTCCTTCCCCACTTCAGGGAAGTTCTCAGCTATTATTTCTTCAAGTACCCCTTCAGCACCTTTCCCTCTCTCTTCCTCCTCTGGGATACCAATTATGCGTATATTATTTCTTTTTAGTGTATCACTTAGTTCTCTAATTTTCCCCTCATACTCCTGGATTTTTTTATCTCTTTTTCTCAGCTTCCTCTTTTTCCATAACTTTATCTTCTAGTTCACCTATTCTCTCCTCTGCCTCTTCAATCCGAGCCGTGGTGGTTTCCATTTTGTTATGCATTTCGTTTAAAGCGTTTTTCAGCTCCTCGTGACTGTTCCTTAGTCCCTTGATCTCTGTAGCAAGAGATTCTCTGCTGTCAGCTATACTGTTTTCAAGCCCAGCGATTAATTTTATGACTATTATTCTAAATTCACTTTCTGTTAAATTATTTAAATCCTTTTTGATCAGCTCATTAGCTGTTGTTATTTCCTGGAGATTCTTCTGAGGGGAATTCTTCCGCTTGGTCATTTTGGATAGTCCCTGGCGTGGTGAGGACCTGCAGGGCACTTCCCCTGTGCTGTGGTGTATAACTGGAGTTGGTGGGCGGAGCCGCAGTCCCACCTGATGTCTGCCCCCAGCCCACCGCTGTGTCCACAGTCAGACTGGTGTGTGCCTTCTCTTCCCCTCTCCTAGGGGCGGGATTCACTGTGGGGTGGGGTGGCCTGTCTGGGCTACTTGCACACTGCCAGGCTTGTGATGCTGGGGATCTGGCGTCTTAGCTGGGGTGGGTAGGCAAGGTGCACAGGGGCAGGAGGGGCAGGCTTAGCTTGCTTCTCCTTAGGTGTTCCACTTCAGGAGGGGCCCTGTGGCAGCAGGAGGGAGTCAGATCCGCTGCCGGAGGTTTGGCTCCGCAGAAGCGCAGAGTTGGGTGTTTGCACGGAGGGAGCAAGTTCCCTGGCAGGAACTGGTGCTCTTTGGGATTTTGGCTGGGGGATGGGCGGGGGAGATGGCGCTGGCGAGCGCCTTTGTTCCCCACCAAACTGAGCTCTGTCGTCCGGGGGCTCAGCAGCTTTCCTTCCCTTTGTCCTCCAGCCTTCCCGCTTTCCGAGCAGAGCTGTTAACTTATGACCTCCCAGACGCTAAGTCGCGCTTGCTGTGGGAACACAGTCCGTCAGGCCCCTCCGCTTTTTGCAAGCCAGACTCGGGGGCTCTGCTTGGCCGGCGAGCCGCCCCTCCGCCCCGGCTCCCTCCCGCCAGTCCGTGGAGCGCGCACCGCCTCGCCGCCCTTCCTACCCTCTTCCGTGGGCCTCTTGTCTGCGCTTGGCTCCGGCGACTCCGTTCTGCTAATCCTCTGGCGGTTTTCTGGGTTATTTAGGCAGGTGTAGGTGGAATCTAAGTGATCAGTAGGACGCGCGGTGAGCCCAGCGTCCTCCTACGCCGCCATCTTCCCCCACACACTGGTTTCTTTAAAATTCCTTAGAAATTCCTGGTGCACTCCCACCTTAGAGTGGGATTGCACCCCTCTTTTGCATTAGCACTCCCTCTTTTTGCAGAGATCTATAGGTGGGTGACTCATACCTTTAAGCCCTCACTCAGCTCTCCCCTTCTGCTGCAGCCTTGCTTGACCATTCTGTTGAAATCTGTAAATGCTCCTTACCCTCAGAGTTCCCAGTTGCATTTGCCCAGCTTTCCTTTTCATTTTCCCATATCACTCATCACCTTCTGGTATTACACAATTTACTTATTTGTTACATGTATTATTTATTGTTGGTACTCCTGTTAAAATTTAATCTTCTCAAAAGCCAAGATCTTCGTTTGGTTCACTAATATATTATATCGTGCGCCTAAGTGACACATGGTAGACATTCTATTAATTCACACTGAGTGAATGATTTAGACAGGTTGTTCTCATTTTCTAAAATAAGATGAATCTATCTACCACGTGTCTATCTCTCCATCCATTCAACCATCCATCTATCACATATCTATATTTATATCTATACCTATATCCATATATCTACCATTTTCTATTTATATGATTTTGAGAATTTACTTTTTGTTAGGCACAGTGTTAAAACCGGGGAAAAAGAAATGTCACTGGTGTGCTGAAGCTATTCATGTCAGCTTGTTAGAACTGATTGTTAAATATTCAGAAATTTTACAGGCTGGCTGTGAAACCAATGATAACTTGAAATCGGTCATGGTAAGAGCAATTGCATCACAGAAATGGGAAAATTCTGCAAGTCAAAGTTTTTTCTCATCATATGGCAACCACAGAGCCAGGTTACCAGTATTATTGGGAGGATAAGACTCATCTCATGTCATCAAGCCATTAAACTCCTAAGCATACAGTTCCTATATAATAGAGCTCAACATGATACTTTAACTGTACTCTTGAAATATTTATGTTTGGTGGAAATGAATGCAGAACACCCAAATGAGAACAGAGAGGTTAATTATTCGGAGCTTACTCTGGCAAGGGAATAAGCCACCATCACCTATGTTTTACATAGACTCAGAGGCAGTCATCTATTTGGAAAACTTCACAGTGAGAAAAGAGGAAGCCTGCCGATTGGAGGTTGTTGTCACAGGGGAAATGGGTAAACAGAAGCAGGGAAACATATATGATTGGGTTTGGGGAGAATATTTGTCTTTCTCTAGCTGGATGAGAGAGACAGTGGACGTTGGCCATTGTTGACCCATTTTTGACCATTTTGGATGATTGCTGCAAAAGTTATGGTTTTGCTTTTTAGGTGTCTTATGTGGATCAGACCATATATTGTCATATATGGTCTTGCCATTGTCTGTTTGTATATTTAATCTCTTGGCCTGTTTTGGTCATTCTCTTGCTTGCGGGAGATTGACCAATTCAGAGAAGGCTCAAACTCCATCTCTTCACTTCTCCAGGATTGTCACCAACATCAACTGTATTGTGAGATCTTCTTGACCTTTTTATTATTATACCATCATGGTGATGAGCTGTTGAGGGAACATCTGGGCAGAAGTATTAAAAACTCTGAATGAAATGCAGTGGATCAGTGTTATTGCCACTCTGACACAAACAACAATAAATAGTTCGTGTAAGATTCTTTGGACCCAAGAGCCCCAACTACTAAGAGTACAAATCCCAGAAGCTATGGGGATCAACACTGTAAATCTAAGTAGCCTTTAATGTGAGGTTTGGCTGTTCTATCTTGCCTATTTGATCCAAGTAGAAAAAAAGTATTAGCAATGATACAAATGCCACCATGCCTGGCCCACAAAAAACGTAGAGCAGTGTGACTGTACATTACTATTCATGTCAACAAGTGAGACTGATCTATATTCCATCTGGGGCAGAGGCAGTATCCTTAATGACTTTTGCCAGAGTTAATGGTAAGTTTTTTACAGTTTTCATTTTTATGTGTATGCCTCCCACAGTTTGGAATACTGCTCTGACTATTCTCATAAACAATGGGGTCATTTTAAACATGGCACTATTTATACTAAGATATTATGTGGAGATGACTTATAGACATGTTAATGGAATTTAAATATAAAAATCCAACTTAGATTTTGTTGTTCTTTAGGCAGTAGAACTATGGCCCATTGTTGAATGTCATATAAGGATGAATTTGGTAGTAGCAAGAACTATGGCAAGGAAGCATACTATCTTGAGAAAGTAGTGGACATCTTGCTATTCAGTGCCTACAAGCAGTGGTTAGCCATTGTAGGAGCATCTTTGGGATAGTGTATAATATTCTAGCTTTGAATTGGAGGTTGAAATAGATTAACTTTAATGTCTCCTTCAGTGCTAAGAGTCTATGACTCAGAATGATTCTTGGGAGATGCTGATTAATAACTAACTGCTGTAAGAAAAAGGGAATGACTTATTTTAGGGTAATCATATGAAGGAAATAGATAGAGTTGGTTTCACACTGAACTGACTTTTGCTTAGTTTCTGAGCCAGAGTTATGAAGGGAGATTTACTAGCCTTATGTTGTTTCATCTGCCATACAGAGTATTCTATAGTCATATGTTCTTCCCCTAATAATTTGGTATAATTTTTCTCTAAAGACTATGTGGATCATGTAGCCAAAGATGTTTCCATTTTTATTTTAGCTCATATGAAACACAGGGGCAAACTTTCAGTTAAACATTTTAACTGTGTAGTTTCATAATGCCTCTATATTTATGCTTTTTCTTTCTGGTCTCGATCTCCTATTCTAAATGACATTGTCTTGGCTCTTTATTTTTATGTTTGGAATTTACTTATATTATGCATTATTCTAAGTACCTCAAATCCTTTGTGAAATGAGATGGAAAATGGATAAATGAATGAATAAGTGGATGCATGTGTAATGACTTGGCAAATTGGTGTTCCTCTTGGTAAGTGCCAGTAAGTAGTGATGTCATCATACTCCATGATGATCTAGTAAGTTATCAATCAATTTTGTCCTTTAACCAATGTCCAAGTATTTTTTTCCCCAGATAGATTCCCATTGTGATAACCATCAGCCTGAATTGCATGTTGATTCTGAATAATGGTGATAAACAATGGGATTTAAATTGTTAATAACAACTTGGTTAACCATGTCCTATGCTTTGTTTTGCATATCATCATTAGGGTTCAGCAGATGCTACATGTGTATGAAAAGGTGCTTCTCACAACATAGGTCCCAGGTTGAGAGTAAAACTTATGAAAATGCCTGCTGAGTTATATATATGAGCTATTTATAGTGACTATACTTTGGGTCCCAAAAAGGTGGTGTACTTGATCCTATCATCTTTGTTAGATTTAACATCAAATTACTTACATAACATTAAAAAGTGATTGCTTCTCTCCAATTATTACTGATCTGAGAATGTCCAGAATGCTGTGTTCCATTCTGGGCCATGTCTTTGGGGAAGAACACCATAAAACTGAAATGAATTCATAAGTTAACAAATTGGTAGGGAGTTTTAAAACCATGTCCCATCCCTACTGGAACCCTGAATACTTAAGCTGGAAAAGCAGATACACTGAGTTGGTATGTTTATTTCTTTCAAATATCAGACTTGAATTTGTTCACTGTCCACTAAACTTTGTACATGAAGGAAGTCTTCCAGAAATACAAATACACCTATACATGTGGCATATGTTCATTGTACCAAAATGTACTTCATGAAGTACCCCAAGGATTCTAAAAGATCCTATAAAGGTCTGTATAATGTGGTTTCCTGCTTATTGCCATGTGACAGTCTATCTGTCAAGACCCTCTGTACATGTCTCCTAGACTGTGTTCTGGGGAAAGTCACCTCCTGGCTGTGCTGGCATGAATTCCATCCATCACTCAGTCTGCTTTTTGTTTTCCTCCTGAAGGCATTTTGTTTTATTTTATTATTATTTATTTGAGAGAGACAGAGAGAGAGAGAGAGAGAGAGAGAGAATGAATCTTAAGCAGGCTCCATGCTCAGCATGGAGCTTGATGCAGGGCTCAATCCCACAACACTGGGATCATGACCTGAGCCAAAATCAAGTGTTGAATGCTCAACCGACTGAGCCACCCAGGTGCCCTGAAAGCATTTTAGATGGGCAGATTGGGAGGGATGCTTGTAGCCTGGGAACTGGGTCTTAGGACAGGAGGTTGAATTGAAAAGAGCCTGAGCCAGGAGCACTGCTTCTCCTATCTTTACTTTTACCCCCAAAATGACTCTGGAATCTTTTATTGCTAAGCAGTATTATAATGAGAGCATGTGAAAGAGAGACAAATTGAGCTGAATTGTTCTTTCAATGGCAAGCTCCCAAGGAATTTTACACCTTAAATATTCTGGACACCCTTACAGTAGACCAGGAAAAGCTGATGCTAATTTAATCAGTACAAAGGAGGAAGTCTCTAGCGGTATTCCCTGAGTTCTGACATTCTCTGAGGGTCCAGAGCCTGCTGGACTTCATTTGTAATTTCTGCAGACTTCTCCTTTTGTGAAACTCTACTGGATATTAAAATGGCTCAATCTGTGGTAACTGAAACCATTTCTTCCCATCTGCTTATTTGCATTAACCTTCAGGCAGACCCCATGGAGCAAACACCCTGGCAGAAAGGCCCATTATCAAAGGAGATGGTGGGGATAATAGGGGAACCAGATCTATTCACTGATAGTCACTTGATTAAAGGAGAAAGTTATATAGATTTGGTTAAAAATGAACCAATTCTTCTAGAGACAGCCGGCACTCAGCTGAAGGCTATCAAATCTTTAAGCCCGGTATTATGAAAATAGCTGGGCAATGAATGCACTGTTTGATTTTAGTATATTTACCTTTCTAATTATGCATTGCTAATGATACAAGCAATTTGTATTTCTTGAAATTTGCATTTCTTGAATTAGAATTGAGGGCTTCAAAATATGAATTACATTGGATAAAAGTTGGCTATAAAGATAGGCCTCAATCATGCTTTTATTTGGACACAGGTAAATTTGGGTTAATTAATTCAATAATGAATAAATTAATGATCATATTAATGATTTAAAAAAATATGACTAGGGTACTTTCTGTCTCTGGAAAGATAGACAGATTTCTGCCTAGCTAATTAGGGAGAAGACTTAAATGGTGTGCTACTGGGAACAAGAAGAAAGAAAGGCATTCTGACTGGGGTTTTAAGAATCATCATCAGTAATAACATATTCCATTTAATAGCAGTTTTAACTTCCCAAAGCCCTCTACATTCAGTGTATCATTTTATTTTGAGGTGATTTAGGCAAATTATCATTATTATTCCATTCAATAGATAAAGAAATGGAGATAGGCAGGGCAAATAATGAGCTTAAAATCATACAGCTAGTTAATAAATGGTTTAAAGCCAGGACCCAGGTGTCTTGGCTTAGCCACATACTTTTTCCACTAGATCACCTTGCCACTCAAAATTCATGAATGATCTTCATCCAGTTGAAGCCACCAATAGATAACTATATCTTGATTCTTTCTTCCCTTTCTTCCTTCTAGCCCTCCTTCCTTCTTTTCTTTTCTTTTTTTTTTTTTTGTTTTTTTAAATTTTTTTTTAATGTTTTCTTATTTTTGAGAGAGACAGAGACAGAATGTGAGTGGGTAGGGACAGAGAAAGAAGGAGATACAGAATCCAAAGCAGGCTCCAGGCTCTGAGCTGTCAGCACAGAGCCCGACGCGGGGCTCGAACTCACCAGCTGTGAGATCACGACCTGAGCTGAAGTCGGACGCTCAACCGACTGAGCCACCCAGGCGCACCCCCCCCCCTTTTTTTTTTGTAACTCTACTTATTAGTAGACATTAGTAATCTCTTCATCTGAGGAATCCCTGGGATTCCTTTTCATTACTTTTCATCCCTTTTCATTCCTTTTCATCCCTCTTTCCTCATTCTGTATGGCAGCATGGTTACTTAGTGTGGACTTTACATTCTAAATATACCTGTTGGCTTTGAATACCGAATTCTCAAACACCCACTGAATGCAACCCTGAGCTTTACATTCTTAATTCATCATATGAGATATGGTGGGGGTGGGTTTGGGAGTGGTATAAAAACAACTCCTTATAGAATTATTCTAAGCATTAAACTTGATTATTATGAGAAGTGCTTAGCACAAGTTCTAGCACATTTGGAGGTATGAGGACTTAATAAATGGTAGCTGTTGTTATTCTGTTGTTATGCTCACCAAGCAACAGTGAAATTGAAATTAAAAAAAAAAAAAGACAAATATCCATCCTCATTTCAAAGAATGGGAATGGAGTCACATAATGTACAGCATTGATTTGAGATCAAGCCCAGGTATTGTATCAGTTGGTTTAGGGCCACTCTGGCCAAACCCCATTCAATTTTAACATCTTCCTTGCATATGAGAACATTTGTAATAGATTGAAAAATACACAGCCAGTGGGGAATGCCTGAGTGATCTAGATACCAATACATTTGTGGAATCATAATCAGGATTTACTGGAATGGGTAGCCACTATTTTATCAACAAGATGGGAAATTATTTAAAGATGAGGCCTTGACTGGAGAAATGTCTTCAGAATTTGAAAGTGAGAATGTGGAAGTTAAATGTGTTGGTAGGAAAGAGAAAGAAAATCCTGAAGGGGAGGAAGACTTTACTCATGGTTTTGTTCTCCTGGAGTCAGTTTCAAAGGCATTCCTTCTGAGTGGAATTCTTGGGTCTCTGGCACTCCAGTAGTGGACCCGGGAAACCCCTCTTCACAGCCGTGACACATCTTAAATCAGGCATCTTACTCTGGCTGACACATTTTTGGGTGTGTACCGGCCTTGTAATTGGAGATGAAGCCCCTTGCCAAATGGTTCAATTACAGTCCAGTAAAAAGCAATGACAGGATGAAAGGTCAACATCCATTTGGAATGTGGAGAAATTTCTAGCATCGCTTGAGCACAGAAGCTGGTTTCAGCTTATTCTCAGAACTGGAAGATCTCTTACTCCTCAACATCCAACCATTCCTGCCACCCATTTCTCCATATTGCTTTGTAGATTTCCTTACCATTTCCTTCCGAATATAGGTTTCCTAAGTTACAGATAAACCCTTCCTTCTAAACGACTCCATACCTGATGTTTGTTTTGGTATCCCATTATTTAGATGTTACTTATCTTGTTTAAGAAATAGTTGGAAACTGGAATAGGACATAAAATTCACTTCAGATGTCTCCTAAACAACATTCTCATTTTCCCCCACTGCCTCCAGAATCTGGGCACTTGGCTAAAGCCTTAGTGTAAAGTTGCAGTAATGCATGCTTCCTCTCTCCCTGAGCCCCAACTTTCTCATACCCATCCATGTTGCTTCCAAGATGGGCATTCTGCCTAAGAATGGGATCAAGCTGGCACAGTATCTACCAGAAAAGGAATCATTTTCAGAGGGAAGCATTGAATCAACTCTCTCAAAAGAGGAGTCTGACCCCTTCCCTCTCTTCCCACCCCTCCATCTGGAAGAAAAGAGAAACAGAGAGATTTGGCAGTTGCCAAAGTTTAATTACGTCTCCTAAAAGTGCCAAAAAATGTGAAAGCTTATCCTTTAGTGGAAGGAACCCAGAAGGCCCTACGGACATTTGTAGCAGTCTGTTTGCCATTTGTTTTTTCTCTTTTCTTCTTTAGCCCCCGAGAAGCAAATTTCCACTTTTCCTTTCCAAGAAGAATGAGAACAGATTGTCCCTTAGAGACTTCAAAAGGGTGTTTCAGGTTTTGCCACCAGAGACAGAACTGTTGGGCCATCTTCAAATACTTCTGCATTAAGAATCATACAACCTGGCCCTTCAGGACAGCATTTACTTGTACCCTTAGCTCACTTGTCAACCATCTACCCACATTGTGGGTCCACACACATTGTGGGTCCACACACATTGCATCCATCTGTCACTAACACATCAGGGTCCACCTCAGCATATATTAAAGTAGGTGATTTTTAAGTTTTGTGTGGGAAGGGGTAATAGAACCTTAACAAACAAGCAAGGAAAATTAAAAAAAAAATTTTTTTAATTATTTGAAAATGTAGGCAATTAGATGGCAATTAGCATTATCATTAAACAACAGCTATCAAGTATTTACCATATGTTAAGTCTACACATATTATGTGTCTTATAATTATTTCTCACAACAACCCTCTGAAAAAAAGACAATATTCTCATTTAATAGATTGAAAGAAAGCCAAGTTCTCAGTGAAGTTGAGAGACTTGGCCAGTGTCACCCAGGTAATAAAGAGCAGTGCCCAAATTTCAATCCATGTTTTCTGATTCCAAGGCCAGGTAATATCGTTTATATTTCCGCTAATTCAGTTACACAGAGGCTGATCAAGCTTGTGGATTCCCTGTACTTTATTTATATGCTTTCTCTCTCTGTGGCTTACTTCCTGTGTGTTTCGCCTCTTGGGAATGCCGGTACACTTGGGTTGTGCCATCACCACCCCAAAAGAAGAGAAGGCTAAATCATCTCTGTTACTTGTTAGTAGGTTGGGAGGGTAAGTGACTGCAACCATTAATTAAAGTTATGTATAAATAATCAGTGAATTTCAATGATTGATGTTTTCTAGCTTTCATATCAAGCAGTCAAAACTGGTAGCATATAGATAATAACTTTATTTCAAAGAATGAATTTGGTTGCTGAAGGTAGTAATCAGCATTACTTGAAAGAAATAAAGCTAATGTTCTTTCAGCTTTTAGCAACAAATCTTTTATTATTACAAAGTAAAGGAGAAGTTCTTTTCATTACAAATGAAACACTGTAGGATTTGTCTTGTTGGTGACTTTGTAAAGAGCTTAAGAGAATCTCACATCTTTAAGTTTTCTGTGACATCAGCATGATTTGTTTTTTGATTTCTTATGTCTCCATACATCTGTACAGCAGCTAAAAATAATCCTTTGATACAATGCAGGCACTAAGCATTAACTTCTTCCTTACTGGGAGAAATGGAAATGGACGATGAGGGCACAACTGGGGACTGGAAGCTAGTGGGCTTTCTATTGTAAATCCTTTTTTTTTTTTTTTTCTTTTCAAATCTTTGATGTGTCTGATTTCTTAACATCACATGGGATATAGAAATTGCCCTTCGGCGTGAACACTTTGGTTTTGCTACTCCGGTGTTAGTCTCTAGTTGAAACCAGGTTTCAATCTGCAGAATATGTCAAAAAGTGGATATTGTAGTGAACTGGGCACAGAGGTTGTGTGTGTGTGTGTGTGTGTGTGTGTGTGTGTGTGTGTGTTGGCTGGAATTGGGGAGAAAGCAAGAATAGGAAGAGAAATGAGGAAGGAAGTCTGGATGGCACAAGTTTTCTAATTACTGAATTAGTCACTTTATGTTCTAAAGACTAGGGCAGAAGTTTTGATTCCCCCCATTCTGCTTAAGCAAGAAGGCATTTTTAGAAGAGTGGCAACATCCCTTCAAAGTAACTCATCAGAAATAGAGCTATATAATAAATTTGTCAATGGCACTCAGCAATGCTAGAGTTTCTCAGAATTAGTTTGGGTAAAATATTCAGTAAAGACAGAGATGGCCCACATTTTCTTCATCTAATTAAGACTTGGGGGAAAGAGTCTGAAGAAGCTGTTTTTTCGTGTCTGGCACGTATCAGACACCTACTGATTGCAATGACTCACTTTTAAATAACATTTACCTGATGTCCTTAAATCTTGTTGAGAATAAAAAGAATAAACTGGTGTTTCGAGACAAGGCTCAGAAGCAGCCTTTGACTCCTCCTTTCTAATCTCCTTGAAATTAGCATGCTCTGTTTTTTTTTCTTTGATTAATACTTTCTTTTTAGGGGCGCCTGGGTGGCGCAGTCGGTTAAGCGTCCGACTTCAGCCAGGTCACGATCTCGCGGTCCGTGAGTTCGAGCCCCGCGTCGGGCTCTGGGTTGATGGCTCAGAGCCTGGAGCCTGTTTCCGATTCTGTAGCTCCCTCTCTCTCTGCCCCTCCCCCGTTCATGCTCTGTCTCTCTCTGTCCCAAAAATAAATAAACGTTGAAAAAAAAATTTTTAATACTTTCTTTTTAAATGTACAAAAAAATTGAACAGGAAGTAGAGAGCTACCACACTCTCCCCCCTTCCCTCCTTGTTGTTCTTATTCACTATTATTGTTAGTAACTAATTATTATTAACATTAGCATTGTTATTAACTAAAGTTCATAGTTTAGGATGGACTTCATTCTTTACATTGTAAATTCTATGGGTTTGGACCCATGACAAAAACATAATGCAACATTGCAGCATCATACACAATTTTTTCACTTCCCTGAGAATGCTCTGTGCTTTTCCATACTCTTCCCTCTCTCCCCCTAAACCCTTGGAGACCACTGATCTTTCTACTGTCTCCAGAGCTTTGCCTTTTCCAAGGTATCATGAAGTTGGACTCATACAGTATGTAGCCTTTTCAGATTGGCTTCTTTCAATTAGCAATATACACTTAAGTTTTCTCTATGTCTTTTCATAGTCTTGATAGCTGATTTCTTTTTTATTATAAATGTTTATTCATTTTTGAGAGAGACAGAGAGAGAGAAGGTGACAGCGGATCCGAAATGAGCTCCATGCTATCAGTAGTGAGCCCGATGCAGGGTTCAAACTCACAAACCATGAAATCATGATCTGAGCTGAAGTCAGACCCTCAACCAACTGAACCACCCAGGTGCCCCAGTAACTGATTGCTTTTTAGCACTGAATAATATTCCATTGTCTGGATGTACCACAATTTATTTATCTATCCCCAAATGAAGGATGTCTTGTCTGCTTTCAAGTGTTTTAACAATTACAGGTCAAGCTGTCATACACATCTGCATGGACATAAGTGTTCTACTCCTTTGGGTAAATACCAAGGCATGTGATTTCGGATTGTATGGAAAAAGCATGTTAAGTTTTGTAAGACAATGAAAAACTGCTTTTAAGAGTAGCTGTACCATTTTGCATCCCCAGGAGCAATGAATGAGAGTTCCTATTGCTCCAAACTCTCCCTAGCAATCGGTGTCAGCACTGTGGACTGGGACCATTCTAAAAGGTATGAAGTAGAATCTCACTCTTGACTGCGATCCCCTAGTGACACAGGAGCATCTTTTCTTATGCCTACTCGCCATCTGTGCATTTTCTTTGGCGAGGTGTTTGTTCAGATCTTTTGCCCTTTTAAAAATTGGGTTTTTTTGCTTTCTTATTGTTAACTTTGCCTTTGATTTCTTATGTCTCATCGCTATTATACAGATGTCGTGTTTCTCAAACTGAGGTAAGCAAAATCTAGGAAGTGCATGGATATACTGTCAGAGGTTTACAAATCATTGTGTCATTTGAGATTATGTCTGTAAACCATAAGAGAACCGTGCGCTGGATACGCTGGAGGACCAATTATATAACCAGGAACTATCATTCACATTCTGTACCTGCATTTCCATTAGTATTTACAATTGCTTTAACACCAATGACTACAATAGTGATGTAATTTATTTTTAATGCAGTGCTTTTAAAACCAAAGTCAGTAGACTCTTGCTAATTTGTGGGTCTATTATTTGGGATCCAGGAGAATTTTATCCTTTACTCACTGGTGAGAAACACCAGAAATATCACTGCGTGTCTTTGGTCGCAAACTGCAATAATTTCCACTCTGTAAGGGAAAGGTTTTCTTTGCCTTGGCCAGAGACAGGCTTGGGCTGGAACCACAGGAGGCAAGAGGGCCAGCTTCTTTTCCCTCTGATTTAATCTCAGAGTTTTAAGTCAGAAGGCTATAAGAGCAAGGAACACACCCAAATATGGCCTTGTCTTTTTCCCACTTGACAAGACTCTACACCTAGAAATGTAACTCCAGCTGTATAGTCTTGTGACTTCCCATTGACAAGTAAAATGCATGGATCTTGAGAAGCATAAAGGAGGCAGAAGAAGAGAAACAAAGGCCTTGAATTTTGAACTACCTTCATTGAGAGCCCAGTATAAATGACAGGAAGCTCAGCTGCCTGATTCACAGCCAGGGCTGGGGAGGTGCCTGAGTGGGAGATGGTGGCAAACTGGAAAAGTACTGCCCATTGCGAAGGGCAACAACTGTTCAGCTCAGTGAGGTGTAACGTGCTGGGATGTGGCCCCAAGTCAAATCTGACTTTTCAGAGGAAGCCGCAAATCTGATTTTCACGTGGCATCTCCTAGATTCCAAATATTGGCAATGAATCCCCCTCTTTTTTGAAAATTCTGTGAGCTTAATAAAATGTGTCTGTGGATGAGATCTGGCCTACGACTCCAAGAGCTCTTGCTTGGTGACTTCTGCTTTACGTGGGTTCACTTTGCTGGTGATTTGCTGATGAGAAGTTGCTCTTTGACAAACTCAAGGGGGCCGTGTGGAAAATGACATCTGAAGCACCCTGAGTTTAATTTTGTAAGCGCATTACTTTTTCACGTTCAAAGATATTTACGCCCAAACATCTTGGTAGGCTCTTGTGAATATGTAATGTCACACTCCCTTTCTGCCTGCCGCCTGATTCAACTCATGCACCCACTTGGAGAGATACATTTGTTACGGGGTTGCTATCTTTACCCAGGTAAAGATTGATAAAACTGGCCTTGCTCTCGTTGATTACTAGATCTGAGGCTCTCTGCAAAGCAGGGCTAGACAGAAGGAGCATGCTAATAGGGAGGGCAGGATGGAGGAGGGACTCAGAGCAGAAATCCCAAGAAGTAGAGGTTGCTGGGTTAATGAGATCCAAGGGTCAGCCATCAAATGATGTTGATCTCTGAAGCCCAGTAGAAGATGGACAGAAGCACCTGAGAGACACTACCCTGCCCAGAGAGGTCTGGTCCCTGGATGACACAGACTTTATTTACATGTAAGGAACTGTGGAAGGGAGTGTGGATACCTGTGGGGCAGGGTATGTGGTATTCTAGGAATTGATTTATGGTGCCTTACTCTTGGGTTTAATACTGCCTCTGTGGACCTGGGTCACGGAATTGGGCCAAACACCCCCAAGTATGCAAAGCTCATTCACATGCAAAGCTCCTTGTTCAAAAAAATTCCAGTTATTCTAATAAATGACTTGGCATAGTAAATGAGGAGCACGTGAGAATCATTACCACAAGGGTCATTAACAAGGCCTTCTGTCTCAAAAAGACAGCAGAGGAGGAAATTTAAGTGACTTACTATTGTAGGAAAAAAACAGCAAAGCAAATCAAAACCACCACCGTGGGCACCTTGTGGAGACCAAAACAACTCATCCAGTCCCCCCACCCAACTTCTTATTTCACCAACAATACACCAGTGTTTGCATTTCAGACACTCTGTCTCAAATTTCCATTTAACTTTGAATACACCAATTTTACAGATTAGACAAAGCGTCGGTGAACATGTCCCTTGCACAAATCCACACAGAAAATAAGTGACAGAGCTATAAATCAGCAAAGACCATGTCCTCCCCCCTCCTCCTCCAATGGCACACGGAACTTTTAATGCCCTTTGGGCACAAACATTTCTGTAAGAGCTCAATTAGACCCCCAGTTTAATACGCAGATAATCTCCTCTTTCATGGTATATAGTCCGTTCAGCCAAAGACAGTTATCACATCTCTGTCGCAGTGAGAGAAACGTGGTCGTGAAAAGCGTAGGTAAGCAGGGTTACCAGAGCCCTGCTGTTGGGTTATCACTCTGCAAGTACCAGCCCAGCACAACTGCCTGGAAAGAGGGACGTCGTCCACCCACTGGTTCTTTGGTCCACGTGGCACTACACAGAAGTTTCAGATGAAGCAACATGGGAGGCTTGAAGAAAAACAGAAATGTTTAACAGGTAGCAGATGGGTTGGAATGTCTACCTTGGCCCTTAGTTGTGAAAGAGACATTTTCTTGGATGGGAATGAGGCATGTGCCGTGATGATAGCTCAGAAAATGTGCCTATTCTGCCCCCAGAGAGAAATAGACAAGCTAATGAAGTTCCCTGGATGGACTAAATAATGCATTTCTTTTAAACTTCTGCCTCGTCACATGGAACCCTGGACTCTTTCCTCCTGCTGTCAGTCAGTGTTTAAAATAGGAAACACCCAAATCTGGTTTCTAAACCATTTCCAGCAAATCTGTGAGGTGGGGGAAAAAATAAAGGATCTGTGATTTAGACTTTGAATGTAAAGCTCCAATTCACAGTCTTTTGAGATATTCCCAGAGGGCTCCAAAATCTAACCTTACTTCTTTTTTTTTAAATTCAAAAAGCATTTCTTTCTTTCTTTCTTTCTTTCTTTCTTTCTTTCTTTCTTTCGAGAGACAGAGAGAGACAGAGAGAGACAGAGACAGAGCATGAGTGGGGGAGGGGCAGAAAGAGAGGGAGGCACAGAATCCAAAGCAGGTTCCAGGCTCTGAGCTGTCAGCACAGAGCTCACCGCAGGGCTCAAGCTCGTGAACCGCAGGATCATGACCTGAGCTGAAGTCGGACACTTAACCGACTGAGCCCCCAGGTGCCCCTAACCTTACTTCTTTAAACATATTTTGTTTCTTCTTTCCTTTCCCTCCATTTTCTGGCTCTTTTTTTCTTCTTGTTTTGCCTTTCATTAACTATTTGTAGAGATCATCATATGAATAGATCCTGTCCTGTTCTCTAGACCAGCGGTTCTCACAGTGTGGTCCAGCAGCATCAGCATGACCTGGGAACATGTTAGAAATGCAGATTCTCAGGCCCACTTCATACCTACCGAATCAGAAATGGAGGGGTGGGGCCCAGCGTGTTGTGTGTGAACCAGCCCTCCCGGTGACTCTGTTGTATGCTCTAGTACAGGAACGGCTGCTAGTCTAGACCACAAAATGGAAGGGGACTGGTATCTGGCTGGCCCTGGTAGCTTACAATGTGGTAATGGAAACACCATGAAGGTTATTGGTACGTGATGGATTGTATGATATAGGCGTATAATATATATGGGAGAAAGAAGGAACAGCAGAATGAAAGTCAATGTGTCAGAAGAACTTCTCATGACACTTGATATTCACCCTGTTTTCATTGTCCAGAGATTGTTGTCCTCTATACATTTACATATTTGCACTATGTGGTCCCTCCTAAATTAACAGATGCCCCAGCCACTGCTTATTTCTAATACCAAACCAGGAGAAAATTTTGAGGATTTTTCAACACAGAGAGTACGTAACATGCTTTCAATCCTCTTGTGCATTTAGATGTCATTTAATTTTTTCTAGGGCATAGGATTTGAATCGTACCAAAAATCAAAGGGGGAGTATAGAGAAGAATATTTACCAATATGGAGGTCAAAGAGTTAATCTCAGATGCTACAAGGTATCAGTGCCACATACAACGGGATGTGGAAATTTTTACTGATTTATTGCAGCCTTTTCTGCCAAGGTGTGCTTCTCCCCACCCCCCACCCCTGTAATCTAATCAGAAAGCCAATTTACATTTATGTGGGATTTTTATTATCATCCTATTATTTTTAAAGCATGGTATTCTGCAGGCTACAAAGACTGGAGAAGTGCTTGTTATTAAGAGAGCAAGCCCATTTGTAAGATAGCAGAGAAAAGAAAAGCTATGTGACAAAGGCTGAGAGGCTGGTGTTTACTGTAAACTCAGACTGAGTCAACAGAATGACAAGATGCCAAGAAAGTTAATGTGATCTTGTGCTGCATTCCTAAGTGGCTAGTATTTAAAATAAGGGGCAGGCTGGCCGAGCTCTCTTCTGCCAGGGTCAGACCACACCTGGAATACTGCATTCTGTTTTGAGCTTTGCTATTGAGAGTAATTTAACAAATAAACCCCAAATTCGAAATCCAAAGCAGGCTCTGGCTACTCTGCCTAGTAAAGGTGAGGGAAAGGGAGAATGGTCACCGTCAGTTGGGGGTAGAATCTTCATCATGTTCTTTCTGTCTTGGAAAGCAGTGTGGGGGCAGAAGTAGGGAGGAATTAAAGAGATTGTGCCTTTTCCCAGAAGGAGAGAGCACCCCCCCCCCAGTCTAATGTTCGAATGTATAAGTGGAGCCTGCTTAGAAGGAGGCTGGGAGAAGGAGCGGAAATCGTTTTTGCTCAAGCCCCTGTCCTGGAAGTCTTCCCTGATTTTCTGATCTTAGAGTATCTCCCCTCATTCCATCCCCTACTAGCTTTCTTTTTCTTCCTCTCAACAGTAATTGACAACATGGTGTGTTACCTATTTCCTCTTGGTCTCCTCCACTGGTCTGGGACTTGCTTATTGCATTCATTGCACTGTTTTTTCCTGGACTTGTATTTGACACAGAGTAAGTTCTCAGTATTTATTGAAAAAAGAGTAAAGAGCAGATGGGAACAATGTTTTTTTCTCTCTCTGAATCAGGAGAGAGGTGAGAAGAGAAGGAGAGGGATGAGGTAAAGAGCACAAAGGACTGTGTGAATCTCTCTGTGTAAATCAAGGAAACATGATGGGTCCCATGTGGACGCTTTCGTCAGGAGGAGGATCAAGGAACAGTCTCAATACGGACGGCCAAGTACAAGGATGCAGGAAAAGTATGGATCAGAGCCAGAGGTGACTGGAGATTATTAAAACCTTCAAGAACTGCAGCATGGTGACAGCAAACAATGTCTCATGGACGTGGAGGCAATTGTAGCTGGATCTAACAGGGCACTGGGGCTGTGGTTGACATCTGGACAGCTAGGATGTGCCGTGAAGACAATGGTTGCCATATTCAGAAGACTCAGAACTGCATTGCAGGGATGAGGAGAAGGAGGAAAAGGGACATTTAGCCCAGATGGAGTAGACTTGCCACTAAGTACTGAAGAGCTGTTTTGTGTAAGAGAGATTAGAATTGTCCTCTGTGTTTGCAAGAATTAGGACTAAGAAATAGGGGAGTATATTACCAGGAGACAGCCTTCAGATCAAAGAAATAAGACCTTTTGAAGAGAACATAGCTACCTAATGAAGGAGTGACACTTTTTCAAGAGTAAGTGACCTACTGAAAGATGTGAACAAACACTAGTTAGAATCCTGCTACTCAAAGTAGGGTAAACTTACTTTTAAAATAAGGGGCAGGCTGGCCATGCTCTCTTCTGCCAGGGTCAGAACATACCTGGAATACTGCATTCTGTTTAGAGCTTTGCTATTGAGAGTAATTTAACAAATAAACCCCATAAATCAACACCATCTGCATTATTTGAAGGGGCTGAAGATAAATGCAGAGTTTTAGGCCCTACCCCAGACACACTAAGTCAAAATATGTGTCATAGGCATGTCCCCAGATAGTTATAAGCATATTAAAGTTTGAGAGGCCCTGAGTGAAATAATCGAAGGCCGGGAGTGTTATTAGAGGCAATTCAAATCAGTAATGGATGCGTGGATTCCCTTCCACCTCCTGGGGTAGAGGGGAGCTAATGTGCCATTGTAAATGTGGTAAGGGAAGCACAGATCCCTCTGAATTGTTGGTTCCAATCCAAATATAACTTAAGCAAGTGTGTCCCAGAACTAGTTACTGGGCTCCAGTTAGAGAATTCTGTCTTAACTACAATTAAGAACTTATTGTGCTCTGCCACGCACTAGGAATAAATGAAAATGGATAATATATTCATTGAGCTCTATGCATTAGATTATGCTATACTGTACTTGCAATGGTTGAAATCATCTATAGACCCTGGTGCCCTGCCCTTTACTTCTGCATGAATTTGGCTCCTCCTCCCTGTCAGTTTCCTTCAACACTGCTCCTTTCTTAATTTTTGGTAATATTGCTATACATAGATGATGCCTCCAATATCCTGGATTAGTCTACCTTGCTTTTTTTTTTTTTTATTTTCCATAGTACTTAGCACCTTCGAACATTGTAAGAATCATTTTCCTATTTGGCATGTCTACTGTCTTTCTTTCACTAGAAATTTGTTTCACCAGTACAGAGATTTTTGTCTGTGTGCACTCTGATGGCATGCTGGTAAAACAGTTCCCAGGGCAGAGTGAATAGTGGGAGAATGGGAGGAGCCTTAATTTGTTGTGTCTGCTCATTTCTGGGGTGCAAATCGTCCCATCATGGCCAATTTCAAAATACCATTGTGACATCACTGAATGTGGCATTGGGAAAAATTGTGCACAGTCAACTGCTATGAGCTGGTCTAGGCAAGCTCTATAACACAGCAGCTCCCTAGCATTGTAGAAAAATGCCAACACCAAGTAGACACTCAGAAATATATTTTTTAATTTAATTAATGAAGGGATGGATGGGGAAATAGATGTCATATCCTCTTCAAAGAGTAGGATGAAAGTGCTTTGTGAGCAACTAGGAGAGATAATTAATTATGCAAATACCTACTGGGTTTCTTTCTGGAGGTGGCAGCCCAGCTGGGTGTGGAGCTGACCATGTTGTGAAGGTCGTTGATATGGAATGGATGAAATGGTTCTGGGATGAGAGAAAGCCAGAGCTGTGAGAGTTGATGGCATGGCCATGTGGATAAAATAATTATGATACCAAAAGTAGGGGTTTCAAGAGAGTTTAGGATTATACTATCAAGTGTCTTGAATAATATGTGAAACAGCATGCTGAAGGCCATGGGAGACATTGAAGAAATCTGAAAATATGAATATCATTAACAGGTTTACCTTCTAGAATATTTCCTCTGCCAAGAATGTGGGAGACTAACTCTAGCATTAAAAGTAGAACAGAGGGCCAGGTATATGAAAAACAGGAGTTACTGACTGAAAATCAGTTTGGAAAAAGGTATGATGAGATATGTAAGACCAGAGTGGTAGGAATCAAGATTTGGGAATACATATGAGAGTTATTTAGATATGTAGCTATGACACAGGCAGTGTCCAATGAGATATGGGGTATGAGGGAAGAAGGTAAGATGATTATGAATTTTGCAACTTGGGGTGATTTGACGATTACTGCAGCTTTCCCTGAAACAGAGAACACAAATGTACAACACGGATGTAGAGCACCGTGTGTGATATGTTGAGCATGAGAAAGCCACACTCCATCCAGGTGGAGATGACAGAATGGTGACCCAAAATGGTGAAGACAGCGAGCATTCCCTGGCCTTTGAAACAATCCTGTAATGGATCGAACAGGGCACCCATGACTCTGGTTGACATCTGGACAGCTGGAGCTGGTGCCAAGACACTGACTGGCACACTAAACAGATTCAAACCACAGAGTTAGAAATGTGAGTTTAATAGGGCGCCTGGTGCCTAAGTTGGTTAAGCACCAACTTCAGCTCAGGTCATGATCTCATGGTTCGTGAGTTTGAACTCTGCATCGGGCTCTGTGCTGACAGCTCAGAGCCTGGAGCCTGCTTCAGATTCTGTGTCTCCCTCTCTCTCTGCCCTTCCCCTGTTCATGTTTTGTCTTTCTATGTCTCAAAGATAAATAAGCATTAAAAAGAAAAAAGAAAAAAAAAGAAATGTGAGCTTTATGTTGAGAGGTCAAAGCAAAGAAACAGGTCATCAACATACAGAATAAAGTCATGGGAACAGATGGACACAGAGAGATATTTGTTAAGTGAAAGATGAAGAAGATCAACATTTTGGGGATATAGATGCATGTAAAGGGGGTAAATATCAGCAAAGGGAAATATTTTGACAAGATAGAAAGAGAAAATATTCCCAGGGACTTGGAAGATAGCCCATAGGAGGGTTCCAGGAGGCGGCAATGGGGAGATTAGGTTGATTAGAATATCAGTTACTAGAATACGGTAAGTGAAGATAGAAAACTGGTCATCGGATTGGGTTGCAGGTGATCATGAGAGGAGCTTCTATAGAGGTAGGGACTGCACAAATTTCAGAGGGTTGAGTGATAAGTGGGAGGTGAGGCAGGGTGAACAAACAGAGGACACTTTCAACAACGCCTGACCACTGGGTAAATACAGAGCTCAATAGCTCTTGTCTCCTTTTGTTATTGATTGGACTTCTTGCTGACCCTGGCAAAGCTATACTCAACATTTATATAACATCAAATAATTTAATATTTCCCCACATTCACAGAATTGGGAGTATTATTTCACTTGGCTTTATATCAGACAAAATATTCAACTGATGAATGCATTTTTACTATTCACTTGTTAATTTGTCACATTGTAGGCATTTACATGGTCCATCTCTATCCCATTTTCCTATCTTTTTGTAAATTATACCTCAAGTTGTTTTAAGAATTAAAAATAAGTCTAAAGACCTTGTTGTGTGTCTTCGGCTCAAAGTAAGTATTGTGAAAACAGATCTTTGCCACTTGGTCTATTTCTTCTGCCTCCTTGGTTACCAGGCACGATTGCTCACTGGTAGGAAAGTATTTGTGTTGTGACACTTTACTGTTAATAAACACTAGAATCACCTTCCCATTTAAACATTGCTTCCTTTATTCTCTCTCTCTGCCCAAATGTGAGAATCATGTCTGTGCCTTCTTCCAGAAGGCAAGCTACCTTTGGCCTGCCCTCACCCTTGATCTGTGATTTCTAATTGCATTCCATAAGGGGTTCTGTTTTTAAACAATTTATTGACCCTTTGACAGGAATTTGGGCTAGCATCATTTGACAGAATTGATGTTTTTTTTTTTTTTTTTTTGCAATCTGACAGCTGTTTGGATTTCAGGGTCGATAGCAGAGAACAATGTTCCTATGACCTTTGAGAGCCACGGTTTTCTTTTGCTTTGAGGACTAGACACAAGATATTTGAAAGAACTGTCCAAAATGGCTTTGACAATGGGAGAAAGTTAAAAAAGTTAAGATAAGCTTTATATTAATAATGTAAAATTTCTCTCAAAGAGAATTGAGGATGAGAAACACATCTAATGAATTGTACATGCATTGATATCCTATAATTTGCAATGAAGGGCATCAGTTGGAGCTACAAGTAGAACTTTTATTTATTTATTTTTTTTAATTTTTTTTAAACGTTTTATTTATTTTTGAGACAGAGGGAGACAGAACATGAACGGGGGAGGGGCAGAGAGAGAGGGAGACACAGAATCGGAAGCAGGCTCCAGGCTCTGAGCTGTCAGCACAGAGCTCGACGCGGGGCTCGAACTCACGGACCACGAGATCATGACCTGAGCTGAAGTTGGACGCTTAACCGGCTGAGCCACCCACGCGCCCCAAGAACTTTTAAATTTTGGCTCAATTAATGAGAATATGGGGTCATCAAAATTAATTATAGACATATGATTTGGTGAAACTGTGAAATTGTTCGATCTCATAGATCGAAAATTGTTGATAACCCAATGGAATGTGGGTCAACTTTATATGGAGAGGGACACAGAGAGATGGAGACAGAGGGAGAGAGAGAGACATAGCTTATTCTCTCAAAATGCAAGTATCTGACAACAGAACTTTGATAACAAAATATGGGTGGGGCTCCTGGGTGGCTCAGTTGGTTGAGTATCCAACTCTTGATTTTGGCTTAGGTCATGATCCCATGGTCATGGGATCGAGCCCTTTGTTGGGCTCTGTGCTGAGCGTAGAGCCTGCTTGGGATCCTCTCTCTCTCTTCCTCTGTCCTCCCCCATGTGCTCTCTTTCTCTCTCTAACATAAAAAAAAAAGTTTTTAATTAAAAAAATAAATAAAACAAAAACAGAATAAGCTATTGCTATTGGTTGAATGTATGCTATGAGTGAAACTAGTATTTATTGAGGACTTCCTATGGGTCAAAAATTTTAAATATTTTATTAATCATGATATTTCTGTAGAGTAGGCTTTTTTAATCCCCATTCTGAGGATAAAGCTCAAAGAGAGGGAACAAGTATCATAAAGGAAATATTGAATGGGGCTTATCAATGCAGTATGCTCCCACCTAAGATTTACAGTCTCTCATGCATATTTTGGAAACTGAAGTGTAGATGGGACATTTGATAGAAGGGGAAAAAATATTAAAAATAAAATTACTCTTAAATGCCAAATGGTGCAGGAGGCTAATTTTAATGCCAGATAAGAGAATTTACGTTTTAAAAAGGCCAAAAAATGTTAGCATAGTCTTGACTTTAACTGCAGTTTTGGTTAAGAACAGCAGACTTTCTCGTGCCATGGATTTCTCATTTGTGAACTGTTAGGATTAGGCTAAGATGATTTAAAAGACCCTTTCCACTCTGGATATGGCTCATTAAGTGCATCATGACACAGACAGATCTATTGAGGTAATAAAGCATGTGGAGCTAGAACACATTTCTCCAGATTTGGTGCCAGGACCACCCTCATCAGGCTCACGTGGGGCTTTCCTTAAAAAAAAAAAAAAAATCATATATATTATTCACTATATAATTAATGTCATTTTGAAAAATAGGCACAAAAATAAGGTAATGGGATAATTTGGCATATGCCACAAAACAAATGAAAAATTAAAAAAAAAAAAACCCTAATGTTTAGGATATTTGTCTTTTCCCGCAAAATTTTAATTCAAAATTTTGCCTTTATTTCCTCAAGGAATTGAGGTTACCTAGAACTAGTAATACATTAATATGTTGTTTGTTATTAAATAATTATTTAACAAAAAATATATAGTGGGGGGTGCCTAGGTGTCTCAGTTGGTTAAGCGACCAACTCTTGATTTTGGCTCAGGTCGTGATCTCACAATTTGTGAGATTGAGTCCTACATTTGGCAATGACAGTGCAAAACCTACTAGGAATTCTGTCTCCCTCTCTCTGTGCCCCTCCCCCACTGGTGCATGCACGCTCGCTTGCTCTCTCTCAAAATAAATAAATCAACATTAAAATATCTAGCTATCTCAATATCTGGATAGATAGATTGATTGATTTCTGGTATCTAACTCAGACCTACTGTATGAGAATTCATGGGGATAGAGTCAGGGAAGATTTTAACTATCTTTTTCCAAAAGCCTGGGGTTTAGTAAGTGTTGCATAAATGAGCATTCATATTGTAATATGAATACTACTGATAACTCTTAACAGACACCTCACGTCTGAGAATCACTCAACCAGATGTGTGATATCAAGAAGACATGCATGTGTATTTGACACTGAACTCCCATCCCTCACTCGCTCAGACAATGGGAAGTGGATCATACCTTGATCTATTGCAGTGTGTGGTAATGAGTTTGGAATCTATTCCAAGAGCCCTTATTTTGCTCTCTATGGAGCACGCTGCTTGCCAGGGACCCTGGTGTGTCTGCCATTTCCTTATTTCACTGGGTCTCTGACATTGACCCTTTCCCTTGGGTGGCAAGTCCTGTCCTTATTTTATAAATGCTCCTTCCCTCAGAATGGAGAATAAATGTAGGCAGTAAATGCCATTTAGAGACCATTTTGTGGACCCTTCTGTAATTAGGGCCTCCAGGGATCTGTGGCCAGGAGAAACACTGATCTAGTTCAGACTCTTCGTTCATTCATTTATTCATTCATTCATTCTAAAGCTAAGCTAAATATATATTGAGTGCCTGCTATGAGAAAAGCACCATGCTAGACCCAGGAGAAAGAATAATTACAGTGTCAAGCCCATAAAAGATAATGTAATCTTTTTATTTTTAATTTTCCAAAAAGATTTATTTGTTTGTTTGTTTATTTTTGAAGTACAGTTAACACCCGATGGTACATTTGTCTCCAGTGTCCAACTTAGTGATACAGCATCTCTACGCCTTATGCTATGCTCACAAGTGTCACTACGATCTGTTACCACACAGCACTATTACAATACAATTGACTCTATTCCCTATCTGTACCTTTCATCCCTGTGACTTACTCATTCCCTGATTGGGACCCTGTATGTCTCATTTCCCTTCACTTATAAGTGACCATCCTCCAACGTCTTCCCTCAGTGTATGTTTTCCAATAGACATAACACCTCCATTTGTCCCCATCCTCCAACATCTTCCGTCAATATATCTTTTCCAATAGACATAACACCTATCTTCACCACATCTATAATGTCTTCAGCTGATAAATGAAGCCACTGTTCTTAGTGTCTGGCCTAAATCAGGGGTTGCCTGATGAATGGAAGGCCCTCTTAAGATCTAACCCCTGACTTCCACTTTCTCCCTTTTCCCCTGCTTCCCTCTCTCTCTTTTAATATCCTAAAATGAAATGAAAAGTTCAGTGGAAAATGGTAAAGTTCAGATTTCATTAGCTTTTGATATCACTGTTCCTTGGGGAGAAAAATCACATTTTAGGGTGACCTTTTTAGTTAATTCACAGCTGGGAGAAAATTACCCCTAGTATCTCTTCTGTCTGTAGGTAATTAGACTCTGCTGGTAAGCATGACCGTATGGGGTGGGTGGTGTTATGGGGTGAGCAGAGGCTAAACACGGGCTCTCATCCTTCTGACCTTCTGATCCCCAGAAGAATCCTTCTGAGTCTCAGATCCTGAGCTACAGAGACCAGTGGAAGGAGGTCAGACAATCACTGAAATACAGATGCAACACCCAGATTAGGCCTTACATAGTATATGACTGGGCTTTTGGTAAATACAGCCAAGAAGACCATTTCAGACAGCAGGTGCTGCATATGCAAAGACACTGAAATGTATGTGCCTATGCAGAGAAAATGGGCCAATTTGATCTGTTTAAGGGTCTGCTCCTGGATAGTTCTGTAGAGAGTTAAGCCACATTTTTTCTATAAGAACCCAGTCTCTCCTGATCAAGGGTTTTCCAGACTCACCAGTATTAGCCACATAACGATTCTTCCAGACAGGCTGGGTCACAACTGACCTCATAGAGTGTTTTTATTAAAACAGTGTGGTCTCCAGTAATATCACTTATTTGTGCATTTCCCAGATGGAAAGGGTTCACCAAATTGATGGTGTCAGGTACAATTCCCATAAAGAGAAGATGAAAAGAGAGATCTGTGAGGTCATATCCAGTCTGTCTCTTAAGGATCAGGGCAGGAGGATTCCGTGATGTATTTACTTGCTAGCACTCTGTCCCGTGCAGACTTGCATGTTTACATTCATATAGCACCTTTCCTCAGAGGAAATGACTTCACTCGTGCAACGGCAAAAGGTCACTGGATATTTGAGTTTCACAGAGATGCAATAAAGTTCAGCTTGTCAGGAAGTTTGCACTGAGACTTAGTGAATGTTCCTCTGTGGGTTCCTGCTGACCTTCCCACTAGCCCGCTTGCCCCTGTACAATGCTCTGGGCTTTTCCCCATTTGCCTCTGCACCCTCCTCCCTCAACTCCACCCAGGCAGCTCCTGGAGCTCCCCACCCCCTGCAGTGACCTTAATTATCACCTTGTCAAGTGCACACATTGAGTGCTTTTAATCTGTCCCCAGAAATCAATCCATCCTCTAGATGCATGGCTTTCCTTTAACCCCTTCCTCGAGTTCCTGCCTTGCTCTGGTGGTACATTTCCACCTTCAGGTTTGAAGGGACTCCAAAATGACCTATCCTCTCATTAGAGCCTCGTAAAAAGAGTCTTTGCAACATGTCGGCTCTGAAAATGAACTTGGAAATGGTATTAGCTCTCTCTTTTTTTTTCCGCGATAGCATTGCAAGACCGTCTAAATCCGACTTGCCTCCTGCATGTCCTTTTCAAGTTTGCTCAGTGCTTTGAATATTTCCCTTCAAAGGGAGCGGCTGCTCTTTCCCTCCAGTGAAATCTCTCTTTATTATTTTCTGCTCTCATTGCTTTTGCTAAGTTCCTCGGCAAGCCTCTTCTTCCTTTCCTGGCATTTGCAACCCTTTCAATTTGGAATCACCCGAGAGTTTCCTTAGTGTGAGGTCTTCTTTTGCACGTTGGGCATGAATATAGATGATAATATGACCAAAGGTAACAACTATGCTTGCAGATTTCATTTGGTTGCAGGCCCTGCTTTTAAATCCTTCTGCATTGTTATAACGTGTAGAGCAAGCATGGCTTCCCTGCTGTAGAATTTAGGGGAGTCGCCTGGGATGGTGGGCTGAGTGCAGAATTTGGATGCAGGCAGCGTCCAGGTTCAAGTCCTTGCTGTGCTGCTTACCACCCAAGATTTTGTACTAGCCGAATAGGTTACAAATGACCACGAAGTGGGTGGCTTCAAACAACAGAAATTTATTCTCTTGCAGTTCGTGAGGCTCTAGGTCCTTGCCTTTTCCTAGTTTCTGGGAGTGTCAACGACCCCTGCCCTTCCTTGACTTGTAAACATATCACCCCAGTTTCTACCTTCTCCTACACATGCCTGTCTTCTCTGTGTCTTTGTGTCCTTTTCTTTTCTTAAGGACACTGGTCATTGGACTTAGGGTCCACCCCAGATCCAGTACAATATCGTCTCCAGGTCCTTAATTTAATTCCATCTGAAAGATACTATTTCCAAATAAGATTTCATTTACAGGTACTGGGGGTTAGGACTTGGGCATATCTTTTTAGAGGACATATGCAACCCATTATAACCTTAGTCAAACTCTTCTGTCTCAGCCTGTTTCCTCATCTATAAAACAGAAATAACATTGCCAACCAGTAGAGTTTGTTGAGAGGAAATAAGTTACAAAATATTTGGAAATAAATCACAACCCTTGGCATTATGGTTGGGCAGATAGTAAGTGTTGAGTAAAATATTCATTCCCTTTTCCAAAATTCCAGTTACAGAGGGCTCCTGACTTATGTTTGACTTAAAATGTTTTGACTCTAAAATGGTGTGAAAGCAGGGCGCCTGGGTGGCTCAGTCAATTAAGCATCCAGCTTTTGGTTTCTGCTTAGGTCATGATCTCACAGTTTTGTGTGTTCAAGCCCTGCGTCGGGCTCTGGGCTGACAGTGAGGAGCCTGCTTGGGATTCTCTCTCTTTCCCTCTCTCTCTGCTCCTCTCCCACCTGCGCTGTCTCTCTCAAATAAATAAACTTAAAAAAATTTTTTTTAAATGGTATGAGAACGATATACATTCAGTAGAAACTGTACTTAGAATTTCAAAGTTTCATCTTTTTCTAGGCAGGTGATATGCAGTAAGATCCTTTCTGGATGCTAGGCAGTGACAGCCAACCATATGGTCATGAGGGTGAGTAACCGATACCCTGATGACCGTTCTGTACCCATTGCAACTATTCTGTTTCTCACTTTTGGTACAGTGTTCAATAAATTACGTGAGGTATTCAATGCTTTATTATAAAACAGGGTTTGTATTAGATGATTTTGCCCATGGGTAGGCTAATGTGAATGCTCTGAGCACACTAATTAACGTGGGTGAGGCTAAGCCACGATGTTGGGTAGGTTAAGTGCATTAAATGCATTTTCAACTTAAGGTATTTTCAGCTCATGATGAGTTTATTGGTACATAACCTCATTGTAAGTTGACAATGATCTGTACTCCTCTGGTATGTCACTTTGGAAAATGGATGTGATCTTATTTTACAGACTGGAAAATTAATTTTCACACATCTAGTGCCATATTACTATATAAAATGGGTAAATAAGTTTTCCTCTTAATAATTCATCTGGAAGACAAAGTTGGAAATTTGGGCAGGAAGGGATCCAGACAAAAGCCAGGCAGGTCTAATCCTTTCAGTCGATAAATATATATTGAGCACCTACCATGTCACTAAACACTGACTAAAAAAGACAAAAGCCCAGGTCTCATGGAAAGATAGATAATAAATAATAACAATAAATATGTAATATAATTTCAGGTAGCTATAAATAAAATAGAGAAAAATGAAACAGGAAAAAGATATGGAGCATGATGGAAAGCAGGGGGAAAGGGTGAGCTTTGAAAAAGTAACATTTAAGGCAAGTTCTGAATGAAGTGAAAGGTCATCCCCTGCAAGAGGCCAGGGGATGCACATTCTCAGTGGAGAGAACAACAAATGCAAAGGTCCTGTGGAAGAAGGAGGAAAAACAGGACAGTCAGGATAGCTAAAACACTGGGTCATGGGGTTGAATTTGGAGGAGACAGGAGGTAGATCATGTAGAGCTGGGGAAACCAGGGTTGAGATTGGACTGACAGGTCTTACTCAGGTGCTGGGTAAGATCCAGTGACCAACAGAGCACTGTGTCCAAGGGTGACAGTTACCACATTTTGCAGTCTGGAAAGGTAGCCAGCAATGTGGACCGAGTTGTCTAGGTTATACCAAACTTGGCCCTTTTCCAACTCTGGTCTCTCTCTGCTGGCATGTTCTTTGCCTACTGGCCAGACTATTCTCAAACCATGGGAATATCACTATCTCTGGATGCTTGTTCTTGCTCTCTATTTCATTCTATTCTATTTTGCTTTCTATTTTCATTATCTGATGGAAGTAGATGGTAATATTCCAAGACGCTTCTAGAAATCAACATATGCCAAAAGATGCATTCAGTCTGTCAATTCCTTCAGTACAAATGACAAGATGGTGCTTTTATAAATAATTTCATAAAATTACAAATCCTGTTAAGTGAGTTTACTTATGCTGACAGCTGTTGCTATATGTTCACCTGAAGCTACACTCTGTTGTGCACTTTACCTAGAAGAGGCCCTAGTTAGATTTAATCTCATTTCAGTCTCATGTGCTACATTGCTCAATTATTTAATAAAAAAAAAATCTCACAGGATAAAAGCAAGCATGAAAAGATAAAACTGGAATTAGAGGCCTTTCTAGAAGAGAAGGAAAAGAGATTGCAAATGCTTGGGGAGAATGGGATAGAGTAAAAAAAAATGCTGACCAGGGGTGCCTGGGTGGCATAGTCGGTTAAACGACCAACTCTTGATCTCAGCTCAGGTCATGATCTCACTGTTTGTGAGTTCGAGCCCCACATTAGACTCTACACTGATGGTGTGGAGCCTGCTTGGGATTCTGTGTCTCCTTCTCTCTGTCCTTCCCCTCCTAGTGCTCTCTCTCTCTCTCTCTCAAAATAAATGAATAAAGTTATAAAAATGCTCAACAGCCGCACGACAGGCCAGACATCTGTGAATAGTGTTGCCTTACTGTGGTGTAAATAATTTTGCAAAATCCTGTCTCCTAAACTTCTCTGGGAAGACACTGACTGGTAAGTCTCCTCATTCCTGCTATTGGAAATTCACTCTGTATCAAGAGCGAGTCAAGCGAGAGTTTTATGTTCAAAGTATGAGCTTGATTTATATTGATAGCTTCAATTTAACACAACAGCATATGACAACTATCAGCCCTTGATCAAGCTGTGGGACATGGGACACGTTCAACATTTAGTAACAGGTGTTGAGCACCTACATGTGCACAGTGCCCTTGGTGGGTTTGGTACAGTGCTGTGGAGACAAAGGTATGGCCTCTGCCCTATGGAGGAATTTGGTATCGATTCAGAGTCAGTTCCTCTGGTCTTCCCCTCTGTTCTTTCTGCTTCCTCTCTTGGATTTATTCTGGATTAACCGAGGCCAAAAAGGCTACACGTAAATCTCATGGGGGGCAGTGGAGGACCAGTGACTATGTACTGAAGCCAAAAGCCCCTGGTGGTCCACTAACTCAGACAAGCAGCTCTCACTTCCTGTGCACCTGTCTCCTACAGTCTTTGTTTTACAAAGGGACGCTCTGCTGTGATGAACCAACCTGGCCACAGGGTGTCACAACTGCCCCAGAGACTCCTGACTCTCTCGGGGGAGGTCTAAAAGGTCAGACCCCAGCAACTTCTGCCTACATTGCTGAATGAGTCAGCCAAGCTGCTACAGAAATCACCCAGAAGATCACTGATGCCAGGACTTGCCAGAATGCCTCCAAAATGGCACCTCCGAGATTTTGAGGCTCCTTGTGTAGCAGGAAAGCAGGCAAGTGCTGGCTTGCCCCATGAGTCAGGTGAGGGGTGGGGACAGCCTAGACCAGCTCCATACTGGCTCCCTTGTAGGCCTTCAGTTAATCAGGCCCAGTGTGTCACTGGAGGGATTCACCTCATTTATGTGGGGAAGGATCTGGCAGAGATTCAAGAGATAGTGATTTTAATGCTGGCTCTGCTTCCTTCCCACTGGTGATCAAAGTACTGGGCCTTGGTTTCTTTACCTGTAAAATGAAAGCAAAGCTTCAACTCCAGTTTTACGATCTGTTATTTTGCTGGACATTTCAATTTTATTGTCTTATTTGGCTTTGGAAGCCTCCAAAGTAGGAAGAATCCATCCCCTTTACAGGCACAGAAACTGAGTTTCTGGAAGTCTGAAAAAAAATTCCACAGAATAGATATTGCAATCCAGATCTGCCTGGATTAAGTGCATCATAATCAAGATGTGAATTTACAAACTACACACAAGACTCTCATGAGTCCTGGGAATTGGGTTTAAGACCTGATGAGATAAAAGGCACAGAGAATGTATTTGAATTAGACTCTGTGAAAGGCAAATTCTGGATCTTTGGATGGAAGCTACATCTGATTTGTGAATGAAATGTAAAGAACAAAACAGGATCAGGGGCACCTGGGTGGCCCGATCATTGAGTGTCTGACTCTTGATTTTGACTCAGGTCGTAATCTCATGGTTTATGAGTTTGAGCCCCCATGTCAGGCTTTGCCTGCTTGGGATTCTCTCTCTACCTCTCTCTCTGTGCTCCCCACCCTAAAAATAAATAAATAAATATATTTTTTTTTAAAAAAAGAACAAAATAGGAACATACATCAAGGGAAAAATGGAAGGAGAAAGGAGAAACAGAAGAAGGAAAACAAATTTCAATTATATCTAATCAATATTTAATGAGTTTTTCCCTTCAGAAAGTTACTGGTTAGGGTCACAAAAGACACGTGACTCTCCAGAGCAAGTGATAATCTGGCCACACCAATATCTAAATGCAAAGGAGAATAGCGAAGGACAGGGAAAGAACAAGCAAAGAACTCTTGGAAGACAAGGGGAAGGAAACCAACCACATACCATTGGTGGATCCCATGGCACTGCCCTAGTGCCATGGAGAAGGTGTTATTTCAATTGGATCTCAAAGAAAAGTGGGACGTCAACAGATATTAATACAAGGGATGGACTAACTGAACAAAAGAAATGCATGGACAGAAGTTAGAAAAAAGTTGCATTTGGAAACATTTTCTTGGTGGTCTGTCTTATTGAAGTGATGGAGACATAGGGGAGAAAGACCTGGAAAAGTTCATTTGGAATCCTGTTGTAGAGAATCTTCTTAAAAGACAGTTTTGAACTTGATGGACAAGGAGGGACCAATAAGAGTTTTGAGGCAAGCTATTGATATCATTTTTATAAAGACGCCTTTGTCTATTGTATTGTGTTGGATGGGTTCTAGAGACAGATGGGAAACCCAGATAAGTAGTTAGTGAAACAGCCTTCATAAGAGATAATGAAGTCTCCAACGAACCTGGTCACAGTGGGAATGAAAACCAGGAGCTGCTAGAGACACCACAGCATGTACTTGAGGACTTGGCATCTGATTAATTTAGGGCTTGGAGTATCACAATAGCTGAGGTTTTGAACCTCCATGGAAAATGACGGTGGGCACTTTTGAGTGAAGGCAGAAAAATCAGGAGGTTGGGAAGCTTTGGTAAAATTAATGGGAGGAGGTATATCAAGAGAAAAGAAGATGGAAATAAGTGAAATACTAAGGATGGCTTATCCTATGATGGAATGAATGTGAGAAAGTAAGGCCAATGGAAAAACAGAGTAACCACCAGCTGAGGGACAGAGTTACAGAAGAAGAGAATCCTAAAAAAAGAAGCAAGGTCAGTAGTGTCAATGCCTCAGGGATTAAGGAGGACTGGGGGTACTCAGGAGAAGAGCACCGTTGGCCTTTTGAGTGGTGCTTGGCATGACTGTCATTTTCTCTGAACCCCGGAGTTCTGTCTGTCGGTGCCTTTGTACACATGGCATCCAACACAGCATCCCACCCACCGAATGTGCTCAGTGCATGTTTGCTGAACGGAGAAAGGAAAACACAGGAACAGTGCTGTTTAGAAAGCTGTAGGCATGGAAACCAAGTTGTTAAAGAGGGAGTGGCTTCTGAGCACAAGCAGGCAGTGAACACCCTCTGTCTCTCTGAATGGTTCTGAAGGGCAAGACAGAATGGAGCTCTGGACTGGTGTAGTCCTTCCACACTTGAGGCTTGTCATGTGGGCTGCTGGGTTTCTGGTTCAATAGGTCTGGGATGAGGCCCCCTGAATTTTCACTCCAAGTTCCTAGATGCTGCTGATGCTGCTGGTCTAGTGAAGCACTGAGCTAATGAAAAGTTCCCTGGATATTCAGTTAGACAACCTAGATGGAATCCCAACCCTTTCTCTTATTTGCTGTCTGACTTCAGGCATCTCTCTGTCCTATCTCCTTGTATGCAAGACGAGGATCTAATCTATACCCAGGGGTTGTGTCTACCATACAGTACATACCTAAAACACAGTGGCTGAACTCAAAAAAAAAAAAAGAAATTAATAAGACAGGGAATGGTTGAGCTTGAAAAGGTAGCATAGAGGAGGAAAATATTTTTATTTTGCTTATTTAAGAAATGGGGAGATCTGTGCCTGTTTGGGAACAACAGATGTGGTCTGAATCAGCTGATCTCTGTGAAGTAGCGTATGATTTCGGAGCTGGCTGTGTGAGCAGGATACATGAGCCTGAAGGCAAGCTTTATCATCTTCCTTGGACGGAGTTAAGCGTAGCACCCAAACCACACACATTTAGAAGGGGAAGAATAAAATGAAGCACCCTTTGAATCATACATAGATGCGAAATTTGCTTTCAATAAAAATGGAGATGAGGCTGGAGCCAGATAGCCATCAGCTTGGTCCAAGGTACAAAGGTTTAATTTTTTATGTTCGCATTTAGTCATTTTTATGATACCGGCTTCCCAGCTCATTTCTGAATAAATCCATGCTGCATTGAAACAAATGCCAAAGAAACAGAAAAACCCCTCTCAGAATTTCCCGTCCATATTTATAGTGAGTTGACAGATATTGTATTTCCTTCATTTCAGGCTCTAATCAATTCATGGCTAAAAGGGAAAAAAAAAAAAAAAAGGAGAGAGAGAGAGAAAAGAAAATAGATGAACAATTTGTATGGGGCTTCTGGTCATTACCCTTCTGTTATAACTCTTATTAGCAGAACAAATTAGCATTACATTAATAAATATAAGCAGAGAGGATGCAGTCACCAATGCAGATGCCTACTGCAGTTACAGATACATTGCTACCATTTGCTTTCTAAATCCGCCATCTTTAATTTTTCAATTTAGTACTTTGAAGATGTTAGAAGTTTCTCTTCCTCCTTCTATGTTGTCAGGATGTGGGTCATAGGGTGAGAGGAAGTAGCTCTATGTCTATGCAATTTCTTTTATGTATAAGGAATGAACGTGCCTTGCTTGTGTGCTTTGGGCACTACGAATCCAGATCCTTTATATCCTTGTTACCCTCTTGGCTGTTGGTGGGACTGTGTCCCAAGCACTGATAAAGAAAACCAGCCTGTTCCATGATAGTATGTGGAACTCAGCTCTGATGGATCTTGTCACTGAACTACCAGGGACTTCTGAACAACACTGCCATCAACAGTGGATTAAAATGAGGATTTAGCAAAGCAATGGCTCTCTGGACTCCACCCCAGACTTAGAGGAGGGGACTAAGGGACAATGGTGCCCTGTTGAAAGAGAGGCCCACTGTGTTTCTCAAACATTAATCTGCATACGGACCACCTAGGGTTTTAGTAAGAAATCTATCTGATTTCAGAAGCTCTCACAAATGCAGATGCTGGTAGTCCATGAACCCTACTTTGAGTCACCCTGAAATTCCCTTCTCTTGCCCTGGCCAGTGATGAGTTTCGGCTTCCTCAGGGTAACTCTGTCATCTGTGATAAGAGCAACCTGAGCTTTGCTTATAGAGCTCCAGAGAGCCACACAGCTTTTCTTTCAGAGCAAAAGAAAATTAATCAGTAGGATTGAAGTCATACAGGGAAAACCTCTTGATTTTTTCCCCAAGATATAGAGGCAAGTGAGAGCACGAAGTAATAAGATTGTGCAGTGATAACAGTGGAGTTAGCCTGTTTATTCCAGCCCTAGTTATTAATTTTCAGGAATGGCTTTCTCATGTCACAGGTTCCTAAGAAGAAGCAGGGGGAAACCTGGATTTGGGGAGAAGAAAAGGAGTCACATTTACTGAGCACTCTTTGTGCTCTGCTTAACAAACATTTCAGGTTTTAATCTTAGCAACAGCTTTGACAAGTCGGTAATATCATATATCAAAGATAAAGGAATTCAGTGGGGCTTAGAGAGATCTGGAGAGATTCAGTAACTTGCCGAGAGCTAAGTTTACTAGGAAGACCTAAGCCCGTGTTCCTCTATTTAGAAAAAATGCTGTTTCTGACTTCGAGACCTGTAGTTTAAGTTAAGTCCTACTAGTATCTTTTATTGATCTCTTTGTATCATTTCCCATGAGCTATGTATGGCAGCCTGAGTACCAGATTCTCCTGGAAGGATAAGCGCATGTCTCTCATGAGATGATGGAATGTTTCCTGGTCTCACAGGGATCCCCAGGGAGATGTAGAAAAAGTTTGTTGGGGTGGCCAGAGGGTCCAGTGGTCTCTTCCAGAACCCCCCAGGCCCTGGATCTTTTTCTTGTCTGAGCTGCTGCCCTTCTACAGAGCTGGCTGCCTCCTTCCACTGTCCCTGCCTCCACCCCATGTCACTCCTTTTTTTTGCTGAGGATTTCTGGAAACTAGCAGTCTGCCCTTGTTCCCATGGGGTTCCCTGCTCTTCTAGTGGTTTTGAATATTCATCGGGTTTTGAATTACATAGTTGCTACTCATGATTGAGGGAGGAACTTGTGTGTGCCACACCATCCATTCAAAACAATCAGATCTGGCTCCTGGAAGTCAAGATTCTTAATGTCCTTTCTCACAACCAGGGCAGACACCAAAGCTCATCATATTTGTCTGCACAAGGGCTGCCTCGACTAGCCTGTGATATTCTTTAGTTGGGGTCACCTAGAAGTAAAGGAACGTGAACAAGTATGACTTACCACTGCTTTTTATACGAATGCGTGGAATATATTAGGGGCGTCCTCCATCAGCATTGTTTTGTTTTCACAGTTAATTTGCAAACAAGATTTTGCTAATGCTATTGCTGATTTCTTTCTTATCCTGTCATTGGCGGGAATTGTTTCGCTTCAAACGAACCAAGATTTGCTCACTTGCGTTGTTCAATTATTAACCGATAAGTGCCTCCCAAATTCCAAAAGCCCTATGTGAAGACAAAATGGATAAGAACTGTCTAGATTTGGTGGACAATGGGAAACTTAACAGTAGGTACGCATAACCAAGTCTTCATGTGATAAGTTAAAATCTACACAGACACATGGTAGTGGAAATTGAGAGCAATAAAGACAAAGAAAATATCTTTTTTTTTTTTTTTTGCAAACAATATTCACTAATCCATTTATTCAAAAATTTGTATTGGATGCTTACTATAGACAAAAGCTGTTCTAAGCGTCAGGATTTTTTTTTTTTCCAGATACATTCTTTATTATAATACAACAACTAAAAGTTCGTATTTTACTTTTTTAAAATTTATTTTGTTTAATTTTAACTTGTTTTATTTTTTTTTTTATTTACATCCAAATTAGCATATAGTGCAACAATGATTTCAGGAGTAGATTACTTAATGCCCCTTACCCATTTATCCCATCCCCCCCTCCCATAACCCCTCCCATAGCCCTCGGTTTGTTCTCCATATTTATGAGTCTCTTCTGTTTTGTCCCCCTCCCTGTTTTTATATTATTTTTGTTTCCCTTCCCTTATGTTCATCTGTTTTGTCTCTTAAAGTCCTCATATGAGTGAAGTCATATGATTTTTGTCTTTCTCTGACTAATGTCACTTAGCATAATACCCTCCAGTCCCATCCACATAGTTACAAATGGCAAGATTTCATTCTTTTTGATTGCCAAGTAATACTCCATTGTATGTATGTATGTGTGTGTGTGTATATACATATATATGTGTGTGTATATACATATACATATATATAGGTATATATGTATATGTATATACACACACACACACATACATACCACATCTTCTTTATCCATTCATCCATCAATGGACATCTGGGCTCTTTCCATACTTTGGCTATTGTTGAAAGTGCTGCTATAAACACTGGGGTGCATGTGTCCCTTCGAAACAGCACACCTGTATCCTATGGATAAATGCCTAGTAGTGCAATTGCTGGGTCATTGGGTAGTTCTGTTTTTAGTTTTTTGAGGAACCTCCAGACTGTTTTCCAGAGTGGCTGCACCAGCTTGCATTCCCACTAACAATGCAAAAGAGATCCTCTTTCTCCACATCCTCACCAACATCTGTTGTTGTTTGAGTTGTTAATGTTAGCCATTCTGACAGGTGTCAGGTGGTATCTCATTGTGGTTTTGACTTGTATTTCCCTGATGATGAGTGATGTTGAGCATGTTTTCATGTGTCGGTTGGCCATCTGGATGTCTTCTTTGGAGAAGTGTCTATTCATGTCTTTTGACCATTTCTTCACTGGATTATTTGTTTTTTGGGTGTTGAGTTTGATAAGTTCTTTATAGATTTTGGATACTAACCCTTATCTGTCATTTGCAAATGTCATTTGCAAATATCTTCTCTCATTCTGTCGATTGCCTTTTAGTTTTGCTGATTGTTTCCTTCGCTGTGCAGAAGTTTTTATTTTGATGAGGTCCCAGTAGTTTAGGTAATGAGACTATTCCAAACTTAGATAGTGGTAAGGGTTGTGTACAACTCTGAATAAACTAAAACAACTTGCTTGTACACTTTAAAGGGTGAATGTTATGATAGGTGAATTATATCTCAATAGAACTGTTGTTTAAAAAAAGAAAAAGAAAAACTGCATTTTAACACCTTTGTTTTTTTTTTTTTTTTAATTTAAATTCTCATTAGTTAACATAGAGTGCCATATTGGTTTCAGGAGTAGAATTCAGCGATTCATCACTTACATATAACACCCAGTGCTCATCACAAGTGCCCTGTAGCCCATCTCCCACCCACCTCCCTCCGTCAAACCTGTTTGTTCTCTATCCTTAAGATTCTCCTGTGGTTTCTTTTCTGCTATCCTTGTTACCTCCCTGACCTTCCCATATATTCATCGGTTTTGTTTCTTAAATTCCACATATGAGTGAAATCATGTGGTATTTGTCTTTCTCTGTCTGACTTCTTTCACTTAGCATAATATGCTCTAGTTCCATCCATGACGTAAATGGCAAGATTTCATTGTCTGATGGCTAAGTAACATTCCATTGTGTGTGCATGTGTGTGTGTGTGTGTGTGTGTGTGTGTGTGTGTGTATCACATCTTCTTTATCCATTCATCTGTTGATGGACATGCGGGCTCTCTCCATAGTTTGGCTCTATATAGAGAACCTATATATTAATGCTACTATAAACATTGGGGTTCATGTACCCCTTCAAATCTGTACTTTAGTATCCCTTGGGTAAATACTTACTATAACAATTGCTGAATTGTGGGGTAATTCTATTTTTAGTTTCTTAAGGAACCTCCGTACTGTTCTGCAGAGTGGCTGCACCAGTTTTCACTTCCACCAACAGTGCAAGAGGGTTCCCCTTTCTCTACATCCTCACCAACACCTGTTGGTTTTTTGTGTTGTTAATTTTAGCCATTCTGACAGTGAACACCACTGGTTTAGATAAACTCACACAAACTGGCTGAAGCCAGTGTCACTGAGAAAACCATGGGTATAAAAATGTTCAATTTCATGTACATTAAGTTGCCCTATCCTCCCCCCCTTAAATGGCACAATCGTCACACGATAGTTTTCTCTAAATTATCCTCATAAGCATTGGTTTCACAAGAGATGGCATGTTCCATTTGTGTGTCTTCATGGTGGTCTACAAGGGAGCCCCCTGGAGGCATGTCGAAGAGTTAGCACATGCTGTATAAACTAATAAAATTGTTTTGTGAATTAGAAGAAAAACCATTTTATTAAGTTTATAATATCTTATTTAAGAGCTGTGGAGAGAGGATATGTGCTTCTATTTAAGCCTAAAAACTCTAGAGTTTTCATTCATAACTTCATTTCTTGCCCTGTTTTTGGATGACAGGGGATATAGACTTTGTTTGTTTCTCATTTCTGAGTCATTATCAAAGGCAAAGTACTACTGCTTGAATTGTTACTCAGGTTGCCGTGGAGGTGACTTAGAGGAGAAACAGGTAGATGGTACTGGGTGAAGGCTAATATAAGAGATCCAGCCTACTATTTGCTGTTCTCGCCAAAGCAGTCATTTAAGGACCCAGCTGTGTTTGACAGTTAACCCTGAGTTCTTGGTCAGAGAAAAGTAGCGTGGTGCTGGGTGTGAACCCAGCTTTTGTGGGGACTTCAACTGAATTTGGGGAATCCTTTTAAAAAATTTAAAAATAGCTGCTGAAGTGAATATCTGTTTAGAGTGACAAGGGATATAACAAATCACACAGGCAACAATGGCGTCAGATCTCACCAACACAAAAATAACTCATTCCAAGTATTGTATCCCCTCTCCTTCCCTCCTGCTGGTTCCAGGAGCTAGAGGATGGATGTGGAATACAATAGAACCACTCCTGGCCCTGACTTATTTGTGGCATTGCTGGCTGGGTCAGCCCAGCTGGAAGTGGGGGAATTATTGGAAGGTCCTTCTACACCAGGATGATAGCAATGACTTAACTACACATGGGATTCACTATGAACCTCATAGATGGATACCACGAACCAGAAGCTAGGTGTACCTCATTCTGCAGCAACCAACACAGATGCTTATTGAAGTTGCAGATACATTGCTACCATTTGCTTGCAAATTCCAACATCTTTAACTTCTCAATTTAGTTCATTGTAGATACTAGAAATTTCTCTTTATATAGGATCCTCCTGTGTGGTCCTCCTTCTACTTCTCCTGAGTGTGATGCCCCAAATGCCATGGCATCACCTACCATACCACATAACAGGAAATGTGATGGAGGGGAATGGGAAAGTAGCAATATCAGAGAAGAGGGAGAGGCATTGTTACCTCATTGCTATTGAAATACTCGCTTATGGGGCACCTGGGTAGCTCAGTTAGTTAAGCGTCTGACTTTGCCTCAGGGTGTGATCTCAGGGTTCATGGATTCAAGCCGCGCATTGGCCTCTACAATGACCATGTAGAACCTGCTTGGGATTCTCTCTTTCTCTCCTTCTTTCTCTGCCCCTCCCTGACTTGTGCGCACGTGCGTGTGCTCTATCTCTCTATCTCAAAAATAAATAAATAAAACTTAAAAGAAGAACTACTCACGCAAATTTTATAATAATAGGGCCCTGGAAGGCATCTGTTAGTAAGGGATCCTGAAGTGTCAGCTTCTTCAGCTTCATGGTAAGTATGTCTTCACTGTCCCCTTTCTTCAGAGACATTTTATAGATGTCCATTCAAATAAACCTGTTTTCCCCACTTCATCTGGGTAATTTTATGGGCATAAAGAGTTTATGGGACATTTTGAAATATTCCAGTTTAATATAGAAGGAATACAGAAGAAGAGACAGCTGAGAAATTTTTCTTTAATTTATAAATACGTATTTTCCTAGTATTCCCCCACTGAAAAAATTCTGATATTAGAAGTGCAAACTTCTTTTCCACTCATAAAGTACATTAAAAACAAAAACAAAAACAAACCCTTTGGAATATCTTCACTGCGGGAGTATATTAGATTACTGAGTCACTGTGAGTTAGAAATTTTAAATCTTATCATAGTGGCTTACTGCATCCCATGGAACCATCACTGCTATATATCTAGAAAGTCAGGAAAAGATCACATTCTTTAATATATTTAACCAAAACACCATGAAACCATCTCTAAAGACTCATAAGACACAATTAAGTTGTCTTATCCATTCAATACATATTTATTAGTGCCAATTACATGTAGGGCTCTGTGTTGGACCTAAGGTAGATTTAGAGATTTATAAGACACAGACCTTGTCCTCAAGGAGCTCATAAATTTTTTAGACAGAATAAGGCATGTACACAAGTAACTATAATAAAAATGCTTGGTAACAGGTAGATAAAAAGAACCGTAAAATTCAGAAGAGGGAGAGAATCATCCAGTCACTTATTAGAAGATAGGGAGAGTTGAACAAAATATGTTTGGTCCCTGCCCTCACAGAGTTTGTAATCTAGTGAGGAAGACACACATTAAATAACACGGTCATGAATATATCATTGTAAATTGTGATGTGTTATAAAAAATAGATTTTGAGATACAATGAAAGAGGGCCCTGATTACGATTGGAGGGCCACAAGGTCTGAGAAGGTGACGTGTCAGGGAAGGCTGAGTACTGAGTGTGTGTGACTTAAGTGGATGGGCTAGAATGTTCTAGGCAGAGCGATACAGAGGTGTGAAAATTCTAAGGCCGGAGAGAGCTTGGTGGGTTTACAGAGCTGAAAAAGGTGAATGTGGTGAATTACAAGAGGGGTGAGTGTGACATGAGGTCGTTCACAGAGGAAGGGCAGAAGCTAAACCCTGGAGGAACTTACAGGCATGTTAACCATTCTGTGCTATGGGAATCCTTTGGAGATACAACAGATATTACTCTAGTATGATGTAGAGTATGGCTTGGAAACAAGTACACGAGGTTGCTGGAGTCATCCCGGGGAGATGATGGTGACATGGACGAGGGCAGAGGCAACGGAGAAAAGCAATCCAGTGGTGGTACAGGTAGAATTAAAAACAAAACAACAACAACAAGCACCTGGATGTGAGTTGTGTGGGGAGAGTAGAAGAGAAGAACTATTTCAGACTATTTATTTTCATATTAGAATCTTAGTTCTGTGACAAGACTATAGGCTTTCTGAGGCTGTGGACATATTTTCTGCTTGAGTCATGCTCTGTGCGGCATTAAGATTGTAGAAGGCGGTTAAGAAATACCGATTTGAAATGTGTTGTGCTGGGTTTCCTCAGCCTTAGCTCCTCAGGGTCCTCTCGTTCTCTTTCTCTCTGCTCTGTGTTTCCTTCCTGATCAGAACCTTGAAGGAAGAACAGGAAAAAATATCTTCACACCTTAACCATCTCTTTCACCTTAGCATGGGCTAGAGATGCCCGACGGTTCCTGCTCTTTCCGTGCCCGTCCTGACAGGACTGTCAACATGGTAGCAGTTGGTAGCCCTGCAGAGATAAAGAACTGAGGGCAGCAGTCAGTATGGATTCTGTTTTGCAGAATTACCAGAGGCACAGGACTTGACAATGGCCTTATGTGCATCTCGCACATTCTCATGCATACGTCACAGAAAGCAGTGTAGGGTCCGGCTCTTTTCAGGGATCTTCAGAGGAAGCGGTGCTCTGTTCTCACTGCCATCTGCATCTCCTGGCCTGTCTTGGAGTAGAGGGGCTGCAGTCCAGCTGTCATCATTTTGTTCCTCCGTCTTGTGGAGAGCAGCTCTGGGTAATGAGCTCTGAGGCCCAAGGGGCTGCTCTGGCAGGTACATTGAACTTAGTGGAAGCAGTATGTTCCTCCCCCTTGGAGACCTGTATCAGCCTTGCAAGGTGTTCTTCACATACCACGTCAGTGTCTAAACAATCTGAATGTGGAACGTGAATTAGGGAGAGGGTCAGGTTGATTTGGAGAAGTGATGAGAAGCTTCTGAGAGGAAGAGCAAAATGAAAGACGAGGTAAATGCCAATTGGATCGGCCATCTTGCTGAGTCACAAAGTACCCAAAACTTAGAGGTCTAATAAAAACACCGAATGTTACCTCAGTGTTAGCATCAGAGTCTGGGCATGGCTTCACTGGGTCCTCTGCCTCAGGGGTCTCTCCATTACATGCAGTAAATGTGCCTGCTGGTCTGTAGTCATGATCAGCTCAGCCTGGTAAGGGGACACTTCCGAGCTCACGCTGGTTGGCAGGATTCAGTTCTTCACTGGCTGTTGGCTGGAGGCTGCCTTGCATTCCTCTCCATGTGGGCCTCTTGCTGTGATGTTGCTGTTTCATCCACCTGTGTAAGAGAGAAGGCACTAGAGAGAGAAGATGCAAGGTGGGACTCATGGCTGTTTGTAACCTAATCATAGAAAAGTCATCTTACTGCCCTTGCTGTACGCTGTTCACTAGAAGCAAGTCACTAGTTCTAACTCACACTCAAGAAGAGGGTATCACTCAAAGGCATGCATATAGGAGATGCAGGTCATTGAAGGTCATTGTAGAAGTCTGCCTACCCTGGTGACCTTGGATTAGATCTAGTTGCAAATATTAAAACTGTCATGGCACAGGGAGGGAAGAGAAGGAGTTTCTTTTGTTAAGTACCTGGAAGGTAATTCCATATACTTCTACATAGAAAGGACTCCAAAGTGTTACTCTGGTATTGAGCTCTGATTTAGGCTCAGATTTATGTGGTGGTCAGAGAAACAGTCTGGTGGCCAAAAGTGGTTTCTCATTGATTCAAGTTATTTACTACTGTTTCTCAAATATCATGGAGTACACACATCTACAGGACACTATCTCTCCTGAAAATCCCATTTTATGCCCCCACCCACTTAACTCATCCACTACACATATGGTTGCTCGAGAATTGCTATCTTTCTGTCTTCCCCCAAACAACTTCCCCGGTCTCTTGTTCTTTCTTTTCTCCCAGTTCTAGATTACAAAAGTCCAGAGAGGGAAACCTGGTGCAGCCCAGAAATGGTCCAACAATCACTGAATCCTCTGTGGAGAGTGGAACGAACAGTTGTCTTTCGCAGGCGGGGGAGGGGAAAAGCTGGAAGCCCACATATACGATATACTATTATTTCTCATCACATAACATTCATCTGGGTGCAGGTTTTATCTCTCTAACCAGATTGCAAGCTCCTTGAAAGCATACTCTTATCTTCTGCTTTCTCATATTCCTCCGTAGCAAGCACTGGGCTGAGATGGGATGGGCGGGTGCATCTGTGCTGGGCTGTGACATTTTTTTCCATCGGACTGAGTGATTAAAAGCGACAAGGTGCCTGAAAGTGCTATGTAAATTGTCACACTCTATATACATGTCACTGTAGTTATTGTTACTATCATCACCAGCCTCCTCCTCCTCCTCTAGCACATCTTTTAGGCACTATCTGAAAAATAAGCCCTTTCCTGGATAGATGCTCTGTCGACACGATTAGAATTTAAGCTCAGCAAAAGAAACAAATCCCTCCCAAAGATACACAGATGCATCCATCTTTTGCTTTAAAATTCAGGACTATAACTAGCATAGAATGGTGATATCATGTATTTTGTCATTCATGTTTCCTAATATATATTTTTTCTGATTATGAAAGCAATCAAGTTTACTGTATAGAATTTAGACATAAAATGAGAACACAACATGGAGTCAACCACTGTTAACGTTTCAGAATATGTATATGTATTTATATACTCACATATATGTAATATATATACATGCTCACCTATGTGTGTGCATAATTATTTGTATAGATTTTATGACTTGCTGAATTAGTCTATCATAAGCAATATACTGTATTATTAAATACACTTGAAAATATTATTTTATTGGTGACATAATATTCCACTCAAATATAAGTAATTACATGTTTCACTGGTTTTCTTACTTTTTTGGAGATTTCAGTTTCTGCCTCTTTCCTACTCATGAATAATGTTCCTTTAATATTTAACAAGAAACTGTTGTCTACAATTGTAGTTGTTTCCTTTGGAGTCTGAAGAGTTGAATTACCAGGTCAATGCTATAACCTTTTAAGATATTTTTGTAAATCTGGCAAAGCATACTTCTGGAAAGATTGCCAGGTTGCATTCTTCCAGGAGCCTAGAATATGGCCTCTCTTTTCACCCTCAAATAACATCATTTTTTAAATGTCTGCTGATTTGATAGAAATATACTTGTGGGGCACCTGCATGGCTCAGTTGGTTAAGGGTCTGACTTGATTTCAGCTCAGGTCATGATCTCACGGCTCTCTCTCCACAAGTCTTTCTCAAAACAAATAAATAAACTTAAAAAATGTACTTGCATTTTGTTTTAATTGCATTTTTTAATTATTGAGGTTGATTTTTTCACCATCTGATTTTTAGCCATTTGTGTTTATTTTTCTGTGAATGGTTTGTTCATGACTTTTGCTCATTTGACTTTGAATAGGTCTCAATGTTTTCCTTCTTAACTGATAAAGCCTCTTTAATAGCTTATTTTAAACTTTGGGGAATCATATTACAATCATCTTTCAAGCTGTTTGCTTTTAAGATTTTGTATATGATGTTTTTGGGATCTAAATAAATTAATTCCTGCTGTAGAGCTAGCATACCATATTCAACTATTTTTCCAAAATTATTAAGCAGTGTCATTTATTTTTGTTTTAAAATATTTCTTATGCACATAAGAAAGTATAAAATATATGCACAAAGAATGTGTAAAATATATGTGTACTGCGTAAAGAATGATGGTAAAATGAACACTCTCCTTTCCACCACTCGATTTAAGAAAAGGAAGCAAGCTGGGGTACCTGGGTGGCTCAGTTTGTTAAGCGTCCCACTTCAGCTCAGGTCATGATCTCACGGCTCATGGGTTCGAGCCCTGCGTCAGGCTTTGTGCTGATGGCTCAGAGCCTGGAGCCTGCTTCAGATTCTGTGTCTCCCTCTCTCTCTGCTCCTCTTTCTCTCAAAAAAAAATCAGCATTAAAAAATTATAAGAAAAGGAAGCAGGCCAATACTTGCCCTCTCACCATGTGATCTACCTAATCACACTATACCTCAGTCCCCAAGGGAACCGCTCTCCTGACTTGTGGGAATCATTTTCTTCCTCTTTGTAACTTTGCAAATATGTGTGTGTTCCTGATCAATACACTGGTTTTTATTTCTCATATCTGAACCTTATATAAACGTAACCACACTGTTTTTTTTTTTCTGTCATTCACTCCCTTCATTCAACAATATGTAGTTCTAAATTGCTCCCGGTGATGCATGCCACTATGATTTTTGTTCTCTGCGGTATAGTGAATATGCCACTGTTTATCTATTCATTATACTCTTAATGGATCTTTGAATTATTTTCCAGGGTTTTGTTGTGGTTGTTTCACAATTACAGACAATATTGCTTTGAACAATCTTGCACATGACATGTCTCCTGTTGCAAATTTGCCCAAACATCTCTAGGGACTCTAATGAGGAGCCTAACTGTTGAGTTATGAATATGTTCACTTGCGCTGGATAAACCCCAAAGTATATCCCTAAGGAGTTATCCTAGCTTTCTTTTCCCTCAGCTGTGGAAGAAGTACCCACTACTTTTCTTGGACCACACTTAGGATTTCTGACTTTTGAAGTTTGACTTCCAGTGTAGATATGAAATATGTGATTCTAAGTATAATGTTGCTCATTACTAAATGGGCTAAAGCACATTCCACATGTTTAGGGGACTATTCATGTTTTGTTTTCTGAGAAATGTTCAAATCTTTTCTCATTTGTCATTTTCTAATTGAATCATGGATACTATTTTTAGGTTAATTAACCTATTTTTAGGTTAATTTTTTGTCATTGTAAGTGTTGCAAATATATGCTTCTTATTTATGGCTTGACTTTTCACTCTATGATGTACTTTGATTGATAAAATGAAGTTCTTGATTTTACATAGATGGGTGTGTCAATCTTTGCCTGTATGAGCTCTTCTCTGTGTGACTTTTAAAAGTCCTTCGTTACCTTCTGAAGGGAAAAGCTCTATTTCCTCGACACACTGGATACTACACTTTGATATCAGATATGTGGGTGTTTTCCCCATACTGACCAACTCTCTGGCACCAGCTGAGTGTCCTACAATTCAGTTAAATTCTGAACTATCTACCTGGAGTTAACATCAGACCCCACCGGTTAAGGGCTCAGTCCCACAAAACCTCTCCCACATCAGATGCCAATTCCATGTTTGGACCTCCAGTATTTCTGACTGACTGGACATAAATCAGTGGTTCTCACAACCCCTTCTCCTTGCTAATTTGTTATGATGGCTCACAGAACTCAGGGAAATACTTACTACATCTACTGGTTTGCCAAATAATAAAGCATATGATAAGAGATACAAATGAACAGCCAGATGAAGAGGTACCTAGAGCAAGGTCCAGAAGCGTCCTGCCCCCATTGAGTTGGGGTGTGTCATCATCTGGGCATGTAGATGTGTTGTTCACCACTTAACTAAGAGATGTAACCAGAATTCAGTTTTTGTCTTTTAAATTATTGTGGTATTATTTCTGGACACTGAACTTATTGTCAGGAAATATTATATTAATGTATTGCTAAAATTAAACCACCTTTATAGTCCCTAGCATAAATCTTATGTAGCCATAGCGAATTATTCTTAGCATCATATTGAATTCTATTTGCTCATATTCTATGTAGGATTTTGTGTTCTACATTAGCAATTCCCTTTTGTTTTCTTCATTCAGTTTGATAATTATGAGTGTACTACCTTCACCAGAAGTGTTGAGTGGTTACCATCTTTTTGCCTGTGCTCTAGGAACATGACTTGACTTTTTATATTACAACAGGGAAACTAACTCATGCTGTTTTTATTTTATTTTTTTAAAAACATGTGTTCATGTGTTTATGTATCAGGATGGTACAGAAGTTGGGCGTGTTATGAGGATGCTTGATTCAGTGATCCTCTGACACCAGTAACTTGGTTCCTTTTCACATCTCCATTCTGCCTATCGGGATAGCAGACTTTTCAGGCCGGCTCCCTGCCCAGGGGCAACATGGCTGCATCAATTTTGGGTATCACAGTTTCACAGTACATCGTTCAAAAGGAGAAAGAGGGCTGGCTTCTATAAGGTCTCATTAGATGGAGGTATCTTCTTTTGAGAAGTCAACAGAAAATCTGCTCATATGTTTCATTGTGTTGAATTGAGTCATCTGTACTTTCTGGCCGTAGAAATGCCATGAATTGATGGGCTTATGGATGGGTCACCTGATCCAATTATGATAATAAAGGAATTATTGCCTCAATTTATTAAAACAACTAGAGCCCCAGCCTAGAAATACTGGTGGGGATGCTTCCCAGGACTTTTGACAGTGAGGGAAGGATGGATAGGATGTTGGAGAAATAACCTCAGTGTTCACTAAAATGAGTCCTTTAATAATTGAAGGCATCTACCTTTAAAACCATTTAGGCTTCCAGTATGTTTTGGACGTATTTTTCCTGTTTTTCTGTTTATTGATCTATTTAGGTTTCCCATGACTTAGGAGTTTATTTTGTAATTTAAATCTGTTCTGAGGGTATCATCCATTATGTCCTGATTTTAAATATGTTAGCCTACATTTTGTATGGTGTTCTTATATTTTTAATTTCTTATGTGTCCCTGTATCTATTACCATATCCTTGATTTTCTTTGTGAATAATAATAATAGTATTGAGAGCTTACTTTGGGTTAGGTACTGTGAAAAGAGCTTTACATATCTTATTTCTACTTCATCTCTTTTGTTAATTAGATTTATAAGACTTACAATTTTTGGTGTTTACCTTTTTTTGAGAATAAGTTCTTTGATTACTTATATCTGCTAGTTCTCACATTTTTCAACAATTAATTTTTGCTGCATTGTATCATTTCCTCCTATTTTCCTTGAGGCTGATTTTCTATTCTTTTTCTAAATTATTGATAATTAAAAGATTATTATTTAATAACAAAGTATTAAGGACTGAATTTGTGTACGCTCATATTTATTATGCAGATTTATAATATTCACATTTAAGATAGTTTCTAAATAGTTTATTAGTAATTATGCTTTTAGTCTTTGACCCGGTAGGCTCCTAGAATAGCACCTTTCAATTTCTATGATTAGGGCTTTATAAAGTTATTTTTGAAATTTCTACCCTTGCCAAATCTTAAACAAATAATATTGGTCTACACAATGTCTAATTTGGGGAACTCACTGCAAGTTTGTGTCCCAATAAACATATTTTTAAAAGACCATTCCTTTCAGGCTTAAAAAAATAATTTTTTAGTTTGTGCTATATACAATTTGACATATGTCTCTTTATATACTTTTGTCAATTATATCCAATCATTGATATCCATATATATTTTTGACTACTTTATCCATTATACAGTGAAAGGAAGGAATTAAAGCAATTCCAGTTATATTTCTTTCAGTCTTAATTTTATTTTGACAAATAATCACTTCATTAAATAATTTATTTCCTAAATAATATATGAATATTGATAGTTCAGCTTCATGGTTCCTTCCAGTAACTAAGCCCTATACATCACTGAGATTCTTAATTCTAACAGCAGAAATAAGTTCTGTGTGTTTTGTAATGTCTCATGTCTGGCATCTTTCACTCATCCCTGTATTTGTGAGATTTGCTCATATGTTTTGTGTGGAATATTCTATAAAACAATTGGCTTGAATACTAAGAAAATAAAATCCATATCACAAGACATCAGAAAAGCAAGCAAGCAAACTAAAAACTAAAGGATTATTCTAGATTAAAGGAGAATAATAAGCTACGGCAACCAAATGTATGATTGAATTGGATAAATTTGAATACGAACCATATATTAGTTAATATTATTTTATCAGTGTTAAGCTTTTTGAGTGTGAAATGGTCTTGTTATATAGAAGAATGTCTTTTTATTCTTCAGAGATGGCATGGTAATATATTTAGTAGCTAAATACAAATACTATAGGGTCTGCAAGGTCTAACTTTAAAATAGTTCAGTAAAAGTAATATATACACACACACGTGTGTGTGTGTGTGTGTGTGTGTAGAAATATAGCAAGGAAATGTGGTGGATATATTGGTGTACCCTATATTATTCTTTCAATGTTTCTGTGAAACTAAAAAAAGTAAAAAAGAAAAAAAAAAGCATGCACTGTGATTTAATTCTAACTTTTATAATCTGAGAAATAGATCTCCTATTGTGATTCTATTTAACATGTTGGGAAACTGAGGCTCGGGGAAGTTTGGTAAACTGCCCAGAGTATTGCCACCATGGGGCTGTGGCCCGGGTCCTCTGGTCATCTTCTATGCTCTTTCTACAAAAGCCACAATGATATTGCTGACTGACAGTTCAGGAAGGTGAAAGCTAATCAGATATTCTAACCTTAGAAATGACGTCTAGAGGAATAAAGTGTTTGGTCCAAGGTCATGTGGCAAATAAGGATGTCAAAGCCTGCATTATAATCTTGGTTTTCTGATTTTTAGGTCAAAATTACTTTCACTACACCATCAAAAAATCTGAAAGTTTTTGCAGGAAGAATTCTGGGTCAGGAAACATTAGGACAACAAAGTTAAAAACAAAACAAACAAAAATAAACCCTCAAATTTCCCAGCTCCCTTTTCAGGTTTATGTTTGACCGCGGATCACATTGTTTATTGGTTGAGTTGGGAACATTTTGTATAACTCCTCTGAATGTGTAATATCCTTTCTTTCTTTCCTTGGCTAGATTGGGAGTGAATCTTGACATGTAGCAGGATTTCTGGATGTTTATTTCCCTGTCTTACATCCGCACTTTGCTGAATCATTTACTTTTTCTCTTTGACTGAGTTTCTGTGCTGTCAGTGGAATATGCATCAGGGCAGAAGGGAATTATCACGGTGTCAAGCATTATGGGTAACTCCGTGTAAATGGTTCTGCTGAGAGCCATGCTGACTTGCCCGGTGGCAGTGAAAACTCCAGTCAGAAGGCTTCCTTATGTCTGGTTTTGTTCATTTCAGTTTAGTGGCTATTAGAGAGCTTTTTGGAAATAGGTATGTTGGACCCTTGACAGTCCTCTTGAACTTAAGAGCACTATCTGGTCTTGTTTATCCTCTTCTCCTAGAGAAGGTTTTGTTTTCAATTTCCTTATTTCCATTATCCACATCGTTCTGTTTGCTTTTCCTTGGCCCCCATCCTTCCCTGAGAGGAAAGGAATGTTTCTTCTGTTCCCTTCCCACACTTAGACTCTGAGCACTGAGTTTGGGTTAGTTGGTGTCTTCCTGCCTGCCTGTCTGCCTGCCCTCTTTCCTTCCTTCCTTCCTTTCTTCCTCCCTTCCTCCCTTCCTTCCTCCCTTCCTTTTTCCTCCCTTTATCTTTTTCTTTCTTTCTTTCTTTCTTTCTTTCTTTCTTTCTTTCTTTCTTTCTTTCTTTCTCTTCCTTCCTTCCTCCCTCCCTCCCTCCCTCCCTCCATCCCTTTTTCTTCTCTTTCTCTCTTTTCTCTTCCTTCCTTCCTTCCTTCCTGCCTGCCTGCCTGCCTGCCTGCCTTCCCTTTCCTGCCTTCCCCTTCCTGCCTTCCCCTTCCTTCCTTCCTCTTCCTTCCTTCCTTCCTTCCTTCCTTCCTTCCTTCCTTCCTTCCTTCCTTCTTTCCTTCCTTCCTTCCTCTTCCCTTTCTCTCTCTCTCTCTGATAATGAAAGACTTTCCACAATAGTATACTCTGCCTCACTGAAGAGAGATTTCCTATAGAGGTCTATGCAATGTGGTAGGAAAGGCTCTGGACTGGGAATCAGAGACTCATGATCTCAATTTTGCCATTAGTCAGTGCTATGACCCAAAATAGATCGTTTGCCTCCTTGATATGTACCTGATAGATAGTGACGAATTAGGTTTTACTTATTTGTTCCTAGAATAAAATATAAAAATACATTCCAAAAGATGTATTTAAAAGGCCAAAGCTTAATTATCTAGGAGCAGTTGGATATTTTTGCTGCCTCACTTAAAAACCAAGCATCATAATGATCTCTTATACTGGTATGACTTCTTATGTTGGAACGCACAGCTTTGTTGCCTTCTCTGATGTGATCTTCTTCAGCTCATAGAAGCCAAAGCAGTCCTTTTAAAAGATAACAGGTCAAGGTCCATAAGTTGATTGATTTATCTAATATTAAGTCCAGTATTTATTTATTTTATTTTTTAAAGTTTATTTTATTTATTTTGAGAGAGAGAGAGCAAAGGAGGGGCAGAGAGAAAGGAAGAGAGAGAGAATCCCAAGCAGGTTCCTCCACTGTGAGTGTAGAACCCGTTGTGGGGCTCGATCCCACAATCCATGAAATCATGACCTGAGCTGAAATCAAGAGTTGAACATTTAACTAACTGAGGTACACAGGTACCCATTCAGCCTAGTATTTAGAAGTAAAATTAGGAGTTTAAAAATCTTTTAATGTTTTATTTTTATTTTTGAGAGACAGAGAAAGAGAGAGAGAGTATAAGTGGGGGAGGGACAGAGAGAGAGGGAGACACAGAATCTGAAGCAGGCTCCAGGCTCTGACCTGTCAGTGCAGAGCCCGATGCAGAGCTAAAACTCACAAACTGTGACATCATGACCTGAGCCAAAGTTGGACACTTAACCGACTGAGCCACCCAGGTGCCCCATGAGTTTAAAAGTTAATTTTAGTAGGTCATTTTTTACCATATAGGTAACAGAATGATGCTTTAAAGTTCATTTGTAAAATAGGAAATATTTAAAAATATGAGAACAATTATAAAAACATTACCCATTTCTCGTATTTGTTAATTTCCTATATATGTTGATCACCTACTATATGTCAACCATTGTTTTGAGGGCCAAGACTACATTTATGAACAAAACAAAGATAAATTTTTATTCTTATGCTGATAACATTATAATTTGTACAATTTTCAATATATATTTTATATTATATATGTGAATATATGTATACATGTAATACTTGAATCATAGATTTTAGAAAGTGGTAAATACTATTAAAAAATTGATGCAGTGAGACTTTGGGATTACCTAGAGTGGAGTGTAGGGGGATACCACTGAGGAGGTGACATTTGGGTGATGATTTAAAGGTATAAGAAAGTGAGCCATGCAGGTATGTGATGGAAGCATATTCCAGAAAGAAGAGTCAGTGCAATGGTAGGGGCATGTCAGCATTTCCAAGGAACAATAGGGTGGTCAGTGTGACTGGAACATTCTAAGCAATGAGTATAGAAGTAGGAAATAGTCATGGGGTTCACCAAGGGCCACATCATGTTATATGTATTAGGCTATGATAAAGACCTTAGTTTTTTTCTGAGAACAATGAGAAACCAGTGACATGATTTGACTTACACTCTTGCTGCTCTTTTGAGAATGATGTTTAGGATGTTGGAGGGAGGGTAGGAGGAAACGCAAGCAGAAAGACTAGATGGGAGGCTATTGCCATTGTCCCAGTAAGAGCTAATGAAGTCTTGTCCAGGGCTAGAACTGAAAGTGGTGAGAGTCATATTCTGGATATATACTAAAAATAGAGCCAATAGGATTTTGTGATGGACTGAATATGGTGGGTGAGGAAAAGAAGAATTGTGAAAGACTCCTAGAGGTTTTTTGTTTGTTTCTTTGTTTTTGCCTGAACCATTGGAAGAATGGAGTTGCCATCAGCTGAGATGAGGAAAACTGTGGACCTAACAGATTTGGAGCAGGTGGGGTCAATATAAACAATTCAATATAAACAGTTCTATAAGCATGTGGTTTAAAAATTCTATTAGCTGTCTAAGAAGCTGTGTAAACTAGGTAGTTAGATCATGAGCCAGGAGCTCTGAGGAGAGGTCTGGACTGGATATATATTTTTTACTTAGTTCTGGGTGCTCTGTCATTGAGAACTTGAAGTAGAAGAAGCTACAGATGAGACTGAGTAATGAGGTGGGAAGAAAACCAGAGGATAACCAGGAGTATAATGTTCTGGAATCCCATAAAGAGTATTTTCTCTTTGTCAAGTAAGGTCAAATAGATGACGAGTAATAATCAATCAATCAGGGGCGCCTGGGTGGCGCAGTCGGTTAAGCGTCCGACTTAAGCCAGGTCATGATCTCGCGGTCCGGGAGTTCGAGCCCCGCGTCAGGCTCTGGGCTGATGGCTCAGAGCCTGGAGCCTGTTTCCGATTCTGTGTCTCCCTCTCTCTCTGCCCCTCCCCCGTTCATGCTCTGTCTCTCTCTGTCCCAAAAATAAATAAACGTTGAAAAAAAAAATTTTTTTTAAATAATCAATCAATCAAAATGCAGGCCATTGATGACTCTGGCATGAGAAGTTTTGATAGAGTGATGCATGTGAGAAACTAAAATAGGAATTGAAGTTTTGTTGAAATGGGAGACAGAGAAATGGGACCGTGGTTGATGGCTTTTTTTTTTTTAATGTGATATCAAGAAAACTTTTTTTTTTTTTTTTGAGATGGAGTAATGATATATAGTTGTGGGTCCATTTCTGGGTTTTCTATTCTGTTCCATTGATCTATGTGTCTGTTTTTGTGCTAGTACCATACTGTCTTGATGACTACATCTTTGTCATATAGCTTGAAATCACCTCACACCTGTCAGAATGACTAAAATTAACAACGCAAGAAATAACAGGTGTTAGTGAGGATGCAGAGAAAGGGGAACCCTCTTGCATTGTTGGTGAGAATGCAAACTGCTGCAGTCACAGTGGAAAACAGTATGGAGTTTCCTCAAAAAACTAAAAAATAGAACTACCCTATGTCCCAGTGATTATACTAGTAGGTGTTTACCCAAAGGATGCAAAAATATAGATTCAAAGGGGTACAAATTGGGTACACACTCCAATGCTTATAGCAGCATTGTCAACAATAGCCAAACTATGGGGAGAGCGCAAATGTCCCTCAACTGATGAGTGGATAAAGAAGATGTGGTATATAAATACAATGGAATATTATCAGTCATCAAAAAGAATAGGATCTTGCCATTTACAATGGCGTGGTGGAGCTAGAATACATCATGCTAAGTCAATCAGAGAAAGAAATAACACATGATTTCACTCATATGTGGAATTTATTAAACAAAACAGATGAACATATGGGGGGGCAGAAAGAGGAGAGAGGGAAACAAACTACAAGAGACTCTTCAGGATAGAACACAAACTGAGGGTTGACTGAGGGAGGTAGGTGGGAAATGAACTAGATGGGTTATTGGGTGATGGGGATTAAGGGAGGCACTTGTGATGAGCACTGGGTGTTGTATGTAAGTGATGAATCACTGAATTCTACTCCTGAAACCCATACTGCATTGTATGTTAACTAACCAGAATTAAGAAATAAAGGAGTGGGGCACCCGGGTGGTTCAGCTGGTTAAGGGTCCGACTCTAGATTTCGGCTCAGGTCATGATCTCATGGCTCATGGGTTTGAGCCCCGCATCGGGCTCTGTACTGACAGCTTGGAGCCTGGAGTCTGCTTCGGATTCTTTATCTCCCTCTCTCTCTGCCCCTCCCCTGCTTGCCCTCTGTCTCTCTCAAATATAAATAAATATTTTTTAAAAACTCTTAAAAAATAAAGGAGTAATGATATCATCTTGTATGCTGATAGGAATGATCTAGTAAAGGAAGAAAAACTAGTGATGTAGAAGAAAGAGGCAGGAATTGCTGGATGGATGTCTGAGTGGGGATAAAGAGAGGGAATCTAATGGGGACATGGAGGGATTAGCCTTTTACAAGGTCATGGATAGTTTATTCATAGTGCCATGAGGGAGGCAGCATGTATAAAAATAGATTCTAGAAAATTGGTAGAAGAGATCTTGAGAATTTTTGGAAGATGTCCTTTGATTGCTTCAATTTTGTCAGGGAAGTTGGTAGAAAGATCAACTGGGAAGAGGGTGGGTGAAGAATTGGCAAAAGTTTCAGGAGAAAGGAAAAGGTGAGAAATGGTTCAGCAAGAGCTTGAACAAAATAAATGAGCAAGAGAAACATATCATGATCATGTGGTGGCATTGAGGGTCCACTAGAAATTTTTGGGTCCTGAATTTAAAGTGATACCCGTCAGAAAGTGATGTGTTTTCCTTTCCTCCACTCAGTTACTTGAAGGGGAGCAGGTGTGAAACAGGTGGTAAGGAAATGAGAGCTGAAAACACATGTAAGTGAGTGATTATAGTAGGTGATCATAGAATTTAGAGCTGGTAAGGAAAAATAGGGATATTCACAATTAGCACTTGGTTGCATTTCCTTCTATCTTTTTTTTTTTTCTGTGCAGGATAAGTTGGAGGTTTTTTTAATAGTAACGATTTTATTCTGGATTGTTTCTTTTAACATACTTTGTCTTTCCAAAAGGTTATGGTGTATGTACTTATTCTTCTTTGGAGGGCTTTTATTTTGTGAGAGAGACTGCTACTTTTTCTCAAATAGACTCCCATTCTTTAATAGTAATAGAATCCCTTTCTCCAGGTTTGGCTCAGTATATAGCCACTGAAATAAAGACTGCCAGCTTCCTTGTAGTTAAGTATGGTCATGTGACAATCTTTGGCCAGTCAGAGGAAAGTGCAAGACATGTGTCAATCATCTGGGACCATGACCTTGGTGATAGAAGCTGCATAAATCCGTTTTGAAGAAACTTGGTCTCTAACACCATGGATATGGGGGGGGGGGTAATACCAAAACAAGTATGAGAAGAAATTAACATCTTTTATAAACAAACCAATGTTATTGTGGGCTTGGGGGAACTCACAAATGAATTGCAGCCATCCCAGAGTACAAAAGTATAGTATACTGTTTTTTTGTTTTGAGAGAGAGAGAGAGAGACAGAGAGAGAGAGAGAGAGAGAGAGAGAATCTTAAGCAGGTTCCACACTCAGTGCAGATCCCAGCATGGGGCTCGATGCACAACCTTGAGATCAAGACTGGAGCCGAAATCAAGAGTCTGACACTTAACCCACTGAGCATCCAGATGCCCCAGTATATATACCCTTTTCTTGTAGGTAGAACATCCTATTTCTTGCTTCTCTTTAGCCCACATGAGATTATCTGAAAATAAAAACAATACAAAAAGGCATTACTTTAAAAAGAGCAAAGAAAAAAAAAACACCTGAATTTAAAAGCTATAAGGCAAGATGTCTGTGAAGGTCAGATTTGTGGCCCTCCAGTAACTAATATTGAATCACACATTGACAGGCATACAGCATCCGCACACTATCTAGATTCTTCTTTCCCAAACTCCTTGATCTCTCAGACCTTATGGATGCTGAATATAGGTGCTTATAGAATTTTCTGTAGCCTACAGCTAGTCTTAACCATGCTGCTCTCTGCCAAGGACAAATCCCAAATAACTCTGATTTGGGGATTTCATTGACTTCGCAGTTCATTGACAGAGCAGTGATTCTTGAAAAACCCTGTAGTTAGTGAATCCCTTAGCACTTCTTGGTTCAAATCCTCAAATTGGCTTGCTTCTGAGAAAGGAATTCTGATATTACTCTCTCATGTATCTTCAAGACGACCTTTCTTCTATTTTCTCTATGTCATCAATGTGTAACTCAATTAAGTGGTTCTCAACTTTTAATGAGCATAAAATCATCTTGATAAAAATGCATCTTATCAGCCCACAGACTCAGGGTTCCCCATTTGGTGGATCTGGTGGTGAGGACCAGGATTATTCATTTTTAACCAGTGTCATCCCATGGCTCTGATGTGGGCACTGCATGGATCCCATTTTGAGAAATGGCACAGAGGCCTTCATGGATCTTGACAGTCCCGAGTTCAACTATACTCTAATTGCTTGGAACATTTCACTGTGGGAGATGACCTAACAAATGAATGATCTTCACTATCTTTCCCCATTCTTTCCCCACTATGGTAAGAGACAAACCTCTGCCAAAATAGAAATTTGGACACCTGTGCTTAAACCCAAGGGTACTTTCAATTTAAATGTTATTTGGGAATCAAAAGATTGGCAGGAAATAGTTAGAGGCAAACCAGTTCCCTCTTGTCTCTTCGTGCAACTCAAACAACATGGGGGACTTTAAGCAGCTGTGACATAACTTCCACTCAGTGAAAGAGGGAACAAAATCAATGCCTATTTCTGTGGTTTCTTACAGAGAAGCACATGGATATCTGTCTTCTAATTTCTTTGTTGTTGTTGAAGATCTAAAGATAGGAACCAGGCTTTAATGTTGGAAGACAAAAATAATATTTTTTTTTTTCTGGCTATGGAGGTTTTTATCCTTCGTGGCTTAAAACTTCTAGACAGATGTTGTCCCAGGATCAATATAAACACACTGCACTGTGGTTTAAGTGCTCCATATTTCACAGCTATGTGTATTTCCACCTCAGGCTGTAGATGGATGCATTTGTTAGGGTAAGACCTCCCAGAAATAATGCTCAACTGACTACTCATTTGCTTTCCTTTCTTAAAAATCTGCCCATTTCAATTTCTGGGATCTCATTTGGAGACTCATTTTGATGGAATTAAATGAATTATAATCATTGTGTTGGAAATTTTCTCTTTGAATTTTATGAATATCTTCATTACATCCCCCTAACATGTGTGCACTCCCCCACACACATACATACACTTTAGCTTGTGTTAAGCAGTGATCTGAACAGGTGGGCATGTGTGTGCACCTCCCCCGACCTTGCCAAGGACATTTGGCCATATCTGGAAACAGACATACGGGGTTGTCATAATTAGGTGGGGGTATTAACTGGTGTTGAGTGGGTAGAGGCCAGAGATGTCGCTAAACATCCTGTGATGCATAGGACAGTCCCCACAACAAAGACTTTTCCTGCCCAAATGTCAATAGTGCTGAGGCAGAGAATCCTTGCTATAGAGACTTACAATGAGTTTATCCATGAGAATGTATATTCATTTTACTTTCACGAAAAGCTAATTCACCCATCAACCAGTTGGGATATTGCCAAGTAGCCTTTTTGCATTGTCCTCTCATAATCCCCTCAATTGAAAAACAAGATGAGTTAAATCAGCACAAATATCCCCCAGGGATCATGATTTACAAATAAGGAATAGCTCTGGCTTGGCGGGCTCCCTCCACATCTATTCAGTGACCTCATCTTAAATTATGGTCCATACACTGTGATTTTCCCCCTTCCCTGCCCAAAGCACTGGAAGTAGGCTTCTGCTCCAATCCTGTAATATTACAAAGCTCCCCTCTCTCTATGTTATTCTCAAGGCCTAGCAGGACTTCTTGTGTTCAGGCAAATAAACACGCTACCAATAATCCAATAAAACCTTTACAGACATCGGATAGAAACCATAGCGAAGAGCAGTGCACAATGTATAACTGCTCACTTCTTTTTTATAAACCTCACACTTGAGCCCTGAAAGCAACACAAATCAAAGCTAATAAAAGCGCCAAGGTTTTACCCTTATTGTTCCTAATGGGTCGATTCACCCTATCTATGCCACCCCTCTAGTGACCACGGGCTTCTTGGTTCCCACATGGAAGAGATCCATGGAGGAGATGGAAGAGATACAAGCCAACATATCGAATATGAGGGAGGAGGAACCCATTTCATGATCTTTAATCATGATGACTTTCTCCTCTGCTGCTTAGTAGCTGCAGACGAATAAGTGCACCAGCCAGTGTCTCACGCTCACAGAGACAGAACACATAACAAAACTCAATCCTGGAGCTCATTTGTTTTTTTCCAGCTGTATTTCCCAACTCTTTCTTTATAAGGGAGATGCAATTAGTCTCTGCTGTAAATGAAAACAGATTAGAACTGATGAGTGTCAGTTGTTTAATGAAGAGCTTGCCCCAAAGCAGAGGTAAGAGGGGACCACAGTTCAAATGTTGGTCCTTTCATGGGGAAAACTCCATTGTCAGCATAGTGACAATGGGGTTTTGCTGATAAGCAAAACACCAGCATTTCATTCTACACCAGAGTCTCAGCTATGTCTCGGGGCCAAGCAGATGACGTATATGAGTGAAACTGAAGATTACATGGACAACGTGGTTAGAGGTCTTTGGTCTCTAGACGTATGCCCCACTTCCTGTCCCCACCCCTCTCCCAACCGCTCTGCCTGATTGTCAGCAAGTAGAAATGTGTTTTCAGATCTTCTCATTTTTCAAAGATAGGAGATAAACACTTACTTTAACATAAAATCTTCCAATTTTTATAACATGGTGGTATAATTTTGTTTGGAAAAAAATTGTGTGAAGCAGAAAACAAACTAAAGTATATCTGTGGGCTGGATCCAGATGTTGGCCCCATTTTTGCCCATGGTCTTGTATTCAGTGTATCTCCCTTGAAAAGAACTAGTTTACGATGTTCATTAGTCCCAAGACCCTGATCAAGGCTGTATAGAGCACATCATATTGTTTTGTTTTGTTTTGTTTTTTTAACTTTCATAGTAGGACCCAAATGTATTCCTAGAAGGTGGCCCCTGGTGGGTGTCAGGGTAGCCTGTTGGCACCCTCTTTCATTTCAAGCCTTCTCCTCTAGGTGTCACTAAAGCTCTCCTTTGGAGAGGCCTGTGGTCTTTGACCTCCCAGCCCCCTTCACCGTAAGGCTTTCCTGATGACCTGGCCTTGCCAAGTCAGCCAACCATGGAGAGGCAAAGATTACACATAGCCTTCCCTTGACTAAAGATGCCAGGAACCATCAAAATCAGATAAAACTTCATATAGCTGCAGGCACCAGAAGATGGCTGCTCTGGAATCTCTCTTGATCTGGTTTTGCTCTGTTGGAATGAAACATCTTCTCAACAGCTCCTACTTTTCAGAGCAGCATTGCAGTAAAGCAGTTGAGGATGGCTTGTACTGATCGAAATGCATGCCCACAGCCTGTCAGGAAAGGTGGTGAATTCATCCATAAGGGAAGGTACAGGAAGGGTGACAAGGGGAGGGGATTATTGGATCAACTGTCATAGTCATTCTGGATGCATCCAGTGGGACAAATCCAGAGCTGATCTCAGTCTCTGCAAAGGCATTCTTCCCCACAAAGATTATTAGCAAGGAGGTACAGGTGTTCAGGGAATGCAAACAAGTCTTCCCTCATTTCTCTTTGAATTGTGAATACCTATTAGCAACCTGGTCTCCCACTGTTCCCCAACAGTTGGAACAAAGCTGAGTGCACAGTTGGAAGATAGAAATTGGACTAACCAATTAACTACCATGTACACAATGATGTCTTCACTAGGAAGTATTTGGGGGAACTATATAAACATATAAAGACTGTTTAGGTTTCTCCAAACTAACACTGAGAAGTAGGTAATCAGTATTTCCCCTTTATTTTCTTTTCCTTTTTCTCTCTTCCCCCCCCCCCCCCGAGCTAAATATTTGGTAAGAATCTTGCTATTATGCACAATTCTGGGGACATCTAACTTCTAGGAGGGGGTTCCCTTATCATCAGGTTCAAAAAGAACACATACCATTTGGAAAATTGGAAATGGCACTTGTGTGTTAGATGTTCCATCACTGTTGCTGCTACCATTATTGTTATTATTGTTCCCTGGGACAGGGGAAGTTGTTGTTAGCTTATAGAGGCCAGGAAATGCATCAAGAAGGTATATAATTTGGATAGTTAGGAGGAGAGGTAGTTGGCAGAGAGTTGGGGCTGGGTTGAAATAAACATCATGAGGACTGTCTGGCCGTGGGCACAGGAATGGTGTGGCTTGCAACAGGAGGTCCTTCTATAGATAGTGTGGTACAGCAGGAAGACTAGTGGATAACTCAGATATTGGGCAAGTTATTTCACCTTCCTGAGCATCTGTAAAATGGGGATAATGTTTACCTCCATTGAGCTGTATGTATTATGTGGTATATTCCAAATTATATATCATATGTTTTATGTATTATTATATTATAATGTTATCTATTATAAATACAATTAAGTAAAATAAATAGAATAATGTACAGAGCATGAAACATGGTGCATGGCCCTTTTTTACACTCTTAACAGAATAGATCAAATCATGGAGGTTTTGCTTGATGAACTTGGGTATTTTTCTGCCAGAGTTTGGTGATGGAAGTGTGATTTATAGGAAGCTCCCATTCTATATTAAATACTTGTAAACTGCTTTCAACCATTTTACATTTGAGAGAGGGTAAAGAATTGTGTCCAACGTTAAATTTTACTTTATTACTTTGAAATTTCTATGACCAGAGGTGCCTGGGTGGCCTCTGTGGATCCCTTTCCTTACCTTCCCCAAGAGCCCTGTGTTCTCCACTGTTGACCATCCAGTAGAGAATGCTGGAAATAGGAAATGAGGTAGGAAGCAGAATAGGGCTTTTGTAACATAAGCCTGAGTGTCCTGCCTTTGTATTTTTGAATGTTTTTAGTTATAAAATGTTCCGGGCTCATATGCCTCCTTAGTGAATATTAGAAAAGTCCTGTCATTCACAAAAGCCCTACTTCCAGGACAGAGTAGGACAGAGGTGGGGAGATCCCAACTCTCTCTGCGAGGTTAGAAACACAAGTCAACTGAGAATAGTTTTTATGTCACAGACTTTTGTTTTCTCCTCTCCCTCTATAGAATCTTGTCTTTGCCCTTTCTATCACCTGTTCTCCCAGCTCTCTATCCTACCTCAGGTACGTTGGCTCCCTTACGTGACCTTACATCTTTCTCGAAAATCACCTGGTTCCTCTCACACCAACTGTGGCTGCATTGGAGACCCCTGCCCTCCTCATTTATCAGTTTGATTTCTTTTGCTAATATGCTCAACTCTCCCTCCTAGCTCCTTCACTTAGCCCCAAGTAGCCTTTCCTCTGGTCCCTGAGAAGTTGTTCAAGAAAGGGAAGCTGATCCAGAAAGCCAACTATCAAGTTCCAAAGGCCAAGAGTCCCTCTGACCAATTGTGGTTTTTTGTTTGTTTGTTTTTGTTTGTTTATTTATTTATTTATTTATTTTGGCCTCGGTAAGTGCTTGATGCTTCTTGACACAAGCTTTCCTCACTTCATGAGAGTTCCTGATTAGTATTCTGAAACAGCCTTCTCTGATGGCATTAGTGGGAAACCAGGCTGTCAATTTATTTATACCCAGCCTCAGGGCAGAACTACCATGAATGTGTAAAGCGCACACACACACACACACACACACACACACACACACACACACACATCGACTAGAGGTGGCATTTAGAGTGGAAATCCATTGCCCCATGGGTTGGAAAAGTGACTAACGGTAGGATATAAAAATGCCAGAGAAAGACTTGGTGTTATTGCTAAATGCAGGTCACTTTTTCAAATTTGTGGTTAATGAATTTTGCGCTGTATGGGTAATCACAGTGTTATCTGTGTGGATTTTTTCTTCCCAATTTTGTTCTGTCCGAACTTAAGGTGGCCTGGTCTCACCTCATAGGAAAGGATACATCTTTGTTAAGTCTCCTACCTCTAGGATGAATAAAATGGACCAGTGGCCTGGGGAATACCTCAAAGGAAAATTGGAAGTGAGGGTCTCTGGTGGATAAGCACTATGGTGTCCTGGTGGGCAGCACCCTGGGCATGGGCTCAGGGGTCCTGCTTAGTGAGGGTTCAAAAATAATTCTATCTTAACCCACCCTCAACCTGTTCTTTAGAATTATTTAAGATTAAACTATATCTATATATCTATGTCTGTCATCTGTCCAACTGTAGGGGCCCAGGGCATGCTGCCCCAAGATGGGCCACCTTGGCATAAAGATTGTTTTGAGTTGAAAGTAAACAAAACCCAGCAGATGCAGGAAAAGCTCTCTGCCTCCCCCTCAACTGCCTACATTTACATTGGAAAGGAGAACCTATAACAGGAAGAAAGCTATTAATAGAGACTCCCCTTTACCTACAGAACTTACCTGCATAATAGGGCAACCTTGTTTTTTCTAAAACCTCTCTTTTCAGCTTCTTGCTAATGAGCTTTCTCCTCTTTGTATCCTCAGACCCTGCCGCCCCCCCCCCCCCTTTGCTCATAGAAGTTTCATGTTGCCCCACTGTCTTTGGAATTTCCATATCAATGTGGATTCCCTATACATACACCTGTTAAATGTGATTTTCTCCTATTCATCTGTCTCATGTCAATTTGTTTCTAAATCCAGCTAAAGGGACCATAGGGAAGAAGGTCTTCCTTCTATGCTTCTATCCATCTATGTATCTATGTATCTATGTGTCTAGTTTGTAAATGTATATAGTATACATGTCTATATTTATGTCTACATTTATATTTATAGTATACATATCTCTATTTATTCTAAATATGAGAGAACATGACCAGCATAATTATATCAGCTGTGTTAGATTCTCTTGTATGTACTCTCATACTATCTGCATTTTTTGGCTACAGCATTTTTTTTTGAAATTTTTTTGAATTTTTTAAAAATTTTGTTTATAGTTCCACATACATTTATTATTTATAAGGGACAGAGGCCTGAAAGTGAAATTTCTGAGACAGATATTGACAGAATTTTTTTTCTTCCCATATTTCTGTACTACTTTATACTCCCCTGAAGAACATACATGGTGCTAATTTCACACTATTCAACACTGGATAATATCAGCCATTACTGTTATTTAACTTTAATTTTGCAAATGTGATGGGTAAAAATGATACCTTGTTATCTTAATTTGCATTTGCCTTAGCAGTGTGAATGAACTTTTTTTTTTTTAATTTACATCCAAATTAGCATATAGTGCAACAATGATTTCAGGAGTAGATTCCTTAGTGCCCCTTACCCATTTAGCCCATCCCCCCTCCCACAACCCTCCAGCAACCCTCAGTTTGTTCCCCATATTTATGAGTCTTTTCTGTTTTGTCCCCCTCCCTGTTTTTATATTATTTTTGTTTCCTTTCTCTATGTTCAAGCTATAATAAAGCAATTATTAATGTAACTGCTGTATACTAAGTTCCATAAGGGAGCAGGGGTTGTGTCCTCAGCCTGAGAACAATGTAACAATGTTTGTCACTTGTGAGGAATTTACTGTCTATTTTTGAAAGAATGACTGGAAAATTTTAATGTCTGTGAGGTTTGAGTATGAATGAGCCCTATTAGGGTTTTGTTTGTTTGTTTCTGTGACAAACAATGGACACTGACATCCTGTTGGTCTCTTTTGATTCTGGACTAAACAATAGATTCAATAATATCCCAGATGCTTGTGTCATGAATTATTGTTATCTCATTTGGATTTTTTATAGCCGTCTCACAAAATAAGAGTTTGAGTCCCATTTTATAGCTGTAACTCTTGAGGCCTCCTGGACCTGAGACAATATTCCTCATTTGTAGACTAACCCTTACCTGGAAACATAGGTCTTGACCTTTCCCAGGATTGTCTGATCCAAAGTTCATGTCGGGGTGTAGATACAGAAACTCCAAGGCAGAGCCCTAGGCTGGCATACATTTCTGATGCCTGCCTCATCATCCCCACTAATCTAGTAATCACGAGACCATGTGCTTGGGGGTTGCTTTTAAACATGTGGTCACAGAAGCACTAAGGAGAGCAGCTCTCCATGTGGGCAGGGCAAGGTGAATCATGGAATATTAGAACTTGGAGAAGCATTACAGTTCGCTGCTGGACCTCTCACTTCAACAGTATCTTATAGATGCAGTAACTGAAGTGTGGAGAGATAATAGAAATACCCAAAACCACACACAAAATCCCCCCCCACACACACGCATGAAGTTTTTGATGACACCAGAATTATAATCCAGGTTCTCTTATTGCTAGTGTAACACAATTTTGATTGAGAATTCTCCTAGTTTTGGAATTTGCAGCTAGTAGTTTGAAGTAAGAGTCATGAAAACACTCCACATTCAGGGGGAATAAAACAACAACAACCAAAGAACAAACAAACCAAAAACTCATTGAACAGATACTTACTAAGAGGAGTCATATTTGAGCTACTGGTCCTTGTACCACACCCCACTCCAAAATACAGTAAGGGAGACTGGCAGGGCAGGGTTGGGGGAACTGTCATCAACAGCCTCAGGCAAGACCAGGCTCAATGTGAGAATGCTTTTTTGCTTCCTCTGTCCTTAGACACAGAGGTAGCTAAGAGCTCCAAAGTAGTTGGTGGTAGAAACCCAAGGTGGCTACAAGAAGGAAAGATAGGACTTTCTTTTCTGGCTGGCTGGATGCTTGTTGAGATGTAGACCCTGTATGTTCAACCTACACTGAAGAATTTGGGAGTTGAGGGCTGGCTGGTTGCTGGAGGCTGGGCTGGCGAAGGGAATTATACCACCACCCCCATCCCTCTTTAAACCTCTCCCCAAAGAGAAGACAGATGTCTGTTGGATCCATCTTGACATCTAAATCTTATTCTGCTAAGCAGGAATTTCAGATCTGGGCTCAGAATTGCATGTTCTTCAGTTAGCACAATTTCACAGAAGATTGCTGTAGGTTCACTGCCTATTTTAAGCATTTTTTATCACTATTTTTGCAGTATCTAGCTGGGAAGGGGGAAACTACAGACTTTCCAGTATAAGAGATCCCAAGGCTGTGCCTAAGCTGACAATAAATGTCTCCATTGTGTGGGATTGGACCTTAAATAATCTGCCATAGTACTCACTAACAGTATGTTGAAGACCTCAAAGAATAAACAAATCATGAATGAATGAATGAATGAATGAATGAATGAACGAACCCTGACAGGAACACATCCAAGAATGTTTACATCAGTGAAGAACCTGATACTTAAACTGACCATAAAAGGTCCATGTATTATTCTTGTTACCACATGGATTCAGAGCCGGACAATTTGTGGTTCAAATCCCAGTCTGCTACTTACCAGCTGTATGATCTTTGACCAGATATGTGATTGCTCTATGCCTTCATCGTCTCCACAGAGATGTTAACATCATCCTTTACAGGATGGTGGTGAGAATTGGAGATAATGCCTAGAAGGTTCTAAGCAAGATACCTGATAGAAGATGTTCAATAGAAGCCTCCCTATTTATTCAGCAAATTGATCAGTGTTTAATCAAGCCTAGGTCTGAGTAAGGGACCAGGCATAAACACATTCATAGGGAAAAACCTGTTTCTTCAAGAAGGGCACAGTTTATCTGAGTGAAGAAGAAAAACAAAATGGCCCTACCTAAGGAACTTAGTTTATAAACTAAGGAAATGATTAGTAAGGCGTCCCTTTTGGAGTGATAAAAATACGCTATGTTGTCATTCTGTGCATGCTTTAAAATATAACAGCTACAAATGTATTTGTCCATACAATTATCATCTTTTTTAATGTTTATTTTTGAGAGAGAAAAAGAGAGAGAGAGAGAGAGCATGAGCAGGGGAGGGGCAGAGAGAGAGGGAGACACAGAATCGGAAGCAGGCTCCAGGCTCCAAGCTCTCAGCACAGAGCCCAACGCGGGACTCGAACTCACAACTGTGAGATCATGACCTGAGCCGAAGCCGGACGCTTAACCAACTGGGCCACCCAGGCGCCGCTATTATCTTTTTTTAAAAAAGGAAGTAAATTCTTTATCATACGAGATAAAAAGAGTGAAAAGAGAATTCAAATGAACTGCATATGCAAGTGTCATCATGGATCCCGAGCTGTCAGCACAAGGGTTTTCTCCATGCCTAGAGGCACAGTTGTTAGAAATGAATGGTTGTTAGTCCAGTCACCCTGAACAGCATTAGAATCTTGCTTTCATTTGATCAGAAACTATGGTCCTCCATATGGTCAGTTACTACATTTTTCATAACTAAGTTGTGCAAGAGACTGGGAAAAGCAGTACAAAGCCCTTAACTCTTATATAGAAAATCCAAAATGTTAGAGTGGACCCATAGTGTAACTGAGTGTTCAAATCACTACTGAAGTTTCTGAGTATACACACTGCCAAATACTAAAGAAAGTGGCTGGGATTATAAAAAAAAAAAAAAAAAAAAAAAAAAAAGAATTTTTGAAGGGAATATGTACAATCAAATGCCATAACCTTTGAACCTGTTAGCCAAATCAAGAATGTAGAAAGAGGTCAGTGTAGAAAGAGGGTTGGTAAGGATAAAATCATATTACAGACTCCATCCCACCTTCTATCCCCTGCCTTAAGCCTGTAGGAGCAGCTTCCTTGGGAGCCCTGATAGAGCCCCATATGCGACCCCTGAAATCTGGGAGCTGTAGTGGATCAGGGTTGGATTCCCACCCAGGTAATCTAGGGGATAAGCAATATGTTGAAGAATTACATTGGTGGTGGATCAGACACAAGAGGGAGACAGCAAAGGGCTCTGTCCAGTTGAGCCATCTAGAGTGATAGGGGAACATAAACCATGATTTGGGAAAGGGAATGTTCTGTAGGGCCTGCATAGCAGGGTCTCTAGAGACCACACGGGATAGAGATCTATCTGCCTGTGCCAAAAAAGTGAGAAGTGAGAAGACCCCTCATTAGGACTTTCCAGAGAACAGCAATTGCACATATGTCCCAGGATGGCCTCCTCATCAGAGGATAACTGCACCTGTCATATGGGACTGGACCTTTTCCTCTTGTGATCTCTCCTTGCCTCTACCTGGGGGCACCAAAATAGCAATAAATGAGTTGGAAGGAAGTAACAGCTCATACTTCCCTCTCTAAATCCAGGCTTCATTGAAGCTTCCAGTTCACTACCAACTTCGACGAGGAGAACCCTTGCCTTTGAATAAAGATTAAAATATCTATTTGCATACTTCACTGGATAGTTCTAATTTGAACTTCTGTCACGTAAGAGCTAGAAGTCATGATCTGCCTTTAAGTTCATTCCAGAGCAAGAGGAAGAGTACGTTCAATGAATAAATCTGGAAGGATGTAATGCCAAGCATCATGCAGGTTCAGAGAATGAATTATGGTAATAATCCTCCTGTATAAGCAGGACATATATTGGTTGGTTGTACTGCACAGAAAACAAAGGGGGATGTTTATGAAAACAGAAGGAAGCTAGGGTTTTTAATTAAGAAAATCCCCTGCCTCGTTTATTCCTAATCCCGCCTTCCATGCCCCTGCCCTCAAGAAGGTCATAGAAAACCTGAAAATTTCCAGATTCCTGATTCTTTTTGCAGAGTTTACCTGTCTCATTTCTTTCAGTCCCAAACCTCCAATGAATGCATTGATAAGAAATGTTAAGATTTGATGCTATTTTATTTATTTTTAGGTTTTCATTTATTTATTTTGTGTGTGTGAGAGAGAGAGAGGGTTAGCAGGGAAGGGGCAGAGAGAGAGAGTGGGAGAGAGAGAATCCCAAGCAGGCTCCATGCTGTCAGTGCAGAGTCCAACGTGGGGCTTGAACCCACAAACTGTGAGATCATGACCTGAGCAGAAATCAAGAGTCAGACGCTCAACTGATTGAACCACCCAGGTGCCCAATGGTGTTGTTTTATTAATGGGTATTATTGTTACTAACAAGAGGCATGTGAGCATTGTCAGATTGGTGGAGGTGATGATGTGAAGCAGGGAGACCTGTGGTTTTCTTAAAATCAGACCGTGCTGAAGTCCAGGAATCTGAAGGTAAAGGCGCTGCCATCTGGACCAGCAGGTGGATCTGGAACATCCCCAGCTACGTGCCCAGCGTCTGGGTTCTCCCTCCCCGCGCAGCATCAACTGCCTTCTTTGTGCAACTTCAGCAGCCCATTCCTCTCTTCTGCTACCTGCTGCTGCTTCATCTTGAACTTCTAAGTCTCCTTCACTGACAATGCATCCCCGTTCTTTTGCCAACAACAGGCTCTAACGTGAACACTCCCCCTTATGTAAGAAACGAGACAGCTAAAGGAGGCTGGAGGCAGGAAGGGAGAAGACAGGACTGATTGGAAAGAGTCCCATTAAAAAATAAAACATCTCTCCCCTTTTGAAGTTAACAAAGCCTGCTAATACGTGTCCCGCTTGCTGGGGGTTCCAGCTGTTTCCTCCTGAGCACTTGGGTATCAAAGCCACGTGGGCCTCTGGTAGGACTGTTTGCTCTGTTGCCAGAGCAATTACAGCCTGACAGTGCTAAGCTCTGCTACTGTTTCTATTACTATTATTATTACTCCTCTGCTCATGGAATCTGGAGCCTCCCTGCACAGAAGCAAACCCCGGGGAATCACAAAGCCACAGGCACACCGTTTGCAGTCACCGCGCGGCGGCTCTCGGATTGATACGGATTTAACATGTTCCCTTTATCTGGTAAGCAGAGCCAGGGATGTTTAGACTCATCCCACAGGAAAGAGAGGGTTCCCTGCAGAAAATGTCAGCCTACCACTCTAGGCAGCGAGCTGGGTAGGGTAGAAGGAGAGTAGTGTCTTCATTTTCATCTGGAAAGCTCTACGTGTGTCATTGGACCAGAGGCCCTCTGCCTGTAATCTGGCCTTAGAGACATATTCAAGGCCAGTTTGGGGGCTAGACTTGCAGCTCTGGATTCTGTCAGTGCTTTGCATGCAGCAACAAAAGTTTTCTTAAATACATTTATGAAACAAATCAATTTGCATTGTCATTGTATGCATATTTTAAAACGCGGCATTTACACATACTCTATCACATATCAAGTTAAAAAAATTTTTTTAATGTTTTATTTGCTTTTGAGAGAGAGAGTGTGCAAGCAGGAGCTGGAGAGGGACAGAGAGAGACAAGGACAGATAATCCAAGGTGGGTTCTGCCCTGACAGCAGCAAGCCCTATGTGGAGCTTAAACTCACAAACTGCAAAATCATGATCTGAGCCAAAGTTGGATGCTCAACTGACTGAGCCACCCAGACACCCCCCCCATCGACTTTTCAAATGTATTTGCAATTTGGTAGGCATGATTTGCCAAAAAACACAGCAAAATTTTAGAAGGATTCAGACATCATCTTTTTTTTTCCTTAATGTTGATTGTATTAATCAATGCTGTCAATAAAATTTTCTTACTGATTTTTTGAGTTCAAAGTTTTTAAAATTAACCATTATTTCTTAATTTACTTATCAACCCAGTATGCGAATTTTATGCAGCAATCTCATTGCTTTTAAGTCCTGAATGATGGTTTTTCTCTGCATTTGGTCAGGCCTCATTTGCTGACTGAATATAAAGTTGTTATATTGCTTTTGGTCAGATATTATCTTCTGGATGATAACATTCAACTCCTAGCCACACATAAATCTGCAGGGCCTAATGGATATTAGCCCCTCTTTGTTTATATTTGTTTTCTTCATTCTCTGCCCCTCTCCAAAGTATTCATTCAAGCAAAACTTGGAAGGAAATAATCAAAGTATCAAAGGAGGAGTGTTAGTGGCTCGTAATGCTCAGGATTTGAATGTCTACAGAGGCTAGGCAGGTGGAATAAATAAATGCAAGGGTAAGGAAAGTGTGAAACAGTACATATTTAACTGCTTACATTGCTACACCTTTGTTAGATCACCTTTATCACACTGTGCAGGAGCAAGAAAGTGGCTGAGGAAAATATGTTTACAGGTACCTAAGCTTCGAAGTCCAGCTGAAGTCAGGGCAGTTAGTCTTCCTCTGAACATCCGAAATGTTTCCCCATTTAATGTATGTCCTGTATTTCCTAATAGATTGTAAGATCCATGAGGACTGGTGTCTCCTTATATCTCTTTTGATGGTCCTCTAAATGCCCACCCTGCACTCTGAAATTTCACCCTGTGCTATATATGCTGTGAGATACGGAGATAATAGAAATGGAGGTGGTCTCTTCGAGATGGCAGGCACAGAAGTCGAGTTCGTGCATTGGGACCACGCTTTTTCCTTCCCAACACCTAGCCCAGGGGCACGTATGTAGAAAAAGCAAAATAAATGTGTGCAGAATGAGTGAGTGGAGAATAGATTCTCATAACGATTTGCTGGTGGTGATAATGCTGGCTGAGCCTAGTTGCCAACCTGCAGAGAACTCTATAACTCTTTGTGAAGCCAAGGACACTCCCTAAAATTCCCCCCATATACATGTGCATGCAATTGGAGGACCGGTATTAGCTGTTCATGGATTCCTGTTGGTCAGCGAAACCTAGCTAGGAGCCTCTCAGCTGGAACAAGCAAACGGTTCCCAGGTAAACTGGCCTAGGGTTTTGGGAAACGGTGGGAAAAAGCTGATGGTGCTGCTACTCTGTTAACGGGGTGCAGAGATCCCTAAGAAGTCCCCCTGCTCCCCCTGCACAGCCACGCTACTCCATTTCAATTTTGAACCATTTTCCTCGATTTGTCAAATGAAGCTTTCTTTGGGGATGATTTCTCTCTTTTTCTGCTCAGACTCTGTATTTTCTTTCTTTAATTCAACTTCTACTTTCAAAAAAAAAATCATATATTAGGAATATGAGTCTCCTGTCCCATCCCATTCAATAACTTGACTTACCTTTGTGGATAAAAGCTGTAGCTTCCCTAGACTATCATGCTTTCATACGTTGTCCCTCTATGTCTTATGCACGTCAAAATGACCAGGTTGAAATTGGAGAGAAATAGAAGTTTAAGTTGGAAGAAAGAGAATGAAATCTAAGCAAAACCGAGTGGCATTTATATATGCTTGCATACCTGTATTTATAGTGTAATTGTGATCTGTACAGATGCTGCGATGCCCTTTTGTGATAGTGCATGTGGGGAAAAATGATTGCAAGTTACATTGATGGAGCATCTAGCTTGTGCCTCTGCACAGGACATGCACACATTATGTCTCATTTCATCTTCACAGAAACATTTAAGCAATAGGTTCTATTTTCCCATTTTCAGGATAAAGACATTGGGCTTTATGAGGTTGTGTAACTTGAACGTAGTCATTAGGATAGGAAGGGGCAGAGTTGAGATTCATATTCCAGACAGCTGATTACCAGAATGTTCTCTTTGCACGAGTCCGAGCAGAGGCCTTCCTGGGCAGCATGTTTTGGAGCATTGTTACGCAATGTAACTGGGGCTGTGATCCATCTGTTGTGGCAAAGAGATGAGGAGGTTGGATCAGAATACAAAAGAACACAATCATAGTGCTTCCTTCCTTGACAAAAACGGAAGTAAAAACATGTGCTTAATTACATGAAAGACTCACCTTCAGGCTGAGGCCCCCTGTGTGATCACAGAGAAGTGTTCATAAACATTTCACAGGCAAACACTAATCTGTTAAGAAGTGCTGACTTGAAGGTCATCATGGTGTTCTGACTTTGTTTGCAAAAGCTGCTAACCATCCAGCATGACCAGTGAAGGCCTGTCTGCTGGGCCACTCTCCGGAGAGGCACCATATGTATGGGAATACTGGGAGCTGGGAATGTCATCCCATTTCGGGAAGAGAGTTTGGTTTGTGTCTTACCCCCTCATCTGACACGGAGAATGGTTGCACTTGTAGAGGCTGGTGTGGAGCGTGGAAGTCACGGTAAGGGTTAGGGTTGGTATTCCACTGGTGTGTATCAGCCTGGCCATGCCAATTCTTAGTGTATTAAAATACTTGCACACCCGTAGGTTAATAGCCACTGCCCATGCCCACCAAGCGAAGCATCCCACCTGCCCCTTCACTATCCTGTCTCCCTTATTCCTCTGCCATGTTCCCCAGAACGTTGCCAGGGTCCAGAAACTAAAGGATTAAAATCTGACAAAGCATAACGCTGCTCTATTGCTATGAGCAGCATCTGTTCTCGTTGGTCATTGTCCTTTGCAGATGAGTTTCATAAAACATGGTATTTGACTCATGGGCAGAGGTAAGACCACCTTCCCTTTTTTCTCCCCAATCTGTGGCACAAGAAGGAAAGTTCAAAATTAGATCTGAGAGAATCCATGGAGAACAGGGCTAGAGAGATTGTTCCTGTCTGTCATCATACAAGATGGCCTAGGGTGGGTTTCAGAAGACAGGGACAGAGCTGCGGATCAAAGAGCCAGGGAAGATGAGTAGGAGGGACAGTGGGTGGCAATAGTGAAGGAGGGTGATGACCTACTTTTGCCTACGACTGGGCTTGTGCATGTCCCTGGTGCCATATTGGGCAAGCTTTCTTATAAGAAAGGGAATGGGGAAATAAAGAGGTTAGAACTTACGGGCTCCTATAACCTATAAGAAAATGTGACCTCTAAATTTCCAAAAGCTTTTATTAAACCAGCGTGAAGTTTGAAGCCTGTGTATTGACATGGACATTTGATTTGTCTCAGGGGAACATTTGTTGCAATGCCGGTTCTACTGTGTTGACTACATAATCTTGTGTAAGGCATTGCCAGTTTATGCACCTATAAAAGAGGGTTCGGCTTGCTCAGATTGCTCTCTCTGCCCAAATTCTAGGCTGTCTAGGAGACAGTCTCTGATTCATGTTTACCCTCACATGCATGGTCCAGAAAGACATGGAAAGGCAATCACAGAGGACTTGGCTGTCCGCTGTATCATTCATGGCTTAAGCACAAATTCACCAATAAAAGACCCGGGGAAGGTCCATCATAGAAATAAAGGACACATTTGAAATCCAGCCCACACCTTCAGCCCTGCTGTTCCAGTGAATATAGGGCCTTTTTGCAGTTACTAGGGAAACAGTCATCAGTAATGGGTCAGGCAGCCTGGGCTGGAAGGGTGGACACAGAGGGGGCTTTGTGCACAAGAGCTCATCAGATGGCACAGAGACCGACATCCCTGGCGATTGATTCGGTCCTCAGTGGGAAAGCATTAGAGTCCGATGGGTTTGGTAAGCAGGGGATCCCAGGTGCCTTCTCCAGCCCCTCTTGCTTTCCTCCTTGCCGCCTACTGGAGTTTACATATCTGCCAGGCTGGATTGGCTTCGTTCTACCTTTTCTGCTTGCATGCATGTCAAGGCAAAGGATGTGCAAAGTTAATTTGTTCACACCTTCTCCAAATTTGTTTAAAACTCTAAAAGTCACTGCCTCTCACTCATGCTGGCACTTTGTTAAGATTCTAAGAACTTTTCCAGGGAATAGATTTCTTTCGGCAGGATATTTACTCCAAAAGGAAAGTAGGCACAGGGCCAGTGACCCAGAGAAATTAAGAGGAACATAGAGGACACCAGGTAATGTGTATGAAGGAAGAAGCGGGTACTCAAGAAACTAAATATGCCCAACTAGCTTTTCTTTTTGCCTTTTGTTAAAGTTTTTAAATTTGAATTTTGAATTTAACTAACACCATATAAATGTGAGTTTAAAAAAATTTTTTAATGTTTATTTTTGAGAGAGAGAAAGAAAGAGCATGAACGGGGGAGGAACAGAGAGAGAAGGGGAGGGGCAGCAAGACAGGGAGACAAAGAATCCAAAGCAGGCTCCAGGCTCTGAGCTGTCAGCACAGAGCCTGATATGGGGCTTGAACCCATGAACCGTGAGCTCATGACCTAAGCCAGAGTCGGATGCCCGACCATCTAAGTAACCCATGAGCCCCTAAATGTGAATTTTAAATTTCATTTTCCTAACACATTTAAAATCACATATAAAATAACATTTTAGGGGCACCTGGGTGGCTCAGTTGGTTAGGCGTCTGACTTCAGCTCAGGTCATGATCTTGAGGCTCGTGGGTTCGAGTCCCTTTTTGGGCTGTGTGCTGACAGCTGAGCCTGGAGCCTGCTTCGGATTCTGTGTCTCCCTCTCTCTCTGTCCCGACCCCACTCATGGTCTTTCTCTCTCCAAAAATAAATAAATGTTAAATTAAAAAAAATAAAAAATAAAATAACATTTTAATTCAGGTGCACTACTATTTCTAGGCTTATAAGCATTGCTTAAGGAAATATGAATGGCAAGAGCAGTTACCTATTTTTCATGACTAAAAGTGAAACAAAGAAAACATGTACCCTCACCATGCATTTCTAACCACTATGAACATTTTAGTGCATATAAATCATTTTAACGTTTTTAAATAAAACTGAGATCTTAATGGATGTGTTATACTCTAGTCAACTTACTGTACTTTTGGGCTATACCATGAATATATCCCCATGGCGTTCTTTATTCAAAACACATCATGATATTAATATTGCATGATGTGAATACACTCAAGTTTGGCTAGTAATATACTGGCACACATTTAGGATTTTTGTCTATGGATCATCGTGTGATTATTTTCTTAAGATTGATTTCTGGAATTTGAATTGTTAGCTCCAAGAGCTAAACATTCTTAAGGCTTTTGAAATATATTTCCAAATTATCCTTCAGAAATACTGCAGTGATAAGACCTTCCATCAAAACAGATGATGATAGTGTCTGTTTATAGCCCTTTACCAGCAAAGCATTATGATTTGGGGAGTAAGAGGTAAACCTGAATTGAAAAGCAAATTATGGTATTTTATTGTTACATTAATTTGCCCTTTATATCGTTAGGTTATTTTTTTCCCCCTTCATTGCAATTATATTTATTTTGTTCTTTCTGTTTTAGCTTAGTTTGTGATATTTCAGGCTACTCAGATATATTTAAATTTTATTTATTCAATCATTAATATTTTCCTTTATGGTTTCTTCTTTGAGGATATGCTCTGGAGGACCTTCTTCTGGTCTGGAGATAATAGAATGTTTGAATATATGTTTTATTCCTCCTTTAATCCAAGATTTTTAACATTTAATCCTTTAATCAAAATGGAATAATTTATATTTGTGGTAAGATTTTCCCTTGGAATATCAACCAATCATTTTTGTTTTATCCCCATCACAACCATTTGCAGTGACTTGAAGGCACCTTTATCATCTGCAAACCTTTACATATTCCACAGGCTTTGACAATTTTTTTTATGCTTCCCTTGATCTGTCTTGCCATGTTTGCATTAATACCATAACGTTTAATTATTGTAAGTGTATGAGATCTTCCCATTATTATATTTTTTACTCTTTCTTCCAAAATTATTTTTGGGTATTTTTGCTATGTGTTCTTCTAAAAAGGAATTAATTCTCCAAGTCTGAAAAATCCCCATTGGTGTTTCGTTTTCTTATGCTTTTATAGGCTAATACGTGGAGAATTGATACTCCATGGTGCTGGGCCTTGCTTTTCTAGAATTGGGCATATTCCTCCATTTGTTTAAAATTTCCTTGTTATCTCTTGGTGAAGTCCTGGGATTTATCATACAATCCCTGGGGTATTTATTATTAATTCTGTTCCTAGATATTTTATAGTTGTGTTGCTATTGTGAATGGGATTTTTATTATACTTAATAATTTATTTTGCTGGTTTATGGAAAGAAAATTGATTTGGGGATGTTTAATTTGTGACCTGTCTGCTTCCTCAATTCTTGCCTTATATCTAATAGATTTTCTGTTTCAGCTGATTCCTTTGGTTTGTTTTAGTACATAATCAGTCTTAAAATAAAGATAATGTGATTCCTTCCTTTCTAATACGTATGACTCATTTTTTCTTACCTTATTGAATTGTTTGGGACCTGTCAAAAAATGATACATAATAGTGATGAGAGCAGGTCATAGATTGGCCATGGTTTTAATAAGAACTGGTTATGTCAAGTATGGTTTTGACTGTTGGTTATCTAAGCATTTGCTATTGTTAGTGGTAATAATAAATACTTGTATAATGTGCAATGAGACAAGTGCTGATGTAAATTTTTATATATACAACCTCACTGAATTGTCTCAGCAGCTCCAGGAGATAGGTGGTATTATTATTATTATTATTATTATTATTATTATTATTATTATTTTCCCCATTATAAAGATAGGAAAATTGAGGCACCAGTAGGTCAAATGACTTCCCCAAAACTACACAATTAGTAAATGGCAGCACTGGAATTGATGTCAGCAATCTGGGCCTCAGGGCCTGTGTTTACACCCACCTTGCCATGCTACCCCCTCTAGTCTAGAAAGAGTTCTGGCAGGTTCATATACTAAGACCTATATCAGAAATGGATGCATCCATACAGAAGTTCTTGTTGTTGTTGTTGTTGTTGTTGTTGTTGTTGTTGTTGTTTCCCTTCTGCCTTTTGGTCTGTTTATGTACTAACATTTATGTTAGTAGATTTCTTAATGATGTCACCCCATGCCATCCTTAACAAAATACTCTCTAGATCATGCTGCAGAATTATTTTTTAAATGTTTATTTATTTATTTGTGTGTGTGTGAGAGAGAGAGACAGAGAGACAGAGAGAGAGAGGGGGGGGGGGAGAGAGAGAGAGCATGAGCAGGAGAAAGGGGCAGAGGAAGTGAGAGACAGAATCCCAAGCAGGCTCCACACATAGCATGAAGCCTGACACAGGGCTGGATCTCACAACTGGGAGATCATGATCTGACCTGCAATCAAGAGTCAGACACTTAACATACTGAGCCACACAGGCAACCCCAGGCTGCATAATTATTTTTATATATTCCTATTTCTGAGCATAAACAACATTTTCTTTAATTGGGATATCTCTCGATATATGTAGATATATGTATTATATGTAAATTTATGTAGATATATGTAGATATAATTGGCATATAGCATTATATTAGCCACAGGTGTATCACACAGTGATTCAACATATGTACATATTGTGAAATGGTCACAGTAAGTCTTATTAGCATCCATCACCACACAATTATAATTTTTTTTTTCACGTGGTGAGAACTTTTAAGATCTACTTTCTGAGTAACTTTCAAATATACAATACAGTATATTAACGATAGTCACCATGCAGTATGTTACATGACTTACTTACACATAGAAGTTTGTACCTTTTGACTGCTTTCACCCATTTTGCCCATCCTCTACCCCTCTGCCTCTAGCAACTACCAATCTGTTCTCTGTATGTATGAGTCATCTTTTCTTTTTTCTTTTAGATTCCACACATTAGTGAGAAAATAAGGTATTCATCTATAGAGATAGATGTCTAATCTCACTTTGCATGATGCCCTCAAGGTCTGTTCATATTGTCACAAATGGCAGGATTTCCTTCCTTTTCATAGCCGAGTAATATTCCATAACACACACACGCACATGCACAAACACACACTCATTTTCTCTAGCCATTCATCCATTGATGGACACTTAGGTTGTTTCCATGTCTTGAGTATTGTAAATAATACGCTTGTGCTAATATTTTAAAAGAAATAGGACACTTTTCCTTATTCATTTTGTACTCGATGCCTGCTCTTCTTTGGGTTTATCTCCCTCAGGCCCCTCACACATCCACAACATTTTGGGGCACAGAATTTTCTCCTCAATTCTATACACATTGCTTCATTGTCTTTGATATTTAAGAGTGGGAATAAATTTTAGGTTATTTAATTTTGATTGTTTATAGGGTTCCCAATACCTTTTTTTTTTGCTTTTTTATATTAATTATATCTCATATATTTGTTGAAACTGTTTGATCTGTAGACTCAGATTTTCTTTTTTAATATGGAATTGTTCTGGGGCACTTGGGTGGCTCAGGTGGTCAAGTGTCTGACTCTGGGTTTTGGCTCCGGTAATGATCTTGCAGTTCATGAGTTTGAGCCCTGTATTGGGCTCTGTGCTGATGGCATGGAGCCTGCTTGGGATTCTCTCTCTCTCTCTCTGTCTCTTTCTGACCCTCCCTCCCTCTCTCTCTCTCAAAATAAATAAATGCAGAATGGTTCTCCCTTTTTCTCATCCCCTCTCCCTACTTTTTCCTTCTTCTTGGCTTTTATGGTGATTAACAAACTGAGTCTGAAATTCAAAAGGGAGTACATCACTTTTCCTTAATCTGCTCTAGTATATCTATCTATCTATATATATATACGATTCATGTGTGTGTGTGTGTGTGTGTGTCATTATTTCATCTTATTTTTTTGTTAAGACATTGGGAAATTTCTTGAGGTTGTCTGATACATAATGGATTATATTTTCTGTATAGAACTGTTAACACTCTCTTTTTAACATTTAATTTAGAAATTGTATTTTACATCTCCATAGTATAGTTACTTCTCAGCTTTTGTCATATCTTTCACTGTACTTTTACCAATGCAATCTACTCTCAATCCTTTTTGAGAATAAAATTAAGAAATTTCTGGGGTGCCTGGGTGGCTCGGTTGGTTAAGCCTCCAACTTCAGCTCAGGTCATGAACTCGTGGTTTGTCGGTTCAAGCCCACGTTGGACTCTGCTGACAGCTCAGAGCCTGGAGCCTGATTTGGATTCTGTGTCTCCCTCTCTCTCTTTCCCTCCCCCACTCATGCTCTCTCTCTCTCTTTCAAAAATAAATAAACATTAAAAATATTTTAATTAAAAAAAGAAATTCCTCAGATTTTTCTCATTTCTGGCAGTAAATCTTTCTCATAAAAAGACATTTGTTTGGTGTTTCAGAGAGCCATTCTTTTACCTGCAGTATTTGTACACAGGTGTAACATTTTCCCTCTTTGTATGTGTTAGAGAGTGTTTGATGATGCCCAATTTCATAAAAAGAGACAGTCTAAGCCAGAAGATGTTGTAGATCTTTGGAGGCAGATACTAATTCCTATCCACTTATAATTTGGGTTTGAGGATGGAAACAGGCCCGTGCAAAATTTGAGGACCGATTGAAGACCACCACACCACGGCAGGACTTTCAGAGATGACAGCCCCAGTCATCCCACAACGTGTAAAACGAGAAAGTGAGGTTGCTTGACAGTTTTAGCCACGGCATTGGGTACAGCAGACAAACAAGGAAAAGCCTTCATTCATAGTTTCTAATCACAAACCCTCCTTTAAACATATTTGGGGTCAAAATTTAAAGGTACAGTATGGCCCTACAGGTCTCGAGCCAAAGCTTCAGCCTATAATGGTCCCTGATCAGTAGTCCCCAAGTACCTAGTGGAGGAAAGCACAAGTTCTCTCTGGAGCAAAGAGCATTAAAGCCAAATTCACAAAGAGTTTCTCCAAGTTCAAGAAAATGTGAATTTAGAGTTTCAGATGCTTATAAAATAATTGAGCAGACAAGCCTACAATATTGACATGAAACAGAAAAGTCAAACGAATGACGGATGCCCACAAAGACTGTATATACAGGAATAATCAGAGAGAGAATATAAAATAACTATGTTTATAGTGTTTCAGAGACAGTTTTTGAGATGAATGAATCAAAAAGAAGATTCAGTAAAGCTGGAGAGCAAAGTATGAAAATAAGACATTGATATGAAAAGATACTCAGAATTTATTACAGTGATAGAAATAAAAAAAATACAAAAGTAAAGGTAAGAGATATGGAGGACAGAATAAAAAAAAATATGTTTAATAGGAGTATTAGGCTTATCTTTGTTTTCCTTGATGAGGAATGGGGAGAGGCAATACTCAAAGAGATACTGGGTTACATTTTTCTAAGCGATGATGAGAGACACCAATCTTTAGTGTCAATAAATTACACATAAAAGAAATAAAAATAAATCTAGACCTACTTCAGAATATGGAAGGTCTAGAAAAGATCTTGCAAATTGCTGTAGGGAATTCTACTCATTTATTGGCATGCTGTAGCTTTTTAAACAGTTTTTGCTCCGTGGATGTTCTCTTGATAACACCTCTCCTCCAGATTTCTGTTTTTTATTGGCAAATCACAGCAATAATGGTGGGAAGCATGTATGTGGGATTGGGGGTAACCACCTCTGCTTTCACTGCCAAATTGTCACCATAAATCACATCATTACATGCTTGGTGTTTTGCTTTTTTTCTCACCTGTCATTAAATCATAAGCATTTTCCATATTGTTAAATGGCCGTTAAAATAATCATTTTAATGGTTTTATTATAGCCCATCAAATTTATTCCATTATAATTTCCTTAGTGATTTCTTCCTTATTAGATATTTAGCACTTTATTTCCTTCAAATTTTGATTATTACATATAACTTGGACATAATATGTATCTTGTGCTTCACTTTTATTTTGAATCGTCCCTCGGGAAAAGTTTTTAGCAGTGATATTATCACGTCAGATGGCATTGTATTTTGATATGCACCAAGTTTTGTCATGAGTCAGCACTATAGATTATAAGATTGAATATATTTCTATCAATTTTCTGGGTGTAAAAGGCATTTTTATTACATAATAAAATAGAATATTTTTCTGTGCTTGGTTATTAATTGCTTTTTTCCTTTTGCTCACCAATGATCAGTACCTGTGCTTTTATTGTATTGTATTGTATTGCATTGTATTGTATTGTATTGTATTGTATTTATTTTTTATCTTTTAGAGAATGAGAGCATGAGTGGGTGAGACAGGAAGAGAGAGACAGAGAGAGAGAGAGAGAGGGAGAATCTTAAGCAGGCTCCATGCTCAGTGCAGAGTCCAATATGGGGTTCAATCCCACAACCCTGGGACCATAACCTGAATTGAATTCAAGAGTCTGATGCTCAACTGACCGAGCCAGCCAGGTGCCCCAGTATCTATACTTTTTAAACATCATTTGTGGATGCTATGTTTACCTTACCAATATGTAATTTTCTGCATTAATACAAATATTCTTCCCATATGTATGCTATTTAAAAATTATGTGATGATGAGGGTAGTAGAGAATTTCAGAGTCAAATGTACTTGTGAATTCAACTTATTTTGAGGTGGATGATTAAAAAGTTTCTAAAAAACATGTAATGAATTGTGTCAGTGAGATTTGCGTACAAACATGATGCATTGATAGAGACCTATACTTTCTACTAACATTAGTATATGCATATTGGTGTGAGAGATATTGTTGGCTCACCCAATGCTCATTTTTTTTAAAGTTTATGTATTTATTTTGAGAAAGACAGAGACAGTGCAAGTGGGGGAGGGGCAGATAGAAAGGGAGAGAAAATCCCAAGTAGGCTCCACACTGTCAGCACGGAGCCTGACATGGGGCTTGAACTCATGAACCATGAGATCATGACGTGAACCGAAATCAAGAGTCAGACACAACCAACTGAACCACCTAGGCTTCACCCCGCTTTTTAAAAAATTATTCAGCACTCATTTCTAACACTGTTCTCTCTTACCTATCTCTTTTAAAGATACTGAACAATCTAAAATATTCAGTTACCAGACCATTGTAAAGCTGGAGTTGGCTCTATTATACAGCTCTGGCCAAGAAAATATAAGCAAAAATATGCTGGTGCCTCCTTTCCCCATTTCCCTTTCTCCTTCCTTGAGTGCTGATATGCTGGCGGGAGCTACAGCAGCCACCTTGTAATCATGATTGGAAAACCAAGAAAATGACAGATACAGGAGCCCTGATTTTCTTAGGCCTCTGAAATAATGCCATGAACTTCCTACCCCCAACTTATTATGCATAAAAAAATAAAACTCAATTTTTGTTTAAACAACTGTAGTCAGTCTTCCTGTCACTGGCTGTAGGGGAAAAAATCCTAATTAACACATATAAGCCTACAGGGAGAGGAGAGTGGGGTCTCTATTTTAACAGGGCTCACTTTTTATTTAATGTTTTTTATGTTTGTTTTTTTTTTTTTTTGTTTTTGTTTTTGAGAGAGAGAGAGAGAGGGCATGAGTAGGGGAGGGGCAGAGAGAGAAAAGGAGACACAGAATTCAAAGCAGGCTCCAGGCTCTGAGCTGTCGGCACAGGGCCCAACATGGGGCTCGAACTGGTGAACGCTGACCTGAGTTGAAGTCAGCCGTTTAGCCAACTGAGCCACCCAGATGCCTCAATAAGCCTCACTTTTTTTTTTTAAACGTTTATTTATTTTTGAGACAGAGAGAGACACAGCATGAACAGGGGAGGGTCAGAGAGAGAGAGGGAGACACAGAATCGGAAAACAGGCTCCAGGCTCTGAGCTGTCAGCAAAGAGCCCGACGCGGGGCTTGAACTCACGAACCGCGAGATCATGACCTGAGCCGAAGTCGGACGCTTAACCGACTGAGCCACCCAGACGCCCCAAGCCTCACTTTTAAACAAACCCAAAGCCAGCTTTATTTATAAACTTGTTACTGAGAACCTGTGATAACTGACCAAAGTAGATATCAGAATTTCTAAATTTTATCTACCTGTTTTCTGGATCATATCCAGAGATGTGAATGCATCTCCTGAAGCAAAACTAAAATAAAGTATTTAAATCCTCATGACACTTGACAGTGGGAGAACATAATTAAAGGCATTCATATACTTGCTATGCAAAAAAGTGAAGTTCCACTTGACAAATCCAAGAGACAATTCATCCAAGCCTCTCCATATCCATCCCTCCATAAGCCATTGCTTATCCATTATTATAAATTGAGGATAAGCTATATGACAGGCTATGTGCTCTATGCCAGGAATGTAAAGAGGCAGACACTGCTCAGTCCTTGCCTTTGAGGATTTCATTTCCAGGCTGGGTGTGGGAGGTGAGAGGAGACTCTCCATATAAACAAATATTTTTGATACTGTGTGAGAGTGAAAAGAGTAGAGTAGTAAAGAGAGGTTCATAATGGAGAGCAAAATGGAATAAGTGATTTGCTCGAGACCCTACAGCCAATAAATAGTCTGTTTCTTCTGGGCAAGTCTTTTTCATGATACCAACCATTGCCTGAGATAAATAGATCAATATTTGGGATACAGAAATGTTTTTGTGTTATAAAAATGCTGTCATTTGGGCCATTGTTTACAGAAGTTGACTGGTATGAAGGTGTTGCCCTTGACCCAGCAATATGGCTCATGCTATGAGATTTGTTGCCCTCAAGGACTTGTCCCTCTTTTGACCTGTTATGTGTTTTGCTAGACGCTAGGGTTACACATAGGTGTCAGGCGTGCTGCGTGCCTGAGGGGCTGGATTTTTGTTCATATTCTCCTTGTCTACTCTTTCTTGCCACCAGTGAGGTGGCTGATTGAGGAGGAGGGCATGGCCTTTGCTTCATAACTCCGCATCCAACTGGCCATTCTAGAATAAAGAAAAGCACGTAGGAAAACAGGGTGCAGGGGAAGAATGAGACCTTAGAACTTTAGTTCGTGGAAAGAGACAGATTTCTCTCTGTCTTTGTTCAGTGATCTTTTCTATTGACTTAAGAAAAATAACTTGTTAAACATCTGTCTTCCCCTCCCATTGCTGTTGTTTATGGAGGAGCAGATTTCCCTTAATTCTGAAGCAGTGTCTCCTTTCCTTAGGAAAACAGGTGTCCAAACATGCAGCAAATCAAATTGTCAAACAGCTGAAATAGACATTCTACTTTCTTTTATCCTTTTACCTAGAAATTCTTTGGTGAGCCTGATGATTTCCTAGTTTGGAATTTTGTTTTTCCTTGTGATATTTATGACCAGTCTTTTTTTAGTATTTACTATCACATCTCTGTCTTCTGTATCACTGCTATTTGGATATGAAAATCTATTCAAGAAATAATACTCAACTTTTGATACCCTTTTATTTAAATGAAATGTGTTTATAAACATAAAGAACTCAGGACCACATTGAATTCTGTCATATTAAAAACATATTTAGGAATAAAGAAAGAGAAATTGAGCTGATATTGACCAGTACTTTTATGTGCACCCTCAAATATTCCTTGTCACTGCATGTCTAAATATATGGAGGGAAGAATTATGATCTCATTTTTCAGATGAGAAAATCAAGGCTAATAGAGCTCATTAAGTCCAAAATCACACAATCAGAAAATATTGAAGTCAGGATTCAAAACCAATCCCTATCTAATTTTGAAAACCATGCACTTTATACTTCATCACATAATAGAGTCTTTCCTAATCTAAGTATAGCACTTTGGTGAGCAGTCAAGTCTAGACTCTATTGCTGTGAGGTCATGGATAAAGTATCAGCTCCATGGTTCTAAATCTCCTTCTGTATGTGATGGATGAAATGGCAATACCTATGTGATAGGACTTTGGTAACTATTAATTGAGTTAATGCATGTGAAAGGGCTCAAACAGTATTTGGTGCCTAGTAAATGCTCTGTAAGGTTGTTTATTATTATTATATGTCACTTCATGGTATAATAGCATGAGTATGCATCATGGCTTTGCTTTCATGTACTGTCTCATCACGAATGAATAAGTGGTGCTAAACAGATGTTGATGTTGTTTTTAAGTTCTGGTATTTGTATATGAAGGATCCCCCTAATTCTTCTCACTGATTGACAGATTTACGGGAGAGAAAGGGATTTTAGTACAATTGTTCACAAACTTTTGTTTCAACAGTAGAACCCTTTTTAAAATACATATAGAAGAGGGACGCCTGGGTGGCTCAGTGGGTTGAGTGTCCAACTTTGCCTCAAATCATGATCTCACCGCTTATGAGTTTGAGTCCTGCATCGGGCTGTGTGCTGACAGCTCAGAGCCTGGAGACTGCTTTGAATTCTGTCTCTCCCTCTCTCTCTGCCCCTCTCCTGCCTCACACTCTGTTTCTCTCTCAAAAATAAACATTAAAAAAATTTTTTTTTAATTTAAAATACAGATAGAGGCATTGCTGCTTTGACTGAACTAGGGGAAGTGACTCCGGGAACTCTATCCACCCCTTTGCCCTCCAGTTCCCCTGCCAGCTCATTATTGCCTTGGGGGTCTTTCTGGGAAACCGTGAATGACACATAATGCAGACTGAGAATCACCAATCCACAAAGCACCCAACAAAGCACATTGGATAGTGACCGATAAATACTATCAATTCTCAATTTCTGTGATAGGCGAGTGTCCAGAAGCCCTCACTCTGGATCTCAAAAATTGTCTTTACTCAGTTTCCATTACACAGTCTCTGCTGATAGTTTTGTTTACCTGGCAGGGTCTACAGTTTGGAACCAGTGAACTGGAGGAGATGGGAGCCATGTTCTGTTTGGGTCTCCTCATCTTGGAACTCAAATCTGTAAGCTGTAGTCATCAGCTCCTGACCTGTGCAGCAACTCTCCTGAATGCTGAGGAAGAGGCTCTGGACCACCACCTCCAGCGGTAAGATGCTTACAGGGGTGTGAGGGGAATTTGGACCTTGGTGTTCCGATCACAGCACATCTCAGAAATGAAAGCCATGTGGTCCTATGGGTCTTTGACGAGGACAAAATATGGAGGAGCTGCCAATTGAAAGTAGGGGCAGTCACAGTCTACTGGACCCAGACTCAGGGTCATTCTCACTTCCTGTGTTCTTCACTCCCTGTGTTCTTACTGAACACAGGGAGGATGCTGCCTACTTGTGTTCTTACTGTGTTCTTACTGTGTTCTTACTGAACACAGGGAGGATGCTGCCTACTTGTACACGTAAATGAATATATAAGTCAACATGTAATTATAAACATGCATTATTAATAAATTTTGCTTGTGATAAAGAAGATGCAGCTTAGCAACACACATGTGCATCTACATATACTTATGCCTGCCAGTAATGTGTTTATATTTATTCAGGCATCATTTGGGAGCCTGTTACTCGGCAAATAAAGGTAATCTCACTGCCAATATTTAGGAACTTGGGGACAAGAAATGTATCCTCTTCCCATTCTTAAGTAGCACTGTTCCTTCTCCGATGATGAGAAGAACCACCTGAAGATGATTAATACATTTGCCTGGAGACCCTGACTCACAGCCATGGCAGGGGAATGACAGATTTCCAAGGACTGTGAGGAACATTAATGAATCAAGAGAGGGGGAACCATTATCCATATGAGCCTTTTTGATGCCTTTTACTCTGGACAAATATTTTAGACTTGACAAAAATAGATTTAGGGGCAAGAAAGGAAGATATAATAGCCATATGAGAGGAGAGAGGACCAAGAAAAGTCAGAGGAGTCAAAGAAGACTAAGTCATTGCCCATATTTTGAGCCAGTGAATGGATGGGGTGTTGAGCTATTGGAGGAGGAAGTACCTACTGGTGAATGAGGAAGCATCTCATCATGTCCTTCATGTCCAAAAGCAGAGAGAAAGCCATTAATACAGGTGCCATTTTATTTCTAGTGCATTTTCATTCATTTTCCTCCTGCCATTGTTAGGCTGTGGTTCCAGCGTGACTTCTCACCAAATGGCCAGTCAAGCCTAAAATGATCTAGCAGTGTAAATTAATTTTACTTTGGAAGGTACTGGTTTCTCTGAGACTTAATTACCTAAATGCAGTAATTAACTTGCTCGTCACACTGTGCTATAGATCATAGACTATGGGGACCTAAGTAAATCCAGACTTCTTTCCTCCCTAGAGACACTGCCCCTGATTTCTTTTGTTTTGACATCACCACCACTGCCATCTGCCCCCACTCCCTTCAACACCCCTCAGCGCCCCAAGGCTTGGTGTGTTTGGCATCACTGTGGTGTTTCTGCCTCTCCCTCTGAGAGCAAGCACTTCTACCTGCCAGGATATATATTTCATCTTGTCTTTTCATCTTTTGCTAAGCTATCTTGGGTGCAGGCATGCCTGAATTTTCTTTCTTTCTTTCTTTCCTATCCCCCCACTTTCTTCTCTGCTGCTCATTGAGAGAAGATTGAGCAGACCTGGCATTGCTTGCTTTCCCTGAATTGATTGTGCCCGTCTGTTTGATCCAATGCAGTGAGGATTAGTTGCCTGTAAACTGGAACAAGAAGAAATCTATCAAAGAAGTGCCTCTTCTAATTCAAGTCTAAAGAATTTGGTGTCGAGCTCCAAATACAATAGCTGCCATGTGGGTTATCATAAGAAGATTATATTACTTATTCTTCCATGCCATCCCAACACTCCTGATTATTAATTGTTCAGTTGCAACCATCCCAAGGGTTCTAAAGCTTAAAGTCTTCCCTGACCTCTGGCCCTTCTTAGGCTGGTGCATACCCAGGACAAGATACTACACATAGGATGTGATTCATGTGTGTGTTTTAAGGAGGTCTACACTACATTCAAGAGGCATGGAGTTTGGTGGCAAGCAGTGGGATGGAATTTGCCTGTTTCACCCAAACATTGTTATTGACTTAATCCACTCCTATTCACTGAGGCAGTTGGACCAAAACAGACTATGGTTCCTGCCCAAAGGACCTGGAAACTGCATGATTGAGAGGAAAATCACCCTGTAAATATCTTGACCAAGATATTGGCTCCTTATTGGAGCCAATAAGGGTGTATTCATTAAAGGATGACGGAGGGGAACTTAATAAAATAAAATCCACTGGTTTGCAATCAGCATCAGGCTGTTTGAGTACCTTTGATTAGTTTCTGATGAATAGGGCTCAGTCATGAGCTCTAGTAATCAGCAGAGCAGAGCAAATCCTAGGGATTTTGTTAGCAACAGGGATCTTACTATAATACAAAGAGCATAACTAATGTTTGTCAACACTACCCTCCGTATGCTTTAAAGAGGAGATTTCAGCCACCCTCCTCCCCACCGACATTTCCCTGGGTGTGCTCTGTGTAACAGGGTTATATACTTTGGGAAGATTCTTTTTTAGTTGCACAGAAGGAAATACTAGGGGGGAAAGAAGGGTGGGTTTTTGCCTAAAAGTCAGTCATAAAGAAATCTGAGGACATCGTATTTGGAATCTCTTAGGCCCCATAGAAAGTGTTAACCCCGGGAGTAACGTGCAGGGAAGACAAAGTATGGCCTTACGCTGCAAACACCATGGTTTTTGACAATAGTTTTCACACTTCATTTACCATAAAAACAAGTAGAGTGTAGTTAACATCCACAGAGAAACTTACCATTTTTCATGGGCAGAGAAAGAGCAGAAATGGTGGATGTTTGCCCAGTGGCCGAAGCGTAAAAAGAAGTATGGTGCATTGCGCTCTTTGTTTTGGTTTGTCTTTTACAGTTTCTCTCCTTCCCCGTTGCTCATTTAAGAAACGTCTGCAGACTCCTTAAGGCGTCTTTTGATCTTTCCTCTCCTCTTCCTTCCTCCTTTTTCTCAGTCCTATCCCCAGAAATAATTGCGCGCACATTGCAGGAATGCTAAGCTGTTTCTTCAGGAGGCACCGTTTATCCATTGTGACAGGTCTTTTGCAAAGTCACTTAACAGTTTTGCCGAGTCAGCCACTGTTCATCTCGATTTGTATCCCTCCAATGCCTCTTGCCTTTCTCAGCTGAGCTCCCCTATCTCCACTTGTCCCTCCATTAATAACAGAGAGAGCTCAGAATTTCTGAGCTGTGCCTGGTTATAGCTCCATATCTAGTTTATTCTCCCAAATGATAGTCCTGTGACATGAACCTGGGCTCCCCCGAGCATCAGGACAAGTTCATTTTGTCCTCTCTTTAGTTTGATGAGGCAAGACTAAACAAATAAAAATCTGTCATAGACTTTAGAGAACATAATTATATTTTTAATAATTAAAAGGTACTTGATTTTTATTTAAAAATAGTTTTGCCTTTCTCAATTATATAAAAAATTGTATTTTGGTAAATCATATTAAGTTATATTTTGGAGAGCACACACAAAAATAACATATACCTGACTTTAATCACCCTGCTTTTTTTTTTTCTTAATGTTTATTTATTTTGGGGACAGAGAGAGACAGAGCATGAATGGGGGAGGGGCAGAGAGAGAGGGAGACACAGAATCGGAAACAGGCTCCAGGCTCTGAGCTATCAGCCCAGAGCCTGACGCGGGGCTCGAACTCACGGACCGCGAGATCGTGACCTGGCTGAAGTCGGACGCTTAACCGACTGCGCCACCCAGGCGCCCCTAATCACCCTGCTTTTAATAGAGAACTGTTGTCAATGTTTTGGTAAAATTAGATTACTTTTTTCACCTAAACAAATATGTAACATCCTTAACAACAATGTATGAGAGGTCCCTTTTCTGTAACTTTCTGAACACTGGTTTTCTTTCTTTTTTTAAAAATAGACTTCATTTTTAAGAATAGGTTTAGCTTTACAGTAAAATTGAAAGTACAGAGGTTTTCCATCTACACCCTGCCCCAGACACACACAGCCTCCCCTGTTATCAACATCCCCCACCGAGTGGTCCATTTGTGACAATTGATGTACTGACACTGACACATCATTATCATCCAAAGTCCAAAGTCTACCTTGGGTTCACTCTTGGTGTTCTATAGTTGTGGATTTGGACAAGTGTATCTACCATTATAATTTCATACAGAGTAGTTTCCATGCCTTAAAAATCCTCTGTACTCTCTGCCTATTCATTACTCTTTCCCCACTACCCCCTGGCAGCCACTGATCTTTTTACTGTCTCCCTAGTTGTACCTTTTCCAGTATGCTGTATAATTGGAACCATACAGTACATAGCCTTTTCAGATTGACTTCTTTCTCTTAGAAATATGCATGTATGTTTCCTCCATGTCTTTTTCATGGCTTGATAGCTCATTTCTTTTTAGCACTGAATAATATTCCATTGTCTGGATGATTCACAGTTTATTCATCCATTCAAGCCACTGAAGGACATCTTGGCTGCCTCTAAGTTTTGGCAATTATGAATAAAGCTGCTGTAAACATCTATATACCTATTTTGTGGGGACATAAGTTTTTCAGCTCCTTTGGGTAAATACGAAGGAGTGTGATTGCTGGATCGTATGGTAAGAGCATGTTTAGTTTTGTAAGAAACCACCAAATCATCTTCTGAAAGGACTGTACTATTTTGCATTCCCACCAGCAGCAAATGAGAGTTCGTACTGTTCCATATCCTCACTAACATTTGGCTTTGTCAGTGTTCTGGATTTCGGCCATTCATATAGGTGTACAATGATATCTGATTGTTTTCATTTGCGTTTTCCTGACAACATGCCATGTGGAACATCTTTTCATATGCTTATTTACCAGATTTATGTCTATCTTCTTTAGTGAGGTGTTATTAAGGTCATTGGCCCATTTTTTAATCAGGTTATTTTCTTCTTACTGAATTTTAAGAGCTCTTTGCATATTTTGGATAATAGTCCTTTATTAGATGTGTGTTTTGCAAATATTTTCTCCCAGTCTGTGGCTTGTCTTCTCATTCTCTTTCGCAGTATCTTTCCCAGAGCAGAAGTATTTACATTTAATGAAATTGAGCTCATAAGTTATTCCTTTCATGGATCGTGCCTTTGGTGTCGTATCTAAAGAGTCATCACCAAACCCAAGGCCATTTAGATTTTCTCCTACCTATTTTCTAGACACACCAGTTGCTTTTGCATTGAAATCTTTGCCATTTTTAGGTGAAAATGAGTTGAATTTGAATGTTTTTGTTTTTTGTGGATATGTGCATCCATTTTTTTCTTTGTTTATTTTAGCTTTAATAACCTTCCTACCTCGGTCTAATAACGAATAATTCATAATTCAAATAATTAGTTAAATAATAATTTATTGTAAAAATGTGTTATCTGTTACTATACTGAGGTACATATGTTTATAATAAGGCTATTTACATATTATAATTTCTTTTCCATTTTTTTTACCATTGAATAGTTTTATATTTCTGTATTACTAATCATTTGCCCTAGAAATTACTAAATAATCCATCCTTCATCAGTGGTTAGTAATGTCAGTTAGCTATATAGCACTTATACATGCGTGTACCTGGGTATATTTTCTTGATGTTATATTCTGTTTCATTAGTCTGTCTGCCAGGAGCACATAGTCCTTAATATTGTAGCCGTGTAACTTAAATACATAATGCTACAAGCACCACCTCATTAATATTTGTTTGAAAATGTGCTTTGCTATTTTCTCTTCTTTATTTTCACTGATGAAGCCTATAATGAGTCGTTAACTGCCAAAAATGAAACCACTGCGATTTTAATTCAAACTGCATTAAAATTATAGATTTTTTGGTCTATTGACTGTTTGCCTATATTGCTTTTTCAAAATCTGGTGTTTTGTTCCTCTTACTTAGATCTTCTTTGATGTTCACAAAGAAAGTATTGTAGGGGTTCTTTTTGTACCCTTTCATGTGATTCCTGGATCTATGATCATAGGCTTTTAAGCTTAATATTTAAAATTTTCTTGTTACTCTTAAAAGGGTCTTTTACCCATATTTTTCTAAGTGGTTATCACCATGATGTGATATCTATTTTATTTTTGATTTATAATCTTGGCTAGAGTTTTGAAAACATTATTTAAGGATGGTGATTCTAGGGGCGCCTGGGTGGCTCCATTGGTTAAGTGTCATGATCTCACGGTTTGTGAGTTCCAGCACCAGATTGGGCTCTGCGTTGACAGTGTGGAGCCTGCTTGGAATTCTCTCTCTCCCCTTCTCTCTGCCCCTTCATCACTCTCTCTGTCTCTCTGTCAAAATAAATAAACTTAAAAAAAAAAAGTTCAAAAAGGAGCATCTGGGTGGCTCAGTTGGTTAAATATCCGACTTTGGCTCAGGTCATGATCTTGCCTTTCATGGGTTCAAGCCCCATGTTGGGGTCTGTGCTGACAGCTCAGAACCTGGAACCTGCTTCAGATTCTGTGTCTCCCCTGTCTCTGCCCCTCCCTTGCTCGCACTCTGTCTCTCTCTCTCTGTCCCTCAAAAATAAACATTAAAAAAAATTTTTTTAAGTTAAAAAAAAAAAGTATGGTGATTCTATGGATATCCTTGCTGTCAATCTAACTTTAAAATGAGAATGACCCTAAGCATTTGAACATTAAGTAAAATGTCTGTTGTTTTGATATTAATGCTCAATGTCTTCTTTATAAATTAGTTTTTTAGCTTATTAATTAAAAAATCAAGATTGGATGATGAATTTTATCAATTTTTTTGTATCTATAAAAATGATTATTAATGAATTATATGAATTATAATGAATTCATTAATGAATTAATGAATTAATAAAGTCTTAAATTATGATAACAGACTCTCTAATCTTCATCCATCCTTGAAAATCAAAGGAAACTATATTTGGCTATGATCTAAAATATCATTTTATCACAGACATTGATGTTTTTAATATGAATTGAGGGGGCTTGTGCCTATAGTTCTGAGTGAGTAAAATCTGTGCTTGGTGTATTTGCTGTATCATGTGGAACACTTCAAATTTCCTAGGGTTTATCCTTGAACATCTTGAACATATACACACATGGTCTATAAAACCCGTTTGTTTCCCATTTGTTTGAAACAAAGATATTATTTTTCTGTTCCTCTTTTCCTGTATGAGAAGTATCTGTGACATTTAGATTGCCTTATAGTCATATTCAAATCACTGTAAAATTCAATTTTGTTTAATTACTTGCATTGCTCATTTTTATCCATTCTGTACGGTTATGTCCCCATTATTTTTTCTCCATGTTGATTCATCTCACATTTTTGCTAGAGAATACCTTTAAAAAAAAGCTTTTTTTTTTTTTTTTTTTTTTTTTTTTTTTTTTTTTTTTTTTTTTTTTTTTTTTGGTAAAGTAAATCAAGGGTATTTGGCATATTAATATATATGTGAATCTCTGTCTCCTTTACACAGGAATCCCATTGTGCCTGCCTGGAGGTTTGACTGCACCATGTAGGCATGGCTTACTCTGCCATTTAATCTTACAGTCCTCAGCCTGACTGTCCTCTGCATACCCCGTTTCTCCTGCCTGAATAGTTGTGCTGGTTTTCATTGTTCACTAACACAAACATTCTATGTCTACATCAACTATATTCCTTATGTTACATTTAGGTCCTTTTGATTGATTTTGAATCCGAACACTTGGTCACCTTATGACATGCCTTTCCATTACCAGGTGGCAGTGATTCCATCCCAAATCGTCATTTTTCCTTCTCTGGAATATTTGATATCTGCTTCCCAACCTCCGTATCTGTCTTTTCTTCTCTCCTTATCATCCTTTTTCTTCATTCCCATTCACCAAGTTCTGGAAACTGTTTGGCCTCACAGATTTTTTTTTTTATTATTTTTTTAACATTTATTTTATTTTTGAGACAGAGAGAGACAGAGCATGAATGGGGGAGGGGCAGAGAGAGAGGGAGACACAGAATCCGAAACAGGCTCCAGGCTCTGAGCTGTCAGCAGAGAGCCCGACTCAGGGCTCGAACTCACGGACCGCGAGATCATGACCTGAGCCGAAGTCGGCCGCTTAACCGACTGAGCCACCCAGGCGCCCCTGTCCTCACAGATTTAATGTTCTGTGGCATGACTCTCCTCTTTGCTGATAATGTGTTTTGATTTCATTGCTTCTGTTTCCTTTTCTCTCATCAGCTTCTCTTGTTCACATTTGTAATACAGCGAGTTCTTGTTCCATTTTAACCTGTAATTTTTTCATTCAGTGTTTCAGAGATTCCATTTTTCTTGAATTTTCTGTGTCAGGCTGGCTTCTGTTTCTCATGGCTGGTCGTTATCCAAAGTGAAAATTGTTCTGTCAGCTGACTGAGGAGGTGTCTGTCTCCTTGTACATTGCAGAACGTAACACCCGCCCCGTTGTTATGATTCTTCCCTCCTTGTCTTTCAACTTCTATTTCGTCATCGCTTGTTTACTCATCTGAGAACTCTGTCAAGACTCATAATTGCATGATAATCCAGGCTTTGGATAGTCTTTAAAATCTTGTGTAGTCTAACTGGATGCTGATAGTTCCTCTATGTGAAGTAACCTGATTTAGATGGTGTTTTTTTCCTCAAGAATTCAGAGTATTTTTGCTTTTATCCAAGAGCACAGAGTTGGGGAAGCTAAGGAGGTAGGATATGAAAAGTTATATGCATCTCTGGATACACTCTGACTGTCTCAAGATGGTCACTTAATATTTTCTGAGTGAAAATATGAATTGAGATTTAATACTATCAATGAACTAGTATTAAAAATAAGTTCATATTTTGGAATTCTGTAGGAGGAAATTAATGACAGTTGTGGTGATGATGTACTCTCCTAAGCAATTTACCTGTATAATCTCATTTAAAAATTTCAGTAACCATACAAGGTAGGCATTATTATCTCCGTGTACCAATGAATACATTGTGACTCCGAAAGACTATGTAGCTTGACTAAAATGGCAGGGTTGGTAAATTGTAGAACTGGGATTTGAACCAGGCCATCTTGGTAAAGAACCAGTACTCTTGATCACTAAGACATCCTGTCTTTTATAGATAATAACAGATAAAACATAATAAACATTTATGCTTTTCATGTACAGTACTATGCATTTTGCAGCCATACCTCTTTCCTTGTTTTATCTTTTAAACCAAGGGTTGGCAGACTTCTTCTGTAAAGAGACAGAAAATATTTTAGGTTTTGTGGGCCATATGGTCTCTTTTGCAACTGCTCAGCTCTACTGTGGTAGCATGAAAGTAGCCATAGAAAATATGTAAATATATAGGCATGGTTGTATTTCAGTAAAATTTTATTTACAAAAATAAGCAATGGACTAGATTGGTCCAAGTGAGCCATAGTTTGCCGTCTCCACTTTCAAGGGTTCTTTGAGGTATGTATAATTATTATCTTCCCTGTACAGATGAAGAAATTGGAACTCAGAGAAGCCATATAACTTGCCATTTGCCCAGCTAGCAAGAAGCATATTAGTGGTTGAACCAGGTAGTGTGACTGTGCATCCTTGATGTTTAATGACTACAAATACTAAGCTGTCTGGGCCTTTGGATGCCCAGTGAATGATACTTCTTTCTTCTCTCATGAATTCCAAATCCAATAAGAAATAGAGCACAGGAGGGGGGCGCCTGGGTGGCGCAGTCGGTTAAGCGTCCGACTTCAGCCAGGTCACGATCTCACGGTCCATGAGTTCGAGCCCCGCGTCAGGCTCTGGGCTGATGGCTCGGAGCCTGGAGCCTGTTTCCGATTCTGTGTCTCTCTCTCTCTCTGCCCCTCCCCCGTTCATGCTCTGTCTCTGTCTGTCCCATAAATAAATAAAAACGTTGAAAAAAAAATTTAAAAAAAGAAATAGAGCACAGGAGCTAGGTAGGTTGAAATAAAACATAACTGCTTTATTACTGGTAATGAGAGTCCTGGCCCCACCAGAATTGAAGTTCTTCACCTAAAGCTGTAGGGTTAGAGTCTGCCTTGCTAAGCTTCTCGTACAGAGGAGCAATGGGTGCACCTGACTCTGGTCCTGCAGGGAGAAAATGAGCACAGGGGGCCATGGGGTGCTCAAGCTCAGTCAGCATCTCTCTCCAAATCACCAGTTTCATGTTATTCTTCCTCCATTAGAGAGAATGGATGGGGACAGAAAGTGGAGTACCAATGTCTATGGGCCAAAATGGGAAATCTGGAAATGGGGAGAATCAAAAGGTATCATTATATCCAAACAAAGGATTGCAAATTATAGTTACATTGAAACTCTGATAATATCTTCCTTCTCTTGTCTTCTGTCACCCTAAATGTATTCAAATTTTTGAAAAAGTAGCCCATGGTACCTAATATTTGAGAATGGTTTTAGTTTCGTTCCATAGTTGTAGGCAAAGAAATGCCCAGTGATTACAAAGATGGGCATGTTGGAATGGGACCTAGCCTGGGGGAGTCTTTTGAGATGGTGAATATCACATGTTGCTTTAAAACATTAAGTAGTTCCCTAATGGGTCAAGAAAAATGAACTAACCAGGAAGAAATGCTAATCTTATCTTGGGAAAACAGCAACAAAAACCCAATTCTATTAGTAGATAAAGGCAAATCCAAATATTTTTGTTATGATTTTATGCTGATCCTTCTATAATAATTAAATAAAAATAATTAAAAAAGAAGAATGTTAGTGTGTCTATGAGAAAAGAGATTTAGTAATATCATACAGCTGTCTGTAAACTGGCTTACTTTCCTCTGGAGAAGAATTTCACAACTTGTAAGAAGGTCCATAAAAAACTCAATGCCATTAAGTCCTATATTTCCAGCTTGTATATCCCTCAAGAAGATTAATTTAACAGAGAACAATATTTAATGTATAGATATTTATAGCAATGATACATCATCTATCCCAAATAAATTTAAACAACCCAAATTCTTAGCAGTACTAAGAAGCAAAAGAAAACCATTATTGATTAATTTTCTAGTAGAGTATGAAACTGTGAAAACATTCATTAGAGCCTTACCATGAATCAGATGCTGCATTTTTAAACTATTATCTCAATCATATATATAATCCTGTGTGATGCTATAATTAGCATCCCCCTTTGCAAACAAAGAAAATAAGTTTTGTGGAGTTTAAGAGATTTGCCAAATGTCATGAATCTTAGAAGAGACTGCTGGCTTTTGAAGCCAATCCATCTAACTCCAAGAGTTGGGGGCCATTAAGTATATAACCTAAATACAATATAACCCTATTATTAATTTCTTGCATTGTACAGTCACCAAAAAGATGTGTTGGGTGTACGTATGTCTGAGTGTGTTTGTGTGTAAGTTTTTAAAAATCTGAATGACTTGGGTCATTTTGGCCCAGAAATATCCCTTGATTGTTTTAATAGTATTCTGGGAAATCAATGTCATCATGGGTGGAATGTGTGTTGCTGTAGGTGGAATGCATCGCTACCCATGGAGAGAGGAATTCCAAAGACAAAGATGAAAGAGATTGCAGACAGAGAGGAGTCAAAATGCATTTTCTTCATATTGCATTTGCTATTTGCAAAATGTTAGCACCTAATAACCATGGAAGCTAACCTAAAAGAAATCCTATTTTACGAGTGATTCCACGGGAGCCCAGGAAGTCTAAGTGACTCACTAGGTGTAGTTAAGTGATTTACCTATTGCCAGTCAACACTGGGGATATCTTTCGCCTCTGCCTCAGGCTCAACCACATGAACAGCTGGTCTCTTGCCTATGAATCTATAAATACCTGAAAATAAAATAGGCTACCAGTCCCTGGAAAAGGGTTTCAGTCAAGAAACTTGCTCTTCCTACTCTTTATGTCAATTTCAGCCTATGCAGTCCTTGTCTTTGTTGTTAGTTCTAAAAATGGAAGGCAAATAAAAACCTGTGAAATTCTCCCAAATACAAGAGGCAGTTTTTATTCAAAAAGGCTGCAAATAGCTTGGCATGGGTGGCTTAAGTTAATTCAATAGCTTTTCATTAATTTTTGAAGTAGTTCTTGTTCTTGTTTATTCTTAATGTTGACTTTGTCTTTGTTGTAACCCCATGAACCCTCATACCATGGCCCTTACAAGGAGCTAGATCTTGGGGTTCAAAGCCACTTCACCTGTAAGAGTTAGTTTACCGGCTGTAAACTGGTAGGGCGAAACCAAACTATGGATTCAATAAAAGCAGTGAGAGGAAGGAAGGAGTGATAACAAAGGAAAAGAGGGAGGGAGGGAGGAAGGAAGGAAGAAAGAGAGGAGGAATGAAGAAAAGAGAGAAGGAGGAAGGACAGACAAATGGATGGAAGGAAGGAAGGAGGGAGGAAACTGCATCACAGGAGAAGAAATCAGGTCATGATATTTAAAACAAGATATCAAGATATCATAGAAAGTTTACATTTTTGGTTTGTAAGATCCTGGATGTAGATCAATCTGATGCAGAAGGAAGAAGTCTGCTTTTAAGCTTCTGAGAACATTTCTGTGTTTTGCCTGATTTCTTTATCCTGGCCAGGTGTCCAACTCCCCTCTCTTAGGAGGGAACCAAGTAAAGAAACCCAGGCACATCCACTCCATCCAAGAGGAAATAGTCTATCCTGAGTTTTGGTGTCCCACAAGTTCCCATAAAGCCTCACTTTTGTACCCAGCATAGTTTTTCTTAAGTCATGTGGCTTAGATTTCAGGTAGCTCAGTTGTGGGTATTGCTGCTGACAGCCGACTCTGTGCTTCTGGGGAGGTGGCTTACCTTCTTTACTCTGAGGCTTCTTAGCTTCCAAATTATAGGTCTTTAAATTCCTTTTAGCTCTAATATGGTATGTTTATTTTCAAGGCTACAGCCATTGACATCTTCCTATTCCAACATGGGTAGTAAGGTTGCAACTGCAGGGTGGTTGAATTATGCTAAATGGCACAAAGCTGGTATGATATTGAGTGAAAATTAAATTTTATCTTGATGCCTACTGGATAGATAATAAAGAGACAGAAGATTAACCATGCACAGGTAACAGAAAGGAGATATAAATATTGATGAGAAAAAAAGACAATAAAATAAAGATAAAAGAAGTATGTTCAAAAGGAGATATCACAAATATTGGGGAAAATTACATGGTGGGGAAGGATGTCAAAGCAGTCATCCAACACAAAGTAAGAATCAGGTGCAAGGTGGCCCACTAAAAGGGGGTCTTAAATATTCTTAATAGGAATCACAGCATGTACTGTTTTCTGTTCCCAGAGTTGGATGCTTCAGGAGAAAGGAGGCATGACTCACATCTGCTTGGTCACTTTAATCCTTTTAGAGGAGTTTGTCCAACCCAGATCTCAAGTATGTCCTAGGAAAGCAAAAAAATCTCTTTAGTCATGTGATAGCTCATCCCAGACTTAGCAATTCTATTTGTGGTGAGAGATGAGTCTACTGGAAAATGGAGATAACTTAACATAAGCCAGTATGGTCCTAGGGCAATGGGAATGGAAACTAAATTAGAGCCAATATGTTCATGATGACTTGGTATTCATCATTTTGTTATGTGGCTTTGAATCGGGGAGGCTAACTGGCTCCCTGTGCTTTGCCAATGTGTGACAAAATAAATATAGTGAAGGGTAGAATAGTGATAATAGAATAGCATGTGCCCAGGAGTGTGATAAGGATTTGATATGTATTATCTTAAGTAAGGCAAGTCCTAGGAAGCCAATAGTAGTAGTAGTAGTTATCTTATAGATGAATAGAGTCTTAAGATATTGCATGTTTGATAAAGGCCAAGTCACTACTATATAACTGATTCATGATTCACAAACAGATGACTGAATTCAAATTTCTTCTTTTTCTATCTGAAATGTATTGAGAATTATTTTTTTTTAACCCATAAAGCAGTCTCCAATACAAAGGGGAAAGCTGAAGCCATGAAATTCGATCAATAAATCAACATTCTTAACCAGATGTCTGGCCCCTTTGAGTTCATTGCCAACATCACAGCATCCTCTATAGTGGGGAAGCATCCATCCAGATCAGCCTCAACTTCATTGACCTTTTACCCACTAAATGTTCAAAGCTGTGAAGCACAACCAGCTGTCGCAGCTTTGTTGTTGTTCTTGTTCTTCATGTATTTAATTACATGGGAATGACTTAGAGAAAGTCAAAGCCACTTCTCCTTCTAAACAAAGGATATGCAATTGTCATTTAGGTCTACCTAATATCAGTGATTGAAGGCTTGCCTTAGAAAGGATTGATCTAACTCTTGGTAAGGCCTTAGAGAAGTGGAATGGTGTCTGCCTCCTACTAGTGGAGCACCCAGAACTACAGGTGATTTACAGTCCAGTCTGAGCTATAGTTTACACACTCAGGCATTAGTGTAGTGGGAAAATAGACACCAGGGAATTGAGTGTCCCCATCAGAAAAGCTGTTCATGGAACCACTGATAAGAATAAACAATGCTTATTGATTGCTTAGCATATGCTAAGCACCATTTTAAGTATTTATCCATACAAGATTTTTTTAATCCCCACAAATAATCCTAAAAGGTAAATATTATTTTGCCTCATTTTATACAGATGAACCTGAGGCACAGAAAGCTTAAATAACTTACCTAAAATTACTTGTAAATGATGGTGCTAACACTGGCATGTTTAACCACTATACCAGTTTTAACCATAGGGTTTTATAAAATCTGATCTCTTGTTTTTAACTGGTTCCTACCTGTATCTGTACTTGTTTACCTTATCAGGAAAACAAGCTGCAGTTTATAAATTCTAAATTTGAATGTTGCATAAAGGGAATGAGAAGCTTATTAAATAATTGGAAAGCCTTGGGGATAAAGGGCAAGAACTCTGTGGTCTGTGAACGTTCAATACCAAAGTTAGGGGTTTTCTTTTTTTTTTTTTTTTTTTTTAATTTTTTTTTTCAACGTTTATTTATTTTTGGGACAGAGAGAGACATAGCATGAACGGGGGAGGGGCAGAGAGAGAGGGAGACACAGAATCGGAAACAGGCTCCAGGCTCTGAGCTATCAGCCCAGAGCCCGACGCGGGGCTCGAACTCACGGACCGCGAGATCGTGACCTGGCTGAAGTCGGACGCTTAACCGACTGCGCCACCCAGGCGCCCCCAAAGTTAGGGGTTTTCAAGAGCCCACCCAGAAGCTGCTGGGAATCTCAGGAACTTTCAGGACATGCCCTCTGCAGGGTCTGCTGGAGTGCTTCCAAAGAAACTGTTTTCACCTACCTCTGTGGCCTGTAGCCACAAAGAAGGTGGCTAAGACTTGCCTGAATGCTGAAAGCCCCTCAGATATCAGCTGTCCCCACGTTCATCTACTACAAATGCCCACCCTCTCTTTCCTGGAAATAATTGTCTCTCCTCTTCTGTTAACAAATCTGAGTAATAGGTTGGTAAAATCTAACCCCAAACCTTGAAGAACCAGAGAGAAATGACAGAATGATGATATGGGTGTACCAGGTAATACTTTTTAGTATAGTCATGAGTGATTCCAAAAAATTGTAATTTGCAAATAGACAAAACTATGGCTTCAAAGCAGAGGTGTGACTGCCATCAGAATAAAGCATTAAGCTAAATTAGTTTCACAAGTTCCCATGGAATAGAACAATGGTAATTCTTAAATATGCACGTTTCTGTTGAGCTCCCAATATGTACAGAATGATTACAGTGATTTTAATTTGTGTAATTCTTCACTATTTTCAAGTGTTTCTATCTCTGTTTATAACCACTATGTGAGAGCCCATAGATGGAGCCCAGAATGGTGAGAGGCTAACATAAGCATACACCTAGGCAGCCAGGTATGCAAAATAACCTCTTGGTGTTAGTGACAGATATCTCATACAGAGCTCCCCTACACCCAGGAGAATAGTTGTTACTAACTCCATTGACAATCCCCCAAGTCCTTCCTCTAACTTTTGTTAGCAACAGAAATAAGAATAATGTCCGAGACATTCAATTTCCTGAAGAGGTTAGAATTTATAAAACCAGTACAAGGAGGAACAAAACATTCTAGTTATATTTTGTGCATAAATCTAGCTAAAGAGAAGGCACACCTCTTGATGTTGCAGGTGATTGATGCTTGAAGAGGGAGGTCTTCTGTGACCCATGGCATGCTTCTTTCTTCACTGCATAAAGAAGGATGTTGGGGGAGGGGGGAAAGAATGATCTTTAGACCAAGAAGGAGGAAGAGGAAGAGGAGGAGGAGTAAAGGAAGGGAAGGAGGAAAAGGAAAAGAGAATCAAACTTGCCAAGAAAGAACATCTGTGTGTGCGTGTGTCTAATGTATATATGTATATAATATGTATATATTGTATATATAATATGCACATATATTATATATACACACAATACTAAATATATATATATATATAAATTACTCTAAATAATTTATATATATATACTCTATAATTTATATATATATAAATTACTCTAAATGAGTTCAGGGTTTCTGGATTGGCTGAATTAAAGTGCAATTCTGAAATTATATGCAAATTAGATCCTGTATCTCCTGTCCAAAATCTTCGAGGAGACCTGTTTCCAAGCTGAGGTTAGACAAAATATTCTTTCACTGCTCGACACTGAGAAAGAGGTATAGTCTTTTCAATACAGGCAAATGCATGTGATGTAGGTATCAGGAAAGCACAGGTTGTATTATCAAGGGAGGTTTGTTAACTACTTGGAAAACAAACTGTGCATACCTGGGAACTACCACGTATTCCTTATTAAAGAAAATGTTCAAGCATTTGATTTTATTATAGCTTTATTGAGGTATCATTGATGTACAATTACCTGCACATATTTAAAATATGGAATTTGATGAATTGTGGCATACAAAAATATGCTCATGAAACCATCACAACAAAAATTGCAGTCATTCCCACCACTTCCCACCATATCCTTGAATCCCTTTGTAATCTGTCCATCACTCAGATGACCACTGATTTGCTTTCTGTCCCTGAAGATTAGTCTGTATTTTTAGAATGTTATGTACAATGGAATTATACAATATGTACTCTTTCCCCTCTTTGACTTCTTTTCAATCAGCATAACAATTTTGAGATTTGTACAAGTTCTAATCTGATTTTATTTCATTTTGATATGGTTACTAGCCAGTAGATCAAAGCAATGTAGAATAAATTGTTTACCTTGGCTTTAAACTAGATATTCTGTTTCTTTAACAGCCCGAGGTGGATCAGTCCTAACTTAAAATTTCTTCGCTAGCTGTTTCCTCTGCCTGCTATGCACTTCCTATAGACCTTGCATAGCTGGCTCCTCTCTGACATTCAAGTCTCAGTTTAAAATGTCATAATCCCAGCTTAAATTTCACCATCTCAGCAAGACTTTTCATAACCACCTTGCCTAAAGTAGCATTCCCAGTCCCTACTACCATGACACCTTTAATTTAGTATCATCTGTCTCTCCCAGCTAGAATGTACAATCCATGAGCAAAGGAACTTTATTTGTCTTGTTTAAAGCTATATTCTTAGCACCTAGAACAATGCCTGATGCATAGGAGGTAATCAATAAATAAATGAACAAATAAATCTTTGCCAAGCCTTTCATTTTATGTGTATGGGAAAATATGGAGACCTGTGGGCTGAATAATAGCATAATTCAAGGAAGTTGTTATTAGTTGAAGGAATATATTCAGGGTATGCTGATTAATGGGTATTTTTCAACCTGAATAGGAATTTATATTCGTGGCTTTACCTTAAATCCTGTCCCATTCCACAATTGTATGCATTAAAAAAATAAAGCACTTAGTTCTATTTATAGAAATAATGATTATTCCTTTCTGAATGATAGTCAGACTGTGAAGGAGGACGAGGAAGAGGAGGAGGAGGGGGAGGAGGAGAAAGAGAATAGAATCAAACTTGCCAAGAAGGAACAGATTTCAAAGGTGGGAAAGGAGATTTGAAAGGATACCTATTACTTCAAATGCACATTGTGAATCTATTGCACATAATGATTTATAATTGATATCCTAAAATACATTTACGGATTAAAATGGCGGATGGCATTCAAATGATGAAACTAGATAAAGATGAATGCTGCTCACAGAGCTCCCAACCAAGGGCACACCCTGTGGAAGAGTACAAGTTGTCTATGTGGCAGTCGTTGCTGACAGTGAGCTTAATAAGACTCAGTGTGCTACACCTGCCAAAGTGACAATTCAGTGGCTTTGGTAGAAATATAAAATCTAGAATGAGATAGAGAAGTGTTTCCTTCTGCTTTCCCCTTGTCAACACAAAACCTAGAGTATTATAGTAAATTCTTGAGCCTCAAAAATGGAAATGCATTCAGTGGCTTGCATGTATAATGATGTGAAGAGTGATGTAAAAGAGTAGTGCACATAATAAATGGTAGAAGGAATGTTAACTGTCTTCAGATAGTTCCCTAATAAAAAGAAATTAAAGCTAGTCTTGGTTTGACTAGAAGTAGGGACCTACTATCTATTAATATCTGACATTGCCTGGTTTGCTTAGGAAGAGCTATCTGATGGTCAGACATGCCCAAAGATAGAATGAGCCCTTACTGACTTCAGGCACATACATATTTGTAAAAGGCTTTGTTTTGTAGGACAGACTTAGGAATGTGAATTGCTACTTGGATGATAGCATAGTTAGAATCTATACCAACTCTGAGATAGAAATTAAAATGTATCATTGTATTAACAAAAAAAAATCCACTCATTTTTATTTAATTAATTTGAAATGAGATTTAGTCGGTGCACCTTTTTAAATAGCTGAAACCCTGATTCTTCCCTAAATTCCTTATTGATATGAGTACCCCACTGCAGAGGTAGGTTTGAAGTGTGGCTGCTTGGCAAGCACTTGACATTTGTTTGACAATTTATTTTGTACCATTAGGTGGACAAAGTTTTTGTTTGTTTTAAGGCAGATAAGAGTAGTTTCAGTAGAGTGTATGGAGGGGATGTGGAAGACTTTGGCATATGGAGATCTTAGTTACTACAGAAAAGCATTCTTAGTTCCTCCATTTTCATCCATGAGTGGTTTTACTTAGGTGTTTGCTGAGAGGGTACTGTCCAGCAGCATGGGTGCTGAATTGTAGGGCTCTTCAAGGGAAGTTTTCTTAGCAATGTCATTAGTAATATGAAACGGTGGGTGATAAGGTAAGCTTGTCCAATTTATTAGGCATTCTACTTTTGAAAATTATTATCTAGGAAAAAACATTATCTATTGCTGTATCTTTCTTTTTTATAGACATTTATTGTGAATTGTAAGAAGTACAAAATGTAGTAATCCATATTAAGTTGTAGGCTGCATTTTTTTCTAGACAATTTTCTCTATTAACAAGAAGTAAAGACAAAGGAAGAACAAAGACATATTTGTTACGTGATGTGGAAGCAAAACTGTTTCTAAATAATACTGTTGTGTGGTGTATTCTTGGAGGTACTGACAGTTCCTTATAAGGTAAATGAACATTTCAGCTAAAGTTTACAAGCAAAACACAAGGCTAATTACAAAATACTCTTTGTCCCTCAGCAGACTGCAGGGGGCAAGAGTGAGCTTGTGTATGCACTAAGAGCACAGATTTCCCTGAGTGCTATCTTCTCACATGTGTTTTTAAATCTTCCAACTTGTGATTATTATTTTTCAGCACTGAATTAGTGAATCATTTTACATAGTGCCATTATGTAAAATAAAGTGATACTTTGTTTCTCTGCATTGACCAATTACTGGGTGGAGAAGATTAGGCTTCTGAAAGACACATGTGGGCATAGTTTGGCAGATTACAGGAAAGCCTTGTAAAATGCTCCCAGATGTTTGATGCAAAAGAGGGAAAATGCCAGGAACAAGGAGCAAATTGAGATGGGTTTCAGACATTATACGACCTATTGAAGTAAAAGCTAAAAAAACAAGTAAGATCATAGACATGAAATCCCTCTGGAAGGTCAATAATCATAAAGTCTTACTATATAAAACCTATTTTCTCTTTTTCTTTCCCCTTTTTGCCTGAGGCTATTATAGAACATATTGAGGAAAATTATTGGTAATCCTTAATAAATAGCATATTACATATGAACACAAGAATAAATAATTTTGTTATTCAAAAGTTCAAGTATCATAACTGGAATCTCTTTCTAACTTCAAAAAGCAAGTAGAGAGCCTGTCCCTCCCTTGGTGTGAGGTTTCTTAAACTTGACTACAGCCAAGACAGATGAAGTAATGGTTGTAAAACTGGCCTCCGTTGAGTGGCAAAATCATTCTTGAATCAGTCTATATGCTAGTGGCAAACATCTGGCACATGGCATGGGAGTGATTAAGGAGATTCAATGAAGAGACTGTTCACAAAGGCAAGAGTAAGGTAACCGATAAAGGATACTGAGGCACTCTGGGAAGAGCAATAGTGGGAAGATAACATCATTGTTGTGAGACAGAGTGGTAGAACCAGGGAAACATTGCCCTAACCTGTGAGAGCTCTATCTACAGAAGAAGGGTTGTCCATTGGAAACTACTTCAGAGAGAATCATGTAGCCACTGCCCAACACTAGCTTCACAGGGTGGGAAATGGAGGGATCAGTACCACACCTCTTTCTCTTAGTAACTGCTAATCTCTAGACTATGCCACAGCTTGAAGCCATCTGGCAGCCCAAAGCAAAGAATCTTGGTTGATGTAGTTCTTGAGATCAGTTTTCTAGGACACAAAGTAGGGTGGAGAAAAATGAAGAGGAGATCTGGAGGCGAAAATGGAAAGTATGTAGCACATTCCACACTTCAGCTTATTTATTCTTTGAAATATCCCCTCCCTAAAATGATTATTTTTCATGTTTTTTTTATAGATAAGTATGTTGAGATTCAACATGGATTAAATAATTTTCCCAAACTTAAATAAGGATTTGTTTGACTTCACACTTCATGGTTTTCCCCTATACCAAGCTGCTACTTTTCCCTCTAAGGTTTCCAATGATGATCTTTAGGGAAGCTATTCTATAAAAGGAGAAAAATATGTTGTTATATTGCCTCTCATCCGTGTTGACATTTATTCATATATGGTAATGATCATAGTTTTATTTTTTTAAATGTTTATTTATTTTATTTTTTTTGGGGGGGGGGAATGAGTAGGGGAGGGGCAGAGAGAGACAGGGAGAGAGAATCCTAAGCAGGCTCCGTGCTGTCAGCTCAGAACCCAATGTGAGGCTTGAATTCACGAACTGTGGGATCATGACCTGAGCTGAAATCAAGAGCTGAATGCTTAACGGACTGAGCCACCCAGGATCCGAGACCAACAGGAGTAATTCATCAGAACTTCTTAGGCAAGGAAGCTCAGTCCTATTCTTTATCCTGTGCTTTATCCATTGCTGTTAGTTTCTGTGGGATGTCTGAAATAAGCAAGAGGAATTTGAGCCAAAATTTCTGGGCAAGTCCAGAAACGCGATTCTGGGAACTTGTGCCATTAGCAATATGGATCTTGAAGGCACATTGTGAAGGTTGTAGACAGACCAGTGCTGATAAATTATAGATTTATTGAATATGTTTGTGCTGCTGTATATATAATTTAGACGTCAGAGGACTCCTTTTAGTAAGATGAGATAGATTGTCTATTTTTAAGACTTTTTCAAAAGACTGTAAAACTTTCTTTTAAAATAACAAAGTTGAGGAGGTCAAAAAATTGAATCTTTAAAAGCAGGCTGATTAAGTATTGTCAATCTCAGATGACGTACCTTTCATATTTTGTTTTTTTTATTATTTATTTATTTTTATTTTTTTTTTATTTTTTTTTTTAGCTTTTTTATTTTTTTTTATTTTTATATTTTATTTTTTTATTTTTTTAGCTTTTATCTTTAAATAATTTCAGCCTTACAAAAAAGCTGCACAAATATCCATATGTATTCATTGAGATTCTTCAAATGCTATTGTTTTATCACATTTGCTTTCTCTCACACACATGCACACACACAGCCCCCCAGGCACACACTATTAATTTTTTTCTGAGTTATTGGAGAATAAGTTGCAGACATAATGCAAACTTACCCTTAAATGTGCAAATATACATTTACTAAAAATTTATGTATAGGGTATGCCTATATATAATCACAGTATAATTATAAAAATCAGTGGTAATTAATACTGTAAAAAATCATCTACAGATCTTAGGCAAAATTTCAATTATTTCAGTAGTGCCTTTTATAACAGAAAGACAAAAAGTCTTGGGCACATGATCCAAGTTAGAATCATAGTTTTCATTTAGTTGTCAAATATCCTGGGTCTTCTTTAATCTAGAATAGTTCCTTGATGTCACTTTATGTTTTATGAACTTTACATTTTAAAAAAAAATTTCAGGCCAGTTATTTTGGAAAATGTCTCTCAATCTTGGTTTTCCTGATGTCATCTCATGATTAAATTTAGGTTATGTACTTTTGGCAAGAATACCACAGAACCAATGTTTCATCTTAGAGCTTCAGATCAAGAGCCAGACGATGTGTAATTTTGTCCCATTACTGGTGGTGTTAACTTTGATCACTTGTTTAAGGTGATATCTGCCAAATTTCTACAGAGTTACTATTTTCCCTTTTCAATTAAAGGTATCTTGTGGGAAGATTTTCTGAGACTATAGGCAAATGTTCCGTTTTTCATCAAACATTCGCCCACCTATTGGTTTTAGCATCTATTGGTGGATTTCCGCTTGAAACAATTATTATAATGGCAGAAACCAAATGGTTATTTTCCAATTCCATTATTCCCTTCACATTGATTAGATGGCACTTTATTTTAAGGAAGAGCTATTCCTTCCTATTTACTCATTCATTCATTCATTCATTCACTTATTCATCTATTTCTCTATGGATTCACAGGTTGCTATTTTTTTCAATGAGTTATAATTAATTCCCATCATTATTCATTTTGATTTCAAATTGTCCAGATTTGGACAGTGGAAATTTCTTCACACTAAATCCTGTGCCATTTTGGCACCCACCCCCCTCTCCGCCCCAGATCATTGTTTGAGCATGTCTCTATGTTGGGGCACAACAATCAGTTTGTTTTGTACTTTCCCTGATTCGCCTCTGGAATCATCCATTTTTTCCAAGGATTTCTGGTCCTTTTTAAGGAGATGGTATTTAAAAACTAAAATCTAAGTGTTAGATGTGCACATTACTTATTTCGCAATTTGGACTAATACACACCACACACACATGCACACACAGACACCTTTCTTGAAGTGGTCTTTCTGTTGACAAAGAATAATTTAAGCAACAATATAGAGCCTTTCTTTAGGGAAGTTGTAAACATTTGGCGTTAACACTCTTGAAGTTATAATCACACACTGCAGTTTTCAGCTGGGGGTAATGAGGACAAAGATAAGTGACACACCAAGGGCACAGGCAAGGACTTTTGCTGCCTTGACATTCTATTCTCTCTTTTTTAATCTTTTAAACTTTTATTTATTTTTGAGAGACACAGACAGGGTGAGAGCAGGGGAGGGGTGGAGGGAGAGGGAGACACAGAACCTGATGCGGGGCTCGAACTCATGACCTGAGCTGAAATCTGAAGCTTAAGCGACATTGCATCCTCTTGCCTCAAGTACTCCTCATTTTCTTTCATCCCTCATTCTTTCCAGAGAAATTTCTGCATGAGGTTTCATTTATCACCAACCAACGTGATGTCACTTGATGTCACCAAGATTCATATTCGAGTTTATGTTAAATTGATTTATCCAAGTGAAAACATTAGTGTTTGAGATGGTGTGTATCAGCCGCCACATACAGTCCCAAGGGAGAGGTAGAATCTGCAGGTTAGGAATCACATGGGGAGCTGTGAGTCTAATCGACCAACCCGCTCCCAGCAGGGGAATAAGGTGCTGGAAGAGCTGTTCCACAATGGGGCCCTGTGCTCCCTCGACAGTGAATTCCAGGTGCAGATTAACACATTAACTGTGTTAAGTAGGTGTCAGCTTTGCATGATTTGCACCCATTACCCACAGTGTTTTTTAATTCTGTGCCTGCTTTGAAAAGCAGATGATGACATTCTGCTAGGGGATTTCAGCTGGCACACTCTTTACAAAGTAAAGAAATAGAGCAATTAGTGCTGAGAAAGGGGAAAAGAGAAGATAGTTTTTCATATTTGGTGCTGTAAGAGAGTGGTGTGTGTGTGTGTGTGTGTGTGTGTGTGTGTGTGTGTGTGTGTGTGTGTGTTGGGAGGTTGTATTGGGAAGAAGAGGTGGAGGATGGAAAGATAAATCATGATTCTGATTCTGTGTGCTCACAGTATTGAACCAAAAGTTATGGAAATTCGGAAAATCCTTCTAAATAGGGTTGGAATCCACAGGGGCCAAGCAGAATTGTGTTGAGCGTGTGCTAAGACATGTGTTGTCAGGACCCTGAGTAAACCAAGATTCGGGGGTGGAAACAGCAAGAGGCTTAGACTCAAGGGTTGAAACTGATTCCATCTCATGAATGGTCCAAAGCAGAGATGGGGGAGGAAAACAAATTGGGAGAACCAGTTAGCATGATATAATACATGTGTCTTTTTCCCTCTTTCTCATTCTTCTTATTCTTTTTTTGGTATGCCACAAAAAAAAAAAAATGATCAGCAAATGATCCTATCATTCCTTCCTGCAATCAATAGCTTAAATAAATTCACATATCCAAGTGTATTGGCAAGAGATACAGAAATGTTTAAATAAAGTGACGATTTTGTTTGAAAACTTGTTATAGCAAATAAGTAGGACAGATATGTAATTAGTATAATAAATAGTACTAACAAGCCATATGTATTATACACATAATCATTACCCATAGATTAATAAAAATATATTTACTTTTGCCAAGTCCATCAGAACGGAACTGTAGGAAGACAAGGCTCATTTCCTGTTCTGTTCAGTGTTGTGCACCTGATCCCTTGAATAGTTCTAGATGCTCAATAGTTCTAGGTGCTCACTGGATACTGAATGGATAGATGAGCCAAAGTGTTTACATGTTTTAATTGTCATTTATTTCCCTCTCCTCCTCTCTGCAAAATTATAATGGACTCTACTTCCTCCTTTGCCATAAGCTGCTAGCCTCATGCTACCGTCACTCTGTGGAACTTCTTTCAGCAGGGATAGTACACTGTGCCAAATTCATTTCCCCCTTTTAACTCCTCGGTTTACTTTCCTCTTCGTATTTAGTACCTCTGCTCATGTCTTCCTCTACTTTCAGACTCTTCTATCCCTTGATTTTCTCCCATACTTCTCTTTTCTCTTTTCTTTCCTCTGGTTCTTCTTTTTTTTTTTTTAATTTTTTTTAACGTTTATTTATTTTTGAGGCAGAGAGAGACAGAGCATGAACAGGGGAGGGGCAGAGAGACAGGGAGACACAGAATCAGAAGCAGGCACCAGGCTCTGAGCCATCAGCCCAGAGTCCGACGCGGGGCTTGAACTCACCGACCGTGAGATCGTGACCTGAGCTGAAGTTGGACGCTTAACCGACTGAGCCACCCAGGCGCCCCTCCTCTCGTTCTTCTAAAGTCTGAGTATTCACTAGTATTGCTCATTTGCTCTTATTTGATTTTTAAAATAAAAATTATCTATATTTAAGGCATACAACATGATTTGATATGCATATACGTGGTGAAATAATCACTGTAGTCAAGCTAATTAACATATCATCTGCTCACATAGATTTCAGGTGCTATCATACACACACACACACACACACACACACACAGAAATCATTTTCTCTTCTTCATCTGCTGGTGTCTCAAGGAGTTCCTTAGCTGTCCTTTTCCTTTTTTTCCTGCCTATTCTTCTGGGGTGCTCACATCAAAATCCACTACTTAGACTATGATCTCTGTGCTTAAAAATATTCCTTCCAAGAAGTAAGTGTAGGCGGGAAAAAATGTTATGTAAGGACTGAGTCCTGGGGGCTCCAACTTATAATGGGCTGAGAGGTAAGGAGAAATTACCAAAGTAGAGCGAGAATTTGTGGCCAGGGCTTTGGAGGAAAATCAGGTGATTGTAGCATCCTAGGAGCCAAGAGAAAGAAGTGTTTCAAGGAGAAACATTAGATGGTCAGTTGGGTAGAGTGGTGCCAGTGGATCAGCATTTCCAACCACAGATATAGTATGTTAGTAAGGTGACCCTATTACAAGTAGTAATAGCATTTTTGTTTCCCTTGTTATATTTTTTAATGCATAGGTACATAGATTGATAGACAGATGGATAAACAGGATTGGATAAAGTTGGTTTGAATATAGGTTCTGCTTCCTATGAACATAGCATGGTGGCAAAAACTTGAACTCTGAAGTCAGGTCACCTGAGTTTAACTCTGGCTCTTTTTATTAGCATATGTTTTTGTTTTTGGTTTTTTTTTGTTTATTCAGAGAGAGAGATAGAATGCACAAGTGGGAGCAGGGGAAGGGCAGATAGAAAGGGAGAGAGAGAATCCCAAGCAGGCTCCATGTTGTCAGCGCAGAGCCCGATGCGGGGCTTGAGCTCACGAGCCATGAGATCATGACCTGAGCCAAAATCAACAGTCGGATGCTTAACCAACTAAGCCACCCAGGGTCCACATCATATGGTTTGATTTTAAGTGAGTTATTTACATTAAGTCTCAATTTCCTTAGCCACACAATGGGAATAATAATAGTACCTCATTCATAAGGTTGCTCAGGGGATTAGATGTTAAATTGTATTTAAAGAGCTTAGAATAGTGCCATACAGTAAGCACTCAGTGCTTATTTTTCTGTGAATTTCCCCACTTGTTGAATATGCATTATAAAGGTTCCAGACTCAGAGTTACTGTGAAAATCAAACTAGATTGTCCATGTAAAGGGTTCTGTGCATGGTAAGCTCTCTATACATGTTGACTGAAATACTATTAAATGTGTTCATCATTTGATTTGAATGAAATGATCCAACCATTCAGTTTATCCTTCAGTTGAACACTGCTAGTGGTTATGGGGAGGCAAGCATTACACAGCTTTAGATTGTTTTATTCTGAGTCATATATTGTTTAATTTACACTCATAACATGCTGCTGGTTGAAGACAGGAAGCATAAGGAGAACTGATGTGCATGCATTTTCAATGGATCTTTAAGATGCATTTATCTGATCAAAATTCTCCTAGAGCACGTCAAGGTGTCTCTAGTGCTTTCAAAACCAATGTTAAAAAGAGAAAATTTAGTGCTGATTATATCCAATTGGATATTCATTTTGGGGGAATAAACACTATCCTCGCAAACAACGTGTTAGATGAGAAGTGCTTGCAAATAGAATACCGAAACCATCTCTCTTATGTCATATTTTGGAAACAAAGTAAAAAATAAATAAACAAAATATTTTCTAAGTATGAAATGCCATAATTCTGCACATTAGATCTGAAAAGCAATGTTTAATTTCATGGTGTAATTTCAATCTGAAATTAAGTATTAAATAATTCATGTCAGTTATTAAATGGAAAAGTAAAATTTGTCTATATGGTTTGTGAATTTTCTCAAAGGTATGATAAATTAACTTCCTATTATAATGTACCATACTTCACTGCCCAAATATAAAATATTGCTTTTACTTCAATCCACTTTTTACCCTCACAATAACAGATTGCAAAATATTTTGGAAAATCTTGAGAATTTTACAAAACTCTAAATGATTATGAAATGAATTCATTAAGAAACAAAGGCTGAGCAAAGACTTTCTTAATCAATAATCATAGAGGCAGAACTTAGATTCTTAGGCCTGGGCTGTTAATTTGGGGTGGGGGTGGGGAGTTAGAATATAAACCTTTTGAGTTTGATTATCGTTCTCATTTATGATAATCACTGCTTATGATAATCATTGCTAATTCCCTCCCTTCACCCCAAGCTATCTCCTGGAGAACATCCTCTTCAGAAAAGCCTTAAGTTTGTTCTGTAAAACTTTTTGAACATGCTATTAATCATAATTTATTAAGACTCATAATTTATTCTACAATAAAAGGTCATAAAAACTTCAACATATGGTCCCATAGGCAGTTAACACTCATGCCACCCATCCCCCACAGTTAGCATCCCAAAACCAGACTTTTCTCCTTATAATATGAACACATCTCATTGTTCCAAAACTTTCTGGCATATTTTATTATAATCTGTCTTTGAGGATTTCATGCAATGAGAATATTCATTAGAAGCATCCCAACAAGCCCGAATTCAAATCCAGGCACTTGTACTAATTTGTTGTGAGACATTAGAAAAATCTACTTAGTTTACTTGACTTTTCTTAACCTCAGTTAGTTGATTTGTAAAATTATATATTTTCCTATGGAAAGGGAAAAAGGGGGATAAGAGTAAAAAATGTAGTCAAGGGGATAAATGAGTAGACACAAAATACAGGGAGCTTCCATGCACCAGTGATGACAATAGGGCATGAACCAAGGACTATGACTAACTCAACCTTCTCTCCATACGTTGTAAATCTCTGTGTGTCCATCTCTCTGTCTTTACTAGCAACCTGCTAAAGCCTAGCAGGACACTTCACATGCTAGGTACCTAACATATAGAAGTTCATTTTTCTCCCTCCCTACTCCATATTTCTTTTCACAACACCATATCACCTTTATATCTGTGCACAACACCATAAGCAGGAGCAAGATCCACTCCCACCAGTGAATTGAAAAATTGAAATAGGGGCACCTGAGCGGTTCAGTCAGTTAAGTGTCTGATTCTTGATTTTGGTTTAGGTCATCATCTCATGCTCGTGAGATCAAGCCCCCATGTTGAGCTCTGTGCTGATGGCACTGCAGAGCCTGCTTGGGATTCTCTCCCTCCCTCTCTCTCTCTCTCTCTGCCCCCCGCCTCCATGCACATGCCCTCCCACTCCCTCTCAAAATAAACAAACAAACTTAAAAAAGACAAATGAAAATAAAAATAAATAAAGATACACAGTAAGTTATTTTTTTCTCAGTGGTGAGGTGGGAATGACTCCCACTTATTCATTTAGAATCATCTCCAGAAGTATTACTTTCCAGCCAAGCAAGGAGGAAATAATACATTTACATGAAAGCACATAGTTCTGTTCTCCTTTTCTACCTGTTCTGCATAGACCAATCATTAAACAAAGTGCACTTAGACACACATACCCACACCCCCATACTCCACACCCTCATAAGCTCTAAACATGATTCACTGTAGGAATGTAACATGCCTTCTCCAGTACTTTTTTCCATAATTTGGAAAAGGGATGAAAATGAAATGGATGGAACTTATAAGAACCTCATTAAAGAAAAGGAATTCCCAGAATTCAATGAAAATCTCTTTTCTGGACTTTCTGTATAAAATTTTGGGGTAGCATTGAATCAGGACCATGGTGAACTTCTTCCATGACAAAAACTACCGGGAAGGATATCGGTGAGATCCTCTGGAAATTTTTCTGGAAATAGAAGTCTGAATTGAGGTGTTTTTTTTTTTAATGGAGATGAATAGCTAGATATGTTTGAAGGGCCATCTTTGATTAGACCATGAATGACTCTTTCTTTGGAAATTGAAGTTGGAGGAGGAGGTGACTAAATGTAGATGGAAGGCATAGGCCATGATTCCTTGAGCCACTCAGCTTCAAAAATTTGACCTTCCATTCAATTTTTCCTCTGTCTTCATTCTCCTTTCCCAGTTAATACCTCCATATTTCCAGTTTTCCTTCTTAATATTTTCCATGCTAATCCTTTTAGTGGCAAGGGCACTAACACACGTAGACTGGTATGGACTGAATTGTGTTCCCCCATCCCAAATTCATATATTGAAGTCATAACCCCCAATGTGATTGTATTTGGAGATGGGGCCTTTAAGGAAGCTATTAAGGTTAAATGAGGTAATTGGGGTAGAGTCCTGATCTGATAGGATTGGTGTTCTTCTAAAAGGAAACACCAGAGAAGTTGCTCTCTTTCCATGTACAAGCACTTAGGAAAGGCCATGTGAGAATATAATGAAAAGGCAGCTGTCTGCAAACCAGAAAGGGAGCCCTCACCAGAAGGGGAGTCCTGTTGGACCTTGATCTTGAACTTTCAGACCTCTAGAACTGTGAGAAAATATATTTCTGTTATTTAAGCCATCTGGTCTATGATATTCATTATGGAAGTTGGAGCTAAGGCATAGACAAATTACAATATTCCAGAATTAAGTCTATTATATATTGTGCCAGATTTGAATAAATCTTAAAAAAAAAAGGCTTATGGATGAGGTTTTATTACAGATGAGGACTTGAATTTTCTAAGAGGTTAAATTCTTTTCTCCAAGCACTCAGAGCTAAAGGTGAGAGACCTAGGATATGAGCCCTGCTCTATTTTAATAGTGTGCTTCTTCCACGCTAGTGCCAACATTATTACCCAGGGCCAGACCCTCCTTGTTTCGGACCCCTGTGTATCCCTACAGATATCCAGCACTCTTGTTAATTTTCTAAACTCATCAAGCCCTAGGGCATACATTTTACTTGGCTTTCACTACTCCAGCTCATTTGGTTCACCTCTAAGAGTTGGTTAGCCAAGCCCCAAATCCTTAACCTGTCTTTGAAGATATGTTCAAAATCTGAGCCCACTTAATTAAAAAGTGTTACTGCTTTTAAACTCATACATCCACTCCCCAATTCACCAGACTATACCAAGAATATGCCACATTCAACCTTGTCTTTATGATCTTATCTATGGCATTTCCTTTCCTGGAAAACCTTCCTTTCCTGTCTGTATACACAAACTCTCTTCATCATCTGAGGCTAAACTCATTTCAACAATTTGTATACAAGTTTTCATATGTTAATCTGTATTGATCCCCTGCTTGAAACTCTTCCAGTTTTAAGGTTTTATTTTTGTTTGATTTTGTGTGTGTGGGCGTGTGTGTTTGTGTGTGTGTGTTGCAATGTATTACTTTTTTGCTATTTGCTCATAGATTCTTACATAGTGTCCCACTAAAATGTCATTGGATAAGAATGTAAAGTAATCCCCCCTCACTTACCCATGGTTTTGCTTCCCGTGGTTTCAGTTACCCTCAGTCAACCTCAGTGTGAAAGCAGATGATCCTCCTTCTGATGCATAATCAGAAATTAAGTAGTAGCCTAATGATAGGAGTTTATTCATTTATTTTGAGGTAGCAGGAGGGCAGAGAGGGGGGGGGTGGGGAGGGAGAGAGAATCCCAAGCAGGCTCCACACTGTCTGCACAGAGCCCAATGCGGGGCTTGATCCCACAAACTGTGAGATCATGACCTGGGCTGAAACCAAGAGTCAAATGCTTAACTGACTGAGGCACCCAGGCACCCTTCATCACATAGGCATTTTATCATCTCACATCATCATAAGAAAAAAGGTGAGTACAACACAATGAGATATTTTGAGAGAGAGAGAATACATTCACATAACTTTTATTATAGTATATTATTATAATTCTTCTATTTTGTTATTGTTGTTAATCTCTTACTGTGCCTAATTTTTAAATTATACCTTATCATAGGTATATATGTGTAGGGGAAAAAAAGAGTGTTTGGCACTATCCATGATTTCAGAATCCACTGGGGATCCCCTGCAGATAAGGGGGGACTACTATACTGTATTATTCTTCTTTAGTGTATTTCATTGCTAAGCCCAATGCTTCAAAGACAAAAAGGGACTCAAAAAATGGTAGATCAGTTTATTGGATTCATGATGGTGGTACTTCCATATGCTCAAAGAAACAAAGAATATCCAATACAGTCTCATCTTTGCTTACCACTAGTACTGGCAAGGGATTATGAATGGACTAGCTGTTGAATGCATAGGAAAACAGCATGGTGTGATGGAAGCCATATAGACTGAGCTTGAATCTTACCTTCATCCACCTCCTCCACACAGGAAGTTACTTGACTTTCTCAGGCACGGTTTCCCTATGTAAAGCTCCCATTATAGAACCTGGCTCATTTGACAAAATACACAGTATCCTTTCCTGATAAAAACTCTCAAGAAAGTAGGGATAGAAGGAACATATCTTAGCATAATAAAGGCTATATATGGGAGACCCACAGGTAATATCATCCTCAATGGGGAAAAACTGAGAGCTTTCTCCCTAAGTCAGGAACACAACAGGGATGTCCACTGTCACAACTGTTGTTCAACATATTACTGGAAGTGCTAGTCTCAGCAATAAGATGACAAAATGATTAAAAGGCATCCAAGTTGGCAAGGAAGAAGTCAAACTTTCACTCTTCACAGATGACATGATACCCTATGTGGAAAACCTGAAAGACTCCACCAAAAAAAGTGCTAGAACTTATACAGGAATTCAGCAAAGTTGCAGGATATAAAATCAACCTACAGAAATTGGTTGCATTTCTATACACCAATAATGAGGCAGCAGAAAGAGAAATCAAGGAATCAATCTCGTTTACAATTGCACCAAAACATAAGGTACCTAGGAGTAAAACTAAACAAAGAGGTAAAAGATCTGTGTGCTGAAAACTATAGAATTCTTGTGAAAGAAATTGAAGAAGACACAAAAAAAATGGAAAAACATTCCATGCTCATAGATTGGAAGAACAAATATTGTTAAAATGTTGATACTACCCAAAGCAATCTACACATTCAATGTAATCCCTATCAAAATAATACCAGCATTCTTCACAGAACAAGAATAAACAATCCTAAGATTTGTATGGAACCAGGAAAAACCCTAAGTAGCCAAAGTAATATTGAAAAAGAAAACCAAAATTGGAGGCATCACAATTCTGGACATCTAGCTGTATTACAAAGCTGTAATCATCAAGACAATATGGTACGGCTACAAAAACAGACACATAGATCAACGGAACAGAATAGAGAACCCAGAAATGGACCCACAAATATATGGCCAACTAATTTTCAACAAAGCAGGAAAGAATATCCGATGGGAAAGAGACAGTCTCTTCAGCAAATGGTGTTGGAAAAAATGGACAACATGCAGAATGGACTTGGGCCACTTTCTTACACCAAACACAAAAATAAACTCAAAGTGGATGGAAGACCTAATGTGAGACAGGAAACCATCAAAATCCTAGAGGAGATTACAGGCAGCAACCTCTTTGACCTTGGCTGTAGCAAGTTCTTACTAGACATGTCTCTGGAGGCAAGGGAAACAAAAGTAAAAATGAACTATTGGGATCTCATGAAGATAAAAAGCTCTGCACAGTGAAGGAAACAACCAACAAAATTAGAAGGCAACTGACAGAATAGGAGAAGATATTTGCAATCACATATCAGATGAAGGGTTAATATCCAAAATCTATAAAGAACTTATCCAACTCAACACCTTAAAAACAAATAATCCTGTGAAGAAATGGGCAGAAGACATGAACAGACACTTTTCCAGAGAAGACATACAAATGGCTAAGAAGCACTTGAAAAAATGTCCAATGTCACTCACTGTCAGGGTAAAAACAAATCAAAACCACAATGAGATACCACCTCACACTTGTCAGAATGGCTAAAATTAACAACTTAAGAAAGAACAGATGTTGGCAAAGATGCAGAGAAAGGGAAACACTTTTGCACTGTTGGTGGAATGCAAACTGGTTCAGCCACTGTGGAAAACAGTATGGAGTTTCCTCAAAAAATTAAAAATAAAACTATGACCCAGCGATTGCACTAGTAAGTATTTATCCAAAGGATACAAAAATGCTGATTCGAGGGGCCACATGCACCCCAAAAGGAGTCATTCAGAAAAAGACAAATATATGATTTCACTCATATGTGGAACTTAAGAAACAAAACAGATGAACACAGGGGAAGGGAAGGAAAAAATGAGATAAAAACAGAGAGGGAGGCAAACCAAAAGAGATCTTAAACACAGAGAACAAACTGAGGGTTGCTGGAGGGGTGTTGGGTTGGGGGGGGATGGGCTAAATGGGTGATGGGTGTTAAAGAGGGCAGCACTGGGTGTTATATGTAAGTGATGAATCACTAAATTCTAATTCTGAAGCCGTTACTACGCTATATGTCAACTAACTTGGATTTAAACAAATAAATTTTAAAAAGAACCTGGCTCACAGTAAATGCTAAAGAATCTGCTAATTGCTATTTGTGGCCATTGGTAATCACCGTATAGAGAACCTAGTTACTCCTTCACCCATACTCTTTCTATGTTGATGCTCCGACTTCTCCCTGCTTCAAAGATGACAGTGATAACTGATTCTAAAACATCGCCAGATTATTGGCCTGGCTTTGAAATGGTGGCAAAAAGAAAAACAAGCAAAAAACAAAAACAAACAAAACAACATGGAGGCAATGTACTTTAGCAAAGGTATTTGTGAATAGAAATATACTGTACAATCACTTTTCATCATACTCATCTTCCCTTACTGAAGCAATGTATTTGCCCGACTGAAAGAGAAAATATGAGACACCCAATCGTACAGATGCATTACAGTGCTTGGAAAGCATACAATTAGACAGAACACCTGGTATCAATGGGTTTCATTTTGGGGTGATGCACCTGATTAGAGAATCCATCATTTCAGTTAGTAACACCTATTACACCTATTTTTAGGAGCGAATTTGGAGGTATGATGTATGAGTGAAGAACTGAAAATAACATCCCATTATTTTTTAAAATAAAGAATGAAGGACTGTGGACCAACGTAGTTCTATTATTTTCAATGGGAGGATAATTTGAGCCAATACTTAGGGCTCTGCTCAGCATTATATTTGGAAAAGTGCAATTTAATTGGTGTGAGACAGCATAGATTCGTGAAAATAAATCATGTCAAACACATTTGATTACTTTTTAACGTGAAATTGCTATTGGAATAGATAGAAGAAGAAACAAGTAAATTCAATACCACTGATTTTTTTTTAAAGCCACCTGGCACCATTTCTTAGTGGTGTTAAGCATAGAGATAAGTTGTTTCAGGTAGGTTTAGGAGCAAATAGTCAAGTGGCAATAGACAATGGAAACTGGGGTTGAAGATCTAGAAAGAAACATAACAGTTCTTTGGAATGACTGGAAAAGCACCAGATGCCAGAAATGGAGTGCTTCAGAGGCAGGCGGATTCGAGGTCACATATTGGCACTGTCAATTACCGGCTGTGTGACAAGTCACAACCTTTCTGAACTTCAGTTTTCTCATCTCTAAACTAAAGATCATAATAGTTGCCTTTCAGGGCTCTTGAGGAGAGCAAACTGGATGGTTCTTACAGAGTGCAGCTTGGGGCCCAACATAGAGCAGGTATCCATGTGATATATCCCACTTAGTTCCAGACTCCTTATGACCAGATGGCTTCTCCTAATCACATAGGACTTTAGGATATTTGGGGAGAGCACTGCTTCAATATCCAGTCGAGACTCTAGATGATATTAAGGTCCAGGCTCTGCTGTGTCCTTGAGCCCTTGGTATCTTCTGTTTTGAGTATTTTTACCTCTCTGTAAACACCTGTTCAAGAGGTCAGCACTGCAAAGCCCAGCTTAGTTCTTTGGAAACAAGAAACTCGAGAAACTTGAAAATCTTTGCCAGAACCGTAAGATAAAAGCTCCAACAAGATCAATGAAAGGTTTTTAGGAAATGACTTCTGGAGTACTCTACACTCCATGGTGAGATACAGCAAGAAGCCTCATGTGTCCACCCTGTCACTCTCCTGTTAATAATTCCCTGCATAGTTTTTATCCTGTCAGAGGCTTTTCTCATTTACTTCCTTTGTGTGCTTGCTTATTCACTGCCTCCTGTCCCAGGAAGGTAGGTAGACCCTATAAGAATAAGATTTTTTTTTCCTATCTTGCTTATTTCTTTGTCCCATGAGTTGTAAGCCCTTAGAGTTCCTAGTCCAGTTTCGATGGCCCACCAGTCAATCCTGCAGGCTACCCACTTTGAACAGCCTACAAAAAACATGGCTATACTCATTCATGTATATATTGCCTAGGGCTCCTTTCCTCCTGTAGTGGTAGAATATGTGGACTGGTAACCCACCAAGTCTAAATATTTATTGTCTGGGACCTTAGAGGAAAAGATCATCCACACCTGGTTTAGAAGGTAACAATTATGTGATATTCTCACCACCACCATCATCACCATCATCATCATCATCATCATCATCATCATCATCATCATCGTCCACAGTGATAACAACATAGCAGCTCCCAAAATGCCTTCTAGGGATTGGACATTTCAAGTGCTTTTATTTGGTCTCTTACAGCCTTTGCAAGGTGGATCTTATTTCCTCTGTCTTTCAAAAGAGGAAGCTGACACTCATGGAAGTCACTTCTATAAGGACAGGGAGCTCAATCATGCCAGAGCTCAGATTCACCCTCCCTCCCCTCAACCTGTCTGACTCCAAAGCCTTTGATCTTTATACTATTCTAAGCTACTAACATTTTTACCATGGGCATTTTAAGTGACCGTGAGAAAGTCATTTCAATTCTCAGTGTCTCCATTTTCCTTTTCCTTCATGGATTGAGGGTAAAAATAATTTAAAAACACCGCACAAAACAACAAAACAAACAAAAGTGTCCCAGACTGGTTTTAAGTTTGTTTGCCATGAATTATCACTTTCTCTTTATTATGCTTCTTTTTTGCTTTGCTTATTTTTAATGGAAGGGATTAGATAGGTGATGTGCACATTTTTACACTTACCACTGGCATTAAAATAGAGGGAATGCTAAGAAACCAAGATAGAACCATTTCACAGGATAAACTCGGAGATTAGGCAAATGGGCTTCAAAGTGGAATATGAAATTTAATGTGGCTAAGTGATGCACTTGGGTAGAAATAATGCCCAGGCTAAGTACAATTTAAATGGTGCTTAATTAGTTAATATGACAGAGAAGAAAGATCCGTGTGTACTTAGAGAATGCACATTTACATCTTGGGTTCAGTGTGCAGCAGTGATGCAGCGAGCTAATGTGCTGTCAGCTTGTGTTTAGAGGGCCATTCTGTTAGTCATGGGATGCCGGGCCTTTTGTAAGGCACTGATTAGAACACACCAAGGCATCTGGTCCAATTCTGGACTCATTAGGTAACAAAAGAGAAGGGAAGTGTATTTCCAGGAACTAGAAATGACTGCCAAGAGTTGGAAGACTATTTGGTGGTGAAGCTACCAGAAAGAATCAGAGCTGAAGCTGAGCCTCCTGAACAAAAGCTCTAAGGACCAGGTGGGAAGGGGCCTCCTGCCTCACCAGCCTCATCTCATGCTGCAGCCTGGCACTCAGCATATGAATTAAGTCATGTCTGCACGACCAGATTCTAACAGATACTACCCTCCCATGCAAAGAGGGTGCTTATTATAACCCATTTTACAGAAGGTACAATTTCACCCAAGTGTCCTCTCTCCATAGAGAGTGAACTTGTTGACGTCAAGGTCTTTATCATCTTTCCATGTGTATAATGGAAGGTACAATTCCACCCAAGTGTCTTCTTTCCACTGGAAAGTCAGCTTGTTGACGTCAAGGTCTTTATCGGCTTTCCATGTGCGTAATGGGCGCCTACACTTCCCTTCCTGCCACAGAATCTTAGTTTTGCCCTTTGCTTTCTCCTTTTCTTCCTCCTAAGGAAGGAGAGGAGCTAAGTATAGCTACATCATTAATTATGAAAGAGACCGGGGAAGGACAAAGATAGAAAATTCAGGCAGCATGTTTATAGAGAGTTTTATTGGGGACAAAATGTTGGGGGTGGAGGGGGGGAAGAGAGCACTGGAACAAGAGGGAAGTGTGATGAGGCATTGAGTGGTTTACGAGTGGGAACTTCTTAATTTCTCAACTATATAATTGCCTGTGTTAAGTTGCTTTTTGCTTAATTATGGCTACTGAACTGCATTTCTTTAAACATGATCCCACTCTTGGTCCAGACTTAACGGATTATTCGAATTGTAAGCAGTACAGTGAATGGTACATATCCCCCATGCCCAATACGGTACTGGACAAGGTGTAGAGATCAATGGATGTTTTGAGTAAATGAATAAGAGGGAGAGCACAGTGCTGCTAACTGCAGGAGGCCTGACAGAAAACAGAACTGTGCTCTAGCACTTTCCCAAGTATTTCAGGTAAGCATAATAAATTAGCGGGGAACCCTAAAGCATTGCTCCTTCAGGGTGCATAGCTCACCTGGACATGATTCGGGAGCTCATTCAGCTCTATAACAAGAGACAAAACTAAGGTGAATAGGGTGGAAGATGAATTTTCTTTTCTTTCTTTTTTTTTTTTTTTTTTTTTTTTGCGTGGTATGGAGCTACCAAAAAAAAAAAAAATCCACTACAATCACATTAATATGAAAGAGCTATAAAATAGACACAGATCAGTAGAGTTTATTAGTTAGCATTTGCCCTAGTTCAGCATGCAGTTGTTAGAGCACAGTATGTAATGTTTGTGCATGTATGTTTTTTCCTTGAACACACACGTAAAAGCTGCAGACACGGGCAACGGGAGGGAATGAGCTATGTCAATAGCTGAAGTTTTACTCTTTATGGCAAAAAAATTATCTTGAACACTGGTGAGGAGGTACAGGAGTTGTAAATATTACTATGACCTCAGAGGCTCATACAGTGTTGGGGGAGGAGGTACGTGTAAACACAGAATTAATTATGAGGCAATGGTAAGGGACCCAAGAAATACAACACATTGTGCCACTGAGCTTCAGAAGAGGGTAAAGACATACTTCACTGATGATGGGGATGAAGGAGTTCAAGGCTTACGTAATATTTGAATCAGACCCTCAAGTGCAGTTGAATGTCAGTGGGCTGAAACGAATGGGGAGAAGCAGTGTAAGCAGAAAACAGGATGGGAAGCACAGCACAGGTTCAGAGCCATAATACAGGCAGATTATCTGTGGGAGATAAGACGGGAAGAGAAGAGTTAAAACGGGGCAAGCTCCTGGGAACTTGGGGCGATGCTGCCTGAGGAACCCATCTGTGTGGAGAGATAACAGGGGGACTTGGAGTTAACACAAATGGCCGGTCTGGGTTGGTGCATGTAATAGGGAGTGGCAGGGTCTATAAGAAACTGAAACTATGATTCAAATGTTTTAGAAAAATATAATGCTTGTAGACCCTGGATACCTATTTTAGCCATTCGGAGCCTTCAAAGTGGTTCTGCTTTCAGAATCCTCTGCTGTGGACCAGGGTCATGACCACAAGTCAGCAACCCTCTGAAAGTCAGTACAGATTGCACAAAAGAGAAAAAGCTACTTACTGACAGTTTCGAAGTTCATTGCCTCCACAGTCTATGAAGCCATAAAGGATCCTCTCCAGGGAAACAAGCAGGGAACCTCTGAGTGAGGGACCCCTCAGCATCCTCTGCTTCCTTGGCTAATTTTCCCCAGCAGGTGTGCAATCTGCCTGCACCCCAAGTGTGATAAGCTGTGTTCTCACCACGTGAAACTTTTGGATTATTGAAATTTAGGCTGGCTCAAATAAAGTTAAGTAAGCTAACAATCTTCCCTCTGGCCCCACCTCCACACCTTCCCCCCACCCCCATGCATCTGTACTCCCCACTGCACTTCTGCTGGTCCAGGCTTGTGAACTTAATCTGCTTTTAGGAAACAAGATGTGGGAAATTGACTTGACCCAGCAAGTGGACTTGATTTAAGCCCAAAAGGCTAAATGCTCAGAATGGACTTGTCCCTCCAGTTCTGAAGCCAGACAATAGGGTGGGAAGTAATCTAAATCCTGCACAGTGAATTAGTGGCTGAGACCTATGCACCTGTTATTGTTGCCGTTCACTATTCCTATAATGGCAATTACCCTTATCGCACACACAGCAGAGAAGCCACAAGGAAAGCAGCGCTGATGAACTACTCTTGTAGCTCATTCCCCTCTCAGAGCTACAATCTGCAGTCTCCCCGTAGAAAAAGAGTTTAAACCTGAGTATTTAATGCTGAGAAATGGGGATTTGCTGTTCTTCAACTCATGGCTGAACTGATACCATTTTCTTCGTGATTTTTTTTTTTTTATTTCTCTAATTCAGATCTTCAGCAACCAGCATAGTTACTGGTTCATGTGGAACTGCTCATTTGCCATGAAGACTGTATTCATCTTATTCTCTGAATTCTTTTGGGAGAGGATAGCTTGATGAATCTGTTTTATTTGCAAGGTTGTGTTACTGAGAACACATGTTCGATCGGAATTTAAAAGAACGGAAAGGAAAAGGAGAGTAAAGCATAGGAGAAAGATATATTTGATAAATCTTAAATGATCAGCTTGTGGTTCTTTAGAGAGAAATCAGTTATTTTTCCTAATTGCAGCTCAGTTTGCTAGCCTGTTGGTAACAATAATAATCTAGGCTTTGAAGCGTCTGCTACTTAATGTACAATTTAATAATTTTTATTTTTCCCCTAGTATTCTGAGATACATGCTGTTAAGATATTTTCTCCAATGGTGATGTCCACAAGCATATTACCCATGAGAGCCACTCTATACCCTCTGTGGTATAAAAGGGACAAATAGTGGAATCTCCTCTCTATGGATCCATCAGGGATTCCCCCTCAATTTCTAGAACCTGGCTGCCATTCCCAGTTCAAGTCTTTTTCAAGAGTCTTGCCCTAAAGTTACTATAAAGATTGCCAAACACGCAACCCAGTCTATTTGTCCAGTTAGCATTGCTGCACAGGGGAAACTTGAAAGGCTGTTCATGTGCAGCAGGGTTCCATGGAAAGCTTCAGTGTGTGGAGTGTAGATTAACATCTATCCAGAACTAAGTAGAGTTCATGCCATGTCCATTTCATGGGACATTCTGCCCATCTGAGTCATAGCTGAGTTGAATATATCATTGAAAATCATTATTTGTATTATCTATCGCTTAGAAGGTCCCAGAGAGATTAAAAATAAATAAAGAACTCATCAAGACTTGGAAAAGTTTCAATTATGCAAGGATCAATAAGTTGTTGACATCTGCTGTGTGACATAGGGGCCTATACTTAACAACATTGTATAATGCACTTTTTAAAAACGTGTTAAGAGATAGATGTCCTGTTAAGTGCTGTTATTACAAACAAAGCAAACACAGAAGGGCACAAGGAAATTTCTGGAAGTGATGAATATGTTTATTACCATGATCGTGCTGATGGTTTCACGGGTGTGTGCAATTGTCCTAACTCATCAAGTTGTATAAATTACGTAAAGTTTTAATATATAAGTTATACCTCAATAAAGCTTTTAAAAAAGAGAAAGGGACAAGCAGATGGAAAAAATGACAGAAAGAAACGTCCATGGATATCCCCAGAAGATTTACAGCTTTCAATTAGGAGTGGGAAGGACTCGGAGACCAGAAGCAATCAGTAAATGTGATCCAGGAGCTCTTAACTTTGATCTCTGGCATCTCAAAGCCAGTATGGCTTTATTCAGAATAGATGCATAAACCAAATTCATTTTTATCTACAAATTTTTAAATTTACTTCAAGTATCAAGTCCTCATGGATAGAACTAAGGAGGTGAAGAGGTCAGACTCAGAGGTCAGAGGGCCTGCATTGGAATCCTAGTTTTACCATTTACTAGATATGTGATGAGGGATGAGTTTGTTTTTTTGTGCTTCAGGGTGTTTTGTTTGGTTTTGTGTTTCCATGTAAGACAGAGATAATAATAGAACCTAACTCAAAGAATATGTTGTGAAATAAGCAGTGTGAAGTGCTTTAGGCAATTGCCTGACGTATAGCAAGGGCTCAAATATTAGTTTTTAGTGTTAAGGCAAGATGGAAAGGTGTCCAAGGTGATGAAGTAGCTCAGAGGGGAAGACGGAAGAAATCACAAGGGAAGGGCAGGGTAAAGGGAATTTGAGACAAAACATGAGAGCAGAGAAGCAATGGGAAGGTGTGGGGTAGCATTTAATAGTGAGAAATATTAGTTTCTATCTCATAACCTCCATTTCTACAGATAAAGTTAATATGTCTAGACCAAAACAGTGGGCTAATATGGGCATTGTAGATCTTGACAAATTCTTCTGTACAACCTACTAAACCCAGGGGAGATTGTGCTCAGCAAGGGATTTATAGGCTAAGCAAAGGAGCACCATTGGATCCAACAAGAAAGGACTCTAAGACTTAAATGCTATGACTTTATGGTAATTGTAAACATAATGAGCACATGTGGTTCCTGACTAATAATCTTTATGTATCCCCTCATTTTGAGGTTTTCAATCTGTTTTGTAAACTTTTGCCAGAACTCTTCTGTTTCACTAACTGACCGGTTGCCCCAGAGAGCAGAAGTGAGCTCAGCCAGTGTTGGCGAACAAAGGCCTGGCTCCTTGAGGAGCGTGTCTGAACTCCCTCTGATCAGTCTGTGCTTTAGGGATCTTCTTCCTCTTCCAGAATGTACCCCAGACACCTCCTGAGAAATGGGGTTGCAGCATCACAACCACCTTGAAGATGACAGATTTGGGAAAGTTGAACACTCTACTCGTTATAGGAGCCCAAGAAAACATATTCAATTGTCTGCAAATGAACAATGCAGCCACGACCCTATCATTGAAGAAAGGATGAGAACAGTTGAGCTAGAAACCATCCTGTGATCACATAGGAGCAAGCAACAATATAGCTTCATGAAGGGTAGTCAGAAGAACAAACAAATTGTGCCCCAAACCAAGGAAAGATGAAGGGGAAAATGAGAAAGAGTTTAGCTAGTTAAAGCTGTGGGGAGGAAAAATCGTGTTTGAAAAATTGGAGGTGAAATTAGGGTTGTAGAAGGGGTGTGGAGCCAGGCAACCACAGGAGGCTAGGAAATGAAGGTTTTCTTTGTAAATTGTATTTTGTAAATCTGTCTGTTGAACAGTTAAACAAATGGAAAAAGACTTAGGCTGGAAAAGCAAAGGGCCAATGATGGTCCCACCAAAATAACCATTAACCTTGACTCCCTTGCATCTAAGCATTTCATAATATCATAACAAAGAGAATTAAAATCCCTGAATCTGGTACTCTTAAAAGACTTGGTTTTTAGGCCAATGCTTGAATGGTATTAAGGATCTGTGCACCAAAACTTCCTACCAGAAGTTCCCATCTTCTCTCCAAAGAGAGAGGGGGAAAAAGTTGATGAGAAATATTCCATTATACACACACACACACACACACACACACACACACACACACACACACACACCCCATGTCTCTTTTACCCATTCATCAGTCAATGGACACTTGGACTCTCTCTCCATAGTTTGGTTATTGTTGATAGCACAGCAATAAACATTGTACCCCTTTGAATCTGTATTTTTGTATCCTTTGGGAAAATAATTCAGCCATTAAAAATAATAAAATCTTATCATTTGCAACGACATGGATAGAGCTATCATATATTATGCTAAGCAGAATAAGTAAATCAGAGAAAGACAAGTATTCTATGATTTCACACATATGTGGAATTTAAGAAACCAAGCAGATGAACATATGGGAAGTGGGGGTGGGGAGAAGAAAGGGAAACAAACTACAAGAGACTCTTAATGACAGAGAATGAACTGAGGGTTACTGGAGGGAGATGGGTGGGAGATGGGCTAGATGGATGATGAGTATTAAGGGGGTACTTGTTGTGATGAGCACTGGGTGTTGTATGTAAGTGATGAATCACTGAATTCTACTTTTGAAACCAATCTTGCACTGTATATTAACTAATTAAAATTTTTAAAAAAGCAGAAAAATAAATTAATGAGAATGACTGGCTGGAAAACCTAACCGATACTTACTGGGTGATGAAACAAACATAATGAGAAAAATCTGTAAGCATACGACAACCCAGCAATAATGATCCATAAGCCAAACCTCAAGTCTGTGAGGGAGAAGTTGTGTCTTACTCATTCAATAGCCTTTTCTTTGCCCAATTGGATGAATGACCAGAACAGTGGCATGGGGAAATATAGTCCCAGTTCTCTGCTGTCCTCCAAGTGCTTAATGTAGATTAAGTTAATTAATGTCAGCCTTGAATAGACATGTATGCTAGAGATGAGTTAGGGAAAAATCCACCAATGTTTTTTAAAAAATGCAAAGCATCTTTACGTTGATGGTTGGTATTCTTCATGGGGAGTGAAGTCTTTGCATTCTTGTCTAACCTTCCAGAGCTTGATAAATTTCCTAGCAAAACCAGACTTCATCCTGAACCTTTTCTTTCTGATTGCTAGGGTTCATTCATTCAGTTGTCCCTTCCCTCTCCTCCCTCTTTAGCCTCACTGGATGTGATGTGATGGGAGGCTCAGGAATTTTGAGGTTATCAGACGTCAGTTTGATTACTAGTGCTGAAATATATTACTTGAGTGAACTTGGATGTGGTCATCAGTCTTTCTAGTTCTTTATATACTCCCCTATCAGATGGAAACAGTAATATCCACCTAGCGGAGTGTGAGGATCAGGAGAATGTATGTCAAGTGTTTGACACAAACCAGTGCCCTCTTGGTTTCTACAACACCACTCTCCAGCATCTCTGGTCACTGATTCTCAAGTTTCTTTGCTGATTTATTTACTATCTCTCTCATTTGACCTGTAAATGTTGGGCTGCCTTAAGGTCTTAATCTTAGCCCTCTGCTTTTGTTTATCTACATTCTATCCTTAAAGGGCCCTATTATATTCAAATACCAAATATATAAAGATTATGCTCAAATTAATATCTCTAGCCCTGAAGTCTCCTCAGAGCCCCAAACTTGAATGGCCAGTCACCTCTGTGATGAGGGACGTTGGATAACTCAGATTTAGCCTGACCAGTGGTGATAAAGACCTTTCCGTACACATCCTAATCTTGTAACCCTTCCTCCTTAGTTTTTTTAGTTGGATATCTAACCAGTATCTACCCTGTTATCAGACTCAAAACCTAAGAGTCATTTTTCTGATTTCTTCTTTCTTTATGTTTCCTTTCTGCTATTTCTATCATCAAAATATATCTTCAATAAACGTGTTTATTTGTATTGCCATGACTGTAGATTGCATTAATGTTCCCAGGTATTCATTCTCTCCTTCTGTGAAGGATTGACCACATCCATTCCTTTCCCTGGAACTTGTAGGACATCCAATGAGGGGACATCACTTTTCTGCTCAAGAGCCCATTTGTGATATGTGGTCATGAATGTAGAATGTGACTGGTCCACCATCTAGCTGGCATTGCTCTGATCAGGCCTGCCATGGGCAATAGTTATTTATAACCTTGGGCATTGCCAGACAAGTGTGATCAAGCAAAGATGTTGAGAGCAAATGTCAGGAGTGATTATAATAATGGCCCATGGAGGGGCGCCTGGGTGGCGCAGTCGGTTAAGCGTCTGACTTCAGCCAGGTCACAATCTCGCGGTCCGTGAGTTCGAGCCCCGCGTCAGGCTCTGGGCTGGTGGCTCGGAGCCTGGAGCCTGTTTCCGATTCTGTGTCTCCCTCTCTCTCTGCCCCTCCCCTGTTCATGCTCTGCCTCTCTCTGTCCCAAAAATAAATAAAAAACGTTGAAAAAAAAATAATGGCCCATGGAATGTAAGCTTAGTGAGAAAGGAAATGAGAATGTGAAAGAGATGAGGGGCATGAAGAGGTGCCATGACCAATGGAATGGAGTTCGTTACTTAGTTTTCTAGTTAGTTAGGGCTACAACAGGATAGGGGGAAGGTGATTTTCCTCATTGGTTAGGTGCACAAGGGGGCATGTCTCTCTGTGCTCTAAGCACAGTTAAGAATGTACTTGTAGAGGGGCACCTGGATGGCTCAGTCGGTTGAGCGTCCAACTCTTGATTTTGGCTCAGGTCATGATCCTAGGGTCGTGGGATCAAGCCCCATTTTAGGCTTTGAACTAACAGCCTGCCTGCTTGGGATTCTCTCTCTTTCCCTCCCTCGATGCCTCTTCCCTGCCCACTCATGCTCTCTCTCTCTCTCTCAAAATAAATAAGTAAACATTTTTTTATGTCAAGGAATATACTTGGAGAAAAAGGACATGAAAGTGTATAGCACATTTTCCCTCCCTTCTGGATTGTGTTGAATCAGAGGGAAGGAAGAGGAAGAGTCAGGCACAGCTGGGAATTGATGAGGTTGCCAATGACAATGGCACAAAGTCAGAGGGTACAACACACATGAAGCAATGACCTCAGAGGGGGTATGATTGCCCTGTGCAGATGTTTACCAAGTGGAAAATGAAAACCAACCCAGTTCCCATGGGAAGGTGTGAGATATCCTGCCATACTCAGGGGACTCCCACACCACAAAGGTGACACTGAAATGCAGACTTAGGAGACTCTCATGGCCCTGAGACTAGCCGAATGTCTGAAGTCCTTTGAATGTCAGCTGGGGCTTCAAGCAGTAATGCGTGGGCTGGCAAAGACTGTGTTGCTCTGAAGGTCAGGAGATGTCATTTAAAAAAATGTTTAACCATCAGTTTAGTTCTCAGGTCTTGTGGCCTGGAAATTAGATTCTCAATTAAGAGGAAAGGTCTTTACTCTTAAATACAGAGAGCAAACTGAGGGTCGCTGGAGGGGATGTGGGTGGTGGGATGGGCTAAATGGATGATGGATAACAAAGAGGGTGCTTTTAGGGATGAGCACTGGGTGCTCATATGTAAGTGATGAATGACTGGGTTCTATTCCTAAAACCAATACTACACTGTATGTTAACTAACTTGAATTTAGTTAAATAAATTAAAAAAAAAAAAGAGGAAAGGTCTTTATTGGATAAGAGAAAAGCATGGGGATTCTACTTCTCTGGAATCTTGTTTTTATTTCTCATGACCAGGAAACATTATTTTTCGATTCATTATTGCTGCAAACTAAGATGTAAAGAAAGATCACCAGAGCCAAATGCAGCTAAAACTAGAAAATTAAAAAAATAATAATTATTTATATAATAATAATGAGATATTTTCCACAGGGTGGGAGGTAGTTTCTGATTTCCCAGTTTAATTTTTTTCATGTTTGCTTATTTATTTTGAAAGAGAGAGACAGACAGACAGTACATGAGCAAGGGAGAAGGGCAGAGGGAGAGGGAGAGGGAGAGAGAATCCCAAGCAGGCTCTGCACTGTCAGTGCAGATCCTGACATGGGGTTCAAACCCACCCATGGTGAGATCATGGCCTGAGCTGAAATCAAGAGTCAGATGCTTAACCAACTGAGTCACCCAGGCACCTCTGGTTTCCCTGTTTAGAGACACTGAGAAGGACTTGCTTGATATACTTAGAGAATCACTGAATGTCAAGCTGTGAAAGCCTCCCATATCATCAAGTCTATTCTCCTATTTTCTAGATGAAAGAGCTGAGGTCCAGAGAGGTTCAGAGACTTGCACAAGGTTATCTTGTGAGTTTACTGGGTAACATCAGAACAGATGCACTTAGGGTGAGGCTACCTTGGTATATAATTAGTTCTTATGCACACTTACTTTGTACCTATATGCCAAACTTTTGTAATGGGCAAATTCCCCAGTTTCTCTGCATGAAAATGAAGTGCAGGGAGATTTTTGTTTAGACTTGACTCAAAAATGTTCAATGAAGCTAGACAAAATGGATTGTGTTTTTGGTTCCAAGAGCATCATATTAAGGCAAGTGGCTATCCCTCTCCTTTCTGTGAAGCCTCAATTAGCTAGTTTGTCAGGGTCTGATAAAGTCACTGAGCTGAAAAGAATGTGTCTATTTTACAGATGTCATAAGTGAGGCCCAGAAAAGCTAAGTAACTGCACACAGTTACACAGGACATAAATGGTACTGGGTAATGTGGGGCCTTTGGCTTCCTATTTTCAAGTTCTGTTCATTGAATCATGGGACATCCTTTAACTATAAGCAAACTGGAGTTGACCAAAGTAGTTCTGCTCCATGGGCATGTGGAGCTAAACTTCTAACACAATTCCATTTTCAAGTCAACATAGCTCCTGTTGGCAGTTTACAAGTGCCATGGGTTAGGTTAGGAAAATGCATTCAGGGCCCTCAGCCAGACAGGTGGCCCCACAAACATTAGTAGAGCTTACCTTCTCGTTGTTAGCCTCTACCTACTCGCTCAGAGCCTTGTGGATCCGTATTAAAGTCTGAGGCTAAAGGAAAAACCTTGCCTTTATTTAGAATTTTGATATTATTCTCAGTGTGGATTATTTGCATTAATTTTGATTTTTAAAAATATTGCATGAAGGCAGCGATTGTCTCAATTACCAAGTTTCTTTGTATCCCCTAAAATTTTGTGCCCAGGACTGGAGGCAGAATAGAATTCCATGCTTCTCGTGACTCAAGCTGTAAGCTTTGGGTTCACTGTGTCAAAATTCAGATAGAAATGGGTACATTCCACCCATTTTCCAGAAGAATCTAACTTTCCCATCTAGATTTAGTTTGCATTTAGAAATGGACTTATGCAGCCATGGAATGTGAGTTCAATGTGGACAGGGATTTTGTGTATTTTGTTCTCTGATGTATCCACAGCGCTTAACAGAGTGTGAGAGCACAACTTAATATTTGCTGATCAAATAAACAAATGCAGCAAAACTCTATAGTTCTTGGTGTTTATGATCTGCTACTTCCCTTGTATTTGTTTCTTCCAACATAGTCTCAGAGTCCTGGCGGTTGTTTGAGAATTAGGCTCTCTGTCTTGGTTTACTACTAGAGTATTCTAAGTGGTAAAGGGAAGAATGGTGATTCCCAAGCCATTACTAACATTAGTTTTAACTGCAGACCAGCTCAAGTTGTTTGTAACTATTTTCTGAAATCTTCACTATCTAATTGTCCTTAAACTTTAGAACATTTTATTTTTGACCCACAGATTTTTTTTTTTTTTTAATCATCCCAGCCTCATTTCAGGTACAGTTCAGGGTCTATTGCTATTAATATTCCCATGGTTAAATTCATTTGCCACCACTTACTCATTTGGTAGATTTGGCCATTTTCCCCCCCATATTTCTGGACATAAAATTATTCATGTTTCATATGACAATAATAAAAGTTATCACCAACAGTTTAGTAAGGATTAAACAAGAATGCATCAGAGTGGACTTTATAAGTGGTAAAGACAATGCACATTTAAGAGTATATAATAGCTACTTCCATGCCAAAGCAAAAATGTTCGAATTTGTACTTTTATATAAACAAACTAGGAGTCAAAAAGAAAAAAAAAAGATATGGAGTCAAAAGGAAAAAAGATATGGGACGTCTGGGTGGCTCAGTCGGTTAAGTGTCCAGCTTTGGCTCAGGTCATGATCTCGCGGTCCGTGAGTTCGAGCCCCACGTCGGGCTCTGTGCTGACAGCTCAGAGCCTGGAGCCTGTTTCAGATTCCGTGTCTCCCTCTCTCTCTGACCCTCCCCCGTTCATACTCTGTCTCAAAAATAAGTAAATGTTAAAAAAAAATTAAAAGGAAAAAAGACATGATTGTATGCCCCAAATTGTTGAATTCTGTTTGTGCCCTTGCTGGATTGATACCGGGCTCTGTTGGACTTTTCTTTCCTACAAGGACTGATCTAGAATGAAGACTCATGTGGCTGAAGTTGTCTCTTGGGAATAACTGCATGGGTGGGGGGAGACTGTCTGAATCTCTTACCCTGACACTCACATCAAGCCTTCTCAGATCCTGAGGCTAGAGATTTCCTCCCTCATTTAAAGCAGCAGGGGTCACCAGGGATCCCCAAATCATGCTGTGATCTTTCTGCCTCCTACATTATCACCAGCAATAAATATTCTGCAGTGAGATTTTAGGTGATGGCTCAGGTGATGATTTGCCAAGTAGCAAAGGCTCCAGCTTTGTTTTTCTGGGGTTCTATCAGATCCTTCAGGGATACCAGGAAAGTAATCTTGTTGGTTTTCTTTCCCCCTTTTGAAATGCTGGCAGGTAAAACTTGGAAGTGAACAAGAAGCAAAGATATAGAGGAAGAAGGTACTATTTTCGCCCACTGGACTGATTTTGGAGTTTCAGGGAAAGTCATCGGCCTAGGGCAACCCAGAGTAACCTGTGTTTTCTGGATGCCTTTGAAGTAAAGGTTGCTTGTGGGTAAGGCATCCAGCAGATTTGGAAGCCAGGGATTTGGGAATTTTAGAAGGTAGTAAGGAAAAACTCCCAGCCCGTGACCATCTTATTTCTAACCTGTTCTTCTTTCCCATACTTCCTCAAGTGACATTCCTCAAGGGCACTGGTCAGAAGCCACCCTGTTTGCACTGGTTATCACATGAAGATTGAGAGGAGAATTTGCATAACAGTCTTATGAGGCAGGTCTTATTATTATGCCCATTTTACAGATGCAACCACTGAGGCACAGCAAATTTAATTGCCATGTCCAAGACCATGTAGGTGATAAATGGTAGAGTCAAGCTTTCAATACAGGCAGTGGGGCTCCAGGGTCCTATGCTTTAATCTAGCTTCTTCAAATGTGTGTGTGTGTGTGTGTGTGTGTGTGTGTGTGTGTGTGTGTGTGTTCAGGTTTATAGTTGCTCTCAGTAAGAGGTTGGTCTGATACAATCTCCTCCATCAGAGCAGAAGATACAAATTTTCTGTGATAACGATTTTTCAGGTGTCTTTAACTATGTAGGTGCCATTGCCAGTATCTCCTTCCCTATTCTGTTTCTCCAACATTCCTTTCCTTGCCGTGGACTCCACCCCCATCCCCATATTTCTTCTGTGTATTCCTAGACCAGACAGACTTGGTTTCAGTCCCTTGCACTTTGAAACCATGATTTATATGAACTATTACAGAGATTAAGAAAGGTAGTACTCTTGAAAATTAAGTTCTCAAATACACGGTATGTGTCAAGGAGTTCATTTTTCTGAATTTTGGAGACAGTTTAGTGGGAGTACTTAGCAGGACAGATTATGAGGCTGGATGCTTGGAACTGAGGACATGATTCCAGGCCCTGCCACGTACTGCCCATGTGCCTTAGGCAAGTCAGGTGATGTCTCTGAGATGGGTTTCTCTTTTCCTCACCTTAACATATGAAAACGGTAGTATCTATCCCATAGGTTTTCTGTGAGTGTTACATGAGAAATTCAGTCACTATTTAGAATAGTGTCTAATGCTTAGTAATTGATTATTAGCGTTAACTCCTGTTACTTCAAAACCAGGAATTCTTTTGGAAATCTAACTAACACGTATTGACTGTTTACTGTGGAGACGGCATGGTGCTAATCGTTCTGTGTGAACTCACAACAATCTTGTGGAGGGCTGCTGTTAGCAGATTTTATAAATGAAGAAACTGATACCCATAGAGGTTAAAGATCTTTCCTAGAATCTCACAGGCAGAAATTGGCAAGTTTAGCTTTTTTACCTGGCTTACGTGTATCTAACTGCAAGGCTCTTCCCCTCCATGTCTGTAAGATCTCTTGGAAAGGGGAGAGGTCATTTGCATGGGCACCTGTATGTAGCACACTCCACATTCATACACTTACTGCTAATGATATGGGCAATTCTCTTCATCTTTCTGTAGCTAACCTTCTTCCACCTACCCTAGGTTTGTGACATTTCCAGTGACCTCTGTCATGGATTTGATTCCCTCTGATGTCTTGGTGGGAAGGGAAGCAGCCTTTATTGAAGGCTTACTTTGTCCTTGATACTACCTTAAGCATCTAGCATTTGTTTTTCAAGTGCTCAGGCTATAAGCAACCTTGGGACAGACGACTATATTCATGTGTGACCCAAGACACTTAGGTTCTCAGAGGTTACAAAACTTGCTCAAGGTCATACAGCGATCTAGAGGTATTGTCAGGATTGAAAACTAGGTCTGTGTGACTTTAAAGTGTATGTTTCTGATGTAATATGACCATGAGCCAGGTTCTCCAGTAAGAAAGATGGCTACAGAGATAATAGAATCATAATTCACATTGTAGGGAGAAGTATGGCATAATGGGTTCCATGCAGTTTATGGTGGGAAGTGACAAGGAGATCGGTAGTCAGAAAAGATGCAGAGACAAGCGACTATTGCAGGGACAGGGGTGACGAGTAAGATGACTTAAGGAAAGTAAAGAGAGGTGGGGACCATGCCTCAGATCTCCAAAGGGAGGAGGCTGAGGGATGGGAGGATTGGACACCAATTGGTTTGGGGAAGCCACACCTTGATGTTGGCGCTCCCTGATGGCATGCTTAGAGCCACAGCCAGCCACTCCCCACGCTGTGCAGACACTGCCCCTAATGGTCCTTTGCTTTCCTGTTGCAACAAAGCAATGAAGCCACTTTAGGAAGCACATGGGTTTTCCCTCCTTGATGGGGCCTGACGACTCCCTCCTACTGCTTCTGTAGCTTTCTGTGGTTTTTAGGTTCGTCCTCTGTAGACAGACAGAAAATAAAATGGAAGAATAAGGCTTCCCTCGTGTTTCTGCCACTGTTCCCTGAGGGAGCTGATGAGGAACATGTTCTAGAATGGGTGAGGAAAAGTACAGGGGACCTAAGAGTGAGCACAGTAGCTCCCTTTACAGGCTCCAGACATGTTCCATCCAGGTTTCCATTTTCTTTTATGCTCATAGTTTGATATGTTTATAGACGTCACGTTCAATGTGAAATAAGAGCGTTGTTCCTTGGCTTATAATTATATGAAAGCTGTTTCACACACATGACTTACACACACACAGACACACACGCACACACACACATTGATGCTGAGTGGGCAGATTTAAAAGGAATATGCACACCTATATGTTGAAAATCACTAAGACATTATTGTATAGAGACATATATATGCAAACATGTGTATATGCAACCCTTTTCCTACTCCTGCCATACTTTTATTGTCACTATTTTTAGTATTATTAATCCCTTCTAGTTTTATACGTTCAGAGGTAGAGATAAGTTTTGTATGGGGGAAATAAACATTAATTATTCATAGATAAAATGCATTGAATGCCAATATTATACTACTCTGCTTAGTGCATTCATATTATCTCCTATTTGATCCCCTGAACAATTTTCTGAGTGGACTCGCTTATCAGGTTTTTACAGAGAGGCAAACTGAGGCTTTGTCAATAGCTTCCCCAATGCCCAATATCACTGGAATTCAAAGCCATGTCCATGCGAAGTCAGAGCTAATGCCCTTCCTCACATTGTTATACCATCTGGCTCATCCAATGACCAGACACTACACTAACTCATCCATTATTTCTCAACATTCATATAAAATTGTGCACTGTCTCCATTGGGCATAAGCACATAGTACAGGTGCATGTTTGTATGTGTGAGCAGGTCTATAAGACTTATTTGTGGCTACTAGACTTGTTTACGAGTGTCCTCTGAACATTTCAAATTTCCTCTTTAAAACTCCTTACCTCAAGAATGTATCCTGTTTGACACTCACATACTGTATTTGATGATTGGTCATTTCTGGTATATGTGTATTTGATTCTCAGAATGCATGTTTTCTGGAGTCGGTGATGATAGTTTTATAATAGCTTCTTCTTAGATCTCCTTCTTCATAATATTTACTGGGCATTTACACATACTTCTCTGTGCTCACACTATGTGTAAAAGACACTGTGCTTATGATACACGCCT